>NC_057354.1:64853153-66053153 GCF_016509475.1 Prionailurus bengalensis
GAAATGTATTCATTAAATATGTGCACCTTGTTGTATATCAATTATATACCTCCATGAAACTTGAAAGAGAAGGATAAAATCCATGTGGGACCTTGAAACTTTAATGCAGAACAAATATCTTATTAATAATTTGATATATTGATTCTACACTGAACACATGTTGATGATATTTTAGATACTTGGCGTTCACTGAATTGCTACATTTATTTTCACCTGTTTTGCGGCTATTAAAACATGTAAAATAACACACGTGGCTCACGTTGTATTATCGTGGGATGAGGCTGTTGTAAGGTTGGCAGCCCTATACCCTCAGGGGCACCCTGATCTGTCCTCTCTCTAGCAGCTCTGTCTACGCCAGGACTAGACGGCCTCTTTGCCTCATCTCTGGTTGTCTCGCGTAACCCGGTGCTTTCTTCCTTCGTGGGGTGGAGGTGGAAGGAAGAGGCTTTGGGCATTTTCTGCAGAGCCCGGCAGGCAACAGGGACACACTGAGGAATGAATGGAATGACTCCTGAGCCGGCAATCGGAAAACTGGGACTTTGCCCTGCCTTCCTGTTAACAGGGGGTGACTTTAAGCAAGCCGCCTCACCGCTCTGGGCTTCAGATTCCCCATCTATCACGTGAGAATAACGGGCAGGGCCCTCCTCTCAGGGCTCCCTGAAAGAGAAGAATCAACATCCGTGGAGATCTGGAAGCAATGGAAGTGGGGTTCTAGTATTGGATGATTTGTATTCGCAGAGTGGAAGTACTCTGCTCTTTCCAGCACTTCCTTCCCTCTCCTGTCTAGTTAGCAAATGCTAAATGCCAAATTCCTGCCTCAGGCCAGGGCTGGACATCACAGAGGGTCTTGCTTACCTGGCCGCACCCCACCCCCCTTCCTGCCAGGAGAATCCGGGTTGGCTCAGTGGCTCATGCCCACTCACCTCCGTAATCACCTGTGGTCACAAACACAGCCTTGGGGCCAAAATTGGGGCCCGCTGTCATCTGCATCGTGAACCTTGCATGAAGCCCCGAGGAAGGGATCAGCTCACACACTGTGTTTCGGGCCCACCACTACCCCTCGATGATGAAATGTACACAGAGACCCTCAAAATTGGTGTTAAAAGCACATAAACCTCTTGGGTTGTTGAGATTCTAGCCCGAGCAGGGTGTGTGTGTAATATCACTAAAAGCAAGTATGATGGATAAAAATGAACGATGGCCCCTTCTCAACGTAAACCGAGCTGCTCATCCCTCAGGGTTGTTTATAAATAGAGGGGAGTCCATTTGTTCAGGATCCCAGGGACAGACCGGCACTCCATTTAGATAACGACCACATTTTGTGCCCAGCCATCACTCTCCAGCTTGCAAGATGGCGATTAATCAAACAGTGTTTTCATTTCTCCTGATATACATCTAGTCCTTCCGGTTTAGAGTGAGCTGACGATGGCCTCCACAGTTTACAGAACGGCCCTGGCCAGTACATTAGAAGGCGGCGAGGACAAGGGCCCTCAGAGGGCCTATCGGGCTGGACGTTCTACTTGGAATTCTGAGTTGGGAGCAGCTGCATAGATGAGGATTCCAGAAGTTTTGGCCGGTGGAGGCCTGGCCCTCCGGGGCATCACAGGCTCATTACGTTCAGTCCTAGAGAATGAATTACATGTGTCATTAAGATAGAGACACCCGGGGTTGAAGGAACACCAAAACTGGGCTAATCAGAAGGCTTTATTTTTCTGATAAGGTAATTGGATGCAGACCAAGGTTAATACAGTTTCTCCCCTGGCCACCTTACCTCGCCATCAGTGAAGAGGAAGGAGGGGGCCCAGAGTTTAGGGTGCTCTTGCAAGATTCCCCCATCCCCAACAAGCACAGCCTCATGACTACAGTCTGCCTTGCAGACCCTCAGGACTTATTCCGTCATGCCTTTGATTCCTGTTGGTGTCAATCGCCCTGAGAAGCCCAGGACTCCCAGATCATACTCTGTGCCCTAACTCTTACCTCCAGGCATCTCCACGAAGTCCCTGATCTTAGTCTATCGCTCACTCCCCCAACTCCCCAAGCCTCTGGGCCTCAAGGTCCACCATAAGCAAAATGCCCTGCGTCCTCTGTTTCTCCCTGAATGCACTCTTCACTCTCTTGCTCTAAGCAAATTCTGGCTTTCCACCCAGGACATTCCTCTGCACCCCTTCAAGTGGCGGCTGCTTCCTCCCCTCCACCCCTCATGCCGCTGGTCATGCCCTGATCCCAAGTACCACTTGGGGACCACCGTTCCTTCCTCCTCTCTAAAACACTTGCTTTGAAGCACATGCCATCGGCCTAGAGAGTTTGCAATAGTCTCCTGTGGCCATCTCCAGAGCCCTGGCTCACTGATTCCCACATGCTTTAGGTATCATTTTTGGTGATACTTTTCAATACCTTGTCCTCCACCCTATCATGGACATTCACACCTTCTAACCTTCTTATTGCCAATGACTGCCACCCTCCCACAATCTCAATTTCATCTTCCCACTCTGGGACCACCACCCGCTGACTCATACCCATCCTTCTAGTACTCAGTCCCAACAATCCTTTGACCCAGGGCTGCCATGTACAGTTGTGCATTTTGTGGACTGCACAAAAGTCCTTGTCCAACGGATCAAGTGAACCCTGAAATCCAGCCCAAGCTCCAGGAATGACACTGTGTACCCTGACTCATGGCATTATTTATCCAAAGGAAGAAGCAGCTTTTTTGTTGCACAATTGTGGGGCTGTATCACCCAGAGGGGTAAGGGTTTAACTAATTCCTTGAAGATGCTCCATGAACTAGGGCCAGATCTGATTTAGCCCCACTGGGATCTATAACACATTGCTTTGACTACTTTGTCAATGCCTCTCATGACCTTTCTTCCTTTCCCAGCTTAATTTCCATGTTCTATCATTATATTCCCTCCTCTCATCTCTCTGGCCCCTTACCTCCTTCATTGTATCCCCAGCAAAATACCCATCCCTTAAATATTGCATCTTTCATGCCTGCACCATGCGGCCGAATACGACTAGAGTAAAACAAACCCAGTTCATGCTCACGTTCATGAGCATTAACGTCAAGTGGACCCCTAGGTGTGCCTGGTGCCCTCCCAGCTCCTTGGGTGTCAATCTGGTTGTCTACACCCAGTGAGAGCCCTGATCCCCATTTCTCTGTGAGAACACAATCAGAGGGGACCTGCCACATGCTCCCACCACCGTATCCACTCATTTGTGTCTGTCTCCTGTTCTCTGCCTTCCCTCCCATACTGCGCGTGAGCTTTTTCTACTCTTTTCTAGAGCCAACCCCCTCCACTGGTACATCAGACACCTGACCTTTCACCATACAAGGGCTTCCTGTAGTAGTTCTCGCTCTCCCGCATTGTCAACTCTTTTCTCCCTCTGCTGGATCACTTATATCGGCATATCAACATGCCGTAATATCTTCTATATTTCAAAAACTCTCTCTTGAGTTTACAGCCTCCTCCAGCTGCTATGCCATTTCTCTGCCGCCCATAGCAAATCTCTCAAGAGGGGGTTTACCTGCTGCCTGTCCCTCATTCGTCTTGAATCTCACTCCTGTCAGGCTCTGGCCCTCACCACTCCACCAAAACCTTCTTGTCAAGATCACCAGTGACCACCATGTTGCTAAATCCATTGGTGAATTCTCTCTCGGTTCTCATCTTACCTGACCCACAGCAGCTTTTGACACAGATGACCACCCTCTCGTTCTTAAAACTCTTTCCTTGGCTTCCAGGACTCTCCTCTGTTGTGTCTCCCTTTGCGGATTGGCCACTACCTTTCAGACTCTTGTAGGTTTCTTCTGCTTTGTTTCTTCCAGCTTTAAGCTGGTTTTTTTCTTATCTCCTCAAACTCTGAACACTGACATGGCCCCACACATTCTTTGGCCTCGTCTCTTCTCTATCTACACTCACTCTCTTGGTGATCTCATCCTCTCATGGCTTTAATTATCATTTATATGCTGATTATCTCAAATTTCTCTCGTTGGCCCCTTACACTCTAGACTCACATATCCAGCTGCACACACAGTAAGTATCTGTGCTTGGATATGGAACTCAAACTTCACATGCCCAAAGATGACTTTGGGAGCCAAAGACTACCCACCAAGGTCCAAGTCACCATTATCCTTCATCTGATTTATTCTAGTAGCTTCAACTGGGGGCCTCAGCTGGGGCTGTGGCCAGAACATCTCACAATGTGATGGCCGGGTCTAGGGCTGGTGTTGAGAAGTGAGACCAGGGAGGAGATGGGAGGAAGAAGCTGTATATCCTTTCCTAACCTAGTCCTGCTAAGGGACAGGTCCTACAGTATGCACTGAGGGCATTAGATGAATAAGGACTAGTTCCTGAGCTCAAGTTGTTCACAGACTAAGCGCAGACTAAGACTTCTCATCTTAGAAGCCAATGTTCTACGCGCTGTCACAGAACTAGGCAGAGAGTACCAGGGGGAAGTGAGGTGAGGGAGGTAAATCAGAATGGGGGGGTGGAAGGTTTGAACAGAGTCTGAAGGCTGAGTGGGAATTAGAGTGGAGGGGACAAAAGGCTTCTACGCACTGAGAAATGCGCACATGCGGCAAAGGGGTTACAGACTGATGATGTTCACAGCTAACAGAGCTCGGGCGAAAGAGATAGAACTGTTTCAGGTAACCCTCCTTGCACTTACTAGTTCAACTTGGAGAAATTACACAACCTCTCCGAGCCTGTTTCCTCCTTTACAGAATAAGAATTGCACTTCAGATTTTAAACTCCTGTCCCAATGGCTGACACTTAATGGGCATCCCATAAAGGATTTCTTAGATTAGTTCATCCAAATTGCCCAGTTAAAGGTTTTGTTTTTCCCATCAGTCTTAAACAGGTCCAAAGGATCTCTGGAATTTTAATCCAAAAAATAGAAGAAGAAATTTGGGGAGCAGGAAATCAAGAAGGCTACTTTCCTTCACCTCCCTTGGGTCACCGCTGCACAGCCTCATAGCCCCTCCTCTCCTGCGTCTGCCATGCGGAAATTCCTCGCAGCAGACCATGTATTTGATGCCGGGGCTGAATCCGGGCATGACGTCCCAGGATACAGACTGGCAGGTGAGGCGGATTTCCAGGTCACATTTTCTTTTACATCAGCTTGGGTGGACAGGGAGCGGAGAGAAAACGCTACGGAAATAAAAGATTTCTTTTTAATGTAATAATTTTTAACGTCGGTACTGTTGAGAATAGAGCACATAATAGTTGGTTCCTGCCTTCAAGACGCTTACAACATATTTGAAGGGACCAGATTTAAACATGTGGATCTGTGAGTTATATCCGTGAAGTCACAGGATACAGTCAAGGGTTTCAAATGGCAGGGCAGCAGGTACAGACACCGGGAGCAGGGGAGGCTGGGGGCGGGGAGGTCTCTGTGGTGTCTGTCACAGTCAGAGGAGCCCCCAGCCTGCCCTGCCAAGCTGACTCTGCTGGCGCACATGGTGTCTCTACATAATCAACTACTTCTTTCTTTCTTTCTTTCTTTCTTTCTTTCTTTCTTTCTTTCTTTCCTCTTTTTTTCCAAGGCTTCAACTTTCTGGAAAGGACCTGCCAGCCGGACCCGAAAGCTATTAGGCCAGATCCACCAAAGGGCCTGCCCCACATGCTTTGAGGATTAGCGTAGGTCTTACTTAACAATCTAATTAATGTTTTGATAATTTAACAATTTTGTATGCTTTCTGGAGGGCTTTCGAGGGGAGCGACCTTGGCAAAGGAAGCCACGTTTTCTTTCATTCTGCGAGAGATGCCTTTTCTGATCCTATTAATGAGAAACATCCTTCCTATCTGGGCTGGGCCAGGTTGAGTAAGAGCAGGCTTTTCTGCTGTTGGGACGGGGGCAGGGAGGACCCCAACAATGTGGCCAGTGTGGGGTGGGGAGGGTGCGGGACAGGGCAGGGGACCCCCAACGGTGTGGCCAGTGCAGGATGGGGAGGGTGCAGGACAGGGCGGTAGCCATCTCCTCAGCCCTGGTCACCCCAGTTTCAAGGCCAGCCCCTGCCCAGGCTCCAGCTGTATCCACCACATGCTGTATGGCTGCAGAAGGTGCCCTGGCAGCCTGCTGGGCCGTGTGGGCTAGTCTCAACCCTTCCCCCGGACTCTATCTCTTCCCACTTCGAGTGGACACAGTAATCCTTCTCTTACCTGCTTCAGTGGGTGATAAGCCAAGCCACCGGCGGCAATGTGGGAACCACTGGGGAAGTTTAAATCAGCCTGGGTCAAAGATCCCCTGTAGACCAAATGCAAGAAGTGTGATGAGGCAGAAGCCTTTTGTGTGATAAGGCGGCCTCCAGAGACAGGCACCCCCGCCCCCCCCTTCCAGATCAAGGCCTGCGGTGTAGTGGTGGGGAGGGCAGGCTCCCGAAACCCTCTCCATCACTGCCTTGCCATGTGCTCAGGGGCCTGAGTTAGGGGGCCCCCCTATGCCCCTTCCTCTATAAGTGGGTACAACAGTGGCCTTACCTGCATCCTTCATAAAGCTACTGTGGGAATTAAACGGCATAACGTAGAGACAGTCTGCAGCCGGCCAAACAGTAGAGGCACGTCGTGATCAGGGACCAGTTGAGTCCTCTCTCTCAAGGCCCGCCGGTGACCGGTCACCGCTCGTCTGCTACTCGGTTCATGCACGGACGGCAAAGCGCGAACCCGTGACGTGCCCGTGTGATAATCAAAGGGGGGAGCGGGCCCACCGCGATGGAAGCGTAGCAAAGAGACAAAGCCGGAAGTGAATTTCCGACCCAGCCCAAGCGGAGTGACAGAAGAATGGCTGGCCCCGGGGGAACGCGCTCTCCTAGACACTCCCCATGTGCAGCTGAGAGTCTTAGCGGAGGCAAACTTCGCGACTTAAGAGAGGAAAGTGGTGACAACAAAAAGGACGAAGGTGTCCCAGAGGCGGTGACACCAGCAAGACATGTGCCATGAACGGACCTCAGAGAGACAGTTCAGGACGTTGAAACGCACAAAAACATAGCGTTGGAAGCCGATCCACACTTGGAGGGAAGTCGGACAATTTGGTCGGGCCTAGCAAAGATGCTGACTCATTCTCCAGCATCCATTTCATGATGAGAAGGCAAACACTGTTTAAACTTCTCTTGATTGACAGTTAAAAAAAATTTTTTTAATGTTTATTTATTTTTGAGAGAGAGACACACACGCACACACACAAAGTGTGAGGGGGGAAGGGGCAGAGAGAGAGGGAGACACAGAATCTGAAGCAGGCTCTAGGCTTTGAGCTGCCAGCACAGAGCCCGATGTGAGACTGGAGCCCACGAGCCATGAGATCATGACCTGAAGTCAGACGCTTAACCGACTGAGCCACCCAGGCGCCCCAAAACGCTTCGTTTATGCTCAGCTCCAGGCACAATGGAGGGGTAGGGGATGGGAAGGCAAGAGTTGCAGATAATTTAGAAGACCACCTCGGTGCCAAACCGCCAGGGTTCAAATCTTGGGTCTACAGCTGTGTAACAGGACTTTGCCTCTCCATCGCTTGGTTTCTTCGTTTGTCAATTAAAGATAACGGTAGTATCTTGGTTCAGGCTGCTATAACAAAAATACCATAGATAGGGTGGTTTAAACAGCAACTATTTATTTCTCACAGTTCTGGAAGTTGAGAAAGTCCCAGATTCAGGCGCTAGAAGGTTCGGTGTCTGGTGAGAGCCCGTCTCCCGGTTCATAGCTATTTTCTTGCTGTGTCCTCACATGGCAGGAAGGGGTGAGGGGGCTCTCTGGGAGCTCTTTTATAAGGGCACTAATCGCATCACAAGGGCTCCACCCACATGACCCAATCACCTCCCAAAGGCTCCACCTCCAAATACTATCACACTGGGGTTGGGCTTCAGCATATGAATTTGGGGCGGGGAGACACAAACATTCAGTCCGTAACAAACAGGATCTACTTCTACAGATGTGACGTCTATAAGTGACCATCTGGAAAAAGCCCTCTGCACAGTCTCTGGCATTTACTCACTGCTCTATAAATGTCTTCTTAGAAAGCAATTAGTTAAAAGAAAAAAAAAAACTTAGGAGATTCACTTTTATGCAGAAAGTTCCAGAGCATCAGATTTTTAGCATTATCCGAATAAATTACTTCTATCCTGAGTTGTGTGATACAGAGAATTCGTGGTGCTGGTGTAAACGAAGTGAGCATCAAGCTGATTATTGATAAGCAGGCCTCTGTGGTCCAGGAGGGACTTTGGAGTGTCACTCATCTCATGGGCTGTCACCGACTCCTTACCGGAATCAACTGGCCTCTGAACGAGATGCTCGTGAGTTCGTTACTTACAATGAGAAGGAGCCTTCCTTCATCTGTCTTCACCGACAGGGACTACAGTGGCAATTGTTTTATTTTCTAGAGGTGAAGGGCATTCAGATCCTCTACCAGCCCTGCTGCCCCCCTGCCCCATATCAGTGGCATGTCTCTGTGAGAGGGCTGGCTAGGGTTAAGGGTGGGTCTGTGGGAAGAGAAGGAGATAAGGTAAGGGCGTGGCCTTGGCCTTTACGTTCTGAGCGCCCCGGCCCCCGCTGAGCCCTTCCTTCTCCAGTCTGTTAGCACGAGGCCTCTTTGGCACTCAGCATATACCACAACCCTAACAACTGTTGTCCATGCAGGTGCGTGGTACCTCCCCTGAGGGGAAAGTGCATCCTTTCCAGTCTCTCCGCTCACACAGGGAGCGCTCTATAGCTGGGAGGAGGAAGCACCTGCTGACCGAGAGGAGGGACCTCTCTGGGGAGTAGGATGAACCTCTGGGATTGGGAATGGCCTGAAGGGGCGGGTGAGGGCTGCACGCGTCCGTGTCACTTTTATCCCCATAACTGGCAGTCGGGACAGAGTTTACCGCCTCCCGCAGGGTCTGCTGGGAGCGTGTCTTGGGTGACTTCAGGCTTCGACGAACATGAAAGTTGGAAGTGGGGGAGCTGTACTCTCTAGACAATGTGAGGGTGAAGGGCCCTCTAAAGACCATCTGGCAGACGGGACTGGCTGCATAATTTGCAAGGCCCGGTGCAAGATAAAAATGTGAGGCTCTTTGTTCAAAAATTATCGAGAATTTTAAGACCCGGGCAGCAGAGCTTTAAACCAGGCGTGGGCCCATCGAAGGGGTGGGGCCCTGTCCCCACAGGGCTCGTGCCCACGGAGCTGGCCCCGCAGCCCACCCGGGAGCTCTGCCCGGCCTGGGCGTGGTACGTTAACTCACCCCCTCCAAACTCAGCGAGCTCGGGACTTTGGGGTCAGGGAGACAGGAGCCAGACACCCCTGGCGGAGAGTCGCGACGGGGGGAAAAAAAAGACTGCCGGCAAGACTAGCACGCTGTGCCCTCAGAAGAGGCCCCGGCAGCCCCACGGACGGAAATGTTAAACACAGAGTCTCTGTGTTTATCTCACCCCGTTGTCATGTAGCATGACTAGGGCCTGTCTGCAATTCTACGCTGGCCACGCCGGGGAGGGGTACGGCCCCTCTCTGACCATATTTACATCACTGTTGCCCTGGGGAGCTCCAGATTCAGAGGAGGGCGGTGATTTTTCCCCGGAGCTCCACCCTTTTGGGCACTTCCTGTGCCCACTGAGAGCGTGTTCTGGTTTGGGTCAAGAATGGGGTGCAAGCCAGGGCCTTCAAACTTTTACTCTGGCCAAGGACGAGGTGGGGAAGAGGATAGTTACACTCAGCTCAGTTTGCCCCCCACCATTTTTAGCTCCCGAGTGCTTTTCTGGGCTCTTTCAGATGAGAACAGCATCCATACCCTCTCTTTCATCTCTGAGGGCTCGGTGCTTGAGTTCCTACATGCAAGAGCTTGGTTTACGGAGCGGAGGAGGCAGGTGTGAGGGCAGCCCGGAAGTCTTGCTCACATGCTGAGTGCGTTGGGCGTTGGGCATTATGAGTTGCGCTAGAGGTAGGGCGGGATAGAGGGGTGAGGCGGCTCTGTTCTTCCTGAGAGCCATCTCACCCCCAGCCCTTCAAGGCAGAAGAGCTGCCTGGAATTCAAGTGTTGACTTTTGGCAAATACTTTAAGAGCGATGAACACTTAACAGCTTTGTGAAGTTCCCCGCAGACGCACCCGCGTTTTCCTAAGGATTTAGCCTGTCGTGAGGGCGTAACACCTAAGAAAACTCTGCTTTGGAGAGTGATGTTCCAGAAAAGCCAGATAATACCAGGCAGATGAGCCTTCTGTCTGCGGGAGCGTAGCAAATATATCGTCCTTTTGCTTCACTCAGATACTTCTTCTGCTCTCTTTACATTGGTGGCAATACATTGCCTCTGCCACGATTCCTATATGTCAAACCTAGCAACCTGCATTATTAAGAAGATTGCACAGGGTTTATCTTTTATCTTAGTAATATGAGCTGGTATATCTAATATAAAAGAGAAATAAAAGGAAAGTAATTTATTATAAATTAAAATATCACTACTTTCTTCTATTTAGTATATATGTTGTATATATTATAAGGTCATACATGTTATGTATTATGTGTTCATATTGTATATTTTATATTATATAATTATAAATATTATATATCAGCATATTGCATATTCTGTTGAATTCAATGAAAGACAATTTAGGACTCATTTTTCTCAGATTTCCAAATTCCCAGATCCTTCCATTCTAATTGATCTAGATACTTGATCACGTCACCTGCATCCACTGAAGAGAGAGGTTGATTCAGCTAGTGGCTTTGTCAGACCACCAGCCTTTCTGTCTTTTTATAATATGATACAATCACACCTGCCATGCATCAACAAATTATCATTTGCTCTGTATCTTTGCAAATCTACTAATGCACATTTTCCTTACAAGCAAGATTGGCCGCAAACTACTTCATGTTTTTGTGAAGTTGAGCAGGTGATGGAACACGTAGGTACAGCACCCAGTATCTCAAGGGTGACCATGATGATCACAGCCTTTTCCAATTGTTTCAGCCAATTTACAGAACCGAGTAGTAAACAGAACTTACTACAGGGCCAACACAATAGTGCTTTCCATAGTGACTTTGCTTACAAGTTTTCAGGCCTGGAAGAATTGAGAATCTTTTTTTTTTTAGAGAGAGAAAGGGAGAGAGAGAGAGAGGAAGAGTGCTTCTATGCACGAGTGGGGGAGGGGCAGAGGGAGAAGGAGTGAAAATCTTAAGCCAGCTCCATGGCCAACATGAGCCCAATGCGGGGCTCGATCTCACAACCATGATCTCATGACCTGATCCTAAATCAAGAGTCCCACACCCAACCAATGAAACCACCCAGTCACCCCAAGAATTGGAAAATTTTCTTCAAACTAGGCATGGTATCTATGATTCCCATCTTACCCCTCTCCCTACCACACAATTTCTGAAACTTGTTTTTTTTCCTTGTTACCATTCACCTCACTTTAGAGACCTCCTTTACACACAGATAAAGTGACAGCTTCACAGTGGCCTCTCAAATATCAACCTCCTATTGCTTCCTGATTAACAGTTGCAATCCCCCCCTACAAATCCAAAACAGCTGCTTAGGTCTGGTCATGTGACCCCCATCCTGACGAATGGGACCTGAGGGGAAGTTGGCCTGAGGCTTCTGGGAAAGATTTTTCTTCTCAAGAGAAGAGCGAAGAGAAATGGCAACTCCTGCGTGTGGCTGTTGAGTGTGGTGAATAAGAAGATCTACGTGTGGGCGTTGATGGAGCAGGAAAATGAAAAAAGCCTGGGTCTTGTTGTCATGGATGAGTCTCCGCGTTGACCAGTCCTCCTCTTGCCCTGTCTTTCAACTTCTTGCTACGTGAGCTAGCGAATGCATGTTGTTCGAGCCGCTTCTAGTTTTTGTTAGGAGCTGCTGAGAGGGTCCCTTGCAACTAATAGCATAATAATTAACAATACACATAATAGATGAGGAACTCTGGATCAGGTAATAGTGGAAAATTCAAAAGAAACATAAAATGTCTTTATTTCCTTTGATGAAATCGTAATTTAATTGACAGAAAATATGCCTACAAATACAAATTGAGAATTTCTGCCCAGCACTTTGGGCTCGTGCCTAAAGTACTATAGTATAAACTAAACGCAAATTGCAAAAATTTCTGCAAGATTTGCTTAGATTATCGGTTTTCAACCAGACATTTCCATACGGTTCCATAAGAGAGAACCAAAGAAAAATGAAACATAGAACATGACTCCTTTTTCCCCGCCCCCATGAATCCACTTAGAAGTCGACATTATCTCTTTGAAAGCCACATACTCTGGGGTCGTTTTGGAAAACTCTGGGACATAAAATATTTCTCAGTGATAGGAACTCACCTTTAAAGCCTGTAGAACACATACACTGTTGCTTGTGACTGATTTGGAACATGCAAGCAATTTGCCTCTTTAAGAATCTATTACCATCAGGTTAATAATCTTCACCTGACAGCTAGAGATCCCATCACAGGTACCTTCATGTTTTTTTAAATTCTACCTGTGGATGGGGCGCCTGGGTGGCTCAGTCGGTCAGGCGTCTGACTTCGGCTCAGGTCATGATCTCACAGTTCATGGGCTCGAGCCCCTACATCGGGCTCTGTGCTGACAGCTCGGAGCCTGGAGCCCGTTTCAGATTCTGTGTCTCCCTCTCTCTCTCTGCTCCTCCCCCATTCACACGCTGTCTCTGTCTCAAGAATAAATAAACATTAAAAAAAATTTTTAAAAAGCTCTACCTGTGGCTGAGCAATTATCCAATGTCCATGCAAATGCCAATTTCGTGGTCAAAAATAATAATTTTGTGCCTTTCAGTCTTCCTGGAGGTTACTTCCATTAGGCATGTTCTGAAGACTGTAACAGAGTGTCCTTGTAAGTTTGTGTCACCCAGCAGTAATTATGGTGACAGCTTGGACTCAAACATTCACAGTTTGGTGAAAGAAGCCCCATTTGGATGATAAACTGGTTGGTTGGCCCTCACACGTCTTCTCAGGAATACCATGAAATAAGACTGTGACCTAAATTCCCCTAGAAAAGTTGCAGGGGGTCCAGCAGCTGGAGGGGAGCTCGACCCCAAAGTGCCTCAGATCTTGAGTGGAGCCCCGTCCTGTTGATGAGGAAGTGAGAGCAACGGCAGGGAGGCAGTTATGGACATTGGCATTTCCGTTGTGCTGTGGTAAAGAAACACAATTGTAGAATGCAGACCTGCATGACCTCGAGAACCTTCCACAGGTCCCTTCCATGCTGCCCTAAGTGCAAGTTCGTCATATCAGCTTTCTAGCCTCTCTGCCCCACCTTTGGTCCCACTTGTTTCCCAAACCCATCAGTTTCCTCTCTTTAGAGCTGTCCTCTGAAGTAGGCGTGTTCATTTCTGTTTCCCCACCTTGGCTCTCGGAGTGCCCACCTCTGGTGTGCCCCCTCCTCCCATTTTCCTTCTATATCACTCCCCTCTGCCTATTCTTCACTGCCTAATTCAAGTCCCATCACTCTCTCATTCTCTGTCTCTTTTCTTTTCTTTTTTTTGAGAAAGAGTGAGCAAGCTCAAGGAGGGGAGGCACAGAGGGAAAGAGAGAGAGAGAGAGAGGGAGAGAGAATCTCAAGCAGGCTCTATGCCTAGTGCAGAGCCTGACACAGGGCTCAATCCCAGGACTGTGAGACTCTGACCTGAGCTGAAATCAAGAGTGGGATGCTTAACCAACTGAACCACCCAGGTGCCCCTCAAGTCCCATCTCTTATAAGACTATCCAGCCCTCAGTGACCTCTCTCTTCTTATAATAGGAGTAATTCCCATGTGCTGAGCATGCAGGATGTGCCAGAGAAGTCACACTTGTTTTTGTTCATCCTTGCAACACCCCTTGCACGTTGATACTGTTGCACGTTGATACCGTGAGGAAGTTGAGGTCCCAAGAAGTCTTAAGTGACTTGCAAGAAAACTACTCAAGTAAAAAGTGGCTAAGCCTGGTTTACTCCATCAGGTCTAGCTGTTCCCAGCCTTCTACCCTGCCTAACTGCATTGGCTTCAGCGCCTCCCACCCGCACAGCATTGCCTGCCTGGAGAGAGAATAAATAGAATTTTAGCCTCCCAGCGGGCTAAATGCTTCTAGGTGACAGGCAAACATTGTGCTCCTGTAGACTTTCCATACACTGTTTCCATCCATCCCAACCCTGGGACCTGGCACACACTGTGAAAAGGGTATTTGATAATGCAACTCAGGGAGTTTGATAATTAGAGCGCTCTGCAAAATGATGCTTAGGTTGTCTTGCCAATGTCCCACCTCTCAGAGCTAAAGGCCCCAGCCTACTCAGAATGGAATGAGATGAAAATAAAAGAAAGACTGATCACATTCATCAGAGGCTGGGGAGAGGCTGCAGGACCCATGGATTAGGGCCCAGAGGGTTAAAGTGAAGAGAATTCACGGTGATGGTTTGATTAAAGGACCTGCTGATCTTAGTGGATCCTCAGTGATCTATTGAAGAGCTGGGAGACAGGCTGAATCGGCAGAGGTTCATCTGAGTTTCCACCCTGCTACAGACCCGGAGGGAAGCTCAACCTGAAAAAGAAGGGGTGTTGGTGCTTTAGTGGGTTTACTTTCAGTGGGGCAGTACGTGTTACCTGGTGGACCCTCGAGGGGTTATCTCGCTCAAAAGGGGAGGCACCTTTGATCATCTATTAGCTAAGCTAATAAACAGCTCTGTAGGGGCAGAAGTTCAGTGGTAGAAAATGTACAGATGCAAACGACTCTGCTCTCTAGGGGTCAAATACATTTTGTCCAATTGAGATACAATTATCTCAACTCTGTGGAGAAAACATCCTAAACACTACACTTTGTTGTGTTATAGGATATCAGCTGGCTTTGTAAATAATTAGCAAACTCAAGTCTGATTTCTGACTTCCTATATACCTGCATGCCCATTCTGTACATTCTCTATGAATTGGTTTTAACAGCTGGTTGATTCATTTCATGAGTTAAATAAAATCCTTGCCAATTGTTCATTTTGTATTTGTATGAAGATCATGCTTTTACCTTTTTGAAAATTAGGGTGTAGCATAGCTTCGGTGTGCTTGGCTAGCTAAGGGTATTTAAGAATGAATTATGTTGTGCTCGCTTCGGCAGCACATATACTAAGAATGAATTATGCTGAGGGACAAATATCATATGATTTTACTCCTATGTGGAATTTAAGATACTGAACAGATGAACATAAGGGAAGGGAAACAAAAATACTATTAAAACAGAGAGGGAGACAAACCATAAGAGACTCTTAAATACAGAGAACAAACAGGGCTGCTAGCGGGGTGTTGGGGGGGGGATGGGCTAAATGGAGGATGGGCATGAAGGAGGGCACTTGTTGGGATGAGCACTGGGTGTTATACGTAGCGGATGAATCACTAAATTCTATTCCTGAAATCGAAGAAGAAGAAGAAGAAGAAGAAGAAGAAGAAGAAGAAGAAGAAAAAAGAAAACAAATATATTAGATAAATCCAAATTCAGAGACATTTTATAAACTATCTTGAGAAAATTGTCAAAGTCAAAAAGTAGAAAAGAGGCCAAGGAAAAGTTCCTGATTAAAGGATAACAGATAACAGCTAGCTAAGTGCAACGTGTGATCTTGGATTAAATTCTTTTGACTATAAGGAACATTACTGGGACAAGTGGCAAAATTTGAATGGCCTCTGTGATTTAGATGGCGGCAGGTATCAGTGTTAATTTCCTGGCTTCTATGGGATTACTGTGGCTATGCAGAAAATTGTACTTATTTGCAGAAAACAGACACGGAACTTTTTGGGAGTTAGACTAAAGAATCTGGTGCGTATAGCTCATCTTATCAGCTACTTGCTCAAATGGTTCAGAATGAAAAAGCTCTCTGAACTATTCTGTCTACTTTTTCTGCAGGTTTTTAATTTTTTCAAAATAAACACACACACACACACACACACACACAGAATGAATCCTACTTTACCTTCTGCCCAATAGCGATGGCAGATACTGAGCTTAACAAGTGGTAAGAAAAATGACAGTCTTTCTTGTTTTCTCTTTCAGCTGTCATACCTCAGTAAGGGAATCATAGAACATTCTCATACCTGGAGTGCCTTCTCAATGCATTTTTAGCCCGCCTTCCCCTTTCTCAAACTGCCTGTGGTAAAGAATCAGTATATATGCATAATAATATTTTTCTCAAATGTCAAAAAAGTAAAGTGCCAGAAAAATAACCACATGCTCAGATGTTGTAGCAATGTCAAATGGCTAGAAAGGGTGCCAAACGCTTAGGCTGAATTTTTGTATTCATCTCATGGGGGCTGGTTGCAAATAGTTCAGGGGCTGGCACTAGTTTGTGGCCCAGACTTTGAGGAGTACAGCTTTATTTAAGAGGCTTCTACTTCCTCAGGCTGACTTGTCCTACAAAATCCCAGCAGACCAAACACCCAGCCATAACACTCTTCCCTGAGGTTGAACAGCTTTTGGTGAATAATACAAAGTAGGGGAGGGGCAAAGGTTGACTCTCTCCAAATGGTTCAGTCAGTTCCTTAGGCCAGACCAAGGGCCCCTCCAGGCTTAGGCTTGAAAGAACGTCTTCCACGGACATTCTCGCCCTCCTGACTTTTCTCTTCTAAACCCAGTTTCTTGTCTTTTATTCTTTTTGTTCCCTGCATTATTAAGTAGAATGTGGGTCTGGCTCCTCTAATAAAAACCAAAATGATAGTGGCTTGAGCAAGACAGGAGTTTATTTTTCTCTAACAGTCTAAGCATGAGTAGTCCCTGGCTGTTGTGATGGTTTTCCAGTGTGTGAAACCCACTCCTGTCATGTTGCTCTGCTGGCCTCAACACACACCTTCCCTTTTGTGATCTAGAAAGCCATCCCACCTCCTCACCATCACGTCTACAGTCTAGCCAGCACGAAGAGGAATCAAGAGAGAAGAAGAGGCCACATTCCTTTGTTCCAGGGACACCATCCGGAAGTCACACACATCCTATTGGCCAAAACCTAGTCACATGGCTACACTCGGAAGGCTGGGAATTGTGTCTTTATTCTGGGCACCCATGTGTCCCGTTAAAATTCAGAGATCTGCTAGTAAAGCAAGAAGGAGAGATGGATATTGAGGACTGCTGAGCGGTCTCTGCCACAATCTTCTCGAAGTTTCTGAGTCAGCTGTCTCTCTTCTTCCTTCCATAGCACCCGCCCCCCCCCCCAACAAGGGGAGGCAATTCTGCCTCTTAATACCTTGTTCCTTTGCAAAACTTGGTCAGATGCTCACAGAGGCTTTCTTTGGCTTGCCGCACACACTCCAAACGGTGGCTGGTGCTCTGCTCTTATCAGGGTCAATGTGGATCCTCCACTTCCCGTTCAACCTCCCTGTTAGGGAGACATGGCTATTGTTCTTACCAGAAAGAGCAAACACATGTAGCCACGGCAACACGTGACGCATCCAAAGGCACCGCCACGTACTCTCACATGGTGGGAAGATATTTCGCACCTCGGCATGCTTGGGCTCTCCCTGTTGGGGAACAACAGACCTCATGTTCATCGTGCTCAGGACCACCGAGCTCTCTCTGGTCCCGCCTGAGCCTGCTTGAACTGCTCCCCCTTTGCTATCCAGGAGGAATGGTACCCACTCCTCATTCCACATATATATGTACGGTTCCAAGAGGTGAGGGCAGATCACCTGGATCCTGTGTCTCCCTCTCTCCCTGTCCCTCCCCTGCTCACTGCTCATGCTGTATTAATGTTTTAATAAACATTAAAATAAGAGCATTCGTATGTTTGTTTTGTTTTTAGATTAATAATGATTGGAGGTTTTTCTAATTAGAAAAATTTATTAATTTAAATAATTATTGGACAATTTTCCAATGACCAATTTCTAATTATCTTTTTTCTAATTATCAATTTTTACTGAAGAGATGCATGAAGAAAAAAAGATAGACATCACCATAATACCATTTTCACAAGTACAGACACTGCAAATATGTTGCTGTATTTCGTTATAGGCTTTTGCCTCTGTTGGTCTGTTTCCCTCCATATGTATCCTGGTGTTGCTTTACCGTGGAATAACCTAACTTTCCACAGAAGTGCCACTCCCGGCTTGTGGGCACAGCAAGCTCGCTGTTCATGCAGTTTCATCTAAACTCCAGACTTAGTGTGACCTTCAGAAATGGCCAAGATTGGAAGGGGCCCTTGTCGTATAATAGTCACACAGGGAAATGCCCAGAGAAGTTTTTCAGGCAATGACAGTAGTGCTCGGATATTTTTTAAATGTCATCTGCGCTCTTTAAGTTGTAACTCAAACCCTCCCCGGTGGCTGCAGCTTGAACCCTAGGGCCGCAGAGGAGACGGGACGTGTGGCTTGGTTCCAGTCCGAGGGTCTCAGCTATCAACAAGAAATTCCCTCTGAGGAGGTCTTGGGCTTTTTTAGGCAGGAGCCAAGAAATGCAATCATATGATGATATTTGATAATTTTTTTTTTTTTTTTAAAGCAGCACATCCAGAACTCTAGCATCCTAGAGACGGTACATCCCTCGGCGGTACCTTGACCTATTCTGGATGGTGTCAGGGCCTATGGACTTGGGGCAGAAGAGACAAAATTGTCAGGCAAAAGACGCTGGCTCTCCCTGAAGCCAATCTAATCTAGAAATGTTTATTCAAATTGCTTAGGTGGAGCTACATTAAGGATCCTGTGACTGAATTTGGGCACATTCGGCCAGACTTTCTTGGGGCAAGAAATATTCCTGGGTGCCAAAGAGAACGGGATGAAGCATTCTAAAGCACCACCCCCCAAAAGACTCTATGGTCCATTCTTTCGGGCTCATTCTTCTCTACTCTGAGCTCTTTTCAACATTTATTGATTCTTAGCAAAAGAGGCCTCATCATGTTCATCACCTTTTGAGGGCTTGTCCTCAGCACTTGATGGTGGCCCGTGGTGGCTCGTGGTGGCCTGGCTTACCTTGCCGGGACGGCCAGGCAAGGGAGCCAACACACAGAGCTGCCCACCCCGTATTTTATTTGTTCTGGTGCTAAGCTGCAGAAGAGACGTTTCTGAACCCAGATATTCCAAAGAGCTCCCCGGACAGTCTTCCGGGTGCCCTCTGTCTCTCCCCCCTCCATTTCCTTCACCGAATCCTTACCATTCTCTGCGAGGCACCCTTATCCCATTTACAAAGGAGGAAGCCAAGACTCAGGTAGAAAGACTTGCCAAAGGTCCCTCCGTGAGCAAGTGGTAGAGTCAGGGCTGGAGCTGGAAGTGAGGTTTTCCGGCCCCAGGTCCAGCGTGCCTGCCTGATATGACAGCTGTTTTCACTTGGCCACGATCAGGGGGCTCTGGGAAACCCCGTAGCAATGCGTGCGTGGGAAGGGGGCAGAAGGCGCGTTTCCACGGCCTCCTTCTGTATGGCCTGGTTGGCGCGCCCGCTGCGCCGGGCCCAGGTGGGGCTCCACGGAGGGCTCTTGACGGCCTCGGGCTCCTCATTTTGCTATTGAAGTTCTTTCATTCTTTCCTCCCTGCCCCCTCACCTCCCTACCAAATACGCAACTGACCCCAGGAATAAAATGCAAGCTCGACCAACATAAAGCAAAGGTTAGAAATCGAACGCCACCCCTCCCGAAGCCAGGAAATTCCAGAGACGTGGTTCTCATGGCAAGGGGACTTCAAGTTACATATTTTGCAGTCTGGCTAACCAGTTGTACTTTTCAGTGTGGGGCTTAAGACAGGGTCTGCCTGTGCCACGAGGCTGCCTCCGGGGCTCTCAGACCCATATTAGATTGCACGCGGGCTGTACTGAGGATTAGCTGTGAGATTTGCAAATGTATAGTTTACAATGTGGTAAGAGCCTCACGGCCCAGGAGCGGGCTCTGAGGGTGGTTACTGCGGCTGTGCTGGTGTTTGGGGGGATTTGCCCTGCAAACCTCAAGGCTGCATTAGCATAGTTGGGGCCTACAGAGCTCCCCTGCTACAAGAAGCAGTCTAAAGTTAATTTAAAGTGATTTTTCCCGGTCCTCCCTCCTCTCCACGCAACCGGATGTGTTTCCCTGGGCAAAACCAAATAAACTGCGAAGTCCAAGGTCGTACAATCAGAAGATTGGTCTCCATTAAAAGTGGTTTCTTAATCAGCTGTGAGCTAAATGAGGGTCCTGTGGCCCACCTCACCCTGGTGTGTAGATTCCCAGTATGTGGGCAAAGCACCTGTTCCGAATGTCTCAGGCTGAGCGCCTATGGTCTCCTGGTCTCTGGCCCCAAAGCAGGGCCTGGGGACTTCTCTGGCCCATGGCAAGGCACAGAACAGAGTTTTACCATGGCCTGGAGAACGGCAGTGAGGAAACCCCAAGTTTTTCTCCAAAAGCCACGGTCCCAGCACCTTAGACCACATTCCACCGGGGAGCTCTGCCCCTCCTCTCCCTCCTCCTCCCCATCCATCCTCTGAGGCCTCTTGTTAAACTTCCTCCCAGCTAGCAGTCACTCCCAAAAAGATCTGATAAAATTGAATAGTAACGACTGAACGACTGACATTGAATGCTCTACCCAAAAAACACATTCAGCAAATATTCCCTCTTAACTCTCACATCAGCCTGCGATATTATTCTGTTTCAACCAGAGATGAAGGAAATAAATGGCTGCCTCTCACACAGGTTAAGTGATCATGCACTAAGAAGTGGTAGGATTTGAATCCCCATCTTCCTGTGCCAAATACCTGGTACCCTTTCCTTTACCGGTGGCTGCTTTCTCAGCCCTGCCCTACCCGGGGTTAATGATCGCTCAAGACTTAATCCTTACTTACCTCGGTGGGGTTTGTGTTTCAGGACCCCGCACTTATACCAGACGAGTAAGCCAGCCTCGGAGGGAGCCTGGTGGGAGAGCCTGGGAGGGCCTTTCTGACTCTCTTCCAAGCTGACCTCAGAGCAGACAGCTCCCACTTGACCTGCTTGACAGAGAAATGAGTCGTGCTCATACAAGAGCTTCCAAGGCCTCTTTTCTGCCTAATTCTAGAAGGCACAGCCAGGAAGGGAGATGTTGTGGATGTACTGTTCGTAGAAATAAGCCAACACTGTAGACTCGTGGACTCCCCTCCTCCTTTTCCTCTTCTCCCTTTCTGGGGGTTAATTCTTGGCTCTGAGGCAGAGAGTCCTCTTTCAAAGATTCTGGTCCTGCTGGCTAAGGAGGCTCAGTCTGGACTGTGAAGCTGGTAACACCCCTAGAAAAGTCTTAGTTCCCCTTTCCTCCCTGCCTTTCTTCCTTCCCCTCCCTTATTAAATATTTGTTACATAAATGAATGAATGAATGAATGAATGAATGCTACTCTACCCCCCTGCTCATGGAGCCAAGTCACCCAGACAACTCATTCCCATAGAGGGACCCTGAGGGGCTTAAGGGTTTACCTGGTGCTGAAGCAATGCACAATTAAAAAAAAATGGATCACCAGTGTAAACCTGAAGGCCCTATACCTCTTGGTTGGAGAGGATAACTCACCAGAAGTCATTTTAGTTTACAAGTAAATGCATTCAAATGAAAATTGACGCGGGCTGCCTATTACGTAATTGGACTAGATGGTTGCCCATTTGGTGTAACTGGAGAGCGGCTAGAATAGCTCTTCTACCCTATCACTCCCACTGGCCTGTCTCTGTGCCTGGAATTTCACCTTTAGAGATGCATTACTTGGTAGTTTTAAGAGACTTTTAGACAAGCATTGTCAACAGCTCAATATGTGGTTGGTATGACACACTAAATGTTCAGATACATTGATCTCTGTGATTGGAGTTGCATAAAGATAGCATTATTATCCTAATCAAATTAAGGAAAATCTACACGAGATGAGATTCACAAGCTTATTTTCCAACACTGAAGATGCTTTGCTGACTCTGGTTCTGCCTCCCTTCTTCTCCCCGTGCTCCCTCTGCTGTCTTCTGTATTAGGACACCGGCTCAGCAGCACCTCTTGGGGTCTCCATCAGGGCAGTCACATCCATGGCTTCCAGACCCAGAACCTAGGAAAGGAAACGGAGGGTGTATGAGGAAGAACTGGTGTTGGAAGGCATGGGTGGGAGACAAGCAAAGAATAGGAGAGGAGAGAGGTAAAGGAGGTGCTCGTGGTGGGGCCGGGAGGAGAACCGGGTGCCCACTTCCTACAGGAAGCGATGATTCGTCCTCCTGAGCTGAGGCTCTAATCCTTTCTCCCCGACTCACCTTATTCTAGCTTGTCCCAGGGCCTGGAATTCCACTGAAGGGGATGAGCTGCCTCGTCACTTGCCAGCCCCTTAGCAAGTCTCACTGGTTACCCTGCGGCTGGCTCTAGGTCATGTGTGCCTCCAGTCTAATTCAAGGTCGGATGGTGAGGCCGGGCTTGTCGACTGGGTCTCTTGGGTAGGTGTTTTGTTCATACCTTCTTTGGCATCTTTGAAACCATAAACAAGTTTTAGGAAGAACTAAAAGTGTGGCTGGGGCCTGATCGTGTTGTTCAGTAGGACAGTCTACCCCAGATGCAGGATGCTGGAGATAAAGACGGGGAGCTCAGCCGTGATGGGGCCGTGCATCTCTTCCTTCACAGCATCTGGCTCACAAGCCTCTGCTCTCCCAGGCCTCGTTCAAAGATCTGAGCCAGGTGTGGGGAGGTGGGAGTGCATATCAGCTGCTTCTGGAGAACCAGGCCAATGAGCAGATGTTCCTTCACCTGGTTTTCTTTTCTGAACCGAATCCGCGTGTAGATGTTGTGTATTTGGAGATGAGCCCTGACCCGACATCCTTGGACCTCAGAGCCACGCTCTCACCCCCTCGGGCAGTGCCTTCTAAAGCCTTGGCTCACCGGCGCAAGTGAGAGTCCCAGTCTCCATAGCAAACGAGTGCTGCCATAGTTGGCACTGGGCAAAACATGCCTCATTCTTTGAGCTTCTGCTGGGGCTTCTGGACTGCAGGGGTGGGGAGGGAAGATCCTGGTCAGCTCTCAATTTTAGTGGGTTCTTCATGGTTCCCAGGGGTTCTCTCCTCTCACCCCCATTAGATCTTTGACAATGCTTACCACAGGTCAGGCAAAGGATCTGTACCTTTGCCTTCTCTTACTGAGCCAGAAGTTTCCAACCCCCCTGCCACCAGGAGTTCTCAGGACCCCCTTCCACACTCTTAAAATTTATCAAGGACTCCAGTAAGCTTGTATTTATATGAATTATACCTATCAGGAATTTCCCTTTTGGGGTGCCTGGGTGGCTCAGTCAATTAAGTGTCTGACTCTTGATTTCAGCTCAGGTCATGATCTCGTGGTTCATGAGTTCGAGCCCTGCATCAGGCTTCATGCTGACAGTGTGGAGCCTGCTTGGGATTCTGTCTCTCCCTCTCTCTCTGCTCCTCCCCTCCTCTCACAAATAAAGAAATAAACATAAAAAATGAATTTCCATATTAGCAGTTAAAACTGCAAATTTAAAAATACCCGTTTATTAATTAATTTAAAAACCACAATAAATCCATTACATATTAATATAAGTAATACTTTTATGAAAAGTAATGACATATTCAGACACAACAGCAAGAAAAAACCTAGTGAGAAGCCAGGCATTGTTTGCCATTTTTGAAAACCTTAAAAAAATTTTTTTAATGTTTATTTTTGAGAGAGAGAGAGAGGCCGAGCATGAGCAGGGGAGGGGCAGAGAGAGAGGGAGACACAGAATCTGAAGCAGGTTCCAGGCTCTGAGCTGTCAGCGGGGCTCGAACCCAGGAACCATGAGATCATGACCTGAGCTGAAGTCGGACGATTAACTGACTGAGCCACCCAGGTGCCCCTGGAAAACCCTTTTAATGTCTGATTTATGAGACATAATAAATATGATTCTTCATATGCTTCGGTATCCAGTCTGTTGTGCTAGAACACGTCATGTCCCTGGGGGCAAATACGAGTGTGCACGTGTGAGACGATGAGGATGAAGAAGGCCATCGATGCCTTGGTGTTTGTTTGGAAAATAGTTTTGACTCGTGGACCACATTGAGAACCAATGCTTTACAACATTAGATGTGCTAGATCTCCCAGGATGAACTGCCTTCTCTTACACACGTGTGTGTGCTTCCACATGCTTGTTCAGGATCTTGCCTTAGGTCCTGTCGTGATGTTCTGGGGATAACTGAAACTGTGCATTGAGAACTGGCATTCTGTATGCCTGGCTAGTAACAGAGTGGAGGTGATGGCCCCACTTTAGAGCCACGTAGTCTCCTACTCGGATCCTGGCTCTGTCACTGATAGACTCTGGCCTGGGGAAAATTGCATAATCTCTTTAAAGTCTCAGTTTCTTCTTGTGTAACGGGGGACAGTAATAACTTCTCTTCATAGGGTGGTTGGGGAGATCAAGGCCACAGTGTATGTGAAACAACAGGTGCAGCAGCTGGCAGAAAGAGAATAGATGCTCAATACCTAGTAGATAGGATTGTTGCCATCATTACTCTTATTCAGTAATAAGGGACGCTCCAGAGTACGGGGACTCCATTCACTGCTATAACTCTAGACCTCTGCTTAGCGTTCAAGAAACATGAATGCATGGGATTTTATACACGTTCAACTTCCTTCAGAACGTACCAGCCTGACTCAAGGTACGGTTAGGCATATGAGAGAAGAACAGGTGGTCCCTGCCCCTGGGAGCTGTTGGTCTAATTAGGGGGAAAAAAAGACTCACACTTGAGAAACACAGCGGTAACCGAAGGTGTGTGATGAAGAGTCAAAATGAGCAGAGCCGCCAGCATTTATTGCAGTTGTTCACAGATGGAAAATTCTAACACCTGGCACGGGGACTTGCGCTGGCTCCGAGGTCTGTTTGCCCGCCGCTGTTGTTTCTATCCCTCCGGCAGCTGCACACGCACCGTGCGGTGGGGAGAGATGGAACACATCGTCCTCGAACGTGGCGACCCCCGAGCCCTCTTCTGCACACGCTCTCCTCCCATCCAGAGCTCTATTTCATCTGCTTCAAACAACACGATGTTGTAGAGGTGCCACTGTGGGACTCCAGAGCATAAGCTTTCTTGAGGTAGCTTCTGCTTCTCCCTCTTGGAAGCCAGCAGCCACTTGAGAAGTTTGGCCATCCCGAGACCGCCACGCCGGGGGACAGCCCAACAGGAGGCACGGCCACACAGAGAAGCACCAAGGCCCCAGACATATGCACGACCTTCCTTGACCCGCCAGCACAGCCCCTCTGGCAGCTGAATATAGCCACGTGAGTGACCCCAGCGGATATTACCCCGGGGCGGGGGAACTGTCTGGCTGAACCCAGCTAAGCCAGAGTCAGGGGACATATTACATTGTTGCCTTAAGCTGTTGCATTTTGCAACAATAGAAAAGTAAAACAGGAGGGCAGGGGCTGGGCAAGAGGAGGGAAAGGTTGGCAGAGCTGCCGCATTCAGAAAGCTCAGAGTCTAGGAGTTGGCACCCTTCCCCTTCCAGCCTCTGGGCACAGAGCAGACAGAGACATCGCACACACTTTTGCTAAGGTGTGTCTGGATTTGAACTGATATCCTCAAAGGATATCCCACAAATGATTGGCAAGTAAAAAAAAAAAAGCCTTTAGGTAACAGATAACAGAGCTGCCGGAGAGAAATGTGCAGATTCCTCCCGGGAGCAATGCCACTGCTGTGGTTTCTCTTGAATATTTTTCATTTTGCATTCCTCTTCTGTTGGGACCACCTCATTCCCGCTGCCAGGCCTTGGCTCATGGCTTTCCCCCCGTCTGGCTGCCCTTTTTCTTTTCTCTTCCAGTTGGATCCTACCATCCTTCAAGATTCCACTTAGCCCATCAACCCTGCCACAGGACCTCCCTAACGCCAGCCTGTACTGGTCATACCCTCCCATGAAGGCCCACGGCACTGGCTGTACCTCACATCCATCTTGCCTCTTAGAATCCGAGCATCGCAGATGGTTAGGGCTGACTGGACTTCAGGGGTGGAGTCCAGGATGGGAATCTGGAGCCCAGGGAAAGTGAGTTGTCCCAGTTAGTGGAGCATGGAACATCAATACTCCAGCTCTGTAGCTTTGATAACCCAAATTTAGTAAACATCTGAGCTAAGATGCAGCCAGGCCAGGACTCGCTGAGAACCAGCAATGGCAAAATAGGCTTATACCTGGTATAAAATGAAGAGAAGACAAGATACTCAGAACAAGCATCGACTGGGGGAAAAGATTAAGATCAAAATGATAAAAATGCATCTGTTTAGTCAGAATCTATAATTTGCACAGTTCCGATGTAATTGATCAAGTCTCTGCACAGTAAAGTGCCTGGCTGGCCAGACGCTGACCTTGGAAAGCACACCCAAGTCACTGCCCCCTGACCTGTATTTGCAGCCTCCACGTGGCTTAGAAAGTAACTCTGACTCGTTAGGGTAGATGAGTAAAAATCATACCCAAGGCAAAGAAGAGAGAACTGCAAAGTGAGCAATGGGAATCAAAACAGAAAGAAGAATCACATGTAAGTTATGGCGTTGGCCCTCTGGTAACAGATTTTAGTGCAAGTGAGCCGATGAGTTTAGCATCGTGAAGTTATTGCCAATTTATTTTTTAAAGGGTCTAAGGCAATTAGGAGAATCTGATATATTAGAATGGTAAAGACTTTAATTGCTCGAGTGTGCAGAACTGTTTACTTGTTAGGGGGAATCTAATTAGTTGAGTTGATATTCTTGACTTATTAGCTATTCAGTAGTGTGTGAATAGTTTCAAAATGTTCATTGCCTTAAAATTAGTAAACTGGATACCAAACCAAGTATGAATCATTTGTGTGATTGCAGGAAGTGAACACTCCTTCACCATCCCCCAAAGCCCCTGGGACACAGACAAGCCTCGACTTCTCCCAGGCCAATCATCCAGCCCCTGTCTCAGTC
The DNA here is from genome assembly GCF_016509475.1 of Prionailurus bengalensis. Taxonomy (NCBI): domain Eukaryota; kingdom Metazoa; phylum Chordata; class Mammalia; order Carnivora; family Felidae; genus Prionailurus; species Prionailurus bengalensis. The sequence goes on from NC_057354.1 coordinate 64,879,892, forward strand.
ACTCTTTCATGTGTGTTCATTTTCTATTACAGGGGGAGACATGTGACCTCCTCTCTTCTTTCTCTTGCACCACTCAGGGCAACCCCGAATCATCTTTCCATTTTAAACTAATTGGATTTACCGGAATTGAACAGGACTTTTAATCCAATGACCGTCAGCAACATGCCCACTTCTACAAAGAACTGAATGAGGGGTGCCTGGGTGGCTCCATCGGTTGAGCGTCCGACTTGGGCTCAGGTCATGATCTCGCAGTTTGTGGGTTCGAGCCCCGCGTTGGGCTCTGTGCTGACAGCTCGGAGCCTGGAGCCTGCTTCGGATTCTGTATCTTCCCCCTCTTTCTGCCCCTCCCACACTCAAGCTCTGTCTCTTTCTGTCTTTCAATAATAAATAAGCGTTAAAAAAAAAAAAAAAAGAATGAGGCACAGCTCTTGTCAAGAAGCCTTGCTGAGGACATGACACAAAAGTGGAGGGGTTTCCGTACAGGGAGAAGGGACAGTCAACATACTCACTGGGAACATATCGTGCTTTTGGATGGTTCTGGGGGGCAGGCAGGTGGGTTAAGCAGAGTTCCCAGAAGTGGTTCTGAACGAGGAGGTGATGGCTGGCCCCAGCACCGTCTTGGTGGACCAGTAGAAGAGGGAAGATACGACCAAGTAAAGGAGGCTGGGATTCATGGCTCCAACCTCTTCCTCTTCACCCCCTGCAGCCTCACCCCTTTACTCAAGGACAGACGTGCATCAGCACAAGGACAGCCACAGGAGGGAGACAGAGCAAAGGTCAAGGGTATAGTGAGCTTGGTTTGGGAGCAAGACAAAGGGAGAAAGTTGGGAAAGGCTGCTTTTTAAAGAAGAGCTCTCAGGAGGGCTCATGCTTACAACATTAAAGGTGACAGCCAAGGGTTTATTCCAAAGACAGCAGGGAGCTGAGGCTAATGTGGCAGGAAGGCCTGGATGGCCAAGAGGGAAGGAAAGAGGAGAGCTAGCACCGCATGGAGAAGAGAGCTGCTGAGGAAGAAACAGAGGCAGACCCAGAAGACATGACAGTGAAAGAGCCGTAGGAGGCCCCCCTTAGAAGGCGGGTCTCCAGGGCTAGAAGGCGACGGGCCCCTTGGCCATCAGGCCATTCAGAAGCAGAGGTGAGTAAGGAAACAGCCCGACACGTGGGACTAGACTGAGGTGAGGAAAAGTATTTGAGTCACTTGCACAAAGCCAGTTAAATCTATGCAGAAAGGTCAGGTTTTCCAGAATATTGACATTTGGGACCCAACGTTGGCCTTGGTGCCAAGGGTTTCTACGCCCATTGCAAGACCTTTAAAATAATCCTTTTGCGGTGGAAAAAGCTGCTCCTTTATTTGTACAGTGTGTAACTTTGCACTTAGGGGCAAAGACAGTGATGTGAATCACTGTAAATTTCCCTCCCTGTTGAATCGGGTTGTGTTGGGGAAGCCAGTATACTTGAAAGCAGTGAGCGTTACAAAAGCAGCTTTCTGAAGTATTTCCAAACAATTCTTTTTTATCCGAGTGAAATCATTAGCTACTAAACATAACACGGCTGGCTGATGTGGGAGGGACCCGGAAGGGTGGGAATATGACTACCAGCCATAGCTGCTTGTGGTGAGTGGGGCATTCACGCTCAGCGCTGCCTACGCCTGTCGCGTATACCCTCTGATTCACCAGCCTGTCCTAGGAGGTAGGGCTGTTATTTACAGGTGAGGAACCTAAGGCCTAGAGCAGTTCGGCAACGTGCCCTATGTTCCAGAAGCACCGGGATTATAAAGCACGTCTGTGTGACCCCAGCACCACTGATCATGGGGTGATGGGGAAGCAACACCAATGAGGTCTTAGATGGGACCATGAATGGAAGCTTCAGGCTTAAACCAGGAACCAGTCCTGATGTCCTTAACATGAAGAAAAAGTGGATAATCTGCACATTGGTGGCTATGCCACTTGCTGGCTACCTGGGACTTCTTGCTGCTGTTCACGTTTTTATGTATTGTTGTCTTTTCCCCTCAACTGCTCTAACAGCTCCAGAAGAGGGGAACTGTTTACTGGGTCTCTTGCCTCCTGCTTGGTACCTGTTATTCTCAGAGCCCTTCGGTGATGATGTAATTGATTAACTAGTGTTTCAGCCTATTGTCCCACCCTCTTTGTAAATAAAGGACAGCCCGACTTGTATATTTTTAAAACGTCATTGGGGCGCCAGGGTGGCTCAGTCGGCTGAGCAACCAGCTCTTGGTTTTGGCTCCTGTCATGATCTCCTGGTTCTTGAGATCAAGCCACACATCAGTCTCTGTATTGACAGTGTGGAGCCTGCTTGGGATTCTCTCTTCCCCCCCCATCTCTGCCCCTCCCCCACTCCCCCAGGCTTTCTCTTTCTCACCCTCTCTCTCTCTCAAAATAAATAAATAAACTTTAAAAAAAATGTAGTAAACACATTTTGCAAACACTTGGTGGGGTATTTTCTAAATGCTCTATAGGTAGAATGAATGTAACGATGCCCCAAAATTTCTGGAACTTTTTTTTTTTTTAATGTTTATTTATTTTAGAGAGGGAGGGAGAGAGAGAGAGAGAGAACACATGCACAAGTGGGGGAGGGGCAGCGAAAGGGGGACAGAGAATCCTAAGCAGGCTCCAAACTGATAGCAGAGAGCCAGATGCGGGGCTCGAACTCACGAACCGTGAGATTATGACCTGAGCAGAAGTGGGACGCTTAACTGATTGATTCCCACCCCCCCAGGCGCCCCTTTGGAACTTCTTCCAAATGTAAAAGTTTACACTAGATTTTTTGTCAACTTTTGTTTTTAATTGTCATGAATAAAATGTATATTCTGCCTATCAAAATACCATCTGGGACTATCAGACTGTCATAAAAGTTCTTTTTTGCTTTAAAGAAAAAGAAGCTCTAGAGTTGTCCTTCAGATTTTCTATTGGAATAATATGTTGACAATACCGTGCTGAAAACATGGTCAAGGTGGTGGGGAGGAGGGGACGGGAAGGAGAGAGACAGGAAGGAAAAGAAAAGAAAACACAAACACACACTCAGAGGCTCATGCTAATCCCCACTGATGTGTACCTGGGAGTTACAGAACTGACCCCATCAGGGTCTAGAATGGTTGAAGTACCTTCCACGTGCTGATGACTTTCTGACCAGATTTTATTTGTTACTCTTCCCCGGCACTGGAGTGGGTGAAAGACCACCAGCTGTCCTAGCTTTAGCAATAACTAGAACACCATCTTCCCAGTTGAAGGAGGGACATTCTCCCCCAGAGAGCCGCCAGCCTGCAAACGTCCCTTGGCTCATTAGAGCAGAGTTGCGTCTGGGCATTGTATATTTCAGAGGGGGGAAAAGTTTCCAGGGGGAGACTCGGGCAGTGGTGGTGAATCAACTATTGTCAGAGGGGACTTCGGGGAAGTCCAGCGTTAGGAAGGCCCCCGTCTTGTGCAAACTGATCAAATACAGATGTTTCCAAAAGGCTGACCTTATTCACCGTGACTTCACTGGAGATTGAATGGCAGACAGCCGGTTAGTAGTGGGGTGAAGCCCTGTTTAGGCGAGAGGGTGTAAACGTATATACAGTCGGCAGGATGTGGATGACAGTGGACAAACATCTCTTCTATTGATAAATACATATTTTACTTCCAGAAAGTTTTATACCAGGGAGACGTAGTGAAAAAGAAATATAGTCTCAGGCTTTGCTAGGTGTCTCCCGTGTACATCAAACTCTGAAAGAGATGAAGGGAAAAAAAATATAAAAAATGGATCCAACCTTCGCCTTCCTGAAATATCAGTTTTCATATAAAACTCATCAGCTGAGCTAAGTATTAGGCTTGATCAATGGCAGGAAACGAGGGGATCAAATGCTAATAAATCAGAAACAGATACCCCCTCTCGAGCCGAAAATATATCACAAAACTGAAAACGAGGAAATCAACTGATGATTTTTTAATGCATGCACAAGGAGAAAATAAGCTTTTGTGCGTGTGTGAGGGGGGAGAGGCCCGCACCTTAAATAGCCACAAAGAGTCAGATTCTTAAACACTTTAATCAGATTGTGACTTTCACTTAGGCAGAAGAAACAAGAAAGATCCAAATATTTAGTGAAGTCTGGAAACTGAGGCATAATCTTAAGTGTTTGCAGATATAAAGATGGTAAAGTGAACACATTAAGAACTCAAAAATATATCGTTCTACAATCCTATTCCCTTCTTAGCATTTTTTTCTTGTTCGTTTTCATTTTGTAAAGTAAATGTTTTATTGAAATAAGACCTATATACAGAAAAATGCACAAATTGTAAGTTTGTAAATTCATAGGCTGAATGAATTTTCATAAAGTGGGCACACCTGTGTAACCAGCACCCAGCTTGAGAAACAGAACATTACCAACACCCCCCTCCCAAGCCCCTCTTGTTTTGTGCTCCCCTCAGGGTAATCACTACTCTGACCTGTAACATATAGATTTGTGTTGTCTGTTTTTGAGCTTTATGGAATAGTGGAGTAGGTTTTCTTGCAGCTGCTTCTAATGCTCAACATTGTATTTGTGCAGTTCATTCATGGTGGTTAGTTGTTGACTTGTTAATATTTTAAACTGTCTTATTTTTTAATGATACACATGGAGTCATTTCATTAATGCAATTTTGTAGATACAGAAACACCTCTGTTTATTTCAGCATAGTGCCCTGTCTCCCCGCTCAGAAGAAAGTTAAAAAAAGTAACCGACCCCCAGCAGAAATCACAAAGAATCCACTGAGCTGTGATAAAATTCCAAACTGACAAGTCTGTAATGAAAGGCACATTATCACCAACCGACACCTTTGAAACCTTCGTATTTGTTTTCCATTTATTTTTCTTAAAAATACACATGCAATTATTTTTTTCTTCCACCCACCCTAAACAAGAATCCAGAGAGCGTGGTCCTGGTCTTTGAATGGAAACTGTTTGCCTCTGTGAAAACAGGGAGCCAAATTAAATTAGAAAATCCTGGTATTCAGTAGGACCGAATTTCCCTTCCTTCCTACTCTCCCATTCCACAATCTATCACCTAGAGTAATTAAGACCAGGGAGGTATCATCTTCACTGGATTAACCTTAACTAAATTGTGCTCATTCAACATGTGCCCTTTTGATTAGTCCGAGCAGGGCCTGCTGTCTCAGATACACCCACCTTGTAATTCTACACACTTAATTAATTTCAGATGAATAGCAGAGGGGATAAGTTAAATTCTCTGATTAATAAACTATAAGTCCTTATGTGTGTCAGAGTAGCTCAAGGTTTTTTTCTTTCCTTTACTTCTGTGCCCTGCAAAGGCAGGGTTGAAACCCATGCACACACACACACACACACACACACACACAGCTGCAATTGTGTGAAGTTGGTGAGCAGATCCCTGAACAATTTTGTCATTTTGTAAACGGCCGACCTTAAGAGAGAAAATATTGCAAGAACTATTGGTAAAATAGATCATTTTTCTGCCAAGTGTAATTTTGAGTGTCCTTCTTCACCTGGACTTAGGTCTCCAGTTTTTATTTGTACATAATTCCAGTTTTAAGTACATTCTTAATTTTGAAAATTCAATACTGATGCCACTCATTTTGTATTTTTAATGCATTACTCCAAAGTAAAATACTCTGAATAGTCTGAGAACTTTTCTGAGAAATGACTTGAAATGATGTGTTTAATCATCAAATTGATCAGCTCTCAAATATATATTAAAAATGTGCTCTCATGGGCATCTCTGACAGCAAAGAAAATTATTTTCTTATAATAAAACAGATCCCAAGGATGTTTATATGCTATAATTTATCTCATATTAAAAGATGGCTAGAAAAGTATATGAGATAGATTTATAATCTCTCCTTCAACCCAGATAATTTATGTCTAGTTATTAGTGACTTAAAAAATCCAATGATTTGCATAATTATATATAAAGGGTTTTTATAAATTAGCTTTTACGTCCTATGATTCAACTTACTGAGGTCAGTTATATTCAGAGAATTGAAATTACTGATACTTAGGGAATATAGCCAACATAGCTGTTAGTTTCTTATGTTGGTATGTAAGGAATCCTAGTTATATAAGACAAAAAAACATATCTTAATATAGCTCGTGTTGTGTGTTTAATTAAACAAGAGATTTTTTAAAGGCCCCTAAGCTCTTTTACATAAAAAAATCATTTAAGACACCATATACTTAAACTCACTTATATATTCAGATATTACGGCTGTTCTGATTTGTTTCCTAAATTTAGTCTTTGTTCCAAAAGGATCTAAAAAAAGAAAGAAAAAGAAAAAAGAAAAGAAACGAGTTATTCTGTTAGTATTTTTTACCAGTCCAGAAAATTGAACTGTGAAATTCATGTACTGCATTTGTGACCGCACTACAAATTCCCAAACTATTAAATATTCCTACAAGTTAAAGCATACCGCTCAATAAGTTACCATTAAATGAGTGAGTGTGGAAGATTTTACTGATCATTTTACTAACGGCTCATTTGTGAAAACTCTCAAAATGGTGGGCCATTTGGTTAATTGAATGCAAATATTAAATAATTTTTGGTTGCTAGCAGGCATGCTGATAGGCACACCATTTTTCAGGATGCCTCAGCTAAAGCCTTGTCAGGTTTGTATTATCTTTTCCATCTGAGACTGGGTACAGGGGCATTTTAACTCATGTCAGGAAATCTTATTCTCTTCCCTTCCTAAAACCAGATCCTACGTTTGACCTTTAAAAAAAACACAAAAGTAAGTAATTTAAGTCAGTCCACACCTGCACCAGCTTCCCAACTATCCTCATCTGAATGCCTAGCACATCTCATTCCTGAGCACCTCAGGCGGCTGGAAAGGACAATTTATTCCCTCTAAAGAACAAAACACTGACATTGCATTTTGTCTTCTTTGGGGTCCCAGGAAAGTTGAGATATTATTCATGAAAGGGCAGCTAAGCTTGGCCCTGTGATTTAGATTTGCTATACAAACTAACAACTATTTTTGAATGATGGCATCAGGTATTTACATAAAGGGACTTAACAGCTCTTTAGCCTGGTTACGTCCTGCTGTTTATATTACACAATCGGAAACCTTGTGGGTACTGTTTTAGAAGATGCATCACCAAGAAATTTTACATAGCAAAGTAACCATATTATCTGGGGGTGTAAGCTGTAGGGAAGGCTGTTTAGCTGCATTTTGCACTTAAAAAATAGGCAAATTCATTAGAACGTCTCCGCAAAGTATGGTATAGGGGTCGCATCGCCTAGCAATTTAATCGCCACGTGTCTCCTACTCCTGTTGGCCTCTGTGAACAGAACTTGCCTCAATAAATTCAAGTTCTTGTTTTTGCTTACAATCGGCATTTCAATTAGGACGGGTCCACGTAAAATAATTAAGGGTCTGAATAGCTTTTCGATATAATTTGAGGCTGTTTATCACTCTGTCTTTTAAGAACAGCTCCGCTTTCCGCACACCCATTGCTGTCGCCTCTCCGGGCTGGTTAAATGAGTCTCTGCGCCAAGCCAGGTCGCTCTGGGCCAGTTTTGCGTTTATGTGCCTCGGCGCTCGGATTGTCGTAGCCCCCTCGTCTTTTTCGTGAATGTCTCCGAAATTTTTTTGTTTGTTTAAGGTCGTGGCACTTCTCGCGGATGGAAAGGCAAGCGGGAGAGGAGGGTGCAGGTGCCGGCGAGTGGCCACGGCCGGCGGGCGGCGGCGCGGGGTGCTGGCGGCGCCGGGGGCAGCTGGGACCGGCCTGGGGCGGCGAGGCTCGGCGCACGTGGCTCTCCGCGCCGCAGCGCTGCGGGTTCGTGCGCGCCGGTGCCGGTGCTTCTGGCCTGGAGCCCTCGCCGCCGAGCGTGGCCCGGAGGCAGGGAGGGAAGGAGGGAGGGGCGCCCCGGGGCGGGCGGCGGCGCTGGGCGCGGGTGACGCTCGGGGCCCCGGGGCTCCGGCTGGCCCGCCCCGGGTCCCTCCGAGCGTGCCCCGAGGCGGAGGGGGTGCCCGGAGGCGCAGAGGCGCAGAGGCGCGGGGCGGACGGTGGGCGCCCAGACGGGTGTCTCCGATGAGCGGGAGGCCGTTGGGAAGGCCGGGGGCGACCGGGTTTGGCGTCAGGGCAAACCTTCTCCACCGTGCACCCGGCGCGGCGGCCGGCCCCTCCCGGTCTGCAGGTTTCCGGGGGGAGCCGATCCCGCAGCTGCAGGGCGCGAGGCTGGCGCGGTTGGGGCCCGGAGAGGCGGGAATGCGCGGGGCCGAAGGTGGTGTGGGGGCCTGGCCCCGGAGCTTCGCTGGGCGGCCGCCAAGCGGTCTGCAGCTGCGTCCCCGCCGCCCCCCTGGGCCCCGGGAGCGGCACCCGCAGAGCGGGTCAGGAGAGGCCGAAGGGGTTCGCTCGGACCTGAAAGGCCCGGGGCGGAGGACGAGACCGCAGGCGAGGGTGGCCGCGCGAGCCGGGACCGGACGGGGTTAGTGGCTCGCGGAGCCACCCCGAGATTGGAGAGTTGGGGAGCTGGTTGTGAATAAATTCGAAATCGGGCTCGGGGCAGATCAAACACGGAAGAATGCACATGGCTCCGAATTTTTTTTTCTCGCCTTTCCGTCTCTGCCCCAAGCCCTTAAACGCGGGGCCCGCAGTCGGGGCTACAAGGGAGCCTGCGGGTCGCCGGTTCTGCAGGCATTTTGCAGAGATGGGGCGGTCCGCGCCGCTTCTCGCCCGGGGCAGCGCCGCTCAATCTCCGCCGGGGCTCGTGGACTGACCGGGGCTTGACCTCTCCCGCTCCCTCGGCCTCCGCCGCACTCCCAGGACCGCGCTCTCCTCGGCCCGCGGGCCCGGACGTCTCCGACTGGGATCTTTCGTCCAAGCCCCTAGGGGTTGGGAAGGGGAAGGTGCCTTTCCCTGTGGGGTGGGGGTAAGCCGGGGAGAAAATCCAGAATCTCTGGGTCGCCCGCGGGTCGGGCCCAGAGCGCCTTCTGCTTGCTCGGGCCCTGCGGCGGAAGAGCGGAGCCTCCCCAGCTGTCCCGGCCAGCCAAGTTCAGAATTTCCCGAGCCAGGCCGGGCAGTCGGGCCCCTGGAGGCCGGGGCTGGCGGCGAGGGTGCGTTACTCCCCAGCCACTTTAGGGAAGAAGCATTGGGGTTAGGGATGCTGGGGCTCAAACTGTTCCCGCACTGCCTTCAAACTTTGGGGCCTCCATTGCCTCTGCAGTTACTATGTGTGCACCCCATTGCTCCCGAACATACTCCCCGCAGCCGCCGCGAGCACCCTGCGCACACAGCTGAGGCCCGCGGCGGTGTGCACCCGGCCGCGCCGGGAGGGAGGTGCGGGGCGGAGAGGCGGCCCTCCCTGGTCTCCTGCCTGTCACATCTGCACTTATTTAAAGCTCGGCTGGTGGTCCGCGATCTCTGGAATGCCAATTGCCGACCTGGCCTCCTACGACATTTGCATTGATTAGTGAGCCGGTCAAGGGGGAGGCCAAAGGCGGGGGAGGTGGGAGACCGGAGGTTCACAATATTCTTCCTGACCCGATTCCACGAGCTACCCTGCAGCCCAGCGATTCCCACCGCACCAGACGGCTGAGTGTGGCACGGAGCAGAGAACTGAACTTCAAGAACGTTTGATATGTATAGCAACTGGCCATTGCCTTTCAGCTTGTACAATGTGGTGGGGACGGGGGGGGGGGCGCGGGGGGCATGCACACACAACCCTAAGTCTCTGAAGGCTCCAGTGTTGAATCAGGCAGAGACGGTGGACACGTGCTGTGACCCCCGGTTCACCCCAGGCCCTACAAGTGCCTATGTGATGTCTGGGGTATGCAGCTTACTCAATGCACGACTCTTAAGAAATGTTTCCTGGTACAAGTTCATGAAGCCGAGACTGACCTGCCTTGCCTAAAATACCCTACACACAGCCTTAAAAAGGCACAGGCAACCTTGCATCTGAGTCCAACCCCAAGGGTCAGGCCTGGTGCAAATTCATGGGTGAACAACGAGCTTCCTCCCAACTTTGTGGGGTTCCTACTCTGCTGGGGTGGGAGAGAGGCAAGGGGGAGGGACTTTTTAGTTCTATAAACCTTGAAAAGTTGAGTCTGATTTTGCATTTGCCTGTGGACGTGGTATAATTAAGGGCGAAAATAAGGCCCCTCTGTATTTCTCTTCCCCTTTGCTTTCTGTGAAGCCTTTACCCCAGAGGAAAGTTGTTTTAGTAATCTGGAAAAGAGAAACCATGTGCTGAGTCAGCAGAAGTGCTGTACCAGGCCAGTTCAGTTCAATAATACTGCTATGTGTAATGAACACACTGTATGTGCCTTCGTGGAAATAATGAAAAATATATTGGAATTTTCATGGCATAGAAATGGCCACAAAACTTGTCGGCGGCTCAGTGCCAGATTAAATGCTGTGTCTTCTAATACAAGAAATATGTTCTGAGCATGTCGTCTAACAAGCATTAGACCCAGTTCCATTTAATGGGCGGAATCCAGAGACATACAATTCTCCAAACAACGCAAAATGTTTTTTTGTTTCCAAATGGTCGTGTTGCAGAATGTTGAAACTTCCTTTCTGCTCCTGTTCTTGTGACATGTTCAAGGTGGCTCCAGCAGATAGAATCTTATTTTCCACTTTGAATCATTCAAAGCATTTCTCAAAAATAAGTCTTTAAAAGGTCTGAAAAGCCTCCTTGAAAATCCTGTTAGAATCTCGACAACCTGTTGATCGTGCATTCTCATGTTCATGCAAGAAATACATGTAATTAGAGTCATTTCCAATGACACTCTCATTTTTTAAGCTGTGAAGCAACTGTTTTTGAGAACAACTTTTGAACTGTCCAAGTCTTACCTGAATTTGCAGGATCTGAGAGTTTTCCCTGTTGAGCAACAGTCCAAATTATTGTATTTTTCATGACAGGCGGTATTTCTGGGGATATTTCTTCATAATGCTTTTAATTCTGATAGTTGACTTGCAGAATATGTGGCTTAAAAAAAAACCAAAAACAAAAAACTAGCATATTGCATAAAGAACAGCCAAAAGTTTGTCTCTATTTCTCTCATCTTTTCCGTGTCAAAACTTAAATGAGTACAACTTCTACGCTTTTACTATTTAAATTCTTAAAAATATAGCTGCGTACTTTAAGCTGTTTCAGCATGGTGCAAAAACATCTGGATGTGAAGTGAAAAATTCAGTCTGTCACCCAGGTCCCAGATGTTTGGGACTGCGTAGACAAAACATCAGGATGAATGACTGAAAATGTTCTCTCCAATCCAGATGGTTTAGTGCCTGGTGCTTCTATAAGGAAGCATATTTTCCTTTGTCTAAACATCACATCCTACCATATCCCACGTAAGGCATGATTTACACTCTTTCATCGACAAGATGCTGGGCCATTTGGAGCGCAGCAGAGCAATCAGTAAATGAAACTCTAAGTATATGTTTTGGAAAACGTAGTCCAAGTACAAGTGTTAGCGTGTACTTGGGAGGGAGTGGGGGCAGCGGAGCCAGAAAGGGGAAGATAGGAGAGAGGGAGTCTAGTTCAACGGGATAAGGGCTTACAATAAAGGGCACAGCCTACAAAGAATCCGTCTGTGGCATCCCATAATCTTAAATAGGCTAAGTGGGGCGTTCGGCAGCAGCATGAACAGGGATGCCTTTTGCCTGAGATTCAGTCGGATTGTGAAATATCACTGTGCCCTTGGAGGCCCTCTCCCCCGCATTGTTCCTTCTTGGAGCATTATAAAGTCAAACAAATAAATGTCAGATGACATTAAAACATGATTAGGCCTTATGAGCACTAGACAGGCGGGAAAATTCTATGTTTGAAAATAAAGCAGTATAGCGACAATTCTAATAACTTGGACAAATACAGTGACAATAGATTTCTCTTCATGTGAAATATCACCACACAAGCTGTTAAGCTTGGGGATGAAGATACCGAGCCACATGTTTTTCCTTCCCCAAAGTTGCAGAGATTTAAAATCTTGAGCTGAGTCTGAGGTTTTCCACGTCTCTTTGCCTTAACCATGTTGAGAAAGAGGGAGCAGATATAAGAGAGGCCTTCCACTAGAATCAGCAGATGAAATCAAGCCCAGAATGAATTCCATTCTACTTATTAGCCCTACACACTCACCAGATTACAGAGGAGTGTTTAGATAATGAATGGCAATGAATGTTAAAACATCATAAAATGTGACCACTTACAATCGCTGTAAGAAAAACATACCATTTTAAGTAGACCTTCTTACAACTCAGAATCTGAGACTTGGATAATAAGACACAGGATTTCATATTGGCCCACAATCAATTTTAAAAAATAGTTTACAGGGATGCAGTAGAGTTTCGGGGGTACACATATTGAGTCGTTAAGAGACTCAATAGGCAGAAGGGAATCTTTAACACCATATAAAACCGAATCACAGTTATTTTTCTTAATGGCTATAATTAGGATGTCTTCATGACTTTTTTTGTGATTCATTTATTGGAATAATAAAATGACAGAGCGAGCTGGAAGGGATTCAGAGCTCCTCCAGGCCTCCTCTCTCCCTTTATGGATGAGAAAACTGGGGACCAAAAACATTAAAGGACCTATCCAAGGCCACATGTGAGTCAGAGGAAGGGTCAGAACTAGAATCACTGAGTTCCAATCATGACTCACAGAGCCCAAAGCTTATTCCAGGACAACTTGCCTTGGAATCATTACCATACTGCTCAGACTCACAGATTTCCAAGGAGTGTCCAAGAAACTGACACCCATCACCACGGGCTGGACGCAGCTCAAAACCATTCATTGGTGTTACACATCTAAGAACTATAAAACAAAGCCAGTGTAAAGGCAGAGTCCTCCCATTTGTCTCCATAGTAAGACAAACTATTGCAAAAACATAGCGAATTAAAAAACCCCGTCAACTTCAGCAATTTGCCTGGTGGTCCTGAAAACAACACATGACAGCTTAGCTCTCTACAGAGAACTCACAGCACCTTGGAGGAACGTCACACACAGGATGGGGTACGGTCTCTTTTCCTGGAAAAGAACACATCTAAACAGCCAGAATAACGGACCTTAATGGGGTGAAGGGAGGAGGAGGAGGTGGGGGCAGTGGCATCAACACCATTCTTGACACAAGAAGACAAAGATGTCAGCGGAAGTGTCTCACCTGACTTACAATCGCCTCAACTCATTGTCCCAGTGGTTTGTATGATGAAATGAAAGGTTAGGATGCATGAGGTAGGTGGGTGGGGGATGAAGGATGGGGGGGGGGAGGGCCCCAAAAGAAATATGCTATGTAAGGATATTTAGATAGTGAAACGAAGTATACGTCCCCAATTTTGGGGATCTGGGAATCTCACTGGTCCTTCATGGCAAGAGCCAAGGAACTGGATTCATACATGGTGTAATCAGACCTCTTCCATTTTATATTTTCTTCAACATCAAATGAGAACATAAAAGCATTGCTTCTAGAAAGGGAAGACAGCTCTCCTTCATGAACATTCTGGTCCAAGAAATGCAAGGAGGGATACTGGTTAGGAGACTGAGGGTGGGAGGAGGCAGTGACCCAGGACTCAGTATTGGGAGTTGTGAGAAAAGAAATAGTCCTGTTTTGATTGGCCTGGAGAGAGAAGAGGTCCTGGTAAGCCTCCCCTTCAGGCTAATCCAAGGTCGGTGCCCCCTGAGAAGCAGGATCTGGCCAAAATTTGAATTGGGCAGTGGGGGAGATAATGATACTGGGAAAAGAGGTTTGACAACCTATATTCTTCTTTTGAAATGCTTAGGGGAGCCACGAAACTAGCAAAAGTTAAACCAAATAAAATCAGCATGCCCGCTTACCTCTTTAATTTACTCTCCCAAACAGATCATCATTTGGGCTATTCCCCTGAAGTCAAGCATGAAATCTATTTAGCTGGATAGCTACCCATTTCCTCTGACCTGCAGAAGAGCCCTGTTCTTTCAGAATCCCCGGAATGCCAGAATCTAGAGAAAACTGGAGCCACATGCCTGGGCCCCTTGAGATCCTCCCACCCCCACCCCCATACCAAAGGAACTCAGTAACAAAGACCGGGCAGACTTTCAGCACCAACCAACCCAGAAGCATAGATGCGGATTCATCAGTGTGGGTTGCCATGTGACTTCAAGTTGCTATGGGCTCAGAGGATCTCTTGTCATCAGGAGTTTCTCATTCTTTTTTGTATCTGGGAACTTTCTGGCAGTTTTGCAAAGCCTAGAGACTGCTGGTCAGAATGTTTTAAAGTTCATGAACTATATTGAAATCAACGTATCAGAATACTTTTAAGAAACAAATTTGTGAGACGGTATTGTATTTGTGTCTTTAACAACCCATTAAATGTGAGATCCAGTGGTGAGTCTAATAGCTTCTCTAATATTGAAATAGTGATAAGTGTGAATGATAAACTGTTATCAGCAACTATGTGATACGAAGGTAGCTGTGATTTCTGTTGGTGATGAAGACATAGGCACTGGTAATGCTGCTGTTTGTTCTCTGTATTCATAATGTACGGAAATGCAAATTTTCAAATAGAGGTTCATAGAAATAAAGATGCCATTTTTTTACATCCAAGTTTATGGGATTCTGCTTTTCCTTGGTCGCATTTCCAGATCACTTTCAAGTGAAGAACCCCTTAAAAGGAGGAAGAGAGGCAGGCTGGTGGTACTTTGGAGATACACAATAAAATGGTCATTTGGGTCCGTTTTGATTGGATCGTGTTGGGCCCACATTTGGAGTTTAAATATTGAGCCTGTGATATTAGGTTTTGGTCTTGAGGTGAAAAGTAATTTTATATCATAATCCAGAGAGTGGAGATCAGGAGAACTGTTCCCTTGCCCAGAGGACACTAAAGGAAGTGTTAAAGGTCACCTGTCAAAGTGCCTGGGGGAGGGGTGTAACCGGAGCCTGGAAAGACTTGATAAGGATGAATGAATCACCTCTCCCTGGTGAATGAGGCCAGGGTGGGGCTGGGACTGGAATGTGAGATGCAGAGGAACCTAGGGAAGGAGTACTGGCTGCTGATGGCAGGCAGGGAGACCCCGGCAGTCTGATAGTTCTAACCTTCAAGACCCATGGCTGCAGAGGAAATAAGTCCAGGCACAAGTCAGAAAGAGAGGATGATTCTGCTTATCCAAAGAGGAGTTACAGCTTCAGCCCCCACCCCAGGGAATCTACAGCAAGCCAGCCAGCAGAGCAGAAGGGATCTGCCGGAAGGGTAGGGAAAAGACCTGCAGGTCAGGACAGAACAGCCTGCAGCCTGGGACCCAAAGCAGAGAGTCTTACTGAAGTCCAAGAAACAAGTGACCATTTGAATTTCCTTCAATTTAAGAACTTCCATTCATCAAAAGACATCATTAAGAGAATGAAAAGGCAAACCACAGACTGTGAAAAAAATATTCACAATATATTTCTGATGAAGAATTCGTATCTACAATATATAAAGAATTTTTACAAATCAATAAGAAAAATACCAAAGAAACCAAAGTTTACAAATGTACAGAAGACTGAACAGATATTTCTCAAAAGAGGATATCCAAGGGGCCAATACACATATGCAAAGATGCTCAAAGCCATTAGTCGTCAAGAAAATGCAGATTAAAGCTTCACTAAGATCAGTGCATGGCAGAAGGGCCAAAATTCAAACAACAACAACAACAACAACAACAACAACACTGGAAATATCAAGTGTTGGAGGGGAGGATGTAGAACAGGTGAAATTCTCATACTGTGGGTAGGAATGTATTCTGATACAACCAGTTGGAAAAATCTGTAGTATCTACTAAAACAAAGCAGTAATTCATACCCTAAGACCCAGCAACTCAATTCCTAGGTATAGGCCCAGGATTACATTTGTCTATCAAAGACCTATAAGAATACATCTTTAAGGGGCACCTCACTGGCTCAGTTTAGCAGAGCATGTGATTCCTGATCTCAGGGTCGTGAGTTCAAGCCCCGTGTTGGGTGAAGAGATTATTAAAAAAAAAAAAAAGAAGAAGAAAAGAAATGTTTTGGGGTGCTTGGCTGACTCAGTTGGCTGAGTGTGACACTCTCGATCTCAGGGTTGTGAGTTTGAGCCCCAAATTGGGACTTAAAAATAAAAAATCTTTCCTTAAAAATAAAAAAATTTTTAAAAAAGAATATAGCTTTATATATTTTGTATGCTTATAAATATAAATATTAAATACATTTATATAAATATATATCAACTTTATTCAGCATAGCACCAACTTGGAAACAATTCAGGTTGTAGTATATAACAGAATATCATATAGCAACAAAAAAGCACCAACTATTGCCATAAACAAAATGGATGGATCTCACAGACATAATATAGAGCAAAAAAAAGCCACATACAAAAGAGTACATGCTGCTTGATTCCATTTATGTGAAGGACAAGAACAGGCAAAACAAATCTATGGTGAGAGAGGTCAGGATAGAATTTACTTTTGCAGGGGGCTATTGATTGAGAGGGGGCACAAGGGCACCTTCTGTGGTGCTGAATTATAAATATTATTGACTTTCTGAAAAGTGATTTGGAAACGCAATCAAGTAAAAGCAGCTGGCCGTGCTGTAGATTCAGTCCTCCTAACTCTGGTTTTGTATTACAGAAGGGTTTCATTGGGCCAGATGAGCACGAAGAGAGTGCAAAGGCAAGTTGCAGACTGGCAGAAGATTTTCACAATAGATGTATCTGACAAAGGGCTTATCTCCAGCGAACAATGTGCAAAAGATTTGAAATGTACTTTATCAAAGAGGATAACCAAATGGCCAACCAGGATAAGGAAAGGTGCTCGACATCATTGTTCTTCAGGGAAATACACATTAAAACCGCAACTTGATACTAATATATATCCACCAAAATGACTTAAGACATGACCAAGACTGACCACAACAAAGGTAGACCACCATCTTGAGCAAGGAATCTTCTACAGCACTGATTAGAGTGCAAAATGGCATAAATCCATTAGAGTGCAAAAATGGGATAAATTTTGGAAACCAATTACATCTACTTAAGCTTCACACATGCCTATGAGGTAAGGGCTCTGTGTGGCTGGTCCAGCGACTGAGTTAAGTAAGAACAGGAAAAGAACCAGGGATCTTGACTAACGATATCCTCTGGGCTGAGGAAACCCTGTTCCAAGTGTTTGGGTTTTTTTCTTAGATTTCTAGCAAAGTTCTTTATGCAAAATCCCAGCACTATTGTGGCTTAAATAAAGGGGAAAAGGGAACTGGCAGAGCTTAGCTCAGATCAGTAAAGGAGAGATCAGGTCCACCGGTGGAAATGGCTGAGTCAGCCAGAAAACCTGGAAAGGTTCCAGGAGGCTTTGAAGAAAGTGTGCAAGTCAGGATGGCTCTAGGGTTCTCTCCTGGAGCACCAAGTGAAAAGACCAAGAAATCCATTCATCTCTTCCCACCACTGTCCAGGAGATGGCCCCCTCTCTTCTTAGAATTTGTGCCATCTTGGGTGGCACGGACAACATACTTGTCCTGAGCGAAGGTGTTTCTGTCGCCCTCGCTTGTGTCTCTGATGAGTCAGTGCTGCAGGAACTGAAGTGAGAGCCCATATTTATTGTGAAAATCTGGCTCAGGAGGGAGAACAAAGGGGACAGAGGGGGGAGGTGGGCAAGGGGAACAAGGTGACCCAAAAAGCAAAGAAGGCCAGAGCCAACCATAGGCTGAGGCCCAGCCTTCCAGCTATCCTCATGTGTGCCCATCCATCAGCACACACTTCCAGCCACACATTGACGCCTCCCACGAAAATTGGTGTTGGGATGGACAGGCTCCAGAGTGACTCATAGCAAACAGCAAACAGCAGAGGAAGGCCGGGGATTTGACATCTGTTCTTTGGCCCAGAATTAAAACTTCTTTCCCCTAAACAACGAGGACAGTAGTTATACGTACCAGCCTTAGTGTGTCACTGTCAGAGTATTTCTTTTTTCTTAGTTTGAGAATTGTTTCAGGGGACGTAACCAATGGAATGGCCACACCCACCTCCCCAGGTCACAGGTCGAAGTTCTAAGTTATCATTACCCTATGGCAGCAAAACCCTTGAACAAAATATAAACTATAAGATACTAGCCCTCTTGCAAAAGAAGGGTTTTGTTTGTTTGCTTGTTTTTAAAGATACTATTTTTTTAAATGTACTTATTTTGAGAGAAAGAGAAAGAGAGAGAGGGAAGGGCAGAGACAGAGAGGAGAGAGAGGGAATCTCAAGTAGACTCCACACTGTCAGCATGGAGCCTGATGCAGGGCTCAAACTCACAAACTGCGAGATGGTGACCTGGGCCAAGATCAAGAGTTGACTGCTTAACCGATTGAACCACCCAGGCGCCCCCTTTTGTTTTTTAAAGATGCTATTAAACTGAGACCCTATTCACATGTCTTGTTCTGTTCATTTGGCTTTGAGATTTGGGAGACCGACCTTTCAACCTTCATATTCACTGTTGTCACTTTCCACTGACATGTTTTAGGCACCTCCTGGGTGTAGAATGTTGTGTTTCACATAGAAGGGATATGTATAAACACATAAAAATTGTCACTAGGATGACCCGGAAAACACCTGGTGTTAAATCCTAAGATGCCATTCATTCACTGATTCATTCGTTCAAAGGATGTTTATGGATCCCCCATCATGTGCTCGGCACCATGTAGGTGTCAGTGACACAACGGAGAACAGAAATAGTCTCTGCCCCTCGCATGCTTATAGTCCAGTGAGGGAGGAAGGTTTTCATTTTTAAAAATCATTCTTATTTGCACATTTCCCCCTTCAACCCTAAACTACCTGAAAAAGATGGTTGTTGAACTTAGGATAATCAGGGTTCCATAGTAGGGAAGAAACTCACTGCACTGGAGAGGGCTACCGACTGGGGGAAGAGATAAGCAAATAGGTCAAGGGGGCTGCAGCTGGTGTTTCCATCATGCATTGGATGGGGTTTGGGGAGTTTGATGGACGGCAGCTGTGATGTCTGCCAAACTCTGAGACATGATCCTGCCAAAGAACCACAGGGGTGTTACTATGGTTCTTATTTAGTTTGAGAGGCCTATTGTCCCTGCATGGTTGAGAATCCCCTAATCTGACTCCAGAGAGTAGGTGGAATCTGGGGGGTGAGGGTGGGAGTTGGGGCCTCAGGACAGGCAGATACCTTGACTGAAGTCCAGAACACTATTCTAGATCTTTCTCACCTTGACTCTCTGGCGGGGTCACCACAGACAAACTGGAGTGAAGGATGCTAATTCAGCTAATATTGCTTCCCTACCCGTGAAAAGGGTAGATGTGTTTCCATGATCGCATTAGTTTCTCTGAATATAGCCTTTTGAAGTGGGCAATGCTGGCCGTTTCACAGATGAGAGAATGGAGGCTTCTTTCTTTGGATTAAATAATTTGCCTGCTACACACAACTAATTAAGTGGCAGAGTGGGGATTTGAACCCATTTCCACTGACCCTTAGTCCTGTGTCCTTTCCACAGGCATAGTATTATTATTTAAACTTGTAGAGTTGAGGGGCACCTGGGTGGCTCAGTTGGTTAAGCGTCTGACTTTGGCTCAGGTTACGAGCTCATGGTCTGTGAGTTTGAGGTCCCCCCCTCATCAGGCTCTGTGCTGACAGCTCAGGCCTGGAGCTTGTTTCGGATTCTGTCTCCCTCTCTCTCTGCCCCCCCCCCCTACACTCTTGCATGCTCTCTCTTTCAAAATAAACTTAAAAAAAGAAAACAGGGGCACCTGGGTGTCTCAGCCCATTAAACATCTGACTTCGACTCAGGTCATGATCTCACAGTCCGTGAGTTTGAGCCCCGCATCGGGCTCTGTGCTGACAGCTCAGAGCCTGGAGCCTGTTTCAGATTCTGTGTCTCCCTCTCTCTCCCCCTCCTCCACTTATGCATGCGCGCTCTCTCTCTCTCTTTCTCAAAAATAAATAAACATTAAATTTTGCAGAGTTGAGAGGATGGATGAATCCCCCCACCAAGGAACCTGAACCTCCTAAGGTGAAGGTTTTTTCCTGAACTCAGCAAACAACATCGAAGATTCTGCCAGGAAGGAACCTTGCATTTGTCAGGAACTTCGCAGGAGGGCTTGTCTCCGTGGGTGTTGAAGAGAAAACAGATGGCAGGGACAGGTTCTCAGCTGCCAACATTAAGTCCACCTTATGATTCTCTTCCACGGGTGGGTTGAGAAGAGATTCCTGCTTGCCTCACCGGGCCAGCCCCATGCACATGGAAGATAAATCGCTGTCTTCGCTGTATGATTCGACAGCAGCGGTCAGCAAACTTTCTGTAAAGGGCTGGAGAGTAAAGGTTTTAGGCTTTAGGGGCCACATGCAATCTCTGTCCCAACTGTTGAAGTCTGCCATTGTAGCACCAAAGCAGCCACAGACAACGTGTAAACGAATGGGCGTGTCCCAGTAAAACTCGTGGACACTGAAAGGTGAATGTCATATAATGTTCACACGTCACAAAATATTGCCCAAATATCACCCCCCTCCCCCGCCCCAAACACACTTACCAGGAGTTCCAAACAGGTACTTTGTTCCTTTTTGGGTTAAACTAGACTTCTCCAGACTTCTGTTCTAGGAAGCAGTCATTCTGACTCAGCGTGTTAAATTCCCAACAACCTCCTTTTAAAATCTTGTGAGACAGGTTAGATTGTAAGCCCTGTGCAGGCTGGGCTTTCTGGTTGTTTTGATCACTGGTCAGTTCACTGTTAAGCACCTAGGACAGTGAACAGCGTTGTACACTGCACAAATCCTGGTTGAATGGAAGAAAGAACTCTCCCCTCTGGCCCAAAGGATTGGAGCCACCAGAGGGGCAGCAATGGGAAGAGAACAGTGAAGACGAGGGGCACACACCCCTTGGGGTGAGGTGGGCAGAGGTGATGAAGATAAAATTCAATGATGTTCCTGCAGGCCTGGGAGGTGCTGACGTCAGTGATGCTCCAGGAAGCCAGCAGGCTTTGGATGAGGCGGGATGCTGGGCATGCCAGGCCCAGAGGAGCCTGGGAAGGGCGTCAGGAAAGCCCCAGCGGCTGCACTCGGCGCCCGGCGGCGCCCAGAGGAGCGGCACCAAGCCCCGATGGCTCGCCCCACCCATCTGAGTGGAGTGGTGTGGTCCCTGCCAAGGAAAACATCAGGACTTGACAGATTTGGCAAGTCCCCGGGACCTGAATTTGTGCAACGTAAAGTTAGAAGGGCCCTTGGGAGATGGGGCAGACCTGCACAGGCAGTGGAAAAGTGTGCGTGGGATGTCAGGGCCCACTCCCTCGGCAGGCAGGGAAGTGCCAGGGAAAAGGAAAGCGGAGAGAGGGGAGAAAATAAAGACCACCCCTTACACCCCCAGGAGCCACACATTTTCCTGGGTCAGACACATCATAAAACGCCGTAGGACTGAATGAATGCAATGGCTGTGGGGTGTGTTATTAAAAATAACCAGAGCTCCTCACTGTGACCGCAATGAAAAATATCAAGCAGGAAGTTACTGGATGGAAAAGTTCTTGGAGATGAGCTGTCCCGGCAGAGGGGCTCTGGCCCTGATTTCTCACCCTCAGTTCTCCCTGTGCAGAGTGGATTAACAACCAGCCGGTCCCTGGCTGCCTCTAAATTGCTCATCCCTTACTTACGGACGCTTTGATCCAATTTGGTAATTCCCCAATGTAAAGGGACATTAGACATAAAATCAGTTGTTTTATCTCTGGTTCGATAAGTCAAGCTGTGATCTGTGAGACCTTCCAGATATCGTTACAGGGGGCGAGGTCCCCACACACCTGGCCCAGGAACCCGGGGATGGGGAGGAACCGGTAGGACAAACTGAGCTCCTCGTTGGAGCTAGGGGTCTGTTCCTGCCAGGCTGGAGGTCAACATCGGGGGGCCAACACAAGAATCATACAACGTTAAGGGGGGCCTAGGATTAGTTGTGGAGACATACGATGCATGGCTTTCCTTAATACACCCACAGCGGCACGGCATAATAGAGAAGAGTCTGGATCTTACTAGCTTTTTGACTTAGGGTGAGTTACTTCACCTCATAGTGGCTTGCTTTCATCAGCTATAAGGTGAGAGCGGTATTTACCTCATTGGTTGTCATGAGGATTGACTGAAACGATATGTCTAATGCAACCAGTCCAGCGCCCCACGGGCAGGAAGCTCATGATACCTGCCATTTACTACTTTTTTAAATGGAAGTATAGTTGATGCAGTGTTACATTAGTTTCAGGTGACCGCATAGTGATTTGACAGCTCCGTATCTCATGCCCTGCTCACCGCGAGTATAGCCACCCTCTGTCACCATACACCGCTATTACAGTACCTTTGACAACATTCCCTGTGCTGTACATTTCATTCCCATGACTTATTCATTCCATAACTGGAAGCCTAGACCCCCCCACTTCCCTTCACCCATTTTGCCCATCCCCCACCTCCTCCCTCTGGCAACCATCAGTTTGTTCTCTGTGCTTGTAGGTCTGATCCTGCTTTTTTGTTTGTTCGTTTATTTTGTTTTGATTTCACATATAAGTGAAATCCTATGGTACTTGTCTTTCTTGTTTGACTTATTTCACTTAGTACAATACCCTCTGGATCCAACCATGTTGACTCAAATGGCAAGATCTCATTTTTTATGGCTACATAATATTCCACCATATATGTTTGTGTGTGTGTCTTGATTATCCATTCATCTATTAAAAAAATTTTTTTTAACATTTATTCATTTTTGAGAGACAGAGTGAGACAGAGCGTGAGCAGGGGAGGCACAGAGAGAGAGGGAGACACAGAATCTGAAGCAGGCTCCAGGCTCTGAGCTGTCAGCATACAGCCCAATGTGGGGCTCGAAAGCATGAACTGTGAGATCATGACCTGAGCCGAAGTCAGATGTTTAACTGACTGAGCCACCCAGCCTCCCCATATCCATTCATCTATTGATGGACACTTGGCCTGCTTCCATATCTTGGCCATTGTAAATAATGCTGCAATAAACATAAGAGTGCAAGTATCTTTTCAAATTAGTGTTTTTATTTTCTTTGAGTAAATGCCCAGTAGTGGAATTACTGGGTTGCCTCACATGGTATTTCTACTTTTAATTTTTTGAGGAAGCCCCCCCTATACTGTTTTCCCAAGTGGCCGCACCAGTTTGCATTCCCACCAACAGTTCATGGGGGTTCTTTTTTCTCCACATCCTTGCCAACACTTATAATTTCTGGTCTTTTTTATTCTAGCTTGCTTTTGTGTTTTTTCTTAAATTGCAGATTGGTGAAACCATGGCCATTTACTCTATTTTTTTAAATGTTTATTTTTGACAGAGAGAGAGAGACAGACAGACAGGGAAGGGCCGAGAGAGAGAGAGAGAGAGAGAGAGGGAGAAGAGGGAGACACAGAATCCAAAGCAGGCTCCAGGCTCTGGAGCTGTCAGAACAGAGCCCAACATGGGGTTTGAACTCGTGAGCTGTGAGATCATGACCTGAGCCGAAGTCAGACATTCAACTGACTGAGCCACCCAGGCGCCTAGCCATTTACTTTAAATCAGCAAGATTTCCCCTGTCGTTGTCCAGCCTGTATGAAGAGAAGGGAGCATCCAATGTCCCCTGACATCTTGCTGCCTATTTCTCCAGCTCTTATACCCAAGTTCCCCAGTGGAGAGGAGAGCAAGCAGGTATCCAGTTGGGAATGGCCCAGAGTGATCCTCCACCTTCGTGAAATTTCCTTGAGGTCTCAGCTTTCATTTACACGCTCTTGTATTTAACTCCATAAAATGTTTTAATATATTAAATCTTATTAAGTTATTCCCTCAGAATCTTTGAGTAACATTGAGGTTCCGGGAAGATAAACATTCATCCTGAACACATATTCCTGTTGAAAAACCTCAAACCAACATCATTTCTGCCTACAGGGTCAGCAGGTCAGGGGAGGGAGGCTCCAGGCTAGACCATCAGGGATGACTTCACGAAGGGGCCTTCGTGAAGCCCTAAGATGGCCCAGTAGGATGTAGACATGCGGAAAGAAGGAAGAAAGGTCACAAGCGAAAGTCTGGAGGTGAACACAAACGAAACCCTTAAGGAACCGCAAAGAAACTCTGTTCCAAAAACCAGGACCTGAGGTTCCTTCTCATCTGAAAGTCACTAATCTTTGTGTCTGGTTCCAGGAAAAACTGATCCCACAGGAGCCCAATTTGCTGTCCCAAGGCCATCAGTCACCTTCAGTAACCACGCCATTTCTTCTCCTCTCCTAACTCTCTACACATTTTCCATCTGGACGGGAGGCCCCGGGCAGGCATGTTTGGCACCACACATTGCCCACGTGCCTCCCTGAGGACTTACGGTCATTAAGAAACTTCTCATAATGAGCGCTTTGGCTCCAAAGCACCCAGCTTTCCTTGCCTCTCTCAGAAGCCAGCCCTTATATTCCATCCTCCCCCATCACAGGTCAGGGACCTTCTCGCCGTGGGAATGGTCCTTCCTCCCCTCCCGCCTCCCTCTCTTCCTCTGTGTGGCTTCCTTCCTGGAAGAGTCGATGAGGGCTGAAAGCCAAGGAGAGGGTGAATCACGATATTCAATCAGTTCTGCTACCTAAAGTGTGGGCTGCCTCAGTGTGCTGGGCTACCTCAGCCTCTCACCAGGACGCTCCCATGTTGCTCTTCCAATGTTGGCTGTCTTCCTCTGGGTCCAAGTGAAGACATCAAGAAGCAAAGCAAGGCACCGTTGGTCGGGGGACCTAACAATGTCTGCCTCCACTAACACATTTGCCAACACTGAAGAAGGCTGCTTTGGGGCTCACTGGTATGCGATGGTGCTGTAGTGGGGGCCCCCTGGATATCACCAGGTCCTTAGAGTTATTTTGCGATGTTTGTTCTGCATCTCGAAACGACAACCCACACCTCTGGGGCCTGGCTACAAGGAAGACATGACAATGGACATGTTTTTCCCTATTCCGAAATGGGTAGCTCTGTCCTTGCAGATGGGATCTCTCTCTCGGAGGGTCTCAATGAATATTTGAAGAGGGATTTATTGGCTTCCAGCCAATATGTTTAGATCCCTAGCCCTCCTCTACACAGAAACCAAGGTGGGGCATCAAAATAAGAGGGCTCTTTAATTTGGAAAGACAGAGGTCGCTATAAGGCAGCATATAATGGCATTGCGGACTTGGCAGCAAGAGAAAATGGAGAACAGGCTAAGCTTTAATCCAGATAGGATTCAAACCTAGCTCCTCACCTGTAAGATGGGGGTAATCCTTCTTACATAATAGGTATGCTGTGAAACAATTTAGCAAAAGTGCACACTTAGCAAAGGCTTTAGTACATCGCAGATCCCAATCATAATCATTTGCTTCTTCTCTTTGTTAGGTTATCAAATTCAAGTTGGTACAGTGGGTCTTTGGGGAGAAAAAGATGTGTCCACTTTAGGCAGTGGGAAGTCAACTTACGAACTTCACTCTTCCCTGATGTGGCCCCGGTGGGAAATACAGTGAGCTCACGGGAAAAGAATTGGGACACATCACAAAAGCCGTTCCCTGGATGTTCTGGCCCCGCTCTGCCTTTGGAGGGTGTGGAGGAGGCCCCTCGTGGTCCCTGCCCCACACTGTGCCTGGGGGTCTCAGCCATCAGATTCTAGGCTGGACAGAACCCGGGGTGCTGACACTGTGGAGGCCTCTCTTGGGTTCTGACTTTCTTTATCCCACTCTGGCCTGCTAGCAGCCGTTTACAGCTAACAGGAGAGAAAGGGTGGCTTCAGAGGTCTCCTCAGGGCTTTGGTGGGGGTGCTTGGAGATGTTTAAAGAGGATGCAGGAAGAACGGACCCCACAGAATCACTTCCCCCTGTCAGGAAGTGGGGTCCTGGTAGACAGTACAGAAGTATGTTGCACCCCTTCCTCTGGGCTCATCCCCAGTTTGCGACTTTCTGACCCTGGACGGGGTCCTCAGTTCTTGGACCTTTCTCCACTCTGGTCAAGGCTAGGATGCTGCCTCTCACAGAAGAGGCAGCACCCAGTACCCAAGGCGACTGGAACCTTGGGTCTTCCAGTACCCAAGGCGACTGGAACCAACGCTAGGATCCTGCATCTGTGTGGAGGGCGAAGGTCTGGCCACAGCACTGACGAGTTTTACCTGCCCAAACCGAACTGGGTAGAGTTTGTTCAGTATCTCCTTTGCTTTGACAACCCCGCTGAACGTCAAGAACAAGTCAAAAGACCCATGAGGTTTCCAGGAAACTGGTTTCGCTTCTTTGTTTTTGTTTTGTTTTGCTGCCGCAGCAAGAGGTCAAGAACCACAGAGTTTTGTAGACTCGAAGCTCTTTTTCAGCGAGGTTACCTTCAGGTAAATGGTACCTTTTCTTCCAGGAAGCTAGTAAATCAACAGAATGTGTCCCAGAGGCAGGCACATAGGAGTAATGATGTAAAACGTTTGAGCCATTGGCCTGGATCACGCGGCATAAGAAAGCTGAGGGGAGAAGGAGAAGCTTCAACGGGAGTTCGTTTTCTAACCTCCAGTTCGTATTCCGTCTGGCGGTGGTGTGTGTTTTTTTATTTGGAACTTTTTCAAATTGGGTCTCCAAATTTTAGCCCAAGACAGGGCTGTACCAGTCTTGGAAATCAAGCTCACACACGTCAACTCAAAGGCTGCCTGATGTCAAATTCTCTCTGGTTGAGGCTCCTGTGCGGCTCAGTCGGTTGGGCAGCCGACTTCAGCTCAGGTCATGATCCCCAGCTTCGTGGGTTCGAGCCCCGCATCGGGCTCTGTGCTGATAGTTCAGAGCCTGGAGCCTGCTTCAAATTCTGTGTCTCCCTCTCTCTCTCTGCCCCTCCCTGCTCACGCTCTGTCTCTCTCAAAAATAAATAAACATTTTAAAAAAATTAAAAAAAAATTTCTCTCTGGTTGGCACCTGGGGTCCCTGTCCCTGGCTTCCCACCGCAGCTGTGGTGCCACCGCTCGCCCGAGTTTTCCCGCCACCGTCTCCGCTTCTGCTCCTGCTTCCAGACTGCCAAGCATGGCTGGAGCACTGGCCACGGCCGGGCAGGCTGGGCTGCTGCAGAGTCAGGTTTCCGTCTTCAGCTTGGTTCTCAGGGCTGCTCAATGCCCTATTATTCAATCCTGCTTGACTTGCTGTCCCGTTTCCTGCCTGCCTCACATTTCCAAGCCACACCACTCTCGCCATGCCCTCCACCCCCACCCCCTACAGTCAGCACATGATCTCATTGGTTCCCTCCCCAAGAGGCTGCCAAAGCCGTCACCTCTCTTTGCCTTTACCCCAGAATTCTCTGGCCCATCACCCCTTCTTCCTGCTGCTTTCCAAGGTCAATTCCTGCACCCCGTCCACCTCCCTCATGATCACGCTCCATCTGAGTTCCCTCTCTAGTCCCTTTTCCATCTCTGCCTCCTTATGGGTTCCCCACCGACCATTGTCCGGAGGACCATCACCCAGGGAAACTTTTCACGCACCACTGTGACGCTTCCTTTTTTTTTTTTTTTTTAAGTTTATTTATTTTGAGATAGAGACAGCATGGGTAGGGGAAGGGACAGAGATAGACAGGAGAGAGAGAATTCCAAGCAGGCTCTGTACTGCCAGCAAAGAACCTGATGAGGGGCTTGAACCCATTAAACTGTGAGATCATGATCTGAACCAAAACCAAGAGTCGGACGCTTAACCAACTGAGCCACCCAGGCGCCCCACTGTGACACTTCTTCAAATCCGCTCTTGCTGCCTCTACTTCTCGATTCCCACTCAAGCTTCCCCTGTACTTAGACTATTCTCCTCAAGACAACCATTGTCTATTTATGGCAGATCCAACCACTTCCCCATCTCCCCTTATGGGGCCTCTTTGAAGCATCAGAAATGTGTTCCAGCTCTTCCTCTCAAAACTGTCCTTCCTTTTCTTCTCAGCTCCTCTCCCGCTCCCCCTGCTCTCCCCTAGCGTCTGTTGCATTGGTGCCTCTCAGTGTGAATGGTCCTCAGAGCACTACCTTTCTCCTATTTTGGTCCCTTTCTCCCTCTACTGCCCCCTGGATATTGTCTCATGAACCTCGCCACCAGAAACTCCAGTTCCACCTATCCTGTCGGAACTGGTGCTTTCTCTCTCCCTCTCCCCAGACCACTTCTCCCTCAGGGTTCCCTGTCTTTCTCATGGCCAGGAGCATCTTCCCAGACACACTGAAGATAGCAAACTACTTGCTGGTACTTCCCTTCTGCCCACACAAGTGACTGGTTTCCCCTGGCCCCTGCAGGGTCCCCGGCACCCATTCCCTCTCTCCAGGAACGCTGCCTGTGCTCGCCAGCCCTCCTCCGCCCTCCTCTTCTCTGACCCGGGTTGTTGAAATAGCTTTGGTCTGCCTACCTTCGCTGTCTTCCGTCCTCAGCCTGCTCCTTTATGGCTCCTCGTGGCTCACAGAGTCTGTTACAAATACACAGATGGGGTCACATCACCCCTCCCTTACTTACCTCCAGCCTCAAGCCTCCAACTCTTTTAAGGCATGGCTGTGGTTTGCAAAATACAGCATAGCTTCCGTAGCCTCCTGATCATGGCTCTCAACATGGCCCCATCTTAACCATAGTTCTACGTCCCACCACCCTTCCCACCCCCACCAACACACACACACACACACACACACACACACCCTTACCTCATTCACCTTTCACTTGGGACCACTCATCGTTCTCCAGATACCACTCTCCCTTTCATACCTCCGTGTTACGCTGGCTCCTTTTATACTTATACTGGTTCCTTACCTTGGAACATCGTTATCCCCTCTTGAAATCCTACTCACCTTTTAAGGCCGGTCTCCTCCATGAAGCTTTCTCTTATTCCTCCGGGCACAGTTCACTGTTTCCACCTCTGCAGTCATGTAGCATTTGTTTGTATCTCTAGTAGACCCCTTCATCCTTGAGAGGGCAGACCACGTCTTCCTGATGCCTGCACGCTGAGAGGCACAGCACCATGGCCGGCACATGGTGAGAACTTATTAGTTGCTGAACGCGTGAGTGAATGAACGACGAAAGTGTTCCACGGTCGTCCAGGAGTCATATGTATAAGCACTTTGGGGGCAGGCTGAGTGGTAGATGACAGGCCTCTCACAATATTTATATCTTAGCTTTGTCAGGATCCCAGCTCTGACTCAGCTGAGGCTCCTGTGACCAGCCCTCCAGCTTCACTTCCTCATCACCTTTCCATCTTTCCTTCTGAGACATGGGCCTCTCCTTTGCCCCTTTACCCTGGGTAAGTCTCAGACTCTTCCATAAGCCTACCAGAACTTTCTATGTCTTCATAGGGCCACCGTGAAGGTGTCGGCTGGCTAGGACATCAGTCCCCCTACATCTTTGCTCTCTCCTTCCAAGAATTCCCCTCCTGCAAGCCAGATACAGGTTAACTTTGTTTTTTTTTTTTAAGTTTATTTATTTTGAGAGACAGAGAGAGAGAGAGAGAGAGAAAGAGAAAGCACAAGTTGGGGAGGGGCAACAGAAGGGAAAGAGAGACAATCCCAAGCAGACTCCGCACTGACAGTTCCTAGCTGACAGCTCAACTCCACAACCCGATGTGGGGCTCGAACTCATGAACTGTGAGATCATGACCTGAGCCAAAGTCGGACACTGAACTGACTGAGCCACCCAGAAGCCCCCAGATATGGGTTAATGTTAAGGCTTTTTCTTCCCCCCTCAGGATGGGCTTTGCCGTGCCCATCATTTACACAGTAGTGGAGAGCTAAGTCTTCTTGCCAAGGACTCCTGCAGTCAAGCCTCTTACGAAATGAAAGGCGTGTCCCCCACTACGGGCAGTGAGACCTGTGAACGGGGTAGGGGAGCCCTGAGAAGCCGGATCTTTCCTCCTGCTGCTGAGATCCCACAGGCAGCTGCCTCCTCCATCTTCCACTGCAGTAAATTCAGGGAGGTGGGACCACACAGAAGCCCTTTCCCTAAGCCCTGTCCTAGAGAGAAGGCCGCGCTGGGGCAGGACAGCTTGTAATTCTGGCCAGCCCTGACGGGTGAGTCAGCATTCATGTGGGCAGCCCCCGGCTCCTCTCCCCAGCCTGGAGGGGAAATGCTGAGTCGCACACCTTGTGGGGAGCCACTGAGCCAGAGCCCCCGTCGCTCTCTCTCTCTCCACAGCCCAGACGGCTTCTGGGCTTTGCCCATTCTTCTTGGCCTCTGAAGAGGGGGTCCAGCAAGCTCTAGAGCAGCCATGACCTGGGAAGTCATCCCGCTAGTGGTCGGATGAAATAGGCCTTCCAAGGAAGGGCCAGGGCCAAAGGTGTGTGTCCACTTCCCGTACCTGTGCGGGCCGGAGCACAAGCTGCGGACTCCCTCCCGGGGCATCGGGCGGAAGGGGAGCCAGCAAAGGGCCACAGCCCACCATCCAGGCTTCCATTCATGAACCTTCTTACAAGCGAACCGCTGGAAGGCCGCCACCTTTGCCAGGGCTTGAAGTGGTTCGCACAGACCGAGGCCAGATAGGTAATAGCTGTTCTCTATTTTCTATGAGAAGATTTATTCAAAAATAAATTTAGCTAAGGGGGAAATGTTAAAAAAAAAAATAGGAAAGCAGAGGGACAGATTTTCTTGTTGACTGGCTGCCAGGGATTGAAAGGTTGAGGCAGCCAGTCCCCTCGGAGGGGACAGCTGAAACATTTCATGGTGTAAAGTCAGCGAATTTCCACCGGCTCGCCTGCCAGAGACCACAAAATGGTTTCAAACAACGGCTCGCTTCATGATATGTGTGTGTGTGTGTGTGTGTGTGTGTGCGTGCACGCGCGTCCGTGTGTGTGTTTGAGAAAAAGGCAAGGCAAGGGTGGGGGATGGGTAGAGCTAAAAGTGTCCTCTCTCGGCCAGCCGAGTGGGCAAGGGGCGTGGTGAGCAGATTAATGAAAATGTTTTGCTGGCATGAGGGGTTTGATTGCCCCGCTGCAAAATTGCTTGCAGATTCAAAAACAGCATGTTTCATTTCAAACTCATTCTCTTGCCATACATTAGCACTTGTCAATGTAACCATTAAGCACAAGCAGTGCAGAAATTTAATTACAAAACCATTTATTTTATTGAAAGAAAAATAAACCCAAGCTACCTCAAATGCATTAGGTAGGTTCAAAACATGTTCAGCTGATAACACCCAAGGGTAGGGAGGCCTGCTGCAGGAATAAATGCGTCTTTCATGTGCGGTGGGGACTCGATATTAGAAACAGCTGCCCATAGGTCCCTCTTTATTTAAGTGCAATTATGAATTAAAAAACAACAGATTTAATGAAGGGACTTTTTATATCTGAAGTTACTCGGCTGTGGTGTTCACTCTCGTCTTCCCATTTTTGCCTCCCCTTTTCAGCGGTTCAATTAAAAATGCTAAATAGGTTGAGCAGAACTTGTTCCTGAACGGGTCACCTTCCCTGCCCCCTCCCGGCTTGTCTTTTGTTCGCCTAATGGTGGGAGAACCAAGGTCTGCGGTGTTAAAGGAAGTCACAAAAATGTGCTAAACACATCAAAAAGTCCCCAGTCTGTGTCTCATTTATGCCTTCTTCCCCTGCCCCCCGTGTGCATCTTCTACATGTTGGAAATCAGGCAGTGCAAGGCTCTCTGGTGAAATAGATTTGGCTGATGTCATGCTGGAGACGGCCTCTCCTTAGCACGACGGAGTTGCCAATAAGGCGTCTGTTTTACTATTCTGCTGGAGAGGGAAGAGAAAGAGTTATAACCTTAGTGGTTTGGACTGATTTGTCCATTTAAAGTGCTTTTTTTCCCCCCTGTCTGAGATATCAACCCACAATTTCTTACAGACATCTCCTCATGTAGTCCGCTCAGAGGAGGAATCTGGAAAGGAAAGATCTTTTTCTTTCTTTGTTTCTTTTCTTTTCTTTTCTTTTCTTTTCTTTTCTTTTCTTTTCTTTTCTTTTCTTTTCTTTTCTTTTCTTTTCTCTTTTTCTTTCTTTTCTTTCTTTTCTTTTCTTTCTTTCTTTCTTTCTTTCTTTCTTTCTTTCTTTCTTTCTTTCTTTCTTTCTTTCTTTCAATTTCCCTAGCAAGAATACGAATCTCTAAAATTTTAGGGAGGCATATTTGTCTGGTGGGAAGTGGGAAGCAGGAGGCAGATTAGGCAGGGAGGGGGGTGTTCTGCTGGAAACTCCCTTTTAGCTCTTATAACTAAGCTTATGCACAGAAGCAGAGCCTTTGTGGCATTGTCATATTGATGATTTTGCCTGTGTGAGACCTAAGGAGGATGTCCTGGCCTGTTTCGCAAAGGCCTCCAGACCTCCATTGTCTCCAAGGGACCATGGCCAATGCTCTGGGGGAGAGGGACCGTGCACATCATTGTCCAACTGCTCTGAGACCAGCCAGGAAGGGACCCTGAGCAGCCACACTGTCCTGATGGCTTGGAAATTGTGCCCACTCCCTGGCCTGGAGGAGCATGTCTGCCTCTGACCCAGATGCTCTGCTCTGTTCTTGACACGTGCTCTCTGTGCCAAAGACCCAGGGAGCCTGAGGCAGGAAAAACACATTCGGAGATCGAGAAACTCACCGCAACAGGTATTAAAGCCTGTACTACAGAGTTAAGATATTAGTTGTTTGGGGAGGAGGAAGGAGGGCAGAAGGGAACAGGATGGGGATGTTGGAGGTGGAGGGTGGGTGTTTGTATCCTATTTTAATATTCTGAGAGAACTGAGCCCAGGGTGTCTAAATTGAGCCCTGTAAGCCAAAGCCAAGGAAGCCCCAGAGAAGACTGAGCCTCCATCAGTTATCAAGCGCACCCAGCAGAGAAAACAGCAAAACACTACAAACATTCTCTGAGGGGGTCAAGAAGGTGACGCTCCACTCTGACCCGGCCAAGGAGAGATGCTCTTATTCCATCCATGACTGTGTATAAGAAAGGACAAGGGGAGTGACTGGGGGATGGTGGGACGAGGGTTCCAGACTGGCTAATGGCACTGTTACTGAAAGAAATTCCACTCGGGGTGTGAGCTGTAGACTTTCGAAACATCACATCTCACTCAATAAAAGCACATGTTGACATCACGTGCTTCTGCTTATGTGTCTCCCTACCCAGTGCTTCCAACTCTCAGGTGTGCATTTTCTACGTACGTGATGCTTCCCGGCCTGGGTTTCGGGCAGGAGAGTTTCAAAAATGTATCCTAGGTTTAGAAACCACAGTGTTTTTTTTAAAAAAGCAACTGAATGGAATATTCAAGAATTCTCTTATTTGCACTGTCTTCTGGAATAAGATGTAAGCCTCCTAGGGAACAGAATAGGTTTCCTCACCTAAGAGCTGGGTTGGAGAAGCTGATGGAACAAGCAAGGGCTTCCAAATCATCCTGTGGCCTCGAAGCAAGAATTAGGGGAGGTGAAATGAGTTTGCCTTCTGGGGAATGTGGAAATCCCAGCCCTGAAGTGTGCCTACTGTACTGTGCCCAGAGAACAAGGTTACCTTACCCAAAGTATCATTTTCACAGCCGAAGCTACTCCTTCACCCCCAGGGGGCTGCGCAACCCACAGCAAGATCATAAGGAGCCCTCCTTGCAGGTAGGCTAGTGGCAACAAGGGCTGCCCCCTTCAAACAGGGCTTTCTCTCTCCTCTTCTGATCCTTCACCCTCCACTCATCTCCTGCTCTGTGATACAGAGTTAATCGCATGACCTTTAACATGTAGTTATAGCTATTTATCCACAGATATTTTCCGAGTATCTACCACACGCTGGGCACTATATTGGGTGCTGGGGATTTAATGAGCTACAAGACAGCCAAGATCCTTGCCATTGTGGTCTATGTCCCAGTGGAGGAGGTAGATATGAATCAGGTGAACAAACAGGTTAAGAGACTACAAATTGGTATTCATGCCTTGTGACGGGTTTTAATAGCGGAGGCACCTGACGTAGGGAAAGGAGTCACACTGGACCTAACGGCCAAGAAGAAGCCAGCCACATGGTGAGCTGGGAGGAAAGTGACAATAGGCAGCACACAGTCCTGATGTCCTTAAGAGCTTGGCCTGACGAGGCCCAGCCAGAAGGCCATTGTGACCAGATGTGAAGGTAGGGAGGCTGGGCATGAAGCCATGGGAAGTGGTGTGGATTCAGAGCGTTCTAAGTGCAGCGGGAAGCCAGTGAGTGGTTTTAAGCAATGGATTAACCTGTTCCGATTTGTGGTTTTAAAAGATGATTGGCTCCAAGTGTGGAAAATGGATTGAAGTGAGCAAAAGGAATAGTGGGGAGGCCCTTTGGGAGAGTACCATAGGCTAGGTGAGAGAAAATAGAGGCTGGAGCAGAATGATGGCCATGGGTATTCTTCTTCTTTTGTGTAATGGAGGTTGATTTGGCTTCTCAACCAATGGAGGTTGGTTTGGCTTCTCTGAGAGCTCCTGGAGGACAGAGCTTGCTTTAGTCTTCCTAGGATGAAGGAGGTGTCCTACTCTTTCCCACCAGTACCATCACATGATGCACCAAACTATTTCTCAGCTTGAGCTTCAAACAGCCTGACACAGACCACTCTCCTGCCCCACCTTGGAGACACTACCCTCCATTTCCTCCTTCCCCCTCCTCCCAATGGCAGCCCCTTCCCAGAGCCCTTCCGCCTAGAATGTTCTAGTTTTGACAAAGTCTGACTATTCCTGCTAACTAAAATGCCTGATTAAGTGCCAACCCTCTGAAGGTCTTCCCTGACTCCCTGGGATAGCAGCAGCCATCTGCACCCCTGTACTCTCCTGGCACTTTGTTCACATCTGGATTTTAGCACCTCATAACACTGTGTTGTAAACTCTCTGCTTGGTGTCTGTCTCCTAACTCGATCCCTAGCTTTGACTCAAGTTATGAACTTATCGCAAAATCTCCATTTTTCTATAGAGAGTTGTCAAGACTGAGGACTGAGGTTTTGAACTTCATTGCATATGAAATCATGGTATTACATAGTTAACATTAATAAATCTTAGTATTGTGGATTTCTATTGTACTTTAAAACCTGAGCCTTCTATTATACTTTAAAACCTAATATTTAAAAAGTTTAAATATTAAACAGTCCTGGTTAGGGAGCCACTCCCCTAATGAATGACAGGATGAGTGACCTGGAAGATCCGCCAAAAGGAATTACCCAATCTGAAGACAAAAAAGAGAAAAGACTGAAAAAACTGAGTAAGATTTAAGGATGGGTAGGGAATATCCAAAGTGCAGTATGAAGTCAATGGGAGTCTAAGAAGGAGAGGGGAGAGATAATGAGGCAGAAAATATATCTGACAAAATACTGGATAAGAAATTCCCAAATTTGTTGAAAGATCCAAAGCATAGGGAATCCAAACAGGATAATTATGAATAAAATCGCATCTAGGCATATCGTAATTAAACTGCAGCAAACGAAAAGTAAAGGGGAAATCTTGCAAGTAGGCAAAGAAAAACGACACATTGCATACAAGGGAATAGTGATTTAAAAGGCTGTGGACTTAACAGTGATAGTGGTGGTCGGGGTGGCAAATGGACTTACACTGTCTCAAGGTTTCTACATTTTATGTAAAGATGTTCAGTACTAACTGTAAGTATACTGTAAAATGAATCTAAGGATTTTTTTTGTAATCCTTAGCTAAACCATCAAAGAAATAATGCAAAGTTATATATCGAAAAATCTAGGTGCACCTTGGTTGCTCAGTCCATTAAACATCCAACTTCAACTCAGATCATGATCTAACAGTTCGTGAGTTTGAGCCCTGTGTTGGGCTCCATGCTGACGGTGGGGAGCCTGCTTGGGATTCTCACTCTCTCCTCTCTATCTGCCCCTACCTGCCTCTCACATACATAAACTTAAAAAAAAATCTAATAACTAAGTTAAAACAAAATTATGAAATATAGTCAAATAATCCAACAGAAGGCAGGGAAACAGAAGAATTAAGAATAGAGTGGAGTGGACAACAGAAAAGAAAGAGTATAATGGTAGACCTGGATAAAATCACATCAATAATCACATTAAATATTAATGAACTAAATACCCCAATTAAAAGGCAGAGTTTACTAGATCTTTTTTAAAAAGCAAGACCAAGCTATATTCTGACTAGAAAGGATGGACTTTCTCACCCATATTCACTGAAGCACTATAGCCAAGATACAGAAACAGCCTAAATGTCCTTCAACAGATAAATGAATAAAGAAAAATGTGGTACAGATAGACAATGGGATATTATTCTGTCATGAAAAGGAAGAAAATTCTGCCATTTGCTAAAATGTGGATGAATCTGGAGGGCATTACAGTAAGCAAAATAAGCCAGACAGAGGAAGACAAATACTGTATGGTATCACTTATATATGGACTCTAAAAAGAAAAAAAAAGCCAATTTTACAGAAACAGAGAATAGAATGGTTGGAGGGAGCTGGGACTTGGGGGGCAGAGAGGTGGGAAAAAAACAGGATGATGTAGGTCACGGGTCATAAATTATCAGTTATAAGAATAAGTTCTGAGGCTCTAATGTACAGCAAGGTGACTACAGTTAATAATACAAGATTGTAGACTTGAAAGTTGCTGAGAGGAGATCTTAAGCATTCTTATCACACACACACACACACACACACACACACACACACAGAGCTAACTTTGTTAACTATGTGAGGTAACGGATTGTTATTTTTCTTGATCTTGGTAATCGTTCTACAATGTATATGTATATCGTCACATTGCACACTTTAAATATATATACAATTATATTTGTCAATCATTCCTCAATAAAGTTAACGATAAATTTTGAAAAAGAGATAAACTTTAAGTACAATGGATCAATTAATAAGGAAGACATAATGATTGTTGATGTGTACATGACTAAGAATAGAGCTTCGAGATACATAAAACAAAAATTGACAGAATAGGGGTGTCTGGGTGGCTCAGTTGTTTAAGTGTCTGGCTCTGGATTTCGGCTCAGGTCATGATCTCATGGTTCGTGATATCAAGCCCTGCATCAGGCTCTACACTGACAGTGTGGAGCCTGCTTGGGATTCTCTCTCCCTCTCTCTCTGCTCCTTCTCTGCTCACGTGCTTTCTCTCTCTCAAAATAAGTAAAAAAAAATTTTTTTTAATTGCCAGAATAAAAAAAGAAATAGAAAAATTTACAATTATAGTAGGATATTTTAATCCTTCCTACAATTGATAGAACCACCAGAAAAAAAATCAGTAAAGTCACAGAGGCTCTAAACAGCCTTATCAGCCCCTTCACTTAACTGGTATTTATAGAACACTATACCCAACAACTGAAAATATACATTCTTTTCTACTGCACACGTTTACCAAGAAAGACCATAACCTGGGCTATAAAACAAGTCCTAATAAAATAAAAAAGGATCAAAATTATACTAGCATGTATCTTCTAATCACAGGGTAATTAAATTAAATTAGAAATCAATAAAAATAAGGTACCTAGGAAATCCCCAATATTAAATTAAACCCACACTTCTAAACAACCCATGAGTGAAAAAAGAAATCAAAGAGAAACTAGAAAATATATAAAACTTAATGATCATGAAAATACAACAAAATTTGTGGGTTGTGGCTAAAGCAGGGCTTAGTGGGAATTTTATGGCTTTAAATGCTTATATTAGAAAAGAAGAAAGGTCTGAAATCAGTGACTTAAGATTCCACCTCAAACCCAAAGTAAAACAAAGTAGAACAAGTAATATAATAAATATAGTAGAAATGAATGTAATAAGAAACAGGCAAGCAATAAAGAAAACTAGCAAACCCCAAAGTTGTTTCTTTGTGAACAATAACAGCAAAAAAAACCTGATAAACTTTGTTAGAGGGCTCAAGAAAAAATAGAAAACACAAATTACCAATATCAGGAATGAAAGAGGGATTATCAATGCAGATTTTACAGGCGTTAAAATAACAAAAAGAGAATACGAGAATGCTGTGAAGACCTTTATACCAATAGTTTCTACAAAATAGATGAAATGGAAAAATCCTTTAAAAATGACAAATCACCAGTATTTACACAAGATGAAACAGAAAACCTGAATTGTAGGCACACTAATTACGCTGATCAACTATTCAAAGAAGAAATAACACCAAAGTTACACAAACTCTTTCAAAAAAATAGAGGAGGATGGGATACACTTCCCAGTTTGTTTTATGGTGCTGGTAAACTCGAATACCCAAACCTGACAAACACATACGAAAAGGAGGCTGGCCAGCATCCCTCACAAACATAGTTGTAAACACTCTCAACAAAATATTAGCAGATCAGACACAATAATATATAAAAAGAATAATACCTCATGACCAATAAGAGTATCCTAGGAATGCAAGGTTGATTTGAAAGGAAAAAAAAAATCAATCAATGTAACTCACCAAATTAAAATAATAGAGGAGATGGGGCACCTGGGTGGCTTGGTCGGTTAAGCGGCCGACTTCGGCTCAGGTCATGATCTCGCGGTCCGTGAGTTCGAGCCCCGCGTCGGGCTCTGTGCTGACAGCTCAGAGCCTGGAGCCTGTTTCAGATTCGGTGTCTCCCTCTCTCTGACCCTGCCCCGTTCATGCTCTGTCTCTCTCTGTCTCAAAAATAAATAAACGTTAAAAAAAATAAAAAAAAATAATAGAGGAGAAAAAGCATACGGTCATTCTGATAGATGCACAGAAAAAGCAACTGACAAATACACCTTTATGATAAAAACTCTCAGCAATCTAGGAATAGAAGGGAGCTTCCTCAGTCTTATAAAAGGTATTCTTAATAATGAAATATTGAACACTTTCTCAGTAAGTTTGGGAACAAGGCGATGATGTCCACTTTCATCACTTCTTCTTCACATTGTACTGACCACTACTCCTAGCCACTGCAATAAGGTAAGAAAAAGAAATAAAGGTTTTAAAGTTCAGAAAGCAGAGTGGAAACTGTCTCTATTTGCAGATGACATGATTTCTTATGCAGAAAGTTCTAAAGAGTCTACAAAACCATTGTTGTAATTAATAAGTGAATTTAGCAAGGTCACATGTTACAAAGTTAACATTCAAAAATGATTTTTATTTTTATAGAATTGCAACAAACAATTAGAAAAGGAAATTTTAAGAAGTTCATTTATAAGAGTGACAGAACATACTGAGGAATACATTTAACAAAAGCTATGCAAGACCTATACACTGAAAACTATACAATATTGCTCAGAGAAATGAAAGACATAAATATATGGAAAAATATACTGTGTTCACGGATTAAAAGAATCTGTGATGTAAAGATGTCAGTTCTCTTCAAATGTATTTATAGATTTTATGCAAAATTCCAGCAGGCTTTTTTTTGGTTGCAATTAATGAACCAATTATAAAATTTATATGGAAATAGAACTGACTCAGGTTGCCTAGATATTTTTCATGAACAAGGTTGGTAGTCTTTTACTAACTGGTTTCAAGTCTTGCCATAAAGCTGCTGAAATCAAGGGTACAGTATTGGCCAAAGGGCAGACATATAAATCAACACAACACAATAGAGCCACAAATACACTGCTGGTGATTTTTTACAAAAGTGTAAAGGCAATTCAAAGGACAAAGGATGGTCTTTTCAACAAATGGTGCCGCAACAAACACATATCCATATGTCAAAAAGAAAAGGAAAGAGAAAGAAAGAAAAAGAAAAAAAAAAAGAAGAACCTCTCTTTACCCTGCACACTTTGTAGCATGTTCAAAACTTAAAAATGGATCACAGACCTAAATGTTAAGCCTTAGATTATACAATGTCTAGAAGGAAACACAGGAGAACATTTTTATGACCTTGGCAAAGATTTCTTAGATAGAACATCAAAAACACAATCCCTAAATGCAAAAAAAAAAAAAAAAAAAAAAAAAAAAAAAGATAAAT
This sequence comes from Prionailurus bengalensis, assembly GCF_016509475.1. NCBI lineage: Eukaryota > Metazoa > Chordata > Mammalia > Carnivora > Felidae > Prionailurus > Prionailurus bengalensis. The sequence continues at coordinate 64,919,595 of NC_057354.1, forward strand.
TGGATTTCATCCAAATTAAGCAGGAAATAAAGTATCTCTTTATTAATAGCTAGCAAATTGAGGCTTGCACCAGGTCACACAGCTAGCAAATGGCAGAGCCTGGAAATGAACTCATGGCAATCTGACTCCAGAATCTACATTTTTATGCATAGTATTCTAAAACAACTCCCTTTACAAGACACAATGCAGGGAGCACAGACTTCAACAGTACAACAACAGTCTGGGCTAATAGGCCAGGACAGCACCCCACAACCTCCCAGTCCCAGTCTGGACCTTGGGGAAGCCTGAGTGTTTGAGCTTTAGCAACACTGAATGAGGTTTCAACAAACTCGGCGATGCTTCATTGCAAAAGAGAAATGTTATGAAGGAGGTTAGAACTGGCCTGTCTTCCCTGAAGATTTGCTAGCTCGATCTTAATGACATATTATTGCTGAAAATAAGGGTCATCCACGTAACCGGTGTCACCCCAGGGCTGTGCTGTATGCTGCAGAGAATTCGGTTAGGCATGAGCCCGCCCCTCGGTGGAGGCTTGTGCAGGGACCGGTGGGCAGGGTGTGCCATTGACATCCCACAGTGTGAGTCCTTATTTGCTGGACCCACCCCTGCCTCTTTCTTTCCCCGCAGTGCCTAACGCAGGACTAGGCACCCAGCAGATTTCAATAAAACCTCGTTGCTTGAGGGATGATTTGTGGATGCCATTTTCACATTAGAGATTTATTTGTACTTAGTTCCAAAGTCCAGACTTAGGTCACTCCGTGTTCTATAGAACAGCACATACAAATCCCTTTACAATTCAGACTGGAAATCAGTAGATCTGGGGTAGAGGCCAAGATTCTGCATTTCCAACAGTCTTCTGAGTGATGCTGGTGCTGTCCCCTGGACCCCTCTGTGGCTGGTAAGGCCCAGAGAACATGGACTCCAGAAGCAGGTTCTCTCCCTCCCTTTCAATCAAGAGAGTTCAGTGTGAACTATGCCTTAAGATGATTTTCTCCCAGGGAAGAAAAGCTCAACTTGCTCATTGCAATTCTCTTTGTGGGTTCACTTAAAAAAGGTGGACTGAGAATATGCTGTGTTTGTAGTACAGCTACCAGGCCAGAGGCAGAAGTGTAAGGTCCAGGGCGGGCTCATAGTATGGCGCCCTGCAAACACATTTGGGCACACATATTTAGGGGCTGGTGCCATCTTTGCCTGGGAAGGGGGAGAAGCAGCCAGTTGCCCTCTGTCTTCCTGCTGAGTTTGGCTCTGATTCAAACCTGCAAACCCCTTAGAAAAAAAGTAGCAACTATATAGCGAATGCCCCTGAGAGTCTCTCGCAGCCCACTTTCCTTCTACCCATGAGACAGATCAAAGTATACACAGCTTGTCCTTCGCACACACACACTCTCTCTCTGAAGAATCCAGTTAATGTAAGTTTTCCATCTTATTATTTATAATAAACAGGCATCTTCGGAAGGTCCTGGCTCGTCCATCTTCTATTTGGTGCAATTAAATTTCATTCCACCTGTACTTTATACTCAACCCAGTGCTGAGAAAACATAGTCTCTGGCTTCAGCACGCTTTCCGTCCTCTTTTTTAAAAAAGCTTATTTATTTTTGAGAGAGAAGAGCGGGAGGATGGGCAGAGGGGGGTGGGGGGAGAGAATCCCAAGCAGGCTGTGTGCCGTCAGCACGAATGCAACACAACCTGGAGATCATGACCTGAGCCAAAATCAAGAGTCAGGCACTCAACTGACTGAGCCACCCAGGTGCCCCCAGGCTTTCCATCGTCTTAAAGAAAGAAGGCTCACAGCTAAGTACTAGGAGCACGTAGCAGCTGAATTCTGGGGCATGGTGTACCCGATGTGACTGCTGGGTGAGGAGGCACCAGTCATGGTGGCCTGGCAGAGTTTATGGAAGGCTTCATGGAAAGGGCGGGGCTGGGCTGGAGGGACAGAACATAATGTGAATCCAGAGAGCAGAGACCAAGGCCAGGGAGGAAATCTTGCAGTCTGGACAAACGTGCACATGACCGCTCCTGTCGGAGGTCAGTTTCCAGCTCCTCTGGGTTTTCAGAGCCGCTCTGGCCGCATGCTCCTTTTACCAGCACCTAACCGAAAGTTCCACAAACATTTCCATCCTGAGCTCAGCCAGGTTGGGATCTTTCATTCTACCGCGGAGAAGAGCCAGAGGCTTTGACCTGAATGCATGAAATGAAGGTGGAAAAACAATGTTTGAATTTTTAATTCAGAAAAAGGAAGCAACCAGCAATAATCTGGAAATTCTTAATCGGGAGGCAACTGAGGACAGCACTGGCGTGACCCGGCAGAGTGGGAACCTGTGGGGTACCTTCTTCTGTCGGATTGAGATTATTGGGAGAAGCAGAGCTGGTGGCATAGCATTGCTGTCTTGGATCTTTAAAAATCTGGGTGGCCACCAAGAACCTTGAAAAGGTGGCTGGGCAACGAGGAAGGTCCTGGGTGTTTACAGAGGCCGCAGAGGGTCAGGGCACAGCATAGGCAAGCTCCCGCCGGGGTGACCAGAGATCCCAGCCACCGGCCGCCTGGGGCTTCTGCCCAAGAGGGCTTTGAGTACCTTGGCTATCCGGCACATTCTGATTTAGGGGAGGAGAGACAATGACAAGAACAAGATTGCATGTACCTCCCATGAGTCCCATTGCATATGGGATATATTACAACTCCCTTGTCAAGGCATTGTCACGTTTAAACTATGGCCCCGACCTATCTGCTCAACCTCGCTGCTCCCCTGCACACACCATGAACACCATGTGCCCCAGCGAGGCCAGTGCTCTCGGTTCTTCACTCTTCCTCCATCCAGGCCCATCCCTGACAAGGCCCTTCTCTTCCCTTTCTTGGTCCTATCCATCCCTTAAGAGCCATGAATCTGGCTGGCTCTACAGGCCCACAATAAGCTCTTCTTTCTCTAGAAAGGGAGACCAAACTGCAGACCACACCAAATTTACCACCAGCAGAACACAGGCAACCGAATGTACTGTTGGGGAAGAAGCTGTTACCAGAAAATTTCTTTTAAAAGTACTGGAAGCACCTGGGTGGCTCAGTCGGTTAAGCGTCTGACTTCGACTCAGGTCATGATGTCACGACCAGTGGGTTTGAACCCTGCATTGGGCTCTGTGCTGACAGCTCAGAGCCTGGAGCCTGCTTCGGATTCTATGTCTCCCTATCTCTCTGCCCCTCCCCCACTCATGATCTGTCTCTCTCTCTCTCTGTCTCTCAAAAGTAAATAAATGTTAAAAAATTTTTAAAAATTAAATAAAAATTCTGTTGTGAAATAATCACAACAGGAAACAGGAATTTTCTTGCATTTCTTTACCCTGATTTTGTTGTTTATACTATTGCTTATGTTTTTTTTTTTTTTTTAATTACCTGGAGAGGATACCCTGTAATCTTTCCAGGGTTTAAGTTCCCTAGCTCTGAACCCAGCCTGTGCTTCTCTGACCACTTCACCCAGCGACAGCCTGTCCTGCATATCGAGGTCCCGAATCTTTCAAATCTTACATATGGTTACAAGGCCATTTCCTGTCTCGCTTCCGCATTAATCAGAATCTCTTTCTGGGGAGGCAATAAGTGTTCTGCATGTTACAGGATGTGAATGAATGGAAAGCTGTTAGGACAGCCCCTGACACATGTTAGATATTAATACTATTATTGTTGTTATTATTTAACTTATTTGCATCACTTCCGAGATTTTTACTTCCTTCAAAGATTAGACATTGCCAACTAATAGGGGCTCAATAGATACTCGTTAAACTTCTTTGTGGTGATATAGTATCCACTAAATTAAACAGTGTTTTCAAGAGCCAGTGCAGCATAGCAGTTATGAGCACAGCCTGTGGAGACATGTGGGTCCAAATTCTGGCACCACCACCTGAGTCCTATTACTTAACCTCGGGGTCTCTGTTTCCCCGTCTGTAGTGCCTACTTTGTAAGTTTGTTATGAGAATCAGTGGGTTAATATTTCAGTACCACCATCACACCATGCCTGAAACACAGTAAGTCCTACGTAAGTATCTTACATACAAACATTATCAAAAAGAGTTGGGTAGAAATTTCTCTTAGAAAAAAAGTTTTCTAAGCAGTACCAATTATGCCAATATTAATTTGAGAGAATGAGTTCCCCCTCTTGGTAATATCATTTGTAGATAAGCAGTTAGTATGCTGAGTACATGGAGACTCAACACCTTCAAAGCAGGGGTGACAGGATCTTTCCTTGGTGGACTTGACTAATGATTGAACTTCAGGTATATATCTTTATGATAGTTTTACTCAAACTGTCCTCTCCCTTAGGGTAGTGGATGCTGTGATGTGCTACCCTGACCCCTCCTCAGAGAGTTGGGACTGCTGCCAGCCCAGAAATCTGTCCTCAGCTGGAGAGGGCCATCGGGGACAGCCATAGACAATGACTGGTCCCTGCGCAAAAGTGAGGCCCCCTCCCCTTGCCCCAATTGTTAATAATTCTGAAGGTCACCCCTAGAGCTCCCCCTGGGGCCCGCTGAGGGCTCTGATGACACTGCTTTGTAGTCCAAGTGTTTTCTCTGCCCGAGCCTGCTTTTCCTCCTTCCCTTCCACTTCCACAGATGTGGATCCCGAGAGCACTCCCCGATAAACGTCCTGTACGCTAATCTCTACCTCCAAGTCCATTTCCGGGGATCCCGGCCTGTCTAGGGAGGGGCACATTCATTTATTTTTATTAGTTCTGATACAACCTTTGCCTTGCAATTACCTGGACTCCACCTGTAGCTAGTGTGGGTGTATGGTGTGGTTTGTCTGGGACAACCTATTTGTGCCTTTAATTATTAAAAGGTTTAATAATTGATAGCAATCCTTTCGACTTTAAAAATATTTCTGGTGGAACAATTAATTCTACGGCCACCTCATCTGTAAACAACTCTAATGTCCCCGGGACTCACTGCCAGTGTGGAAAAGTGAGGTCATATTAACATAGTCTGGATTCCCCTAGCTTGGAGCGCCTCTTAAGTTTAATTCTGGAACCTCAGCCCCTCCCTCGTCCTCCCCTGCTTCCTCCCCAGAAAATCTGAGTGACGCTGGAGCCCACACGTTCTCGACAGATCAAACTACTGCTCAGCTACTGCTCTCGACTCTCTTCTGAGGCTGCTGGTCGAACCTCAAGGCTGACAGTCCCCTCCACTCTCCCCGGGAGCAGTGGCTCCAACTGGCACTGCTGCTTTGGGGTATCAGACAGTGTCTGGGTGTTCTATCATTGCCACAAGGCCCAGATAGCCCAAGGAGGCCCCATGGACGCTCATCCCTGACCAGGATTTGAGTCTCTACTTTGGCTGTAGCTTGATATATCTGCCCTCCCATGAAGTGAGTGAAGAAACGCATTGCCTTTATCTAGGATACATTTTTTTCTTTGGTTGAACCCCAGAGTAGAAAGGCATGGCTCCCAAATGGGGATGGTTCATCTCAGATTGTCCACAACCCTTTCCCACTCAGGATCACACACAGGCCCTCAGGTGGCTGGATCAGGTTGGGGTTGAATAACAGCCTCCAACTATAACTGGAAACCCTCGACCTAGCTAATCCCAGTGGTTCAGGTTCTTTTCCAGAAGTTTCCTCACACTCCATGTAATTGAGTTGACACAAACAGATGCGGAGGAATTGCAACCTAACTCTGCTCAAATCAGGTATGTTTGCTCTGCATGATGACACAAGATCGTAAAAATGACTGTGGGCATTCCAGTCCTACAAAGTGATCTTGATAATCAATGGAAAAACAACAATTGTTCTGTGACCTGTAAGTATTTTTGTCTAAACATTAAAAACGCTCTTATTGTTGGCTATAAATGCACCAGGAAATGAAAAATTAGCAAAATTAATATTTACATATTACGCTGTAATTTAAAACGTTAAAAACAGTGAGGATTAAAGTGTTTGCTTTCTTTCTAAAAAACTTATCAAAAGTAGTTTTGAGCAGTTCTTGCCTTCTTCCTCTCACTGTATAACTGTGTTTTTTTTTAAATGTTTTTATTATTTATATTTGAGAGAGAGATAGAGAGAGAGACAGAGCATGAGCAGAGCGGGCATAGAGAGAGGGAGACACAGACTCTGAAGCAGGCTCCAGGCTCTGAGCTGTCAGCACAGAGCCTGATGCAGATCTCGAACTCCCGAACCGTGAGAACACGACCTGAGCTGAAGTCAATGCTTAACGACTGAGCCACCCAGGCACCCCACGCTGTGTAACTTGTGATGCTATGCCTCGGTGTGTTGTCGTCCTTCTTACATAGTTTGGATCAGTGTGCAATAGTTTATCCTTCACTCCTGCGATGCCGTGAAATATCTCAGAGCATTTCTTGAGGTGAAGTTTTTTGCTGGCATCACTTCCTCTGGGACATCTTCATTTTCTTGGAATCTGGCTGCAAATGTCATGGTGGCATCCTCATCTGGGCTAGCAGCTTCACGAGCAACTTAACACCAACCAGCTCATGTTGAACTCGAGAATGCAGAAACCAGCCTTTACTGGCAGTCAGTGGTTCTTCTTCAGTCTCCTTGTGATTGGCTTTGCTGTTGTTTTTGTTGTTGTTGTTGATGATGCAGCTGACTGCAGTGCTTTGGTCTGAATGTTAGCCAGACTAATTAGGACTTTAAAACATTATGGTCTTCAACCCAAAGTAGAAGAAAACATTCCATTTCAACCATAAGTGGCTTTATGCTTCCACTGCAGTTAAAACTGAAAGATAAAGTGGCTTTTCCTGTTTTGTTTTTTAATACTCATTGGACTTGTCCAGTAAGGTTAGCACCATAGCTTCTAGTAGCCCTATGTTGCCCATGAGCTTGGCTTTGCTGTTGCCATTTTCCAATCTATTCACATCCAGTTTCACTGCCAGCGTTGTCACTCTTTGTTTCTTTGCTGTACTTGTACTTCTGTTAGCTAATCCTCTGTGGATTTTTCACTTTTGTAAAATGTCATGTGGGTTCATCACCGGGAGGCAAGGAGGCAACACAGCTACATAGTTTGCTGCCTGTGCGTGAACGGAATACCAGAAGCATGGTGATCAATCACAGACAGACTTTGAAAGGAGCGATGCGTTTGGTCACTTCACGATTCGCATCTGTTGTTTATGTAGTGATCTGTGGCCTGAAAAGCAGGCAGTGAAATTTGTAGTTTATGTAACTACAGTCCTATACCAAGGCCGCAGAAATTGCAACCATTTTGTTGGGGACAGGTAATACATATTAAATCATGGAAATTGAAACTTGTGTGTGTCAGAAACATGCAGTGCAGGGAGGGACTGTTTTGTGAATATTTGTACCAAACATTTCTTTTTTAATGTTAACTATTTATTTTCGAGAGAGAGAGAGAGCACGAGCAGGGAAGAGGCGGAGACGGGGCCGACAGAGGACCCAAAGCGGGCTCCACGCTCACAGCAGAGAGCCTGATGAGGGGCTCAAACTCACAAACCCCCAAGACCCTGACCTGAGCCAAAGTTGGACACTTAACCGACTGAACGACCAGGTCTCTCCCCGCCATTTTAAAAAATGTGTTTATCAAAATATTTCTGAGCGCATTGAGAATATTGCACTTCACCCACCTTGTGGTGGGATAGTCACGTGTTATTACTTCTGGCCAATGAACTGTGACCAGAAGTTACAGATATCCCTTCCATGCCAAAGCACTCAATTGCCAGTGAGTACTGGCACAGCCCCTGAGAGTATCCGAGCAGGAGCTATGCTGTGAGTCAGGGTCCCTGACCAACTGAGACAAGCAGAGGCCTCTGCTAAGGTGTCACAGACATATAGCATAAGCAATAAACAAACTTTGTTTGATGCCGAGGTAGAGAAAGAACCAGGGGCATGTAGCAAAAACAAACATTCAATCTTTATATGGCTAAAAAAATGGTACAAATACAGAAAATAGGTGTATAGTTTAATAAAATATTAAAAGGTGAACATGCTTATAACCCCTACCCAAATAAAGACAGAACCAGGTCATAAGTTTGTGCCTGAGCTCCATCCCATCATAGACCCCGTGCTGCCCTCTGATAGTTACTGCCCTGCTGCCTTTTTAAAAAATGCTTATTTATTTATTTTGAGAGAGAGAGAGCGGGGGGGGGGGGGAGGGAGAACAAGAGAGAGCAGGGCAGGGGCAGAGAGAGGGAGAGAAAGAATCCCAAGCTGCTCTGTGCTATCAGCACAGAGCCCGACACAGGGCTTGATCTCATGAACCGTGAATTCATGACCTGAGCTGAAATCAAGAGCCAGTGGCTTAACTGACTGAGCCACCCAGGCACCCCTGCCCCGCTGACTTTTATGATGACTTCCTTCCTTTCTTTGCAGCATTATCACCTACTCGGGCATCCCTCAACATGGAGGCTTAGTTTCACTTTTTCAATGTTTTTAAATCTCTGAATATACAGATTTCCCATCCACCCCTTTCCACTTGTGAATTTACTGGCTGCGGACTTTGTTGTCCACGGGTACCTGTGATACGGTACGGCAGATATCTTCATCAACAAGGAGGGATTTCATCTGGACCGATTTTATGCTGCCTCACCCAGAGGATGCATCCAAGTTCAGCTTCATTCTGTCTGTAGGAGGCCTCAGGAGCTGTGTAGGGAAAGAATTTACAAAAATTCTTCTCAAAATATTTACAGGGGAGCTGGCAAGGTATTGTGACTGGCGGCTTTTAAATGGCCCTCCTGTAATGAAAACCAGTCCGGTCATGTACCCTGCGGACGATCTCCCAGTAAGGTTCACTGGCCTCCGGGGGGAAATCTGATGGCTGTGAATGCCCAGACCTCGGACTTATTTCAAGTGTACCTATGAGTTTTTACACAGTGTTGCATTGATACTGTTATATTTAATTTCTCAATGCATTCATAATATCTCTGTGTCTCCACTTCAGTACCACAGTCATGAAGCATGAAAATAATACCTTTGTATAGTTTCCAAATAAAGTAAAATTTGAAGGTGAAAAAAAGGGGGAGTCATTTGTAGTTTCCAACAGTGTGGGTTTTGTTTCTTGCATGACCTCTTTCCTCTGACCTTGTAGTTCCTTTAATATCTCTAGTTGGATCTGTCAGCCCAACAAATTTGCGTGGGTTTGATTAATTTTGGCAAGACACCTTCATTGGCAGTGGTGCATTTGTTCACTATAAAGTACATAATCAGCTACAACATGACTTTTGTGTTATAAACAGTCATTGTTGCTCAATTCCAATATGTATCTGGGGTTTCAGAAAGGTGAAAGTCCAATTCAGAACTTCCCTCCTTCTATAATCTGGTTACTTGTGGTATAGTTCACACAGAAAAATCTGCATAAATCCCTTTCTTCCCCCCAGAGCTCTAAGCTCTGGCACATTCAGGTAAGTTACTGAGGTCTGAAATTGGCAAAACTGTCATAAAGATGGCCTCCATCAGCCCGGCCTTCTCTCACTATGCCTTCGACCACAAAGAGTTCACCCAAGGCCCTGTGATTCCTCAGTTTGTCTCCCCAACTCTCCACCCCAGCAGTGCCCACCTTCAAGGAACAGGTTCTCATTTTCTCCCCCCTTAGAAGATAAATTGAGGGCATCACCCATCCTAGAGGCATAGGGATTTTTCAGCTACCTGTCTCAAATATTCGGTCATAAACTTTGTGGGGTTGAAAACAGGTAGCCCTGGGCTACCTGGGTAGCTCAGTTGGTACAGACTAAGGCTGCGGTCATGATCTCACGGTTTGTGAGTTCAAGCCCTGTGTTAGCCTCTAAGCTATCGTTGTAGAATCTGCTTGGGATTCTCTTTCCCTCTCTCTCTGCTCCTCCCCTACTCATGCTCACTTTCTCTCTCTCCAAATAAATGGATAAACTAAAAAAGAAAGAAAGAAAGAAAGAAAGAAAGAAAGAAAGAAAGAAAGAAAATAAAAGAGAAAAGAAGATGAAAAGAAAAGAAAAGACAAGACAAGAAAAGAAAAGAAAAGAAAAGAAAAGAAAAGAAAAGAAAAGAAAAAGAAAAGAAAAAGAAAACAGGTAGCCCTAAACCCAAACCCAGATAATGCTTAAGCTGTTGGGGCCAGCAAGAGTGTTTTTGTTTGTTGGGGTTTTTTTGTTTGTTTGTTTTTGGTTTGTTTTAAGCCAAATGAAAATACATTTGGTAGGGGGGCATTTTCTGTCTGGTTAGATCAGAGGCCACCACCCCCTCTTGTATTATACCTGTTCTGGTTTTTGAGTCTTGGATGTACTTGTATTGTCACTTCTGTCTTGCAGCAACCTTGTGGATGGGTGTCAATAGCCCATTTTACAGGTGAATAAACAAAAACTGGCTATGTGATGAGCAGAGCCTGAGCGAGGTCTGAATGGAAATGAGACAGATACCAAGTGCTTTGGGAAGTAGACAGTGTTGGGAGAAACGGTGATGGGGCCCTCTCTATCCCTGCACGAACTAAAACTCACATTCTTTTTTCTTCTCTTTTTTACAGAGACAGCTCAAGGAAGCATGATAAAATGAGGCCTAAGATAATATTTGGGGGGGGAAGTTTATTTTTTTATGGTCTGTTTGCATTAGACCGTCGGGCGAAGAGAGGCGGTTAAAGACTTGTCCCAAATGGCTGGGCTGGAGAAGCACACATCCAATGTCAATAGTTGGAAATACAAGTGTTTGGTTTCATTAAATTTCTTTTTTAAAAAACATGTCTTCTTTCCTTCTCCTGAGGCAATCCAAGGGAAGGAGATATGGAGCCGGAAAGAGACAGGGAGGAGGAGGGAGCAGCCAGGGCCAGGGAAGAATTGTCCAGAGGGCCTTGCTTCCCTCTGAGTGTGGTCAGCCAGCCCAGGACGCTGTCGGTCCTGACCAGGAGAAGTTGCCTGGAGTCATCCGCTGGTCCCAAGGACTGTTGCTAGTTGGGGGGGTGGGGGGGAGTGGGCAGAGTGCCTGCATTTGTCTAACAGCACACTTTTAAAACAACAGAGCAAAAGCGAACAAATCGTCAAATTGGGGCCAGTTCTGGGAAAAACAACTCGAATTCTGTGTTGTCCCATGGACCCTTTCGGCAACAGCTGCCTCCTTTTCTTCCCCAAGGCAGAGGCCACATGCAACAGAGGAGGCCACAAGCAGAAGAAGGCAGGTTAAGAATGCAGGATCCAGCCTTCCTGCCCGTTAAAATCCCAGCTCTGATCCTTACTAACTGGTTCACCTGAGGCAAATTCCTTGTGCCTCAATTTCCTCATCTGCAAAATAGAGAAATCATAATACCTCCTGGCTGTCAAAAGGATTAAGTGGGAAAAATGCTTAGCATGTAGTAAGTGTTCAGTAAACGTTTATTGTTGTTATTCTATTATTTTTAGAGCTCTTGCTCTCCTTCCATTACGTGCCACTCCCCGGCAATCCCACTGGATTTGTCCAAATAGATCAATGCACCCAGAAGAATGAAAACACAGGTTCTCTCACAGGGTATTTTGCACGCTGTCCACCAAGACCCTCTTTCTCAGGCAGTTTCCACACAGCTCCATGGACACCACACCCTTACACTCATCAACACACCCTAGTTCATATGGCACCGTCGACCTGGATTGCCCTCTTGCCCTCCATCCACCCAAATCTAGTTCAAGGCCTACATTGTAACAAAATGCTTTCTGTTTCAGGAAAACTGACCCAAGTACATACAAGAAGAAGGGAAATGTACTGACCATACAGTTGAAAAGTCCAGAGGGTAGGTCCGTCTTCAGGCATGGCTTCAACCAGGGTCTTGCAAGAAGTCACAAGCACCTGATGTTCACCTCTTGGTCTTGCTTCCTCTATGCTGGTGCCACCCGCAGACAGACTCTACACTTCTGGTGGCAAGAGATTTGCATTGCAAAGTGAACTGCAGGTTCAAGCCCAGTGAGAGAGAGAACATTCCTCTCTCCTAACAGCCCCAGCACATGTTGCACGTGTTCCTTGGCTGTCATTGGGTCCATTACCTGGACCAATGTTAGGGTTGGGTGATGGGGGAGGAGTGTGATGCTCTCACCTACAACCCAACTGACACTTCCTAGATTGATGAAGGGGAAGGGGGTTCTTCCCAGAAAGAGATGAGGATAGTCTCCAGAATAAGGGAGAATACACACAGGAAACCCAAAGCCCAGCAAATGCCCACCACATGCTCATGTCTTCCAAAACCCAGCCCCAACAATTCTAGCCAATTCTCTCCTCTGAACTCCTGACCTGATTCTTCATACTGCCATTCATGTTGGCCATGTCTTTTGCTGGCATCCTTTGGTTATGAATAAGTCCTGCTACATCAGCTACTCTGTGAAACACTTTCATATGAAAACTGTTCTTGGGCCCTTCATTTGGCAATGAAGCGGTACTGCTCCCTTGTTCTGCACTGTTATGTCTCTCTTTCTGATCCTGAACTTCCCATCGTGTGCGTGTGTCTTACCTTTCTTTCAGACTGTAAACTCCTCCACAACAGGAAACTAGAATGCTTCTTGCCTAGCACCTTCTATATACTAATTGCTTCATCGATGTTGTTTGATTAGGAATCGAAGGACGTTTCTTCTCTTATATCTTCTGTTGGTGGAATGCCAGTAGGTGCTAAATAATATTCTTGGAACCACAGATTTAGGAGGAACATTGAAGGTACTTTGGGCCTTGATCCAAGCAGCCCTAGAGCTGGCCCTCCTGGGGCTGGACTCCCCCTCAGCTAGACCCCCCTCAGCTGGACCAGCTGAGGCCATCCCAGGAGACAGGAGTACAGCCCTCAAACAAACAAAACAAACAAAAAACTTTATCTACTCTTTCATTCCTCAGGGAATAGAGATTAGGTAAGGGAGGTCCTTAGTAGGTGAATGATATAAATCCACAAAATAAGAGAAATACCAAAAGGGTGTTAAACCAGTTTGGACACTTCACTCAAAGCCTTTGCCATTACCAGCAATGATTCCCTGGTGAAGCCCTGTCCAACCCGCAATCTCGGTTCCAGGCCTGAGACTCCTCTCTGGGACCTGGCTGGGGGCTCGATCCCAATGCAACCCAAACTGAGCTCTGGGCAAGGCCCACAGGTCAAACAGCCTCCAGAGACACCAACCAGCCTTCCGCCAAGAGGGAGGAGAGCCAGGAGGCATGGGATGAAGCATCTCCAGTTCTCAATCCTCTCTACCAGATGGAGGGGGCTCCCTAGGCAGGCAGGAACTAGTGATCAGGTCAACATGGCTCCCTGACCCTCAGGAAACCTCCAGCAGATAACTGCCACCTGACACCAACAACACTCCTGCTGTCCACTGTGGGGGCTTAGGTGGATGGGACTGGGGTGCCAGGGCAGGGGCATAGTCTTACTTTCCTAGAGAAAGAAAGACAATGCACAGCAATTGAAGGGACTGTCAGAAAAACTTTGGATTCTTGTGTCATCATTTTCTCTCTGCGTGACCCCAGGAAAGCTCTCCAGATCTGGGTGCACTAACCTTAGGAGGGGGTGGGGTTGGACGAGCCCCCTGCCTGCTCTAAGTTAGGGGCTGGTCAATTCTGATGGCATGCTATCACCTGTCCTGGCTAATCACCCACAGGCCTCATCTCTAGGACGTTTGGTTTCCCAGTGGACAAGTAAGACTGAATCTGCACTCCAGCCTGTGCTCTGGGACAATAGGGCAGTGTGGCCCAGCAGCGAAGGGCGGGGCTCAGGAGCAGAGTTATGGCATCGATTCCTAGCTCTGCCCTCTTTCCAGGCCTCCCCTCCCACTCTATAAAATGGGGATAACTCCTATCTTGTAGAGTTCTTATGAGCGCTCAGTGAGGTGATTTAGACAAAAGCTCTCAGAACAGTGCCTGGTACTTAGTGAGGGCAGGGTAAGGGCTCACTATTAGTGTTCAGGCATCCATAAAGCTCTTAAAAACCACCATCCGAGCTAATAAAAGGTCCAGGATGCAGTTTCCAAAGGCTTCCTCGCAGTGAAAGTCGAGCCTGGTGCAGACCTGGGGCCAGGAACAGATGGCCTTGACTGTTCGCTCCTTCCCTACCTCTGGCAGGTGAGAACTGGCCTTAGCCCCATGGCCTTGAGATGAGAACTCCCCCCACCCCCAGCCTCCAGCTCCAGAGGGTGGCTGGCATCGTGCTGCTGACACTGACCGCTGCACCCCACCTTTGCACAGTGAGGCCTGGCAGGCCGGATGTGGCCTCCTTTCCCAGCGGGCTTGTGCCAGATGGCTTGATTACCATGGAGTGCATTTCAGGCCTCCTTGCTATTATCAGCTTCTCACTTTCAGCTGCTGGATCAGGGGCAGGATCCTTTCTTTCCTCCCTCTGCCCCATCACTGGGTGTTTGTTCTTGCAGCAGCCTGGACTGCCCAGGTGAGCCATGTCCTGTCCTAGAGAAGCCTCCTCCGGGCATGCCCGCACAGACCCACCTGGACATCGTCGCACCTCCCCTCTGCTGGAGTCCGACTCCTGCCTCCCAGGATCTGTCTTGAGAGAGGGTTGGCAGGTGAGGAAGGAGCTAGGTCACAACCATCCAGTCCACGCCACCAGCATTTCAAGGTCACTGAAGAAAACATCTTTCCTGCCCACTGATGACCATCACACTGATTAGGATAAAAGAGGAGAAAATTATAAACAAGTAAAAAGCAAGGATTTACACCAGAGTCATACAAAATTTGCCTCCTGCTCTAGTTCTGTCCTCATGCAGCAACCCCCTCTCTGTGGTGCCCTTCCCTCTCCCCCACCCCCCAGTTCTGACACTAAGCTCTTCCGGATCTTTCCCTCCTGATCATGGACCCCCCAAATGGACCCCCCGCCACACCCAGCTGGGTAAAACTTCCTTATGTGAGATGAATTCCTTAAGAGGGGGTGAGGGATGGGACTTCACCTTTGAATAAACAAACAAACAAAAAAATTCTTTCATCAAACAGCTCCAGGAGAAGCCCTTCCAGGGGGGGGAAGGGACAGTTCGGTAGCTAGTCCCTTTCCCTCCCCTGAAGTTTTTGTCCTCACTGGCACCCCTCTTTTGTTCTCATCACCACCAAGTCACCTTGTCTGCCTTGTTCTCCTGCCCAGGTGTGGGCTGCACCTCTTTCCGCCCCCCCCCCCCCACTTTTGCAGAGCTCAGACAGGCTGGAATTCTCTAAAAATAACCTTGAAGAAAAATCAACGAAATGAACAAAAGAACACAAACAGCTGAACAACAGATGTGCCTGCCCAGTGCAGGTACCTAATCCCAAAACAACCAGAGTCTCGCCACTCCTGGGCTGGCCAGGCTTGGGTCCCTGCCTGCCTACTCCCTGCCCCTGCCAGAAAAGACTCTCTCAGGTAAAGTTTTTTGACATCCTCCCTCCCTCCCCTTGCAGAAGTGGGGAAGAGAAAAGGCAGGTGTTCACAGTGCAGCCAGCAGCTGGCCTTGTGTCCGAGCTAAGGTCAAAGGGAAGGTGGGCCCCTAGGTCCCCTAAATTGGAGCAGAATCCTGCTGGTGAAGCAGCCCCCCATTTGGTGTGACCTCTGGAGAGGGGAAGCATCTAGAGAGGGGGACCTGGCTGGGGGAGGGGAGCTGGTGTGGCCACACTTGGAACCAAGGGCAAGCTCCAGACATTGGGAGCGGCACCTGGTTCCAGCTCTGCCTCCAGGACTCTGGCCATGCCCCGTCTTTTCTGGGCCTCAGCTTCCCCGGTGGTCAAAGGAGGAAGTTGGAGGAGGTGACCTCCAATGTCTCTGTCACCTCTAGCACTTTTCCATTTGGCAAGTCTCCACCTTCAGCCACCGGTTCAAACTCCCAGAGACAACTCCAGTCCATCAAGATGAGTCTCGGGTGCAGTGCCTTGGTAAAGGCATCAGTTCCCAACCGTCCTGAATCTTAATCCAGTACCGGAAACTGTCGGAGCCACTTAGCATGTGCGGATTCATTTCCTCCTCACACAAGCCCTGAGCAGGGAGGCCCTTGTATCCCTATTTCACAGATGAGAAATCTGAGGCACAAAAAGGTTAAGACCATCCCAGGGTGGTAAGCAAAAGGAAGGGCCTCAGGCAGTGTGTGTGTCTCCAAGGTCTGTGCTCTGTTCCCCCACATTCAGCTAGTTTTTCATAGGGAGTGACTACGATGGGTATAATAGGCTCAACATTTAGAAGGTGGAAACACAAATGTCCATCAACAGATAAGTGGGTAAATAAAATGTAGTATATCCATACAATGAAACGACGTTGAGCCTTAACGAGGAATGGAATTCTGACACGCGCTGCAACATGGATCAACCTTAAAGACATTGTGCTAAGTGAAATAAGCCAGTCACAAAAAGACAAATACTGTATGATTGCACCTCCATGGAATATCCAGAATAGACAAATTCCTAGTGATGGAGAACAGATGAGAGGATGCTGGGGGCTGAGGTAAGGGGAGAATGGGTAGTTACTGCTTAATGCTCAGAGTTTCTGCAGGGGATGATGGGAAAGTTCTAGAAATGGAGAGTGGAGATGATTGCACAACATTATAAATGTGCTTAATGCCACTAAATTGTGTTCTTGAAAATGGCTTAAGATGGTAAATGCTGTGCTCTGTTAAAAATAACTTTAGGGACGCCTGGGTGGCGCAGTCGGTTAAGCGTCCGACTTCAGCCAGGTCACGATCTCGCGGTCCATGAGTTCGAGCCCCGCATCGGGCTCTGGGCTGATGGCCCAGAGCCTGGAGCCTGTTTCCGATTCTGTGTCTCCCTCTCTCTCTGCCCCTCCTCCGTTCATGCTCTGTCTCTCTCTGTCCCAAAAATAAATAAACGTTGAAAAAAAAATAACTTTAAAAAATATCTGTAACAGGATAGGTATCACTTATTGAGCACCTACTGTGCTGCGTGCTTTATGCATCACTTCGTTTTACCTTTACAACAACCCTGAGGGAGGCTGTGGTGTCATTCCACCTAATTTATAGGCACGGAGACCAAGATTCAGAGGACAAATTCCCCAAGGACAAGGACAAGGACCCACAAGTGGTAAGTGACAGAGCTGATACGTAAACCCAGCTAATGCTGAAAGCAAACTTGGAGAAGAGGGTAGGGAAATCTGAGAAGGCCAAAACAAGCTGGGGCGAACCAGGGTGTGGGGCCGCTCACACCCCTACCTGTCCTTGCCAGGTTCCACATAGTCCACATTTGCACTTGGTCACATTCCCACCCCCCCCATGCCCCACCACTTACATTCTTCCCTGTTTCACAGCCAACCAACGCCTTCCTGCCTCGCCCTTCCACTCACATCACTAGCTCTGCCTGTGTTCGTCCAGGACACCTCCCCACCCACCCTCTGCACAGGAGGACAGCCTGTCTGGGTTTGAGGTGGGAGGAGGGCTCAGAGTCCATGAGCCTAATTCTGTTCTGAGGGAGAGAGAGGCCCAGATCTCTCCTAAAGGTGACTGCCGAGCAAGCAGCAACTGGTCAGGGTGGCAGGGGGAGGGTGGGGGGGAGGGAGGGGGTTGTCCCCACCAGGGACAGGGGCAGCCGGCTGGCGACTGTCCCTGGAAGAACCTCAGGAAGGCTGGGCAGGCAACTCCATGGGGTGCCAGGTCTGGTGGGTGACTAGTTTAACTCAGTCTCAGGTGACCTCCCGTGTGAGCACAGTCAGGGCAGTGAGTTTCTTTTGCCTTTTTTTTTTTTTTAATAAATTTTTTTTTCAACATTTATTTATTTTTGGGACAGAGAGAGACAGCATGAACGGGGGAGGGGCAGAGAGAGAGGGAGACACAGATACAGAAACAGGCTCCAGGCTCTGAGGCATCAGCCCAGAGCCTGATGCGGGGCTCGAACTCCCGGACCGCGAGATCGTGACCTGGCTGAAGTCGGACGCTTAACCGACTGCGCCACCCAGGCGCCCCTCTTTTGCCTTTTAAATAACAAACTGTCCACTGCCCCTGAAACACAAGGCATTCTGCATTCAGGTCACCCAAGACAGCCAAGCACACCCACATCCAGGCCACTGCACTCATGCCCACTTGTAGCCTCCTGAGACGTTAGCCTAGCCTCCAAGGTCACATGCGAGCACAAAGCATCCTTAGAAACTCCTCACACGGAAGGGCTCAGCAAGAGTCACCGCATGCTGCAGGTTGTGATTGTGGGGTTTGGATGGGTTTTCTCTGTGTGTGCCCCATGACTTGCTTTCCCTACCCCATACCCCCCGGGATATTTTCCTGGCAATTCTGTTCCCCCAGGCCCTGCAGTCAGCCACTGACTGTAAATCCCCAGAAGATGTACACCGATGAGCTGTGATTCCTTTCAGGGGACCCTGAACAGCTAACACTGCCCCAACGAGTGAAATCCACAGGGATTCCAGACCTCGGAAAGATTTTAAAGCAGATGAGGCTTCCCAAACACATCTTTAATCATGTCCAGGAAGGGTGGCCTCTGCCAGCTGGCAGATTTAAAGCATAGGCTCCCACGCTCTTGGGAAAGGCATCACGGCTCAGAGTCATCAGAGGACTTTGGCATCAAAACTCTAGGCTCTGACTCGACTCTGCCATTACCCAGTCCTGTGATCTTGAGCCAGTGTGGCTGAATTTTCTTCCTTTATAAACTGGAGACAGTGATAGTACCTACCTTCGGACACTGAAGAGAATTAAATGGGATGCGGCACATCAAGTACTTAGGACAGTGCTCAGTCCCAAAGTCCTACTCAAGAAATATTAGCTGTCCTTATTGCGCAGACAGACATTGGCAGCCAACCATGGTACCTTTCCCAAAAAACCAGACTCTGTCTCAGACTCCTCAGTGCAGCCCGGCAGGTAGCCACCACCTGCTACTGGCTATTGGCCAAGGATAGCATCTAAGACAAAATCTGTTTGCCATCATTGTCCCACTTTTTTCTTTACCTGACAAGTAATGCACTTCTCCGGTCTCCAAGTTGGGACCCCCGCTACTTCTCCACCCTTGTCTCCATTATGCCAGTGCTAGGCCACCCTCCTCACACGTGCACTCTGGACCCCAAACTGATCTGTGATTTCCCCCACATACAATTTTAAACAGCTTTTGGGGCACCTGGGTGGCTCAGTCGGTTAAGTGTCTGACTTCAGCTCAGGTCATGATATCATGGTCCACAAGTTCGAGCCCCACATCGGGCTCTGTGCTGACGGCTTAGAGCCTGGAGCCTGCTTCCGATTCTGTGTCTCCCTCTCTCTCTGCCCCTCCCTGGCTTGCGCTCTGTCTCTCAAAAATAAATAAACATTAAAAAAAATTAAAAAAAATTAAACTGCTCTATTGAGATATAATCCACATGCTATACAGTTCACTATACAATTTGAAGTGCACAATTCAATGCCTTTTTGTATATTCTGAGCTATGCATACATCACCACAATCCATTTTAGCATGTTTTCATTACCTCTCCTGAAAATTCCCACACTTCTTTTTTATGTTTATTCATTTTTGAAAGACAGAGAGAGACAGAGCACAAGCAGGGGTGGGGCAGAGAGAGAGGGGGACACAGAATCTGAAGCAGGCTCCAGGCTCTGAGCTGTCAGCACAGAGCCCGACATGGGGCTTGAACCTCACAAACCTCAGCCAAAGTCAGATGCTCAACTGACTGAGCCACCCAGGTACCCCTGAAAATCCCCACACTTCTTATCCATCACCTTCCCTCTGCCCTCCAGCCCTCGGCAACCACTTATCTACTTTTTGTCTCTACAGATTTGCCTGTTCTGGACATTTGATATAAATGGAGTCATACACTATGTGGTCCTTTGTGACTGGCTTTTCACTTAGCATGATTTTTTCAAGTTCCATCCACACTGGAGCATGCATTGGTAATTCATTCCTTTTTATTGCTGAGTAATACTCCGTTGTACAAATATAACATTTTATTTATTGATTTGTCAGTTGATGTACATTGGGGTCATTTCTACTTTATGACCATTATGAATAATGCTGCTGTAAACATTTATGTAAAAGTTTTCGTGCGGACACATATTTTCACTTCTCACTACATACCTAGGAGTGGAATTGTTGGGTCATGTGGTAACTCTATGTTTAACCACTTGAAGAACTGCCAGAATGTTTTCCAAAGTAGCTATAATTTCCAACAGCAGCACATGAGGATTTGATTTCTTCATATCTTTGCCAACACTTGTAATTATCTGTGTTTTTTTATTAAAGCTATCCTACATGGTATGAAATGATATCTCATTGTGGTTTTGATTTGCATTTCCTGATGGCTAATGACGTTGAGCATCTTTTCACATGCTTATAATCATTGGTATATCTCCATTGGAGAAATGCCTATTACAATCCTTTGCCCATTTTTAAATTGGGTTGTCTTGTCATTATTGAGTTGTAAAGAGTTTTTCATATATTCTAGATACAAATCCTTTATGAGATATATGATTTGCAAAATGTTCTCCTATTTGGTGGGTTGATTTTTTTCACTTTCTAAGCTGTATTCTTTGAAGCACAAAAGTTTTAATTTTGATGCCATTTTGAGTAAATTTTGTATGTGGTATCAGGTGGGAGTTCAACATCATTCTTATACATGTGGATACCCAGTGGTCCCAACATTGTTTTAAAGACAATTCTTTCCCCAATTTAAGTATCTTGGCAGACTTGTCAAAAATCAAGTGACCAGAGTTGAGAGTTTATTTCTGTACTCTCAATTCTGTTCCATTGGTCTATATGTCCGTCCATAGACCAGTACCCCACTGTGATTAGTATGCTTTTGTAGTAAGTTTTGAAATCTGGCAGTCTAAGTCTTCCAACTTTGTTCCTCAATTTCAAGTTTATTTTTGGCTAATCTGGGTCCTTTGCACTTCATATAAATTTTAGGATCAACTGGTCAATTTCTGCAATGAAAGCAGCTGGAGTTTTGATAGGGATTATGTTGAATTTGTAGATCAATTTGGGAGTACCACCACCTTAATAATATGTTTTCTATCCATGAGCATGAGCATGGGATGCCTTTCTATTTATAAATTTAAGTCTTTTTAATTTCTTTCAATAATATTTTGTAGTTTTCAGAGCATAGATTTTGTACTTCTTTTGTCATATTTATTCCTAAGTATTTTATTTCTTCAATGTTATTGTAAGTGGAGTTTTTTTCTTATTTTCAGTTTACTTACTATTACTGTATAGAAATAAAATTGATTTTTGTATATTTTTCATGTATCCTGCAACTTTGCTAACTCATTTGTTAGAACTAATAGTCATTTCATGGGTTATTTAGGGTTTTCTCTTTTTTTTTTCAAGT
Organism: Prionailurus bengalensis; assembly: GCF_016509475.1. Taxonomy (NCBI): domain Eukaryota; kingdom Metazoa; phylum Chordata; class Mammalia; order Carnivora; family Felidae; genus Prionailurus; species Prionailurus bengalensis. Next base: position 64,940,713 of record NC_057354.1, read on the forward strand.
TTATTTAGGGTTTTCTCTATACGAATCATGTTGTCTGCTTCCTTTCTAATGTTGATGCCTTTTTTTTCTCTTTGCCTGATTTCCCTGGCTAGAATGTTTTGCGAAATGTTGGATATAGGTGGTGAGAGTAGATATCCTTGTCTTATTCTTAATCTTAGGAGGTTGCACTCAGTCTCTTACCATTAAGTATGTTAAATGTGGACATTTGTAGATGCTTTTTATCAGATTGAGGAAGTTGCCTTCTATCCCTGGTTTCTTGGGTATCTTAGTCATGAAGAGGGGTTAAATTTTGTCAAATGCCTTTTCTCTGTCTATTGAGATGCTCATAAAGTTTTTTCCCTTTATTCTGTTGATGTGGTGTATTACATTAACTGATTTTCAGATGTTAAACCAACCTTGCGTTTCTGGGGTAAATCCTACTTGGTCATGATGTGTAATCCTTTTTATATATTGCTAGATTTGATTTGCTAGTATTTTGTTCAGTCTTTGCATTTGTATTCCGAAGACATGTTGGTCTGAGTGTTCTTTTTTCATAATGTTTTTGTCTGGTTTTGGTATCATGGTAACACTGGCTTTGTAGAATGAGTTGGGAAGTGTTTCATCCTCTTCTATTTTTGGAAGAGTTTGTGAAGAATTGGTATTAGTTTTTTATTTTTATTTTTTTTTAATTTTTTTTTCAACGTTTATTTATTTTTGGGACAGAGAGAGACAGAGCATGAACGGGGGAGGGGCAGAGAGAGAGGGAGACACAGAATCGGAAACAGGCTCCAGGCTCTGAGCCATCAGCCCAGAGCCCGACGCGGGGCTCAAACTCACGGACCGCGAGATCGTGACCTGGCTGAAGTCGGACGCTTAACCGACTGCGCCACCCAGGCGCCCCGGTATTAGTTTTTTAAATATGTGATAGAATTCACCAGGGAAGCCATCTGATCGAGGGATTTTCTTTTGGGGAAGTTTTAAAATTACTAATTCAATCTCTTTACTTGTTTTAGGTCTATTCAGATTTTTTATTCTTCTTGAGTCAGTTTTGATAGTTTGTGTCTTTCTAGGGATTTATCAATTCAATTAAGTCATCTACTATGTTGTTATGTCATTGTTCATAATGCTACCTTATATCCTTTTTTCTCTGTACAGCCCATAATATCACTTCTTTAATTTCTGATCTTAGTATTCTGAGCCTTCTCGTTTTAATTTTGATCAGTCTAGATAAAAAGACATGTCAATTTTGTTTATCTTTTTAAAGAGACAACTTTTACTTTTGTTGATTTTCTCTGTTGTCTTTCTATCCTCTGTTTCATTAGCCTATGTTCTAATCTTAACATTTCCTTCCTTCTGTTTGCTTTGGGTTTAATTTGCTCTTCTTTTTCCAGTGTCTTAAGGTGCAAATTTGCGTTGTTTATTTGAGGTCTTTCTTCTTTTACACTGGAAGCCTTTATAGCTATAAAATACCCTCTAAGCATACTGTTTCATTTTTTACTCATCCCGAAGTATCTTCTGATTTCCCTTGCAATTTCTTCTTTGATCCACTGGTTATTTAATAGTGTGTTATTTAATTTCTGCATATTTGTGAATTTCCCCATTTTTTCCTGTTATTAATTTCTAAAGTCATGCTATTGTAATCAGAGAATATACTTTGTATGATTTCAATCCTTTTAAACTTATTGGGCTTTGTTTTAAGGCCTAGTATATGGTCTATCCTGGAGAATGTTCCACGTATGCTTAAGAAGAGTGTGTATTCTGCTGTTGTTTAGCAAAGTGTTCTGTAGACATCTGTTACTTATGCACATTTTATCTCTTCTCATTAATTCCTACTCCTAGAATACCTTTCTCCTTTATCTCCACAGAACTAAAGTATATCTATTACTTAAGCCCTAGAGCAAATCTTATGTTCAATGCTTTGTAACTGCTTTGGAAAACTGAAAATAAAGAAAATATATGCACTCATTACCTAATGCTGAATAACAAATTATTGCAAAGCTCAGCGGCTTTAAACAACTTACATTTGTTATTGCAGTTTCTGTGGGTCAGGCATCCAGGAGCAGCGTGGCTAGAATCCATCTGAATCAGTCTCTCTCATAAAGTGGCAGTCAAACTGTCAGCCACAGCTTGCCATCATCTCAAGGCTTGTCTAGAGGATACTTCTGAGATCACTCACGTGGCTGTTGGCAGTCCTCAGTTTCTCGCTATCAGCTGGAAACTGCAGTTTCTTGACACACAAGCCTCTCCACAACATGGCAGCTTGCTTCTCCTAGAGCAAGTGATCCAAGAGAGAGCCAGAAAACAAACAAAAAACACCCAGGACAGAAGCCATAGTCTTCTACAACCTAATCCCTGAAGTGAGATTCTGCCATTTGCTACCAATTACACAGACAAACTCTGTGACAGAGTAGCAGGGGACTATGTGAGGGGGTAAATACAAGGACATGGGGATCATTAGAGGCTATTTTGCAGGCCGGCTGCTGGAGCTTACAAATGATTTGTTTGAAGTAGCACCACACTGATACCTAAATCTAGTTAACCACAGCACACAAAAAAATAAAACTACCGGCCAACCTCACAAATGAATACTGAGGCAAAATTCCTAAATAAATTGTTTATAACCAGATTCATGTGGCACATGTGAAGAATAATACCCATACATAAGTGATATTTATTCTGGGAATGCAAGGATGGTTTAATATTAGAAAATCCATTAATGTGATTCACTATATTAAAAAAATCTATGGAGAAAAATTAATTGATTATTTGTATAGATGCTGAAAAGGCATTTAATAAAATTCAACACTCATTCTAGATTAAAGAAAAAAAGTCTTTTTAAAAATGTTTATTTATTTTTGAGAGAGAGACAGAGCATGAGCTTGGGGGAGGGGCAGAGAGAGAGGGAGACACATAATCTGAAGCAGGCTCCAGGCTCTGAACTGTTCGCACAGAGCCTGCAGCTCGAACTCACAAACTGTGAGATCATGACCTGAGCTGAAGTGGGATGCTTAACCGACTGAGCCACCCAGGTGCCCCAAGGAAAAAAGTCTTAATAAAAGAGGAATAGACAAAATTCTTTTTTTAGCATGATAAAATATATCTTTCCCAAAAGTCAGCATCTTTTCTAAAAGGAAAATACTAAAAGCAGTTCCATTAAAGTTAGAAAAAAAGACAAGCATGCCCATTAGCATCAGTCTTTAAAAAGCTCTGCAGATATGAGCCGATCCAAGTAGGCAAGAAGTTAGGATTAGGAAAAAAAGTTAGTTAAAGTAAAATATGAAAATAAGAGGCAAAATTATCATAATATATAGACCTATCATGGTTATAGTGTATAATTATTATGATTATATATCTGGAAAACCTAAGAGAACTTAATTGCAAACAAGAGAAATGAGTAATGAGCCTGTTACAAAATTAATATGTAGTAAACAATAGCCTTTCTACATCTAAATATCACTCAGAAGACACAGTGGGAGAATTTCCAACAGCAACTAAAGTACAAAACTGTTTGGAATAATTTTCAAAATTTGCAAGAAACATATAAAGAAAACCTTAACGTGCGTGTAGAGTGGATAGTAACTATAGTTATGGTGGTGTGAGCATTGTGTAATGTATAGAATTGTCAAATCACTATGCTATACTCCTGAAACTAATATAAGGTTGTGTGCCAACTATAATCAAATAATAAAAAAATTTTAAACACTTTAACATAAAAAGGGACCTGAGAAAATGCAGAGGTAGACCATGTTCTTAGAGAGAAAGACTCATCACTGCAAAAATGTCAATTCTTTAATCAGTTACTTTATAAATCTAGCACTCTCTCAATAATGATGACTACAGCACAATTTTTTTTTTTGGTGTAGACCTAGAAAAGCTGATTCTAAAAATAAACAATTTTTAAACAAATAAACAATACCTATGAAACTTGGGGAAAGAAGAAGAATGAGCAAGCGTTGGGGTAAGAATTAAGAAACCAGGGCTCTAGGCCAAGCTCTGCCCTAACAAACTGAAGGACCATTCATCATTTCTGTTGGAGCTTCAGGTTTCTCATCAGCAAAGTGAGGCACCCAGGCTAGAGGCTGTCTAACCTTCTTTCAGTTCTAGAATTTTCTCATTGATTCTGTTGTAAGACTGTTAGTTCAAATACTCCAGACTTGGATAGAGCCATGTCTATTCCAAGCAAGTCCAGGGCACCTAAAAGAGTGTTTGGCTAAGTACGTGAATTTCTGGGGGTACTAGCGAGGTCCTTTGCCAAACAGTGGTCCTATTCTTACCCTTACCCCCATGCTGTCTCTCATATTGCTCCATGGGATTTAGTCAGTTGATGTGACCTCTCCATTACCTGCCCCACGAGGAAGTAAGCATTGTATTTGGGACTTAGTGCCATACCTCTCTGATCTTTCCTTAGGAACCAATTTGAATAGGAGAAGGGAGAGGATGGGGAGAACAGAGACTCTACAGGAGGGTGAACTACCCAGGGCAAAGGAAAGAGAAAGTGGAGATGCAGAACACTGCAGACACCTTAGACCCAGAGAGGCCATAAAGAGAACCCAGAAGAAGGCGCAAGAACTATTCCCAGATTATAGCAGAATTAAATGAATCAATATCTTTACCAGTGAAACAAGTGCATTATAGACTGAGTTCAATATTTGTCGCTTTGACAATAGCTAAAGTATGGAAAGAGCCCAAATGTCCATCAACTGATGAATAGATAAAGAAGATGTGGTATGTATATAAAATGGAATACTACTCAGAGATGAAAAAGAATGAAATCTTGCCATTTGCAACAACGTGGAAGGAACTAGATGGTATTATGCTAAGCAAAATAGTCAGAGAAAGACAAATATACAATCTCACTCCTCTGTGGAATTTAAGATATAAAACAGATGAACATAAAGGGAAGCAAAAATAACATAAAAACACGGAGGGGGACAAAACATAAGAGATTCTTAAATACAGGGAACAAACTGAGGGTTGCTGTTAGGGTGTTGGATGGGAGGATGGGCTAAATGGGCGAGTGGCATTAAGGAGGACACTTGTTGGGATGAGCACTGGGTGTTATATGTAAGTGATGAATCACTGAATTCTATTCCTGATATCATTATTCCACTATATGTTAACTAACGTGGATTTAAATTAAAAAAAAATTTGTTGCTTTGAACAGAGCAGAATGTTTTGCCCAAGGAGAAAAGGAAAACTTCCTCTTCTCTCCTCTACCCAGTCCTGAAGGAGAGGGAAGATGATGCAAGGCATGTGCCAAAATCCAGAGAAGCCACAGGAGAAGGAGGTGGGGATGGCCAGAGAGCAGTGAGGAATCGTTCACTTGAGAGAAGGGGGAGAGAGGAATTGGGGAGAAAAGATGCTAGCCTGGGCTGGCAAGCACCATGGAAGGTTCTGCAGGTGGATTTCCATGCAGCAGTTCGGACAATTCTCCCTACAGAGGGTGGCGTGATTTCCCAGTTCCAGGCCCCTATATGGAAGCTTTGAAGGTAACATTCTGGGGGACTGGGATAGTTCTCTACGATATAACAGGGCACCAGGAGAGCCTGCAATCTGACCACATCTAAATGTTCTTTATCTGCCCCAGTGTCCAGGCTTGAATTCAGGTCAACTCAAGTATTTACCAAACTCCTACCATGAGTCCAACCTCACACTTAGGGCTGTGGTGAACAGAAGGGAAGCCAGAGAGGGTCCTTGCTGTTAAGGTGTTTATAGCTGGGAAAATGAGAATTCCATATTGGAAAGTGGTATTCTTCATATAATTCACCCACGTCTGGAATTAAATATAAAAATGAGTGGAACAGTGAGTTAGGAGCTCAGAGGGAACAGAGGACAGTGGGCTGGTGGCCAGGGATGACTTTACAGAGAAGGTAGAACTTGACCCCAGTATTCATCTGTGAGTACAAGGTCCCTCTTCTTTTCTCCATGCCCCAGGCTACGAGAGGACTGAGCCAGAGGCCCGGGGGTGGAAGAAACAGCTTCTTTTCTGAGAGGTGACGCTTTAAGTGAGAACTTTCTCTGGTCCTATCTTTTTCAGTGCTGTTTGTTTGAAAAGGGAGTAGATTTTCCTGTTACAACAGCCAAAAAAACAAAATAAATCAAGAAAGGAACGGCCAGTGTGGACCTGGAAATGAAGTTAAAATATCTAGGCTTAGTGAAGACACCACAAAATGGTTTTCTCCTCAAAGTGGCACTCAACTTAGACTAGACTGCTCTAATGGATCTGGGGACATATTCTTCTCCCTGACAACACTCCACCCACCCCTCTTCCCACCCCATTTCCTCCAAAAGCCTTTTGCAGATGGTGCCTCTCAGTTCCCAGAACCAGTCTGGAGCAGTGATTAAAAAGATCAAAATTCCGGGAACCAGTTTTTTTTTTTTTTTTCTTGGCTACCTTGGCAAATGCTTAAGCTACACTAAGATGCAGTGAATCACTTAAAAGTGACAATCGTGATGCTGGAGAAAAATTAAGAATTCCACTAGGCATAGGGCCAGTCCACAAAAAATGTGGTTGTTGGGGAAAAAACAGGATTCTGTGAACACACTTTTGGGGAACACCCCCCCTTACCCATAGGGGCTCAGACCTCACTCTTGCCTCACTGGGTCTCTTCTTCCTTTCTCCATTCACACGGACAAGAACCATCTGCATGACTACCAGTTCTCTGTATATTACAGGGTTGTAATACAGTCTAGAAAAAAAGAAATAATGAAAGATTCAGGACCTCAGTGGATCCAATAATCCTGAAGAGTCCTCTGTACAACACCCCACATTCCACTAAAAGGACACCCCGGACTCTTTTGCCCATTTCTGTCTTCCGCAATTTTTCCCGACGCTCAAGAGGCTCTCCCAGGATGCAGAGGGAGAAGACAAGGAGATTAAAACAACAAGAGAGAATATAATAGGTATAAAAGACAGATAACAGAAACCATACTTATGAATTATAGGTGACTTGAAGAAGAAGCTGATCAAAGTAGTGACCCCCCAAAAAAGTTTATAAACTGAAAAGACGCGTGCATTCCAGCCGGTTTTAGTGTTCCAGGGCACCTGTAACACAGCACCACAAATCGGGTGGCTGAAAACAACACTAATTTTTTCTCACACAGTTTTGGAGGCTGGAAGTCCAAGGCCAGTATGTCAGCAGGACTATGCCCCCTCCAAAGGTTCTAGGGAAGAACCTCGCTTTTTCTAGCTTCTGGTGGCCCCAGGTGAACCTTGACTTGTGGCAGGGTAACTCCAACCTCAGCATCTGTCTTTACTTGGCTTTCCTCTCTGTATGTTCAATGTGTTCTTACCTTATAAGGACACCAATTATTGGATTGAGGGTGCCCTAAGTCCAGGATGATTTCATTTGTAGCCACTTGTGTCTTTAGAGACCTTCTTTCCAAGTCAGGTCACATTCTGATATTCCAAGTAGATGCAAATTTTGAGGGGACATGATGTAATCAACTGCACAGAAAAAAATCAACGAAGAGAGCAATAAGTAGACCTATCTTGGCAAGAATCTAGAAATAGAAGGACAAAGACAAAAAAAAAATCCTACAAGCAATGCAAAGTTGTTACAATCAAATGATGAAAGATCAGACAGTCTTCTTCAAGCATCTCAACAATAGCAAGAAATGACAAAGAAAAATGAGATGACATCTCCAAGGTTTTAAGAGAAACACACTTTAACTTAGCCAAATTGCAATTTTATCATTCATGTATGAAATTTTCAGAGAAACCATTCTCAGATATTCTCGGGAACATCTTTCCTGAGAAAATTGCTTCAAGATCCACTCCAACCAACAGAGAGGTGAAGTAAAATGAGCCAAAGAATCGGTAGGCTATAATCTGAAGGAGTGTTGGCAGGCATTGAAGATATTTAAGCGTATGACTGAGGTTAAATGATGAATGTCAATATAGCTTCAAAACATGTAAACAGCAATTAAGTTTTAAAGAGAATATGGTGTAAAATGCCCATAATTTAACAGTAATACATTGGTTCCCCATATCTCAGATCACACAACACACACACAGAAGAAATAGATGGGAAAAGGTAGAAGGAAGTAAAACAATGTGAATTTCATCCTATTACACACGGATATTCAGTATTTTAAAAAATTCTTAATGCTGGCAATTAGAAGAAATATGGATTCAAGTATTTTATGGATAGATTTATAATTCATAAAATGATCTGTGTGTGTTTGCGTGTGTGTCAGAGACAGAGAGAGCATGCACACAAGAGAGCAGCTAGTTCCCTCCCTTTTTATTGGATAGGAGGTCGTTTCCTCCCCAGCTTTATTGAGGTATAAATAATTTTAAGGTGTACAACCTGATGATCTGGTGTATGAATGCACTGTTAACTAATCACCACATTCAGGCTAATTAACAAATCCATCAACTCACACAGTTACCAGTTCCTTTCCTCCCCTCTCCTCTCCTCTCCTCTTTGTGTGTGTGTGTGTGTGTGTGTGTGTGTGTGAGAGAGAGAGAGAGAGAGAGAGAGAGAGAGCGCACACTTAAGCTCTATCTTCTTAGCTAATTTCAGTAGGATACAGTATTATGAACTATAGCCACCATGCTGGACATCAGATCCCCAGAGCTTATCCACCTTGCAAAACTGAAACTTGACCACTTGACCAGTGTCTCCCTATTTCTCCCAGGAGGTCACGACTAAAGAATCTGTCCTTTGTCCCCTTTGCTACCATGGCCCTTTCACACTCCCCTGGCCCTGCAGGCCCCCCATTTCTGGTTTCACCTGCCTTCACACCCAGCCTCTGCACACTCCTTTAGGCAAAAGGAAAGGGGTCAGGTGGAGTAGGCCATGGATGTTAGGCTCTGCTCTTCGTACTTCACCCCTCCTACCTCATGGCCTAAAGTGATTGGGCTGAGCAGGGGTTGGGGTGGGAAGGGGGAGCTACACACTACACAGGCTCTTCCTAGACCTTTGAAGGGACATCTGCACTGTTTCTTGTTTATTATCAACAATACAGTAGTGACTATCTCTATACATGTATTTTTTTTTTCAAAACTTTTACTTCTGTTATAGGCTATGGAGTGAGACTCTTCCTCTTTTCCCAGAAGCGGCCAGGATGCACATCTGAGTCAGAAAAAGCACGAAGTACCATGATAGGCAGATTTTGAGATGGCTCCCAATGATCCTTGCCTGCTGGCATTCATGTCCTTAGCTAGTCTCCTCCCCGTGAGTGTGAGCTGGTTCTAGTGACTTCTTGTAATAGACTCCTTATAGGATGGGCAGGAGCAGAGAATGTACTTTTTCTTTTTTTTTTTTTAATTTTTTTTAATGTTTATTTATTTTTGAGACAGAGAGAGACAGAGCATGAACGGGGGAGGGGCAGAGAGAGAGGGAGACACAGAATCGGAAACAGGCTCCAGGCTCTGAGCCATCAGCCCAGAGCCCGACGCGGGGCTCGAACTCACGGACCATGAGATCATGACCTGAGCCGAAGTCGGACGCTTAACCGACTGAGCCACCCAGGAGCCCCGAGAGTGTACTTTTTCCCACAGGATCCAGTCCTGTGCTGCCTCTCCATAAATGGTGAGTGACGTCAGATGTGAGAGGTGAGGGACAGTGTGGCCTTCCTGAGGGTCTGGCCACACTGTCACTCTTTGGGTTAGACCAGTGGTCTTCAAATCAAGGCATGATATATGGCCACGGATAACCTAAGTCTTTCCAGAAGACATGTAAACACAGGTAGTTTAAGGAAATCTAATTTTAGTTTCCAACTTCCACGTCTATCTTTCCTAAAACAGGTTTGCCTGAGAATGTCTCTGGTTTAAGGCTCCTCCTGTGGTTTCTCCGTTCCTACTTGCTTTTCAAAGTCCCACTTCACGAAAGATGAGGATTCCCTTCACCCTCCCTGAGCCTTAATCCCTGTGGTGCATGGTCCCCAGGCAACAAAAACCTCCAGGGTATCAAACAAAGGGACAATTCAAGATACATTTTATTTAACAACCTCATTTCTTCCATTCCTTGACCACTGTCAAAGGATGCATCCAGAAAGGACCCCCTAAAAGCAAAGCAAAGAGAATGCCTTGGACAAATATCCAGCTAGCAGCACCTTATTTCCTACAGGTGACAAGCTCATGGCAAGCCTCTGTGCTTGCTCTTGCCCTCTACCAGAAATAGAATTCATACGTGAGACTGTCTCCAGGATGCGTGTCGACATACTTATTTGAATTAAAAAATGAAGTCTGATTTTTTTCTGATTGAGACTCTGATTTGGCCATTTGGTTTTGACTGTGACTTCTGGCTTTACTAATTAAGTTAAATGGTGGACAAAACCCATAAATTGAATAAGATAGATATTCAGCTGTAAGAGCGTGTGTCTACGTGTGTGTGCATGCCTGTGTATGCATGTAATGTGAATTTTTTATTTGAAAGACTTTGTATTAGCAAGGTATATTAACAATATTTTTATTTTCCGAATGCCTTTCAGAGTATATCAGGTTTAACAAAGCGCTTTAATGTGAAACAGTACAGAATGCAATCAATAGTCATCTGTAAGTGAGTGGAGAGCCTTTGGATATTCTTTCTAGAAACTGAGAAGCCTGGATGAGTGCAATGACCAAGAATAAATTTTCCCAGGTAGTCAATTCTCCATTCTTCACATTCAGCTCAACTGATGGAGGGTCTAATTAAGTAGTCAGCTGAAAGATCATTAAAAAATAATTTTTGATGATAGATCACCATATGATTTTGGCATATAACTAGGAAGGTGTTTGAAGAATTGAGTCTCATTGCTATGACAACACTCTATATGCGTCATACTTTTGTGGACACATTTTCTCAGCATATGCATCTATATAAAAAGGAAAAATAGTAATAGAGTTGAAGCTAAACAGTGTCTCTTTCTAACAATAATTAGTGTTCATCCCTGGATAGAGGAGCAAGCATAAAAAAAAAATCCTTCCTACGTCATTAAAAGATGCATTTCCCAACAGTATGGAGGTTTCTTAAAAAAGTACGGGGCACCTGGGTGGCTCAGTCGGTTAAGCGTCCGACTTCGGCTCAGGTCATGATCTCACGGTCCGTGAGTTCGAGCCCCGCGTCGGGCTCTGTGCTGACAGCTCAGAGCCTGGAGCCCGTTTCAGATTCTGTGTCTCCCTCTCTCTCTGCCCCTCCCCTGTTCATGCTCTGTCTCTGTCTCAAAAATAAATAAACGTTAAAAAAAATTGTTTTAAAAATAAAAAAGTAAAAATAGAACTACCATACGACTCACCAACTCCACTACTGGGTATTTACCCCAAGAATGTAAAAACACTAATTCGAAAGGATACATGAACCCCTATGTTTACTGCAGCATTATTTACAACAGCCAAGATATGGAAGCAGCCCAAGTGCCCATCAACTGACGACTGGATAAAGAAGATGTGGTATATTCATACAGTGGAATATTACTCAGCCATAAAAAAGAACAGAATCTTGCCATTTGCACTAATATCCATGGACCTAGAGAGTATAATGCCAAGTGAAATAAGCCAGTCAGAGAAAGACAAATATCAAATTATTTCACTCATAGGTGGAATTTAAGAAACAAAAAAACAAAGGGGAAGGAAAAGAGACAAACCAAAAAAAAAAAAAACAAACCAGATTCTTAACTACAGAGAACAAACTGGTGGTTGCCAGAGGGGAGAGGGATTAAGAGTACATTTATTATGATGAACACTAAATAATATATAGAATTGCTGAATCTATATTATATACTATATACTATACTATATTATACACCTGAAACTAATATGACACTATACACTAACTATACCGAAATTAAAATTTAAAAAGATGCATTTCCAGCAACATGGTAGTTTTGTTCAATATTTATTAAATTTTGCATTCTATTTCCTAGTATTTTGGTCAACTGTATAAAAAAAACTATTTTAATGGATAATCTAGAAACTTTATTAACACCTGGAGCTTATGATCACAGGAGATTTGTCAAGTTAGCTTGAATACATGCACACATTTTTATTGCAGTCTGATAAGCCTACAAATACATTGGGATGAAAATCTATGGGAAAATTGGAGTGAAAATGTGGATTCAAGGAGAAATAGGAACAACAGAAGATTTCTGTTGGTCAAGAAGAGCTTGTTCGGTATTTTTTAAACAGATGATGGAGAGTATCAAGTTGCTGTGCTATTTATATTTCATTGGATCCATTTAAAGGAGTAACGTTACAGTTGTGTAACTGGCAGATTTTCAATATGCCAGAAATTGCACCCTTTGCAATTACTATTTAAATTTGTGAGGCAAATATTTAGCTGTCAGTGCATTTAATCTGCCTGTCCAACTTGGCTTAGCCCTTCTCCGTATCTGGAATAATCTCCCTGTCCCAGCCAGGACAGCATGGGCACCCAGGGTCTGGGTCTGGGGCAGCCTGGCCAAGTACAGGACCCAGAGGGAGGCATGCTGTGACAGTAGGGAAACTCAGGGCATACTGTCTGCATCACAGCTTTCTGGGGCTGTCCTGACCCCACCAGTCTCCAAAAGCCAAGCAGAGGGACGTCCCACACCTTCCCTAAGGGACTGTGCCTCTGAGCTGAGCACAGCAATAGGTCATGGCCGCACAAAGGATCCCTGGCACTTTCAGGCCACAAACCCCTCTGATGTCCTCTTGGCTTCCTATAGAGAAGTGGGCTGAGGGGCCTGGGATGCACACCACCCTCCTACCACCCACCATGCAGCTCAGCCTTCCCCCCAGCAAGCATTGGGTAAGTACTCTAGAGAAAAAGAGAGAGGGGACCAAAGCTCCTGTCAGATGGAGGAGACAGTTCCCACACAGAGGCAGAGAGGGGACCCCAGAATCCTCCTTTCCTTGTCCTCATTCTAAAAGAGGGACCTTATGGGGCACCTGGGTGGCTCAGTCAGTTAAGCGTCCCACTTCAGCTCAGGCCCTGGTCTCATGGTTTGTGAGTTCAAGCCCCATGTCAGGCTCTGTGCTGACAGCTCAGAGCCTAGAGCCTGCTTCAGATTCTGTGTTTCCCCCTCTCTCTGCCCCTCCCCTGCTCATGCTCTGTTTCTCTCTGTCTCTCAATAATAAATAAACGTTAAAAAAAATTAAAAGAGGGATTCTATGCCCTTAACTTTTTCTTTATGCTAATAATTCAAGAGAATGGATGCTTTAAAGGGCCCAGGGCCTGAAATATTTATAACATTCCTTGAGGACTACCTACCCAACAGAAGAGGACCACCTATAAAAATAGCAAGGCCATCATAAAGGAATTGAAGTGTTTGGGGAAGGCAATCCAGGAAGACTTCCTAGAGGAAGTGAGATATTGAAAGTAGTTTTTAAAGGGGATTTAAAGTGAGATATTGAAAGTAGTTTTTAGGGGGAGACTACTAAGAAACAATTCCAATATTTATGGCCTCCCAGAATGTTCTTTCTGTGGTGAGGAGTTGTAACACTGAAAGTGCCAGAGATCAGCAGGAGACAGATAAGCTGAAGTGTGGGAGAGGGAAGTGAGAGGGGCAGAGTGGAAGGGGAGAAAAAAAATCCTATCGCAAATACAGTTAATGCTGCCCAGCTTCATTTCATTACCAGTGATGAACAGGGCTTATAAATGACGACATTATAAGCTGAAATGTGATCCCCTGGGAGAGAGTATCCGCTGCCTTAGTAATTGTAGATCTGCTCCCTGCCTGCCTTCGATAGGGATCTACGTGAGCTCTGAGAACCAACAGGCAGGAGCACCTTCCACTGAGACCAATGATGCTTTAGCCGTAAGGAGCATAACCTGGCACAGCACAGAACATTGCCGGGTTGCCCTGGCCTGAGGACCCAGCCACAGCTCAGTGGCCTGGCCAAGGGGGACAGCCAGGCCCATTGCTCAGTCCTTGGGTGAGGAAGGCACCCAGAGCAGCAGGCACCCAATCTGACCACTCCCTTCCAGGCTTGGTCTTGTCCTGCACCTCCCCACGCTCTGTTCTGCCCAGGACACTCCCTTCCCTTAAATGCTGTTCTCTGCATATCCCTTTGTCTGCCTTCAACTGTGCCTCAAGTCCTACCTGTAGGTCTCCTCCTCAGAAACGCTTCTCTGATTTCCCATCAACTGACCCAGCCCTTACACTAAGATCACCTGTCATCCTCTGTGCTGCGGCCCCTACACCCCTGACTTACAGTTCTCTCATGCAATGGATCCCTTTCTACCTTGCATTATGGTTATTTATGTGGTCTGATTTTCCCTTGGAATTATCAGCTCCCTCTTCACTTCAACTCCATGAACCTGGGCCGACCACCTCCTGGGTGCCTGGCAATGTACAGGGTGCATTAACGACAGAGGGACACTTAACCCTGCAGCCAGGCGTTCATGTCCCAGTCAGAGAGGAGAAGTCAAGCACAGCCTGGAGCACAACCCTCCATGGCCAAGCTCAGTGCTCCTTCTGTAGCGATAGCCCAGAATGTGGCTTAGTTCCAGATGGCTGGAAATGATTTATCTTTAGCTGAATGCAGACCAGCCTCTGATGGGCCAGGTAGCAATGGCTGAAAGGCAGTCCAGCCAATACCAGTCGGTGCTCAGTCACCTGGCATGGGCTTCTGGGGAACGGCAAGCGCACCCTTGGTCATTATATTTTATCTATCTGGAGGCCCAGGAGGGACTCTGGAGCCAAGATTCCTACGGGTGCTGGCTGAGTACAGGAGAGCATTCAGTTCACATCCAGCAGGTGGTTCCTAACTTTCTGAGAAGCTAATGAAAGTTCTGGATGTTCTTCCCAGAAGTGCACAGACACATGCGCGTACTCTTTGGCACACAGTTTCAGGGGATTCACCTACTCTCGAAAACCCACCCATGGGTCCCTGAATCAATACCTTGATGTAAACAGTGGGTCCTTTGGTGTGGTTGCTATGGAACAATGAGCAAAACCTATATAGCCTGAGGGAAAGGTACTCAGGAAATACTTGTTGAATTAATGAATGACCTTGAATTTGGCCAGGCTAAGATCCCTACTGTGTTCACTGACCACGATTTCTTATACTATGTGGCAGAGCCAGAGCTCACCCAGTGTTCATGTGGAACAGGCAGCCTTCCATATGGTGGCATTTGTGGGGTTCAGGGAATGCCTTGCCTCTGAAAGAACCTTTCTCCAACAAACTCTGCCATTAGCACAACCATTAACACAGCATCCCTTTGAAGCAAGGAGTCAGAGTGACTGGGTATATGGAACTCCTCTCCTCCTTCCAGGAGGATCCTGGGGTTAAAGACAGGTGTGTATAACATCTTTTCCTTTTAGAAAGGGGCTCAGCAACATAAGTCTCTACGTTACTGCAGAGACTTTCCAACCTGGCCTCTGCCTCCCTCAAGGGCAATATTCTACCTATAAAGAACTGCAGAGACCTTGAGAGCTGGTTCAACATCAAAACACTACCCATAGGATCTGACAATCCAGAAACACAAAAGTACCCTGGAAAATCTTTTGTAAGTTTATGAGAACTGCCACGAGCCCTCAGCCTCTGGAAAGTTTGGATTTATCCAAGCAGCAAAGGTCTTTGCTGAAGAAGTGTGGAGGGATGAGGATTTATTGGGTGTCTACTATGTGCTGGGTAGTTTCCACATATTATCTCATTTAAACCTCACGCTATTGGGAAAGGAAAGTATCATGTTCCCATTTACAGGTGAGGAAGTGGAGACAAATGAGCCCAAAGTTACACAGTTACTAAGAACCCAGGTTCAAATTCAGGTTGTCAGTGCTCAAAGCCCATGAGCTTCCCACTGTACAACAGACAGAGGATGTTTTGTTCTGTTTCAGGACAGAATGCAGATTAGGCCTGTAATCACTTCAACTCAGAAATAAGAGACAATCTGGGGGAACCAAGGTTGCCCTGAATTACAACAACTTTAAAATTTGGAGGATGGGTCAAAAGCCTACTCTTTTCCATGGAACAAGTTCTAGGTTTGCTTCATGATCATGAGAACTAATCACTTTTCTGTGTCAACATACATGCCCTCAGACCTTAGGATCCTTGTAAAATGTGAACATGGGGAGACCCTCCCTGACGGCTCAAGTCCAAAGCTTCCAGAGGCCGGACAGATGCTATGACACACACCTCCACAAGGTGCCAGGTTCTGGGGCCCCACGGAGCCCAAGAAGGCTGACCCGAGGCTTCAGGTGAATACGACCAGGGACTCACCTGTCCATATACTTCACTGCGTCAGAAAATGACCAACCTGGGGAAATACTCATCTGCAATCACATTCATTATTTCAAAAAAATTTTTTTTCTTTGTTGAAAGTATCTCTGTATTTTCCCTCCTGGGCATTTTCTGTTGTTTCTGTGAATAGGCACACTTCCCGTAAATGCGATTGTTATCATCATAATAGCCAACGTCCAGGAATTTATTTGCCGTCTAAAAAGCACTTCCCTGCAGGGAGGGGTGCCTGGGTGGCTCAGTGGGTTAAGCGTCCAACTTCAGCTCAGGTCGTGACCGCATGGTTTGTGACTCTGAGCCCCGCATCGGTCTCTGTGCTGACAGCTCACAGCCTGGAGCCTGGAGCTTGCTTCAGATTCTGTGTCTCCCTCGCTCTCTGCCCCTCCCCCACTGGTGCTCACTCGAGGGTTCTCTCTCTCTCTCTCTCTCTCTCTCTCTCTCTCTCTCTCTTTCTCTCTCTCTCTCTCAAAAATAAATAAACATAAAAAAATTTAACAACAAAAAAAGCACTTTCCTACAAAATGTAAATTGTGACTGTGAGCCATAACCAAGACTTCCTAAGACAGTCAGTGTTGCGATAATTTTTTTCTTCGGGAATAAGCAACTTTTGGTATGGTTACTAATTTTTGTTTCTGGATTTTCCTCTTCTGTCTCTCACAGATAAGTTTATCTTTAACTAGATGTTTTCAGATAAATCACTGACTCCATTAGACAGAGAAAAAGGGACAAAACAGTATCTATGCAAATAAATATTTTGCTCACCGATATTTGCACACTGATGACTTTTTGAAGTCTAATTTCTCAGACAAAAACTATTTGGATATCAATAAAGAAAAAAAAGCCCAAAACTTTTTTCTGCTTAATAGAGGGCTCTGCAGAAAATATTTTTGGCACCTCGAGTTGTCTTGTTGTTAATCAGCTATTGTTACAGAGGTTTGTACCAGAACAATGTTCGAAAAGCTCCTTATCTTGTTACATAAGCAGAATGGCATTCCAAAATCTCATTTTTAAAAGGCATTAGTCACCAGTATAACAAAACACATCTCTGTACCAATAAAATTTAATGTTCAAATAAAAACTGCTTGTTTACATGCATTTTTATGTGCCAGTGTATATTAAAGAAACCATGAGATGTTTTCCTTGGGTCAGTGGACACTCCCCTCCTATTTCTCTGTCTAATGAGAAGCCAGCCTATCTCTTTGTCATTGCCCCTGGAGAGGAGGCAGAGACCCAACGGGAGGAGCAGATTCTGTAGCCCTGCCTCCCCACCCTCCTGACTCAGTCTGGGATAAGAACTGTTTCTATAGGCGGGTCACTGCTGCAATCATACAGAAGAGAGCTGTGTCACTTCTCTGCCCTCAAACCCAACTTTTTGTGGACCATCCCACAAGAGGGTCCCTCCTGTCTTCAGCAACAATAAAGAATCAGACCTGTGTGCTATAAGAAACACAATGACAAACGGTGCAGTTTTTTTTTTTTCTAAAAAAAACATTTCCTTTTACCCTCAAGTCTAGAGGATCTGGCCATCAATACAACTTTTTGTTAAATTCCTTAACTTTTGTCTCATCCCAAATAAGTAAATCCTATGAGGTAGGGCGATAGTTCACTCTAAGCCACTACAACTCCATTTGGTGTCTTTAAGCTAAAATTTCTCTTCAGTCTACTTTAAATTTACTCATTGAAGTTTACAGCCTAGCAGCGTCCAATTTTACCCATGTTACTGGGTTTGATGTATTTCTCACATGCATTTTCACATGCATTCAGAATTCAAATAGCAAAACACTGTAAAGGTAATACTCATCGTGTCATTCGGAGGCTTCTCTTACATGCTTTGCAACCATGGGAGAGGGTATCAGAGTTAAGGGTGGAGTATCTTGTAGGTAATACCTTCCATTTTGGTTCTATAAACAAAAATAGGCGTTGTCATAAGGAACACTGTATTCTAGTAAGAGGTTAGATTTTTATGCAATAGTAAGGGAATGATTTATTAGTTCTATTAATTAGACACCAAAGCCCTCACAACTGAAAAAAAAAAAAAAGTAACTAAGCTTCACAGTATCAGAGAGAGACCATGAAGACAGAGAAACATGTCCTGGAAACTATTTTTGCATGTGTACAAAGTACGTATTGCTACTACAAATTCTTCCTTTTCCTCACCTGAAAGCCTTGCAAATTCTAGACAAACTGCTTCTCTGTCAGAGTTCAGAAAGAGAAGGAAAAAACAAAACGAAGCTGACACCATTTTTTGCCCATGATGTCATTTGCTGTCTTCCAAAGCCCGTGGGTCCAATTTTGATGTCAGGGTGCGTAACTCCGCAGTGACAGGCCCAAATGTATTTGAGGAGGGAAATAACCTTTCAGCTCTGCGGCAGTCATTTTCCCCACGAAGACAAATATAGCCCAGGCTGAAATCACTTAGTGTCAATCAAGGTAACCAGATCAGCTCAGCGTTAATAATGAATTTGGTCACGTGCCCCCACAGCGAGCAAAGTGTGAGATGGCCAAGCACTTGTTCCATGTGACATCCACTGGCTTCTGTGTCAGGCCACAGTTCTCCTGGCCCAGCTGGGAAGCAACAAGGTAATTTAATCTGCCACCCACTCGAATTGCTAAACTGAGAGAATTACCAGGGTTGCCAGAAAGGGCTTTCAGAGCCCTGGGTCCAGGCTTGGTGGCTGGTATGCAAAGCTATGGCTGGGGTTGTCATGAGGGATGGACCCAGGTTTTGTAGAGTCTAAGGCTTATGCAACTTACGGTCTCTCTTTAGGAAAAGAATATAAAGTTACAAATACAAAATTAGAAGCAGGGCCTTGGAAAGGTCCCCTTTAAGTGAGAGGCCCTCGAAGCTTATGCTTTATTAACATAAAAATCCTCTAGCTGCCATGGAAACTGAAAGAACGTTGGCCTCCTGTCTGTGTCCTGGATTTTGGATTGACTGACTCCAAAGAAGTATATCCTCTCTACTCTTATGTAATCATTTGTACTTTTCCATAATTCCTTACATGGAGATGAACCATATACAAAGCTATCATGGGTTATGGGGCATCAGCCCTTTACCAACCACCTCAAATGTA
Source organism: Prionailurus bengalensis (assembly GCF_016509475.1). NCBI lineage: Eukaryota > Metazoa > Chordata > Mammalia > Carnivora > Felidae > Prionailurus > Prionailurus bengalensis. The sequence goes on from NC_057354.1 coordinate 64,959,913, forward strand.
GGGTTGTGTTTCTGACTGACACCAGTCAGCAGTTGGTATATCCTGGTTGTCCTCTACAAGACCAAACTTTAAAGGTTAAGGATATGTCCCAAATATCCTTAGTTTCCCCTAAATAATCTGCAATAAAACTTTTGAAGAGGATGACCACAAACTCAATTGCTAGAGACAAAAATAATAGAACAATGGACTCATGGGAGACCTTCAAGGCAGGCAGTTTTCAGGCAAACCAAAGACTGTCTGTCCTATTTAAGTATTTATAAACAAACTAAAAGTGTTATTGCCACAATAGGGAAACATCAAACGGTGTTTAATGCCTCAAATGCAGTGTTGGTTCAATGCTTCAAAATATTGTTAATAGACTGGAAGAGAAAAATTATATGATTATCTCAACAGAAGCAGAAAAATTTTTTCATGAAACTTAACACTCATTCCCAAGAAACTCTTAGCAAGTTGAAAATAGAAGAAAATTTTCTTTTCTTGATAATGTCAACCAGAAACCTACAGCAAATATCATACCTAATAATGAAATAAAAGAATTATTCCTATAGATATTAGGAACAAGACAGGGATCCCCATAGCTATTTTGACATTGACCTACAAGTCCTAGCCAATTAAATGACAAGGGAAATAAACAAGACATAAGGATTTGAAAGGGAAAAAACCCAAAAACTGTCAGTATTTGCAAACAACATAATTGTGTATCTAAAAAAATCTAAGAGTATCTGTAAACTACCACAATCAGAGTTCACTTAGGAGGACACGCACAGTGTTAACATATGAAAACAGCAGCTTGTCTGTATCCCACAATACCTATTATAAAATCTCATGAAAAAAGATCTCATTCACAAAAACCACAAAACTACAAAATACCCAAGAATAAAAAAAAATATCCAAGATCTAAATGAGAGCATGCTAAAATTTTACTGAAAGACACAAAAGAAAACCCAAATAAATGAAGAAAATGTTCACATATCTGCTTGGCAAGGCTTGGCATCTAAAGATGATTGTTCTCCCCAAGTTAATCTACACATTCAGGGAAATCACAATCAAATTCCTGGTGGGATTTTTCAAAGAACTATAAACTGATTCTACAATTCTTCTAAAAGAGAAAACGTGAAAAACTACCCAAGGTGATTCTGAAAAAGAAGTTCTAAATGAGAGGATGCTATCGTAAATTTCTGAAGGAGTCCAATAGAGTCTACGCTTGAAGATGAGTAAGAAGGAACACTCAGGTACTAAGAGAGTACACAAATTGCATGGCATTGCAATGACCTTATTGGATAAGAGATTGCATCAAGGAGGAGAGCTCGAGGAGCACAGCTCCGTGGGTTACCTTAATCACACTATGAGAGACAGGCTGAGTGCTGGCCTGACAGGAAACTGTCAGGTGATGGGAAGTCCTGAACAGTGTTTTCTGGAGCCCACAGGCCCCCAGCCACAAGGCCTCAAAACTCCAGAATGGTTTCACAAAACCACTGTTGGTAAGCCACATCATCCAGACCTATTATCAGGTTCAATTGCTTGCTATTATCACTATAATGTCATATTGCTACACTGCACTCAGATTAAATGATAATAACCAGGCATCAAACATGCCTGGTTGCCTTAAGACAATATGACAGGCTGTGTGTGATGCCTGGTTATTATCACCATTCATTCTAGAGCCCACTGTCTGCTGGGCTACTTTAGAAATATAAAAGAGCATGTGGGGTGCCTGGGTGGCTCAGTCGGTTAAGCATCCGACTTCGGCTCAGGTCATGGTCTCACAACTTGTGAATTCAAGCCCCGTGTCAGAAACTGTGCTGACAGCTCAGAGCCTGGAGCCTGCTTCAGATTCTGTGTCTCCCTCTCTCTCTGCCCCTCCCCACCTCACATTCTGTCTCCCTCTTTCTGTCTCAAAAATAAAATAAAAACATTTAAAAAATTAAAAAAAAAAAAGAAATGTAAAAGAGCATGTGCTCTCTCTCAGGACTCCTTTTTCAAAATTTCAGGCAGGCATGTCATTTATCTCCTGGGAGGAGCTGAGCAGGACAAGCCTGGCCATTGGCTACCACATCAAAACATAATATAAAGCTACGGGAAATAAAACACTGTAACATTGGTGCAAAATAGCTCAATGGGACATAAAATGGAATATAGAAACTGAGCCATGAATATATGGGAATGTATTTTATAATAAATGTGGCATTTAAAATCAATAGGGCGGGGCGCCTGGGTGGCGCAGTCGGTTAAGCGTCCGACTTCAACCAGGTCACGATCTCGCGGTCCGTGAGTTCGAGCCCCGCGTCAGGCTCTGGGCTGATGGCTCAGAGCCTGGAGCCTGTTTCCGATTCTGTGTCTCCCTCTCTCTCTGCCCCTCCCCCATTCATGCTCTGTCTCTCTCTGTCCCCAAAAAATAAATAAACGTTGAAAAAAAAAATTAAAAAAAAATCAATAGGGCAAGAATAGACTATTCAAAAAGATGATATTGGAGTAATTTACTAACTTTGTGAGGAATTCATATATATCATTATTTTTTACTTCTCAAAAATATAAGTTCCAGAAGAATTAAAGACCTATACAATATGAAAAACTATAAATCCTTAGAAGAAAATCTTAGAGAATGTGATATTGGGAAAGTCTATGCAAAAACTACAGAGGAAAAAGTGATTAGGTTTAATTTTGTCTAATTGTAAAATTCTGTCAGCAGAAGTCCTCATAAACATACTAAAACAAAAGTAACAGATCATGAAAAGATATTTGCTACATATACAACAAAGGATTGGTATTTAAAATATATAAGGAGTACCTATAAGAGAAAGACAACCCAACAGAAAATGGGTGAAAGATGTGAATTGGCAGTTCATATAAGACAAACTACAAGTCAATACTAAACACAAAAAAATCAGCTTCACTGCTCACTAGTATAGAATTAAACAGTAGTGGGATACTATTTCCACCTCTTGTAATCAACAATACTTTGGTTTGGCTGAGAAAGTATTTTTTCCCTTAATTTTTAAAAATTTTATTTTTGAGAGAGAGATGGCATGAATTGGGGAAGAGGAACAGGGGGATGGAGAGAGAAAATCTCAAGCAAGTTCCACGTTCAGCATAGAGCCCGATGTGGGGCTCGATCCCACAACCATGAATTCATGACTTGAGCTGAAATCACTCGATTTTGGACACATAACCGACTGAGTCACCCAGGTGTCCCTTTTAATTTTTGAAAAATATTTTCACTGGATATGAAATTCTGCTTCACAGAGGTTCCCCCCACCCTCCACCTCTAGCAGTTTAAAGATGTCACTCCATCATCTTCTGGCTTTCATATTTTCTGACAAGAAGTCTGTTGTAATTTTTAAATATTTGCTCCTCTGCATATAACGTCTTTTCCCTCCTATTGCCTTCAACTTTTCTCTTCATCCTTGGCTTTCAACAGTTTGAATATTATATGCCTAGGTTATTCTGTTTTGCTTTTGTGCTTACTCTGCTTGGTGCTCTCTGAGCTTTTTAGATCCAGGGGTGATGTTCATAATTAACTTTGGAAACTTCTCAGCCATTATTTCCTTAAATATTTCTTTTGCCTTTTCTCTCTTTTCTCTTTCTAAAATTGTAATTTACACATATATTAGACTATTTGATATCGTCCCTCAGAGTTCGTCATTGTCTGTTCTGTTTTTCTTTCTTTCACTCATGTGTGTGCTTCCATTTGGGTAATTTCATGAAAATAGATCTTCATGTTCAATGATTCTTTTCTTGCTTGTATCAAGTTTACTAATGAGCCAGTTGAAAGCATTCTTCAACTCTGTTGCTGTGTCCTTCATTCCTAACACTTCAATTTGATAACTTTCTTATTATTTCCATCTCTCTACCAAAATTACCCATCTGCTACTGTGCATTATCCATCTGTTCCATTATTACTTTTAACATATAAACAACAGTTTTTTAAAATTCTGTCTGATCAATCCAACACCTGTGTTATATCTGAGTCTGACCCTCTTGCTTGCTTTGTCTCTGGATACTGTCTTTCCCTTGTACGTTTCATAATTTTTGTTGAAAGCCAGATATCTTGTATGTGACAGTAAAAATGGATGCAAATAGTTTTTAGGCCTGGAAGTAAGCATGCCTTTCCCTCTGCTAGGCCTTTGGTATAGAGATGCTAAGTGGCAGACACTGTTGGTTGTCTCTCCAAAGGCAATCACTTCTTTTTTCCCTGCTAAAAAACTTGAATATTGAGCAAGTATTGGGTGACAATGTCTTTAGGAAAGATTTGTCTTCCTCCAGTTTCAGATGAATCATGTTTGGTTTAAGCCGACCATAGAAATCTGATTCCCTTTGCAAGTGATTGGTTTAAAAGTAGGTATTGGTCCTATCTGTACCAAAAATATTAGAATGAATCCAAGGAAGAGTCTGGGAAAGACTTTCCCACATGATGAAAAGAAGGATGCAGAAGATACTTTTCCCCCTTCCACCCTTTCTATCTTTCTGCCATGTGAGGGTATGCTGTTTGAAGCTGTGGACACTATTTCATGATCACAGAGGAAAAATCAGGGAAAGCTTAGAGGCGTGGACTCAGAGCCCAGACGTGACTGAACTATTGAATGAATCAGCCCAAGAATCACCTCTCTGTATTTCATGTTGTATGAGAAAATAAGAGATCTCCATTGCTGGTCTTGTTCCTTGAAGGGGAAACCATCCCAAAGAGTAAAATGCTTAAAAAGCACCCAATGGCAGAATGAACACAAGGCTCGGGGCTAGGCCACTACTTATCCCCCCAAAATGTTCAAACCATTTCTCCTGTCTTCTCTGTGCCCAGCCATTCTGCTCTTTTGATTTTTTTCAGTTCCAAGACTAACACATGCTATTCTCTCTGCCGAAACAGTCTTCCCCAACATTCTTGCCTAGCTAATTCCTACTCACCCTTTAAGTCTTACTTAGGGCACTGCCTTTTCTAGGAGGTCTTCCTGACCCTTCTGTGTATGTTCAAATGGGCCTCTTACATTCTCCCATGGTACCCAGTCCCGTCCCCTAAATAGTACTTGGCACACTGAATGGTAATTGTTCCTCGCTAGAATGTAAGCTCCTTAGGGCAGGGACCATATCTGTCTTAATCAATGCTTTATCCTATGTGGAACTCAGGGCCTCACACATGGTTGACCCACAATAAACATTTGCTAAACAAATGAATAAAAATTTACCCTCTAGAAAGGAAAATAAGGCACACACATAAAAATGAAAAATCTAGGTCAGGTTTTGCTAAGTATCAAGTAACTCCCACTAAAGTTCAAGGGATTTGGATAGAGTCACTGGGGGAAGCTTCCCGGCGGAGGTGGAAGTGAGCTGGACTTGTAGGAATTATACCAGAGGGAGGAAGACATTTCTGGCAGGATTAAAGTCAAGGTGCCAAAAATGGGAACAGTAGCAAGCAAAGCAGCAAAGTTGGATCCAAGTTTTCACATGAGGTGAGCGCCAGAGGTAACAGAGTAGATTTATAGAGGGTCTTGAAGGCCAGGCTAAGGGCTTTGAGCATTATTCTCTAAACAAAAGGAAATCCCTTAAATATTCTGAGTGGAGCTGTGGCACATGCAGAGTCAGACTTCTAACTATTAAGTCTTGAGAGAGCATGGGGATGATTGGAGCAGGCGGGATGGAGCTGGGGTGACCCGTGAGACAGCCATTGTGATATGCCAGGTGTAAGTACATGTGGGTATTTGTTAATACAAATAAAGCAAATGCAAAAAGCAATTTTATTTTATTTTATTTTTTGGTTTTAGAGAGGCATAGTGCAAGTGGGGAAGAGGCAGAGGGAGAGAGAGAGAATCTCAAGCAGGCTCCATGCTTGGTGTGGAGCCTAAGGTGGGGCTAGGCTGAAATCAAGAGTTGGACGCTCAACCAACTGAGCCAACCAGATGCCCCAAAAAGCCATTTAAAAAAAAACCTGTAGAAAGAGCAAGTCAGGCACCATGACCCTACAGACAGATTAAGAAGCAGATGCTGGAAAAGAGGGAAAGACGGTCTCCAGGCGATTCCTTTACTGACAAAAATGAGTTCTTTAGAAGTCATCAATTTCAGCCAAGACTGTGAGAAGAAACCTGGTTCATTTTTGCAAATTCCAATGCCATGTGTGGTTTGTAGTGTTTTCAATGACAAGAGTATTTTCCTGCTGTCACTGAAAGCTGTAACATTTCTTCAAACTACAAAGTAGGGTCAAAACAATACGGAAGTGGCTGAGTGTGCTTTTCTCCAGAAATACCTTTTAAGATAGGACAGGGGGGAGAGATACTCACGTAGAGTTTTTTTTTTTTTTCATCCCAAGCATTTTAATTATGATAATAGTCTGAAAATTCCTAACACCTTTCATGTGAGATCAAAAGCAATTTTATCGCACTCATGGTTTTATTTATATGCAGAAACCTCTTCAGATTTCAGAAAAGAGGTGAGATTTATTATATATTTGCATCAAAGCTACCAAATCACAAGGAAGTCATACTGTACCCAAAAAATGAAGCCTTCAACTTTTACTGTCATAAGGTTTCTAGTCCCCTCATTGTATTTTAGCATTCCTGCCAAACATGCCAGGAGAGAAGGCACCTTGAACTTTTCTGACCCTATTGTGTCAAACACATCTCTCATGCGCTTCATACTTCGTCTGTGTTCTTTGACAGTCAGGTCTGAGGTTTAAGAAACTCTCCACAGGAAAAACCTCAAAACACACACTGTACCTTCCACTCCCATCTGGAGTCATAATACCAAAACTGCCCTCACAGATCAGCTCCTGGCTTTTCCTGACAGAAGAGAAGCGATGTCTATCCTCAGATGTACAAGCTGGCCCTTCTGATTGCCTGCCCTTCCCTCCTTTTCCCTTAGGTGAATCCTCATTTTCCCTTTAGGAAACCTTCCCCTTTTCCAGTGCTCTGAATCCTTGGATAGTCTGCCCGTGATATTTCAAGAACCCTCAAAATAGTTCCTCATTAGGGCACAGCCAGCTATGATCTACTCCTTCAGACCCAACTTGTGAAGTCAAGTTTCTTCACTACTAAGAAATATGCATATTTTAAAACGCTGAAGCCCAACTGAATCTGAACCAGTTGGTGGGTGAGGCCCAGACATCAGTTCAATTTTGAAAGCAGCCCTGATAGTTTTAATCTGTAGCCAGGGTTCAGAACCACTAGGTTAGATGATCTCTAAAGTTGTATCATCTTTAACATTCCATGGCTGGGCACCTGGGTGGCTCAGGCAGTTAAGCATCTGACTCTTGATTTTGGCTCCAGTCATGATCTCACAACTGAGATTGAGCCTCATGTTGGACTCTGTGCTGAGCATGGAGCCTGCTTAAGATTCTCACTCTTCCTCTGCCCTTCCCCAATTCATGCATGCCCTCTCTCTCTCTCAAAAAAAAAAAAAAAAGCAAAAACAAACAAAAAAACATTCCATGGCTCTAGGAGGTACCAATGGATTACTAGGGTACACACTCTCCCTTTCCTTTTGAAACAGGATGACTAATCCTAGAATGGCAAATAGTTTCAGTTCAAAGACCTACATTAATGACTTAGTAGTTGTGGTCCAGAGCTCTGTGGTGAGGTTTAAGGCAGCATCTGAATTAAAGAGGAAAGAGAGTTGTATCAACCAGCAATGTCTACCTTGAGCAATGGGGGGAGAGAGGCACTGAAGATTTTTCCTGGCCTGTCCTAACCCAAAGAAGAGACCACACAGGAAGAGATCTCAGACAAGAATGTAGATCAGTGGTATCCCTTGTTTCCGGGATGTACTGCTGTGTAACAAAACATTCCAAACTGAAGTGGTCCAAAACAACAACTGTGTGCTCCTTGATGGTATGAATTGGGTGGGTTTTGGGGAGACAACTTATCTCTTTTCCAAGTGGTGTTAAGGGAGAGGATGTTGATTGGGGCTGGAGAATCAAGATGGCGTCACACTCCTATGCCTCTTCTTGCTTTGAGAGGCTGGAAAAGGGTTCCAGGGGTTGGCTGGTCCCCCTTCTCCAGCAGGGTCCTTACATGGTGGCTCAAGGCTCTAAAAGAGTGAAAGGAAAAGATGTCAGGCCTATTAAAGGCCTCTTACAAGGCTCAGAACAGGCACAGCGTTGTGTCTGCAGAATTCTCTTGGTCATAGCAAGTCACAAGGCCGGCCCAAGGTTCAAGGGGAGGAGAAATAAACCCCACCTCTTGATGGGAAGCACAAAATGAGCATCCAAGGAGGGAAGGAATTGTTGGCAGCCATCTTAGCAAACAATTTACCATATCCGTTTCTCGGCTCACCTGACGGATCCTGTTGTGTGTCTGCTGGCCTAGAAATCGTATCATAAAATAGCTGAAGACAGTATGTTGATATTCCTGATTATCCATTCCTAACCTATATCATTTAAATGTTAATAAAACCACAAGGTGCCTAGATGGCTCAGTCGGTTGAATGTCTAACACTTGATCTCGGCTCAGGTCATGATCCCAGGGTTGTGGGGGTCAAGCCCAGGTTGGGCTCCACGCTGAGCATGGAGCCTGCTTAAGATTTTCGCTCTCTTCCTCTACCCCTACCCCCACCTGCATACACACTCTCCAATAAAAATTTAAAAATAAATATTAATAAAACTACCAGCACATGCCTGTTACATTCATAAATACATATATTTACATCACTACCTTAGTTAATATCTAAATATTATCAAATATAATCGTTTACTAAGTTATTAGCTTCACCAGTGACCATTAGAAAGAGATAATATGGTTGAATTTTAACCCTACAAACCCTTGGAGGGATTGTATTTTGTTGTATTTAAGAATACTATTGGGGGGAAAAGAGAGAGAGAGAGAAACCAAGGAACAGACTCTTAGCTATAGAGAACAAACTGATGGTTACCAGAGGGGAGGAGGTGGGGGTGGGTGGGTGAAACAGGTGATGGGGATTAAGGAGTGCACTTGTTGTGATGAGCACAGGGTGCGGTGTGCAAGTGTCGAATCACTACATTGTACACCTGAAACTAATATTACACTCCATATTAACTGACTGGAATTAAAAGAAAAACTTAAAAAATAATACTATTGGACATAGGCAGTCAAGAATACAATAGAAAGGGAGCTGTTTCCCCCACAGCACTCTTACCCAAAACCCAAACTGGCAAATAGTCTCTCAGGTATCAGCTTCAGGATATTGTGCATAGCCAGATTAGGAGCATCAAGTGGAACCAGTGGCTTAAAATCCACTTCTTCTAGGAAATTACAACCCTCACCCCACTCTGACCTCCCCCCACCATGCTGCATATCCTTAGAGCGTCTGTCTCCTTCTGGAAGCTGTGTTCACTTGTCTAAGTCCTTTGTCCCTCTTCACACCATATGATCTCAAAGACTTGGGTGGTGACAGGGGTGGAGGGAATCTTCTCTTATCTTAATTAAAAACCCAGCCCTAGATTCTGTTCTGGAAACCATGTCAAAAACAGTGTGGCTGGGACCACAACTCCAAGTGGAAAAATTTATTACCAATTGAGTTTCACTTGTTTCCACATTGTAGTTCTACTGGGTAAAATTCCAAGGCAACGTTCTTTGTTACTTAAACAAAAATGAGACTTGGGGAATTTTTAAAACCACAAGACAATTCACATGAAGGTCACAGAGGTATAGTTGACATACTGCTTGTCCTCTGAAGTTTACTGGAGAAAAATGATGTGAATGACGTCATAGGCACAATTATATAGACCATGCCCACTCATTTATCCCACGAGTGTTTTTTGAGCACTTAATACGTTCCTGACATGGCATTAAGCACTGAGAAAAGAGAAAAATAGGACTCTGTTCTGGCTCTAATATTCTGAGTGGGGGAGGCAGATATGTAATCCATTACATTGCACATGATATATTAAATAGTCTAACAATAATAATAATAACAGAAAATATTTACATAGCACTTACCATGAACCAGGCATGGTTCTACACACTTTAACTTATACTAATTCACCCGCTCCTCGGAATAACCCTATCCTATGATAATAATAACCCTTTATTATCCCCACTTTATAAACGAGGAAACTGGGACACAGAGAGCCAAATAATGTGTCCAAGGTAAACCCATAGTAGGTGATAGAGTTGGGATTTAAACCCACATGCCTGGCTCTCAGAATTGTTCTCTTTATGGTCACGCAGAGAAGACCGCGACTACTTTGTGGGATGGAGTCGGGAATGGTACTGATGATGTCACGATGCTACCATTTTAAAGGAAAGGAGGAGTGCCCCGGGGTGAAGAAGAGACATTTGCAAACTTGAGGACAATCTGAGGGCCGGTGAGGCTGTTGAGGGAGTGAAGGGGAGTTGGGGGGTGGGGCGCGCAGAGGTGGTCATTGAGAGTGAAGAGCCCTGCGTACTGTGACTGGGAAGGTCCATTTGGGGACCGCTAGCTTCCCTACACCCCCTGTTCAGAAACTCACCCCTAATTCAGAACCATGTCCTCACAAATGACAGCTTGGAATCTGGAAAAGAGAGATGGAAAATAGTTTTGGTTTTCAGAGCCTTGCAACACACATTCTCTTAGCCGTATACCTCATGTTCTGCAATTAAGAAAACAAAGAGATAAATGTCCCCCAGTAAGTAAGTCCAGAGTCAGGCCTCACACCAGATCCTTGGGTTGGTTATCCAGTGCCCTTTCCACTGTGACCAACACAGTCCATCCCCTTGACTGGACCCCAAAACCTCCAAGTGTCCTTCTGGCTAGTCCTGCGTCCAGAAGGTCACTGTGACACAAAAAAAATGACAGGTAAGGACATTTAGAGTGCTGTGACTCCAGAGGAGGCAAATGCGCTCACAATGAAAATGACATTCGAGTCTCCTCATTACTGTAGTCACAACATGACCTGCAGGTCTTGGTGTCCTTACCTGTAAACTAAAGGAAGAGCGTACAAGATAATTTCCGGAGGGCCCGTCCAGCTCTGTTTTTCTCCACCTCCATCACTGTCCACATGTAGCTTCATTATTTTAGTCTACTGCTGTTTTTGGCCATTACCGAGTGTCCAGTTCCACTCGAAACAGAGCTGAGCTGACAGGCTGTGCCCTTAGGGCTGGAAGCCCGGTGCCTGGGACACAGCTTCAGGCATGTCTGTATTCCAGCCGGGTCCCTCTCTTCAGTCTAAGCTAACCCTGAAGCGGCCAGCATTTCCGTGTCCCACTGTGGGATCTGCTTTGTAGCCTGAAATGAGATACGTGTCTCCCTCTTAATATCCTCACACTGTCTGAATGCATTTTAAAAGCTCACCGTGCTCGGCAACCTGTGGGCCTGTTTTTATTGCTGTTGGTTGGAGTCGTGCATACTTGACCTAAACGTTAGCCCCAGATGCGGCTTTATCTGATCAGGGAAGCACGACATACGGAAGGAATGGGTAAATTTCCTTTGCAAAGCAGACCCTCCTGGTTGTGTTTTTCATGCCAGAGATCTGCACCAACCCGAAAGAATGGCAGGTGAAGTGAGTGCCAATGAGGTCACGGAGAGAGTAGAGGGCATGACAAAGATTGCAACACAGACTGAGTCTACTGGCCCAAGGAAAGGGATGTAGGGCAGTGAACATGTTAACTTGATTCCCTAACCCCCCTCCTCTATTTATACAGGTCTGTTCAGTTTTCAATGAGTCTTTACATGCCTTAATTCATTTGATCACCATAACACCCAGGAGGTGACTGGGACATAGATAACTATCTTCAGTGACAGGAAGCTGAGGTTTGGCAAAGGGCCAAGATTAAGTGGAAGGGAGGACGAGAACCCAGGCCTCCCAACGCCCAGTCCAGTGAGCTTTCCTCCGCACCATGCTCCACAACCACTGGGATTCAAACTTGAACTTCTTGAAGCAGGGACAGCCTTACTCATCAGTGTATGCCTCAGGACTTGGTGTACAATTTAAGAAATATTTGTTGAATTTCTTGAACTCTAGCTTGACTAATGAGAGAGACTGACCTTTATGGAATTTACTCAAGTAGGGAGAGAGAAGAGCCCAAGCCCTTACTCTGCCTACAAGGCCCTCCATGGTCTGGTTCCTGTTATCTTTCTGACCTCACTTCTGACTTCACCTCCTTCTACTTCCCCTAGTGCTAACTTCACTCTGGCCACCTTGGCCTCCTGGCTGTTCCTTAAATGTGCCCTGCCTCAGGGTCTTTGCACTGGCTGTCCCCTTTGCCTGGATCACCCTTCTCGAATTACCTTCATGGCCAATGTCCTCATTTCCCTCAAGTCTATGTCCACACATCACCTCCTCAGTAAGGCATAGCCCCGAGAATGATACAGATAGTAGTTCTAGATATTAAGGAAGGGACAGAATGTGACACCAGACCCACTGATGTGGCAGCACAGGAGCCAGGACAGGGATTCAGAGCAGATGGACAGGACTGAGTTCAACGGGCATGACTTCTTTTTTTTTTTTTTTTTTTTTTTTTAATTTTTTTTTTTCAACGTTTATTTATTTTTGGGACAGAGAGAGACAGAGCATGAACGGGGGAGGGGCAGAGAGAGAGGGAGACACAGAATCGGAAACAGGCTCCAGGCTCTGAGCCATCAGCCCAGAGCCCGACGCGGGGCTCGAACTCCCGGACCACGAGATCGTGACCTGGCTGAAGTCGGCCGCTTAACCGACTGCGCCACCCAGGCGCCCCGGGCATGACTTCTTCTAGAGCCAGGCCCGGGCAAGTGCTAAGCAGGGGGGGCAGTGGTTGAAGAAGGAGGGAGTTTCCCCCAAATCGTAGCATTTTGGCAAGTGTGGCAAGTCCGGGTACAGGGCAACTGGAGAGCTGGCTTCAAGCACCCAGAGATCTGTATGAAGCAAGCAGGAGTCTTTGCTCCTGGGGGTGCTGCTGGGATCCTAGGCTGGTCACCAGGGCAAAACCCTGAGGGAGAGAAGCTAGAGCTCTCAGGCAGGAGGCTAGCGCTGTGCTCCATTACCACAGATAGGCAAGACAGGCGGCTGCTCGACTGGAGACCCTCAACATTTCCTCATTGCCTTCCTTACCCCAAGCCTGGTCTGGGAACTGGGGACAAGCTGAGCCAAAGTGGGGAGAGTCGGGAAAGGGAGTGTCAAACAGCCCCAGCTGTGCAAGAAAGGGACACAGCAGGGTGGCTGGGCAGGGCCGACCAAGGTGCCCAGGGGTTTCTTCTCAGGGAAGAACGGCTGAGCCTGGTTCCTCTTTACTTAACAAGGTATGGTGGAGAGAGACGGCATAGGCTTTCAGAGTCAGGGTCAAAGCCCAACGTCACCGCTTTAGAGCATAGTTACTATGTCTGAGCTTCAATTTCCTCACTCTGTTTCCTCCCAGAAGTGCCGAAATAGCTGAAGGAGAGAGAGAGAGAGAGAGAGAGAGAGAGAGAGAGAGAGAAAGCGCTCAGAAAGCCTGCACACCTCGCACGCACGCTGAGGGCCTCCTAACGCAGCTCTTTTCTGGAAGGATCAGCGGTCTCTGAGTCTCTGATTTTTCTACTGTGGCCCTAACCTTAGCAGGTTGAGGAAGGGAGGCTATAGCATGCCCCCCACTTTACAGCCAGGCTTCTCCCCGCCCAACACCCCCTTCTACCCCACATCTCTACCCCACCCTGTGCCCAGCCAGAGCCGGTTTATTTGAACTAAGAATTTTAATGTAAATATGCAACATCCCTTCCCCTCTCCCTCCACTCAGGAGGCAGGAGCATGTGTCCGCCCCTGTCAGCTGCAGCAAGAGTGCCCTGTATGCAGAGATCCTATCTATGCCGAAAAGAGCAGAAATATTAGATGAGGCTAAATAAGAAAACACAGATTATTGCTGGAGACCCCTAAGGCCTACTTTGTCTGTGCAATAGTTTGTTTTACTTTTCACAGAATTTATTTTGGCTGCAGCCAGATTGATGGTGATTATATCTGAAATCCCTCCCACATATCTGTCACATAAACACTTCGTTTAATTCAGGTTTGTAAAAAGCTATGGGCCAATAGGGAGCCAGTTTCCCGATTAATTAGCAGACGCTAATGCTGGGCATCTTGTCACATGGGCCAAAGGCTCAGAGGCTGAGGGCCCGAGAGGGGACGGTAGGCAGCCTTCGTTCCTCTCTTAGGAGTTTGATCCCTTGGCCGGTAAAGTAAACCAAGGAAAAGTTGAAGGGGAAAAAGAAGGCCGCTCGCTGTCTAGCCTGGCGGAGGAGAAGGATTCCAGGCTGTGGTGTGGGCCAAAGTCACCCATCCGGGCACAGAGGAGGCAGGGGGTTCGTACACATTTTGAAGTGGATACAAAATAAACCCCAGGCTTCCTCGGATTTTCTGTCGATAGTATCACTGGATCCGACACCTCCTGGGAAGGGGAAGGGCCTTAAGGGCCAGTGGCTGGGGAAGGAGGCCCCTGCTCAGGCAGCCATGGAGGGACCCGGGGCCCGGAGCTTGGGCAGCAACGGCTCAGATTCCCTGAGCCCCCCCAGACCGCCTGCTCCCCAGTGGCTATTCCAGCCCTGCCAGCTCCAGGCAGGATTTCCTTCTGTCTGATGGGAGTGTGCCCCTAACAGGCTGCATATGCCTGCCAGCTGTTGCTCTCCTTCTGCCCCAGGAGCCAAGACAAGAAAAGCATTATTTCCTCTCGGCCTTCTAATCTCCAGGCCTCTCTAACTTCACAGGCCAGCTTTGGGCACCGTTAGCTCAGTGTTTCTCTGGGGTGAGTTCCCTTCTGCTCAGAAAGGCTCTTTTATTCTCCCCGTCCCATTGGCCTTCTCCTTTGATGTGGAGTTCCCCCAGTAAGGGGCTGAGGGTACATAGGACTGCCACAGGGGTATTTGGTTTTCAGAGGCTTTATTTACCTCCAGACAGATTCGGAGGAGGAGGCTGGTCCCTCTGGGTGACCAGTCCCACACCTGGGAGAATTCCTGTCAGCCCAAGAAAGAGCAATTTTTGAGTGTGTCAATCGCTGATCTTATACGTACTTTTGGCATCTAACTGAATGCCAAAAACCCAGCCAAAGAGCTATTTTTGAACCCCATTTCACAGATGAGGGATCTGGATGAAGAGGGAAAAAAAAGGAACACCAGGCAACCCCGCCAAGAAGAGGCTGAAACAACCCCGAATCCATGTCTGCCTGAATCCACATTCCATGAGACCTGACGCTTTCCAGAAAGGACTCTGGAACCGGAAGCAGGGATTGCCTACCCTTGTCTTTGCTGTGCCACTAACCAGAATGACCCAGGTCAAGCCCCCAGCCTGCCCTGGGCCCTTAGTTTCCTTCTGTGTAGAGGAGGGGTGGGGAGCACCGCCCAGGCCTTGCCTTCCAGGCCTGCCTGCTTCCATTCCAACCTCCAAATAACCGCAAGAACTGGGCCATCCCCGGCTCTCAACCTGCAGAGGGACCGGAGGCCAAAATCCTGCTCCAGCCATATCCTGTTACTAACCAAACACTTGTCTTTCTTCCTGACTGAAACTGAACGTGCCTGTTGCTTGGGGCTCTTGACAGAGAGAACTCATTTTTAACCCTTTCATAACAGCTGGTTTTTTCCCACAGAGCATGAAAAACACAGGGCACCAATTAGTCAGATGGTACTCCGCTTAGACCTCACGTGGGGATGCCCGTTTGAAAGGAGCAAGGCCCTCAGGAGCCCACGCAGCACATGCCATTGGCTTCGAGGGTCCCAATTTCTTTGTGTGAAAGTTATTTTGAAAGTGCGATTCCTATCTCACCGTCCTTTATAAAACAAAGTGTGCCATTGTTTAGAGGGAAGGAAAGGAGAGGCTGGTTTGGAGGGGAGAGAGGGAGGCAATGGGAGTTGGGGTCAGGGGTCACTTTTTGGCACAGAGATGCCTGCTCCCCAGGGCGGGGCTGGGGAAGGCCAGGGCTCCTGGGAAATACCCACCCAGTCAGGACGCCCCAAGTCTGTGAGGAACTCCCCATCTAACTACTTGAAAGGGTCTTTTGCACCGTTAACTCCTTATTCCTCATGACTTTCCTCTCGGCACAAGACTGGAATAAGTTTTGTTCTCCTGCACTGATTATTATTAGCTTCCAAGATTTTTAAAGCTCCACCTCTAGAGCCCAAAACAAACAAAACAGAACAAAAAGCAACCTCAGGGGACAGTACTGTGGGAAACTCTTGGGTTCACCCCAGCCTCGAGGATGTGATAGTCACAGCCAGGAAATGCAGAGCACGGGCCTCCGGGCTCAGAGGTCTAATTGCCAGACTGTGTTTCCAGATGCAAGGTTCCTGCCTTTGGCACGGACTTTTTCTACAACAAACCCACTTTGGGGTCATCCATCAGCGCATAAATACACACCTGGGAGGTGGGGGACAAGCCCCCATTTTTCTAGCTTTATAAATACAGAACTCACATTTCTCCCATTGACATTTGCAAAAGAATGATCGATTAGAGGGCTTTGCACCATGGAACAATTTCAAATAAATGAGCATCGCCTGGTGCACGCTATAGCTCTCCACATCCCGCGGAGGAAACGAGCCTTTCTTTCTAGCCTCTTCCTTTTACATGAGCAAAAGCAAAGACCTAAGCCTGACAGGGGTTCCAGGTTCAAGTTTTCGACTCAGCGAAGTGGCCGGAGGGGGAGGGTGTGCCAACTCTCAGTTTCATTTGCTGCTCAGCAAATGGAAGTGCCTGAGACTCACTGTTGGCTGACTTCTCAATGTCTGCTCCCCAGCAAGAGGGATCTAGAGCCACGTCTATTTGCGGGACAGGTTGGTGGCTGTACAAATGGAAAGATTTGAGAGAACCAGTAACATTGTCGCCTGACCCCAATATAATCGTCTGCCTCTGATACCTGGAATGACATCACTGGAGACCCCTTTGGGTTGACCATGTTACCTGTTGGTGACGTGGTGGAGGTGCACGGGGCCCAGGGAGGGGTGCACTGGGAGGAGGTGGAGGGGAATTGGAAGCTGGCAACAGAAAAACTACAGCAGAGCCAGTAAGGACTCAGAAAAGGCCCTAGGTTTAGACCTGAACATGAGTGGTCACTTTAACAAAGGTAGCTCCGGTCAATGTGGGAGGAGGGTTGTAAGTCATGAAGTGGAAGCAGTGTGTATGGAGCCTTCTTTTCAATCCCACAAATTTAGGATTGAAGGGAAGCTGAGCGAGCTTAAACTACTGCTAGTAAGACACGTGAATGAAGGATTCGGGGGAACCTTCTAGACTTTGGGGGCAGCTCACATAACATGCTCATATATGAAAATACCGTCAAAGCAGTAGAAAGCCACATGGATGAGAGTCTGGGGTCCTGATTATTAGCTGGCAGTAGCGTGGAGCCAGTGGATGGGAGAGATGGGAGCCTTTCCCGGCCAGCTATCCGGTGCCCTCCACCCTCCGAACTTCCACGACTTCTCAGGGTCTCTCCAGAGCTTCAGCGACTGGCTTCTCCACCACAGCACTACCTGCCCCAGGAGATGAGGACTGGAGCCTGGAGTGCCTGGGACAGAAGGTGTGAGGGAGGGCCACCGAAGAGGTTGCCATCGCCACCACCTCCCTGCCAGGCCTGCTTTCAACACCACGCAGGTGCCTGGAGCTTGCTGAACTTGCTCCTGAGCTTTTAGAGGGAAGACCAGCATGGTGTGGGGAGGGCTAAGGAAGCCAGTGAACAGTTTGGGAGGAGAATTCGATTTCCCAGCAGGGGGCTCTCTTCTTGGAATCCCGGAGAGCTTGTGTGACAGTATGATGGAGTGGGAGGCCACAACAGTCTGTCAGATTGCAGGTGTGCTTCTGGCCTGCCTGAGGTGGAGGGTGGCTGAATGGGGCTGGGGGCATCGGGCCTGGCATCATCAGCCCAGTAATTCCAGGTATGTGCCTCTTTTGGTCAGAAGCAGAAATGAAGTCAACAGAGCCAGGAGCCTTCAGCAGGTGAGGCTGCCCATGACTCAGCACATGGCGGTCCTGGGCAGGGCAGGGCAGAGCCACCCATGGGGACTTCTGATGCCCCAGGCCTGCCTGGGCTATTTCCCCTCCAAGCTCAGCCTGTGGTCACCAACCCTGCTTACACCTGCATAGTTTGATTGTCGTGGCCCCTCTGCAGGAGCATTGCCCACATGTCACCATCACATTTGCTACTTGGATATGGAGACCGGTGCAGCCAGGGGGCTTTGCATCCAAGGTGGAGAAAGAGAGAGAGAGAACACAGAGGGATTGACACCAAGAGAGAGGGACCTCAACAGAATATCAAGAGACATTACTGCTAACTCAATGGCTCTTATAACTCTTCCCTGTGCACCCCCACCTCCTCCCTATCCACCCCTTCTAACCCCCCACCTCTGTCCACCCCTCCCCTCCCCGTCCACTTTCACCTCCTCCCTGTCGCCCACCTCCCCGCCCCCTTTCCCCTTCCACCCCCTTCTCCTCCCAGTGCACTCTGCCTCATCTTTGTGGTCCTTCACCACCACACAGCTGTTTCAGCGTAACCCAGGGCTCCAAACTGAACCAACCTTTGATTTGAAAAACACTCCTAATAACCACCGTGGCCCCTTAAACAAATGTCATTATCCACAGACAACAGACACCAACATACATACGTCGAGATAAACACAAGTGTGTTCTGTCTCCCCATCATTTTAAATAAATGTTACCACAACACAGCTCAGCTATGTGGACCTTTTTTAAAAAAAAAAATCAATATTGCCTCCAGCTAGCAAATAAGGAAGGAAATCACTGGGAAATGCATTATTCATGAGCTTGCCAGAGCGCTGATGCCTGGCAGTGATAAAAGTCCCAGTGTGAGCAGAGCGCAGTCTGATAGCTCCCTATCGAGTCAATCTACCCAGCTCGCTTCCTGTTTTCGGGAGCAGGGATATCGGCTCTCATCACTTTTTCTCTTCTCCCTCGTTTCAGAGAGTGGGATCCGTGCACCTGTGGGAAATGAACTCGCCTTCTGCTCAGGTCAGAGCGCACGGGGAGCAGGATGGAGCAGGCGGGGAGAGAAGTGAGTGCCCGCAGGGGAAAACCCAGTGGGAACTACAGTTCCGTCCTCTGCTGTCCTTCAGCTCACACCTTCTCTGGAGCCAGAAAGAATCCCTCCCAGCTCTCAAGAATTCTAACCAGCAAAGGGGAGGTGGGGGGGGGCGGGGTGGGTCATCATTGCACAGTAATGAATACAGAGCCCTTGCCTAATGGAATTGTGGGAAAGGCTCTCTGAAGCCAGAGCACAGAGCAAGTTAGGGACGGCCTGGCCACCTCATCGCTGAGCCCTCCTCACACAGGCAGGCCTCCAAGCCTGGGGAAGGGAGGAGAAGGAGATGAGAGGAAGGGCTGGTGGGGCAGGGAAGCCTGGGGCTCCCTCACAGATCCTGTAGGGGCCCATGGAGTTACTTCAGGCAAGAGGCCCCATTCCAGCTGGGCTTCTGAGTATCCACCCTCCATTAAGGAAGTCAGGAAGCTCACAGTGCCAGGGAAAGAGACTGGAATTCTTCCGAAATGTTGCATGAACTCGAGTGGAAGAGAGAGAGGGAAAACGGAAGAGTAAGGAAAAACTGGCATGTTCAAATTAAATTTCAAACGATTAACAACACAGACTTCATGCATAACGTATATGCACCTGAGAAATGTGTTATGTAAATGAACACAAAGTTCCAAAGAGCACTAGTTCACACGCTGTCACACATGCAGGGGGTGTGAATCCCAAAACAATAAGCCCTGAGACAGGACACAGAGATTGGAGATCGCTGGAAGAGGAAGTGGGTCACCTCTAGTCCAAAGCAGCTACCAGCATTTTTGTTAAGCCTCTGGAGGAAAGTTCGAGTGTGTTGTCTGGTATGGTTTCTTACAGGCCCCTGCCCCACTCTCTGCCACAGCCTGGGAGGCTGGAACTTCCAGAACGGCAGTGTCCACCTCAGAACTCAACGGAAGCGGTTCCCAAGAAAGGGAGTGGGGGCAGGAACCAGGTCCAAGGTCTAGTCCTCCAGCTGCCTGGATGGGAAGCAGAGGGAACTGCCACGGTGTCATCCTCTTTCAGTTCTGGCCAAATAGGGCTCCTGGGTGGGCAGGCGGGGTGAGACAGGACCAGCAGGAGGCGGAGCCCGAGGCAGCAATGCTCAGCCATCCTGAATCAGCAGGAGCATTGAAACCCCCGTTAGAAACATCAAACCCCTCAGTGAAAAGTCTGCGTTACAGATTTCTTTCTTTTGTAATGTTGCTTTGATATTTTTATGTATTAATAGCACCTTGAAGGAGGTTAGTAAAGACTGACAAGTAGAAATTTTGTGGTCCCACTTACCAAATAGAGAAGAACAGAGAGAATTCACATCGTTGATTATATACATTCCCAAAGCATGTGACGATGGTTCTTTTAATAGAGTTACTTTTCCTCCTGCAATTTTATGTACATGATAGCAGTTATCTGAAGGAAAGGCTTGGTGGACTCTTAAGCACACCATCCATGGCAGAGAGAGAGAGAGATGAGACCAAGACAGAAAGACCTCAACTGAGGAACAAGAGACATTACTGATGACTCGATGGCTCTTATAACTCTTCCCTGTGCCGTGTTTCTTTTTTTTTTAATTTTTTTTAACGTTTATTTGTTTTTGAGACAGAGAGAGACAGAGCATGAACAGGGGAGGGTCAGAGAGAGGGAGACACAGAATCTGAAACAGGTTCCAGGCTCTGAGCCATCAGCCCAGAGCCCGACGCGGGGCTCGAACTCACGGACCGTGAAATCATGACCTGAGCCGAAGTCGGCCGCCTAACCGACTGAGCCACCCAGGCGCCCCCCTGTGCCGTGTTTTCAAGAACTATCGTGATACCCATTGGGAAGAGGAAAGACTGTCTCAGAAGCAGACAGCATTCACAAAGCTCATTAACCGTACTCTTCACAAGACACATGTCCTCCAGCCTCTCACCCAGATGTGGCATCTGAGAGGGAGAGCCTGGCAGCAAGAAACACAGCAGTAATGCATTACCCGCTGACAGCCAAGGAAGTGCTATGGAAACAGTTCTTCTGTCTGTTTTCTTTCCGGGTCATGAACCTGGGTTCGCTGAGTGTAGGGATGGAAAAAACACACAACAACAACAGAAACGCTCTCCTTCCTTAATAGTCCCAGGGGGTACCCCTGTGTTACAAAATAGCATAGAACAATAGAACATAAGATTGGAACAGTTTTTCCCTCATTAGAGCCACTAACATACTATGCAATGACATTATTTTGGTTAAACATATATCTGTCTCCCTTCTCTCCCCCAACTTTCCTGTCTCCACCCCACCCACACACATACTTTACCAAAACCTCAAAAAGGTTAGGCGGAATGCCCAGACGAAGCTCTTAGAACACCTGCTTGGGGTTCAAAGGCAGCTTGTTCTAGGTGGCTAATTGCTTTAATGGCCCCAATTTTGCACCTTTCCCTTTGCCACGTAATTTTGCAATGCCTTCCATAAAAGGAGAGGAGTATCCTTCCCCCTTCTTGACTCTGAGTTCGGTCACGCACCTTAGTTTGGCCAATAGCAGTGACGGTGGGCCAGTTCCCAGCCTGGCCGCAAGGGGCCTGTGCGATTCCTCTTGCTCTGTTCCACCTGTGCCACAGCCGCAAGAACACGCCCAAGCTGGCCTGCTGAAGGATGAAAGGCACGTGGTGCAGAAGGGAGTCACCAGGTTGCCCCAGACGAGGCCAGCCTAATCAACCGATGGCCAGTCAGCCACCAGACGTGTGCACGAACAGCAGAAGTACCTGGCCGACTCCCAGCGGACCCCAGGGGGGTGAGCAATATGCACTTGTTGTCCTATGCCATTGAGGTTTTGTGGCCGTTTGTCATGTGTCATGCAGCATTACTGAGGCCATAGGTAACTGGTAATGTGCAGTAAAAAGAACAGGGGCTTTGGTGTCTGTTATTTTTATGTTCCCCTCCCACCTCCACTGTCTTTCATCTGCATGAACCTGAGCCTGCTACACTTGACTTGACCTGACTTTAGCCTCCTCGACTCCTGAACAAGATAACCTCAGTGTGTGATTAGCGGGATTAATAAAGGTAATATATGAAAGCTCCTAAAATAGTGTCTGACACATGGTAGGTGACTGGTAACTGTTGCTTCTTTGCCTAGAATCCTTTCACAGGATGCACAGAACATCCATCCAAAGCTAAGCAGTTTGGTCTCCTCATTTATAGATCTGGATGGTCCAGAATCCAGCTCACCTCTATGGCGTCCCTAGGCATAGAGGCCATCCTACTGTGCATACTGTTTAGCAACCAACGGGGTCACTAAGTGACATAGCACCTCTTTCCAATATTCCAATGTCTGTATCAGTGGCCATCCACATCCTTTCCAGAGGTCAGTGGAGCCCATTGAGTGAACACATCATCATTGATTTTACCATTTGGGACTTTCCCTTCTTTTTTTTCCCTCACTGAATAGGGAGTAGATGTATATGAAATACCAAAGATAGGGGAGGCGATGGAATTGTAAAATAGCATATAATGAACAAAAGAATAGCGAAGGGAAGCCAAGGTCTTTAAACCCGACATTCAAAATAATGGCCCTGCATCATCAACGAACACTTAATGTTTCTGCAACAATTCTACTGAAGGAGAAGCACAGGTAATATATTCTTGAAAACTGTCTATCCTGAATGGTTAAAATAAAAGCTTTGCTGTCTACAGGAAAAAGCCACCGTTATCTGAGAAGTGTCCCTTCTGAGGTGCACCAAAGCCAGATAACTCGAATGTGCCTGAAGATTCTTAAAGAGAGGACCAAGAGGAAGCCCAACCTTTCCAGATTTCAGGAGTTCTGATGGGTGCGATTTGGCTGTTAACGACAACATCATGATCCCCATCCCTCTGAACCCATTTTTATTCCTGGTCCTCTCAGGACATAAGGCCAACAACGGCAGCTGTATGGCTCCAGAGAAAGGCGCCTGCCTTTCTTCAAAGCCCTCTGTGAGCTCATAGTCCCCTCAAAATGCCATTCCCCCCTCTCTGAGCCTTCCAGTGGAAACAGTGGGTAAGTCTGAAAACAGCCGTGGCCAACCGGTCACCATTAGCCGATCTCTCACTCGCTCCTGGAGGAAGTCATACTGGCCTACAGCGGAAGTCCAATTCCAGCTATTACCACTAGACAAATGGCTTTTAAATTACATCCTAAAAGGCTAACAGGCCATTTGTCTTCTTAAGTAATGGCACAGAAATACTATATTGCTGCCATTCTAGCCCTGCAAGCGGGAGGGAGTGTGGGTGGGTGGACACGAAAGAAGCCCAGGAGGCGGAAAGACCCAAGGTAGGATGGGATTTGATCCAGAAGATCTGGAAGCTTTTCTAGAGTCAAACGGGAGCGTGCACACTGGCTAGACCTCTGAGAGGGCAAAGCTGAGGTGACTCTCCCTGGAAGCTGTCCAGACCGGCAAAGTGGACTGGAGGTGCACTGTGCGGATGAGAAAGGTGTTAGGAGCACCGGAGCAGGAACAGGTAAGGCCGGACGACAGCTGTGACTGGGCCTCGGCCACCAGGCTAGCGTCTGGGTTTACCCTCAAACATGCAGCCTCGGGAGCCAGGGACTTCCTAAGGAAGCAGCCAGATGCCAAGCCCCATACGACAGAGCTGCTCTGGCTGTAAGCTCAGCCTCGGTGCACCCAGCCTCTGCCTCACCACGCTGGCTCGGGAGACCTTGAAAAGCAGGAAGCGCTACCTTCACCACGCCGGCCAGGCAGGCGTTAGCCCTGTGACATGTTATGAATAGGGAAACATTAAAGGAGGAATTCCACATCCCTCCCCCATGCTCTAAAGCCTTTGTTTACCTTATTAGTTGAGGCCTGTCAGGTCCCCCATGAGCTGACAGGTCTGGAGGGTGAAGGAAGCTGTCACCACATGGTTTCCACGCTGACAGTCTGTCTCGCCTCCGTTTCAGCACACAATCTGCCTCGAGGCACCACGGCATGCTACATCTTTCAGACTGTGGCCTCCCTGGGGCATGGCGGGACCAGAGCCCCCAGTCTGGAGCCCAGAGAGTCCCACAGAGGGGCCTCTGGGTCTGCCGAGAACAAAAAGCTGCCAGCTTTCAGGGATGAAGTTATCACCCCACACGGCTGGCCTCGCCCCTTCCCAGGGAGGAGGCGCTGCTTCTGTGTGACTTCCTCCCTCCTGCTCTCACATGAGATCTCAAGTCCCAGCCTTCACAGAACAGTCACTGCTGTTTAAGATGCCCCATGGCTAACTTCATGTCCCTCACAGTGGAGTTATAAACGCTTAGACATGCTCACCATCCAGTGCTCGCCATCCAATGAATAAGCATCATTTATGCTTAGGAGAGTTGATATTATAGAGAGAAAGAGTTTGAGATGAAACCATAATTTCTATATTGGATCAAACGCGGGTACATTAAAAAATAAAGTACAAAATTTGCATGTGTTGTTTCAGATAACACAGAAGTCCAAGACATTTAACTCTTATGGAGCAGAGCTAAGCCCTGAGATTCCTTGGGTTTATGTTTCTACGTGCCTCTGATACTAGGAGATGCTTTGGTGAAATGTTCAAGAACTACTTAACTAACATGAAAAGTTACAAAATAGTCCCCAGTATCTAGTAAGTCTATGAAATATGTCCATGACTCAAGTTCTTCATTTATAGCAATAATAACAAAAAAATATTTATATGCCAGGCTCTATTCTAAGCACTTCATATGGATCATCTTCTTTAAATATGTTTACCACCCAGTGAAACAAGGACCATTATTATATAGCTGCTCAAGGAGGTTAAGTGATGTACCCAAGGTCAGGCAACTTCAAAGTGGTGGGACCAAGACTTAAACCCAGTTAATATGACAATAGACCGTTTCTCTTAGCCATTCATCTACACTGACTATAAAATGAAAGGGTTGGGTCAAGTGATCTCAAAGGTGTCTTTCAGTCATCCAGGGCTAAGGCACAAGGAACATGAGAAAAGAAAAAGGAATCCTTTCTTCCAAAGACAAATCCAAATGGCCACGTCATCCTTAGTTTATTCTCCCCACCTTTTAGGTGGGAATTTTGAGCTGGTTTCACTATTAGAATCAAGTTACACAAAATGGAATTCAGGATGGATTCCTAGAGTGGGCTCAGAGGACAGGGATCCCAGGGGCTTTCTAAAGCATACAGTGCTGTGGTAGAACCAATTCTGTCAACAGGAGTGACTTCTTAGTAGGTGCACCCACTGAGAAAGCAAATGGAGGAGACGGTAATCAAATGACAAATGTCTTAAATGAAAGGAGGCAGCATAGCTGAAGAATGGACCCAAGAAGAATGCCTTCCTGTGCAGTCCTAAGGGGCTCTGAACAAAATGGCTCTAAAGGAAAGGACATCTGATACCCAAACACCATCTTCCTTTCCCATCCAAAAGCTATTTCTTGGCCTGGGATGCTGACCCCAAGACACTGCCCTCTGGGCTTGCTCTTCTACAAAGCGTGGTAAAGGCAGGTTGGATCCTTTGAGCCAAGGGATAAAGCAGACAACCATGCAAGAATCCAGGGGAAGGGAAGACAAGGGGTGGGAAGTCTCAATGAGAAGATGTGGGCAAGAGAGGAAAGGCCGCACCAATCTCACGGGCCATCGACTGCTATGGGTGGCAGCAGAGGCCACAGGCTGAATTATCTGAGAACATAGAGCTTTTCTTAGCATTGACTTGAAGACTCCCTTCATCCACCTATCTCTGTCCCTTCACCCACCTGAACTGAGCTTCAGCTGTCCCTTCCCTGCAGCAGCCCAGGAATCCCCAAAGTACACAGCTCAAGATTATGCCTCCAAGGGACCTGGTACCTTGAGGTCAAGGATGTGATACAGGGGAGATCTTCAAAATAGGTTAACTATTGGTATGACTTGGGCACCAACCAATCAGAACAGGGTTTCTCACCAACGATAACTTCATGCTGAGTCCCTTCTACCTTTTCGTTTTAACCTTCAGTGACATCCTTCCATGGGGGGCAGCGGTCACCTTTAACTTTTGTGCTGTGGATCTCCCCCACTGGCAGCACAACCTCTCTGCCCAGAATCCCTCCTCATGCCTCACACACTTCTCTCAAGTCCTAGTCTCTCTCCAGCAAAGGCCACCAAAGCACATGACCGAACATCACTCGTTCCAACCTCTAAGTGGTCACCTAAGCCCTTCTCCCTGGAAAGGGCCTTCTCCTCCCATCATCCTGAGCTCTGCCTGTGGGTTCCTGATTCCAATAATGCTTCCCTCCACCCCACCCGGCCCTGTGGGCATCTCTTCCAGGACATGTTAGTCGGGAGTTGGCATCTGATGTTACGAAGCTCCGCTCTTCTCTGGACATTGCCCGACAGACTGCTTTGCCTGTGAGCTCTGCCACCCTGTGGAGGCTATAAGCTCCTTGAGGGCAGGGGCCAGCCTCAGGTCCCTCTTGTAACTCCATTGTGCCCAGGGCAGGACAGAACACTCTGCTGGACTGCAACAACCACCTAGCAAACCAAGTTGACTTATGCCTGGATACAGGTCCGGTCCTGACACTGGCAGTCAACTCCATCTTGGGGCCTCAGTTTCCTTATCTGTAAAATCGGAGGTTAGACTGTGGTTCTCAACCCTGGCATTAGAGTCACCTGGGAACTTAAAGAAAATCTCAACAGCCAGGGCCTACAACCCCAGGGCTTCTGCTTGAATAGCATTGGGTGGGATTGGACATCAGTTTTTGTTCTGTTTTTTTTTTTTTTTCTTTTTTTAAGCATTCCAGGTGATTCCAACATGCAGCTAAGACTGAGAACCACTGGATTTGATCATCACAACAGTCCCATACAAGTCTGTGATTCCATGAATTGCACTGAATTCAATGCTATATCAAGTGAGAGAGGGTCAGGTTTAACCCTCCTCCTGATTCATATTGGGGAGAGGCCACAGGTGAGGCTGTAGCAAGAGCCAACTGAGCTTGGGGCTGGTCATCACCTATGCCTGTGGCTGATCCTCCTCTGGGGCTGTTCTTAGGTGACACTTACTCCAAAGGACACTTAGATGTAGAATGAAAGCGTTAAGGCCTCCCCCCAAGTCCACCCCCCTTCAACATATTACGTGCTCTTCAAAGTGTCGAGAGAAGTTCAGGATGGCTGTTGGCAGGCTGCTCCAAAATTCTTGCCCGAACATATTGGATTATAAAATATGTGGCTATGACAAGCATATCTGACAGATCAGTTTGCCTCATGCTAAGATGATGTTTAGAAGAAAAGACATGGGTTTTTTTTCACTGTTGTGGTTTAGAGTTTTTTGGTTGTTTTGTGTGTTTCCTGAGTGTTTTCACTCTTCCCTCCCTCTGGTAATATGGTCCTGAGTCTGAGCTGTGACATCAATTAAAAACCACGCTAATGAAAAAGCTAAACCCATGGGAGTACATTAAATGCTATTTAGGAAAGTTGGTTCCGGCTCCCTTTCAAAGTCAAGTCTTGGACACCAAATCATCCTCAATTACAGACCTTCATTTTTCCTTGTATATCAAAGTCTTTTTGTAACTCCCCCCTCATTGTAGAGCTGCATAAATGGAACATATTCATATTCTTTCTCCCTCTCTTTCTCTCCCTCCCCCTCTTTCTCGCTTGTTGAAACAAGCAGAGTAATTGCATTACCAGATTTCCAGGATTAACTTTTGGTTCAAGGAAAGGAACTCAGTTTGAGCGCATATCTGTAATTAGAGGTGGAAGAATAATTAGTTGCACATAGCTCGACTGTCTACAAGGGGCCTAGAAGACAGGTCTATTTGTTCTGTTTCATCAAACAATTTAATCAAGCAGTGAGTGCCTTGCTCACAGGCCTCGCAGAACAAATATTTGCTGATTGATTGATTCATCAAACAACTGGTCAATTCAGTTAAACCAGCTTGGCTGTCCAGTAAGCCAAGGAAAGAAAAATAATTGACCTAAGTCTTTCGCTTTTCAAATGGCTGCTTTGCTGCCTTACAGTAACAGCTACAGAATGGCACGTGGTAAAGGTGCTGAAACACACTTCTTTCCTTTTAATGTCTTTCCAAAATAAATAGCATTTAAAAATTAATGGGCTACAAAATGAAACTCAGTAAGAAAACACACAAAAGACAGTCATCACTTTGTCTATGCAAAGGCCCACTTCTCCAAGAGATGGTCTCCTTGGGGTCAAGGTGTCTCCCATCATTGAGAGGCACTTAAGTCAGCACATCCCTCAAGCAGAGCAGGCTTGACCCATGGAGGCAGCCTCTCAGCTACCAGGAGAAGACACAGTCACAATGGCTGGGTATCTCGCTGTGGACATGCCACCAACATCCAGATGCCAAAGGAACACCCAGGCCAGATGCCGATGTCTTTTCCACCTCACAGAGAAACGTCTGCTTTCTTTGTCACTAATTAGAAGACTATAATGACCATCTAGAAGCCCTGCTCTGCCCTGCTTGGCCCTGCTCTGTGGGTAGAAATTCCTGGTGGGGAGTGAAGTGTTTCAACACACTTTATTTTCCATCCTGGAGCCACCGACCAGAGGAGATCTGTCTCTGTTGGGCGCAGAAGAAAGAAGCTTGCCCCACGGCGAGGCAAGGCTCCAGCTGTGCACAGAAATGCCTGCCCGGAGGCTCTGTGTGGAGGCTGAGGAATGGCAGGGAGGCAGTTTTCCATGAAAAGCAATTTAAAGTGACATGATGTTAAAGGCCAGGAGTCCAAAAAAGGCAAACAGCCCATCACCTGTGAGTGATCCCCTGAGCCAGGTCACATTTTTTAAAAAAATCCATCTCACAAAACGCCCAGTGTTTAACTTGAAGTCCATTTGTTAATTTGGTAAACACTGACATGATATTGACAATATGACTCTAATCCAGGCAGGAAGGAAGTATCCGGTGTCAGGCAACTTCAGGCCCCTCTCCAGTCCCTCCTCACCTGAGGGGCGGGAGGGGGTAGTGACAGTTCAGACAGCAGGTGGAAGAGCAGTGGAGGCAGGGCTCCTTAACCCTCCATGTGCCAGGACACTCTTGCTTGGGGATGGGGCAGGTGCTCTCAAAGATAACCCCTCTCTCAGCAGATGGGGCACTTTACCATTTGCAAGACACTTCTTACATTTCTGGACTAATTAAATCTCCAGGTCTGTCCTATGAGATGAGCTAGGATGGTTAATTTTTTTGTGTCAACTTCACTGGGCTATGGTGCTCCAATATTGGGTCAGACATTATTCTGGATGTTTCTGTGCAGGTGTCTTTGGATGGGATTAATATTTTATTTATTCGTTTATTTTTAAAACATTTATTTATTTTGAGAGAGAGAGAGTGAGCTAGCATGAGCAGGGGAGGGGGGAGTATCCCAAACAGTCTCCACACTCAGTGTGGAGTCCAATGCAGGGCTCAATCATGAGATCATGACCCGAGCCAAAATCAAGAGTCAGACACTCAACCAACTGAGCCACCTGGGCGCCCCTGGATGAGATTAACATTTAAACCACTGGGCTTTGAGTAAAGGAGATGACCCTCCATAATGCAGATGGGCTTTGTCCAATCAGTTGAAAGACTTAATAGGACAAAAAGTGACTTCCTCTGAGGAAGAAGGAATTCAGAACTTCTTTGGGCTTGGACGGCAACTCTTCCCTGGGTCTCCCGCCTGCAGGTCTACTCTCCAGATTTTGGATTTCAACCTGTATCATCACATGAGCCAAGTCCTTAAAATACAGTTAGTTCTATTAATTCTAAAGAACACTGTACCAGCAGTGTTATCAACCCTATTTTATGGATTAGGAAACAGCTTTGGTGAGAACGGGAACCAAAACTGGTCCACTGTGGTATAAACCGGTCACTTCGAGATAGCATATCAGGGCTGTGTCCTCATCTGATTACTTCACCAGTTAGAAACATGAAAGCCCAGGGCTAGGAAAGAACCCAAGAGTCCGGGCTTTAGCCTCTGCCATCAGACAAGCATACACCTCGACCATATCACTTCTGTTCTTGAAGATTTCTGGCTACATAATCCACCCCCTCACCCTCGCATCTCCATTTCTTCTTCCTCCATTGCTGATTAGAGCTACCTTCTCTTGTAACTTAAACCTATTTTCTTCAGCGCTATCATCCACAGGGGGAAAATGCTATCTGTGAACTTCTAACAGGAGCCCTCTGTGAACTAAAAGACAATTTAAAATGGCACATAGCTCAATGCTCAGAACACAGCAAATGCACAGAATAAACAAATTAAACAGTTGTGTTCACAATATCCTACCAATGGGACCAGGGCTTCATAAACTATACTGCATTATGCAAATAACGTCATTGTCATCGTCGTCATCATCATCATCATCATCATCATCATCACCACCAGTGCCGGATGTATGCCTGGGTGGTTGAGAGGACACTCAATTCTCAGGTATGAGAAGGAAGCAGATCATAAAAGCTTCAAGACCAAGGTTGAGACTACTGTGTGCTAAAAATTAGTTTAACTGAGATGATACGGATTTAATACCCTGAACTTAACTACCTAAATTCTGGACCCCTGGTACAATCATCTAACCCTTCAAACCCTGTCATTTCTTCACAGTAAATGAAACAGGTTCCCCTTCTTTTATTAAAGGGAAATGTTCTGGTTGCAAGAAACAGAAAGCAACTCACGCTAACTTAAATACCCAAGTGCAGTCTCACATCCCTCAGGGCAAGAGCAGCTGAGCCCAAGAAAGGGCCTGGAATCAGAAAAGGGAAAGACATCGATAACCAGGGGATCCTCTTTCTTCCCCTACTGATGACTCCATTCTTGTCTCTCTGCTAATTCAGTCCCTACAGTGGAAAAAGCCTCCTTGCTGGTCCTAAATTTATATTTCCCCTTTTGTCCAAAAGTCTAGCCAAGAATGCCATTTCTTAATCCCCGTTCCCCTTACCTCATTGGTAAGGAGTTCTAATTGTCCAGGTTCGAGCCAGATTCTCACCCATTATCCAATAGCAGTGGCAGGAGGCTGGGGTCAGTTAGTACCCGCCACATGGCTGGCAGAGGATTTATGGTTCTGGACCCTGGTGACCCATGGCTATAGGACGGAGACAGGAAAGTCACTCCCAAAACTGTCAACCACACAGTGTTCCTCCAACCAGCTCTGTGTCCAAACCACCTGGAAAGCTTGGGAAAGAATACAGATTCCCCTACACTATATGCCTTCACTAGCTCAGATACCTTTGACCAGTGGTCTCCAGCCGCCCACAGCTTTGTCTACTTTCACTAGAATGTTCTAGAAACAGGAAAAGACAATCAGTACATTCAGCAATAGCCTCCATCCCTTTCTGTCACTACTTCCTCCCACCCCACCCAACAGTTCAACATAACTGTTAAAGGCCCCTTTTTGGGAAACCACTGGAAAACATTGTCAGGTGATGCAGCGTAAGAGATGGGGAATAACAATCTGAAAACCTCGTACCTTTTACCATGTATCCAGTCCTTCCTCACTTAGTAAGTGCTTCCTGCCAGCCAGTCACTGGGCTAGGCTGTTTCCTAAATATGACCTTCTATTCTCACGACAATCCCATAAGGTACATGCTTTTTATTCTCATTTGACAGACGAAGGAAGTGAAGTTCAGAGAGGTCAAGTGACTTGCTCAGGGTCACTTAACTAGCCGGTGACAGAACCACTTACTTGTATGTCTGTCTTCCTCGGTTTCACTGTCAATTCCATGACTCCATCCTTAGGGAGGATATGTACCTGCTTTTGTCCATCCCAATACCCCAGCCCTGAACCCGATACACAGGGCAGCTGCTCATATTGTTTGGGAGAAAATGTAAAATAAATGTGCAGTAGCCTGACAGCCTTCCGTGAGGCCATCCCACACAACCCTACCTGAGGTTCCCAACCAGTCACTGCCGTGCCTCAGCAGGCCCTGCTGGGTTACAGGTGGACTCAGCCACTGGGACAGCCAGAACCCTTGGACCAGAAGC
This sequence comes from Prionailurus bengalensis, assembly GCF_016509475.1. NCBI lineage: Eukaryota > Metazoa > Chordata > Mammalia > Carnivora > Felidae > Prionailurus > Prionailurus bengalensis. Next base: position 64,991,663 of record NC_057354.1, read on the forward strand.
TTCCTCTGGCTAGAAGCAGCCTTGTCCTCTTTCCTTATGATGTCCAGAAATCATTCTGTTGTACATGTGGCATGACTGGAGAAAATGTGGGAAGTGCAGTGCAGACCAGTCTCGTTTAGAGAGTAAAGATTTGTTCTGTTCATCAAAAACTTGGAAGTGACCCACACCAGCCCTCTCTAGTTATCCTGAGATATTTAGAAAATTGTTCTGCATCCTCTGTCTAGGGAGAGTCACTGGATGACAGCCCTCACCAGCCAGCCTCCTCCCTTCCAGCGAGAACACCCAATGCTTCCTCCCTGCTTGTCCAGATGGAAACTCAGACCCTAACGGGGGGATGGGGGGTGGGGAGGGAGGGGCAGAGGAGGTGTTGACTGAGGGAAAGGCCGAGAGTGACAGCATCCTGCGTTCCTCACGTTCCTCACGTGAAGGCCAGAGCCTCCAAGCCTGATGCCAGGACTCTGAAACGCCTTTCCTGCCAGGGGATTATGTTCATTTGCACAGGGTCTGAGACAGAAATTCCAAAGAGATGATACTGGCAACCAAAGGCCTAGATCATATTAATGATACAGACAGGAAGGCTCCCTCAGCAGCCAGTAGCAAACATATTAAAGGACGGAGGGGCCTCAGCTCCAGCCCCCCAGCTGGGTCATTTCAGATTACAAATAGAAACATGTAAACCTTACTGGGTTTGTTAGAGAGATCTTGTCTCTGGTTAGCTATTGCGTTTCTGCACTTACATGCTCATTTCTGAGTCAAGGAATCAGAGATTTCCCCAGACTGGGTGCCCACCACAACTCGGCAGGCTGCCAAAAATCACTGGATCCTCCGTGCTTATGTCAGGCTGCCTCAGTGAGCAGGAGGCCAAAGTCAGGGAAGGACTTTCACAAGGCACAGCGGAAGTCATCTGTTCTGCATGCAGAGGGCTTGGGTTGGAGGCCTGGCTCGGCCTCTTACCAGCTGGGGGACCATGGGAGAGAGGCAGAACCCACATTTGACCTTTTTTTCTTTTTAAAGTTTATTTATTTATTTTGAGAAAGAGAGAGAGAGGGTGCAAGCGGGGCGGAGCAGAGAGAGAGGGAGAGAGCGAATCCCAAGCAGAGCGTGGAGCCTGACGTGGGGCTCGATCTCACGAACTGGGAGATCGTGACCTGAGCTGAAACCAAGAATTGGCTGCTTAAGCGACTGAGCCACCCAGGCACCCCCACATTTGACCGTTTTTAACTTCTCTGCCCAAGCACTCATAGCTCTCACCTTCCACGAGCCTCGATTCTGGCTGTCAGATTCCTATACCCACCACCTCATCGGTCAGTGAGCAAGCTGGCTGAGCAGACATCACACCTTTAAGTAGTATGGGTTCAAGTGTAGACAGATAGGACTTCAGCTTTCTCGTCTATAACCTAAGAATGATAATAACCCCCACCTGGGTTCTGAACCCATTCGGGTTCACATTCTTGCTCGGGACCACCAGTTGTATAAATTTAGTTACTTAACCTCTCCTGGCCTCAGTTTCCTCATCCTAAAAATGGGGGATTGGCCTGTGGGGAGACTAATGAGACTGAGTGTAAAATCAGTACTAATTCTTGTTCTTTGTCCACCTTCCCTTTGAGACACATCTTTTATGGATCTGTAAGAGCTCTTTATATATTATAAACTTTAACCCTTCCTCATCAATGCCACATTTTTTTCTTAGTTTGTCCTTTATTTACGGCATGTAAAGGACTTAGCACAGTGACTGTGATGTTGGCAGCAACTTTATTGTTGAGAAATGGCTTCCATGTGGGAAGTTCTAGAACAACATGAGCTATCAAGGACAAGGGTAGATCCAAAGAAAAGGAAAAGGAGATCCACCTCTCTGAAGAACTGAAACTGATTCAAACTGGCCAGAAGCAGAGGGTGGAGACAAATGTGGCTGTCTAGGGCTGTGCTAGAGATAGACCTAAGGTCTTTACGTGAGAAAGACACATGTTGAGGGGAACCAAGAAGATCTTGAAAATGAAGGGCTCTCCTTCAATGAGACCACAGCCCATCCCCACCCACACACACATCACACACGCAGCCACATAGCCAAACATACACACACACACATACCACACGACATACACCCCACACACACCTCACAGATGCACGAACACACTTCCACATCCGCTCTCCTTTGATCCTCAAAGCAGCCCTTGGAGGTGTCCCGGGCAGGTATTTGTAGGCCCTTCACAGAGGCGACTGACGCTCAGATATTCCATGGCTTATGTAAAGGCCTCAGTGAATGACAGGACCAGAATGAGGACCTGGATCTCTTGATTCCTATTCAAAGTTAGTCATCCCACAAACATCTACTGAGACCCTGCCTAGGGCCTGGCTCTAAGTCGTAGGTTAGTTCCAACACCTGGTTGCAGAAGCTTTCAGAGTTCCTTAAGCCTTCCCATGTTGGCCTAATCCACCCGGGGCTCCCAGAATCAGAGTCCCAGGCTGCAAGGACGCCTTGAGAAGGGTGCTGGCCAGAGTGGCACGTCTCAGTGTTTTGCAAATGTTCCTATGTCCTGTGCCTAAGAAAACAGGACATTGTTCTGTGGGCAACGTTTTGCTGAACAGCTGGGCCGTGGCAGTTCTAATAAAGACTGAGCTCGGGGACCAAGCAGAATCCTCCGGTTTATTTGATAGCATAAGACATTTGTGAGTCTAGGAAATACCTTTGGTTTCACTGTCCCACTTGAAAACCCCTTCACGTTCTAGTTCCTGCTAACTCAGCACGATGAACATGGCTTGGGTTAGGGCTGGTGGGGAGGAAGACCATACCTCTTGTCCCCAAACCCAGACAGTGGGCTCCGTCTCACTGTCTTCCTCCAACCACCCTCCCACCACTGGAACTGCTCACGGATGAACAGCGATGAGGCCACAGACCCAAAGTGTGCCCAGGACCAGCTGCCGCGTGGGGCTCACAGCCCTCAGGGCCTCCCCTCCTATTCAGCATCCTCTCCCTCAAGAACCGCCCCTTCTCTGCGAAGTCTGATCAGCCAGCAGCCAGAGCGAGGTAACTGAGCTCAGACACTGGATCGGATGTCTGGAGGGCCCCCACCGTAAACTGCCGGTCACATAATTCAACTTGATCCCTCACTCCATCCTACACTTTATGTGCTTCAGGGGACACGGCGGCTGATGGGCAGAGAGATAAGTCTGCGATGGGAATGGGACGTGAGGGATTGCCCTAAAATGGAAAAGTTACTTCAGATCCAAAGAGGAGTGATTGGTTCAAGACCTTGCAGAGGGGAGAGAAGGGGCGCCACCCGGGGTTGAGGGGGGCAGCTCAGGAAGAGTCCCCACTTTCCTTTCCGAACCCTAGCAAGAAGATTCGGCCCTTCTCTCTACTTGTGGGCCAGACGACCTCAGAACGGTGCTGGGAGGGTGGGGACACCCTCCCCGACAATTTTCCCATCTGTAACATGGGAACAGTTCTCCGCTGAGAAAACAGCGATGAAAATATCAGCGTGCATTCATCCCGGGGAAGAAGGAGCCTGGAAACGGGCCAGAAGGTTATTTCCTGAGACAGAGTCTGCCGCAGCACCTTCAGGAAGAGCTCAGACGTTGGCGCCTTCTGTTTTCACAGGGAGGACAAGGAGGGGCCGTCCTGCTCTGAGCCAGCGCTCCTGGACCCCAGGAAAGCAGGAACAAAGGGACGGGACTTGTGCTGCTGTATACCCTGGGGTGCTGTTTGCCCAACACACTTGAACCTGGGCTTTTCATTTGAGAAAATCCCTCCCTCCCCGTGGCCATGGCCAGACAGGCCCGGTGGCGTGGTTGCTGTGCACCAGCATTTAGACACGTTGCTAAATATCCCCAGCTGCCCAGAGGCCCCAGTGCTGTACGAGGTGAGACTCTGCGAGGTCTCACCGCACAGGTGAGGACAGCCAAAGGGCATTCCCTAAACTTTTTTCTAGTATCCTCCATTTGATGAAAGACTTGTGCTTAAGCCTTTATCTTCCATAAACATTTAAAATGTGGTTACCTCGATTTCCACGTCCCATTTTTATTTTATTAAAAAAAGCCCACCAAAATGGGTTCCTTGTAGTCAAACATCTGACACTGGACATTCTGCAGAAAACACATGTTTCCCCACATAAGAGGCAGCAGCGGGCCTCTGCACGTCCACCAGGCTCCACACTCACACTCAGACACAAGCACGTGCATATGTGTCTCGTGGAAGGCCAGGGCAGGGCCAGGTCCCACCAGGGATGCTGAGGTCACAAGGCCACAAGGCTCAGGTCCCTGCGGCCATGGGATCTTTCAGCCAACAGGCCAGAGAAGTAACAAAACCTGAAATGTAACTGGGGGAGGTTTCATCGCTTCTGGGTTCTTGACGGGAACATTCCCCTCCACAGTTCATTGTTCTGGCTCTCGGGGTCCCCCTCACACAGCCTCACACCGAGCACTCTGGCTCTCTCTGCCTCCACAGGGGACAGGGACGGAGCTGGAACCAAGCAGGCACAGTCTTCTCAAGGGCACACAGAAGTCCCTGGGGACTCTGCCCAGTCAGCCTTTGGCAGAGCTTCGAGATGGGCTTTTTCCCATCTTTCTCCTCTTCTTTCCATACACTGTCCTGAGGGGAAGGAGAGCCACACGGGCCCCAAATTCTTAGGGGAAAGCCACAGTTTTTGTTTCTTTCATCCCAGGCACACACATCCCACTGCTGGCTTGACCCGTCAGGCATTGGGACAGCTTGGCTCACTCATTTTCCCAGGAATTTTTCTCCCCATCCCCTCCTGAGACCCCCCTCGAGCTGGCTGAGATGCCTGTGCCTTGCTCCCTTCCCAGAGATATCTGCACCTTTCATGGAGACTCTGAACATTTAAGAGTTCTCAAGACCCAGAGGAACGAACTCCCTACAGTTGAATGTCTGGGGGGCTAAGAAAGCTGTCTCTGGGCCCCATACCCACCCTGCCCCACCCACAGGGCAGAGTGTCAGTTCAGATGCCTGACTTCCCTCTCGACGTGCCTCTCTGTTCCATGACCCTAGAGCATCAGTTCCCCTCTCTGTACCTCAGGATCGCTTGAGGAAGGTGGACTTTCCTCTCTCTGAGCTCCTGTAGTTCCCACGAGCTGAAAGTCTGAGCCAATGATTCTGTAAAATTATTACTCTAGAATTATCTCTATTTATGTCTACTCCACCTCATTCCAAATAAAATTTGTGGAAAATCTATGTACAAATGCACATAAGATATGAATAATATTATAGCAAACAACTGAAAAATGAGCGTAGAAAAATAAGATGAATCCCGGCTGCTACATAAAATCTTTGCGAAGGGGACCTGCAGATTTGGCTCTGTGCTTCCCAGATGCCAGGGCAAAGAGGATAATACTGTCAGTTACAAGACTGACAATATCACTAAGGTAAAGGGCAAACCACTGCTCAGAAGAATCATAGATATCCCTGGAAGTGAGACTTCAAAGCGACCTCTCACCCGGGTTCTCCAAGGGAATCCCGAGGTATGTAGGAAACCAGGGGTTTGCATCTTGAAAGCCTGGATAACTCTTTTTTTAAGTTAGAACTTCTTCTTTTTAAAGTGAAGAAAAGAAACAGACAAAAGGACTTCTCTGGCTGAAGGGGAGTTCAGGGACCAGGGCCCCGTGCTGTGTACAGGACGCCAAAGCAATTCATAACCTCACTCCCCAGACAGCTCAGGCGGACTGACCGGGCACTGCGTGAGTCACTGTTTCCAAACCTTGCCAGAAAATAAGAAGTCCTCTGGAGGGCTTGTTAAGCACGTGGACCCCAAAGCCCTACAGCAAAACCGACTGCATCAGAATCTTAGGGGAGGGTGGGCAACAGGGTATGGTCTATGACCCCAGGTAATCTTATGACCAGGCAAGCTTCGGTAACACTGCCGTAAACTAACACCACAACCATCTGGCCAAACTAGACGGTAAAAACCCATTAGAATGGTAAGCCCGGTCTCTGGGCGTGTGGCATTCATCTTGAGGTGGAGCCCCAGAGGAGGCGTCTGCTGGAAGAAAGTCAGGGTGAGCCGACGTTGAGTAAGCTGTCAGGGCTGTGGGCTTGGGTGATCTGGCAGTGAGACAGGTCATTTCTCTGTCCCTTCCTTGACAGCATTGCCCCACCTGCACGCCAGCTGCCCCTTCCCATCCTGCCCTCCCTGCTCGCAAAAAAACACGCAAAAACAGTGTGCCAATACCAGGCGGGGCAGGCAATGAGGCTACTCTTCCATGAGACAGATGTGCCCTCTGTGTCTAAGCCAGGTCAGGCTCCCCTAAACCTTGTTGTCATCAGGTCACCTCCAGTTTGAAAGTCTTTTTATGACTTCCCACCAGCCACAACATTTTTTTTAAGTTTTTATTCATTCTGAGAGAGAGAGAGAGAGAGAGAGAGAGAGAGAGAGAGAACATGTGTTCATAAGCAGGGGAGGGGCAGACAGAGAGGGAGAGCGAGAAAATCTCTGTGCTGTCAGTGAGGAGCCAGATGTGGGGCTCCAACTCACTAACCATAAGATCATGACCTGAGCAGAAATCAAAAGTTGGACGCTTCACCGACTGAGCCACGCAGGTGCCCCTATGGGCCATGACTTTTCCTTGTGGAGTCACAGGATGGCAGTGAAAAAAGTTTGTGCCCTGGAGCCATATCTGGGTCCAAAGCCTGCTATTCTCACTATGGCTTGTGTGCCAAGGGCAAGTCCACTAGGCAGAATATGCTAGACTATGCTGAAGTAACAAACAACACCAACATTTCAGTAGATTAAAACAACAAATGCTTACTTCTTATTCAAGCAAAGTTGGCTACAGTTCAAGGGACCTCCCAAGGCAGTTGTCCTCCACACGTTAGCTCAACAACCCAGGCTGTTTCAGCCATGTGTCACCCCTGTTCACCACATGATTCCATGATCAGAATAGGATTCTGGAGGGCTATGAGGAGACAGTTCAATTCTTTGGCCCAGATGCAACACACATCACTTCCATTCACCGATAACTGGTCAAGACTGGACCCACGGACCTGCCTCTAGCAAGAGTGTGGGGAAGGACAATCAACAGGTGCCAGGGAGAAAAGAGCCAGATATGAGAGAGCACTAAATATGGGTGGTAATGCTGAATAGGGTGCTGGTGATAATGAAGGGAAATAATCCACATAAACCGTTAGCACGGTCTCTGGCATACAGAAAGGGGTTAATAAATGTTGGAGAGTATAACCATTATTATCACAGCCTTCCGCATGATATGGCCAACTAGATCGCTTGACTTCTCTTCTATGCCAGTTCTGACCAGTTTTCTTAGAAGCAGTGGCCCATTTCCTGGTTTGTAACTTCTTTTACCCTCTAGGCTAGGGTTTTTGCGGCTTTTCATCACAAGATTTGCATCAGTCACTGTAAGAACTCTAGATGCTACAATGGCAAGAGGCCAAGGATGATTTATTATCCAATGTATAACCACACACAGAACACACACTCATTCTTGTTAACGACGGCATATTCCAGAGGTCATTAATTAACGTCTCCTCAAGGCTGTCATCATGGATGACAACTCATTCAAGATCAAGGAGCAGGAGGGGCCACCAAACGCAGAGGGAAGAGCAGTCCTGGGAAGTGAGTAACAACATGATTCTAAAACCTCAGTGTTCATATCTATAAAACGGGGCTAATGCACCTGCCAAGCTCACTGGGCTGAGAAAACAAGGCTCGTCTGGTTCCCTGTGAAGTGCCATCCAGATGCAGGGCACAGTACTCTGGCGGGTGCTGAGTACTGTGGTACCTGCCTCAGAAAACACTCATCAGCAAAGTCCTTTGCAAACCTCAAATGCTTCTTTTCTGTCTCTCGGGTTTCTCTCTTCAGGTGTCTGTTCCCTCTAATTCTTACTCCCTTGATAATTGGTTCACCATCAGATTGCACAGCCCAGTATCTTCCTCCCTCCAGCCTTCCTGGGGGTGGGGGTGGGGGTGGAGGTGGGGCGAGGGGTCGGACTGTATTGGAGAGCATGCGAGGCTTCCCAGGGCTTTTCCCACTGGAGCCCCAAGCTCTGGGGAACAGCTTACTGCTGCCCTAATCATAACAAGGCTCACACCACCATTACACAACTTTAATACCAGCTTTTATGCGGGCATCTGGGGATGTGTGTGCTTATGAGCAATTTGTAATGAAAAAAAGACCGACCTGCAGCAGGCTGGGAGTAGAGGGGCCCAGAGCACCAGGCAGGGCAGGCCCCATCACAGGGGCCGCCCAGGCTCTGGGGACACGGCTGCTGCTCTGGGACGTTTAAGGCACTATTTGATCTCTCGTTAAGCCCCACATGGCTTCAATTTCCATGTGTTCTGAAAAAGAATGGAATTAGAGTCAACAGATCCATTGTGTCTTTCATAAAGATGTGTTCTTAATCAAGAAGGAGACGGAGGAGGAAAGGAAACCTGCATTCATGGAAGGCCTACTATGTGCCAGGACCAGGTCAAGAGCTTTATTTCTATGCATTATCTCCAGTGAGCCTCCCAATAAACCCTTGGGGTAGATTTTGTCATTATCTTTTGTGGTGTATTAAAGAAAGAAAGAAAGAAAGAAAGAAAGAAAGAAAGAAAGAAAGAAAGAAAGAAAGAAAAGAGAGAAAGAAAGAAGAGAGAAAGAAAGATGAAGGAAGGAAGATGAAGGAAGGAAGGAAGGAAGGAAGGAAGGAAGGAAGGAAGGAAGAAAGGGAGAGAGAGAGGGAGAGAGAGAGGGAGGGAGGAAGGAAGGAAGGAAGAAAAAAAGAAAGATGAAGGAAGGAAGGAAGATGAAGGAAAGAAGAAAGAAAGAAAGAAAGAAAGAAAGAAAGAAAGAAAGAAAGAAAGGGAGAGAGAGGAAGAAAGAAAGAAAGAAAGATGAAGGAAGGAAGATGAAGGAAAGAAGAAAGAGAGAGAGAGAGAGAGGGAGGGAGGGAGGGAGGGAGGGAGGAAGGAAGGAAGGAAGGAAGGAAGGAAGAAAGAAAGAAAGAAAGAAAGAAAGAAAGAAAGAAAGAAGGAAGGAAAAAGAAAAAGGCCGCAATATTTGCATCTCATCCCACTGAGAGGAGGAATCTGTTTCTCCAGCCTTCAAATCTGGTATTGACCATCCTCTTGCGTGGGCCAACGAGGCATTACTAGCGAACACAGAGTAGGAAGGGGCTCAAAAAGTGCTTGCACATCAGGGCTTGCCCTCTCTTGCAGCCTTGAACCATTTTTATTACTATGTGAAGAAGCACAGACAACCCTCTGGGAGGAAGAGAGACCAGGTGGGGCAAGACCCCAGCCACTCTGGCCATCTGGGCTGAGGCCACAGGCATAGGAGTGAGGTCATTCTAGATCATCTCCCTCTCAGCCAAGGCAGTGCACACCTGAAGCCCCACTAACCCAGAGAATCATGGGAAATAGTAAGTGGTTACTGTCTTAAGCCACCATGTTTTCAGGTAGTTTATTATTCAGTAAAAGCAACCTGATATATCCCTCATTACAGATGTGGAGCTGAGGCTCAGAAAGGTTAAGTCATTTTTCCAATATTCCTCAATTGGTAAGTGGCAGAGAGGGGTGAGGATCCCAGACTTCCATTGAGTGCATGGAACTACCTGGGATCCCCTACATGATGCCAGCATGTGCAAAGGGACTCCTGAAAATTCTCCTGAGAAATGCTAACGTCCCCACTTCCATGGTCACCATCCCATTTTGAGGAAAGTTGGAAAATCTCCAGTCCAATGGAGAATTTCTACTTACCTGGGCTTCATTCTTACAAAAGGCACAGCATAGAGTTGAAAACTTTTCTCTATATGGCATTCTCAAAAAGCAGAATCTAATTTTTTCACTGTCCCTTATTTTTAAGGATTGTTCCGTCCTTCCACTTAAAGAATATTCAAGGGACCCAGGTAGCCACTGCAAGTTTCTCTATTCCTCTGGCTCAGAGATTCTTGCCTCTGGTCAGGTGTCAGTGGTTTTTCAAATCTTTGGGTGTGTATTTTTTTATTGTGATAAAATGAAATTTAGCACCTTAATCATTTCAAATGTACATCTCAGTGTTGTTAAATACATTCATAATGTTGTACAACCACCTCCGGAACTCTTTTCACTGTAAAATGGAAACTGTACACCCATTAAAGGGCAACTCCCCATTCTTTCCTGCCCCCAGCCCCTGGCAACTACCATTCTATTTTCTGTCCCTAGGAACGTGACTACTCTAAGTACCTTCTGTAAGTGGTATCGTACAGTATTTGTCTTTTTATGACTGGCTTATTTCACCTGGCATACTGTCCTCAAGCATCACTCATGTCGCCTGTGTCAGGATTTCCTTCCTTTCTAAGGCTGAATAATATTCCATCGTATATATATCCCACATTCTGTTTATCCATCCATCCATTGATGGACACGTGAGTTGCTTCCGTGTTTTAGCAATTGTGAATAATGCTGCTATGAATATGGGTGTGCAACCAGCTTAAAGATGAACCTTTGTATGTATCTGGGAACCTCCTTGTTCAATAGTCATTGAATCATTTGAGATGTTTGAATGATAGTTTGAGGAAACGACCTTCCTATGCCAACATCATGTTCCAAGGAAGGTCTGCCTGAATATGGACTCCTCTGTGCTCCAGGAGTCAGTTAATTGAACAAATCTCCCCAGTGAAGTCCCATTATGCTTGTTGGTGTACTCTCAGGCTAACCCATGTACCCCATAATATAGGCAAAGGATAATACACAAGTTCTGGGTCCCAGAGGCAGGGTAGCCCTCCTTCTTGATGCAAAAATGTTATTTAAGCAGAATTACAAAATAACCACTGTCGCTTCAGGGCTCTGTGTCCAGACAGCAGGAGCGGGCGGAGCAAGAGCCCCCGGGGTCATTCTGAAGCAACGATAGATGGTCCTTCACTGCCTTTAAGGGTACAGTGAACTTTGGGGCTCTTTTTTTACTGAGAAGGAACCTGAGCTGGAGCCAGAATAGAACTGACTTCTCAAAACCAGAGGAGAAACTGTAGCTGGCCTGGAGGGTTCTCCCTCTGCACCCCAACCCACACACAGCTCCACCTGTCCTCCAGATAGAAAGGAAGCATGTATCTGGAGAGAATCCACTGGAAACAGTGCCAATTTTGTCAGCCTGCCCAGTGTACCCGCCATCTCTAACTATGGTTTGGCTGACACAGGAACAGGGCTCCTCTTCTCCCTGCCAACACCTGGCTGGGCACACGGGGCCAGGCCATTCTCCTCTGCTCAAGCGGGGAGACAAGGGCCTGCTCTGCACAGCTGGATTAAGAGTTCCACCCCAGAGCATATCCCTCAGGAGGGGAACAGTCACTTGGGCCTTCTTTTTTTCTTTTTATAAATTAAAAAAAATTTTTTTTAATGTTTGTTTATTTTTTGAGAGACAGCGCTAGTGGGGGAGGGGCAGAGAGAGAGGGAGACACAGAAGCCAAAGCAGGCTCCAGGCTCTGAGCTGTCAGCAGAGAGCCCGACGCGGAGCTCAAACTCACAAGCCACGAGATCATGACCTGAGCCGAAGTCTGATGCTTAACCGACTGAGCCACCCCACCCAGGCAGGCGTCCCTCACTTGGGCCTTTCAAAGTGCTCATCAGTCAGGGCAGAGTGCTCAGTCCCTGGGCATCTTTGGTCAGATCCCCCTCCTACTGGCAGCTTATAATGGCCAGGTCACACCCTTGCCTCTGGAAACCCAAACTTCTAGCCCCAGCCTGGGTCTTCCAACTACAGACCTCCATGAAGAGCACCTACTGTTGAACCCAGCCTAAGGCAGGTCTGACTCCGAGGACAGTCCACCTAGAAACATAGAACAGGGGTGTGTGTTTTTTCCCTCCCCAATACTGCTCCTGCTTCCCCCAGAGGGAAAATGAGCTCTTCCCTAAGGAAGAATTGCCTTTAGGCTACTCTAAGAAGAAGCCACTGCAATTGGCAGAAGCAGGGATGGCTCTAGAAGGGAGAGAGCATGAGCAGGAGGATAGCCAAGTACACTCCATGCTCAGTGCAGAGCCCAAGGCAGGGCTTGATCCCATGACCCCGAGGTCGTGACTTGAACTGAAATCGAGTCAGATGTAGGTCCTGTCCCTCAAACTGTGGCTGCCCTTCTGTGACCCAGTCTGTAGGTCTTTGAGCCCCAAGGACAAGGACCCATGTTCAACAGGCAGCAGCTTCCCTACCACATACTTACAACTGAAGCACTCTCTAAATGTGGGTGTTTCCAGGAAGCTAAAAGGCTCTGGCTGGTGCCTCCATTTTGGGCCTCATGCTTCCTGCCCCAGATACTAACCCCTGTCACCAAGGCCAGCCTCCTGCTCACCTTCTCACCAATTCATGATCGTGGAAGAAAAACACAATCTCTTGGCTACATCCAAATGAAAACCTTCTGTGTATCAAAGAACATAATCAACAGAGTGAAAAGGCACCCTATAGAATGGGAGAAAACATCTGCAAATCATGTATCTGATAAGGGCTTAATGTCTAGAATATATAAAGAATTCTTACAACTTAACAACCACACATACGCACACACACACACTCCTACAACCCAATTTAAAAAATGGACTAAAGACTTGAATAGACATTTCTCCAAAGAAGACATACAAATGGCTAATAAGCACTGGAAAAAATGGTCAACATCATTAATGGTTAGGGAAATGCAAATCGAAACCACAATGAGATACTACCTCACACCCGTTAGCATGGCTACTACAAAACAAACAAACCCAACAACAGAAAATAACAAGTGTTTGTGAGTGAATGTACAGAATGGATGCTTCCTCATTCCCTGACTCTCCACTTCTGCCTTCACTTCTTCCAAGTCTTTTCCCCATGAGGGGTGGGAGCCCTAAGCATTTCCACTCTTTCCCCTGGTGACCCTACCCCCTCCCCATTCAAATATCAGTAGTTCCTAACCCCTGAGGTCCCTCCTCATATCTTGCTAATTTCACAGACTCCAGTGGCATCTGGAGTGACTGTCCTGGTGCCTCTTCCCAGCCCAGGGTCGGCTGCCATCTAAAGTGAGGGAGGGTGTCTCTGGGCTGAGGGTCTTTGAGCAACTTGGGGGCAAGATGGACAGTGGACGCATCCCTCCTGCCTGCAGTTAGCTCCTCTTCACCCATAACTCACGGTCTTGTGGGTCAATTCCTTTAAAAAACAAAACAACAACAAAATACCTAGGCTGGTTTTCAGAAGAGATTTATACTCCTCCTTTAACATGACCTTCACCTATTTGCGGACAGTTAATAACCTCAGCCATGAATGGCACTAGGCCCAGATCTCTTGCTGTCTGTCTAGGATTCTCCTTGATCATAGACCACGGAGGGGGAGGGATTTGGTTTGACTGTTAGCTTTGTTTTAGCTGTCACTGATAGATACAAGCAGAGCTAGTCTGATTAAAATGTGGGAAATCCCTATCCCTTCAGGCCCCATCCCTTTCCTGGCAGAGCCCCGAAATAGGCTTGTCAAATTTAGCCAATAAAAATAATGTTGTCCAGTTAAATTTGAATTTCAGATAAACATTGGAGTAATTTCTTATGTCCCAAATCTTGCATGGGACAATCCTGCTCCAGAGACATCCCCAAGGAACACTAGGACATCCCAGAACACTGACTGAGCCCACTGAGCAGGCCATGTTGGCCTAAGTGGGGGGATCAGAACAGCTGACCTCTAAGATTCTTTCATCCTGAGGATTTTGTGATTTCTTATGTACCACCACACCAAGGGGTGGGGTACGCAGAACACGGGTTGTGGTCCATGCCTGTGAGGGGCCCCTCCTCAAACTTCATCTCCTGCCCAGGGCTCTGCCTGCGGTATTATCCACTTCTGCACAGGAGCCTCAAACTCTGTGCTTTGCTTCATCCTCAGCCCCAACACTGCCTCCCAGCCAGGCATTTCCAGGTGAGCATCAACACTGAATAACGGGTTGTGACTCTGCCTCCTGCCATCTCCTCCACCTGCCCTCAAGTCTGGGTCCTCCTCCCCAGCGTTCTGGAAGTATCACCTGATACCACAGGTGAGTAGTTTGTAGTCACAGGCTTTGCTAGTACAGCAGGCTCCCCTCAGAGTGGTGCAAGCCAATCTTTCCTTGAAGCAGGAAGGCCTCGGGCTTCCCGAATGAGAACCCTTGTCAGGATGTCCGTTCCTAAAAACAATGAGCCAAGATCACCACATGAGAGAGAAAACTGTGTTTAGTTTGGCTCAAGTCAGGTCTGACAGAGAGTGTGTGTGATAACCATCTTGGGGCTCTGCTAGAGGATACAGACCAAGGAGGAAAGAGGAGCCGGGCAGGGGACTCACAGAATCAGGAGATAAGGGGCGAGGGGAAACACAGTCTGAAATGCAGGAATGTACCCAGCCCTGGTTTGCCCGAGAGGCTGAATGAAGCAGGCTTGCAGATACAATGATGAAGATACTGACAATAATGCCAGAGTCATACTTTCTGCATCTTTCTCTTGAAACATAACAAGGAAACCATCTCCATTTCTGTCTCCTCTTAAAATGGAGGAGGATGATGCCTCGTCCATGTCAGCTCGAGGCACAGCGTCCACCCAGGTCAACTAACCAGTGACAACTAAATGGACAAACAAATGAAGGTAGCTGCCCTATTAGAATTCCCTCTGCAGGGAGGGATATCTAGGTTCAAAGTCTGCCTCTGTTACTACTTGTGTATTGGCCTTGGATAAGTACTTGCTCTCTTCAAAGCCTCAGTTTCCTTATGAGTAAAATGGCGTTAATGACTATCAGTTTTACCACACAACGGTAAAGATGGAAGGAGATGACATTTCAGAAAGGGCTTAGAAACTCTAAAGCAGTGTGCAAGTGCTAAATACCACAGAACGCGATCCCTACCTCTAGGCAGTGAACAGTCTAGACCTGTACAATCCAATATGGTGGCCACCAGCCATAATGTGACCATTGAGCCCTTGAAATGTGACTGATAAAAACGGACACAGGCTCTAGGTATATTACAAAACAGAATAAGAACATAAAAATGCATGCTGAGATGATACTATTTTGATATATTGGGATAAATAAAATATATTCTTAAAATTAATTTCTTCTGTTTCTATTTCCTTGTTTTAATGTGGCTAGTAGAACATTTTAAATTATATGTGAGGCTAAAACATATTTCTATTGGATAGTGCTGGTCTAGATGGACCACAAGCCATGTGCACACACACACAAAGTCAGTGATAATACAAGAGCCTAAAAATAACATGTCAATAAGGACAAGGCCAAGAGGGGTACTCAACATCTTATGAATGTTTAATTAGGCTGACAATAGCAATAATTTATTACCATGCATTCAATGCTGGCCGACCAGTGTGTTTTAGAATGCAAACTAATTATGTGTGTGTCTCTTCTGGGCCTCTGCTGGTCAGAAGAGCTAACATAAACATTCTGAATTCTAAGTGACCTTCAGGACAATCCAACCCAACACGTGATTTGTTTCAGTTGGAGAATCTGAGGTCCAGAGAAAGACTGAACAGCCCATGAATGACCCCGTGTATCTTCCATTAGACCACAGTGGGGTTTCAGAGATTTTCAAAAAACTTTTTATCAAGATTGCCTAAATTGAGTCGCACAATAATTCTGGGAAATAACATGTCTGCATTTGGCAGATGAGAAAACTGAGGCCCTGAATGACTAAACACGTATAATTAGTGGACATCTTTGAGGCCAGCGCCCTGACCTTTCACCCCACGCTCTTCTTCCCACCACAGGCTCCCTCTCTAGATCCAGAAGATGGTCCAATAACATGCAGAGTCGCCTTCCCTGGTGCCCCCACCACCTCTTGTTCAGGACGCGCCTGTGAGTGTTCTTCAGCCTAATTAAATCATGGAACCACACTGATCCTTTCTTCCAAGGTCCAGGGGCACTGTTTCCTCTGCACCCCGGTTCAGCTTGGGAATGTTGACTTTGGAAAACGGCACCAAAAACTTTCTGGCTGCAATTTCCAAATCAGAAACAGCCTCCAAATCCTTACTGAGCAGAGAGCAAGAAATCTCGGTAGGTGGGGTTATTTAGCCTGTGAGAGCCTAGAACCTCCTCTCTGTATGGAGCCTCCAGGGATGTATGAGGTCATTGCATTTAGATCACATCCACAAATGGGTACGTTCTGTATGTTCTGGGATTTAGATATAAATAAAAAGATTAAGTCTTAGCTCCTGGTCATTCCTGGTCCAACAGAGATTCACACAAATGGTTAGCTGGACCATGTGGCAGAAGGATGTGAATACCATACAATGGAGCCCAGAATAAGGAAGCTCGGGTCCAAGTAGGCTCCCTGGGAGAGTGGGGTCTTAGAGGAAGGGAAGGACATCATAGGCAGAAAGGCAGGGAGAACAGAGACACAAGAAAACGTCAGTTTTTGAGCACACGTGACACGGGTGGCTGTTCCTCTCTGATGCTCCCCAAGTCTCCCTGAACCAAACCTCTTCAGCAACAACAGGAACTCCATTTCTCTCTGGGATGCTTCATCTCCATGCCCAATCTCATTATGAGCACCCCAAAAGGGCAGATGCCATCATAGCCATCCTTCAGATCAGGGAAGACCTGGGGAGGTTAGTGCCCTGACTGGCATCACACTGCAATTAAGGGGCAGAACCCAGGCATCACCAAGGGTTCCTGGACCCTCTACCTCTCTTCTTTCCCTCCTGTACAGTTCAACAGCCTAGAATTGCAAAACTCCAAGGGTTTTCTCACCCTCCCTTGTTTTAAAGGCAGCTCAGTTACTGCTAGGTACCTCTTATGGGGCACTTTGCTTGTTGGCCCTGTTCTGCAGCTGTTTTCTCAAGGTCTTTAACTTACCTTCCAAGGTGCTTCTTTCATCTCTTACTCTCTTCTCTTAAAGATCTAGTCGAATTTAGGACATGGTAATTGTTCAATAGAGACTTGATGATTCGTTGATTGCAGGATGGGAGGATTTCCCTATAAGGGTCTAATGATATTGTCATTTATAATAAGAGATATGTATTTGGTCTTCATTCCTGTCCTGGCACAGAGCTTCTAAAACCCTTAGAATTTCTGGGGCACCTGGAGGGCTCAGTCAGTTCAGTGTTTGACTCTTGATTTTGGCTCAGGTCATGATCTCATGGTTCATGATATCGAGCCCCGCATCGGGCTCTGTGCTGGGCCTGGAGACTGCTAGGGATTCTCTCTCTCCCTCTTTTTCTGCCCCTCCCCTGCTCTCTCTCTTTCTCTCTCTCTCTCAAAGTAGATAAATAAACGGGGCACCTGGGTGGCTCAGTCGGTTAAGTGTCCGACTTCGGCTCAGGTCACGATCTCACGGTTTGTGAGTTCGAGCCCTGCATTGGGCTCTTTGCTGATGGCTCAGAGCCTGGGGCCTGCTTCGGATTCTGTGTCTCCTTCTCTCTCTGCCCCTCCCTGACTTGTGCTCCATCTCTCTCTGTCTCTCAAAAACAAATAAATGTAAAAAAAAATTTTTTTTAATAGATACACTTAAAAAAAAAATAAAACCCTTGGAATTTCCTAAGTGACAAGAGCTATGAAGGTGTCTTTTGTCATGTTAATGAGATGACTTTCAGAAAGTCCCTAGGTAACCCAAGGATGGGGAAAGAGAATAGGGACTGAGAAGTGAGTTCAGTCACCAATAACCAATGATTTAGTCAATCATTGTAATATAATGACACCTCCATGAAAATCCAGAAGGACTGGCTTTGGGGAGCTTCTTGGCGGGGAGCACAAAGAGGTGCTGGGCCTGCTTGGGATTCTCTCTCTCTCCTTCTTTCTCTGCCCCTCCCCCACTCATTCTCTCTGTCTTTCTGTCAAAATTGTTTTGAGAGAAACAAAAAATTGTTCAATAATAAACAAATATTGACACCCCCCCCCCCCCCCCCCCCCAGAATTCAAATCTATATCACCTCTTGCACTAACGGGGATGACTTTGAGCTGGCCCAGCAAGGTTAGGGAAGCCAGGACAGGAAGGCTTCAGAATGAAGTCTGAACAACACTGCTCTCTCTACCCACACAGAGCTCTACTACAAAGAGCCCTAATGCACCAAAGATTTGGTCCCTCCTGTCCACCAAGTCAGGAGGCATAACCTCAGAGGATCCCACCTCTTGTGGCCTAGAAGGTATCCCTGGGTTCAGCCCCTGTGCTTCCCAAAGTGCCCCTTATAGTCTGAGGGCCGTATTGTGGGTCAACAGCCGAGGCACTAGGTGTGGGCTGGGAGGGAAGGAGGGGGTTTTCTCCTGCACTTGTATCCGGCTCCTTTGCCACAAGGCCGTTCCTGCTAACCTGACTCTCCTGAATTTCCACTAGCTATGGGTGCCCTGCCCAGGGTGATAGCCCCAGACAAAAAAAAGATGTACTTGAAATAGATGAGAAACTTAGGCTTGGCTCCCAGGTGCTCCCTGGGCCTCCAGCACACCATTGCCAGAACTGCTCAGTGAGGCTGGCCACAGCCCCCAAATCAGGCCTAGAATTCTCTAGACTTCCTTATGGGTGCATTAGATCCCTTGCCCAGTGTCAGCAATCCTCCAGGGCCTGGCCTGGACCCTCAAGGGACCCAGGAAACAGTTCTTACTCCCAGTGAGACACCTCTTGTCTCTGGGACACCTCTCTCCAGTAATGTCTCCCAGTCAGAACTTAATATCCAGGTTCACTAGATGCCATAGGGGATGAGCCAAGTCTAGAGCCTCTGACATAGTTTTGAGGGCTCATCTCTGACTCACTTTTAATTTTACTCAGGCTTTGAGAAGACTTCACAACATGGGTACCACCCTATTTGGAAACTTGAAGGCTGTGGCAGGCTCCAGACTTTGCCAGCATTTGGGGTGGTGCTGTCCCGGAAGATGGTGGAGTGGCCAGGCACCTGTGACTGAGGCATTCTGTATGACAGCCGCTCCCCATTCTCACCTCCCCTCCCCATACCGTAAGGGACCTGGGGCCTCAGGTTCCCCAGGAAGGCCAAGACCCTAAAGCTTCTGTGACACTTGAGATCCTCCAGTGCTGCCCTTGGCCCTTCCTGGGGGCCATCCTCCTTCCCTATCACCGGACTCTCATAAAGCCTGGTGTATGAGAGAGGGTCCTATACTCAGGAGAGAAGAAAGTCAGTGATTTTCACTGTGGCCTAAGCCCCTTTCCTAGGACCACGGGGAGGGAAGGGAGACAATGGCCGAGTATCACCCAAGCTCTGGCCACCATGTTTGGTGACTTACATCTGCTATCCCCTTGGCAGCATGCAGGTGGGCATCTCTTTCCTCCGTGGAGCTCCTGCTTCCAGGTGCCCCAGCTGGCTTTGTGGAAATACTCCTGGGTGCTGTGTACATAGTGGGTAGGATGTAGTGGCAAAGGCAGGCCTGAGCTCACAGCCTCGATTCAGAAGGGCTGCCCACATTCCACATTTGGCAAGACTCTGGATGGACTTCTGAGTTTGCCAAGACCCTCCACGGCTTCTGGTGCAGCTGAGGTTAGATGATCCTTAGTGTACCCTGAAAACTTGAATGCCGTGTGGAAACATTCTAATTTCACCTGAACTTGCACAGGCCTCAGCTTGTTGTGAAGGTGACACGAAGCTTCAGAATTTTGTACAAGGGCTCTGTGCTTAACCCCCTCTTGGGGCTAAAAGCGAGGCTCACAGGCCCCGGGAACTGCACATAACCAAGTGCGTACATGTGCCCCTGTGAACATCACCTGCCCAGACTGGATGACACTCAGTGCTTTGAGAGCAAGAGAGCATATCTTACACCCACCAACTTCTACGGCACCAGTTACACTGTCAGTGCTCATCAATGGCCCACTAACGAATGCATCACTTGCTAAGTGGATTTATTAGGGGCTTGCCTTCGTACAGGGCCATCCACAGTCAGGCCATGAGATGACCACTGGGGCACCGGGAGAACAGACCAAGTCAACAGAGCAGAGTGGGGAACAAAGCAGGGGAGGGCTGTTGGGAGGTCCAGATGCTGGCATTCAGACTGATCTGGAAAGCTGCTGAACCCACGAGATCTGGGAAGCCACGGAGAACATCAGAGAGGCCTGTCAGGCAAGGCAGGTATGGAGATGCACCCAGAAACCACGCTGATCCCAGGGCAAAGCTTCCACTCCAGGTGAATTGGCCCCCCAGTGAGGGGAGCAGGGCAGACACTGAAGATCAGGGGGCTGAGAGGGACCTGAGAAGAGCTGGCCTGACGCTGAGCTGCTTGTCCAGAGCCCCCGAGTTGCAGAAGGGCAAGCCCCCTGCATCCAGGTAAGCCTCACTCAAGGCCCTGTTTGAGGGCCCCAACAGGAAGGTGACAAGGACTTGGTGTGAAAGGCCTCTTCGTATCACGTCAACAGTAGAAGCCAGAGAACCATGCGAACTCACCCCAGCAGAGGTGAGAAAGTAAACACATCACCTGTGATGCCTTCGAGCCTAACCCTGAGAAAGCCGGGGCTGGGCCAGCTGGCACACAGATTGTCTTTCTTTCCAGTGCACACAGAGTCTCTACTTGCCCGCAGCCTGGTGTCTTCCTAAGCCCGTGGCCATGTCACTCCACACTCTTTGCGGGCGTGTGCTCTTGTGTGTGCATGCACACCTACCTCAAGTGCTAGAAGAGCGCATGTTTATATTCTTTATTGTCCTCACAGGCATTTCTATGGAAGTCACATTTTTCTAAACGTTTATTGCAAGTGAAAGAAAATCATAAGTGTGTAGTGTGGAATTACTGACACGTTCAGGATAAACGAGGGACATTAAAGGCTCTGTTAGGATTGGGTGACAGCTGCCAAGAATCTTTTCTATAATCATAAATGAGATAAGCACGAAGCAATGAAGACGACGTAAAACCCCTGGCGCAGACCAGGGGCAGGTGTTTCCCCTGCCGCAGTTAATGACCCTGTGCAGACTGGGAACACGTGCAGCCCAGGGCTCAGGGGGCCGGGAGCCTCGGGGTGACTCCCTCCTTCTCCACGTCCCATCTTACCTACATGTATTTTCCTGGCTGACAGCCCCGGCCTGGAAAGCATCCCTCTGCAGCGTTCACCTACTGGAGTCCCTGCCAGTCTCTGAGTCTCCGGGGCTCAGCGGGGACCCTCTTCCTTCTGGGAGGGAGACTGCCTTAACCTCTCCACACCACACACCCTGCCTCCTGCTGTGCTCATCCGCTGGGTGTTCCCGGAGCTCTTGGTTAGGGGGATGCTTTTTCCCAGCTTCCAGGCAGGGCGCCTGCGGCTCATTCAGGCAAATATGTCACTGGGCTCTTACCAGCTACACCCTGGGGATCCCTCAGTGAGCAAGCTTTTGCCTCTATTCTTTACTTTCAAACTGTTCCTCCCTTCCCTCCAAAAGTGCTCTATTCTGAAACTTGCAAGCAACATTGGATTAAGGACCCACGCCGCTCTGTTGCTGCCCCGGTAGTGTCCCTCAGGGGAGCAGAGTCAGCTGCAGAAAAGCTGTGAGGGGCATAGAGCTTCGCTTAGGGCACTCAGTGTGCTTGTGCTTCTTCTCCTCCTCCCCGGCCATGCCACCCCCATCTCCTGGCCTCCTCCTACCATTGGAGGATTCTGGGGGGCTTTCGAGAAGGGTGGGTGGAGAGCAAGCGAAGAAGGGCTGCAGTTTGCCAACTCAACCTGAAGGCAGGACAGGGAGCAAATTGAGGGCTCTCAGAGGATTCAGCCCCCTGTCCTCTCTGCCTCCCAAAATTAAAGCCTAGCCAGACTGAGGGGGAGCGGGCTCCTCAGCTTGTACAGGAGGCGTAATGGAAAACAGAGCAGCCCCTGGTCACAGAGACTGGGGTGGGGTCTGGGACCCAGGCAGACTCACCTCAGATGTCTTCACCTCCCGCCCATGCTCCTCAGAACTCCTCTGAGCTGACAGCTCAGAGCCTGGAACCTGCTTCGGATCCTGTGTCTCCCTCTCTCTCTGTCCCCTGCTTGCTCTCTCTTTTTCTCTAAAATAAGTAAACATTAAAAAGCACTTTTCTAAAAGAAGGTCAGGATGTAACCCCTTCTGAATGTCCTGCCTCCATCACATCTGCCCCAGGTGGAGACTCCTGTCTCCCTTGGAAACGTGACTCCATCCTGCATCCCAAACTTTGGGCCCCACTGCGAGCTTCCACCCACTGTACCCCCATGGGCTCATCTCATTTTTGTGATGAGCGTAGACTCTTGCTCTGTCTCCAGGGAGGTCTGTATCATGCTCCTTGTAGGAGTAAGCCCTCAGGAGAAAATGCCAGTGCAGCAAAATAGAATTATGTCACCTATTCTTTTCCCAGAAACGAAGTAAGGAGAGAAAAGGAGGGCCAGATTTAGGTAGATTTCGGTAGAGTAGGAAATCAGAGCTGAGGAAGTTCTACCAAATGATTTTTTAAATACGCTCTTTATTTTACAATAATTTTAGATTTCTAGAAGTTAACAAAAGTAGTAGAATGAGTTCCTGTATCTTCTTCACTCAGTTTCCCCTGATGGCAACATCTTACACAACCAGGGTACGTTTGCCAAAACTAAGAAATTAACATCGGTGCATTACCATTAATTAAAGTTTATGTTTTATTTGGATCTTACCGGTTTTCCCACTAATGTCATATTCCTGTTCCAGGATCCGATCTGGCACACAAATGTTTTTAGTAATTCAACAAACTTGTACCTTTGGTGCTAAAAAAGCCACCACTAAGGAATCATGCCTTTGGAAAGCAGAGCCTTCCTGATCTTTTTTTTTTTTTTTAATGTTTATTTATTTTTGAGAGAGACAGAGACAGAGACAGAGTACGGGGGGTGGGAGGGGAGAGAGAGGGAGACACGGAATCTGAAGCAGGCTCCAGGCTCTGAGCTGTCAGCACAGAGCCTGAGGCAGGGCTCAAACTCACAAACCATGAGACGGTGATCTGAGCCGAAGTCGGACGGTCAACCGACTGAGCCACCCAGGCAACTTCCTGATCTTAAGGAGCCTCTAACACAGCACGCTCTGGGATGAGTGATCCTGTGAATGTGCTATCAGGCAAGAGCATGCCATTATCTGTCCTCTATAGGTATCCAAAGATCAGATAAGCACCTGTGTCTGTGGTGCAGCATGACAAGAGTCTGTGACTTCCTGGGGGAGGCTGGCCCCCCCGAGCAGGGGTATGGGATGGGGGTGGGGGCTGGGGGAGCATTCCAGCCCCTAGTCACACTCCTAGGCAAACATAGCATTGCTTTGTCTCACCAAGGGCCAGAGGACCTAAAGACCTGTGTTCTTGTCCTGGCACTGTCCCTCTCCAGCTAAGGGGCCTTAGGAATTTCAGTGTCCCCCCCGCCCCACTCCTCAGTGGCCTGGCCTGCACGCCAAGGGGGCAGGCTGGGAGATCTCCAGGCTCCACCTGCTAACCATCCACTATTGGCCATGTAGAGCATCCTGGAATCTGACAGACAAGGACCAAGAAAAGACACTGCCTCAGCTACTTCAGGGACACCAGAGGGTCACTCCTTCAAGTCTTATCCCTGAGGCCCACCACCAGAGGTCTAGCCTCAGAGGTCAAGTTCGGAAACAGGAAACACGAGAACAATTCCACAAAGAGGTGATTTCAAGACAACTAGCCACCAGCAGCACAGCTGTACAGCCACACCATCTCCCTCTCTCCAAGCCTCTCCCCAGGTTATACGCACGGCCACCACAGCACGGGCCGGTGGAGGGGGTATGTCTAAACACACACGGCTGCCTAACTGTCTGGATAGGACAATGTACCCTGTCCTATGCTGTGGTACGGGTGCCCATACAACCCTCACCCCTGGGCCTGGGCAGGTGACAGAGAAGTAACTTCCACTAAGGGTCAGGGGGTTGAGGGACAAAGCCTGGGGTGGGGCCTAGGGGAGCAGCTGTGAGAGCACCTTAGATGAGCTTCCACAGGGTCTCCTGGGTATGACTGTTAGAGCCTGAGGACCAGGAACTACATAAAGGCTGCGTGGCCCCAAATCCCTCCACCAGAATTAACCGAGAGGACAGGACTGCACTCTGTGCTGTGAGCCCATAGAGGAGGGACACTTAGGGGCGGAGAAGTCCTTCTTCCCTCGACCCAGGGGCTGGGCTCCTAGAGCCCCACGGGGAAAGTGCTCTCTCAAAACAATCAACGACAGCCTCCTGAGAATAATTATAAGGCCATCCAGGGGTCTGGAGTTACATGAATTCTATGTGTTTTTGTTCTTTTCTTAAACAGAGTGCATGTGGCTCACTCACCTGGAGACATTTGTCTGATTTTTTTACCCTAAGTTAAAGGGTTTGGGGCTTCGTGGGCCACACTACATTCCTCCGGTTAATGAGAACCACAGGCAGATACTTAGCAGTTTGTGTCGAAATCTTCCATGGACTATTTATATTCTTTTGCATCTCCTGACAGTACCTGGTAGGGATTTCTGCCCACAGTGCATTTGAGTGAATGGTGCTCACCAATCGTGATTCAAGTGTATGTAGCAACAGGGGTGAAATTAGCTACTGGGAAAAGAAGTCCAGAATTCAGAGTTGTGTCCCCTTCCCCTCCATCAGGGGCACAGGTACCTGTTGGATGGAGATGTGCAGGCCACCTTGGCCTGAAAGTAGGACATTGAACAGAGTGACTTGGCCTTTCAGATCAAGAAAAAACATTCTTGTTTGTTGTTTTGATTTTGTTTTTTTTTTTTTTCCTGGTCCTCCTTTAAGGAAATGGAAAAGAGAAGGGAAAGCAAAATAAAACACAAAAAACAATGTTCTCCTAAGCTTCAGAATGGCCAAAGCCTTTGATTCTTCAACTGCAAGTTTAAAGAATGGCTCTGTTTGGGTGGTTTCTCCATCTCTTTACAGTGCCAGTAACAATTAATCACATTTCTGGGATTGTTCACAATCGCAGGACTCTTGGCACTCATCACCTCCAGTCCCTGGATGCCAACAGGGAGGGTCTCACCTCCAGGCTTCAGACAGCATACTCCAGGGACCTTCCACCTGTGCAGCCTCAACCTCCACACCAAACGCCCCTGAGGAGGGTGGGAGTCTCTGTACAAGTGGCATTGGAAGCAGGGGAAACCTAAGGTTGAAGCCGGTCAGAGCTCCCCTTGGCCAGGGCTGGGCATCTCATTCACTGGAGGCCCTTTCTAAGAGGTGCGAGTCTAGGCCCCACCCCCAGGGGTTCCTTTGGAACCCAAGGTCTGGAACCAAGGCATCTGTATTTTGCAAAAGCAGCTCAGCAATTGTGTTTTGTGTCCAGGGTCACCACACATAGCTGACAAGTACAAGGCATCCTCGTGGAGCCCTCAGAACCACTGGACTCAACCCAGTAATGTGGTCAGCTTCTATACAGAAACATATTGGTATTGGATGAAGAAGGCTGGCAGGGTGACCCTGGCCACGAGGGGGAAGTCCTTGTCATTTTCTTCCTGGGGATGCTGGATGGAGGAGTGTCAGGCCACACCACCCAGGAAGAAACAGCTCAAAATGGTGGCATGGTGACCGATCAGTCAGCAGGGCCCAGCCCAGGAATGACAGGCCAAGAGAATATGGGCTCTTGAACTCTATAGAGGAAAACTAGAAATGATTTTCTTGGTTTAAAAAGAAAAATGCAAGCCTCAAAATATAATGTGTCCAGGGGCACCTGGGTGACTCAGTTGTTTGGGCATCCGACTTCAGCTCAGGTTGTGATCCCACGGTTTTGTGGGTTCAAGCCCCGCATCAGGCTCTGTGCTGACAGCTCAGAGCCTGGAGCCTGCTTCAGATTCTGTGTCTGCTTCTCTCTCTGCCCCTCCCACACTTGTGTGCTCTCTCTCTAAAATATATATATATATAGTGTCCAAATTTAGGGGAAAAGGTCAGAAAACCTTTCTGCTTATTCCCAACAGCCAGCCCAAAGTCTCCAACCAAGCAGACTAGTTTGGTGGTTAAAGGCACTATGCTGGTGCCAGCTTGCTGGGTTCAAATCCCAGCACAGCCACTTAGTGGGTGACCTTGCACAAGTTACTACTCTCTCTCTCTCTCTCTCTGAGACTCGATTTCCCCATCTATAAAATGGGGATAAAAATAGCACGACTTTGTAGGGTTGTTGTAAAGATTAAGTGAGAGTGTATGTGGAAAGTGCTGAGAACAGGGCTTGGCCCCACATGCTGTGGAAATGTTAATTACTGTTATTACTCGTAACATGTTCTCCCAGCTGCTGCCAGTCATTCCTGGGCACCAAGCCCTGAAAAGTCAAGATCTGAAGAGCCAACGCAGAGCTCCTGATGGCAGCAGCAAAATGAATACTCTCCCTTCTCCTAATCCTTTGGAGATTTGGGCCTTAGAAGCAGACTGGGTTAGGAAGCATTTAGATGGGCCAGTTGAGTAACCTGGGACACATTCACATGGTGGAATGTGATGTGACCATTACAGATAATGTGTGCATATAAATACATGTAGAAGGATGTATGACACAGTGCTGAGTGAAATAAACAGGTAACAGAACAGGATGGCCCATTTTTGTTAAAAGTATATACGTGCAGCATGTATGAATCACACTCTACAAGTTGAGATATGCAGGAAGTATCACATGTCGTCATTTTACTTTTTTTTCAGCTCAAATCTGACTCTGTTTTACCCTGTTGGACTGGCAGAAAATTTCCTCTTAGGCATGACCTCGGTTTCTTCTCCTATCCAGTGACGCATGAAAATCCAGCATGCTAACATGGTGCCCAGAAGATAGGAGGCCGGCCTCTAGCCTCCTGTCTCTTGTGGCTGCACTGACATCCTCATGCGCAAGCCCACAGGCCCCTTGCAGGTATGTGGCTGCTCATAGATGGGGAGCACAGGGGTGGTGCTCCTCAGCAAGACTGGGAGCTCAGGTGCCTTCATCCTGTTCCCCGGGGGCAGTCATTTTCCTCAGGTGTCCTGTCCCCTCTGCAGGTGCTACCAGGACAGGTCAGGTTCCCTGCAACCTGAGGCCTATCAACTCCTGAACTCTGACCAGGGTTGGGCTCTGTCTGGTTCCCTCTCCCAACCCCTGTGCACACCTGCCATAACACCCAGCTCTTCAGGAAGCTTGGGTTTTCCTGAGAGCCAGAAAGAGGGACAGCTTCTGCCTTCTCCTCCCCTGGAGCTGCCCAGACTGGGAACGCATGGACTTAGAATTGAGGAGGAGAGGAGCCAGGGAGAACCCACACTGATTGATAGCACAGTACATTACGTGACCACATGCGTATGTGTGTGCCTAAGGACCAGTCTGGCCAGTGTGTGCCCAAACATAGTTCTCTGGCGGGGAGGGGACATTATGGGAGATTGGAATGGTCTCCTTTTAATTTTCTGTACTTACTACAGTAACTGTGAATCATTGGTATTAAAAATTGTAAAGTTTGAGAGAAGCATTTGGATTCACTTAGAGGCCTGGATGATGAGTTTCTGAAACAGGAGGAAGTGAAAAGCAGGGAAAATGGAACTGGCCCTCTGAGCAAAATGAGTATCGTCTGAGTGACTTCACCTCTCATGCACGCTCTGACAGTTAAGTCCTTCTTGTTCACATATAAATAGCTACATGCTGTAAGAGGCACCCTCAGAGCACTAGGGGGAGAAGTCAAGAGCTGGGCGAGCTAAGCCTTGCCCTACTGCCCCCTCCACCAGGAACCAGCTTTCCCAAGAGCATAGCCTGGGTCATGCCTGTTATCGCCAAGCAGCATGTATATGTGGGGGGGGGGGGTGCATGTAAATTTCCCCAACTCCCTCCTTCCCTGAGTGCCTGTTCAGCGCACCCTTCCCTGAGCCATACCAACGCCTCTAGATGTGTTTCTGTGTTTCACCAGCTCCTGTCCCACAAACCTTCACTGGACCACAGAACAAAGAAGAGGAGCAAGAGGGGATGGGTGTCTCTCATTCTGGTTCTATGGATCACAGGGAACCTGGCTTATTTGTTTTGGTGGGCTGGCCAGCTGTGAGCTGTTTGGCTTAGGGCTGTAGGATTAGGACTGTTTTCCTTCAGAGTTTGGTTCAGGGGTGAGAAGAAAGGTCCCAAGTTGAGGACAGCCTGGCCTCTAGGCTCTCATTTCTCACTGATGCTTCTGGAGATTCCAGCTCTCCCACAAGTGTCAAGGATGCTGCCTTACAAAGAGGGGCGGCTCCCTGGATAGAGGTAGCTGGTTGTCACCCCCATCCCAGGGCCTAAAACTGTCCTATAGCTCCTTGGGAGAAAGCCTCAGTGGCGTAGGTAAAACACAGAGCGAATAGTCAGGGCAACAGCTCCTCTCTCAGCCTCAGGGCTCCCACAACTCTCAAAGACTGCTTCTTCCCTCCCCCTCCCAGCAGATTCCAGCATCCCCAGGACATGGAGTAGGTGGGGTCCTCAAAGACTCTTTGATCTTTAAACCCTCAAATCCACTGGACTGCCAGGCCATAAATATTGTGCTAACCACCCCGGTCGCCAGCCCTCCAGAGTAACAATATCTATGGCTTTAATTTTGGCTTTGATAACAATGGCTACCTTCTATTTAGTGATTCCTGTGTCTGGGCTTTTTCCCCTAACTCGACTGAAAGTTCTTTTAGGGTAGACGCCACAGGAGAAAGCATAGGATAAAAAATGACCAGGCACTCAAAACACACTTGTTGAATGATTAACCTTGATGGATAGGTGGCTAGGTAGATGGGACAGACAGATGGATGGATGGCAACCATCCTTCATGGAGGTCTTCCCATAACAGGACCAGTTTTGTTGTGTATTCGTTCAGCAAATATTTACTGTTCACTTACTATACATGCGAGCCATAGATCCTGGCCCTTGGGATTCATAAGAGAACAAAAATACAAGAAGAGTCTGCCTTGCAAACAATAAATATTAAAAAACAAGCAATTTCATGGAATGTGTGAAAGTGATAACTACTATGGAAAATAAATGAGCAAAATAAATAAAGTTGGGATTTGAATAGGGGTGGGCTGTAGGGTTTATGGAAGTCAGTTTATGGAAGTCATTGAAATGGTGACATCTCAGCAAAGGTTTGAGGGAGGTGGGGGTGTAGGTCATGTGGCTATTTGGGAAAGGAACATTCCAGGAGAATGAACAGACCGTATAGTTTATACAGAGGAGGATATTTGGCATGTCTGAGGAACTGCCATGTGGTCAGTAGGCTAGAATGGTGTATATAAGAGGAAGATTCGTATGAGGTGAGTTCAGACAGGTAGAGTTGAGATGGGTTGGCAGATCCTGTAAGGCCTCAGGGAAATGGGAGCCATTGAAAGGTTTGAGATGAGAAATGACTTGGTCAGTCTGATTTAAATTTTATTTATTTTTTTATTTAATGTTTATTTATTTTTGATATATATAGAGAGACAGAGCATGAGTGGTGGAGGGGCAGAGAGAGAGGGGAACACAGAATCCCAAGCAGGCTCCAGGCTCTGAGCTGTCAGCACAGAGCCTGATGTGGGGCCTGAACTCACAAGCCAGGCGAACACCCAGGTACCCCTGATTTAAATTTTAAAGGACTCCTAGGGCGCCTGGGTGGCTCAGTCGGTTGAGTGGTCTAGCATCAGACTTTGGCTCAGGTCATGATCTCGTGGTCCGTGAGTTCGAGCCCCACGTCGGGCCCTGTGCTGACAGCTCAGAGCCTGGAGCCTGCTTCAGATTCTGCATCTCTCTCTCTCTGCCCTCCCCTGCTCATGCTCTGTCTCTCTCACTCTCAAAAATGAATAAATGCTAAAAAATTTTTTTTTTAATAAATAAAATAAATTTTAAAGGACTCTCTCTAGCTGCTATTTTGAGAATAGACTGAAGAGGAACAAAGGTGAAAGCAATTAAGAGGCTATTCAAATAATCCAGGTGAGAAATTAAGGAGGCTCCAACCAGGATGGTAGCCATGGAGGTGGCAAGCCTAAGTAATTGGAAGAAAGGAGTTGCTATCAAAATGGAGATGGCTGTGGGTGGAGTAGGTTTGTAAGGTATCAGTGGGCCTGGGGGCAAATCAGGACAGAATATTGGGTTGAGATATCTTCCAAGTCAACATCCACGTAGAAATCTGAAGGCTGGCGGTATAACTTTAAATTTGGGCATCATTAGTGATATTCGATATGCAAAGCTGTGAGATCAAGTGAGATCACCAATGAGATAGATAAAGAAGAGAAGCGAACCAAGGACTGAACCCTGGGGTCTATCAATCCTAAAAGATCAAGGAGATGAGGAGGAACCAGAATAGGAGATCAAAAGGAGCAACCTGTGAGGCAGGAGGAAAACAGCGACAGTGGGTTTTTCTGGAAGTCAAGTAAAGAACACATATCAAGAAAGAAAAAGTGGTCAGCTTACACCAAATGCAGTTGATGGACTAAATGGTCAAGACTGAGACTTGACCACTGGGCACAGCAATATGAAGGTTGGTAAGAGCAAGTCTGTTGAGTACTGGGGCAAAAGAGTGATTGGAGTGGTTTTAAGAGAGAATGGGAGGATTCCACACACTTATGGTCAACTGATCTTCAACAAAGGTGCTGAGAACACACAAGGGGGAAATGACAGTCTCTTTGTAAGTAGTGCTTGGAACACTGGATATCTACACACAGAAGAGTGAAACTGGATCTTTATCTAATACTGTATAGAACAATTAACTCAAAATAAATCAAAGACTTGAATGTAAGAAAAAAAGCTTGAATAATGACGTAAATATAAGTCCTGAAACTGTAAACCTACTAGAAGAAAACATAGGAGAAAAGCTTCTTGGCATTGATCTTGGCAACAATTTTTTGGATTTGACACTAACATCACAGGCAACAAAAGCAGAAATAGACAAGTGGGACTGTATCAAACTTAGCTTCTGTACAGCAAAGGAACCAATCAACAGAAAGAAAAGGCAACTTACAGAATAGGAGAAAATATCTGCAAACCATGTATCTGATAAGGGTTAATATCCAAAATATATAAGGAATTGGGCAAAGGACCTAAACAGACATTTCTAAAAAAAAAAAAAAAAAAAAGACCAATAGGTATATGAAAAAATGCTCAATGTCACTCATCATCAGGAAAACACAAACCAAAATCATGAGATACCACCTTACATCTGTTAGAATGGCCATTATGAAAAAGACAAAACATAACAAGTGTTGGTGAGGATGTGGAGAAAAGGAAACCCTTGTGCACTGTTGGTGGGAATGGAAGTTGGTGTAGCCACTATGAGGATCAGTATGAAGGATGCTCAAAAAATTAAAAGTAGAGCTACCATATGATCTAGCAATCCTACTTCTGGGTATATATCCAAAGGAAATAAAATCAGTATCTTGAAGAGATATTTGCACTCACTTGTTTATTATAGCATTATTCATAATAGTCAGGATATGGAAAAACCTAAATGTCTGTCAAAGAATGAATGGATAAAGAAAATTACATATACATATACATATATATATAATTATATATGTGTGTATATATATCTCTCCATATATATGTATATTGCCATATACACACACACACACACATGCATGTATAATGTAATATTACTTAGTCTTAAAAAAAAGAAGGGAACCCTCCCCTGTGTGACAATATGGATGAACCTGGAGGACAGTATGCTAAGTGAAATCAGCTAGACACAGAAAAACAAATATTGCATGATCTCATTTATATGTGGAAGCTAAAATAGTCAAACACATATAAACTGTGAGTAGTATCATGGTTCCCAGGGGCAGGGGTAGGGTAAAGGGAAGTGAGATGTTGGTCAAAGGTTACAAAATTTCATACAAGATGAATGAGTTGCCATCTAACATATAGCATGGTGACAATAGTTAACAATGCTGGATTGTATACTTGAAGTTTGCTAACAGGATAGACCTTAAATCTTCCCCTCCCCCCACACACAGGTAACTATATAGAAGTGATGAATAAGCTACTGATCTTGATTGTGGTGGTCTTTTCATAATGTACATCTATATTAAAACATCAAGTTGTACACCTTAAACAAACAAGTTTTACAGGTCAAGGGTATCTCAATAAAGTTGTTTATGCAAGAGAGAACTGGAGGAAACAAATTGGAGATAGTACAGACAACTTTCTGGAGAAGTTTTGTTGCAAAAGGGGAGCAAACAAAAAGTTGCAGGAGAAGTGGTTCAAGAGAAGGTCTTTATAAAATGGGGGAGATAATCCCATCCCATGCTTGCATGCTGATGGGAAGGATTCAGGAGAGAATGAGTAATTATAGATGGAGGAGAGAAGTAGGCAATATGGCGGGAGAGATATCCTTGTGTAGGTGACCGGGGTGAGAGCCCATGCTCAGGTGGAGACGTTGCTCTAGAGAAGTTCATCAGGTTACAGTGGAGGGAAGAGAAGACATGAGGGCAGATCTAGGTGGGAGTCAGGGGAAGATGTGCTGGTGGAGTCTGTGGGAGTTCGTTTGGGGGCTGGAGAGAGAAGAGACAGTGTAAAGTTGTCACCTAGGGGTGTGAGGGAGTGAGTAGACAGGAGAGGGTGGTGACCCAGCTGCCACTGAGTCCTCCTTGAAAACTGTGGGCATGAATTTAACGTGAGAGAGGTCAGCATGACTGTATTTCTTCCCCAAGACAGGCATGGAGTAAGTGGGGAGTTGGATTTAACCTTTATTGTGGGTTTGCCAAGACAGTACAATGAAACAAAAGGGGCAAGGGAGTGATTATAATGATTGACTATGGAATTTAAGTTGCATTCTAGAGAGAAGGGCTTCCATTTTAGTAAGTGGGAACATGTTGAGGTCTTTTACTTTGCCAAGAATGAACCATGGATGGAAAAAGTCTGAGACTCACTGCCCTGGGGCCATCTTTAATTGACTACTTGAGGATTTAATGGAGGTGACCTGCCTCTGGAACTTGACTTCATAATCAGCTTGCCCACAGTGATATAGTGCAGGGGTTGGCAGTGGAGCAGGGAGGGGAGGGTCCATCCTATTTGTAACAGACTTGCTCTTAGGCTATCCGTCAGGCGATCTAATCACCCCAAAGACACAGCCTTCCCTGCCTTATCAGCAAGCCTGGATTCACTGGGAGTGGCCCCAGAAGCCACCTCTGTCCTCAGCCAGGATTCAGCTTATCCAGTTGGGCCAAAGTACCTCCACTATATAGCTGCCTGTCCCTGTCCACCTGCCTCCCTTCCTTTGGCTCACTGTTCCTTCCTCATTTGTTAGTCCCAGGACAGCAGCCCCATCTCAACTCTGAATTGCCAGGAATTTCTGAAGCCCTGCTCCTGGCTTATATGACCAAGTCCTTAGTCAACGCCCCCCCGTCTTCCTCACCCAACCAGCCCCATCAAACATGCAGGCTGGACCTCAGCATTCCTGCCCAAACAGCCGGCCTCATTCCTACATACTCGGCCCCAGAGTTTGTTGGCTTAGTCTCATCTACCCCCTGCAGACAGTCCATCTCTAGGCCTCCTTCTAGAATCATGACAACAATAACAGCATTAGCTGCCACAGTACAGCTACTGAGAAAGTCTGCTTACTGCTATGTTCACTTTCCCAGCAACCAGCACAGAGCCTCACATATAGTAGGTACTCAGTAAATGTCTGAGGAACAAAGGGATAAAAGAGTCCCATCTACCAAGTGCTTATAAAGTCTCAGGGATGGCACTAAGTCTTTTTTCACATATTATCTAATTTTAATCCTCCCAACAACCTCCTTCAATGCAGGACATGAGAGTGTCCTAATTTTATGGATGAGGAAAATTACGGCACTGAGGAGTCACATTGCTAATAAATGGCAGAAAGAGAATAGAACCCAGTTCTGTCTTTTTTTTTTTTTTTTAGTGTATTTATTTATTTTGAAAGAGTAGGGGAGAGGCAGAGAGAGAGGGAGAGAGAGAGAATCCCAAACAGGCTCTGCACCCGATGTGGGGCTCAAATCCATGAACCGTAAAATCATGACCTGAGCCTAAATCAAGAGTCAGATGCTTAATCGACCGAGCCACCCAGGCATTCCTGTCTGTCTTTTAAACCCACTACCTTATACAGATCCAGGCCAGTGAGTCCCCAGGGTCACCCTGCCTCTCCCCCAGGGCAGAACAAGAGGTTACAATTGACAGCATCCAGGCCAGAGCCCCTGGAAGTCAAGCCATATCTCATAATGAGTGGAATAAGAATGGCAAGGCCCTGGTTCCCAGCTCTGGGAATGCTGGCCCAGCCCCCTCAGGCAGGTCTGCCCAAAGAGTGCCAGATGACCATCCAGAGTTCTGGCCAAGGACTTCAGAAATTCCTCTTACTTGTGACCACCCTCAGTCCCTCCCCTCCCATTCTGCATTCTAGGCCAGTACCTTGGATATGAGGTAAGATTCAGTAATTTGGCAGTCCAGATGCTGGAAATGGATGCAAAGACTGCTAGTTGTTCCTAAACACTCATTCTCTCTTGCTTTATAATAGAACTCCCAAGTTATAGACAGGTATATGACTGTCCAGCTTGTTAGGACCACAGGATAACACCAGAAACAATATGTACTTTTTCCACATCAGTGATTCTTAACCAGGGATGGTCCTACCCTCCCAAGACATTTCTGGTTGTCACAACTGGGGGGTTCCACTGGTAGAGGCCCAGGATGCTGCAAAACATCTTACAGTGCACAAAACAGCACTGCACACACACAAAAAGAATTCTCTAGCCCAAAATGTCAACAGTGTCAAGGCTGAGAAGTTGTATTCTGTATCATGCCCTTAAAAGGAATGTACACGCACCCCCCCCCCCCATGGTTCTTTCCTCCAGGCTACAAGTCAAACAAAACTGGACCAATGTTCTTGGACCTAGGAACAGAAGCTGGATGCGTGATGGGGAGAGACTGTCTGCCTCTGTGATTACCATGGAAAAGAAATAACCTTCTCTCTTGTCTAAGTCATTGCATTTTAGGGTGCTTTTATTATAGCAGCTTAGCCCATACCCTAACTGATGCGAAGGGTTTTAAAGACTAACACCTGGATCCCTGAAATGGCTTACCCCATGCCCGAGCACCAACACTGTGCTTTGGCCCATGCTCCCAGACCACCATCTGGTGCTTGTCTGAGACGGCCTTTATCCAGGCTAACCAGGATTGCAACCTTGTGTCATTTCGTGTAATTCCTTTTCTCCTATTCCCTCTCTTGCTATTTATTTCTATAACACCTCAAGGTGGGCAGAACAATGCCTCCCAAACATGTCTACATCCTAATCTCCAGAACCTGAGAGTGTTGTTTCATGGCAAGGGGGAGTTAAGGTTGCTAACCAGCTGGTTTTAGGGAGGGGATCCTGGATCATGCAGGTGAGCCCAGTGTAGTCACAAAGGTCCTTAGAAATGAAAGAGGGAGGTGAGAGAGGCAGTGTCAAAGTGATGCAGGGTGAGGACTCCACTGTCTGTCCATCGCCAGCTTTGAAGACGAAAGGGGGCAGGGCACAAGCCAAGGCATGCGAGTGGCCTTTAGAAGCTGGAAAAGGCAAGGAAACAGATTCTCCCCTGGAGCCTCCAGAAGGAACCCGGCCCTACTGATGCTTGATTTTAGCTCAAGGAGACCCATTTCAGGACCTCTAACCTCTAGAACTGTAAGAGAATACATTTATGTTGTTTTAGGCACCAAGTGATAATCTAATAAAGAGTCATACAAAGCAAATATTGACCCTTTCTTCCTTTCTCCTTTTCCTTCCCTCTTTCTTTCCAATTTAGCTTCTCGGGCTCTATTCCCTATGAAAGTTTGAGGCAGTGTGGAGCAGAGACCAAGGCCCCAGCCAGCCTTTGTCTGAGGCCTCGAGAGCTCCCGCCAACAGGACAGACCCACCAACTGAGAGAAGAAATGGGGCATGGTAACTGGAGCACGGGCTGGGTCCAGCAACTCATGGATTCAGGACTGAGTCCTTTTATGATGTGCTTTCAGAAACGAAAATTTCATTTGCACCCAAGGTCCTGCAGTCAGCATCCCTGCACTGCTCTTCATGGGACCCAGGTTATCACTAGATGGCCTGCATTTCCAAAGGTGCATCTATCTGCTCAAAGCCAAGACGACTGCCAGGTGATAGCCATACTAACTAGAGGCGGAACTGGCCAACCCTCTAATTCCAAAGTGTTTAGCTTTGGAGCACAAAAAGTTAAACACCTTCTTGCAACACATTGTAAACATGTCAGTGTGTGTAACATGTTAACTGTCCTCTGTTCTCCTGCCCACGTGTTTAGAAAAGAAACAGGTTATGATGTTTAACTAGTAAATGGATGTATGTGCTCATAGCAGCTAGCACTTTTTAAACACTTGTGGATGCTTAAAATTATGATGTGTTTAAGATTTGAACACGTTTGCTTTTCTACACTCTTAATCCAATGAGTGCTGGCTGCATTTTTTTTCCCCCTGCACAGCAAAGTTTTGTCCACCTTGCAAAGGCCAGTATGCAATGACAAGTTCTTAGGGCCATCAATTGTGCTTTTGTTAAAAAAGCATTTTCTTTATGCACAGATTCCCCCCCCAAATCAGGGGAAAAATGGTAACTTAGAGAGTACAAATAATGGGCATTCTCTAGAGGATGTCCAGAGTTCCTAATCTGTCAGGGAATCTAGATGGTTTTACTGGCATCGACTGAGAGGCTTTACCCATCTCACTATATGGTTCTGAAAATGAAAACCAAGAGAGGCTCCAGGTCCCGCCCAGGCCACACAGAAGTGTGTGGAGGAACTGACTTCTCTACCCAGTCTGCCCAAACCAGTAGCTGGAAAAGGCATTCATTACACTTGCAGTCTTCCAAGCACAGTCTCACCATGTGTGATCACTGACAGGTTGCTGGGGGTGACAGCCTGTGTGCTTTCCTGTTCCACTGGAACTTCTTTACCCTAAGTGTCCACTCACTCTTGTCTGATGTCTCTAGTGATCTCCCCACTCAACTCCCTCGTCCACTCGTGTCCACTCACTTCTCCGTGAAGTCCCTAGAGGTCTCTCCCTCACTTCTTAGGCCGGTCATTTATAAGCTGTGACTTGCTCTCCTTGTTCGACATTGTGAACTTTCACTTCACTCAGACTCCTGAGAAGCCACGTGAAACTGCTTAGAGGGACTAGTGGGTGACCCATTCCAGGAGCTGCCCCGGTGCCAGCCTGACCAGGCGCTGGCAGGCCTCCTCCCCGGGGTGGACCCGGTGCCAGCCATGGCCGGGTCCCAGACTCCTGACACCCAGGCAGGATCTGAGGTTGGCTGCATGGCGCTGACTGCTGCTTCGAGCTTGCAGGGGACTTGCTTTTCTCATGTGTGTCATTTTGCGGCCACAGTGGCATCCAGGCCCTGTGCCCTCAGCCCATACTTCAGTTAACTCCAGACTCGTTACCCCTTCCTTTCGTCCCTCACATGCAATGATTTTCATTACAGAGTTAAACTTCTGTAGTTTAACTCTTTGGTTTTGTTTTTTTTTTAAATACGAAATTTATTGTCAAATTGGCTTCCATACAACACCCAGTGCTCATCCCAACAGGTGCCCTCCTCAATACCTGTCACCCACCCACCCCTCCCTCCCACCCCCCATCAACCCTCAGTTTGTTCCCAGTTTTTTAAGAGTCTCTTATGTTTTGGCTCCCTCCCTCTCTAACCTCTTTTTTGTTTCCTTCCCCCCTACCCCCTCCCATGGTTTTCTGTTAAGTTTCTCAGGATCCACATAGGAGTGAAAACTAGTATGCCAACATGAAGTTTAGTCGCATATATGGACACAGGCTTGGGAGGATGGGTCTTCTATCCTCCACTGTAACATGTTTTAACTCACAAATAAAATTCTTTATTTCCCACCTCTGACCATGGCCCCTCCTGTAAATGGCCATCAGACACCCTTCCCTAAGCAGTCTCATTTCCTGCCAACGTGTTCATCCCTCTCTATGCCCCAGCCACCCTGGCCTTCTTTTAGTCCTTGCTACTTCCTACCCCAGGGCCTTTAAATATTCTGTTCTCTCTGCATGAAAGCCATTCTTTTCTTGGTCCTCCTCAAATGGTTAAATGCTTTCATCAGCAGTACCCCAGGAAAGCTTTTTCGGACTCCCCTCAGCATCTCAAGCCCAGGCAGTTGCTTTTTTATTGCTGCCCTAGCACTCTGCATCTCTCCTCCAGCACTTAATTACCAAGCATTTAGGTTTGCCTTTTCCCACTAAGCTGTGCCTCCTCCTTTCCCTGCCTTCTCACTGTCATAAGCCACCAACAAGGGCAGGGTCTGCTACTATCTTACTCACTCGTGTGAGTGAGTGCCCAATATATGCTGGGCACAATTACAGGATGTTTGTTGAATGGCCAGTTGGGACTTCCGGCTCTCTAGTCAATCTTGAAGTCAAGGAAAAAAAATTGCATCGTGAGTTGGGGCTACCGTTTCTGACCTGGTGCAAGCCCTTTAATCTCTCCAACTCTCAGCCTGTCTGCATGCAAATGGGGAACTAGTTAATCCAGGCAAAGCTTATTGAGCTGGCACAGTGTATGAGAACTCTGCTAGGCTCCCTAGTGCCCATAGAGATGGAAACCACAAGGGGCTTGCCTTCCTCGTCCTCAAGGGGATTGTAGTTTAGCGCAGAAAATAAGACTTCTACAGAAATAACCACAATATAAAGCAGATTTGATAAAGCTTCAAGATCATTTGAAAGGACTGCAGAATGCATAGAAGAACCCACTTCCAAGTGACAGGCTGAGAACCTTGTGGAGGAACAGACATCTGGGCAAACCTTAGAATGGGCAGGACTTCAACAGGCCAAAAGGTGGGGTGGAGGGGAAATGAGAGGGAGTCTTCTCATCATTAAAGACATTAAAGACCCAGAGAAGCAGAAGCCGGGGACATGCTCAAGGAGTGTCTAGGGTCCAGCTTGGCCGCCATGTAAGATACAAAGGAGAACACGAAACTGGAGAGGCTGATTGGAGTCATGGCAAGAGGCCTTGAAATGTTACTCAGGAGTCTGGAATAAACTCATATGGTGGTGGGGAGCAGGGGTGTGCCAATGAGAGCTCCACACAGGGTATTAATAATGCCAGCTGCCAGGTTAGGGTGGAATGACCAGTTGAGAGGCAGTTGTAATTACTCAGGAGAGAAGGTTGAAGGCAGGTAGCAGTGAGAAAGGCAGGGAGGAGAGGAGGAAGAGATCAGAGACCAATCAAAGATAGAAGCAGCAGGATTCAGGAACTGATCGGATGTGAAGCCAAGGGAAAGAGTGGAGCTCCACAAGGATGTCAAAATTTCGAGCCCGGACCATCAGGAACATGATGCGGCAGTGAGCAAATACAGAGAACGCGGGAGGGAGGGAAGTGGGGGAGAGAGGGCCTTCTGCGGAGCACCGCGGTTCCTCTGCAGTTTTCTGAACCAGGTAACTACTCGGGAGGTGTAGTTAAGACGTTCACAGTTTAGATAATAAAACAGATCATTCGTTTTCCAAGAGCAGCACTACATCGTGTGTGATTCAGTTTCAGAATCTCAGCGGATTAGGGCTGCCAGCTTGAGGCAGCCGTCTGCTGGCTAGTCTCCGGACTGGTCAGGAAGACTGGAAACGACACCAGCCAACCTGCAAATGTGAGTCAGCAAAGCACTTGTGAGATATGGAGTCAGAAGAGTGGAAACCGTTTTCTCATGCCTCTTGTATGCACGGTGTGGTAGGTTCTGCTGGCGTCTATGAATTGTCAGTTGCCATCCCCTTTCTGGCAAGAAGTCTACACTTTCCAGGCCCCTTAGAGCCAGGCAGACCCACATGCTGGCCTCTGGCCATGGGTTATGAGAGGAAGGGACCCCCAGCCCGAGGCAGGGAAAAGCCCATACAAGGTTTTCCCTCTTTTCTCTTGCTTCATTGATGGAGAAGGCCATATGGTTTGCCCCTCATGGATCCCTGAGCTGTTACATGGAGGACATGTGCTTTTCAGGGTCGCCAGGGCTGGTGGGGGTGAGAAAGACACCTGTGTGTTAAATACTGATCTCTGAAGATTGTGTGTGGGAATGTGAGCCCCACCACATTTTTTCATTTATTTCAGTGACATTTTAGCTTATATAATAGACCGGTGACTGTATTCATTTCCTATGGCTGCTGTAACAAGTTAGCACAAACTTGGTGACTTAAAACAGTACAAGTGTATTCTCTTACAGGTCTGGAAGTCAGAAGCCCACAATCAGTCTCACTGGATTAAAATCAAGGTGCTGGCAGGACTCACTCCTTCTAAATTCTCAGGGAGGATCTTCCTTGCCTTTTTAAGCTTCTGGAAGCCACCTGAATTTCCTGGTTCATGGTCCTCTCTGCCCTCAGCATCAACAGTGTAGCACCTTAAATCTCTTTTGATCTTTCTAGAACTCTGACCCACCTGTCTCCCCCTTACTAGGACCTCTGTGATCACATTGGCTCAGCCAGATAATCCAGGATAACTAGTATATAAAAATTCTTAACCAACTCATAAGGGTATAATCCCATTTACCATGTAAAGTAACATATTCACAGGTTTGGGGGAATCCATCATGGACATCTTTGGGGGGCACATTGCCTTTGACAGTGACGCAAACAGTTTCTGACTGATCCTTAATCCCAGTCTGGTGGGATGTGGTCTGCAGTCAGATGGCTCTTCCCAAGGAATATTCCTCCACATCACCTATAGCCATACATCTTTCCTTTAGAAACACATAGAGTTCCACATATGGGAACTGATTATGGGGAGATAATCCAAATGAAGATAAGCTTTATGCACAAAGATACTTTGAAACATTACAGATTTTGTTATAAAAAATTGGAAACATCTAAACTAAACATGCAATAATAGGGGAAAGTGGCCAAAAATTCTAGGAACACTTGTGTTTGAATATTCTGAAGCCATTATAAATGTTTATGACAAATCTTGATAACTTTGAAGCTCTTTATAATGTTTAAAGCAGCTGTACATTTATATGATCTCAATTCTGAGAAAAACATGTAGAGAAGACAATTCTGGAAATGTATACACCAAAATGTCAACATTTGGGTTTTTTTTTTTCCTTGAAGTCATGTATGGTTTTTATTTTCTTCTTTATACTTTTTTTTTAAATTCCAACAAAGAACAAGAAGTACCTGTGTAATCAGAAATCCACTGGTGATAACAGCAGGCCATCAGACTGGAAAGAGCAATCTGGCAATCGTGGAGAAGATGGAAGATAACTGTTTACAAGGAAAGGTGCATCTTCTCTCTCAAGCAAGCATTCGAGGATTGGTGGCTGGATGATTCCTGCTTCCAAGTGTGCTTTGACCCTAGGGTGTCCCTTCTTTCCATGTATTTGCCTTGGGGGAGCAGCTAAAATTTCTGCAGATGATACAAGGACCCAGACGACCATCTGAATGATGAGGTACAAAGTTAGAAATGTCACATTGATGGTTACCCATAGGCTTCTGTTCGGCTTGGCAAGGAGATGATCAGAGGACAATCTTCAGTGTGAATACGAAAAAGTATATATACCATCTTGCAGGGTGGCTGGAGCCAAAAACAAACACTCTCAAGCAACAGCTCTCCTGCACAGGGGCAGTGCAGGTCTCAGATTTCATCATCCCCAAGACGAAAGTGAGTGTCAGCCCGTGTGGCAGACAGAATGGGGAAAATGGGCACATTCAAAGACAGCCAGGGGAAGCGTAAACTGGTAAAAATCACGCTAGAAGGACGTAGGCAGCCTGCATCAAATTGTAAAAATGTCTGTGTCCTGTGGCCTGGTATTTCCATGTGAAGGAATTTCTCTTAAGGTAGGAAAAATAATCTGAATGTCCAACTTTATGAGCTCTGCATAGTGGAATATTATACAGTCATTAGAAATCATGTTTGAGAAGAATATTTAAGAAAAAGAGATGAGATGAGGGGCTCCTGGGTGGCTTGGTCCATTAAGCGTCCAACTCTTGATTTTGGCTCAGGTCCTGATCCCAGGGTGCTGAAATGGGGCCCCTCATTGGGCTCCACACTGAGCATGGAGCCTGCTTTAGATTCTCTCTCCCTCTGTCTCTCTCTCTCTCTCTCTCTGCCCCTCCCCAGCTCACACGCACACTCTCTCTCAAAATAAATAAACATAAAAAAAGAAGGAAAAAGAAATGATACTCAGGATAAAATGCTAAGTTTAAAAAGCAGAATGTGGGGCACCTGGGTGGCGCAGTCGGTTAAGCGTCCGACTTCAGCCAGGTCACGATCTCGCGGTCCGGGAGTTCGAGCCCCGCGTCAGGCTCTGGGCTGATGGCTCAGAGCCTGGAGCCAGTTTCCGATTCTGTGTCTCCCTCTCTCTCTGCCCCTCCCCCGTTCATGCTCTGTCTCTCTCTGTCCCAAAAATAAATAAACGTTGAAAAAAAAAAATTAAAAAAAAAAAAAGCAGAATGTGAAACAGTAGATACAGCATAATCCAATTTCTTAGCAAATAAACATATAAAAAAGTAAATCTATAAATAGAATGTTCCTAGAAAAAAGCCTGACTTACGCCAAAATCATATAATATAATATAATATAATATAATATAATATAATATAATATAAATCATTTGCAGGGTTGGAGGGAGGTTGGCATGGGGAGGTATTTATCTTGGTTTTTCAAGTTCTGTGCATTAAGTGTAAGTATCCTTAATATACACATATATATAGGGCTTTTGCTTCCCAAATCATCATCCCAAAGTTGATTCTGCTGATGGAACCCCTGTTCTGCTCTCTAGAAGGGACTCCCTTGTCCACTGTCCTTCGTGGCCACACCTGCTTGATCTCCGGAGAGCAAGGACCCTCAGAGCACTACAGAGGTTCCTACCAGTGCAGGACTAGGTGCCCAGGGATGATTTTAAGGACCAAACAAGCTTTTCAAAGACAGGATTATGCTTCCTGTGGTAAAACAATGTCTTCAAATGCTTTTGAAGTACTTTTGCTTCTGGTCATTCCATGCGCAAGAAACTACTAGTAAAAGCTCTTGCCTAGTTGTAATTTTTAAGCCTAGATGCCATTCTTTCACTTACAGATGGCTGGGCCCTGCCAAGTGCTCTCCGTTTAATGGCAACTATCTTGAGTCCACTCCAAACAGGCTTGAGTGGGAAAGCAACATTCTTGTGCCCACCGGGCACAAGATCACCGGGCTCCCACCGCCATATGGCAGGACATCTTCTGCCAAGTCTATGGCTTCTCGAATGCCACTTAGCCTCTGCTTCAGTGTGAGGTAGAGAAGCAGTTGCCTTTTTAATGATTCTGATCCCATTTCCAGTGTGTTTCAGGGTTTTCCTGCATATCCAAGGAATTCTCTGACACCAGCTTAGATGTCCTACAATTTAATTCCATTCTGACACCGTCTACTGGGAAACAGCACCAGGTTCCACAGGCTGAGGGCTCAGTCCCCCAACTGCCCCCCGCCCCAGTTCAGATGCAAATCCAGGTTGTCACCTGTGTTTCTGATCAACTGGCTGGAAATCCGAGGTTCTTATTATCTCTCCTTGGGTTCAATTAATTTGCGAGAGTGGTTTACAGAACTCAGGAAACCAGTTTACTCCCTAGATTACTAGTTTATTACAAAGGATGGTAAAGGAGATGAGTCAGAAGCCAGATGAAGAGACGCATAGAGCAAGACATAGGGCGAGGGTGTGGGGCTTCCGTGCCCTCTCTGGGCTCACCACTCTCCCCAAGTCTGTGTTTGCCAACCTGGAACCTCTCCAAACGGTCCTTTTCCTGTTTCGTGAAAGCTTCATTACATAGGCATGATTGATTAAATTACTGGTCGTTGGCAACTGATTCACCTCCAGCCCCTCTCCCCTCCCAGGCTGTGAGACTGTAAATTCAACACTCTAATCACTGGGTTGGTTCCTTTTGGGTGACTTAGGAGCATCCCCAAAGTCACCTCATTAACATAACTAAAGACACTTTCCGTTTTTCAGCACTTACGAAATTCCCCATGCTTTAGGAGCTCTGTGCCAGGAACCATGATTTCTTACCAAAAATCACAATATCACACTTTTTCAACACAACAAGGCTCCAAATTACTGAACTCTCAGTCAATTTAGATTTCAGGCTGCAGGCAGCAGACAAGCACCTTCGCGAAGCCATACTCCTTAACATCCATTCTCGAAGACCTGTTAACGCTAGCTTGATTTCCACCTCACTCTCGCAAGACTTGGTAAAAAGCCACGAGACACAAGCTGACACGTGCTAACGTTCTGACCCTTTCTCATCCTTTCTCCTATTGCTACAGCCTCGGGCAGCTACATTCCCCCTTCTCAAGTCACGCACAGTTTGATCAAATGTTTTGCCACACATAAAAAGCGTCACTCTGAGTCCTCACTGACTCTGCCTCAACTTCTTCTAGTGACAAGCACGAAGCAAAGCCTGAACATCTCACTGAATGCTGGCCTGGCTATGTGACTGCTTTGAAGGAGACAAGCCCTACCTGCCTGCATACATTCTGTAAACTTAGTTTGTAAACTGCCAGCCTGTTCCATGTTTCTGGAGAGAGATTTTCTCCACATTTATTGCAAAAAAAATTTTTTTGGGGGGCGCCTGGGTGGCACAGTCGGTTGGGTGTCCGACTTCAGCCAGGTCACGATCTCGCGGTCCGTGAGTTCGAGCCCCGCATCGGGCTCTGGGCTGATGGCTCAGAGCCTGGAGCCTGCTTCCGATTCTGTGTCTCCCTCTCTCTCTGCTCCTCCCCCGTTCATGCTCTGTCTCTCTCTGTCCCAAAAATAAATAAAAAACATTGAAAAACAGTTAAAAAAAATTTTTTTTAACGTTTACTTATTTTTGAGAGAGAGACAGAGAGAGAGAGAGAGAGAGAGAGAGAGCGAGCAGGGGAGGGGCAGAGACAGATGGAGACACAGAATCTGAAGCAGGCTCCAGGCTCTGAGCTGTCAGCACAGAGCCTGACGTGGGGCTCGAACCCACAAACTATGAGATCATGACCTGAGCCGAAGTCGGATGCTTTACCCACTGAACCACCGAGGCGCTCTGATTTTCTCTACATTTAAATGCCTTTCTCAACAATGAGCCAGAAGTGAACGTGGGCTTAGCTGCATTAATTGTGTCACGTATTA
This sequence comes from Prionailurus bengalensis, assembly GCF_016509475.1. NCBI lineage: Eukaryota > Metazoa > Chordata > Mammalia > Carnivora > Felidae > Prionailurus > Prionailurus bengalensis. The sequence continues at coordinate 65,036,420 of NC_057354.1, forward strand.
TGCTGCCTACAAACAGCAGGTAGGTCCCTCGTTCCTCGTGAGATTCCAGTGCAATGTCTGATGCTGATCTGATGATGGGTACCGAAGCTCGACACTCAGGATAAAGTAGAAAAATGTCCCCGAGCTCCCCATTTCTCCAGTGCCTGACCAGAACGATGGTGTTTTCCCCTATGGCCCTAAACACGACATGGCAAATCAGGCACAGTGACCCTGATGGGTAATGCACTAGCTACGTCTGTGGGATCTGGGTCCACTCGCCCTTCTTCACGCCAGCCTCCCCTCATGGGGACTGGCCCTCTCACACTTAAACGAGCCACAGGGAAGAGTTTACTTTGCCAAGACAAATAAGGTCACTGGGGACAACAGCTTTGTCAGGCTGCAGCAGCCAATCCCCATTACCTAAAATCCCTTAACACTGTCTCTTCCCTGGTCAGGGCTTGGTCTTTCAGGAAGGACAAATGTACCCTGCCGTTCAGGCCTCTCTTGCCCCTGCAGACTCTACTGTCTTCCATTAAGGTTTCCGTTCCTTTGGACTAACCAGTTTCCTCTTCGAAGTACCCGTGCCCAAGCAGGACAGCTGCTTGTGGTCTGGGGGCAGACTGTGGTGAAGTGTCCTGGCCTGACCCATCCTCCCGTCTCCTACAGCCTCCTTCCCTTATCATCCCTTTGCCCTGCTCCTATGTGTGTGGTCTCTATTTCAGCTCCTGTTTCTGGCTACAGCTTCCAGATAGTGGCTGTCCCTACTCAGGCCAATCCTCGGGATCTCTCCTGTTCACCACCCCTGAAGGGAGTTGGCCCATCCATCACCAAACCCTTGGAAGGGCTGAGCGAATAGCTGTTTCCCAAGAGGAAGGGGGCAAGGCACTAGAAGACTCTGGGCGTGGGTGAGGATGACACAAAGGCGAGCTCTGCCCCCCGCACTGCACTCATGGTTCTAAGGGCCACCACAGTGCTTGGCCAGGTTCCCTTGACTTCCTTTGCCTTCTTCCTCCAGGTCCTATAGATCCAAAGTCTATTCTCAAGCCTGTCTAAGACCATAAGCTTTTAAGAGGGGAGATGGGGCCACTGCCAGGACAGATACAGATAGGAGTTTAAAAGTGACTGAGGAAAGGAAGAGGAGGGCAAGGGAAGAGAGAGGAAGAGGAGGGGGAGAGGAAGAAGGAGAGTGACCTTGTATTCTAGCCTGCATGCCTCTATCCATGCTGAAACCTTGGGAGGTTGCTCTGACCACTTTGGTCCTCACTGCTCTCTCCCTCCCCAGGCCTCCCCACCTGGCCACTATCACTTCAGCAGAGAACTGCCTGTGTCGCCACAACGGGCCTAGACTCACAGCCTGCTGGCGCTGTGGCTGTTTGCTGCCTGTGCATCAGCTCTGGCCGGTGAGTTGCTTCTTCTCTCGTCCCCCTGTGGTGTCTAATGGGCCGCTGCAGTTTTGATTGATTGGGCGACGGGGTGGCCAGGGGCTGAGGCACCCCAGTGGCTCTTGCAGAGGAGGGAGAAGTCCAGGGCACATTCCAACCCTGTCGGTGCTGGCTCAGCCCCTCGGTAGTGTAAAATCTCACGCCTGGAGCCCTGTGAGCTCCTGGTGCCAGCTGCAATTTTATTGGTGGTCTGTGACTTCAAAGGCCTCTCCTTCCGCATGGCGGAGCCAGCAGGCTGCAGAGCAGAAGGCCTGTGCCCAGGGTACCAGAGAATTCTGCTGGACCCGGACCTAGACTCTCCCTAGCCTGTCCTACCTCTTTCCTTTATAGTCACAAAAGTCACATTCCCAGTTCACTCTGTGGCCACAGCAGATGGAGAGGGAACCGCTTATTTAGGATACTGCTTTCACGGTCCCAGATGCCCCAGTTTGTAGGCAAGACACTTCTACCAAACATCCACATCCCAACATTTTTGTTGAAAACAAAATTTTGAAAACTCCTTCAGCAGAGAGGTGGGAAGCTGGACCACGGTCTGGGTAATCCTAGGCGCCCACTTGACTTTTCCGTGCCTTGTCCATCAAGGGGGTTGGGGGGCTGATACCAAGGCCTGGCTGACTGACTCACCACTCTTTGGAGACTTAGAAGAGGTCAAGTGTGGGAGAAGAGGCAGAAAAATCTCCCAGTGGAAGGTACCACTCAGTCTACACTGCTGGCATCCCTCTCCGGCAGTCCTAAAACTCAGTCGAGTGGGTTTTATTAAGACACATTCTAGGTGTGAATCTCCACTCTGACATTTCCCAACTATGTTACCTCGGGAGAGTTACCCACTCCCTCTGTGCCTTAGTCTCCTCATAGGGATTAGTTAATACTGCTGAAACCCGTGACTAGTCACTGGCACCTGGTAGGTGATACAGACATGCTTGCTATTTATTACTGTTACCAGACAGAAGCCTCATTTTGCCTGTTTATTCCACATGAATAGGTTTGCCAATGAGATGACAAGCTTCCCGTTTTTTCTTTCTTCTCCCCATGACATACCTGGACACACAGACATGCACCAGCCTGGTGTGGTAGCAAGAGCAGCCCAGGAGCCAGATCCTGCTAAGTTAGCCCTGCAAAGCCAGCCTACTCATTTCTAAAGAGGAGCTAAGAATCATCCGCTTCCCAGAGCAATACAGAATTGACATGAAATTTAAGTGAAGCTACCAGTAAAATCAGTGAAGCCCAGTGCTCTGCCTATGGGAGGCATTTAATGAATGCTCTAGTTCTCATGGCTGGGCACACGACAGCTCAAAAGACACTTGCTGGCTTGAGGTTGAGGAATATGTATTAGACCAGAGGTCACAGGCCCCACTCTCCACCACAGGCCACTCCTTCCCTAGTGGCCACACTTAACAATGCACTTAGATGGACCAATGGGGTGAAACCCTAAGGGCAAGCACTGTGTCTTCTCCCTCACACTTGCCAGCAGCTGATCCGGCTCGCTACAAGCAATGTGAGACCCCGGCAAAAGTGACCCTGGCTGTCTGAAATCCTGTCCGGAAGAAAATTATTGAGAGAAAGCTGAAGAAAGAAAAGCTGTCTCAAACACATCCAGAATCTTGCTGGAGATGGAAACTAACAGGGATGGAAACATGACAGCAGAAAAATACAGGCCGTTTTGAAGTCTGCCCACCTGGGAGTCAAGCCACATTGAAAATCAATAAGGCACCAAGGCCGGGAGCTCGGGGAGCCGACTGGATACCTGCTTGTGCCTCCTTTAAAGCGGGGAAGGCTTTGAAGTTGCAGACGACCAATAAAAATACAGCTGGCATTTACAGCTTCAACTCCTCCTGCCTTTGCTTTTCACCAAGTTGCTAAAGCTGCAGCCAGTCGTCCAGGATGGAATGTTGGCTCAGGACCACAGAGGCCATGCTGTTGACAAGGACAGTGGCTCCTGGCAGGCACTGGCCAGGGACTGGTGACTAACTGTAGGCACGCTGGCACCTTCCCAGGACAACCCTGGCTTTGGTTCCGGCCATCAGAGGCAGTGGCTGAGGTCCCCAAAACACTTTAGTAAGAAGCAGTCTAAGTCATGCCCAAGACGAGCCACAGGGAAGCTCTTGTTCATATGGGATATTAGCATCCTGTCCTTTCTCCTCTCTGCTTCTTTGTGATGCCTGTAACACCAGGAGAAGGACTATCTTGTGGAATGACTCTCTCCCTCAGTAGATGGGGCAATCAAAACAGAACAGGGTTAAGTGACTAGTTAAAAAGGCAACAGAAGTCAAAGTCAAAGGGTGCTAGACCCCAGGTCCCAGCCCAATGCCAAGGCCTGCAGGTGCTGAAGTTGGATGGAGTCACTTCTCACCGCTCTCATTTTACAGGAAGCTCCGTGACCTCACCCTTCAATCGGTACGCATACAGCAGGTTCTCAGACTGGGGGCCCTTGGTCCGGTCAGAGAGACAGGACTCAGAGACACAGAACAGTCAAGAAAAAAGTTACAAAGCTGTCTTTGGAATGGAAGCTATCATACCATACAACGAACATGGGCAACGTCAAGCCTAATGACCGAGCTGAGCGAATGTCAATAAACAGAGAACTATTAGGAAATTCATTAATCAAGGTCTTGTTTATACTCCTATTTGTCAACCAAATTATTTGTTTGACTTGTGGCCTCCCGGGTTTATTACGGTCATTTCTGTCATCGGCAGAACTGGGCTGCTGGAATTTCACACATAGGTAGGGCCTGCACTCCTCTCAGACATGCCGTCTTGGAGAATCAGAGCTCTCATCAGGGGCCAGGGTCTGTCTTCAGTTAACAAATAACTGCTCTTTGTAATCCAGTGGCTCACTGGATCTTAAATTAATTGATTTGCCAATCGCCGTTTCCTGTTTCCAGAAGTTGACTCGGAAGCACTCCCCTGCTCTTGGGGAAATGTCATCAGGAAGGGACTCCAGGCTGAAAACACAGCAGCAGGGCAAACAGGGGGACTAGCATCTCTCTGAGGACAGCTGGGGTCCTGCCCCACCTGGATTTGGTCTTTACAGTGCCAGCTCTCACTGTCCTCTCACGCTGCCCGCACCTCTGTGCCTTTCCTTCCTGCTCACTTGGCTCCTACTCGCCCCTCCCGCTGTCTTTTCCTAACCCCGGCCCAAATGTCAAGCTCCCCCAGGAGGCCTCCCTCAACCACCAGTAAGCCAGCACGGATGTGTGCCCCCTCTGGCTCTTGAATTCCTCAGTCCCAGTGGCTGTGTCTGTTCTGTCCTGTTGGCACCCTCCACGCACAGCTTTGTGAATGGTGCGTGTCAGCCAGTAACTAGTGTGCAAGTTCTCTGAGGACAAGCCGCCTTAAGTGTCTCACAACTCTGCATCTTCTCCTTACCCCGCCCGCAGCCCCCACTAACACACACACACATGTGCACATGTACACTCACACGGGCACACATGCAATGCTGGCCCAACAGAGGGTACTCTGCTGGGAGCAAATGTAGCTGTTTCATTAGGGGTTTTGCCTCCCCACCCTACCCCCAGACCCTATGGCATCCCTGCGAAGGCCTTGCCCATAAGCAAATAGAGAATGAATATCACTTTGGTAAGGAGGAACTTCCCTACTTTCATCTAAGTTGAGCTAATTTCTAGGGCTTCCACCTTCTCAGAGCCAGTGCTTCCTGTTTGGGAAATAAATGTCAAATGATTTCTCCATTCAAAGTGACGGATCACAGTAGGTTTCTGGGTAGCAGGCAGGGGAGCCCGCCTCATAAAAAGTAGACATTCTTTATTACTTTGAAGGGATAAGGGTGAAGGGCCTTGTGGGGAGTGGGAGGAAGGGTCAGATTTCTCCAGGATGACTCAGAGTAATATCTATCCTCAGCAGCCACCCTATGAATTCTGACACATCTCAAAAAGTGGGAGTCTGGAAAAAGCAGTCAGAATCTCTTACCTTCTGCAAAAAGCTACTGTGCAGTCTGTTCCTTTGTAGTTTGGGGTGGCTTTCTTTTATCAAAAAAAAAATCAAACCATCTTGGAAAAATCAGAAAGCAGACACACCCATAACTGAACTTGGCAAGGGCAACAGAAACCTCGTTATAGGTGTTACAGGCCCTCACACCGTAATTAATCTGGGGCATGGAGGGGCTGTGGGTTTCTCTGTACAGGTATCTGGGTAAGAGAGCATCCTGGCAGCGGATTTAGGTGCCTGAGACCTCTCTGGAAACTTAGGGCCCAGGACCCTTGTCCAGCCCTGTCATGGACTCCCTCTCCTGGCTTGGGAGACCCCGTCCACAGAACCCACGAACTGGCCTCTGGTAGGCACTGGGGGGGGGGGGGCGCGGGGGCCACCAGCCCACCCCAGAGCGGCCTGAGCACGGCCTGGGCCCACCCTGGGCCCGCCCTGCACCAACAGCCTCGACCTGGTGGCGACTTTTACTATCCGCCATTTACCATTCTGACGGGAAAACAAATTTAAAACACCTGGAAATTTATGTCTCTGATGGGTCGAGTTGCACTGTTCCATTACATTAAATAATCCCGGCTGGGCGCTTCAAAGGCTGCCGGCCTCCGGGAGGAGGCCCAGGCGCGGGGCCTTTGTTAAGAGTGGGCATCCAGACAGCTCATGCAATTGGCGCCCGCACCTGCCCCCATGCCCGCATCTGCACCCGCACCCGCACTGACGCCCGCACCTGCGCCTAACCTGCATCCGCGCCCGCATCCGCACTGGCGCCCACACCTGCGCCCAACCTGCATCCGCGCCCGCATCCGCACTGGCGCCCGCACCTGCGCCCAACCTGCATTCGCGCCCGCATCCGCACTGGCGCCCGCACCTGTGCCCACGCCCCTAGTGGCACAGCACCTGCACTGTCACCACCACTGGCACTCGCACCTGCACCCATGCCCACACCCACGCCCAAACTGGTGCCCGCACCTGCGCATCCCAGGCCCAGAACCGCCAGCTCGGCCTGCACCGGGGCGAGGGTGGCCCTTACAGACAGCCCTGTGCCTAGCTTACCTCGCTCTTCAAGACGCCTCTCTTCCTTTGTGTTCACTCCACCTGCGGCGTGGTATGTGCTATTCTCAACACCTGCACCAAGCTGAGCTCAGAAGGTTGAGGATGCGTTTCTCACCCCGTGGCTCACTAGCTCCAGGACTCCAACTCTGGTTTTCTCACCTGTGTAACAAGAGTTGGTGGCTGGCAGCTGTTGGTGGTGATGCCCCTCTTGACGGCTGTACCCTGGCCTCTGTACCCCTCCCCCAGACTTAGCAAGCAGCACAGAGGGATTTACTCCTTTCAGTCACGGAAGCTCTAAAGGTCAAGGTGGGCAGGGGGCAGAGAGAAGGCTGGGGGTGGAGGAACAACCAGAAGGCTGGCTAAGACTGGGTGCTAGAGAAGGTCAGAAGAAGCTGCTGAAAAGGGTTGGGAAGCACTTGGTGAGACCTGGGGCCAAACAGACCTCCTTAAGCCTGGAGCAGCCAAGAGCAGCACTGATTTGGGGGTCTGGGGGTGCTTCAGCATCCTGGAACTATCCAGAAAGCACCCTCAGCATTGACACTGCCCGGGGGCAGGGGCTCAGGGGTGAGCACCACCCGTCCAGAAGCTGGGTAGAAAGGACAGTGAGTTGTGCCTGGAGTCTGACACCAACAGACCAGTTTATGGGCTTACACAAGGTCCCTCTTGGAAACTTTGAGAAAATGCTAAAGGAGAGGGTGGAAGTGGGCTCTAAGATGTTCTTGCCTTGGGGTGAGGGCTGTAAAGTTTCTCATGGAGCCCCCCCCCCCCCGCTCCCTCTACATAACACTACTGTGAGGACCAGAAGGGAAGTTTTCTGAAAACACAGGTGTAACCCTGTGAGTGTACAAATGAGGTCCTATTATTGCAGTTGGGAAAGGGGAGCCCCAGGAGGCTGGGAGCATCTCGCTGCCACAGCAGGAGAGGAGCGAGGAGAAGGTGCTCCCACTCCAGCTTCTTTGCTGTCCAGCCTCCCATCCTGCAGTTATGCAGGGTCGGCTCCCCTCCTCCCCACATCTCTAGGGGTCCCTGCCAAGTCCTGGCTCCTCCCTAGTCACTAGTGCCACCCCACTTGGCCACAGTACCAGGGCTTAGAGAAAACTCCAAGATGGTCTCTTCTCAGTACAACCAAATGGTTAACTGTTTGTAACCATCTTATAAAACCAGTGAGCAACCCTGTTTTAATAGATTTTGTTTTCATAAGCAGGATTTCTCACTGGCTTTACAGCTGTTGCCCTCTGGGTACAAGTAACTCAGCCTGCACCCAGAGCAGAATGCTTCAGGGTTATGAGTTCCAGACCCGGACCTGCCTCATCTAACTGTGGCCTCAAAGAAACATGTTACGTCACCTCGTCAGTCTTGTCACTTTGGAAATGAGGGCATTGGACTGCATTTTATGAAGCTATCATGTTCCCATTAATGGTTCTTAAAGTTTATTTATTTTTGAGAGAGAGAGAGAGGGAGAGAGAGAGAGAGAGAGCACATGAGCGGGGAAAGGACAGAGAGAGAGAGAGAGATGGAGAGAGAGAATCCCAAGCAGGGATTGTGCCATCAGCGCAGAGCCCAAGTTGGGGCTAGATCCACAAACCGTGAGATCATGACCTGAGCCAAAATTAAGGGTCAGATGCAGGGCGCCTGTGGCGCAGTCCATTAAGTGTCCAACTGCAGCTCAGGTCATGATCTCACAGTTCATGAGTTCAAGCCCCACATCAGGCTCTGTGCTGACAGCTCGGAGCCTGAAGCCTGCTTCGGATTCTGTGTCTCCCTCTCTGCACTTCCCCTGCTCATGCTCTCTCTCTCTTTCAAAAATAAAAATTAAAAAAAAAAAAAAAAAAAAGGTCAGATGCTTAACCAACTGAGCCACCCAGGTGCTCCCCCATCAATGGCTCTTCACCTTGGCACCACATTTGAGCCATGTGTGGAACTCTGAAACCATTGCCTAGGCTGCACCCCTAGAAGTTCTGATCTCATTGGGCTGGGAATGGAACCTCAGGTGATTCTAATGTGCAGGCAAGGTTGCAAACCCCCATGCTAGTTGCTGTGGGGATTTTATGAAGCTAACATCAAGTCTACATGGAGTAGCCCAGGGACCAGAACTCAGAAGCTCAAGAGGGAGCTCCTGGGAGTTTCAGTTCTTCTCCTGGGATAAAAAGTTTAAGAACTCAAAAAGCCCTAAAGGTGATTTTTTGAGGTCTCTTTTCAAATTATGGCACTAAAGTGTAGGCCACAGTTAGACCACCAGTAGTCCTATAATAGGTTGGCTAAAAAGAAAAGGGCCTGACCTAGGTGTTGGATGAGTTCGTTGGCCACAGAAACTGTCCACTGAACTATCCCCAGTGAGTCTCCTGGGCACAAGGGGGCAGGAGCCAGAGTGTCTCCTCTACTGCCTTCCCTGGACCACCAATTGGATGGGACTTTGGAACCTCCATGCCATCCAGGCAGCATCCCTGACAAGAGACACCACCTGTGTGTGTGGTCAATCATCCCTGTAGGCCTCTAGGAACCATGCGAGCTTTGAACTGGTTTGCCCCACCCACAGTGCAAAGTCAGTGTCTGGAATGGGTGTGTGAGAGAACGCTGCCAGAACGCTGCTTTCCCCTCGGTGGACCAGAGGGGGAAGAACTTGGGGAGCAGTGAAAAGTTCTCCATCAGAGGGTTTAAAAGAAATCCTGTATTAACCCTTTCAAGGATACCAAATGACAGATGTCGGAACTTGAAGAGGCCTCCAGGGAGCGGGTCCAAGCCCTACCTGCAGTTATAAAAGATGCTCGTATCCCCATGTCACCTCTGCGGTAAAAACTCACAGGAAGAGCTGATGGCATGTTGTCCATTGTTCTGCTCTAATGAAATAGGGTCGTTTCTAATTAACCAGACTCTACAAATGGACGCAGCTGATATGCTTGGAAAGGTTCCCTTTCTTGAGTAATAATGATAATACTTTCATGCCTCGATTCCAGTGCTTGCACTGGCATTTGCACAGCATGGCACTTCACAACCCCTCGAGATAAGTGAGGCAGGTATTAATGTCACCGTTTTATAGGTTATGCACCTAGCATAGCAATACCGGGGCAAAAAAAGTCCTGTAAACCGGGTCTCCTGGGTATCTGCCATGGTCTCATCTCCACCCCATGTTGGTGTTTAACAGTCCCCTCTCTAGCTACGATCAAGCTTACGATATTTGCTTGTTCAGAAATTTTCTTTTTTTTTTTTTTTAAAACGTTTGTTTTTGAGACAGAGAGAGACAGAGCATGAGCAGGGGAGGGGCAGAGAGAGAGGGAGACACAGAATCGGAAGCAGGCTCCAGGCTCTGAGCCATCAGCCCAGAGTCCGACGTGGGGCTCGAACTCACGGACTGCGAGATCGTGACCTGAGCTGAAGTCGGACGCTTAACCGACTGAGCCACCCAGGCACCCCTGTTCAGAAATTTTCTTTGTAATTTAAAGGCATATGTTTTGTTCCCAATGATAACATAAAGATAAAAAGTATGAAATAGAATTGTTTAAAGTATGTTCCCAGGGGCGCCTGGGTGGCTCAGTCCGTTGAGTGTCTGACTGAGGCTCAGGTCATGATCTCACAGTTTGTGAGCTGGAACCCTGTGTCGGGCTCTGTGCTGACAGCTCAGAGCCTGGAGTCTGCTTCAGATTTTGTGTCTCCCTCGCTCTCTGCCCCTCCCCCACTTGCACTCTGTTTCTCTCTCTCAAAAATAAATAAACATTAAAAAAAAATAAAATAAAGTATGTTCCCAAATTAAAAAAAAAAAAGTGTGTGTCACACTCAAATAAAATACAATAAGCCAAATAAAATACATCAAAATATCAGCCGTGGTTATCTATGGACCATGAGAATGTGCCTGACTTTATTTTACCTTTCTATATATTTTAAGACCTTTAAATAAGCATGTGTTAATTTGAAATTATAAAACAATGTGTTTTAAAACTAGAGTTTTGTTTGCACAAAGCGTGCAAGAGTAAACTTCACCTCAGCCCCCCGCTCCATCACTGCAAGTTTCAAAATGGCACCTACCCAGCTGGGAATGGCAATTACCAAGGGAGAGCTTGTGGTTTAGCACCCCAAGCAAAGCCCCACATTAATGGCTGTTAGCCATTACAATGGCCGATTTCTCAGGGATCACTCCAATTAGGATCTTCTCTACGGCTTACAACACCCACCCTCTGACTTCAGACAAGGAGCATCTGCGGCACAGCTGGAGCAGCTGGGTTGGAAAATCAATCACTGCCCAACAACTGTGCGACTGATGGCCCATCAATCAGAAACATAAGGCGTCCGCTCCATTTATAAAACACATACATTCTCTTGCGAATCTGTAAATGCAATAAGCAGCCCCCAGCACCTCAGCCCTGGAAAAATGGCAGCATCAGTCACCTCTGCCTGTGCAGAATCCCAGACTGGCATCACCAAATGAAGCACCACTACTGAGAGAGCCCCGGAAGACCCTGTCCCCATGCCCACTGGCTGTCCAAGCCCTGCTATCCTCGGAGACCCCGAGTCCTCCTGATACCCACACCCAGGGTTGGCTTTGGGATTTTTATCGGCCCTGACAGCCAGCCACGCTATAACTCCGCGAGAACGCATCAGTACTTGAAGAATTTCCCTGAGACTTTCTAAAATGGCCATCTCGTCCTTCTTTTCTTTCCTTTTTTCCTTCCTCTCCTCCTCCTTTCCTTCCTTCTAACCTTCAAACATTAAAAGAGAAATGTCTTTTCCCTAAACCATGGTCCCTAAATCATACTCCTGTGTGAGCTGACTTCTGAGGTGAATTTCCTTTCTCAGTGTCCAAAAGACTTTGCCACAAGGCCCATACAAGACATGGCTCACATAGTATTTCAGGTATCAGTGCTGGACCAGAAAACCCCAGAATGGCTCAGCCAGAAGTCCAAAGTCCCTCCTGGGAACAGTTTTCCATCATTTATTATTATTTGGAGAGGAACATATTCTGTGATCCTGGAAGGGACTAGAGATATTTGCTGGGCTATCTTTCCACCCTGTGACCCACCCTCGTGCCCTGAGGCTGGAACTTGGGGTTCTGAAGACCCTATTACTTGCAGATGCAACATCAGTCCATTGTCTTTCAGTCCCTGCCTGGCCCCAGAACTGCAGGTTCTATCTAACTGCTCCCGAGGAAGGCTTCCTGAACCCCAAGATCCCTCACCTGCTCTGTTTGGGGAAAGAAAGGTTGAGCTGCCTCTGTCAAGAGCCTGTTTTCGCCTCTGTGTGCAAGGACTACACGCCACTGGGGGGGCAGGAGGGAGTGCTGCAGGGGACCCTATTCCTGTTCTGCGAAAAGCAAGAGTGGTGTTCCTACAGCATCAGAAAACTCCAGGCAGCAGAACCAGACTGCCAAACCACATCACGCCTGGGGGTGAGCTGTGAAACAACGGGGCAAGCAGTGTACGGGGAGCTGGCTGGGTTAATGGTGTTCAGAAATAATAATTGTAGAGAGCAGTTATTGAGCATTTACATGTGGCAGATGGAAGGGTGGTTGAACTTTTCAGTATGGGTCCCAGGGGAGGGATGAAGCCCGTTGGGAAGAAGCTAAAGGGAGACAGATTTCAGGTTGGAAAGGGAAGAACACAGCTACACAGAGACACAAAAGGCTGCCTTGCTGGGCAGTGGCTCCCCATCGCTGGAAGTGTTCAAAAGTAATGTGGCTAGTCCCTCGCTGTGATGGTAGAGCTAGAATCATGGAGTAGGGAAGCGGAGGTAAGATGTGAAGATTTTTTTAATGTCTCTCTTCAATGAAGGGGTGTCTATAATTCTGCTTCTGTGTTTAAGTTGAGTGTCTCCTGTCGTACATCCTTCAAGCACTTGCTGACATGTTCCAGACCTTCTTGGCAAATGCTGTGCCCTAGAAGTTCCTGGAGGGGCAGGGACAGAAGGCTTCCTTCCCTCTAGATCTCCTTGCAAGGGTTCGAGACCATGCCCCAGAACTTCCCAACAACACAGAATTAATTCGTTCATGCTTGGAGGCCTTCCTGTGCCCCAAATCATAGCAACATTAGGTAAAATATGAGATAAGAAAGTTACAAAGACATAGTTCCAATTGCTCAGAACCAGATAAGCCCCTCTGAGGACCTGAGGCCACATGGAAAGATGAGCTAGTAAACAGGCAGTAGCTCGACGCCTGCAGGAGAGAGGGGCCTAAAGGTGCCCCAGAGAGGCAAATCGCTGGATCCAGAGCCATGCTGTGAAGCCAGGGGTTGGGATGGGGCTTCCCTATCATGAAATGAGGTGGGAAATAATTCTCAGTGCTGCTCAAGGCCCTGGTTTATTGGAGGGGCAGGGTGAAACAGTGCAGTCTTGCAGCCTGGGCCCAGTGGCCCACCAGCTCAGGACAGGAGACCTGAGCCACAAACAACAGGCCTAGGGTCTAGGATTCCTGGGACACTGCTGGGAAACAAACAAACAAACAAACAAACAAACAAACAACCAAAACACTGCTAAACAGGGTACATGCAAAGAGAGAGAGACAAAGAACAAAACTCCACTCCAAATGAGCTTGCTAACAAAATTCCAAACCTCCAGAAAAACAGCCTAAATGATTAGCAATCAGAAAATAAATTTACTCCAAATGAAATGAAATAATAGAGGTCCAAAAACAAATTTAGAATATGCATGCTCAGGAATAAAAGAAGAAATAGTAATTATGTTTTTTAAGTAATAGAGGGGCGCCTGGGTGGCTCAGTTGGTTAAGTGTCCGACTTCAGCTCAGGTCATGATCTCGCGGTTTGTTGAATTCGAGCCCCGCGTCGGGCTCTGTGATGACATCTCAGAGCCTGGAGCCTGCTTCGGATTCTGTGTCTCCCTCTCTCTCTGCCCCTCCCCTGCTCGTGCTCTCTCAATAATAAACAAACATTTAAAAAAATTAAATAGAAACGAAGAAATAAATTAAGAGATATAAAATAGAACTAAAATCTTGTAAATAAAAACATAGTTGATGAAATAAAAAACTCAACAGAATAAATTCTACATGGGATACAGTTCAAGACAAAAGTGCTACGTTGGAAGATAGCACCAAGGTATTTGCTCAGAATGCACCATAGACAGAAAAAGAAAGTTTATTTAGATACATGAAGTTTACAAGAATTTGAGGGTAGAAGGAGAGGCTCAAACATATATTTAGTAGAAGCTCCATAAAAAAAAAAAAAGAATAACAGAAGCAACAAAGAGATGATGCTGGTAAATTTCCAAAATGGAAGAGAGACAACGCCTCAGATGGAACATCATTACTGAGAACGGATCAGGATAAAGAAAACCACCCTGACACATCATAGTGAAACTGCAGACCGCCAAGAAGAGGAAAATCATAAAAAGCTCCTGGAGCCTGCCCCAGTAGGGCTCAGAGAAAGAATGCTCAGGGAAGTTCAGGACTAGGAACTGTAACCTCTCTTTAATTCATCTCCAGAGCAAGGAGCAAGACTGGCCCCCAATCTTGTGGGGGAAGAGGAGGGAGAGAGGGAGCCACTGCCCTGATCCCCTGCAGTCCAGCCCAGTACACAGGGAAGCACTCACACACCCAAGGCACTGGGGAAACTGAGGCTGCCAGCTTCCTCCTGCATGTCTCAATTTAACAAGTGCTTTACAAAAGCTCTCAAAGAGCCACAGTAAGTCTTTTTGGCATTTGCGGTGACCATGGAACCCAGAGCTTCTTTCTGTCACTGAAATAATCCCCGGTTCCCAAAGAAATGGGTCTTTGGGAAGGCACTGGATCTTGCTATTACCAACTGCTGTTTTTCCTTACTGTGTAACCTTTGGTTGTTCCCACAGTATGTCACTCTGGAAAAAATATAGGAATGGGGCTTTCACATGTTTGAGACAGAGAGCAAACTCCCGTTGGAAAAAATGAAATCTCCAACCTGGAGTCCCAAGGCTGAGTCAAACTTTCCACTGAATCAAGATCTCTACTTGCAACTTGAGAGGCAAAATTAAGTTGTAATATTCCAGCAAATAGCTATAGCCATTCAGAATGCTACTCCTGGCTCCTTGGCTGGATCGCAAACCAATGCAGAGGCAAATTTAATTACCTGTCAGGAACTAAATAAAAGGTTTGCTTCATCTAATACTCCCAGTGTGCAGGACCGCTATGAAAACAAGTCTGACGTTCAATCGATTTGCTGTTTACGGAGCCCCGAAGAGGCACCCAGGCACGCCAGTGGGCTGCTTGAAGCTTTTGGAAGCTTAAATATTCTTTAATGCACTTGTCCACTGTTCCTTCTTCCTAAGCTTGGCTCAAAACCACTGGCCACTCCCAAGAGCTCTTGTGTCTGTTCCTAAAAAAATACCCCATAATCTTTCCTTCCAAAATGGCCGGTAAGGCAAGACCCATCCCATTAGCTTATCCACGCCAGAAGGCTCATCTCTTGCAGAGAAAGGCTTGTTTTCTGGGGTCTGCTGCCTGTCCATCAAGACCTCCAGGTTGCCTTTTACCCCCAGCAGCAGCATCCATCGGTGAATCATGGGAGAAAGAATATTTTGGTACCAGCAGACTTTGCGAGCTAAGATAAGCTCACATTTGCTGCTATAAACCTCACTTTCCCCAACTGCAGCCTGGGGAAATCTGCCCTGCTATTCCCAGGGTTGAAACAAAGCTAAGTGAGAAGATGGGTATTGAAAACCTGGACCGATGTATGGAGGTGTCATTTCTGATTAATACATGTTATGTCATTTCATAGCCTGGGTTTGGAGGGCCAGAAGGCAGGGAAAGAGCAATCTCTATCTTCATGGAAGTTGGAAATGGAGGCTGTGATCAGCACACTGAGAACAGAAAAGGGCCAGACAGAGCGCAGAGCAAAGTCTGTGGTGTGCACTGGGCAGGAAAGGCCACAGCTCTCTTCCAGGGCTTCGCAGACAGCAGTCAGCCCACAGGCTAGTGTGAGAGAGCCCACACCATTACTGCACCATTATGGTTTCTGCTACTTCTCACCTAGGAACTTAGAGGACTTTAGGGAATGAAATGGGCTCAAGTGCCCTCGCTGTAGTTTAGAGAGATATGAAAGAGAGGGTAGCCTGGGGCCGCTCCACAGAGTGCAAACCTGGGTCAGGCTTCTCAACCTCAGGTCACTGGGCCAGGTGGGCACATGTTTTAGTCTCAGGACCCCAGACTCTCAGTATGAAAGTCCTAGACTTATAAGGGATGGACTGAAGCTGAATCCACCCCCCACCCCGCCCCACCATCTATCCCTAACTCCTGATACCCAGGCACTACCCCCACCTCTAACAGGGCCCCTGGGACCAGAGGTGTTCATGCCTTTCTCCAGACCCCTTACCACTCCTTCCCTCCCAGTCCTGCTGAGTTCCCAGGCAGGCCCTGCTGAGTGCTTGACACAGCCTGGCTAGGACCGAAGTCTGCGACTTAGTCACCTCTCCTAGCCCTTCTGTCATTGGAGGGGTCACAGAGGTTCCCAGTTGTCCTGCTTTTGCCCTCTTTCACAGATCAGCTTAAAGGGCACCTCCTCTGGGAACAGCTTCTCCACCTCGTTGATCTCCAGAGAGCTTTCCCTCGCCTGTGACCGTGCACAGAGCAAACAGGCAAGCTTCTCGGCATCCCACTCTACTGGGAGAAACTCAAGAAAGGAAGAGGCTCAGGCCAGCTCCACAGGTCTGCAGCCATGCCTCCCTGCCCATTCCCACCTCCAGAGACTTACCAGCACCTGGCAGGGAATGGGAGAGATGGACGGCACTGGGGACCCCACCAGCCACCAAAGAAATGTCCTACTCCCAAAGCCCTTAGAAGGGGCTCTGAATAGCCTTGCTCCTCACCTGGTCATACTCAAGGAGGCCCGCTGCCCCAGCACAGCTGGCCTTTAGCTGACGGTGGAATAGATAACAGCACTTAGAGATCCTTTTTCCAAGAACAGGAAAAGAAAGATGCTCCCTGCCACGTCTTTAACGATCTGATTGTCAGGAAGGCACTGCATTTTAAATTTCTCTGTATGGTGTTCTGTTTTTTTCTAGACAGTGCTAATAAAATCTCTAACCCACGTGGCAGCCCCACTGCTCATCAACTATTAGCTGCCCTCAGGCTGCACCAGTCTGTTTATATTATAAATAAAGTCTGAAATATGCTGCTTGCTCAGTGCGGGCTCCTTGGGGGCTGAGGGGGAGCTGAGCCAGCCCCTCCCTGCTCCCTCCTACCCTTGTCGGGGGAAGGATGGCCCAACAGAGGCTTTGCCTGAGGCCAGCAACTTTGGACGTTAACAAACCACTACAAGGATCTGCGATCCATCCCTGGAATCCCGGTTTAATTATTTAGGAAGAACGCTTTTACTCCCCCTAAGCTCTGCAGCTCCCCAGAGCCAGTGGAATCATTGTTCAATGCTTATTACTGCCGCGGGCCCCCGGGTACGGTGTGGCAGAGACCTCATTTCAATATTTACCACTTAGATCACTTAAGGGCTGTCAGCTTTAATAACATTTTATCAATTGGATACTTATATTATTCACGGCTTCATAAAAATAACAAGACCTGCCTTGGCATTTCAATCATACCCAGGCTAATTTCAGTGACTGCTCAGGGATTTCGTTTTTATTAACATTTAGATCCAACGTGACTGCTTCTCTTCCTGAATGCAGAGTGCCTGAGGTGGCCGCTGGGCAGCCTGTGGGGGCTGGGCCACACAGATCTTTGCCCTGGGCGTGTGGTCAAGGGGAGGTACACAACCAACACATCAACAGGCCAGGCAGAGACACCCTCCCCAGAGATGACTCATTCGTGGCTCAGGGGTCCATCGGTGGAAAACTACTCTTGTCCCTCACAGTCTGGCTTCCATGTCACCTCCTTCTGCCCTGCCTTGGCTGCAGCCACAGTGAACCATCTCCTGGGCTCCAGAAGGCAGCCTTCTCTTCCGCAGGGCTTGTCTGGAAAGCTTTTGCTCTGTCCGCCACCTGTAGAGCTCCATGCAGCCCTCCAAGCTCACCTTCAAGGCCTCTCCTGCTTCCTGAGAGCTTGGGAAGCTTGACTTGCAGTCCATGCTCGAGGTGTCTAAGTGAATGGTGCTTCCTGGCCCTCTGGTCTCCCTGCTGTGATTCCCATGTACTCTTCTCTTACAGGTGACAGGGACCTGGCCTTTCCTAAAGCCTCAGCCCCTCTCTCTTCTGGTATCCTGGAGGAGCATGGCATAAGCCTCCAGATTTTTCCTGCATTTTGCTGAGAAAAAAAAGCTTGCAAACCCTTCTTGTCTCAAAGGGGCATCCTGTTGCTGGTAAGTGCAGGGCAACTCCAGGACTTCTGTTAACTGTTCATCTCGGCAACCACTCCCAGAGATGTCACCCTTTTGGAGGAAATGCCACTTCATCAGTGGCCGCCCCATTTCAGTGGCTCTTGGCTCCCACGGCGGCCTCTCCTTACTGCCCCCAGGGCCCCAGTCTTCCCATCATTCTTCAGCCCCTGGTACCCCTCAGTTATACTGCTGTGGCAGCCTCTGCCTCTTCTAATCCATTCTCCTCATGGAAGTCACAATCCTTCAATGTCACTGTCCTGATTCCTATCAGTGGATTTTACTGCTCTCAGAAGCCCATCCAGAGTCTTCCCCTTGGCATGGGCTAGTTCCTGCCCTGGTTCTCTGGCTTCCCCACAAAAATCCTCCCCCAGTTCACAGTCCTCTGTACACTCTGGATATTTGATTCACCCAAGACGTTTCTTCACTCAGGGCCTACGATATAGCAGCAGCCCTAGAATGCCCTTCCTATTGCTCCTCACATGGCTAACACTAGTCGCTGCTTTGATGTCACCAGGAGAGACCTGTCCTGATGCCCTCTCTAACATGAGTTTCTCCTCTTCTGGTCTTCCTCTCTCTTGGTCCCCTTTGTTACCTCCGTGGGACTAATGGATCACACATGCATGCAGTGTTTAATAAAACTTTTTTTTTTTTTTAACAAAGGTGGGTTTGATTTGCTCCACTAACTCAGAGACATGCACATAGTAGTTGCTCAATAAAAATATGTTGAATGGGGGCACCTCGGTGGCTCAGTCAGCTGAGAATTTGACTCTTGATTTCAGCTCAGGCCATGATCTCACAGTTCATGGGTTTGAGCCCTGTGTCAGGCTCTGAGCTGACAGTGCTGTGTGCTTGGGATTCTCTCCCCCTGCCCCCTCTGCCCCTCCCCCACTTGCACGTGTACTTTCTCAAAATACACAAATTAAGAAAATATGTTTAGTTTATAGATGAATTTATCCATTCCCTTCTTCTGTTTCCTTTATGAGAAACTCCCCTCACTTAACAACCCTCCTTTTCACATCATCTCAAGTATACAGATAACTACATAAGGGGAATCTGATTCATATGAGCCATTCATATTGCCGGAAAATGCCCAGATTTGTGCCCACAATTCACAGACAGCATCGCAGTAGGGACACAGGCGCTGCTTCCTTCATCTTTCTGTACTTCAGTCTGTACATTTGTAACCTGGGGTTAGTAATACCTACCTCATAGGCCACGATGGGGATTAAATGAATTAATATATGCAAAACGCTTAAAACAGTGCCTGGCACATAGTATGTGCTCCATAAATGTCCACCATTCCTATTGTGAGTTCAGAGTGACCTTCTCTATTTCCCACAGAGAACATTGCCCCCTCTCTCCCTCACATGTACACACTACTGCTGCTCTCTTGCGTGCCTGTCATTCACTGTTGAGCCCAGGAAGCCCATTCAGTGAAGCTGTGACTCCCTTCCTCTCAGTCAGTTGCTATGAATGGCCTCAGGATGGGGACAGAGTGGAGGCTGGAGAATCCTTGCTGCGAGCTGATCAGGCGAATTACACTCGGGGAAACAGGGCTTTCCTGCCAGAAGATGCTTCTCATTCGTGCCTACTACATGGAGGTAGACTCCCTGGGTCCCCAGAGAAAAAGCCTATTCTCGGCAAGAGAGACTCGAGGGAAGTCAGCATCTCCCTTGGAAATAACGGGAGCAAACCAGACAAGTACCCCCCACGGAAGGGCTGCGACACCTGCACGTCCCGTGGAGGCGCCAGTGCTCCCGGAGAGATGGGAAGGGAAAGCCTGCAGCTGTTATCTGGTCATCCCTTCAGGAAAATCAGAGCCTGGTCTGCCACTCATCTCCCATGCTGGCTGGAGTCCTCCACACATATGCTGCTATCCCCGAACTGCCGGGCTCCATTTGTGCCCTGTCAACTGTACTTGAGTCCGTCGGTAAATGTGTCTATTGCTTGAAGCCTCTATTTCTTTTAGAGAGATGTTATATGCCTCCCAGGTGGTGGGGCTGCAGGGTTTCCAGTGTCTCCGGGGCAGTGTGTGTGTGCGTGTGTGTGTGTGAGTGTGCACGCGTGTATTATGTGAAGTAAGACCTGTCCGTTTTGACACCCTGGGCTGTCTGGGTTCTGTCCTCCCAAATGTTCTAAATTGCAGGAGAAATTGCCCTGACAGAACCTCCCACTGGCAGACAGTGTCTTTTGTTACAGACGGAGGTGTTGATCCTTCTCTAATCAACAGCTTAATTAGGTCTGCCGAGATGAAAGAGTCATTTTTACTTTGGGAGCTAATATTTATAGACAGCCCTCTCCCCAGTCCCTGCACTGGAGGTGTTAACAACTTGAGGGCTAAATCAAATAAAAATTATAAAACTCATTTCTCCACTCTACAGAAATCACCGGCAAACTCAGACAGAACTCTCCAGACTATGAGCTGCTCCACAGAGCTGTTTCATTCATGGCCATTGAGCCCAGCACAGACTTTGGCACACAGTGGGCACTCGGGAAGCATTTGCTGAATTTTGAAACATAGGATGATGTGTGATGGCTTTCTTCTCCAGCAGGAACCTCTATGGCATGATGGTTATGAGCTTGGCTTCGGAGTCTGACAGACCTGGAATGAAATGCTAGCAGCCTTACCACTCAGCTGTATGACCTTGGGCAAGTTGTTCAACATCACTTAGCCTCAGTTTCTAGGCTATAAAATGGGACAATAGTAATATCTGATTTACAGGGATGTTACTCTTAAAGCCTCTATCACAGTCTTTGGCACATAGAAGCCCTTTAGCATTGGCTACTAGGAACAGAGATGGCGGCAGTAAAGGGGGAGGTGACAATTAAACCTCAGAGCCGCTACTTCTGTAGGCAGGTCACCTAAGAAACTTTGAAGCTATGCTGTTTCATAGACTGTTCAATTCTGTTAAGAATGCATTACGCTCCCTCAATAGGGAAATGGAAATCAAAACCACAGTGAGATACAACTTCACACCCACTAGGACGGCTATAATTTTTTTTTTTAAAAAGGAAAATAAGCATTGGTGAAGATGTAGAGAAATTGGAACCCTCGTACACTGCTGGTATGTATGTGCAATGGTACAGCCTCAGTGGGAAACAGTTTGGCAGTTCTACAAAAAGTTGAATATAGAGTTACTATATGACCCAGCAATTCCATTCTGAGGTATATACCCCAAGTAGTTGAAAACGGAGACTCACACAGACACTTGTCCACCAATGTTTATAGCGGCATTATCCTCAATAGCCAAAAAAGTGGAAACCAGCCAAATGTCTATTAGCTAATGGATGAAAAAACAAAATGAGGTAAACCGATCTAATGGAATAGTATTCAGCCATAACAAGGAATAAAATTTAGGGGCACCGGGGTGGCTCAGTTGGTTAAGCATCAAATTCTTGAGTTCGGCTCAGGTCATGCATGATCTCACGGTTTATAGGTTCAAGCCCCATGTGGGCTTCTGTACTGGCAGCATGAAGCCTGCTTGGGATTCTCTTCCTCTCTCTTTGCCCCTTCCCTGAATATGCACTCTCTCTCTCTCAAAATAAATAAATAAATATTTTTTAAAAAAGGAAAGAAATTTAATACACACTATAACATGGATGAAGCTTAAAAACATATGCTAAGTGAAACAAGTCAAACACAAAAAGCTGTGTATTATATGACTGCATTTATACAAAATATCCAGAATGGGGATATCTACAGAAAGAGAAGGCAGATTAGGGTTGCTATGGTTACTCGCCTCCCCACATACATCCATGAGGTGCGAGTTTCCTTTTGGGGTGATGGAAATGTTCCAGACTTAGTGGTGATGGTGGCACATCATAGTGATACTTAAGACCATTGAATTGTACACTTTAAAGTAGTGAATTTTATATTATATGAACTGTATCTCAATAAACAAACAAACCAAAAGAATGTATCAGGGGTCCGTGCCCAGCACCCACTCTAACTGCACCCATATGCACGTGCCCTGCAGGCGGCCCCCTCCATCATCTTGTTGTCTGGAACCAGAACCAATGACTTTTCAAGGTGAAGCCTCTACATTATAAAAATTTTTCAAACACTTTACAATTTGCAAATCACCTTCCAATCTGATCCCTTACACCAGCCATGAAGACAGGTATCGTCATCACTGTTATACAGATGTGGAAACTGGCATTCAGAAATGCGAAACAAGTTGGCAAAGACTGCCCAGTTAGTAAGTGGAATACAAGCCTTCCAACTCTAACACCCTCTATGTTTTCTACCAAGGTCCACAATTGGACCAACAGTGCTTTCAGATCTTCACAATGGAGAGCCATTTCCAAACAAGAGTCCTGACTACCTGTGACTTCAGCCCTCCACCGCACCTACATGGGTAGCATTCCTGATTCTGTCAATTGCAGGCCTCCACTGTGCAAATCCCTCAGGTCAGAGACACAGCCTCACCCAATTCCCATTTGACCCAGGGAAGGGGTTTGCACAAAGCATGACTCACTTATCCAGCTTCCAGGTGCTCCCCCAAATGTCCCACTGCTTTTGACATTAACTAAACACCTCAGACTAACAAGGGGCAGTAAGGAAGTCCCTGTTTTCAGTTGCTTCTGTCTCCTTCCTGCCCTGTGTAAGTCCTACTCCGTCTGGAAGAAGGCTTTTTGCATCGTTCAGAAGCTTTCATGTACAAGGAAGAATCCGGGGTTGGGGGCATCCATGCAGTGGGTCAAGAAGAAAAGAACAGATGTGAAGAAGTTGAGAAGAGTGAGGAGGGCTTTCTATTCCAGAGTGTTGGGATGGGAAATAAGAGAAAGGGAGGAAGGAGAAACCAAGGGATAGAGTGGAGTATATGCAGAGTATGTGAAGGGAATCCTGAAGAGCCTGGCGTGCCTAGAGCAAAAAGAGCAGGGATAAAATTGGGGGAGCAGATGGGAGCCAGATTTAAAAGGTCATGGGCACCAGGCTAAGCAGGGAGGCCATGCCAGCAGGCAGCATGGAGCCACTGGAACTTCTTCAGTAGGGGCCTGATACGAGAGTTCATATTAGTCTCCAAGGTATAAATTGTCCATATGGAAAAGCTATTAAAAACACCTGCTCATGGGCCTCAGATGTAGTTTCTGTGGGTGGCCAACAAAGGCTTTAACAACCAAGTTGAAGACTGTTTCATGAGGAATGGATCTAAGGAAGTATAAAGCTTTTGAACAAAAACCATGAGACATTGGGGAAAGGTCATGAAATCCCAATGCTCTATTTTATTTTTATTTTATTTTATTTTATTTTATTTTATTTTATTTTATTTTATTTTATTTTATTTTATTTTATTTTATTAATTAATTTAGGGAGTGTGTGTGAGTGGGGGAGAAGAGAGAGAGGAAGAGAGAGAATCCCAAACAGGCTCCATGCTGTCAGCACAGAGCCCGATGTGGGGCTTGATCTGATGAACCGTGAGATCATGACCTGAGCCAAAATCAAGAGTCAGACACTTACCTGACTGAGCCCCCCAGGCACCCTCTAATGCTTTCTTCCTTATTTGACGCCCCTGGTACCTCACCAGAGAAGCTGACCTCCTTCAGAAGTGATCAGATTCAATAGACGCAAAGATAATGGCCTTATCACTTTTTCTGTAGCCACACCAAAGCATTGCTTCTTAAGTTAGAAAGGACCTCGAAGTCACTGGTACTTACATGTGAAGCCGAGGTTCTGATGTAACATCCTTGCCAAACTGTTGTCCAACCTCCACCTGCTTCCAGAGTGACAGGGCTGTCACTATCTATTGGACAACTCTATCTTTAGATGTATCTGGCTTTTAGAACCTATACCCTTAGATAAAGTCAAAATCTGACTTCTTGGGGACCTCCACTCATTGACCTCATTCCACCTCTTAGGGCCATTCAGACACACCTTGCTCATGATAGACCTTCAATATTTTAACCCACTCGATGAGTCTTCTCTTGTTTGTATTTCTTACATGATGCTGATTAGAAGCTCTACGCCATCCCTCTCATTTTGCTCTTTTTTGTTTCTTACAATTCACTTTTTGGTGGAGGAAAAAATGCGTATTTTGCATTTTCTCTGAGATACTTGTGAACTTCCCCTCTGTGGGTTAGCATTGCATAGAAAACTTTAGCATAGGCATGGTTTTATCTCCTCCTCACTCCCCCATTGTTACATCTGGTCGCATGGTCATGCATGGATGGCAGCCACAGCAATGGGCACTTGGGACCAGGCACATCAAATGGGCTACAGCAGGTTCTACAGGGCTACAGATGTGACATCTACTGGGCATGGAACCAAACTGTGGCAGCCATCAGGAAGTCAGTCCAGTGGAGAGGGGCTCAAGGAAGATCTCCCCATAGGTGCAGAGATGGACATCTGGGAACAGTGATGCCGTAAAAGCCAGGCAGAGAGTCAATACTAGGGGAGTTGTACCAAGGGGAGTGGCCAAGCTTCAGGCTCAGATCTCTAGTCTTAAGGAGGCTGTTGTTCTGGGAAGGCCATCAGCACAGGGGCACAGAGAACTGAGCCCCAGATCTGGGTCTGGGCTCGGGGCTTGGTTTTGGCCAGTTTGAGTGCCAGCTGTGACTGACTGGTCCAAGGGCACTGTGTGGAACAAGATTCTGGTTCTCTTCTGCTTGGGTAGCCTCCTCTCTGCCCTTTTTGTCCAGACAGGCTGGGTTTCTCACGGTTCCTTCCACATACTCTGCACATTCTCCACTCTTCCTTGGGATTTTCCCTTGCTCACTTTCTCTCACTCCCCATCCCAACAATCTGGAACAGGAAGATCTCCTCACACTTCGCAGCTTCACAGTCAGCCTTTACTTCTTGACTTAGCTGCCTGGATGCCCCCACACCTGATTCATCTAGATTCTAAGATTCTAAGACAGCTTCTGGGAGAGTTTCACGACTACATTACCAATGTTGCTCCAGGCATAGGAGGGAAGAGTAATGGCATGAATGCTGAGGACTTCCAAACTAGCGACAAGGTCAGCTGCTAGACATGGGCCTGGGATCAGAATGGTACTCCAAGCTGTTGTAGCAGAGCTGCTACAGATCCTCCTGCCAAAGGACAGGACCCATGGAGCAGACTGCAACGTCGCCAGGCCTGTGTGGGTGTGGGGGAGACAGAGAGTGGGAGAGCAGGCGGGCCGGGGCAGCCACAGCCTTCAGGCCCCCAACATGAGGCTCTGGCCCCGCAAGCCCTCCGAACTGTCCTGATAATCAACCTTCCTCAGTTTAGGTAGTGGAGGTATGCACTCAGGAAGCACTCTGCAGAAGCAATTTCTATAGTGAACAAAAAGAGAATTCCATATGTTTCGGGTCAAAAAAAATGGGGGTGAAGTGGAGAAGGGAGATGAAAAGAGGGTGGAAATAGTAACAGAGAGATTGACTTCTAGAATAGTAACTGGCAAAATATTTGAGACTTCTTTATGTATATTTAAAAGTCTCATATCACGACTTGGAAGGTAATCCTGCCTGTGAAGCCTATTAACAGAAACTGGTCAGGTTTTCTCTGAATGACTTTATTGTAAGAAATTCACATTCTTAATGAGGCACAGGAAAGTCAGAGGAGGCCACCAGGATGGACCACGGCAAAGGAGGGCCGGTGTATCCTGAGATGTTCGGGGCCTGTCGAGACATTTGAGTAGGATTTTATGCAAATCTAATCAGCCCCCAAATCAAATCATAATTATTTAACCCATTATCACTGGTCCAGAGTAAAGGCAGGCACATTACTCTTACCGGCCCTCACGCTGTCAAGACAAGGAAGAAAAGACGAGTGTTTACTTTTATTATAATACATCCTGTTATGAACCCCACTGTCGCTAAGTGCGCGCAGCACCTTTAACTAAAGAAACTAATTGCAAGCCACTTTCAATATCTCTTGTTTTTTAATTTAATGCCCTCAGAGAGATATAATTGGGCTGGAGGGAAGAATTTTCACTGAAGTCATGAATTTGCTATATAAATACAAACAAGAAAGAAAGCTAATACAGTAAGGGAATATGGGATTAATTTTGAAATTGTCTGATTAGTGGATTGCTGCCCATCAATAATTGCCTTATATTTTCCCAAGGCCCTCTCTTTATTAGAGTCTGGCACTGCATCTGCCCACAGCCTGTCAATCAGCCCATGCAGCTGGGAGGGTCTGCAGAGAGACCACAATTGGAAGCCTGCTGGGGCGCCTTGTTAGACAAAGCAATATATCCCAGACGTGAAAACGCTGCCATCTCAACCCGGCTGCTAACGTCTTTACTCTCAATCCTCCCGTGTTGGCGCGGGGCCTCGCTGTGACTAGGCCTGATTTTTAAAAAGGAAAAGAAAAAGTCACAATCGCCTCTTTGCATGTGTTTTCAAGGCCTGGGCTCTGCTCGAGTTTGAGGGCACGCGCACACGCGCGCGGGCACACACACGCGCGCGCGCACACACACGCGCGCGCGCGCACACACACACACACACACACCGCCCCGCCCCCACCCTGCAGTGGCTGAGTTGCTCAGTAATGTCGTTAAGAAAAGCTATGCAACAGCTGGAATTTCTGAAGCGGCGTCATGGGAGGCAACTAAACACGCTTCATACATTTAAAAATTAAGAAAGATAATCAGAGGGGTTACGAGCAAGTGTGCAGATGGTGGGTTTCTAACTTAATTAATGCTTAAAATCTGGGACGTTCCTCCAGCTCCCAGAACTTTTCCTGTCTATCCTCTCCAGGCCTGATGCTCTCAAACCTTCAAGACTCTTGATCAGACAAAGACGAGGAGGGTCTGTTGACTGAACTCGCCATAAACATCTTTGCAAACCACACATACACACAAAGTTACAGCCCTGCTAATGATATGTTTATGTCATGTCCATTTCCAGAAATATTTATGTCTCTCTATCTTGCCAGCAATCAGTCAAAATATACAAAAATGGATTTGCATGTAAAGATGCTTCGTTTGGAAGACAAAATATGATGATAATAGAACAAAGATGGCTCAGAGCATGCTCCTTTTTGTTTTGTTTTCTTATCATCTACTGCTTTCCTTTTTTGTTTGGTAAACTGAGCATTTGTTTTAAATTGGGACTTTGTTCTTGTGAGGTAGGAACTAAGATGATCCAGAGCCAAGGCATCCTGTAGCACCAGGAGCTTTATCAGCTACTGAAGTACAACCTGCTCTCCGTGCCGGATCCCGGCCTTGCCCCACAGCCAAGACTAACCTTGGTGCCATCTGCTATTGGGCACAGTGGGCATCTGTGTGTCTGCCTGTTGGCAGGATCGGCAGCCCTCTAGGCACCGGGGCTGAGGTCTGAGGATAGAGCTTGACTCTACCATGCCCTGTGTGGCAGGAATACCGATCCTGGTCCACTGAGCGGCACACGTCCATGCCGACTGCAGAAGCCTTACAAACCCATTCATTCCCCCTCCCTCTGCTTTCCACTGTGGGGCCTGGCCCCAAGGTTTGTCACACCTCCCTCCCTCCCTGTTGTGTCTTCCACCCTGGAAGACTTATAGGAGCAGGGAGCACTTGGTGCTGGTGCGTGGACTGCCAAAATCACCCCAGCTGGGGGCCTCAGTGCCCTGGGGCACATAGTAGCAGGCCAGGAGGCCATTCAGTGAATGCATGTCTCCTTCTGTCAGGTGGGAATGCAGAGACTTAGGGCAGAAAGTTGTGAGAATTGAGAGATGTGAGTAGAAATACTTTTCGAGCTATAGCCCAGAGCATTTTGCCAAGTAGGGGGATATTTTGCCGTTAACAATATGGAACCTTGTAACAGCTGTTCATAATAGTGGTATCGAGGCAGCTGCCTTGGTTGCTTGCTTTGCTTTGGACGGGCCACCAGTTTCGGCCACGGGACAATGATAAGCCCCAGTGGGCTTGTGCCTTTCACACTTGTTGAGAATCTCCTATATGCTAATAAGCAACGTGTCACAGCAGATCCTCACAAGAATATATACTCCAAAGATATTCCTCACGTTAGGTTTGTGGTTCCAACTGCCTGGCTTGAGTTTAAGCTCCTGGAGGGCAAGAATCACATCTTACTCGGTATGTTGCAAATGTTCATAGTTACCGGTCAAACTAGTTGAGTGAGTGACTTAGGGATAACCAGTTGTTGGAGAGATGCATAGGGGGAGGTGAACCATAAAGAAAACAAGCTCTCGAAAACCATAAGTTAGTGCTCCAGTCAGAATAGCAACATCCCTTGCCCATATTCCCTAAACACATAGCATGACAGAGAAAATTAAGAAGCCACAACATATTCATATCCTCTTGCTAAAACAACAAAATCAGCCTCTAGTTCAGACACAAAATGGAAAGATGATATTACAAGTGGGGCTGAAGCCATCAGTCTGCCGGCTCTGGGTCTAGGGTAGGCTCCCTGCTTAGGAAGGAGGCCAAAACAGATGCTTGGGGATCTAGAGCTCCTGCTGAAAGGAAGGAGGAGGCCACCAGGGCCTGGGCCAGGACTAGATCCATGAGATTCCCAAGAGCACTGTGGGACAGGGGCCTTAGCCACCAACAGGTAAGACTAGTTCTGGTCTGGGAGGCCTAGGAAACTAGGTGGAGATGCCCACAAAACTGCTAGACCAGGAAAGGTTCGATCAGTGGTTACTCTTCCTCCTCTTCCAAATTTATAAACGTTGGAGTGCCTGGTGGTTTCCTCCTTGGACCTCTTCTTTTTTCAGCTACACTCATTCCCTGAGGAAAGGCCCCAATATTATCAATATTATCAAAGTCCTGATGATACTTGTATTTAAAGCGCCAAACTCAGCCTCTTCCTGAGCCACATACTTAGATGTCTAATGGGTATCCTGCAGTTCACATGTCCAAACACCCCTCTTGATTCCTGTCCCACACCAGTTCTGCCCCCACTTCTCTCAGGAAATAACGTGACCGTTCACCCAACTGCTCAGGCCCAAAACCCAGACATCAGTTTTGAGTTTTCCCTCACACCACATGCAATCCCTCAGCAAGTTCTGTTGGCTCTATCTCCAAAAGATTCCCTGAACTCGATTTGACCACTAAAACAGTGCGCAAACCTGCCAACAATCGCCTGGGTCGCTGCAGCCCAGGAGCTGGTCTTCTTGCTTCTATCTTGTTGCCTACTATGTGTTTCCACACAACAGCCAGAGTGATGTTTTAAAATCACAAATCAGGGGCACCTGGGTGGCTGAGTCCATTAAGCATCAGACTCTTGATTTCAGCTCAGGTCACGATCTTCACAGTTTGTGAGATGAAGCCCTGCGTCGGGCTCTGTGCTGACAGGGCGGAGCCTGCTTGGGATTCTCTCTCTCCTTCTCTCTCTGCCCCTCCTGCACTCACTCTCTCAGTCTCTCTCTCTCAAAATAAAAAATAAATAAAACAAAAATCAGACCATGTGCTCTCACCACTCAAAACCCTCTCCTGGCCTTCCCTTATGCCTAAAGGACCCCAGATGCCTACAGTGGCTGCAACACCCTACTTGATGAGGCCTGATTTCCCACCAAGCCCTCCTGAAGCTCCAGTCACATGGGCCTCTTGCTGTTCCTTGAACCCGTCACCCTGTTAACTGCCTCGCCACCTCCTTGGCATTCTTCTCCTGTATCTTTGCATGCTGCCCTGCCTCAGGTCACTCTAGCTTCCACCCAAGGTCACCTTCCAAACAACAACTACCCTCAGGATCCCACATCCTTCTCACTCCTTTCCTCCTTTCTTGCTTCATGAGTCTTCACATTCACCATCTGAGATTATATGTATTATTTGGTTGTTGATATCTCCCTAAGGTCCAGGAGAGCAGGAATTTTGTCTCTCTTGTTTACTGTTACATTCCCAGTGACTGAATTGTGCCTAGCGCATTAAAGGTATTTAATGCATATTTGTTGAGTGAGTAAATCAGTGAGTGGATAAATACGTAAGCTGTAAGCTAATGTGACATTATTATCCTCATTATCATACACAGTAACTCTCATGAATTAAAAAAAAAAAAAAAAGCAGGTTTCTTTGTGGGGAGGAAAATAGTCGCCCAAAGAAAGAAAAACACTAGGCTTGATGATAGGGTAGCACAGACATAAAGAGAACGTCTAGCTCCCTTAATAAAGTAAAACCCAGACTATATAGGCCTAGAAAAGGAAGCCGGGGGAGGCATGGCTGGACCTCTGTCCTAAGAGCTTTGGAACCATTGCTGCATTCACCCCAGCTCTCACATCTTGAAATAGAGCTCAGTCCAGACTGGACTATTTAAACGAGATGTCACCAAAGGTCCAGGGAAACCAAAGGAAAGGCTTGATGTATGGTGAGGGGATACCAGGAGTTGTGAGGGCTGCAGAAAAGAGGAAGAAAGATTTCCAGATAATGTCATTTCACAGAGGACCAGTCTCACGTATGCTGCAGTATGGGCCACTGCAGAAAAGACAATGTAAGGTTTGGGGGGTAGAAGGAGGACTTAAGCAGCGATGGGAATTCACTCGTTCACTCTAGTCCCTCTCCGCTCATGCACAATGGGAAGTATAATCCCAATTTTTATAAGCAAACACTATGCTTGGAGACAGGGGGTGAAACCAGGTCTACATGACCAGAAACCTGGTGCTCTTTGGGATACACTGGGTCTCCATTCCACCCATTGATCCAAGGTCCCCTTCTCTAGCTGGAGCCTAAAGGACATCACGAGTCCACTTACATTCTAAGGTCTTTGGAAAGTCTACAAACATGTGTGCTAGCTTGTTTTAAAACAAATGGTATCACCCTGATTCCCCAGTGATTCTCACACCAAAATGGGGGCAAGGGGGGGCGCGCAGGGGAAGGAAAGCTCTGAAGCAAAGCTACTCTCTAACTAACGATAAGGCCAAAGCCTTGCTAGAAACATGACTGATGATGTGATAAGAGGGTGCCCATACCACACTGAATGCAAAACAGGAATTCCAAGGTAACTGATTGCATATAAAGGACTAGGTAACTGAGTGCACATTAAGAACACAGTTTCAACTTACTCACTTGGAACAGAACAATCTGTAGCATAAAAGGAGAGTAAAATTTGGCAGCGCTTATTGTGAGCCTGTGAGGCAGCATGAGTGGAGAGAATTCCTAAAAGAGATCCTAACTTAATCAATCACTTGAAGCAGGAGGCAAAAAGCTGCCTTCGGAAATAGATCAAAAGAGTTGTATTGGCCCTGGTGTGCACACACCATATCAATCTCTGGCCCTAGTGTGCGAGGCTCCAGGCATCGCCTCAGAAGCGTGCCCAGAGCAGCCAGGACTGGCCTGAAACACAATCCCAGAGCAAGGCTGATGGGGCAGGGGCCATGTGGAGCAGAAGGCAGGACCAAATGGAAATTCCCTTGGATTTATTTTTCTACTGATTTCATTCCTGCGGAACATACTCGAAATCCATCCTCAAACTGACAAATTAGTGGGGCCCCATCTAAGAGATGGGGAAAGAAAGGCCAGGGCTGGCTTATGCCAGGGACAGAGGACCCACCTCTCTGGCCTGTACCTGCAGGAGCCAGATGCTAGTAATCCAGACCTGTCACCTGGTCTCCGTGTACCCTGGGCCCAGCAGTCAGCCTTTGCTCGTCCAACGCTCTGCTCTGATAAGCAGATAGATGATCTTTTTTATTTACACAAAAGGGACGCTTTGTTGTTCATCTTGCTTGTTTCACTTTATACTACGTGTTGCAGATATTTCCATATCAACTTTGTTCCAATTAAAGAATTAAGCCCTAATACTTGGAAGCCACAATGAATGTCATGAACTAACTTCTCTCCTGTGCCTCCAGAAAGGTAGTAGTTGTGTACAATCCTTAGGAGAATTGAGAAAATCCAGTCACTCAAATCACTTTGTTTTCTGGGGTTTGGATGAGGATCCTGGCTAAGAGAGGCTGATAGAGTGTTACACTGGATGGTGAACTATAATTTAACCAGTCCCGTACTGGTGGACATTCAGGTTGTCCCCTGCTCTTTTTCCTATTACAAGGCTGCAATGAATATTCTTGTAACAACACGGTGAGCTTTTGTGAGTAGATTTGTAGGATAAATTTCTAGCACTGGAAATGCTCTGCAGTTAGTTTTTAAGCTCACTCAGACCAGACAAATGTATTAAGATCTTTATTGTTCCTTTGCCTGGCACAGTCACAAAAGTTGTATAGATAGTAAAGGACTCAATAAATGTATTGTTGAGGGATGCCTGGGTGGCTCAGTCAGTTGAGCGTCCAACTTTGGCTCAGGTCATGATCTCACGGTTTGTGAGTTCAAGCCCCACATCGGGCCATCAGGCTCTGTGCTGACAGCTCAGAGCCTGGAGCCTGCTTCAGATTCTGTGTCTCCCTCTCTCTCTGCCCCTCCCCAACTCATGTGCACACCCGCTCTCTCTCTCTCTCTCTCTGTCAAAAATAAATATTAAAAACATTAAAAAAATATTTGTTGAAATGAATTAATGAAAAAATACAATCCATACCATGAAATTATACAGCCACAGGCCGGACAATAACAACAAAATTGTTGAAATAAAGTGGCAAGTAAAATGGTACCGACCTGGTGAAACTGCTGCAGGAATTCCAAATGGAAGGTGTAGATTCTTTGATTTTTACCCTTTTTCCTACATCTGAATTTTATATAGCATGGCCAATTAACATCTTGTTCTAAGAGGCCAGCTATGGATTGGTCAGCTTTGCTTTCTTACTCCTAGAGATAACAAACAGGAGGAAGAAAAAGATCAAAAGACCCCGGTCAGAACTTGCTCCTTTCACTGTGATTTTTGGGAGATATCTAGAACATCCTTTCCTAGGTAGGTCTGCTTTTGGAACACAATTTTCTAGTAATCTGACTGGCTCGACGTGTTTGTCAAAGATGAAAGAAAATTGATTTAATTTGGAGTTCCATATTGTCCTGAGATAATTGGGATCAGAGCTACTTAAGGACATACCCCACTGTAACCAGAGGTTTCTAAATTCACACAGCACCACAGATAGGAGGATCCCAGCCTTCTCTGTGGGATGTGGGCCAACTGCTTGTGACTTTGAAGCTAGCTGGTATTTCATTGACATGATGTCACTGTGATCTTATTAGCATCTCAGCACAACACATAAGGTTTTATTATCGTCACTTAACAGATTGAGTAAGTACTTGACATTCCATAATTCCTAAAAGGCAGAGATGGACTTGAATCTTTTAGTCTACTTTCTTCCTATTGCTCCCAGATTTATCAGGTCCACACTTGCACCTGTCCTTCCTGGACCACGGGAAAGGCCCAAACATTATGTTTGTATGGTCAGGTATTTGTGTAACATTTGCAAAAATAAGGTACTGAACTGTAGTTGAAAATCACTGTCTCTTTTCATTCAGACTTTCCTCTCTGACTCGTTCACCTAAGGTGAACTTTCAACTGGGGGGCATTTTTAGGAACTGGTCAGATACGTTTATATGCTTCATAATCACTTTCATGTTAAGTTATTGCTGGCTGTCCTTGTGCAAAACCAAACCAAAGCAAACCAAATGAACAAAAACCTTAATTTTACTAAAATAATATATACACATGGTAATAAATCATAGAGGAGGCTTAGATAATATTACAGGACTTATAATAAAAAGAAGTCTTCTCCACCCACCTGGGATAACTACTTTCAATTATTTTGGGCAATCTCTTTTGACATTTATCTCTGTATTTTTAAATGATATCCTAATGCTTCAATTTTTTACATAAAAAAAACCTGCAGGCATGTAAACCTTCCTTATATAATTTATTTTAAAATAATTTTGTTTTAGAATAGAAAAATTTGGTTTATATATTATAAATATTAAATTTTATATTAAAGAGTAGAATTCAATATTTTATAATACTCTATATTTATCCACATTATCTACTGATTTCTTGTATTATTAGATAAAGCTATAGCTCTCTTAAACCTATCCACTCCTTCTCTCCCATTTTATTTTATAGTTATATTTTAATTTTTGGTTAAATCAACAACGTGTACATGTTATATCGGGATAATATTTTTGCATATTAAGTTAATATTTTTATTTTTCCCCTTAAATAATTATTCCCAACAGAAAAGCAGGCATATGTGCACCAAAAAAGTACAAGAATATTCATAGCAAAGTTATTGATAAAAGTCTCCTCCTATAACCTATCAAATAAACGTCCATTCACAGAAAAGTGGATAAATTGTAATATACTCATATAATTGAGTGCCCTACATTTATGATAGCTAATGGACTACTGTTACATGCAACAACATGATCGAATACAAAAAATATAAATTTTTGTATTTGTGTATGTATGTTTTACTTTCATAAAAAATTATCCTAAGGTATCATTTAAAAAGGATATTTATACCTCTATTAGTAAATGATATCTTGTTACCTCCCAACTTTAAAAGGTTTTGTTATGCTTACACTAACACTCATGCCTTTTTTCCTTCTCCTCTCAACTTTGTTACTTCATTCCTTTTTCATAATAGATATTTACATTAGTTTTAATTTTAGTTTTACAGTTAAGTAGACTCAATGTTTACCACCAGATTATTTTACTACAGCTTTCCTAGTTTTCTCTTAGGTAACTACAGTGCATGCTCTTCACAAAAAAACAAAAAAAAACCCAACCTAATATTTATTTTTAATTTTTTTTTTTACATTTTATTTATTTTTGATAGAGAGAGACAGAGCACAAGTCGGGGAGGGGCAGAGGGAGAGGGAGACACAGAATCCGAAGCAGGCTCCAGGCTCTGAGCTGTCCGCACAGAGCCCGACACAGGGCTCGAACTCACAAACCGCGAGATCATGACCTGAGCCGAAGTCGGACGCTTAACTGACTAAGCCACCCAGGCGCCCCTAGTATTTATTTTTGTTTGGTCATGTGTCTCCTTACTGTTACTAGCCAACCACTTGTTGATCAATTATTCTTTCCACCATGTGTGGAATTAGAGTTATATTATTATATATACTTTTATATGTATTTATATTTATACGTTTGTATTCTTACTGTATTTTAACAGACATGTTACAGATTTTAATGTAAATAATATACATAGCAAGAATTATTATTATTTTTGAAAAATATTTATTTATTGTGAGAGAGAGCATGTGTGTGCATGACTGGCGGAGGGGCGGAGAGAGGTAGAGAGAGAATCCCAAGCAGGTCCCATGCACACTGCTGAGCCCAACACCGGGCTGGATCCCTTGACCCTGAGATCACCACCTGAGCAGATATCAAGAGTTGGGTGCTCAACCGAGCCAACCAGACGCCCCCACACAGCAACATTAATAAACTTTTTGTAAGTCTCCCACTTACTGACCGTCTAATACTTTCCTTTTGCTAGGACTTTCCACAAACCAGTTTAAATTGCATTATTAAAAATAGAAAATCTATCAAGAAAATGAAAATACAAGTCACAAATGGAGAGAAAATATTTGCAAAAGGTATTTTGCAATAGATACCTGAAAAAAGGACTATTATCCAAAATAAACAAAGAACACTTAAGACTCAACAATAGGGAAACAAACTACCTGATTAACAAATGGGTCAAAGACCTTAGTGGACACCTCACCTCACTAGATGGCAAATAAGCATTTGCTCCAAATTATATTCCATTAGGGAAATGTAAATTAGAACAACAATGAGATACTACTGTGCACTTACTAGAACGGCCAGAATCCAGAACACTGACAACACAAAATGCTGGTCAGGATGTGGAGCAAAAGGAACTCTCATTTATTGCTGGTGGAAATGTAAAATGGTACAGCACTTTGGAAGGCAGTTTGGCAGTTTCTTACTAGACTAAGCATGCTTTTACTATGCAATACAGCAATCCTGCTTAGTATTTACCTAAAGGAGTTGAAAATATGTCCACACAAAAACCTGCACATGAATGTTTGTAGCAGATTTTTTTTCTTGTAATTGACAAAACTTAGAAGCAAGTAAAATGTCTTTCAGTATGAATGGATAAACTGGAACATCCAGACAATGGAGTACTATTCAGCACTAAAGTGAAACAAAGAATTAAGCCATGAAAAGAATGCATATTACTAAGTAAAAGAAGCAAACATGAAAAGGTTGCACTCAATGATTCCAACTCCATCACATTCTGGAAAAGGCAAAATAATGGAGATAGTAAAAAGATCAGTGGTTTCCATGGATTAGAGGAGAGGGAGGGATGAATTGGTAGGACACAGGGTTTTTAGGGCAGTAAAACTACTCTGTATACTATATTGGTAGAAACATATCATCACACATTTGTTCAAGCCCATAGAACGTGCAACAGTAAGAGTAATACCTAGTGTAAACGATAGACTTTGTGTCATAGTAGGTTCATCAATTTTAACATATGTACCACTCTCGTGAGG
This sequence comes from Prionailurus bengalensis, assembly GCF_016509475.1. Lineage (NCBI taxonomy): Eukaryota > Metazoa > Chordata > Mammalia > Carnivora > Felidae > Prionailurus > Prionailurus bengalensis. The sequence goes on from NC_057354.1 coordinate 65,072,334, forward strand.
GATGTTAATAATGGGGGAGGCTATGAATGGATGATGGCATGAAGTATATGGGAAATCTCTGTACCTTCTGCTCCATTGTGCTGTGACCTAAAACTGCTCTAAAAAAAAATAAACTCTATTAAAAACAATTGAACACCTTTCTCTGTAGAGGTGTAGGATAAAATGTTCCCAAAACATAAACTAGAACATAATATCCTGAGCTTTACAAAACCAACTTTATTTAATTAGGGATAATTCCTCCCTCTCAGACTTGATGTGCTTTTTTAATAATATCAAATATTTAATTACAAACATGCTCCTTTTCAATCACTAATAAATTACCAACTTATCTCTATATAACAACTGTTGAGTATCCAACTCTTTCCAACTCTGTCTTGCTTTTTAAAGACATTTCAGGAAGTCTTACAAAACAGAAATTCAGCATGATTATACTTTCTTCACAAAGGCTGTACAAATTTCATATTTGTGTTGTTGTTTTTTAAATCTCACTTTAACTTAAGCTAAAAAATGAGATTTCTCTAAGAATAACAAGAATAAATAATAGTAATATGATAAGACTTGGAAAGGCTCTTTTGTCAAAACTATCAGAAATTGAAAAACTGAATGACTTTAAAGACTAGAAACAAAATTGTTTACAAGTTGGGTGATTTCTAATTCCTGGGTTTTGACAAAGATGAGGGAGGATCTACTCAAATTACCAGTGGTATACCATTATGAACAATTTTTGCTGATTACTACATTATTTTGGCATATTACTTGAAAAGATTTCCAAGCCTTGAGTGATATTTAGTAAAACTCCTTTTCTCTCTATCAGCTATTTATGTCAATAAGGGTTCTTTCTCAGTGCTTGTATCTATAAAATGTAAAAGGAGGAAGAGAATTGATGCTAAGCCTGTCTCTTTCTGAAAATAAATTGTACTTGAACATTTACCTGTGCTTACATGAACTGAGAAATGTCTCATTCAATATCATGAAATGATAATTTTCTAATACACTTTTACTTTTTAATCATTATTTGTCAAAATTCATAACATTTGTTTTGTTTAACTGTATACCGTTAATAACTGCAATAACTCCCATCAGAGGAAACAATTAATATTTATGAGACTTATGGACATAAGAAATTAAAACAAATTAAATTTTAATTCATACATTTTTTGTTGCAGAGAAATATGATAGGAATAACACAAAAAATGTTTAAGCATAATGATACTCCACTGGGATAAAATTATGTGAAAGAAGTGAAAGGAAAATAGAAGCTCAAGGGAAAAAGAAATGATGTACAATATTTCTTGTACTTCTAACAAGAGCTTATTCACATATTTTGGTGCCTATCGAAGTCTTATGATATTTAGACCTGAATGGATAATTTAAAACAGTAAGGTGAACTAAGTTTAATGTGGCTCTTGGGATGTCTAGATCTAAGACCCTGGTCTAGATCTAAGAAAGTGATGGAGAAAATGTTAATGATACAGATGAAACTTAAAAATATGTCACGTCTACAGCCACTACATTGTGAACAGAAAAAAAGGAGGAGGAGGAGCAGGAGAAGAAGAAAAACCCCTACTCTTCCAGTATTCCAAAACTATGATCCAATTCCACAAAGAAGTCACACAATGGGTGGATGTGGGAGGTTCCAACACATCTTCATTGTTTCACTTGCATCCAACTTGTTAATATCAACATTCTTGTTGGAATTACACTTGGGGAGCCAGGTGTTATGCCTTTATCAGCGGCACCCGTTGGTGAACTCTAAGTGTGTGATTCCTTGTTCAGTCCATCTTATTTTTGTTTCTCAAACCAAATCTGGTCTCGGGGAAGCATCTGCCACCGGCCTGTGCATTTGACTCCTGCTACTGTTCACGAAGGATCAGGTGTCACACTTCGGGATGTGTCCCTCAACGTGGGGAAACACACCTTGGTAGGCTGTTCTGAAATGTGCCTGCAAATGCATCCTCTCTGCTTCTTCGCGCAGGCTCTCCTGCTTGAGCTCCGTGGTTTTGTTTCTGTTGTTTCATCCGGACTGAATAATCTTTGCCTTTTAATCCAAGTACTTACATTTAAAGTAAATATTGATGTATTAGGGTTTGTATATATCATCTTACCTGTGTTTCTGTTTGTCCCATCTGTTCTATGCTGTTTTCACTCTCCTTTCTTGTGCATAAAAAAAAAAAAAATCAACCAAATGTTTTTTTAATCATTTTGTTTCTCTTCTGATTAGCTTGTTAATTATACATTATTTGACTGTTCTTTTCATGGTTAGCCTAGAGATTACAATACAACATGTATCTTGATTTGCTAGACTCTAACATAAATTTGTATTTCCACCAATGCAAGGACTATAGAACACTTTAAGTTTTTTAATTCTCTTCTTGCCTTTTGTGCTATTATTGTCATGAATTATATATAGTTCTACATATTTAATTTTTTAATTTTAAGTAAACTCTGCATCACACGTGGGGCTCAAACTCATAACCCCAAGATCAAGAGTTGCATGCTCCACTGACTGAACCAGCCAGGCTCCCCTCTACATATTTTAAACACCTCAAGATAATAAGTTTTATATCATTAATGTTCATTATATTGATCCCTCTATTTTATGGTTTCAGTAAAAGGGTAATGCTATCCTCATAGAATGAGTTGGGAAGTATTTCTCTCTTCAGCATTCTCGAAGTGTTTGTGTTGAATTAGTATTATTTTTTTATTAAATGTTTGGTTAAATTCACCAGTGAAGCCATGTAGGTCTGAAGTTTTCTTTGTAGGAAGGTTTTAAACTAGAAATTCAATCTTATTTAAGTTGTTGAATTGATTTGAATAAAGTTGTTCTTTTATTATTTTTCTTATCAATAGGTTCTGTAGTTATGTTACCTCTCATTCCTGATCATGGTAACTGGTGTTTCCTTTTTCTTCTTTTTTTAAATCAGGCTGGGTAGAGGTTTACCTTTTTTCTTCTTCCCTGAAAGAATCAGTTCTGGTTTCATTCACTTTCTCTATTGTTTTTCTGTTTCCCATTTCATTAGTTTTGGTTTCTGTGTATTCTTTTTCTTCCTTCTACTTTCTTTGGATTTGATTTGCTCCCTTTTTTAGCTTAATTTGGATGCCAAGATCACTGACAGGACTTGAGGGGCAAGAATTCCAGGAAGAGGGATACACTCTGTACAACTTTTCCTTTCAGTGAGTTTGCTTATTGTAAATGTATCAGGTGCAAGAGCTGAAGCACAAAGCAAAGAGCAGCCCTTGAGAACCCAGGCAGCCAATCAAGTCTTTGGGCAAATCCTTCAGGCCGGTGAGAGAATTAGAGACCAGTGCCTACTAATGGGGAGAGGTCCTGGCATAGATCTCTGACTTGCAATTAGCCTCTGGAAGAAAAAATACCACAGGTGTATGGCTAAGATGGAAGTAGAAGAGTATGCTCTACTCAAGTCCAACTTCAAATCAGCTCAGCCCAGATTGGTTTAAAGTCATCTGTCCCTACTCTAATTGCCTGCCAAGTGGAGGGTAAATCTTCTCTGGAAGAAGAAAATATTTGCCGGAGCCTCAAATTGTATCTACAATTTTCATATATAAAATCTGGCATTCAATCAAAGGATTACCATGCACACCATGAGATAAAACCAACTGACCAAAACCAAGGAGTACGACAGACTTTAGAACAGACTCACACATGATACGGATATTGGAGTTATCAGGCATGACTTTAACTATGATTAATATGTTCTAGAAAATATAGGACAAAAGGGAGACTTTCACCAGAGAACTAGAATCAATGATAATGAAAAGACAGAATCAAATGTAAATTCTCAAATGGATACACATAAATTGCTGAAGTTAAAACGTTCAATAGGAATTAAAAAATGAATAGACAAGAAGAGGATTAGTTAACTAAAAGACACATCATCATTAAAAGAGATCCTGAGTGGAGAGAGGAAAGAAGGATGGTTTCATGGGTGTATGCAAATGTTAAAATTTATCAAATTGCACATTAATAATGCAATTTATTGAATGCCAATTATTTCTTAATGGAGGTATATCACCTATAATGGAGTAAAAATTAAAGTGGCATCAGATTTATTTTCAGTAAAATCATTTTCTAGACTAGGGCAATACTTGGGGCACCTGTTCTGATAGCACGGAGCCTGCTTGAGATTCTCCCTTTCTCTGCCTCTCCCCCTGCTTGCATGCACACGCACCTTCTCTTTCTCTCTCAAAATAAACAAATAAACTTCAAAAAAAAAAAGATTTAGAATAGAGCAATACTTTAAAAGTCCTCAGAAGAAAGAATTACCTTTGTTCTAGAAATCTATGCTCAGCTAAACTTGCAATCAAGTAATTAAATAGATCAATGGCTATTTTCAGACATGTACGTCTCAAGGTATTTGTATCCCATGCATATTTTCTAAGAAACAAAACAACCTAAGAATGTATTCAAGTTAAACAAAAAAAAGTATGAGAAAGACTGAAGCTTCAAGAAAATGATGTGTACCTATGAGTGTGATAAAAAAAAAAAATCCCAGGTGACAAATAAGCAGCAAGCTTTGAAAGGACCAAGCCCCAGCTGGACCCCAGCAAGCTACCTTCAAAGAAGAAAGTAGATTTTTATCAAGAAGTTAGTATAGTGAAAAAGATGTACTTTTTAATATTATGGTAAATGTAATATGTGTATGTTAGAAATAATGCATATATTGATAAGGAAAAAAGGCAATTAAAAGCCTGGAAGGGGCACTCTACAGAAAATGTGAAGCAATTAAAATATAGCATACTTTTCTCCCAGTATAAGAAAGATAATTCACTTGACATGATACTTGGAACATTCTCCCTCAAGAGTTAGTGGCATATGGGAATGCAAGCTGGTGCAGCCACTCTGGAAAACAGTATGGAGGTTCCTCACAAAACTAAAAATAGAACTATCCTACGACCCAGCAATTGTACTTCTAGGCATTTATCCAAGGGATACAGGTGTGCTGTTTCGAAGGGACACATGCACCCCCATGTTTATAGCAGCACTATCAACAATAGCCGAAGTATGGAAAGAGCCCAAATGTCCACTGATGGATGAATGGATAAATAAAATGTGGTATATACATACAATGGAGTATTACTCGGCAATCAAAAAGAATGAAATCTTGCCATTTGCAACTATGTGGATGGAACTGGACGGTATTTTGCTAAGTGAAATTAGTCAGAGAAAGACAAAAACCATATGACTTCACTCATATGAGGATTTTAAGAGACAAAACAGATGATCATAAGGGAAGGGAAACAAAAATAATATAAAAACGGGGAGGGGGACAAAACAGAAGAGACTCATAAATATGGAGAACAAACTGAGGATTACTGGAGGGGCTGTGGGAGGGGGGATGCACTAAATAGGTAAGAGGAAGTAAGGAATCTACTCCTGAAATCATTGTTGCACTATATACTAACTAATTTGGATGTAAATTTTAAAAAATAAAAAATAAAATAAAAAAAAGAGTTAGTGGCATAGAATTATGTTTCCTTTTCTGAGGGTCCATTGATACTATTTTACTCCGTAGTTCACAACATTTAGAGTCCTAAAAATTCAACCGACTGCTATTTTTTCTAGGTTTTAGAATACACTTACAAACAAACCAACGAACCCAAAACAAAACAAAAAACAAAAACAAAACACCTAGACACTTCACTGCAGTTACAAAGAATACAAATGCCTTAAATCTCAGAGCTGTGAAAATACTGGGATGCTAGCAGATGTGGCAGGGCAACATAGAAAATAGAAAAAAGAAACGAAAAATTGAGGAAAAAGGGGTCAGAACTGTAGATATCTTTATTTTCTTACTTTACAAAGCAGTGAATCAAAATATATATAGTCTAAATTGGACAGGAAATATATTAAAGTTGAAAAAATAACCAGTAGAAGAAATAAATTAATAATAAAACTATCAGCCTCATGTTTGAAGATGGAAGAATAAAGAAATCTCTGACTCTGTTATGGACTGAATGTGTCCCCCACCCGATTCATATGTTCACGCCCATTCCTCCGGTGCAATGGAATTAGCAGATAGGGTCTTTGGGAGGAAATTGGGGTGAGTGGAAGCCCTATAAATGCAGTAACTGCCCCCGTAAGAGTTAGAGGTTGCTTCCTCTCTCTGCTGTCTACCATGCAAGAACCTAGTGAGAAGTCAGCTGTCTGCAGACTCGAAGAAAGCTCTCACGGGAACCCAACCACGACCTCAGACTTCTAGCCTCCAGAACTGTGTGGATAAATTTCTGATATTTATAAGTCACCTAGTTTATGGCATATTGTTATAGCAGCTGGAGCTAAGACAGAACCTGTTTTTCTAAAACCAATCAGAAATAACAAGGATACAAATGAAATAAAAAGTCTGTCTAGGAGGAATGGGGCAACACTTATAACCTGAACCTTATTATTTATAAAGAAAGGCTGCCAAGTACAGTGAAAATTAGGTCAAAGAAAGGGTGACAAGAGACGACACCCATGGCTGCAGATCTCAAGCAGAGTCAACAAGGCACAGTTTTCCAAGTTAGTAGCATACCCTGAGGAGCAGAAGCAATAGTTGCTTGTCTAAAAGAAGGCTGAGGTTTGCAAACCGGTTCTAGAATTCTCCATGACTCCCTTTGAAACCACACAGACATGACATTTTTGCAGGAAAAACTTCTGAAAGTAGGGAAACTAAGGTGAATGGATGGCATTGCAACTACCAATTCTACTCAATTAATATTTTGTAAAGGCTCTCCCCCAGTTCACCTCTCTGCACTGCACACCTGCTGAGTTCTGTGGCTCAAGTTATGCAGATTTTTGTGTTAACCCCCCCAATCAACTTCGTAGGTATTCAAAACAGTTGGTGCTGATCTGGCTGCATTTCAGGGATGAGACAAGCTTAAGGTCTCCATGCTGCTTGCCATCTTGAATTCTCCTCTAAAGGCTCAACCCACACTCACAATACATTCCACTAGACCTTATATATGTAGAGCTTTATTGTAAGTTAGGACTTGTTAGCCCAGAGGTTGTTCAAAGCCTCTGACACCTCTCTCACATTTTCTTTCCCCATATAGGTGGTTCCAAAAGGACTCTGCATTCAACAATGAGAGTAACATAAAAGGAACTACGTATGGTTTCACAACCATATGAATATGTTAAAAAATATCAAATTGTACACTTTAAATCAGTAGATTATATTATATGTGAATTATATTTCAATAAAGCTTTTTTTAAAAAGGGACTAGGAGACAAAACCATTGCAGGAAAGAAGACAAAAGAAATAAGAAAACAAATTCAACATATGCCAGAAAATGTATCGTGGAATAGCTGAAAATTGTGACTAAGTAACTTCTTATGGATTCAAAGAACTCAGTGAAGTTCTTTGAAAAACTTCAAGTGAAAAAGTGGCCTCCATGAATCAAGAGTTCAAAGCACAGATAAAGGACTGAAGGAAGAAATGATAAGACAACATCGGAAAAGATAAAATTGACCTGAATGAGCCCAGGAAAGATGTAGAAAAGTAATGACACACAGAAATGGAAACTGCAGAAAGAATGAGATATTGTTGAGAACAAGCTAAAGAAATGGAAGACAGGCTTAAGGAACCTGAGTCACATTTTAAAAAGTCAAGTAACATTTTAAGAACATGAATAACATTTTTTAAACTCAAAAAGAACAAAAAGAATTTTATAGAACTATAGGAAAAACTCATATACATAAAGGTTAATGCTCAAGTACGCATTCAGAAGACAGCAAAACAATCAGCACACGAAACACATTCACAGTATAATTCAAGAAGATTTTCTGAAATAAAAAATTTGACTCTATATATTTAAACAGGCGCACCATCTTCCAGGAAGAACAAAGATTAATCAGCACTAGAACATGCCCTAATAAAGTTACTGGACTTCAAAGATACGATCATTCAGAGAGAAAACCAAATGACCTCAAGGGGAAGAGACAGAAATCAGGCTGCTTCATACCTCCTTATTTATTTTTAACGTTTACTTATTTCTGAGACAGAGAGGCAGAGAATCCCAACCAGGGTCTGCTCAGCACAGAGCCTACTGCCAGGCTTGAACTTACGAACCATGAGACCATGACCTGAGCTGAAATCAAGTCGTATGCCTAACCCACTGAGCCACCCAGGCACCCTGAGAAATCAGGCTTCTTTAAAGCAGCATTCAACATTGTAGAAATTCACTGTCTTCAAATTCTAAGGGATACTATGACCCAAGAATTTTATTTCCAGCCAAAGTATAGTTCAAGCATAAAGGCAACATGCAGATGACTTAAAACACACAAATACTTACAGAACACAAATCCTAGGGATCTTTCTGGAAAAAAACTACTAAAAATAGCCTCTGTCAATTGAAAGGCAAAGGAGAATGAAAATGATTACGTGTCCAATTCAGAAAGTTAGAAAAAGAACAACAGCAATCTTAAGAACAAAAGCAAGGAGATACTAGTAAAGACAAAAACAATTAAAGAATTAGGAAAGAGAAGAACTATAGAATAAACATGTCCTAGAGAATGTTCTTAAAGAAAAATAAAAAGGTAAAGATTTAGGAAAGCTGGTCAAACAATATAAATAATAAAGAAAGAAGCATGTATATAAATATGAAAAAATGAGTACATAAAAATAAGCATACTTAGGAAATTGAATCATAAGAGAATACATTGTTCAGCTTTATGCAAATATATATAATACATAATTAGGAAAATACAAATTATTAAAATTGACCCCAGAAAAGGAAGAAAATGCAATAGATCAATTTTCAGAAAATGTTGTGAGTGAATTCTAGCAAATCTTTAAGAAGTATGTAACTCTAATATTATTTAAATGGTTCTAGACTATAAAAAGGAACAATTCCAAAATCTTTTTACCAATTCAGCATAATACTGAGATAGTCCCAATCCCTAAACATTGCAACTAAAATATCAGCCAACTGACTCTAACATGATTAAGTCAAACTCATACCCAAAATGCAAAGATGGATCAATATTATCTATTATTGTAATACAACTTAAATATATATCAAAAAAAGAGAAATACTATATGAACATTCCTGTAGATGCTGAAAGGGCATCTAAAAAAACCCTATCATAAAATAGTAATAGATGAATAGCTTCTTAGCATGAAAAAGTATATATATCATTTCAAAGGCTAGAAACTACATAGTGAAACACCGAGTCCCATTAAAATCAGAAACAAAACAAGGATGTACATTACCAGCATTGTTTAACTTTAGCTACTAGCTGACATCATTAAAGAAAAGAAATAAAATATATAAAATCAGAAAGGAAAAGGAAGAAAACATTAGTAGATAGGATAATGCTACAGCAGAAAATTCAGAAAAATCAACTTAAAAAAATCATTATTACCAAGAGTAAGATAATTTAGTCAGGTAGCTGAGTATAAAATTAAAACACAATTAATAGTTCTCCAATATCTGAATGGTTATTTAGAAAATATAACAAAAAATACCCAAGTTACAAAAACAAGAAACATTATAGAATACCTAGGAGTAAATCTAAGAAATGTACAAGATTCACATGAAGAAAATGTGGAAACGTTATGAAAGGTCATCTAAAAATATTTTAATAGACATATTCTTATAGAGATGATGGAATATGATGGCAATCCTTTATAAATACATATATAAATTGAACTTTCTCAAGAAAAATATTAATACCATTACTTCGGGAATCAAGTGAGGAAAGAGTAATGAGGGAGGAATAGCCCTATGAGACACTAAAAGGTATTATAAACATTATAGTAATTAAAAGTTTGGTATCAGCACAAGAACAGAAAGATCTATGGAACAAAATAGCCTAGAATAGATGCAAATAAATATTGGGATTAGTTTCTGATAAAGCTGACATTTCAAACTAGTGGGCTAAAATGACATATTTAATGAATAGGATAAGAGAGTAGCCATCTGGAAAATATGAAATTGGATTCTCTCTTTCACTTACACCAAATTAAATTCCAGATAGATTAAATATTTAAAAGAAAAAATAAACATAAAGGTAATAGAAATGACACATTTGATTTTATAAAAATTTTTGTTTTCTTTATGGCAAAAATTTCCAATTATATTTTTCATTTCCGAGTATTCATTTAGTTTATCACACCTACTTGATCACTTAACAAATATTCTCCTTCAAATGAGTTGTGTTCAACCTCTTCTCTCACTAAAAGATATTAAATACACTTATTTTATAATCTGTGTCTAATAATTCTAATATGTGAAGGGTTTGTCTCATTCAGCTGTTTTTTCCTGCTGCTTCTTATAGTTACTTGTTTTGTTTGCTTTAAAATTTTTGATTATGGTGTCATATTCCTTGAACTTTTCTGAGAGAATTCTACAGAGAAGACTTGCATTCACTCCTGCAGATGCCAAGGGGCACAGTCATTTAAAAAAAATTCTTAGCTTGAGGATTTTGAGATCACTCCAGTAGTATGAAATCAGCAGTGCTAAGTAGCATTTTTACCATTTTTGATAGTTTGTATTTTTCTTCTTTTCTTTAGTTCTAAGTATTTTCTAATTTTCACTTTGATTTCTTCTTTGATATGTTATTTAGAAGTATTTTTAAACTTCGAAACATTTGCCATTTTTATTATTATTTTTTGCTACCCCCAACTACCTCTATCAGCACTCTGCAAGCAAATCTTTTTTTTATTGTTTATTATTTTTATTTATTTATTTTTGAGAGAGAGAGAGAAGAGGACAGAAAGGGAAAAATCCCAAGTGGGCTCCACACTGTCAGCGCAGAGCCAGACACAGGGCTCGAACCCATGAGCTGTTGAGATCTTGACCTGAGCCAAAGTCGGATGCTTAACAGACTGAGCCACCCAGGTGCCCTTGCAAGTAAATATCACTACTATCTTATTCAGGCCTTGGTTACCTCTTGCTTGTACTGGAAAAACCACTACACATGATCTATGCCTTTACACTTAGGGGAGAGTGCTCTTTATTCTTTGTGTATTTTAAAAAATACTGTATGTAGTGGTTTGTCTAATCCTCATCTTACAAAATTATTCCAGGGGAAAATTCACAGACAAAACCTAGGAGGGATATCAGTGATAAATTGAATCACCTAGCTTCACCTGAAACAATAGAGCCCATTGAATTAGGGCAGTCAAACGTGCTTCCTCTGAGGACACAGAATTGATTTGTTTAATTTCTGAAAGGTCATCTGCCCTGGGAACGGGAAAGGGGATTCTGCATTCTCTTCCATGGTTTGTAACCTCATCCCTGACAGCTGCAGGGACACGTGCATGAAGAAGAATCTCTCCTTCTCCTCCTCCCCCCCCCACCCCCCTCCTTCCTGGCATTCACACATAACTGTGTGGCAATTTACTTTTATCACCATGGCCTGCAATGGGCTTTACTTGCTAGGCATCATGTTCTCCACAGAGGATTGCCATGGGAAAGTCTCTCATTCTGAGCCCCCTCAAATAACCAGACCAGGCATTTTTCCCATCTTGGGTTCATCCTTGGATTGCTATCAGTTCATCAACAAGTACTAATGACTGTACTTATGCATCTGGACTGAATCAGTGTCTATTCTCACTGACTTAGACATTCCCAGTTCGAGAAGGCAAAATACAAGGCAACAGACTTAAAATGAAGCCAAACTCATTGGCTTCCCATGAACTTGTACTTTAATTGCTACAACTGCTTCCTAACATACCTCCTGGACTTCTATCCCTAGCACCACCCCCAATGCACTTTCACATGTCTGTCAGAGCAACTGTCCTCAAATAATGCTGCACATCCCCTTTCCCCACTAAAAATCTTCAGTGGATCCTCTTTCCTTAGAAAATCAGGTACAAATGAAGAGAACCAGGAATGGTGGATAAAAAGGTTAATATAATAAACTCTGTATAATGCTTTCCTCTCTTTTATCAGGTTTTTAATTAACATAAAATTATGTAGTCGTGGTTATATCAATGTATTATTGTTGGGTTTGTAACATACATAGATGTAACAATAATATAACAATAATAAAAATTTTAAAAAGGGGGGAGGGAATAGAGTTATATAGGGTTGATGTTTCTGTATCTCACTGGGAATAAGTTACTATAAATGTGAAGTAGGTTGATACCTATCATCTTATCTGGTAAGCCTATTGAAACACTAAGAAAATGACTCCAGACAAAGATCACAATTGAAGAAAACTACAGATCAACATCTGTTATGAATACAGATGCAAAAAATTCTCAACAAAAAATTAGCAAGCCAAATCCAATAATATATAAAAAGATTAATTCACTGTGTAAGTTTGCTATGCTAGAGTTGCCCAAACAAAGTTTCACAATGTGAATGGTTTAAACAACAAAAATTGACTACCTCCCAGTTCTGGAAGCTAGAAGTCTGAGGTCAATGTATTGGCAGGATTGGTTCATTCTGAGGGTGCTAGGGAAGTCCGTTCCAGGCCTCTCCTACTTTCTGGTAGTTTCTAGGTTTGTAGCAGTATAACTTTAGTCTTCACATGACATTCTACCTGTGTGCATGTCTGTGTCCAAATTTCTCCTTCTTATAAGGACCTGAGTCAATCAGATCAGGGTCCACCTCAATCCAGAATGACCGAATCTTAACTAATTACATCTTCTACAGCCCTCTCTGCAAATAAGGTCACATTCTGAGATACTGGAGGTTAGGAATTCAACATATGAATTTGGGAGGGGGGGCGGGCCTCATTCAACCCATAACAAAAACCATGACCAAAAGGAATTTATCCCAGGAATGAAAGATTGGTTTAACACTCAAAAATTAATTAATGTAATATACCATACTAATAGAATAAAGGACAAAACCCACATGCTCATCTTAATAGATTCAGAAAAAGAATTTGAAAAAATTCAATACCCCTACATGATAAAAACACTAAAAAACTAGGAATAGAAGGGAACTTCCTTAACTTGATAAAGGGTATGTACAGAAAATGCACAGCTAAATCATAGTGAATAATGAAAGACTGAACACCTTCTCTTTAAGAGCAGTAACAAGACAAAAATATCCACTCTCACCACTTCCGTTCAACAAGGTACTGGAGGCTCTAGTCAGAAAAATTACGCAAGAAAATTAGATAAAAGAAATTCAGAGTGGAAATAAAGAAGTAAAACTATCTCATTCACAGAGATAGCATGATCTTATATATAGAAAACCCTATGGAATCCACTAAAAAACTATTAAAAGTAGTGAGTTCAGTAACTTTGCAGGACATAAATCAGTATAAAATAATCAACTGTATTTCTATACACTGCAGCCAACATTCAAAAAATTAACATAAGAAAGCAATTCCATTTACAACTGCATCAAAAAGAATAAAATACTTAGGAATAAACTTAACAAAAGAAGTGTAAAACTTAAACTTTGAAAATAGCAAAACTTTGTTGAAAGACATTAAAGACATAAGTAAGTGGAAAGACATCCCATGTTCATGGATTGGAAGACTTAATATCGTTAAGATGGCAATACTCCCCAAAATGGTCTACAGATTCAATGCAATCCCTATCAAAATCTCAACTGGCTTCTTTTCAGAAATTAACACGCTGATCCTAAAATCCACATGCAAATGAAAGAGATCTAGAATAGCCAAAACAATCTTGAAAAAGAATAGAGTTGGAAGACTCACATGTCATGTCAAAATTATTACAAAGATACTGTACTCATGACTGGATAGTACTGCATAAGTACAGTTATAAAGACCAATGGAATAGAATTTACCTATCTGTCTTTAGTATAGAACCCATAAGTCTATGGTCAATTGATTACTGACAAGCGTACCAAGATAATTAAATGAGGAAAGAACTATCTTTTAACAAATAATGCTAGGACATTAAAACAAAATCAATTGGAGCTCTACCTCATTTCATATACAAAAAAATTCAAAATGGATCAAAGACCTACATGTAAGAACTAAAATTATTAAACTCTTAGAAGAAAACAAATGTGTAAATCTTCATGACCTTGAATTATGCAATGTTCTCTTAAATATGACACCAAAAGCACAGGAAACAAAAGAAAAAAATAAATTCAACATGTTATCAAAAATTTTGCTTTTCAAAGGACACTATGAAAAAAAGTGAAAACCCCACAGAACTGAAGAAAGTTTTTATAAATCATCTATCTGATAAGGGGCTTACATAGAGAATATATAAAGAACTCCTAAAAATGTAGAAGAATAATCTAATTCAAAAGAGGTCAGAGAGCCTGAATAGACATTGCTTCAAAGAAATATACAAACAGCCAATAAGCACATGAAAAAATGCTCAATATTATTATTTATGAAGGAAATGCAATTTAAAACCACACTGTGAAACAACTTCACATCCACTAAGACGGCTGTAATAAAAAATACAGATGAATAACAAGTGGTGAGGAGGATGTAGAAAAACAGGGTTTCTTGTTGGAGTAATGAAAATGTTCTAAAGTTCACTGTGATGGTTGCATAACTCTATGAAATTCATTGCTTTGTGCTCTTTATTTAAATGGTGAACTGGGGCGCCTGGGTGTCTCAGTCGGTTGGGTGTCCGACTTCAGCTCAGGTCATGATCTCATGGTTCGTGGGTTCAAGCCCCACATCAGGCTCTGTGCTAACAGCTTGGAGCCTGAAGCCTGTTTCAGATTCTGTGTCTCCCTCTCTCTCTGCCCCTCCCCGGCTTTTTTCTCTGTGTGTGTGTCTCTATCTCTCTATATCTCTCTCAAGAATGAAAAAACATAAAAAGAAATTTTTAAAAATGGTGAATGATATCTCAATAAAGCTGTTAGCAAAACCCAAACTCAAACAAGACCAAGGTAAAGTTTCTGGAGGCAAATTTGTGATTGCAGACTATTTTCTTTGGTCCTGGCTCTATTCACTGGGGCCAGCAGACAGTATTAGTGAAGAGTTGGCCAAAGCCCAAAGGAACTCTCTTCATCTGTGCTTTGCCTTGAGCAATTTATTTTTAAATAACCCTTTGTCAAATTAGACATACACAGTCTGGTTTTGCATATCCTCTCCTAGGGTTTTTGATGTTTTTATCTTGGGGATGGGGTGGAGCATGGAGGGTATGTTTTCCTCTTTGAAAGATGTGATGGGTTAAGGGCCAATTAATTGTCAGTTTTAGTTTTCTTGGCCCCTGACTCATGTCCATTTTCAACTCCAACAGCTTCCAGTATCAATCATACAGGAGCCAAACTCTCCATGAGGCACAGAGATCTCCCCACTGCTCTGAATTTCTAATTGTCTTTCTTTACTGGAAGTGCAGTCTCTGCTCAGTGTTCTTAGAAGTGCAGGTGAGAGGGAAGTAATCTAAGGGAACCTTGTAAATAATGAACGAATAGGTTCATAGGCTTTTCAGCACCTAGGTTACCCAGTGCTGCCATACATTATGAGGCCAGGGATGGGTAGATGCTGGGGTTGGTTTGCTGGAGAGCTGGCTAGGCAGCTGGGTGAGAGTTGAGCTCTACAAGTACAGAATAGGAGCAAGGGATAACTGGGGGGAAAAGGAGGGAAGGTGGGCGTTCATGAGCTAGTGGATCACAGAAACAGTTTGGAAGAAGCTCAATTCTAATGCTCCAGAGGCTGTACTGGACTTGTTTATGCTCCCAGATTCACCCAGCCTCAATAGGTGACCCCTACTCTCATCCTCAGCCAGATGCTGAGCACTGCAGTTAGTGCTGCTTACTGGAGAAGTGGGGATAAGGACTAGAATTCAGTGTGGCCTCTATCACACTTGTTGCAGTGAGACTCAAAGTAGCTCCAACACAAAGGTCTGACCCAACCATACCTACCTCCTTAGCAATTGTCCACAGAAGGCAATCTAGAAGCATGGGGGAAGTCCATGCCTGGTAGGATGAACTGTGACCAGTGCGAAACAGGAGACAGGAAAGAGAAAGCAGATAAACTCCTCCTCTTTCCTACCTTCCTTCCACCCTCTTACCATCTGAGCCACCATCATTCCATATAACTTCTTCAAAGACAACCTGGCCTCTAAGAAGCTGGCAGCGTTTTCTTATGAGGCTGTATGCACATCTCGTTTTGCCCTCTCACTACCTGGACTCATTTTCCCCTTTCCCGTGCTCTTCCTGCCCTGGAATTGTAAACCCCAATAGAACATGAGTACATAAGCTTTTTCTCATGCTGTTTTCTAGAAAACCTAATGCAAAGCTAATGCAGAGACCAAGGCCAACCACTGTATCCGGAGGAATCAAGGTAAACAATGGACAACTCAGGTCTGGTGAAGCTGGAGTCAAAATCTGAGGATGTAAGGAATGAATAAAAAGGGGGGAAGGTTCCAATACCATGGATAGCGATGGGAATTCAAGGTTGCTGTCCTGGTGGAGTTTCCAATCGACAGAGGAAGATATTAGTTAAATGCTATTATCACATACATAAATGTATAGTCATAAACTGTATGTAGGAAGTGAAGGGAAGTTGCATCACATGGTGCAAGGAGAGCCTACAAAAGTGAACTTGATTTAGTCTGGGAGTTCAGAAAGTCTTTTCTGAGAAAATGCCATCTGGGGTGACATCCAAAGGGGTGGGGATGAGAACAAAGGGAGGCTGCTCCGGGCAAGAGGAATGACAGGACACCTACACGGGCTCTGTGGTGAGGGGGAACATGCTAAGTTCAGGAGAGCAGAAAGGATTTCTCCACAGAGAAAGATGCCTCCCAGCCTTGGTTTTCATACTTAAAAAAAAATTTTTTTTGAAAGAGAGAAAGCACAAGCAAGGGAGGGACAAAGGGTGAGATAGAGAATCCTAAGCAGGTTCCACGCCCAGTGTGGAGCCCGATGTGGGGCTCGACCTCACAACTGTGAGATCATGACCTGAGCTGAACTCAAGAGTTGGGTGCTTAATCGACTGAGCCACCCAGGCACCCCTCAGTTTTCATACTTAAAAAAAAAACTCAACCTACAATAAAGAATGTATTTTACATCTTAACCTAGTATCAATACAAATATACAGACAGACATACCAAAATAGAAGTTTCATTACATGATCTTTATCTTTATGGGGTTTTCCATAATAGCTGTGAACAATGAAACGTGTGTATACTTGGAAAGAGTACTAGCACTAGAACAATGTGCCATGGTGTTCACCACAGAACTGTTCGCAGTGATTTACATACATACGATGAAACATATCAAGGTAGATACGTAGGTACCAACGTACCTACGTACCAACGTACGTACGTACCAACGTACCAACGTACATGGAAAGATGTACGTACTACATTATAAAAAGGTATAATGTATATAATCTCACCCTGATTTGTTAAAAATATTTATATATGAAGAAGTCTATGTGCAGAAAAACAGTTGAGAAAAAATATAAACTAGAAAAGGTGGCTATTCCTCAAATTACAGGAGATTTTTGTTTTTCACCAGCTTTTATATTTCATTATTTGCACTTTTGACAATATTTGTATTACTCTTTCAATTGGGAAAAATAATGAAAATAAAGTTAAAAGAAAATGACCAAAATGCCTTCAGATGTTCCCTGAGGGTGCCATTATAGGTGAAGTGAGGTTGTTGGTTTACCAGAAATTCAGTGGTTTTGGTTACCCAAGTAGCAAATTATACCAAATTTGACTCAGCTGGCATATTAAGTTTTAGCTTCATGTAATCATTTTTAACCTTGTGAAGCAAAGAACTTGAACAAACCTCAGGTCCGACTTTCACTGGTGCCACTCTCTTCTTCATGGCCAAGAGATTCAAACCTGGGAAGCAGGTGGGCAAATGTCATCAAGTGATCAAAGAACCATGGCTGGGACTGGAGAAAGACATCCAAAGGCGAGTTGCTCTCTTGGGGAGAACCTCCCCAGTTACTGTGCGCCTGGCTATAAGGAGGTGGAAAGTTCATCAGAAGTGGGAAGCTTTCAGTAGCAGGCTTTTGTCCATCTATTTTGTCCATCTATTACTTGACTGCTTTTGCAAAATACTACAACAAATCTGGAGACTTACATTTGGCCTCATTACTTAGATAAAACAAGACTCTCAAAACTTGAGACAAAACAATGCTGGGCTATTCCACTGCTCTCCCTCCCTCACCCATCTCTCCCTTCAACACTGCATCTCTAACTTTAGATTTTTCTGCTAGGATTGACCTGTCACATGAGATGGACTATATAGTTGTAACAAATTCTCCAGTACATGAGAGGTTTCCCCATAGTATTTAGATTGATAATTTATTTCCTCTCTTCTGAGATAGACGTTTCTCCTTAAAAATACTAGAGAGGAGGGGGATTATAATCCTTGTTTAGATTCTTGAGATGAGCTAAGAAAATAGCAAATCTTTTCGGGGGGTGACATTTAATTTCTAAAAAGGCAATTTTTAGTGCTGACAGGACCAGAGTCTGCTTATCCTACTCTGCCTCTAAATAATAAACTCAGCCTCCACGCACAGAATCATCCTCACCATATAAAATGAGTGAGTGGGAAGAAATCTATATCTTCCTTCCTGTGGAACAGACTGCTTTGGCAATGAGCCCAGTCATTCTGAAGTTCTCCATGATCTGTTATTTAAATCCAACTCATTATGACTGATTTCAGGCAGGAAGCCAAAATGACAAGACTGACTAAATACGTATTTTTGTTTTTTCCATTCTGTCCCTTCTTTCCATCTCTAGTTTTAACACAAGTGCTAACTCAGAGGTCAGGATTAGAGGTATAGACACCTCAACATGAGCACTCCATTAATGCAAAACCAAGTATTCCAAAGGGTCTTTTGGCTGCAAATGAGATGGGATGATACCATATTCTGAAGTAGATAGCAGCCAGGCTTAACTCCAAACCGCCCATGATATTTAACTTAAAATATTCTGTGCCGCAGTTTAAATTCCAACTCCCCATGGCTGCAGACATCCTCAAAAGATATCATATTCATCTTTTGTCTCCAGTACCTGGCACGGGATCTCATGGAGGTATCCAATAAATGTCTTCTGAATGGAACTTTTAGGTCTATAGGCCCATGTTCTATTTTTTCTTGCATTCTACAACCAAGGCTGTTCAATCACTTCTTAAAGCTCGTCTATGCTTGCTTATAGTTCTTTTACAATTTTATCTGTGTTTAACCCATCTGGAATTTATTTTTGTGTACAGCATGTCAATATGATTCTGCCTCAATATGAAATGCCACTTTTAACACACACTAAATCCCCAATGATTTTGTTTTTGCTTTTTTAAAGTAGGCTTCACACCCAGGGAGGAGCCCAATGTGGGCTTTGAACTTATGGTTCTGAGATCAAGACCTAAGCTGAGATCAAGAGTTAGCCGCCTAATGGATTGACCCATCCAGGCCCCCCAAATCCCCACTGATTTTGAATTGGTTATTCTACCGTTTTGTTTACCTCTTCCTGTGCTATTACCATACTGTTTAAATTATGGCAGCTCTTGACTATATTTTATATCTGGAAGGACAAATTCCCTCATATTATTCCCTCATATTATTCTTTTAAGGTATTGTTTTGATTTTTTTTTACATATTCTTCCAAATAAGTTTAATATTTTTTAATTAAACTGTAAAAAAAAATTTTTTTTTTTAAATTTTTGAGAGAAAGAGAGGGGCAGACAGAGAGGGAGAAAGAGAATCCCAGGCAGGCTCTGTACCATCAGCACAGAGCCCACTGTGGGGCTCAAACTCACAAACTGTGAGATCATGACCTGAGGTGAAATCAAAAGTCGGATGCTCAACCAACTCAGCCACCTAGGCGCCCTGAAATAAGTTTAATTTTTAGCTTAAGTTTAAATACACATACAAACAAAAGCAAAGCTGATTAGAATAATCAGATTTCTGCTAAAAGTAGACATATATAATAATTTTTGGAGGGCTCATCTTTCTACAATACCATGTCTTCCAATCCAGGAACACGGTATGCCTTCATGCTTTCTGCTTTTTTTTTTTTTGAAAAAATTTTTTTCAACGTTTATTTATTTTGGGGACAGAGAGAGACAGAGCATGAACGGGGGAGGGGCAGAGAGAGAGGGAGACACAGAATCGGAAACAGGCTCCAGGCTCTGAGCCATCAGCCCAGAGCCTGACGCGGGGCTCGAACTCACGGACCGCGAGATCGTGACCTGGCTGAAGTCGGATGCTTAACCGACTGCGCCACCCAGGCGCCCCACTGCTTTTATTTTATATTCATTAGTAAAGTTTTACACATTTTGTTCATACTGACCTTGTACACTGTAAGATTATTTCTAGATATTTTACAGTGTGTTGTTGTAATAAATGGGAACTGTTTATTCCATCATATTGTCTAACATGAGTAAGGAAAACTGGATTTTAGGGAACATTTTATATTCAACTATTTTTATTAAACTCTTTTATTAGGTATGTACTCATCCAATCAACATTTATTGAGTACCTGTCACATGCTGGTATTAAATACAGGGTATTTAAGTATGGCACAACACAGATGTATATTATGGAATATACTTCGCTCTAAACCTTCCCCTGCCCCCTCAATAGCTTAAATGAATAAAACTTTTATTTTTCTCACCTAACGTGAAGTCCAGAGTAGGCAGTTCAGGGCTGTTGTGTGACTCTACAATGCCAAGATGGATTCAGGAACTTTCTATCTTTCTGTCCAGCAGTCACTATTGAGTGTTTGTCACTGTCTGACCTCCAGCACTTCCGGCATTCTGTCTGCACTCCAAGCAGGAAGGAGGGCAAGGGTACCGGATAAGAAAAGTATGATAGCTGGTCCTGACACCCACTGTTTCTAGCCTTTCTAGAATCCCACCCCATGACTTTTGCCTACACTCACTGGCCAGAAATACACCACATAGACACATCCGTGTCCATTAGTCACATTATCGCTCCCCTCAAATCAGAATTCTTTTAGTTAAGGAAGAGGGGGAGAATTCTGAATAGGCATCTAGGCAGGCCCTGCCATGACAAGACAAATTCCTGCCCTTAGGGAGATGTTCAAAGAATTTATACCCACTGGTAACCTTATTCAGTTTGGGGCTGTTAGTACAGTTTTATGCTGCCGATTACCAACTGACACTTCCAGCCCGGCTCTCTTCCCTGAACTTCAGAAAGACCCTGAAAGAGCCAACTGCTTATTTGGCATCTCCACTTAGATGTCTAATAAGGATCTCAAACTCAACTGGTCCAAAATAAAGTCCTTCACCAAAACCATCCAACAGTCTTCTCCATGTCAGTAGATAACAATTTCATCCTTCTGGTTGCTTAGGCCAAAAACTATCCTAGACTCCAGTCTGTCTTACATCTTATATCCAATACACCAGGAAATCCTGTTTGGCTCTGTGTTCATCTTCCAAATATATCCAGAATCCCACCACTTCTCACCATTTCTACCACTAACATTCTTGTCCAAGCCACCATTATTTTATGCCTGCATTACTGTGACAGCCTCCTAAAATCATTATCCACATAGATAATTCTTCCTGAAGGTTCAATTCCCTGACTTCCTCTTTTTAATGTTTATTTATTTTGAGAGAGAGAGAGAGAGAGAGCACGTGAGAATGAGCAGGGGAGGTGTTGAGATAGAGTGAGAGCAAGTGAGAGAGAATCTCAAGCAGGCTCCATACTGCCAGCACAGAGCCCAATGAGGGGCTTGAACTCACCAACCATGACCTGAGCTGAAATCAAGAGTTGGCTGCTTAATCCACTAGTCACTCAGGAGCCCCCTGACTTTCTCTTTTCTAATGATCTTATCCTTGGTCTTCTACCGCTGCTACTTATTCCTGTGATCATCCCCTCCCCTTTTTATAATTACCAAGCACTGCAACCCTGAAAGCTGTAACTTCAAAGTTAAGCTTCCCACTGTTGATGGCCACTCTTTCACCCATTATGTCCTCTGTTACCTCCACTCTAACATTCCTCCAACTCCATCAGGACCTACAATCATTAATCCTGTGCTTTTTCACTGCCCCTCATTTTCCCATTACACTCTTTCTTAAGGAGTTTAAATTCCATGGTCAACAATTTCTTTGTCCACATTCCCTCAACTTCCTTGCTCTTCTCTCCATTTTACTCACTTGACGAACTCCCAAACCTGATTAGATCCACCTCACCACCTGTGCCCATCCAGCTGATGGGTGGAAGAAAATTATATAAGCAAGTGCACTGATCTTCCACTTGCCTGACCCTTAACCTGCAGTGGAACATTTAACATTGACTGGAAGTCACACTCTATTGCCCTAGGCTTTTCACTCTTTTCATCCTTTTCTTTCCTTTTCCTTTCTTCTCACACCTCCAACTCTCTTTACCCCTGATCTTCAGGCTCCTATGATGACCTTCCTTTTTATTTCAATGAGAGAAATAGAAGTGACCCAAGGAGACCTTCTATGAGCTTCCATCATCACGTCCTCCTCCCTATGTCTGGGCCCATGCAATCTTCTCTCTTGTTAAGATGGACACACTGTTTGTATTCCTATTTCAGACCAGTCACTGTGTACTAGATCCCACCCAGTCTCATCTACTCAAGGGTATCATTCCAGCGATTCCTCTCGGTCTCCCGTCTCAAATTTTCCTGTTTTACTAGCTCATTTCCATTTGTACATATTATTATTTCTTCTTAAAAAAATACAAAAACTCTCTCTGGACTCCCATTTTCCCCTGCCAACCACGATATGATTTCTCTTCTCGCTTGACAGCCAAACCTCCTGAACAAATTGTCTATATTCAAAATCCCCAATCTAACTCCTCCCACTATTTACCAATCCCATCAGGCTCTCACCCCTACCATTTATCAGAAACAACTCTTGTTAAGGTCAGCAAAATATCTATCTAGTTAACTTCTGGACATCTTTCACATTTCAGTGAAACCCCTCTTAAACATTTTTTGACATTTCTGACTAAGTAAACCACTCTACTACATGCTAGCTATCATATTGCTTATCCTCAATGTAACTTTATATTTGCATGTGATTTCTCAATTAAAGATTCTTTTTTCCTCAATAGACTCTAAGCTCCATAAGGGCAGGGATAAGGTCTATTTTCCCATCATAACTGTATGGTCAGTGTCAGGAGGCCACCAATAAATTTTGGGAGAATTAATGCTTTATTACAATCATGCCCATTTTAAACTTGGGAAAAGGAGGCCCAGAGAAGTAAAGATACCAGCTCAAAGTCACATTGTGGATTATCAGTGGGATAGGGACTAGGATTAGTTGAACATACTGACCACCAAGCACCATGCTACTTTCTAGGGGTACATGATGAATGAGACATGCCCCACTTTTCCCAGCGTAGGCCTTATAGAGCTTCCACCATGTTTGGGCTAGAAAGGACCAGCCACGCAACCCAGTTCAATATCAAGCTCTTCTTGTGTCTACAAAGGCTTAGCTACCAGGTCAACAGAGATGCTTCAAATGCTCTGGTTCCTGCATTTAAAGTGGCCGAGAGGACCTCTTCCCCAAAAGCATCTGTTTGACCATATATGGTGATAGATGTTAACCAGATTTATTATGGTAATCATTTTGAAATATACGCAAATATCAAATCATGTTGTACACCTGAAACTAATATGATGTTATATGCCAATTATGCTTCAATTTAAAAAAAAAAAAGCATTTTTTTAAAATTACATTGCAGGCTTCAGAATAAGACCCTTTGGGTGCATATCACTCATCCCTGATCTACAAATTATGAACCAGGAAGAACACTGGAAGGAGTAGGAAGGTCAACTTAAAGTACAACATTAAGGGGCGCCTGGGTGGCTCAGTCGGTTGAGCGGCCGACTTCGGCTCAGGTCATGATCTCATGGTCCGTGAGTTCGAGCCCCGCGTCGGGCTCTGTGCTGACAGCTCAGAGCCTGGAGCCTGTTTCGGATTCTGTGTCTCCCTCTCTCTGACCCTCCCCCGTTCCGCTCTGTCTCTCTCTGTCTCAAAAAAATAAAATAAACGTTAAAAAAAAAATTAAAAAAATAAATTAAAAAAAAGTACAACATTAAGATCCATTGTCTCTTAAAGACCAGTAACAAAGAGAGAAAAGCATTTCAGAAATGAAACTGTCAGGAAAACAGGCCTTCAGTTATACAACTTTTAAGGGACCTACTGCCTTAAAAAAAAATCTACGTACAACAGTTGGAAGACTGCATATTTTGAGACTGGCAAACTACCAGGCAGAACTATCAATAAATACAGTCCAATTTACCACTTTGTAAGGGACTATATTACTAAGGTGATCATATGACTTATTATGCACAATGGGACAGTTTGGGAATAAAAAAGAAGCACTATTAAAAATCATACGAGGACAAATGAGTATTTACTAGGACTGTTCCAGGCAATAAGTGCAGGACTGGTTACCCTCTTTAGGAACCATCTTCCACTCATTACACATGGAGAAAACCAGGTATTCATTCAGTCATGCAAATGACTCCATTAAGCAAATCAGCCAGAGCAGCCAGAATGGACAAAACACCAGTCTAGTATGGGCTCTATTTAAACAATTTTGATCCTGAATGGGCATGCTAATACTCACCATCTCCACTGAACAAAAACAGAGTTAAGAGTCACTTGCTTTATCTACTTGTTTTTCTTGCCCCTTCATACCTGATCTATAGTCAGTCTTTAGGAAGGCCATCTCTTCCCCCCTTTGAAGTTTAATCTGAATGCTTAAGAAAGAATATATACCCTTCTGTGCTAAGCAAAGTCAAACCGAATGCCATCCTTCCAATTTCCAGAGGCTTCCCATATGTGCCACATCTTTAATCAAGATGTACTCCTAGGTCACTCACTGAGTTAACATAACAAAAACAAGGTCACCAGCCACAGAACTTTATTGTAGGGGTCGATACATATATCCTTCTCAGAAATGTTTTGAGCCATTCACTTGATGGTTATGAACACATCAGGATCTAATTGGCCTATTTTTTATTTACTTGGCAAGAGAAAATCATGAATCAAGTCCAAAAGACCTGATTTAAAAAAATCTGTAAAAAAGGGAGGGCAAAACACTGCCCATCCTTCTATGTCAAGAAACATCGTACAATTCAGATGAAGAAAGCAATTCCATGCAAGTCCAGCAAGGCAAGCTGGCAAGTAGAAATGAAACAATTTGTTATACAAAATGCAAAAGGAGTCTAAGATGAAATACAAAAAATAAGATTTGGGTCAAAAAAATCATTACTAAGTAAAGACCATAAGGATGTCTATTAGTTGTTTTCTTTAAGGGGAAAAGAAATTGAGCTGTTACTTTTCTATTTATTCAGAAAGAAAAATAAGGAAAGCGTTTGAAAAATACTTCTGATATTGAGTGAATTCTTTCTCACCTGCTACCTAGAATTCACAAACATCTGACTTATTCTTGCCCACCTGTAGAAATGAGGAAATAAAATCAGTATTTGACTTTTAGTACGACACTCACAACACCCGAATGAGGTCCAGAGTAATCCTAGATCGGGGGATGTCAATGTTGAGTACTTGGACTTCCACTCTTTCTCCAGGGCCCAGTCCAAGACTCCTTCTCTTCTTTGTTTTAGAAAGTTTTGCTTCTGTCACATTGCGTATGGGAATCAGCCCTGATCTCCCCACTCCTATATCTACAAAAATTCCAAACAGAGTGGCATTCTCGACTTTGCCTGTGAGAACTGTCCCAACCTGCAGGTCTTCCAAGCAGACTATGCTTCTCTTGAAATCAGGTTTATCAAAATCTACAAGGAAACGGGAAAAAAAGACAGCGTAAATAGTAGGTCCTGTACCTCCTAGACACAATATGCATTAGTAAATAAGTATTTACCACGTGTCAGTTACATGCTGGACCAGGAGTAAGCATTGAGAGGGGCCATGAAAGAAGCTGAAACCCAGGCCTGCCTTCAGGGAAAATGTACCTCAGCTGGAGAAGCAGCATTCGCATAGTAGGAACGGTCAGGAGAATTTACCTGAACACTTTTTTCTCTCCAAACTCTATCTTGCTAACATACAAACATTAGTAGTACACACAAGGACCGAGAAGAATAGAGGGTCTTGTGTTCCTTTTTATGAGGAGGTGATGGGAAAACATCTTTGTTCAATGAATACACAAGGCCAAATGACAAACACTGAGAAAAGTAAGATCTTCCCCGACAGAAGATGGGGAGTTTTCCCCCCAGTTCCTGAATTCTCAAACTGTTTACAGGTGGTAGAAAGTATGTCAACATTTGGTCAAGTGTAGATGAAATTAAAATGCTCTCCTCTCTCATTTCCCTCCATGAATTTGGGATTCAGGAATCAATTTCCATCCATTTTGAATATATTTACCCAATCAAAAACTTAATAGATTCTTGACTATCTATGGCTCAGAAACCCAGATCGGCCAGTACCTAATCTTCTTTCTCCTCCTTCAATTCAATTCATCAAATATTTATCAGCTCCTGTCCACACACTCTGCTGGGTGCTAGAGCTACAAAGATGAAGACACACAGATCTCTGCTCTCAAGTTCCTTACAGCCCTCTTTTCTTGTTCGCCCCGGTGTATGCGTACAGTGTTCGTTAACACCATTCTCCCAAAAAGTGGGTATTAAGCGTGCCAAGGAATCATGGCTCTAGTAAAAACAAAACAAGAACAACAACAGAGGTTTCGTGAGGGAGAAGGGTAGAAATAAAAGTCTAAGTGGGACTCTGGGGTTATCTGTGGATTCCATTTTCCCATGCTCTTCTTGGCCCCCTTTCCTAGGATTACTGAATGTTGATTCTAATAACAAAGAACATTCTATGCTTGGATCTCCTTTTACCAAGGCCTCATTTTCCCTCCACCCATCCCACTTCCTTTTCCTCCACAGCTGTTGGCTTGATCCTGATTACTTGTTAAAGCTATCCTTTACAGTTGTACTAACAACTGGCCACCTCTTGGTTCCCCTCCCCCAGTCCAACCATCCTGAAATCAAGTTTGTTTTTCTTTTTTTAATTTACCTTTTGCCTGTAAAATAAAAAAGCCCTCTTTAAACCTCAAATCTCATTTTCCTCATAAAAAAGGAATATGCAAAAACAAATTTATTCTTTATGATTTTCCCCTGACACCGAAGTAGTGGATTCCAGAAGCAAGAAACCTGTTGTAATATTACACTGGGCAGCGACTGTGTCAAAGCAAAGTGAAACTGAGTCATTGATCAGGATCAGAGGTGGGATGGTCTTGAGGTCTCACAGGCATTGTTTTTATGCTTGGAAATTCTTTTTTCTTACAGAGGTTCAGCTGCCACAGATTCCCCAAGGGTTCCTGATCAGCTGCTTAGTTTAATTTTGCATGGAAAATCAGAGTCAGGAACTACTTAACATGTTCCTGAAGACAGCCTGGGCCACTGAGAAATCAGAAAATCCTCCATGTACCAGGCAAACATTAACACTTTGATGGCCAAGCCTACATAGTCAGTCTCCTGTCACCGGGCTGCTTCTGACAAACCCAATTATAGGAACTAACTAGCAACCAGAGTGTTAATAGAAATAGAACTGATCACGCCACTGAGAAAATAGAAGACGGGATGGGTACAGGGAAAGAATGTGGCATCAAGGAAGGGAATATTTTTGAGAAGACGGAGAAAAGAAAAAATGTAACATTTATAAGTACTGTAATGAGGAAATATCCAACATACTAACTGCCTCTTCTCAAGGATGACTGTTTGCCTTCCCTCTTGGGGATATTTTTAGTATTAAAATAAAAGTTTTCAGACATTTTGAGAATTGTGACTTACACTAGGGCAAAGGTCAATTCCAAAGTGAGTTTAAAAGAGACTTATTTGAAATTTCACTTGTCACACTGATAAAACACGGCAGTAACTGGTAAGCTTGGTCCAGAGCCCAGGTTTTCTGCTCACTAAGGGCATGACAAGGTGAGGACCTCTACTTAGCAGTTGGTTGTTTAATTGAACCATATAATCTGAATGTCGATCTTTGCTCTTAGTCTACAATGTAACTAGGATAATGGAGCAATCAACACCAAGACAGAAAAATGAAGATGGACAAGAAAACCCAGTACAGGAGGCCTGCAGCTAGACAGAGAATAGTTCCCAGTCTTCTATATGTGGTGGTCCTAGGCATACCAGCCTCGTATCCCACCAGGTTTGAGAACTGCTGCTCTCCCTGGTATCCTGCTAAACAACAGAGAATTCACATACAAGGACATCAGGACTCCAAATGAAGGTGGATCTGTCTACTGAAATATCCACTTTGGACGGACCACCCTGGGGTCTCCTACATTTTTGTAATACATCTTACTGTGTATTTTTTCTCTAACTTAAAAAAAAAAAAGTAATTTCTGACTTACAGAAAAGTTGAGGGAATAGTATAACTCACTGGGTGAGTTTTTCTTCTTTTTAAAGTTTATTTAGGGGCGCCTGGGTGGCGCAGTCGGTTAAGCGTCCGACTTCAGCCAGGTCACGATCTCGCGGTCCGTGAGTTCGAGCCCCGCGTCGGGCGCTGGGCTGATGGCTCAGAGCCTGGAGCCTGTTTCCGATTCTGTGTCTCCCTCTCTCTCTGCCCCTCCCCCGTTCATGCTCTGTCTCTCTCTGTCCCAAAAATAAATTAAAAAAGTTGAAAAAAAAAATTTAAAGTTTATTTATTTTTTAGTAAGCTCTGTACCCAACGTGGGGCTTGAACTCCAACCCTGAGATCAGGAGTCACTTGCTTTTCCGACTGAGCCAGCCAGGCACCCCTTATTGGGTGTGTTTTTAAACTCCTTTAAACCTTTTCAAAGAAGCATGTCTAACCCCCTCAACAGAGCCTAACTCAGACTGAAAAGAGTCAAGCCCTAAACATGGTGTCATAAAACTGGTTATGATACAAGTACAGATTCATTTAAATCTGTGCTTCCTATTCAAACTTCTTTAGGAAGTAGGTCACTTGATCCCTTAATTCTTTTTCATCGGGTCATTGCTCTCAACAACTATGGCTGTTCCCTCACCATCTACCTATGCTGAAAACTGAGAGCACTTTTAATTAGAAGGAAAATCAACAGAGAGATAGTATCTTATTTGTTCAGTGTGTTCGCTGACACAGAATCCAGTAACCTGGAAGGCTGTAATTTAGGAAGAAGATTCACTTTTTAGTTTATGAACTGAATGCTTCACCTTGGACTTCTGGCTCCTACGAGATAACAGCTCACAAAAGGATTATGAAAAATGTGTGCCTCCATGCACACAGCAGCCAGTAAGTCTAGTGTGATGGAAAATAAGCATGGGATAAGGAGTGGGAAGACAGGGCTTCTAGCTTTGGCTCTGGATACTAACTACCTGCAATGACTTTGAAGAAAGGTCACTGTGCTTTAGTTTCCACACGTACAGAATGGAGAATAATACCCGTTTTTGCTTATGGCAGAGGTTTGTTGTGAGGGCCACGGGAGATAACGTGAGCTATACAAGTAAAAGGTGCTGTTACTCATGTTTAATTACTTACCTGTTCGAAAGTCAAAGCTCTCAGGCTGGCTGAGACCATCTATGATGACCTGTAAGGTGTGAACTGTTGTTTGCAAACTTTCTGCAATTTTCTCTATGCCCTCCTTTTCAAGGAACGAATTTATTTTTTGCTCCATTTCAGGCTTTCCAATCTCATACAGCGTCCCTCTGATGAATGACAAAAACCTGCAGGGACAAAAAAAGCCCAACACTTATTAATAATATTACTTATTTTCCAAATATTACTTATTTTTCAAAGAGGTCACCCTAAAATTCATTCATCTCAGATTCATGTACCATTAATCAACCAATCAATCAGTCTTGATTGAATATCTGTTATGTGTCCCGTGCTATGATGAATGATCTTGGGAAAAAAAAAAAGAGGAGGCGATAAATTTAAGTTCTTGTGCTGTTTCCCAATGAAGCACCTGCTCAAAATCAGGATCAGAAACACTTTACAGCATAATGTTCATTAGAGTTTAGTGTCATATATATTTTCTAAGTAAGGATACCTCAGTTTACCTCATGTTTCCTAAATTTGAGTTAGGAACACTTATTTGAATTTAAATTCGCTAACAGGTAAACAAGAACTGATGCTATCAAAATCCAGCAAAATATCCAGAAAGAACTGCCAGCTTTTGACAAATGAATTATTCTTTTCATATGCCATATCACTGCTTTTTACTTTTGTGGCCCCAGGACGGCAGTGTTACCTGTGCAGGTATACTGTCAGCCTACAAATTCTCAAATCTCATCGCCAGTCAAGCTTCACACGGAATAGATTATATCAAGTATATTAAGTATTGAGTCCACAGAAAAAATATGGGAGGAGATATCAAAAAGAAAAAATAACTTTCTTACAAAATGGAAGGGGTAGAGGCAAGTAAAATCTCAATTACATCATCTTAAAATGAATATTATCTTCATATGCTGTATAAATTGTAGTTGCAATATTTACAAAATAAAAATACCTGCCTTTCTCAATTTCCCTTTGCTATGTTTAGCATTCCCTTATTTGCTACCTCTCAATTACTTAGCTTCCGAGTTCAGTAATAATTAAGAAAAAAGCAAAGGGTTAAGGAATTACCCGCTTCAGTTTCATCTGAATATTGGGCCATAGCTAACTTTCTTGACAGTTCTTGGCTGGGTATTTTTCAACATCATTAAGTTCCATTTCCTATGATTAATGGCACTTTAAAAATGTCAACACAGTAATCAGACAGATAGTGATACTAATGCCCTCAAATCCTTTCCTCTAAGGATGTCTCTGGAACACAAGAAGGGAAAAAGAAAACTGTTGGAGGCTTGTCTATAATCAGAATTGGGATGTATCCCATTTGGCAGGGTGCTGCATTATCGCAAAAGGAATGCTTGTCATTTCCAGTCTCGTTCTGCATTGTTGTGTTCAACCAGAAAAGCCTCTTCAGTGATCATGTGGTACTGATCATCTGGCACCTGGTGGAGAAAGCTCTCTCATCTCTCACTGAGGGCATCTCTTTGGGCCCAAATGTGCCATCTTTCTATATTCCCATGGCTATATTTTTGTTGAAAAACAGATAGATTCCCCAAATTCCAACTAATTCTCTAGAGAGTAGATCTTGGTGAATGGTCTAATGAAAGACCAAGGAATTGGTGCTTGGTCGCTGTCTAAGCTGGTGGCCAGTAAGAACTACACTATAAGTGTGTGTGTCCATGGCTTCTCCAGCCCACCAGAGAGGTAGCCAGTATCTGCTGGTGCTGTTGGACAGGCAGTAGCACGTAAGGGCCCTGGTGACAGGGAACAGCTGCTGAAGCTGACTGACGGGACAGCTGACCTACAACAACTTCTGCCCACAGCCAACTTTTGTGCACAACTTTCTAAATGATGAATATGCCCTGCTGAGCAGGCTTCCCCGGTATTTATCCTCTTGGCTTGATGGGTCTGTAACTAGTTATTTAGTAGAACATCTTTCAAATCCTCAAGATTCTGGCTTATAATCACCATTAAGATGCCAAAGCATATTCATGGGCTGTAAATCTATAACTTTGAATGGCATTTTATAATTAATAAAAGTAACTAAATGGCAGAAAATTTCCAAAGCACTGTACAAGTCTTGGCCTCAATAACAAAAACACTGGCTTAGGAGGCTGCTTGGAGTCTTAAGGTTGTGTGTGTGTGCATGTGTGTGTGTACATGCGCGTGCCCATGCGCGTGAGACTAAACTGCTTCCAAAGCCACTTCCATATAAAGAATTCTGTTTATAGTGGTTGCAGATGTAAGAAGAAAATTGGTCTGTTTAACCTGGGTGCATATTTCATATATCATTTTCATTATCACACCAGAAGCCCGAGGGCACTGGTAACTGAAATCAATAAAAAAGTACCAAATTGTGCTCCTGGCTAATGTTTCGTATTGATCAATCCTATTTTTAAATGACTATGGAACAAAGTCAAATGCTACTTTATTTTGACAACTTTCTTAAAGTTACAACAGGGTTGATGAAAAAGGAAAAATAGCAAACAAAAGGGGGACTGTAAAATGAACTGGGAATATAGCATTCAGACTGATTGCTCCCCTCCTGGATTTCAAATACATTCAACTGTAAATGATGGGAAACAATGTTTTACAGTTGGTAATCATTCAATAAATATGTGTTCTTTAAATAGCCTAAGAAAATTTTATTCTACATATTCTGAATTTTCACCCTGGAGTTGAATGTGGTAAGTAACATGTAATACAAAGTTTCATTTTAGAACTGGATAGGCTAAGTAATACTCAATACAAAGTACTTTCTGACTCAAAAATACCATATAAAAACACACTGCCTTTTATGAAGCTTGGAACACAGAAAGGAGGTGAACGTGTACTAACAAGTAAGTGCCAGGAATTACGCAAGTGCTCGATCGATGTGCTCATTTAATCCTGACAATAATCCTAAAGGCTAGGTGTCCTATCACACAGAAAAGGAAAACTAAGGTTCAGGGAAGTTAAATAATTTGCCCAAGGCCACATAGCCATTTTCACTGACTGGAGTTTCATGCCATACACATCAGCGTGTATCTGTTTATAACTGCAGTCATGTCAAAATAAGGGATATATATAAAACACAATACTTCTGGTAACATTTCACCAACATGATTTAATGGCAGATTAGTTTTACACATGAGACAGCTAATACTGATAAATCCCACACAGAAATTATTACATACATGCATTTATGTAGACAATTCTCTCAAACGTGAACGAGTTATTAAAGTCACAGTGTCATTTTCTCCACTGTCTCTGGAAGGCTTTTCAGTTTGCTAAGGACTACCGTCAGAGCTGCTGTTTTTATTTAATATGAAATTTCATCCATCTTACTTAAGTAAGAAAGTAGCATAAATGCAACAAATAAGCACATCATGTTCTTTTAGCGCACATCTGCACAAAGTTAAAACACAGACCTTGCAGCAGAGATGATGCTTGTTTTTCAAGCAGAATGCTTATATAACCTAAAATCGCTGATATTTGCAACAGAAACTTGTTACATACTCAAGGGTTTTCCTCTCACAGAGTTAATCTTTGCAAGATTTTCCCCCAAAGAATAAGAAATTCTTGAGACTCGTAAGACTTCAGATATATCCGTTCAGTTTGGGAGCCAGGGACTGGCGTTGTGGCATTAAAGCACCACGGCATTCCACGGAGCACAGGAGAACCATGGTGATGCAAGTCGGTCGCTTTAAAAACAACTTGCTCTTAGCAACAGGCTCCTAGCCTGTGTGTGGGCCCAACACACAGGCTTCGCAATTTTGCAAAGAGCCAGGCTGCAAGGGCTGAGGGCCTGAAGTCGTCTGTCCACTCTCAACATTTCCAAGAGACTTTAGTACTGGTTTATTTTTATCCATTCGTTTCACTCAGTTGCAATTTTATCAGTAAACAAAACATAAAATGCAAGAGCATGGTCATTTTGTAAGTGAGTAGGTACAGACAAAGCAGGCCGTGATTTGTAATTCAGGGAGATGTTCAGTGATTTAAAAGGAGAGCTTGTACTCTAGGAGAAAGCCCGACATTCTAACTATGATTGTAGAGTAAGTGGTGGGACACAAATGAAAGTTCAGAAATAATTTTTTATGCCAATACCACAGGTTCTATGTGTATTTTCAAATGTACTGCTCTTAATATTAAAGACCAACTATAAGTTCCACTGTGGCAGAAAAGAAAGACCCGGGACTCCTTTCACACTACCTACAGGAGCTGCATCTACACAGGTGGGCACACAGCAGTACACGTTTAATTCAGCTTGGAGGGAGGGTGCCAGCTTTACCGCATATGCTGTGCCAGCAGCCATGTCAAAGGGGCAGCAATGTGAGTTGCGCCTTAATCATCAATTGTCTAACCTCTGTGTTAAACTGAGACACTGAACTGGGCCAAAATCCTTAAAACTCTTTGCTGGTGCAATATCCATGAGTAATGGTAAATTCAAGTACAGTGCGTTTAGGGAGAGGCCCACAGAATCTACTGTATTGGAGAAGCTGGTAGGTAACTGAAGATAACCCTTCAGTGGCTTTTCTTAGCATGTGATCAACCAGAGAAACTTACCGCAAGCAATTTTTTCACAAGAACTTACAGCCAACTGGCTTCTGAGGCCTGCAGATAAACTTTTAAAAAATGTAACCCTTTCAAGAAAGGATACAGGAATTGCTCTGAAAGCCCTTACGGACTTTTATCTAAGAGTAGAGTTTAAATGGTATGGGGCTATCCAGGCGGCAGCCAGGGGCATCTTCGGCGGCACTGGCTTGGTATCAGTTGGTGTGTCTTTGGAGCACCTCTTGCATCTGAATAAACCCTGCATCTGAACACCCCCCTGCATCTATGAGTGGCAGAAATAAAAACAAAAAACAAGAGCAATTGAAAACGAGCTGTCATAGACTAAGAAGCAGTTTGTCTTCCAAAAGACTTGGTTTAGAAGCATCACACTATTACCTGCTTCTAACTTCTGAAGAACTTCAAATGTTTCCTTCTTTTTCAAAGATCTGGTATACATGCATAGAAACTGGACATGGCATGCACACTGCATTAACTGTAGAGAACATATCCTTAGAAAGCTGTTTTATTTTATTTTAGCAATTTAGTAGAGGGAATTAGCTTTATAAAAAAATGCCAGTGTGCTTACACAGTTGCATCAAACAAAACATCTACGATCAGTGAAATAATAACCAATGCCACAAAGAATAAGTAGTATTGATTTTTATGTGGCTTTTCCTATTTCAGAACCACTTGCTAGGTTATGGTATACTGTGTGATGATAATATAATTAAAATGTAATTTTAAAAACGTATATACATATACAACCAAATGGGTATGAGTAGATAAAAATGGGAAGGCATCATGCACTGAAATGATGTAATCACATAATTTCTAAAATCTGTTTTAGGAGCTGCCTTAGAAATAAACTTATAAGTGACAAAGGGAAATTAGTTTTCTTACATTTTTTAAAACAACAACACCTCCTCTCCAATAAAAAGAACCAGAGAAAACCCCAACAATCCTATATTACTCAGCTTGATCATCCTCTTTCCATGGAGTCTGGTTGCTTTAAACACACACACACACACACACACACACACACACACACACAGCTCTTCAAAGGAATGTGACAAAATGCTAAAGCATTTTGAAGCATCTGAAAAATAATTTAGAGAAGCATATTCAGCTTTTTTCACCAAGTATTTATTTACTGTGGAAGAAGACTATGAAAGATGGTGACAGAGCCTCTGCCTCGAATGAGCTTACTAAGTCTAATTTTAAGCAAAGACAATATGTCAGAATAAATAATCTTCCACTTCCACCTGGTCTTCTAGAAGCAGGAAGTAGGATTTTACCTGCAGATAAACACACTTTGAAAGTGCTCAATGAAGATGATTTCATTGAACTCTCTCAAAAATTTATTGTGGCTATAGATTTGCAGACAAGAGAATCAAAACTCTGATAGATTAAGTGATGTGCCCCAAGTCACACATCGGAGACTGCAAGGATGTAGGTAAGGAAAAAGCTCTCATATATCACCTCTTCATTAACACTCCTTAACCCTTTACTTTGGGGAATATTCAATGCAGACAGAAGATTTAGATCACGGCTAAACTTTGGCACCCAAGGACCACTGCCTGGGAACAATTTATTATTATTATTTTTTCAAACCAAATTCAAAAGGAAAAAGTTTGGCTCTTTTTGAGTTACTCAGTAAAAGTTGGACAAAATTAAGTTAGTGGTTTCAAAGGCTGTACACTCTCTACAGCTCAAAAACACTGTGTTTAGAATTCATATAATTTAATTTACTGGCTGTAAAGCCATAATGTGGATTAGTGCCTGTGAATATTTGAAAGAAGAGAGCAAATAAAAAAAGTAGTCCTCAAAAACATACAGGCTAGTGATGGCAGAGCTGAAATTAAATAGCTCCGGCACTACTAGGGGATAAAGCTCAGGTATTAGGGTAAGGCCTTTCCTCCTTGAGAAAACAGCCTTTTTACTATGAATTTGGTACTGCCAAAGAATCCTCCTTTCAAGGAATTTGAAAATGCTAAACATCTGTCATTTCCATAAAACCTTTAGCTGTCCTCTGAATGGGCAGAGCCATTTTTATTCCATTTAGAGAGTGTGCAATTGAGGTGAAAGTAATTTGCTTCTGGTCCCACAGAGAGTTAGAAGACAGGCTAAAGTTAAAATCCATAGTGAGACTGGGGACAGGAAAGGGAGGAGGGAGACAGTGGGAGACTAGATCGATACCCTACTGAATGTCAGGCTCCAGACTGAGTGATCTAAGCCTGAAGAAGAGGAGAGAAGGAGAGGGCCAATACTTTGGAGATGAGAGAGACTGAAGCAAACGCAATGTTGTGGCTGGCTGGCAAGTCCCTGCCACTCCTCCTCCACTGGGTGCTAACAGGCTGATCCAACAACGCAGCACAGAAACCACAGCATTTTCTTTAGTCCCAAGACCCAGCGTTAATGTTAATTAGCAATGTTAAATGACCCAAATTATCGCCAGATCACATGGCAGAACAATTTCTTCCTGGGAGACCAATGTTTATAAACCACATCCCCCTTTTCTTTTATAAAAGGCTCAGCTTGACAGCCCCTCCTCAATCACAACAAAAATAACAGCAATAAGGGGCAACTGGCTGGCTCAGCTGTAAGAGCATGTGCCTCTTGATCTTGGGGTCATGGGTTCGAGCCCCACGTTGGGTTGTAGGGATTACCTAAATAAATAAATACATAAACTTAGAGAAAACAGCAATAATAATTACAGCAACAACAATAGCTTCCTCTGCCCCAGGTGCTAAGAATTCTAGATATATTAACTCATGTAATCCCATGAGACAGGTACTATGCTTTTCCTCACTGAACAGACAAGGA
Source organism: Prionailurus bengalensis (assembly GCF_016509475.1). Classification (NCBI taxonomy): domain Eukaryota; kingdom Metazoa; phylum Chordata; class Mammalia; order Carnivora; family Felidae; genus Prionailurus; species Prionailurus bengalensis. The sequence goes on from NC_057354.1 coordinate 65,109,021, forward strand.
CACTGAGGTACGGGGAGATTAAATCACTTTCCCAGATCAAACAGGCATGGTGTGAACCCAGGTAGTCTGGTACTGTACCGCTTCCAGACAGAGCTAGGGGACAGTCAGGTACTGTCTCAGATTCCTCAAGTTCCCAGTTCCCTCCACCAGCCTTGCCTGAAACTTGGAGGCAGGGTGTGTCAGGACAGCGAGCAGGGCATGAGACATGACAGTCCCTTCCTAAGAGCCCACAGCCTGGTCATCTGCTTGTCAAATGGGCAGATGCTCTTTGACCGGCTCTTTTGTGAAGGCCCTTTCAAAAATGTGATAAATGCTACTTCCTGGGAATTACGATCTGATGTTTGGGGGTTTTAACTATCAAAAAGAAGAAAAAAGAAACGAAAACCTAAAATCACTTTTATAACCTGCCCACTTACCTTTATAGTTTAGGCTTGGCCACCCTCTTATGATGCTGTGTATCTTTCTGAAGAGGCAGTCACAGCTCCACAGGAACTAACATAGGGTAACCGGCTGGGTAACACACATGCTAACACATCACTTGTCACAAGTCAGCAACGATTCTGTCTTAATTTTCACGTCCCAAAGCTGCCAACTCTTGTGAGGCAAGTCCAGAAAAATGCACCTTTCAAATGTGCAAATAATTTCTTACATCTGTTTACCTAATCTTCACTTTTTTTTTTTCACAGCATTTATTTGTCGTTGGGTTTCTTTTCAGGCAAGTTTCCCCACAAAGAGACATGTTTTTATCATTGCAGAAGTGAGCTGGCATGTGAACGCAGAAGCAAGCTGCGGTGAAGTTTAGATGTGAGGAGGTGTGTGAGTGTGTGAGCTCAGGAAAGTTACAAATCACCTCAAGTCCTGCGCCTTCTGGGTTGCTCACAGTCAAAGCTAAGTGTGTCACATCTGTAAACCTCACTGCTCTAATGCTGCTGTTTGTTGTTCTGTTTCGTTTTAAATAACAATCTAAACTCCCTGCACTACAGCTGCTCGTTAGCCAAAAGCTTAGCTCTTGCTGGGCAGAGAGCTAAGTTTGGGAAGAATGTGATGAAGCCTCTGAAAATCATTCCAAAAGAGCAGTTCTGAGATGCTAAATCCTTGAATAGGAATGGGAAAGAAACCGAGTCTAAGATGTGCTCACTCGTTAAAGGTCTTCAGTATGGGCCACTTGTCACTGTCTGGGTTGACTTACTATAGCTCCGTGCCAGGGACAAGGAAGGACCTCTACGGGGCCTCCCCAAACCCTAGTCCCCAACTGCTTTTGGGCCAGAAACACTCGTTGGGATCCATGTATCCATTTATCTCATCACAGAATCCTGTGTATCTGTTGGCTTAATTCTACTTTTGTTTTTACCCCCTAGCTTTATTAAGACATAATTGACATAAAACACTATACAAGTTTAAGGTATACAACCAGTTGACTTGACACATAACTGCAAAATGATTACCATCATGGCAACTCCATCAGGTCACATAATCACCATTTCTTTCTTGTTTTTTTTCTTACTTAGGTATTTACTTCTTTTTTAGAGAGAGAGAGTGTGTGCAAGCAGGGGACGGAGAGGGAGAGAGAGAGAATCTTAAGCAGGCTCCATGATTAACACAGAGCCCAATGTAGGGCTCGATTCCACAACCCTGGGATCACGACCTGAGCCGAAATCAAGAGCTGGACAACTCAACCAACTGAGCCACCCAGGAGCCCCTTACCATTTCTTTTTTTGTGGTGAGAACATTTGAGATCTACTCACTTACCAACTTTCAAGTACATAATACAGTACTGTTAGGTATAATCACCGTGCTGTATATTAGATCTTCAGGACCTATTCATAACTGAAAGTCTGTACCCTTTTACCAACTGTTGGTCTTAAAAACCTGACACAGGTTTTTAGTAAATTAAGAATACACATCACTGGGCTTTTGTATAGAAGATATCCTCGCCCTCCCCAAGTAAATATTTTGTCAAGTTACATGATCACTCTTGTCCCTGACCTGGATTTTAAATGGATAGTCGTCTACTCTCTGAAAACATACTTTCAGCATTGATTGTAAGGGCCAGAAACAGGTGCTTCGGCAGTAATAAAGGAAATGATAGTGCTAGTACGGCACAGTACAGCCACTGACACAAATCATTCCTTGATACACATTTGCCTAGTCCATCAGAATGGTGCTGCGTGTGTGTTCCTGCTATGCAGGCTACTAACCACCTCCAGAAACTACTCTTTTAAAATGTCTCCCTAATGGCCAAAATGGAAATGACAATTAAATACCAGCCAATACTTTATCGACATGAGTGCCACGTGACAGTCCTGACATTAAATTTCCTGCAATTTTTTTCAAGCTAAATTCAGAAGATCACAACTTTCAAGGTTAACTATCTGCAGTGAATCAAATTCTCAATGCAGGACATTCTTTGGGCCAGTGCCAGGTCTCATGGTGACATGTACAAATCAGCATAATGCGCAGCACAAAGCTCTACCTCCTAATACCTTATTCAAGAAAAAGGAGAAATCAGATACTTGTCTTTGGCTCTCTTGACCAACCAAAATGGTAAGGCAAAAAAGAAGAGGCATGGGGCTGTGGCAACCCCTAAATAGGTTGTTTCTGGACTTCATTCTACTCATGGTACGGCAGCAATTTTCCTCATGACCCATATCACCAACACAACGAAATCACTCACACATGAGGACAGCGTGACAATTTCTGGTTGATGACAGAAAATGGTAAGTAATCTTCTTTCACAGTCTGTCTTCTTTTCTAGTCTGTAAAATCTAGGAAGGCTCTGGACACAATGCTCTGTGAAGGCATGGGATTCAACTTGGGGAGGTCTGAAAACGCCTTCAATCCATAAGGGACTCTGAAATGTCACTCAACTTGTGGGATAGGCAATTGCAGAAAGGATGCTCTAGATGTTCTATCAATAATTTGGCTTACGCAACTACATTGACCTCAGCCACTTTAGATGAGAGAAAAAATACCTGGAGTGAAGTAAAGCTAGACATTTCATTTGTTTCATTTTTAGCCAAAATAGGATAAAACTTACAAATAACTGTAACACAGGGCAATAATTAGTAAGTGGCCTTTGTGAAGTACAGAAGTTGTATACAGGAGAAAGAGCTCATTTCCAGAGAGGAGTATCTTTCTAAGATTTCATACAGGAGGTGACATTTGGGCTAGGTCTTTAAGAATTTCAACCAGTAGAATGTGGAAAAGAGATGTTTAAAGCGTTGGAGACAAGAAAAGATAGCTCAGGTCAGGTTTGGGGAATAGCTAATAGTTCAATACAAATAATAAACATTCATTGAGTATCTCCCTCATTATCAGGCACTTTAGAAACATCATCTTGTTGACTTCAGAGCAATCTTATGAGGTTGGTGTATTATTATTCCCACTTTTTAAGGTACACAGAGTCTCAGATAGGTGAAGCAATCTGCCTAAACTAACAGAACTCAGCTTACAGAACCAAGATATGAACCAGATCTATGACACTTCAAACCCTAAGCTTTTAACTAGCTCCAAATCCTGATCTCTTAACTGGGTTACAATTAAAAAGCTGGTTTGGAACCTGATTTAAGTGGAACCATATATTTAAATATAATCATACATACATCCATAACGATCATTCAGATTAAGGATATCATATCCTTAAAAATGGTATGTGTTTAGCACAGAAAAGTACCAAGATGTGTATATGTGTTTCCTAAGGAAAGGAAAAAGAAATGAGTAGCTGGAATATGCTGGATTTGACTGTTATTCTCTATCATCACATGGCTGAAATTAGACTCTGCCTTTCCTCTGGAGAAAACATTACCTCCTCCATTAAAGGAAACTTGGCCTATTTATTTTATTAAGGGATCTGTAGGAAATGAATTCTTCACATAGAGTCTGCAGGATTTTATGCTGCTCTGCTGCAGATATATTTCCTGAATATTGCATTAAAAGAATTCCCTTCCGTTATGTTTTTCAGAATGAGGGCATGTGCATTTCAAAAGAAGCAACTTGATAGTGACCGAATTTGGTATCTTCTCATGTTAGGAGAGGAACAGGGTGTAGAGCAGGAATAGCATATTCATCCCAGAAATGTACCCACCTCTACTAGAAGATATTTTTAAGTAACAGAGAGAGAGTAAGGAATAATGCAAGGCTTTTGGGAAATGTCAATGAAAAAAGCACAGAGAATCCCTATTACAGATTTAAGTGGAACAGGGGATTAAGAAACCTACTATTGCTACAGATCGATCTTCCTTCAGTAATCCTTTGAAGCCATTCTGTTCTAAATCTCTTTTACTTGTTTCAGGGCCTTTTTCACATTTACTCCATTAAATCCTACTTCACTGAAAGATTCAAAAATACCTTTGAATCCCCTTCCTTAGATGTCTTCATATCTTTACTCATCCTAATCCATACTTCCCTAAGCTACTGCTCCATCTGGTGATTCTGTTCCTCTCCCCACCCTCACTCCTCACAGGCTGCTAAGGACTCTTGACCTCTCCACCTTGTATAGTTGTCTCACCTCTAAAGGTAGGGGTTAGGGATGGGCAGTGAGCTAAATGAATAAGGCATTTTAGCTTTATAAAATTTTATGACTGATTCTGGTATCTTTCATGTCTCTACTACTTACTCTTCTTGTTGTGGCCACAGATGTATTATCGCTGCAGTCTCTTCACTCTACACTCCCTAAAAGCTAAAAGCAGCAACCACCTTTTATCTTACCTCTTCCTGGACTTCCATCACATGGCTCCTTCTTTTCATTGCCAAACTTCTCAGAAGAATTACCTGCTTCTAATTCTTACTGCTTGCTTTTCCCCAGTCTCTTACACACTGGCTTCTTTCCCTGACACTCTACTAAAGTTAATTTCCCATCTAATGACCCCCTGACTGTTACATCCTTAAACCACTTACCCATTCTGCCATATGTGGCACCATCAACTTACTGACCTTCTTTCATGATGTTTGTTTTCATATTCTATCTTCTCTGATTTCTCTCCCTCCTCTGGCCCTCTAAATGTAGATATTCTTCAAGTGTTTGACCTTAGCCACCTTCTCCTCTTATTCTACATGCTTCCTTGGATGAGTGCCTCCACTCACATGACTCCTTATCTTTTGCCTCTCCACTGATAATTCCAATCCTATGTGTCATCATGTCTAGTCCAGGCCCTTTTCCTAAACTCTAGCTCTACCTTTCCTTTTGCTTGCAAGAGAGGTTCTCATGAATATTTTAGCAACTCAAACTCAATGTATCTAAAGCTGAAATTTGTATCCTCCTTTCTCCCTCTCTTTATATCTCTTACCTCCCATCCGCCCTCACCAGCCCCGCACAAAAACAACAAATACAAAGGCTTGGTCCTCCTCTCTTGTTGCATAATGAATGTTAATGGCACTACTTCTTTCCACTAACCGAGGCTCGTATTCACAGAGTTATTCATTCATTAAACATATACCTTCTGAGTGCCTGCTGTATTCCAGGGTACTGTTCTGCAATCTTGGAATACATTCAAAGATTCCTGCTCTCAGGGAGACTGATCATATACAACCAGCATAATACGTAAGCTGTAAAGTATGATAAAGGTGATAAGTGCTGTAGGAAAAAGAGAAAGAACAGAGTAACGGGGCTCAGAATTACCAGGCTTATGGGTAAGGGCTTCCAGATTTAAGTAGGGTAGTCAGGGTCAGTCTTGTTGATAAGGTGGCATGTGAGCAAAGTCTTGGTGAGGTAAAGGAGGTAAAGTAGTTAGCTGTGCAGATATCTGGAGGAAAAGTGTTCCAGGAAGAGGGTCGACCAGTGTAAAGGTCCTAATGTGGGAGCAGGCTTGGCGTGTTCAAGGAATAGCAAGGAGACCAGCATGGCTAGAGTAGAACAGGCAAGGGAGGGAAAAATAGGAAACTGGTCAAAAAGGCATTGGAAGGCATAGGGACTTGGCCTTAATTCTGAGTGAAACTGAGAGCAGGGTTTTATGCTGAAGAGTGACACACTCTGATTTACATGTTAAAAGAATCTAGTTGTCTGTCGTGCTTAGACTATCCAGATGCTCAGTGGTAGAAGCAGAGAAACCTGTTAGACTAAATGCAGTAATCCAGGTGGAGATGATGGTGACTGAGACAAAGATGACAGTACCAGAGTTGATGAAAAGTGGTCAGACCTTGGGTATATTTTAAAAGGACAACCAATGGGGAGCCTGGATGGCTTGGTTGGTTAAGCGTCCAAGTCTTGATCTCAGCTCAGGTCTTGAACTCAGGGTCACGAGTTCAAGCCCCGCGTTGGGCTCCACACTGGGCGTGGAGTCTGCTTAAAAAAAAAAAATAAAAAATTTTTAAAAATAATAAAAGGACAGCCAATACTGTTGTCTGACAGACTGGATGAAGGGTATAAAAGACAGTAACTGGATATGAATGGCAAAAATAACATGAACACCAGAGACACTGGAGGAGGAAGTGGAAACTGTTAATGGAGGAAACGAGGAAAAGAGCAGTTGAAGAACTAACCAAACTTTGGTCACCCCTGTGGTTGTTTCTTCCTTTCTCATGGCTTTAAGGACCTGCATAAATACATGGGTCTTAAATTAATATCCTCAGCCCAGTCCGCTCTTCCAAACTCCAGATTCGTGCATCCAACTCCCTGCTTGATGCCTCAAACCGGACATGCTTTAAACCCAGTTCCTGGTCTTTCCCCCAAACCTGGCTCCAACCATGGTCTTCCTCATCTCAGATAGAGCAGTTCATCCTCTCAGTTTCTCAATCCAAATGGCCTCAAGTCATCTTGCCCTTACAAGACAATCCCCTTGGGCAATGACCTCTCAGTCCGGTGAACACCTTTGTGCTTCACAAAGGGCATTGACTGCCGACCTCTGTTATGATTAGTTGTGAGTAAGTTTTATTCTACTTTGGTAGGTTCCCTGAAAGCATGAAGTGCCTCCACTCATTTTCATATTCTTCAGGCCCTACCACAATGCTCTGTACATTCCAAACAATAAATAAAATCATCAATACAATTCATAGAGTAAAAAACCAAAACCACAAAGAATATGAAAAAAGTATAGGAAATACTGTATTGATCTTAGAGATCAGTTATATTAAGAGAATACCAATTTGCATAAAAGCAAAAAGAAGCTAAACATCCATATTTCAAAACAAAATAGCATTGTAAGGAGATAAAAACGGTAAACAAACTAGAAAACACACAACAAATCACATCAATATTTAACAGAGAATCCCTACATGTAAATAAAACTGGTAAAATAAAACTTTTAAAGAGTAATATAAATAATAAAAATAGCTTAAAAATAGACTTTTTAAAGAACCACTAAATGACTAAGTTAGGTTAAAAAGTATCACGATTTCTAAATATTATGTGAGAAAGAATACCATAAATACAGAAGTAAAAAGACTTAACAGCTTCATATCTTGGTGTATTTCTGGGAGTGACATTATGGTAGGGGGATATGAAAGCCAATTATTACATTCCTACTGGTTTTCTGATGTAACTAAAAATGAACTTTACTGCAGTTGAACTTACTTTTACAGAACAGAGGTCAAACCAATGATGACCTACCCATAAGCTTTATGAGCTTTCCTTCCCTGGGAAGATCCTTGTGTAACACTATATGAAAGTATGAGCTACGTATGTTCAGTGACGTCTATACTAAGTATGCTTGAAAGCCAGAAATGACTATCATCGTTCCAAGGTGGATAATGGGGATGGTAAGCTTAATCAGATAAATTACTAGTTCTGCTGCCAGATTTTAAAGGTCCGGAGTTGAACTTCATGTAGAAAACAACTTCCCATGAAATAGTCTACAAGTATCCTCCTTCTGAGAGACAAGGTTACTCCCAAAGGAAGCATAGAGACGGGTAGGGCTGGTAGGGCTTTTATGCTCCACATGCAGACAGTGGCCCATGTGAGAACTGGCAGAAAAGTCCTGCTTAAAAGGAGAAATTCAAGATTTCTCCAGCTTCAACACTGCTGGTGGCATTACAAATTGGTATGTTACTTGGCAACGTATATCAAGAGCCACATAAACTCTCAAACCCTTTGGCAGAGTAATTCCACTTCTAGGAATCCATCCATCATGAGGAACCACTGCTATTACCAAATTATACTTCAATCATGTGATGGAATATTACCTAGCTTTTTAAAAAGAGAGATAGGCAGAAATAAAATAAAAAATTGTGCTTATGTTAGAAGGCAAGCTGAAAAATTTATAAACTATATTAGAACTATATTAGGAAAATGAACAAAAATATACATTATTAAAAAGACACTGAGTTGCATATAACAAAATGCTGACTTAGTACCCATGAAGATGTCAGCTGTTGCAAGAAGTGTATACAATCATGTGCAGTACACGTGCATCTTCTCAAACACTTAAAACACAATTACTATAATATGAGACCACACTTTCTTTTAATATCAAAAAAATGAGAACCATGTTCTAAGACTGAGAACAGGACAAGGAAGTCCACTCTCACCACTCCTATTCAACACAGTCCTAAAGGTCCCAGCCATTGCAATGCGCAAGAAAAGGAAAAAGCATTAAGATTAAAAAAGAGGAAGTAAAGCTTCCATCTATTTGCTAGTAACATAATTGTTTATGTAGGAAAACTTAAAGAACCTACAAACACCTACTAGAACTAGTATGTGAACTTATTAGCAAGGCTGCAGGATACATAGTTGCTATGAAAAATTAATTGTATTTTTACATATTAGCAAAAATTAGCAACAAATTCAAAAAATTCCATTTATAAGTTGGAAAACATAAAATACATGCAAGATAAGACCTGTACAGTGGAAATTTTAAAACACTGCTGCGAGAAATGAAAGACCAAAATAAGTGAAAAGATGTGATAAATTCATGGTGAAAAGACTCAGTATTATGAAGACATCAACTATTCCTAAATTCACCTACAGACTCCATGTAATCCCAATCATAACTCAATCATTTCTAATGAAACTTGATAAGCTCACTATAAAATGTACAGGAAAATACAAATCATCTATGATATTCAGAGTAGTATTTAAAAAAAATTAGATAGAGGACTAACACTCTTGGACTTCAAAACTTAGCATAAAGCTATAGAGACCAAGATAGTATGGTACTGACCAACAGATCAATGAAACAAGAAGAGAGCCAGAAAGAGACCCACACTTACACAGTCACTTGGTTTGCAACAAAGCCACCAAAGCAACGGGTAAAAAACAAAGTTGTGTTGTTGTTTTTCAAACTTGGTGCCAAAAAACCTGAATGTTCGTAATGGACAAAAGAAAATGAACCTTGATCCTTACTTCAAATCATACATGAATTGTTACTTCAGATGCATCACAGACCTAAAAGCTTTTGGAAGAAAACATTGAAAAATGTTTTGAGGTAGCAAAAGTTTCTCAGACGGGATGCAGAAAGCAATAACTATAAAAGGAAAATATCAATATATTAGACATCATCAAAATTTAAAACTTCTGCTCATCAACAGACACCAATAAGAAAATAAAGAGGTAAACGACAACCCAGGACAAAACATATATTCACAAAAGACTAATACCCAGAATACACTTAAAAAATTCCCACAACCCAATAATAAAAAGGTAAACAACTCAATTAGAAAATGGTTAAATGATATGAACAGTTTCCAAAAGAAGGTACGTCAATGGCTAATAAGCCCACAAGAAAGTGCTCAATGTCATCAGAGAAATGCAAATCAAAACTACAAAGAGATTCTACCACACACATAAGAGAATGGCTAAAATGAAAAAGACTAACATCAAATGATGATAACGGTGCACAGTAACCAGAACTCTTACATATTGTTAATGGGAGTGCAAAATGGCATTGGCTACAAGTTTCTAAGAATACTAAAACATTTACCTACCTTATGGAGCCAGAAAATCCTCTCCTAAGTATTTTTCCAAGAAAAATGGAAGCAAATGTCAACAACAAAAACTGTATAAGAATATTCATAGCAGCTTTACTCATAATAGCCCAAAATTGGAAATAGTAAAGGTATTTCAATAAGGAGAATAAACTGTGGTACATTCATACGATGAAATATTAGCAATAAAGAGAAACAGGCCACTCAAACTTGTTACAACATGGATAAAAATCTCTAAACTTCAGGCTGAAAGAAGGCTTACACAAGAGTACAATTGTATGGCACCATTTATAAGAAGTTCTAGAAGAGGCAAAGTAACCTTTGGCAGAAAAAGTCAGAATATGCAGTTAGCTCCAGGAGGCTAGGACAGGGATTGTCCAGGATGGGGAAAGGTTTTAGGATGATGGCAAGGGTTTTTGTTTGTTTGTTTGTTTGTTTTATCTCAAGAGGAGTTTGGGTTATACACATGTAAGTATTTGCCAAAACTCAGCTAATACACACTTAAAGTTTAATTGTAGGTGAATTTTACCTCAAAGGAAAAAATGTTGTTAATAATCAGAATTCTGGTTAATGATATGCATACTGAAGTATTAGTTGAAAGTATACTGATGTCTGCAATTTTCTTTGAAAATACATAAAATAAGAAGGACTGACGGGGCGCCTGGGTGGCGCAGTCGGTCAAGCGTCCGACTTCAGCCAGGTCACGATCTCGCGGTCCGTGAGTTCGAGCCCCGCGTCGGGCTCTGGGCTGATGGCTCGGAGACTGGAGCCTGTTTCTGATTCTGTGTCTCCCTCTCTCTCTCTCTGCCCCTCCCCCGTTCATGCTCTGTCTCTCTCTGTCCCAAAAATAAATAAACGTTGAAAAAAAAAATTTAAAAAAAAGAAGGACTGAGGAACAAATAGATGGACAGGTAAGTAGAAAAACAGGCATAATAAAATGTTAATGATAAAATCTAGGTGTGGGTATACAGGAATTCACTGTAAACTTTGTTTTTTCAATTTTATGCTTAAGTTTTTCCATAACAAAATGCTGGGGGAAAAACAGGTACCACTGTTTTGATGTTGACAGAATATTATTTTTCACTTCTTTTTTCCCCTATTTTCTAAGTTCTGTATCATGTGCTATATAATCTATAATTTCAAACATCTTTTAAAAAAGAAAACAATTTCCATTTACTAAAATAATCAAATATAAATTTTCTCAAAACAAGTTAAAAATCTCACTTCAGATTCAATGAACGTTAAAATACTCACTATCTTAAAACCTACTGTTATTTAACTCACTAAAAGCCTTAAACTATTTAGTGATGTAGCGAGACAGTTTCTGCACTAATTAAAATTTTTTAAACTAATTCAATGTGGTGCTAATTTTTTTTTCTTTTAATGCCTAGCATTACATCTTTCCATGTACTCAAAAACCTCTGCCATATCATTCTGTGGAATGTATGCTCATTAAAAGTACATCATTTCGGGGCGCCTGGGTGGCGCAGTCGGTTGAGCGTCCGACTTCAGCCAGGTCACGATCTTGCGGTCCGTGAGTTCGAGCCCCGCGTTGGGCTCTGGGCTGATGGCTCAGAGCCTGGAGCCAGCTTCCGATTCTGTGTTTCCCTCTCTCTCTGCCCCTCCCCCGTTCATGCTCTGTCTCTCTCTGTCCCCAAGATAAATAAACATTGAAAAAAAAAATTAAAAAAAAAAAAAAAAAAAAAAAGTACATCATTTCTTAGACTTTGTAATAACCTAGCTGGGCAATACTTACTAGAAATCTGAGAGTTGGCTGTTTACTTCCAAAAGGGCTTTATCTTTAGATAAGCACAAGCTTTAAGCCAGGTGCTAGTCATTTGTGTCTTGTTAATTTCCAAAACAAACAGAGGAGAGTGCCATGCAATTTCCATTACACACACTTCACCATTAGTACCAGGGTTTATTAGCTTGACACTGCTCCAGGAATAATGGTTTCATTCCTCACTGAAATAAAATAATGTGTCACATAACTCAGCAATGCGGAACTTCTGAAAAATGTTGTCATGTTAAATATGGCCATATTTTTTAAGTCTCCATTATGTCAAAACAAAGGCCGTTTGCTGTAGAGAACTCACTCTGGGCACGGAGAATTCTCACATGGACCTCAGACTTACCTCATCGCTATGTCATACGATTCCGGGTGAATACAAGTTTGGTCCAAAGGATTTGGCTTCAGTACAACATTTACTGCAGTTTTGCTCTTCTTCTTGCCTTGCTTCTCATTTGTGACCTCAACACCTGCTGAAGATGTCACAGCAACTCCCTGAATTTGGCCCGCAGATTCGGTTTGCTGACTACTATCACCATTGAAAGAGGCGAGGAGTAGGAGGGAAGGGAAAATTGGGAAGAAAAGAAAAGTCTTTAAAATGTGCTTATTTTTCTGCCACACAAATACGCACAAACAGCACCCACATTCTGACCATTCCCTTCATAGAAATGATCACATATTTGCTTAAACATTGTTAACAGAGTTTCCTGTTACTTAAAGCCAAAAATATTCTTTACTGATTTAGCCTGTAAAAGTGGCATTCTAGGGGAGAACAGAGAAAAACGCAGAGAAATAAATAAAAAGGAAAGGGAGAAGGAGAAAGAGAAAACAATTTCCCAGAACTGAAGAAAAATACAAGTTCCCAAATTAAAAGAACCTACTGAGTACAAAATAGGATGAATGGGAAAAGACTCAGATTTGACATACTGTGGGGCAACTTTAGAATAGGACTTAAGAATCAAGAAAGAAAAATAAAACAGAATACTTCCCAAGGAACTAGAATCAGACTGGCATCAGATTACTCCCTGATAAACAGCAGATGCTAGAATGCAGTGAACTGGTATCTTAAAAGTTCTGAGAGAAAATGATTTTGAATCGAGAATCATATACTTCGCCAAACTAGCATTCAGATAGGAGGGCAACTTACAATTGTTTTCAGACATGTAAGGATTGAAGTAGAACCCATACAATATATATACTCTCTCTGAAAAGAATTTAAGAATACATTCCAGCAAAAACAACAAATGCAAGAAGAGTGATCGTGTGGGCTACAAGAAACAGTGATGAGCACAGAAACTATAAAATCTTGCTACGTTAAAAAACTGCTCATGAATAATGTAAAAAATATATGTATAGGGGCACCTGGGAGGCTTAGTCAGTTAAGCATCTGCTTCTTGATTTGGGCTCAGATCATGATCTCGGTGGTTTGTGAGTCTGAGCCCCATGTTGGGCTCTGCGCTGACAGCATGGAGCCTGCTTGGGATTCTCTGTCTCCCTCTCTTACTGCCCACCTCCTGCTCACCCACTCTCTCTCCCTCCCTCAAAATAAATAAATATAAATATAAATATATAAATATATATGTATTTATAAATATATAAATATATATGTATTTAAATATATATGTATATATGTGTGTGTGTGTGTGTGTGTGTGTATATATATATATATATATATATATATATATATATATATAGGATAGTCTGAAACTAAAATCCCAAGTCATCTCATCATGGGACATACAGCTGAAGGAAAGAGGCTGAGAAGAGTCCTAAGGTGCTAGTCTTTTCCGGGAGGAGGACAGAGACACCTATTAACTGCAGAGGCCAGTCCAAATCACACTTAAGGATAATCACAGAGAAACACAAACAACTTGAAATCACTAAGGGGAGATAAAAACGAGGTGGAAAAATAAGGAAAACTTGTTAGCTGAGAAATCCAACAAACAGCATGAGAGAAAATCAGAAAGGATGATGAAGAGAAAATATACGATAGATGAAGTCCAAAATATCAATAAATGTAGTAAATGTGAATGTATTAATATAAAATTGAATAAACCCACGAAATCTATTGATCTACAAGAGTTGTAACAAAAATTAAATGTCATAGAAAGTTTGAAAATAAAAAAATACCAAGCATACTGAAAAGGCAAGTGTAGCAACATAGCTAGCAAACAAAATAGATTTCAACGCACAAAACACTCAATGAGATAGCAACAGTCCATTTCGAACAAAGGTATGAGTTATCAAGAAGATGTAACAGTCATGAAACTTCAAGTACTTCATTATCAGTTGAAAAAAATAAGGCTTTAAAAATAACTCAAATGTTCATCAATAGGATACTGATTAGATTAAGCTATGGTTTCCCCCACAAACTAAATACTATGCAGACACCATAAATAATGATCTATATCTATATGTAATATGTGGAAAGAAAACCAAGATGTATTACTGAAACAAATAAAGCAAGTTGCAAATAGTTGTGTAGCACAATCCTTTTTTTTTTTTTTTTTCCTAAAGAGCATGCAAACAGGGGAGAGGGGCACAGGGAGGGAGAGAGCGAGAGAGGGAGAGGGAGAGTGAAAGCGAGAGAGAAAGAGAGAATCTTAAGTAAGCTCCACACTCAGAGCAGCACCCACAACCCTGGGATCATGACCTGAGCTAAAATCAAGAGTTGGATGCTCAACCCAGTGAGCCACCCAGATGCCTCTGAATTTTTAAATAATAAACATACAAGTTGATATAAGTATAAATTTACTTTCAGGAAGCAATATATAAGAAACTATTTGAAGTCAGAAGCTGAGGTACTCTTTCCTTTTCATTTATTTTTTATACTGTTCTAACTAAGTGTTCAAAAAACATATAAACTAAGAAACATGGGATTATTTTATTCTCAGTTGTTTTTCATTTCTGGCTTCTGGGTTTTGTGGTCTACTTAGAAAAGGCCTTCTGCCACTCCAATCCTCTGCAAAATTTACCCATGTTGTCTCCTGGTACTTTTGCAGTTTCACTTCTTCTTTTTAAGTCTGTGATCCATCTGGGATTTATTTGGGTATAAGGTATGAGGTGCAACTACAGTTTCCCCTACACATATCAAATTCCTGCCAGCTGTCATAATACCAGTGTTTGAAACTCCACCTTTATCATAAACTAAATTCTGTCTATATTTTGGTGAATTGCAGACTCTATTCTCATCTATTTCTACATCAAAACCAGTTATGTAGCTATAACTTTATATTATTAATATTATTATTATCAGTGGGGCTGGTTTTCCATTATTATTATTATTACTGTCCAGTGGGTCTGGTTTTCCCTTATTAGTCTTTGCCAGACTAAAGATTATTTTTCCATATTACTTTTATTATAATTTTTTATTAAAAAAATTTTTTTAATGTTTACTTATTTTTGAGAGAGAGAGACAGAGCACAAGCAGGGGAGGGGCACAGAGAGAGGAAGACACAGAATCCGAAGCAGGTTCCAGGCTCTGAGCACAGAGCCCAAGGTAAGGCTCAAACTCACAAACTGCGAGATCATGACCTGAGCTGAAGTCGTCCACTTAACTGACTGAGCCTCCCAGGCGCCCCTTTATTATAATTTTGTCAAAAGAAAAACATAATAGAAACGAATATAGACAGGTAGTCCCAAAGTAGCAAGTACATAAAAACTATTCTTTCATGATTACAAAATGCGAAGTTTACCCAAATTCTTTGCTTTTGTGCTATCAGGATTAGAAATTAAGAGCAAGAATTTAGCTCTCAATCTACACAACTGACAATTATGCTTTGGTCACTTTTCAGGGAGCAGGGTGTGGGGAGGCCCAAGTATACTTAGGGAAACAGCTGTCAATATGAAGTGGCTGTTGTGAAGTCCTCTTTGTCACCTCTTCTTGTACCGGTCCTTCCCACTTGTGATGCTCCAATCACATTAGCCTTAGTTTCATTTCCTGAATACACCAAATTTGGTCGTGCCTTAGGACCTTGCACATATCCCGCATGCTCTTCCTATAATGCTTTCCTTCTAATCCCTGTGTGGTTAGCTCCTTCATTTCATTCAAAATTCAGCTCAAATAACTTTTCAATGAATAACTCATTGAAAGCAGTTGTACCGCTCCCCAAGACAGTGTCATATCACTCTGTTTTAATGTGTATAATGTTTACTACATCTGAAACTATTTATTTTACTAGTTTATTTATTGTTTGCCTCATGTGTTAAAATTTAACTTCAGGAGAACATGGAATTTGTTGATTTGTTCACTGCTGGATTCCCAGTGCCGAGCAAAGATTAGAGTCCACATATACTGAAGGACTGAACAAATGGACACCTAGTATTTAGGCCAGTGAGCAGGATGGGCAACAGTAACAGAGAAGGTTGGTAACAGAACCCAAAGCGCACACTTTAATAATCACCTGCAAAATGTTCTAATATAATCCTGGTTGATTCTGATGAAGCCAGCACACTGTTGGAAAGATTTTGGACCCAGCCCTTTCACTTTTTTTAGCTGTTCTCGGTTGACAAAGGGTCCATTTTTCTCTCGCCATTCAATAATATTTTTGGCTCGGTTGGCATTGAGTCCTGCAATATGCCTAAAAAAATAAACAAAATGAATAATGTGGTAGATACAATAGTTCTAAGAATAATCAAAGAAAAGATCTCATCTGGAAAGTCAACGATATGCATCATAAAAAC
Source organism: Prionailurus bengalensis (assembly GCF_016509475.1). Classification (NCBI taxonomy): domain Eukaryota; kingdom Metazoa; phylum Chordata; class Mammalia; order Carnivora; family Felidae; genus Prionailurus; species Prionailurus bengalensis. The sequence continues at coordinate 65,125,348 of NC_057354.1, forward strand.
CATTGCAATTACATACTGTCATATGGTTCTAAGTTAAGTAAATCCAAAGGGGAGTTAAATAAAAAAGACAAAGGGGAAAGAGTTGTCCAAGAGGAGGCAAGGACAACACAATGCAAACTAATGACAAAACCAGCAGCTGTCATAAAGATGCTGGTAAACTGATGGACACTGGGATAAGAAAAGAATTGTTCCCCACAGTAATTCTATACTATTCATGTTCCTCGTGTTTCTGAATCAAGTAATAATTCTGCCTATTCCTGTTTAGTTTACAAAGTGAGTTAGAAGCAAAAGTTACAATAGCTTCAGCTGTGTTGTAGTACCCTATTTTTTTTTAATCAGCCTATTCTCATTAACATAAAGCCTTAAACTATAGAAAGTCATGACTGTCCTGGTTAGTTTAAAAATATAAAAACTCTATCATTAGGTAGTCTGCTTGGTGCTAACTTTAAAAATTACTATTTAAGAGATTCTTAATTCTATTATTGAATTTTATACATGAAAGTATGGAATGTTTGTAGCTGTGGTAGAAAGTCAACACCTTAAAATGTAAGGGATATTTTCTGCTATACTAATCTCAAAGCAAAGAAGTCTAGATCTTTTACAGAGGTCCAGAATTTCATGCTGCATCAGCAGACTTGTGTAATAAATGCCAAACTATGAACGGAAAAAAGCAGCTCTTCTATAACCACACTAAAAAGGGTATATAAGACATGATTATAGTACGATAAAGATTTTGATATGTGACTTGCAGATTCCAGGTAAAAATATGGTAACCATACTTTGAACCCTCAGAATTTATCTTCTGGTTACTGCCAGCTTTGACAGATGTATGCAAGAGACTGAACTAGTGAAAAATATCTACTCTCATGTGGTGGGAAACAGCTCTTTTCCATGTTAACCTTATTTAAGTTCTATTAGCAACACTAATGCACTCAATGGTTACCATATGCTCTTCACTTTAGATTTGCAGTATTAAAAAGGATAATGTGAATTGTTATAAGTCTTCTTTTGAACGATGTCATCCCCTCAAACTGATTACCTAGAGCAAGGTAGGAACTCAGAGGTTTTTTATACTTGACAACTTCATACATGTGTCTCCTTACGTTAGCTCAGTTTGAACTGAACAGCCAGTTAAACTGAAGATTCTGTGATCTTCAGCCACAGACCTCTCGTCTCACCTCAACAAAACTTCAGAACAGATGTTAATATCCACTCCCACAAAGCTGACACATTCTTCTACAACACTGTCCAGTGTTGCCTTGAGCAAAGTCTGAGATACGTCATGCTAAAAAGACAAAGATCAAAAGTTAACCAAAAGTGAAAGCAAGACAGGCAGGTTTTGGACTACTCCATTATATACCTGTGTCACCGGCAGCTGGCTGAGACACAACGTAGTACATTTTTTTCACTTTTCTTAAACACACTGTGAGCATGTAACTGAGCCGAACTTAAGAAATCTACGTTTTCTTACCCTCTAAATCACTCATATACCTAACCTCAATAGAACAGCACCAGTAAGTTTCCCTTTCCCAGAATTCTGCCCGAACAGTAGTTCTCAAACTTTAGCATGGTATCAAAATCACCCATAGGGCTTGTTAAAACACAGGCTGACTCAGTGGGTCTGGGGTGGGGCCTGAGAATCTGCATGCGAATAAGCCCCCAGGTGGTGCTGCCGCTGCTGCTTCCAGGAACACACTTTGAGACCTACTGGTCTCCATCATTCACACGCTGCCTGGTGGTGTTACCTTCACTCACATGTGCATTGTTCCTTAGTTCCTCTTAGGAGAAGAAAGCGTAAATTATTGTAGGAAGCAGTACACTAATACACAAGAAGTGTGCAGTAAATCAAACTCTGTTTCATCACAGTGAAGATATTATTGCTTATCAAAGGCACTGTTAGTTGACGTACCACTAAGAAAGAAATTACACTGCCTGTTAAATCATGACACGATGCTTTCTTATTACTTGAAAATTTTACTTTTTTAAATACTGAAAGAATTCTTTTAGACTTATTAGGAAGTTCTTAAATCATCTATTATGCACAGATAAAAAGGAAAATATAAGCAATCTAAACTGGTTAAGGTATTTCTAAAATTTCTTCACATTCAGCATTCAACTCTTCTGAACCACTTTTTTACTCGGAGCCTTAGATGTCTAAATTTCTCCATTCAGTATTGCCCGTGAACTCTTCAGATCCCAGGTCATGGAGCATTTCCTGAGACAGTTATACTCCATAGTCTCCGAGAGTTTCTTTAAAGCTTCTGATGCTCATTCTGTAAGCTGTGGCAGTAGTTCTACCTTAATCTGAACAGAAAGTATCAACAGAAGAGATTTTGGACAGCAACAAAACTCCTATTCTTTCCTTAAAGATCCTTAAGTGTTTTATTGTTCAATAGCTTGTTGACTAAAACAGTGAAGGGCCTGCAGTTCAGTCATGCCTCCAAGATTAATAATCAAGTTCGCACAGAAACTACACCACGATATGCCCCGGGGCCAACAGCAACCATAGGACACCATTAATTTTTTTTTTTTAAATTTTTTTAGGACACCATTAATTGTTAAGCATCCTGATTTCAGAGATGTTAAAATGTAAGAAAATGTGCATCTTAGTATTTATGAAACACAGTATTTGAAGGTAAATATTTGTTGGCTAACTGAAGCCAGATTACCACAATGAGTACCTCCTAATACACTGGATGTTATTCATAATTCTAAACTTAAAGGTACTCTAGTTGTTGTTCCCAGATGGGAAACTATAGGTCAGCATCCTTCCCCATTTGTCTCAAGAAAACAAGATTAAGTTTGATAACCTTAAACTCTTACGAAGACCATAGAGTAAATAGAGTCCTTAGGGATTGTAATTACACTATTATCTTTTAGTAATAGAAGTTTTTGTTCTGGAAGACTGAAGGGTGCAGGAGTATTCTCATATTTCAGAGATAACCTAGTTATCTAGGCCACAGCTAAAAACTACAGACATAATTTTAAAAATCCTAATAAGCAAACATAATCATGAAAAGGATCATAAAGAAAAACCTAAGACCCTGCTAAGAACCTGATTACTTTTGAGGCACAACTTTTAAGAAGCTGGAGAGTCTTCTTGGCCTAAGTAGATGAGAAACAGCAAAATGAAAAGGGACAGTTTAAAAATGAGAAGGTAGGAGATGGCAGACAACGTAGCAGCAAGCACCATGACAGGGACAAGAAAAGTATCTGAGGAAAGAGACAAAACTATAAGCAAATAGGAAAAACTAAAAGTCATAGTTGCGAGCCATTAGAATAAAGGCAAACAACCCCACATATGTCAAACCACACCAGATGCTTGGTAAGTAGTCCCTGGAGCTGGACGGTCTTGGTTGCCTAACCTCTAGTCTCCAACCCTCTTTTCCTCCTTCCAAACAGAAATGTGACTGTGTTCCATGCATCCACCCCATCCCTGGAAGACCATATGATTTGGGGAGACTGGCCTCACTGCAGCAGATGATAATAACAGTAAAATCAATGGTTTTCTTTTTTCTTTTTTTAATTTTTTAACGTTTATTTATTTTTGAGACAGAGAGAGACAGAGCATGAACAGGGAGAGGTAGAGAGAGAGGGAGACACAGAATATGAAACAGGCTCCAGGCTCTGAGCTGTCAGCACAGAGCCCAACGCGGGGCTCGAACTCACGGACCGTGAGATCATGACCTGAGCCAAAGTCGGACGCTTAAGCGACCGAGCCACCCAGGGGCCCCTAAAATCAATGGTTTTCAAGCTGAGGGTTGTGATCAATTAGAGGGTCATAAAGTTAATTTGGTGGCTGGCCAGCAGCACAGAAAAGTCAAGACAGAAATAACCCACACAGAGCATGTTGCACATATTCAACATGGAATAAACAGTACAATCAATAATGCAGCCAGGTGAGGGTACCACGTGAGAGGGATACATAAATTGGCCAGGAACATGGACAATTTCAATTTCAATGTTCCTGGTTGTCTCATTAGATCTTTTAATAAATGATTGTCACAGATTGACGGAAAGGTTAAAGAGTAACTTTACAAGTTTATGAAGCAGAGTATCAAAGAAAGTATGAGAAGCTTATCATCTATTGGCAAAGTTCTGATTCTTTCAACCAAGTTTAGTTACAAACTTTCACTGTATTTTTCAGAAAGGATGTTACTGAGTATAACACTTTTTGAATTATCAGCAATTGTAATATTTTAACTAAGTTAGCTCAAGTTGACCTTAAGCACCATAAACTCTGAGGAAAAAGAAAAGCAATGAAGCAAGCTCAACTACCAGATTTGGAAGTGTTAATAGTGACAAAAATGAGAGAAAATGCTGACTCCTCCATTCAACTGGACTTGAGGCACATTTTAAATAGAAAAAAAAAAAACCTGTAAGACTTTAAAATAAACTTAAAAATGATTTTACAAATACACAAAACAATAAAAATGATCGACCCCAGGGGCGCCTGGGTGGCGCAGTCGGTTAAGCATCCGACTTCAGCCAGGTCACGATCTCGCGGTCCGTGAGTTCGAGCCCCACGTCGGGCTCTGGGCTGATGGCTCAGAGCCTGGAGCCTGCTTCCGATTCTGTGTCTCCCTCTCTCTCTGCCCCTCCCCCATTCATGCTCTGTCTCTCTCTGTCTCAAAAATAAATAAAACGTTAAAAAAAAAAATTAAAAAAAAAAAAATGATCGACCCCAGATGGCATTGTTGGTAACAATGTGTTTGTAGATGACAGTATAAAACCTGCAAAATTAAAAACCAAACAAAAACACTGGGAACAAACCTACCAAAATGGCTAAGATGCAAAAGATGGAAAATACCAAGTATTGGTAAGGATGTGAAGCAAATGGAATGCTCAAAACACCAACATGATAAATGCCTTTTAGGTCAGGCAAAGCAAGGGAAGACAGTTTTATGGCAGATTTATTTTGTATGGTTTAAGTATAAATTCACATAAAACCGAATCACATATATATATACACAATATAAAAATGCATTCTTGTTCAATACAAATTAAACTAGATAAGGGGCGCCTGGTGGCTCAGTCGGTTGAACGTCCGACTTCAGCTCAGGTCATGATCTCACGGCTTGTGAGTTCGAGCCCCACATCAGGCCCTGTGCTGACAGCTCAGAGCCTGGAAACTGCTTCTGATTCTGTGTCTTCTTCTCTCTCTGTCCCTTCCCCACTTGTGCTCTGTCTCTCTCTGTCTCTCAAAAATAAATAAATGTATATAAAAAATTTAAAACCAAATTAAACTAGATAAACTGCAAAGGAATAAAAAATGGACAAGTTCCTAGAAACACAGAAATTGCCAAAAATGGGCTCAAGAAGAAATAAGAAAATCTGAACAGACTTAAAGCAAGAGATTCAATCAGTAATCAAAAATCTCCCAACAAAGAAAAGCCCAGGACCAGACAGCTTGATGAATTCTACCAAACATTAAAAAAGAATTAACACTAATCCTTTTCAAACTCTTCTAGAAAACAGAAGAGAGGAGAACCCTTCCTAACTCATTCTATGAGGCCAGCATTACTCTGAAGTCAAAGCCAAACAAAGACAACACAAGTAAAGAAAACTATAGACCAATATTCCTTGTGAAGATAGATGCAAACATCCTCAACAAAATACTAGCAAACAAAACCCAACAGTATATTAGAAGGATTAAACACATGATATACATAGGATGCATTCAGTATATGTGGACTCAAGAACCACGTACATATTTTTTTTCAGGTGAAAAATACTTTCTCTTGGCGTTTTTAAACTTTAAAAATTTTGAAGTGATCTCAAAATCAGAGGAAAACATGCAAGGAATTTCCTTAGCTTTCCCTCAAATAAGTACCTCAGTGTATATTTGCAAACAACAAAGACATTGTCTTACATACCACCATAGAATAATCAAAATCAGAAAAGTTATCACTGATGTACTATTATCTACTGTAGAGCCCATACTCAAATTTCATCAACTACCCCAATTGTACTTACAGTATTTTTCCTCCCCATCCAGAATTCAATCCAGCATCACACACTACACTTAGTTGTCTTATGTTTCTATATTCTGTGCTAGGCAGCTTCCAAGATGGTTCTCACTGATCCAACTCCTGGTATGCAGGTACTTTGCAGCCTGTCTCCTTGAGTGTAGAACTCACTCAGGAGTCTTATCTGCATGAATTATCACTAAGATTACTTTACCACTCAGTGACCTAGTTATGTGAAAAAGTATCTTCAATTTTTTAAAATTATATCTTTTTAAAATATTTATGTATTTATTTTGAGAGAGAGAGAGAGAGAGAGAGAGAGAGTCAGAGAGAGAGTCAGAGACAGAGAGTGCAAGCAGGGGAGGGGCAGAGAAAGAGAATCCCACAGCGCAAAGCCTGACGCGGGGCTCAATCCCATGAACTGTGATATCAAGACCTAAGTAGAAATCAAGAGTCAGATACTCAACCAACTGAGCCACCCAAGTGCTCCATATTTTCAATTTTGATTCAATCAGGATTTAAAATAGTAGGCTTAATAGTGTACCATATATGCTCATTGTCCTCATTTATTCCAGACTGGAACAAATTCATGAACATTATACCTACACACTGAATTAAATCTTCCAAATTTTTTTGTATTTGAGGGTGAAAAAACCTTGTATTTAATTATAAAGAAAAATGGTATTTAACTTTATCATAGGCATAAGGGTATTACTTTGAGAAGCTTTTATTTTGAATTATGTTTAATTGTGTAAGACGTATACATATACACATACATGTGTGATAGGTATCTTGGTTATGGTATAAAATGTACTTCCTACTGTGTATCACGATCAAAGGGTATGAAAAATAATGGTCTAAGCCAGTCATGGTGGTCCCATTCCATTTATTCCATGATGGCAAATGAAATACAAGGGTAAATCTGCTGAGGGCTTTAGAATAAGCCTTCTTTACTGAGAGGTTAAAGACTAACTTAAATAAAGACCCCTGTATATACAGCCTTATGAAGAGCTGGATCTTTTCTTCTTTTCATTCAAATAGGACTACTGGAGCCAGGGTAAGCACTGTATCATGTGATTGGGACAAGCTTGAGGACAAAGCTGACTCCGTGAGGATGGCAGGTGGCACACATGGCCGGAATGTAGTTCTTCATGATACTCTTGAGGCTTTATATTAACCAGTTCTGAACTCACCACTACTCTGACCTTATTGTAATGAAATTTCTCTACTATTTAATAAAGAATAATAAATTTACTTATTGTTCAAGTCATGTGGAATTGGGATCTCTGATGTTTTTCTAACTGATGTTATTGTATCAAGGGGCTCAAGGTCTAGTGGGAAGGTTTGAGACAACAAAAACAGCAACCAATAACCTTACTACCAAAAACCCTTGAGATTTTACTGTCAGGCATTGTTATAAGGCTTTACAATATTATCTAATTTAATCCTTACAACAACTGTACAAAATGTGCATGTAATATAATGTGGCATCTTCACATGTTAAGAATTTATTCTAAGGAAATAGAAAGATATGTGCAAAGATAGGACGTGTGTATAGGCACAATCTAAAAATACACTCAGATGGGACTGATACAAATAAATTATAGTCACCAATGTGAACTATTATGAAGTCATTAAAACATGTAAATTAGAACAGCTATTTACCAAAACACCCTGTAAGATAACTTAAGGAGTTCAAATATTTTTTAATTCCTCTAGTAGGGAGACTTAGGTTAGAAAATTTTCTGCAAGAATTGCTGTGACCTATACTCCTGGGTTTGGCCTACATTCTTCCCCAACTTTTTGCTTAGGAAAAGTATTAAAAAATTAACACTGTTTTCTAAAAGTACAAATCACCTACCTTTAGGGGAGGAAATAATGAACGAAGTTCCATATTGTCCCATAATAATATCTGTGGCAGTAAAGCAGAGGCATTGATTCTGTCATTCTAAAAACGTTTTCTAAGCGACTGTTATGCACCAGGCACTGGGCTGGCTGCGCTGGGTGTTGTGAGTACAGGAAAAAACATATGAAGTCCATGCCTTTAAGAAGCCCAGTTGACATCTGTGAAAAGCTGAGATGAGACACACACCCCTACTGGCAGTCATGAGTAGAAGAGCAGGAGGACCCCAGGACTGGCTATGCTAATGGTCAAGGCCTTGATGCCAGAAAAATGAATTACTCCATTTTTTAACAAGTTATCTAACTGAATTGTTGGATAAGTTACTTGAATTGTAGAAACAGTCTGTTTCAAATTCTAAGAAATATTGTTTGGGCCATTACATTTTTACCTAAAATTTATGAGATTTTAGGAATATAAGCACTCATTCATGCCAGTCAGCTTTTTTTGAGGTCAGAATCCACGTTTTTATTATTACTCTACCACAAACTTCTGAAGAATTGCTGATCCAAACTGCTCTTTTTTTTTTTGTCCTGAAGCACTAAAATTATCTCACAACTATTTTTAAAAAGTCCTTCCAGATGAAACCTTGTCTGTGGACTGTAACTTTTACAGCAGTGAAACTGCACTTTGCATATTCCATATTAAACTTTAAATTTATTCCCAAGTTGTTTTCCCTATAATATTCTTGAGTATTTTCTTTATAAATTAATCACTCACTCATGGTTCTTCCTACCTCTTACTATCATCAAAATACAAAATGCAATTGGGAATTAAAGATGCAAAAAAGCTTTACAGGGAAAGTCTAGCCAATCACATAAAGCAAGGTGACTTCCTCATCTTGCATTGACTTTTCTTTGACATGTGACAGTTTTAAGAAGTCATCTAGGGGAGTGGGTACTGATGACCCATGAAACGCAGAACTGATAGAAGAATGGAGACATTTCAGAAAACAGAATATGTGCTAAAGAGTAGCTCCTTCTCTACTTCTTCAAAGCCAGTATACAGTATATTCCCTTTAAAGACTAAGACAATGTTCGGCACCATAGAAATACTGTATTTAACCTTCTAAAAACCTACGTGTTCTAGCTCTACTAGAGCAGAGATATTTATATGTAATGAGACAAATGCTCTTGATAAAAGCCTTTAAAATATTTCTTCATAAACGCATTCTTTTAAGAAAAAATAGTTTGAACACTAACAGAATATTTTTATTTTTAAATGAACAAATTATACAGTGAACAATTCATTATGCTTATGGGACTCTGGGAATTAAGATGGCAAAGGGCATCAGTCTTTCAGTACTGTAGGGACTTTTTTTCAGACCTGGAAACATGAAGTATGGCCAGTGGTCATAAGAGGGGGAAAAAACAACACAGGAAGAGATTATCTTTGTAAATCCTCCTCCCTTAAAAAATCACATGGAAGGTATGCTGAAGACTCCTTTATTGCTAACTCAGTATTTAGGCACCCAGTTTAGTTTGCATTAACTTACGCTATTTAACATAAACCAATTTATTCCAGCCAACTTGACAGAAAGATCCCTGGGGCAACTGTCTTCCTTGTCCTGCACAAGACAAATGGAAACTAATTTTTAGAACCCAACCTTCTACCCTGACTCTAGGGCTAGAGTAGCCCCACTCTTAAGGCATGGATCTTCTGGGGGTTCTCAAAGGAGTGCCTACAGTTCTTCCAGTGACGTCTTCCCACTATGGATGGCTAGAACCCCTGTGTTTCCAGGGCAATGTGTAACCTCTGGAATCTCCACTCAGCTCCCAAAGCCTCGGCAGCTTTTCTATGTTAGGCCTATGGAGTCTCTGCCTACATGTGTGCACATTAATATCTGGTTAAAGATATTTTGAAAAAAAGGCAAGACTTCTACTTTTTTTTTAATGAAATTTATTGTCAAATTGGTTTCCATACAACACCCAGTGCTCATGCCAACAGGTGCCCTCCTCAATGCTCATCACCCACTTTCCCCTCCCTCCCACCCCCCATCAACCTTCAGTTTATTCTCAGTTAAGACTTCTCCTTTATTTACAATCGAGTAATTTGTACCAGAGTATTTTTCCCACCATAAACAACTAGAAAGCCAGGCATAATAAATCGAATTTTAGATGTTAGACAATAAGCAATGCAGGTCTATGAGTCTAGAGAGAGGAGAGCTACATGAGATGAGTCCCATAGTGCCCATGATCTGTCTGACTTTGGAGACTGTGGCACGGGGAAGTGGCTAGCAGAGCACAGCCATCTCACTGAGCTGGGGAAGCAAAGATTAGAGTTCTGGCCAGCTGAAGTAACTGGGCTTTTAAGAGTGGGATACCAGAGAGAACGGAGCTTTAAAGAGTAGAACTCCAGAAATTTGTATGACACTCTGAAAGTATTTAGCCAAATACTAAGCTGCATACACCCAGGGCACCAGGACAAGACTCTATAAGACAAGTTAGAAAACAGCTGCCTGGGAGTTTTGGACTATACAGAGACTCCTGAAAATGCACAGAGCTGGGAGACACAGAATGTCCCTATCAGCCACAGTGGAGAAACCTCAATGAACACCCAGATACTCCAATAACACTCTAGAATGGACAAGCCTTAGAAGTGGGGCTATTGTATCCATTAATCAGTTGATGGACATTTAGGCTCTTTCCATAATTTGGCTCTTGTTGAAAGTGCTGCTATAAACATTGGGGTACAAATGCCCCTATGCACCAGCACTCCTGTATCCTTTGGGATGAGCACTCGGTGTTGTATGGAAACCAATTTGACAATAAATTTCATATAAAAAAAAGTGGAGCTATTGTAGTTCTAGAGTAGGGGGTGACTCTACACCCATCCTAACAAAGTTTATTAAGTAATCCTTGTCCAGATAAATTCACTGGTGTATTCTACGAAACATTTGAGGGAGAAATTATACCAATTCTCTACAATCCCCTCCAGAAAACAGCAGATTTATTCATACAGACCTTACTTGAGTTATGATGGGGTTACATCCCGATATGCCCAACGGAAGTTGAAAATATCTCTAGGTCAAAAGTGTGTTGAATCCACCTAACCTACTGAACATATAGCTTAGCCCAGCCTACCTTAAACATGTTCAGGACACTTACATTAGCCTACAGCTGGGCAAAATCATCTAACACAAAGACTGTTTTATAATAAAGTGTTAAATATCTCCTGTAATTCATTAAATACTGTCCTGAAAGTGAAAAACAGAATGTCTGTATGGGTACAGAATGGTTGTAAGCCTCATTGTTTACCCTCAGGCTCATGTGGCTAACTGGGAGCTGTGCTTGCTACAGCTACCCAGTATCACGAGAGCATCATACCCCATGTTGCTAGCTCAGGAAGAGATGAAAACTCAAAATTCCAAGTATGGTTTCTATGGAATGTGTATTGCTTTCACACCATCTTAAAGTTGAAAAATCCTAAGTGAAACCACTACAAATAGGGGACTATCTGTCACGACATGAAAGCAACCAAGATGTTCTGCAGGAGATAAATGGATAAACTGGCACATCCAGCCAATGGAATATTAATCACTGCTAAGGAGAAATGTGCCATCAAGCCCTGGTAAGATTCGGAGGAACCTTAAATGCATATTACTATGCGAAAGAAGCCAATCTAAAAAGGCTACACATTATATGGTTCTACCTCTATCGAATTATGGAAAATGAAAAACTATGGAGATAATACAAAGACCAGTAATTATCAGGAAAAGAGGGAGGAATCAGCACAGCACAGAGGATTTTTAGGGCAGTAAAACTGCTTTGTATACTATAATGGTGGATACATGTCACTAAACAGTTGTCAAGACCCACAGAATGTATTATACCAAAAGAGAATCCTCATATAAACTGTGGACTTTGGGTGATATTAATGTGTCAATTGTAAGAAATGTACCATTCTGGTGCAGGAAGTTGACAGGAAGATAGTGCATATGTGGGGACAACGAGGATATGAAAACTGTCTTTCCATTCAATTTTGCTATGAATCTAAAAACTGTTCTAGAAATAAAGTTTTTAAAAAGTTTGAAGTTTATTAGAAAAAACCCACAACACTCCTCATAAGATTTAATCTGATGTGACAGAAAATTAACTGATTGCTGGAATAAAATTAATACTATTTAAAAGAAGACAACAGAATTTGTAATCTCAACATCATCACAATGTCCACCATACAATAAAAAAATAACTAGACAAAGAAGGCAAATATGCCCCATAACAGAATGGGCATGGAGAACCATCAATAAATAGAAACCAAACTCGGACAAACCCAGATACTGAAAACAGTAGACAGGAACTTTCACTCATGCAAAGGAAATATGGTCATAAATGAATAGATATGAAATAGCAGAAGATAAATGGAAACTATATAAATGGAAACTATAAATAACAAAATGGAAATTCTAGACCTGAGAACATAGTATCTGAAATGAAAAACTTACTGGACGGGTTTAACAGCAGACTGGAGATAAGCAGAAAAAAGGGAGATCAACAGAAATCATTCTGTCTGAAGAACAGAGATAAAGTAGAGCCTTCACAGCCTGTGTGACAATATCAAAACATTTAAATAGGTGTAATTGAAAAGAAGAGAGAATTTGAAAAAGTCATGACCAAAATTCCCAAAATATTTTGAAAAACTTAATGTATACAACAGAGAAGCTCAGTGAAGAATCTTACGAAGGATAAATATTAAGAAAGCCACATCCATGGATATGATAGTCAAACTACAGGAAAATAAAGAGAGAGAAAATTATAAAAGCAGACAGAAAGAAAGGACACATTGCATATGAGGAACAACAGGAGAAATGGCTAACTTCTTATCAGAAACAACAGAGGCCAGAGATGAAGAAATGACATCTTTAAAGTGCTGCATTAAAAAATAAGACTCAAAGTTAAAAACACCAAATTCTGTATCTTTCAAAGAAGGAAAAATAAAGGCACTTTAAGGTAGATGAGAACTCACTGCCAGCAGATTAGCACTATAAAAAATGTTAAAGGGAATTCTTCAGACTAAGGAAAATTGATACCAGATGGTAAATATGATAAATATATAATTATGTTCTAATTTTATTTAAAAGACATATGACCATTCAAAGCAAAAATTACAGAATAGTTTGGGATATATATATGAAAATAATCACACAAAGAATGAAGGGTAGTGAGGTGGTATAATATTAACTTTCAGCAGACTATGAAAAGAATATAAATTATAATCACTACAGTAACCACCCCCCCCCAAAAAAAGCCAAGAAGTACAGATGAAAAGTTACTAAAAGAGTTAAAACAGAAAACTAAAAATTATTTTATTTTCTGTTAAAATAAAGCAGAAAAGGAAGAAAGGATAGAAAACAGATGGGATATATAGAAAACAAATAGCAAAATTGTAAATTTTAATTCAACCATATTAGTACACTAAATGTTAATGAAGTAAATGTTTCTATTAAAAGGCAAAGATTGTCAATTAACAAGAGACATACAGTAAATTATAAACAAATTGGTTGGAAGTAAAATGATTGAAACAAGTATACTATGCAAATATTAAGACTACGAAGACTAGAGTGGATATATTAATATTAGACAAAAAAGACTTCAACACAAAATGCTTATTACCTAATTACAGAGCTTCAAAATACCTGTAGCAATTCAATTGTTAAGTGTTTTTACCTAAGAGAAAAAAAAATTATTTTCATCTAAGGGAAAATTTTAAGTATGTTCTCCCAAACCTTGTACAAAATATTTATGGCAGTTTTATTGACTAATAAGAAAAAACAGCAAACCCCCCAAACTAGGAATAGCCCAGGTGTCCATTAATGAGAATGGGTTAAAAATGTAGTTATGTTCATATTATGGAATACTATTCTGCAATAAAAAGAACTACCGATACATCCAAAAATACGGATGAATCTCACACACGTTAAGCTGATTGGAAGAACTCGGGTGCAACAGACTATACATTATATGATTCCATTTATGTAAAATTCTAAAACAGACAAAACTAATCTATGGTGAAAACATGCGTGTTCTGAGTGTGAGAAGGGACAGTTGTAAATTTTCTGGGATGAGAGGAAAGTTCTACATCTTGATATGCATGGATTACACATGTCAAAACTTATTGCACTGTATCACTTTGCCCTTTTTTGTAGATTATATCTTAATAGATATAGATTATATCTTAAAAGATTATACCTTAAAAGAAAAAAGAATGGTAAATAAATAAAAATACCTAAGTTTCTGAATCATTAAGCTGGGAACAGTGATGCCCTTAACTACAGCTCACTCTCAGGATTCATAGCTCTGGAACAGATGGCTGGGATATAACATATAGACCACTTCTGGTTTTTGTTCTTCGGAATCCGATGGTAGATGTTCTTCCCAGATATCTCACCTCCTGAACCTAAAAGGTAATTCTTTTTTGTACAAAGTAATTTGCAAATCCAGAATCATTCTCAGTACAGCTTCAGTAGACCACATAGGAACTTAGTTAATGACAAATGCACTCAGTTAGATGGCACAGACTGGCTAGTTAGCTGCTTGTTAGTTCTCATTAAGAACTATCTCATTGAGATCCTGCCCTAAAAAGTTATCATGATGATTAAAATTTAAACATAACGTGTAACTTCTTTATGAAGTATGAAGCTAAAAAAATGAGTCTTTGCTATCATACTAGTTCAGTGTTAAAATTCTAATCTAGTTTGGCTTTCATTTTGTCTTCTAGTAGGTGCTCTTATGTCCCCTAGTGGATACGGGTCGATATGGTAGAAGAAAGATAAGGGCAATACTAGCTAAGTAAAGGTCCATAAATCCTAAATGCCTGCCTTGCCCACATGCTTTTCCAAAGCAATGCCTCATACCACCCAATTCACCACAAAAAAAGAAAAACATTAACACATCTGAACTGGACCACACCTATCTGCCCCATGTGTGGTCAAATATAGGACCTGGACTAAAACATAATCCTGGTTTATGACACATGCATGAACAAATGCACCAATTAGCTAGACATTTTGACCTGACATAATACAAAGAAGTCGGCATTTCCACTGTAAATCTCTGTTTATAAGATTTATAGCTTAGTCATAAAAGCAGACTTAAGAAAAATGTAGGGTACAAACATTTAGCCATGAGAGAGAAATTTCCCTTTTAATAAATTAAAAGTAACACTGTGTAGAAAATCTGATCTGAAACTTCTGTGTGTGTGAATGTGCACGTGAGAGAGAGAGAGACAGAAAAAGAGATCCTTGTGCATAGAAATTTTGACAGTCTACTATTTAAATTGTTAGGTGGGGACAGGGGGGAGGGATAAAAGGAGGATATAATGTAAAGTAATAAAAAATGTTGTTTCCTCCCCAAATTGTAAAAACTAGGTTCCCTGTCCATATTTCCAGTAATAAGCATTAAGGATACATTTTGTCTCCCCAAATTCACATACATATACTCATATGTGGCCACACATACAGCCACATATGAAACATCTTCCGGTCCATTAAAACTGTGGACAGTACATTTTTCCCAATTATACCTGAGGCTGACAACACCAGCACAGAATCCATATTCATGTACTTCCACAGGTGAAGCATTAATATAGTAAGGCAAGGTTCCCTTTTGTTTGCCTCTGTCCCCTGCCTCTGTATTACTGTGGCTCAGCCTAGGAGCTCCACAGAATCTGAAACAATTATTCTGCACCTAGCCTTCTGTAGTGGGAGTGAAGACAGGGTTCCCAAACTCCATCCTCTACATCACTTTTATCCCCAGGTCCTTTTTTATTTTTATCTAGAGTACTTATCATCTACTACACACGGGTTTGTTGTGTGTGTGTGTGTGTGTTTGTGTGTTTAAAATATATAAATTTATATTTATATTTCATTCACTTCTATATCCTGGCACACAATAGGTGCTCAATCCTACTACTGTTTTAGTTTGCATTTCCTTGAGCACTGGTTTAGTTGAGGATCTCTTTGTGTGTTTGCTAGCCAGTTAGACTTTCCTCTGTATTCCTACTTCCTAACACTATGCTCCTTAGCACATGGTGGAGACTCAATAAATTACAACTTAAAGGCATAAAGGAAGGAACAATCAAGAGCCAATTTCTGGCAGTTTTGCTTTTGGATTCTTCTTGATGAAGCTGGGAATTTGGTTTAAGAAAAAGAGTTGCCTTAAAATAAAAGGAGATGCCAGTGACTAGAGACGGTTTTTAAGGGCATTACAGCAGTACAACCCACATTCGTATTATGGGAAAACTGTCCTAGCAAGCACCAATCAACAGCACGCTCAGGTGAAATCTGAAAATGAAATCTGAGATGCTCTAACATGGCATGTTAAGGCTAACCATGGTCACAGGGTCTCTCATTCCAAGCCACCAAATCCTCTGGCGAACAGTTTCTGGTATGTTTCTAGGTCAAAAACAGTTCTTGTTAACTCATAGATTAATCTCTGAGGCTATTAATTAGAAAAGCTTAAGTCTTTCTTCTCTTGGCAACTGAATTAAACTTACGCTTCTGCCATTTTGAATATAAGCTAAAGTACAGCATCCTGTCACACAATAAAAGAAGACCAAGGAAGCTAAGAGATTTGACCTAGGATGTAAAAAAATCTTTACAAAGTCCTGACTTGCAGCTCCCAGGTCAAGATTTCTGAGACTCATTCATAGGACTCCATTTACCATGGAAGATCTCATCACCAGGATGAATAAAAATGGACTTAGGCACCTTTACCAGAAAGGAAGGTCAAAGAGCAAACTTTGATACAGGTACATAACCTTGATATCACTAATAGGTTTGGGGACAAAATAACTTTTTTTTATGTTTATTTATATTTTAGAGGGGGGGGGCAGAATGTGAGCAGGGGAGGGAGGAGCAGAGAGAGAGAGGGAGACATAGAATTCGAAGCAGGATCCAGGCTCTGTGCTGTCAGCACAGGGCCCAATGCGGGGCTTGAACTCATGAACTGTGAAATCGTGACCTGAGCTGAAGTCAGACACTTAACTGACTGAGCCACCCAGGCACCCTGGGGACAAAATACTTTTGATATGAAAATATGTTATATTTCACACAATTTTTTCGTTAAGACTCAATGTAGTATTTTCCCAAGATATCTCTGTGGGTCACTGCAGAATTGGGCAGAATCAAGCCCATTTGATCCATAGAATAACTGGGCCATGGACAAGGGTTAGGTCATAGAGTTATAGAAAATACAAATTGGAGAATTCCAGAATTTAGAAGACGGATACAGATGTTACTAAGGAAAGAATTCTAGGATATAAGAACTAAACACTGGTCCTTAAAGGATCAGCTACACAAGCAGGTAAGAGCACAAATAATTCATGGTATTCATTTCTCAAACCACTAAGAGGAATACTCTGATGGAGTACATCTCAGTTAGAACTGACAATTTTAAATAAATTTGACTTTTAAAGTGAATTAGAAATTTACTTCCATTTTATATGAAAGCTTTTCTTCTTTATGTCCCTTCCCTTTTATAATATTCTAACAAAACTTCTTTCTTTCCCTTTGAAGCAGGGGTGTCTCTTGGTTCATAAGAGATGGTTTATAAATAACACCTACTATTTTGAACAGAAAATTTTAAGAGGCAACCCAATTCCGTCATTCCAACTGGAAGAAGTAGTAAGTTTCACTCTTTTTAAAAGTCACATTGATCCAGGTCACACTTAACTTTATCATTAATTACTGTGGCAGACAGACCCCAAGGAGACCCTCCAGAGAGATTCACCTCCTGGTGATCACTCCTTGTATAATCCCCTCACCTTGAGTGTGAGCTTCCAAGCAGTGGAATATGACAGAGGTGACAGGATGTCACTCTTGTGATCAAGTTACCTAACAGGGGAAACGTGATTTTCCTAATTTCTTGACGAAGTAAGCAGTCATATTGAAGAAGCCCATGTGGCAAGGAACTGTGGGTGGCCTCTAGAACCTGAAAGTGGTCTCTAGCCAGCAGCCAGCAAAAAGCTGAAGCCCTCAATCATACAACTGGGAAATGAATTCTGCCAACAACCTGAATGAGCTTGAAAGTGAAGCTTAGAAGTGCCTTGAATGGACTCAACAGCAAGCAAATAAAAAACAAACGTTCTAATGCTTATAAAAACCTATTCATTTATTCATTCAATGAGTGTTATAAATTATTTGAGTGTCTGCTTTGTATTTGGCCTTGTTCTAATTAATAAGATTACAGCAGCAAACAGGATGAAAACTTAAGTAAACAAATAAAAATTATAATTATAATGTGATAAATGCTATAAGGGAAATAGGGTAACATGATAGTCACAGAGAATGGAGGTGGCTACGTGAATGATTGGGGATTGACTCTTTGAAGAAATACAGTAAAACGGACACTTAAAGAATGAGAAGGAGCCAGCCATGCAAAGAGCCAGAGAAAGACCATTCTAGGCTGAAAAAACAAATGCAAAAACCCTAAGAAGGGAATGTGCTAAATGTTCACAAAACTGAAAGGAGGCAGTGTGGCTAGGACATAATGGGCAAAAGGAAAAGTGGTCAGAGATAAAGCAGATAAGGGTCTGACAGGTCCCATGGCAAGGAGTCTGAATTTTATTCTTTTTACAGTGGGGACAGAGACAGGATCTAACACACATTTGCAAAAAAAGCATGCTGTATATAATGGACTGAAAACAGACAGAAGTGGAAACAGGGAGTCCTGGTAAGAGGCTTTTTCAGTATACCTAGACTGTGGTCTAGAGTCAGGAGGTTGGAGTGGAAAAAAGGAGAAGCAGTCAATTTTGGGAGATGATGAAGCAAAAGAAAGGATCAAGGATTTTAATAAAAATAAATTTTTAATGAGGATAGGTTTGTGGCTCTACTAACTGGGTGGATGGTGATGTCATTAATCGAAAATAGGGAAAGATGGCAGAGATTCACTTAATGGTTTCCATCTTAAATCTGGGGAAGGTAGGGAGAGTTAGCAGACAGAGGCCAAGAGTTCTTTTCTAGACAAGTCTATTTATTAGACTTCCAAACTGAAAAGTCAGGTTGGCAGCTAAATATATGGGATCTGGAGCTCAAGGGAGAGATGTATGGGGAAGCATTCCAGGTATGAACATAATAAACATCTAAAACCTGGGGAGGGAGGCAAAGTGTAGGGAAAGGCTTGAGCAGCAACAAGGGACAGAGGTGGAAGTGTGCACTGTAAGCAGCTATAAAAATGAAAAACTGAATACAATTCTTTTGCAGTTGCTATTTGCAAATAATTCTGAAATTCATCTAAAAACTACTACTGGTTTATACTGAGTGTTCCCTCCAGAATCCTTTTTATGAACACCTAGTAATTTTCATTGGATGAGACACTTAACCTTTAATGATAGATATTCCATAAGTAAATGATCATGACAGGACTGAATTGTCAAGTGAGAATTCATAATTTGGTTCGGGTGTTACCACCATGAAGGGGCAAAATACAAAGGGCTGCGGAGAAGCTATATACTAAGCTGTCAAAGTTCTTCAAGTTCCTTGTACAAGAAAATCCATTTTTTTAGTAATAACACCAGAAAATATTTATATTGGGTGCTAATAAATGTCTGGAATTTTATACTGCTAACTTAATTCATCTTCACACCCCTGTGGTTGTTATTATTGTTGTATAATTAGCTCCATTTTGCCTAAGAGTAAAGAGGCACAGAGCAGTTAAGCAAGTTGCCCAAGGTCACACTGCCAGGGTGTAGCTGAATGCAATGGGTCTATTGCTGGAGCCCAAGCTTTTGAACACAATGCCCTTCTCTGTTTCTCAGAAGTGAAGTGGTATCATTTGATCTAGCGATGCTAATTCCAGCTCTCTTGCTTGGGTTGCAAAGAAAACCCACTGACTTTACCTATTTTTTTTTTTTATGGGAAAGTTTTGTAACAACCAGGAACACATTTTTTGTTTACAAGGTAATATTTTCTATTCATTCATAAGGCTTACCATGACTAAAAATAATCTGACAAAATAGGTATGCTTTTAAAATTCTGTATCACATTGTTCTTATTACAAATCTGATGTAAATGGTGACAGTGTCTATGTAGTGACCAAAAAAAGAAAAAAGAAAAGAAAAGAAAAGAAAAGAAAGAAAAAAAAAGGAGATTTGTGAACAAAGTACAGTCGTTGTTTTGACAGGGTACTAGTCTTTTCTCTTATAAAACTATAATTTACTTTCTCCTGTTCCCTTTCCCTCTAATTTTTCTATCCTTCTGTCAATAAGAAAAATCAATTACGGCATTTTATTTGACACACTGAAAATAATTATGATTTGCCACCTAACCAGCTCAGCTATGAATGACAGATACTTTTTCTTTTTCTCAAGGGAAACTTGACTGCTTTGGGACATTCCCATTTCTGGGTTTTTGTTTGTTTTTATTTATTTTGAGAGAGAGAGAGAGAGAGAGCACAAACACGAACCAGTGGGAGAGGGGCAGAGAGAGAAAGAGATAGGTGCAGAGGATCCAAAGCTGGCTCTGTACTGACAGCAGAGAGCCCAATGCAGGGCTCGAACTCAGGAACCATGAGATCATGACCTAAGGCAAAGTCAGGCACTTAACCAACTGAACCACCCAGGTGCCCCGGGACATTTTCATTTATGGTTGGTTCCTTCACAGCAGAACAGTAAGTATGGAGGTTAGGACATAAGTATGTTCATGTCAGAGTCAGAAGAAAAGGAGTTATGTCCCTTCTATTGGTGGTTTTCCTTCTTTCTCCTTTTGGGTAACTATCAGTCCTGATAAGTTCTAAACAATTACATTTTTTAAAATGTAAAAAGCAAATTATTTCATGGCTACCTCCCTTTTTTGGGCAAATAGTACAAGAGAAAAGAATGATGTCCAAAGGTCTTCAGGACCTATGCTCCCATTTCTCCTAAGTAAATTCCCATATTAGACTATATTCCAATATATATGCCTTCTATTACAATAACTTCTCAAAACTTTTAGGACTGGAAAGTCTTACAGGACGTCATAGTATAACCTTTCAGTTCACAGATGAGTACATCTGTACACAGATATTGGCTACAGTGATTGAAGTCAGGACCATGTTCATGTGCTCTTATACCTTCTACCATGAACAAGGAATACAACCCAAGTTTCCTCAGTTTGGTTTTTCTATAGCTGCATTTCAAAAGACAACAAATTTTCCTTTATTCACCAAACATCTGAGGACACAAAAGTAGGCAAAGTCAAAAATTACTAACTGCAGGGAACCTGGGTGGCTCAGTCAGTTGAGCATCTGACTTCAGCTCAGGTCACAATCTCCCGGTTCATGAGCTCCACATCAGGCTCACTGCTGTCAGTGCAGAGCCTGCTTTGGATCCTCTCTCCCCATCTCTGCCTCTCTCCTGCCTGTGTTCTCTCTCTCTCCAAAATGAATAAACGTTTAAAAAAAAAATTACTAACTGCAATACAGTATGATGAAGTACAATGGTTCCCAAATGTCAGTTCATGACAAACTTTTTAGTGGTCAATTGCAAAATGAGAAAAAGAACAATGTCAAAGTTTTTCGACGAGATGAATTTATTCAATTTAAAGAACTGTCCTGTACTATATAATTAAGACACTCCTGCTATTTTGGTACTAAAACAGTCCTTTAATTTTTCCCTGTTATGTGGGGGGGAGAGAAATATATCACTCTCCTTAACCCTACTATATTAGTTATCTACTGCTGTGTAACAAAATACCCCAAAATCTAGTAGCTTAAAACAACAAACATTTATTATCTCAGTTTCTATGGGTCAGGAATCCAGGAGCAGGTTAGCTGGATGGTTCTAGCTCTCATGAGGCTGCAGTCAAATTGTCAGCTGGGGCTGAAATCATCTGAAGATCTGAGTGGGTTGAAAGATCTTTTTCCAAGATGGCTCACTCGCATCATGGTTGGCTGATGGCCTGAGCTCCTCAAATGCTGTTGGCCACAGGCCTCAGGTCCTCTCCATATAGGTCTCTCCTAGGGCTGCTCACGACATGGAAGTTGGCTTCCCTCCAGTGAGTGATCCAAGAGAATGAAAGCATCCAAGACAGAACCACAATGACTTTTGTAACTTAATCTCAGAAGGGATATGCCATTACTTCTGTCATTGTCTACTGGTCACAAAGACCAGTACAATGTGGGAAGGGATTATATCAGAGTGTTAATACCACAAGGTAGGATTACTTTAAACCATTTTGGAGACTGGCTACCAGGACCACATTTCTTTTCTTTTTTTTTTTTTTTTAAGTTATTTTACTAGACCACAAAATCAAATCTGAAAACTTTTGCAATAGAAAGGACATAAAAGTTAAAAGATTACTCTTCTAGTTAATGAAAAATTAAGTCACTTGATTTTCTTGCCTAGGTTTCTTTA
Organism: Prionailurus bengalensis; assembly: GCF_016509475.1. NCBI lineage: Eukaryota > Metazoa > Chordata > Mammalia > Carnivora > Felidae > Prionailurus > Prionailurus bengalensis. Next base: position 65,147,545 of record NC_057354.1, read on the forward strand.
GAAAATAAGGGGGTTGGATTTGATAGTTTCTTAAATACCTTCCAGTGCTAACACACTACAATTCTACACTAGGGATGATGATGATGGTGATGATGATGATAAAGATGACAATGAAGACAAATTTGATAACTTGCCCAGGTTCACTAGGCTAATAAATGGTGAAGCCAAAATTTGAACTCAGGAAATTCGACTGTATAGCCTATGCTATATATCTTAACCTTTGGAAATAAATGAAAATGAAAGACAGTGAGAAACACTAAACAAGTTAAGTAACATCTTGCTACCTTACTCTCTCATCCACTGCAAAAGGGAGAAAACAATCTCATTCCATCCCTACTAAGTATTTCATAAATACTAATTAGCTATTTTATTATAACTTACTTAGGACAACGTAATATAAGGGCCCACTTCAAGAAACCCGTCTTCATAACAACTTGTAATATAATAATGCTTTCTGTAATATAAAATTTCCATTGTAAAATGAACATGCTTGCTATATTGTTAGGGTATCACCTCCAGATGACTTTGGTAAAAAATACCCATAGTCAAGGAAAGCTTCTATGCAGGCTTGGAGAGGGGGAGGGGGGTGGTGGTAGTAATTTTTAATTTTTAATCTTGGTATTTTTCTCTCCTTTTTCTTTCTTCTTCTTCCTAAGCACTACTTTTAATTTCCCTTGGAAACTTTATAATAGCTGACTTTTTAATAAATCATTTTTCATTAATGTTTTTAAAGAAAATATGACAATCACTATGCAGATAAACAAAAGACCATACTATAATGGTTTAATATTATTTATCCTTCTCTTTAAAAAAATACATATACATACACATATATGCTCATTGGCATCATATTGATGATAGTTTCAATTATGTTTTTTTCTAGATGTCTTCTGAATGTACTTCTTCGTCCCCCAAATATTAATACTCTTTTTCACCAAAATTAGAAACCACTGAGCGAACGCTATTGGTATCAATAACAAGGAAAATCTGTGACTGTGGCTGCTCAGTGCTCAGTAAAGGCAATCTTCTGGCATGAAACAAGGCCAGAAGTCAGTTAAAAAGAATGATGCAAAATTTCTTAAAAACCTCGCCAGAGAATGAACATGAAAAATAGAGGGCAAAATAACATTGTCAAATTTGCTTTCCATTTTAGAACTCAAGGCAAGACAAAAGTCACCTTGGGAATAGTAGACAATGTTTCCATTGCTTTTCACTAATATGGCAGAAAAAAATTAATGTTTCAGGCATTCAAGAGTGACAATTGTCTTTCAGACAGTTGGAAAGGACTTGAAAAAAACATTTGTTGGAATAAATGGAATGTGCCTTGGCTTCTGTGGTCAAAATTTCTGGGACTCAGCTGAAACAAGATTCTGGCTTAAGACTTATATGGTTTTCATCACCCTATAAACATTAACATTATTGATGCAGATCTGTCGCTTGAAATATTTTACCCATATCCTCCACTGCAAGGAATTTTCTTTTTACCCATTCATCTCTAGTGACAAATTTGTGGCACTTACAAATTTAAAAGGCTGTCAAAATCTAATAATGAAACCTTGGGGGGAGTCATATGGGGGCACAGATCAGAAAGAACCAAAATTAATTTCAGAGGATTTACTACATAGGTTAGGGGTCACCATAAGGTGAATTTCACTCTACAATGTGAAATCTACAGAAGCAATACCTTCCCAGAAGTAAAGAAGTGGTAGAAAAGGAAGTAGTGCTAGTCAAGGCATGGAACAAAGTGAGAAACTCGTTACAGAAAGCAATGCATAGACAGCATAGAAAACCACATGTCGTCAGTGACTTGAAACCATGCCATACTTGTTTTAATAATGGCTAGTTCTAAAAATCAGATATACTTTTCAACCATTGATAGCTCACCTGGGAAACTATCCATCTTAACAGGAATTGAATTTAAAGGCTTGAGTTCTACAAATCTTCCCTAGAAAGTGTAACAAAAATAGAAAGATAATTTAAAAAGAAAAAAAGGCCGGGACATTCCCCCCTGCCTAAACCTCCATGGTACCTGGTACTAGAGAAAGTCCAGTGGCTGGGAACATGTGTTCCTCAAGGCCTTAGTCTAGGTGTCTTGAGGAAGGAGTCAGAAGGAAGAGGCTGCAGGCTGGTACATCACGCAGAGGACACAGATGAGGAAGGTGCTCATGAACCAGGCGGAACCTCTGGAGAAGCTCTGGCCTGGGATACGCCAGAGACCATACCGGAATAAGACCTGGGGCATTCATTCTGAGTCAGACTATAAAACAGTTGCCTTCTGTGAGAGGTAAAAATTAACGTGCCAGGACTCTCGGCAGGCTGATTTCACATAAAAAGGAGATGGTTCAGGACAGCACACCATGGAAAAAGGAGCCCGGTGCGTAAGACAATCAATCCTGATAGAAATCTGAGGTGGGGAATCAGGTCACTACTTCATAAATGCTCCTAATGTTGGAACCGCAAGTCCCTAGACCACAGTCCTTTCTACCATGCCAGGGATGGGCTGGTGGTCTCCCAACTACACATGCTGAGAGAGAAGAACAGGAGTGTAGACAAAAAACTGTGCCACACCCTGCCACGACTGAGTCTTTGTAGCCCTTACTCACACCAGGGGAGAGGCAAATCCTTCCCTCACCTTTAAAGCTAAAATCTCACAGACCTAAGGATTGGAAACCCTTTACTCTTGCCTGAGTTCTCAAGTCTGAGGTCTGGCCGTTTGCAATTTTTCTGTACAGTGCCCAGATGCAGAAGGCCGGAAGGCAACAGACGCTGCTCAAAAGGTCTGGTGAGCGTGCTGGTCAGATCGTTAAGACTGCTTGCTGCACCGCGTTTTAGTTTCCTAGGGCTGTTGCGACAAATTGCCTTACACTAGGTAGCTTAAAACAACAGAAATGTACTCTCTCACAGCTGTGGAGCCTAGAAGTCCACCATCTCTGAGCGAGAACCCACTCCACTGCACTCTCCTAGCTTTTGGTACTGTTGGCAGTCCTTGGTATTCCTTGGCTTCCACTTATATTCACTCCAATCCCTATCTCATCTTCTCATAGTGCTCTTTTCTCTGTGTGTGTGTTTTCTCATACAGACACCAGTCATTGGATTAGGGTGAGCTCTAATCCAGTATGGCTTTATTTTAATGATATCTATAAAGACCCTATTTCCAAGTAAGACTATGTTCTGAGGATTTGGGTAGCTATGAATTTGGGGGGCACATTAGTCAACCCAGTATACCTCCAAATTCACCACAAGCAGCATCCAAAACATTTATTCCACCTATACAGCCAAATATTTATTTTACCTTCCCTCACCAAAGAGGAAAAAAAAATGTAGGATTCTTCACTAAGGAAATTAAAAAAGCCCCAGGGAAAAAGTCTTCTGAAACGTGGCATGTAGACATTGCCCAGTTAAAGAATAGACACCTCTCCTCAAGAGATCACAATAAAGCAAACTACTTGCATATAGCAAAGCTCCATCTGGCCTCATATGGCCATATTCTTAAATAGGAAGAGATCACCATGGCTCTCTCAAAAACTGAAAAAGTCTCCATTCCAAGGAATATCAAGATAACAGAAGAACAAAACAAAACAGACAAAAAAAAGCAGGAGAAACAGAGATAGAGGGGGAAATCCCTCTGGTTTGCAGTCTTAGGAAAATAAAAGAAAATGTTGTAGCTAAAAATAAAAACAAACAAGAAATAATACCATAAGAAAGGAATTACAGATCAAGAGATCATTTTTTAGAAATTAAAGTTAAGATTGAGGAGAGCACCTGTTGGGATGAGCACAGGGTGTTGTATGGAAACCAACTTGACAATAAATTTCATATTAAAAAAAAAGATTACCAAAATGATATATTCAAAATAAAATGATTAGAAGGTAAAGTTGAGGGCTGGCCCAGCACAACAATAACAAAAATCAAAGGCTGAAAATTTCAGAAAAGAGAGACAGATTCCACCTAAGATGGTCCTTATCTACCTTAGCAAAGTTAGAGAAAACACAGGACAATAAATCAAATGCATAGCACAAGGTATTTTAACAGAGCCAAATGACATCTTCAGATTATAAAAGATACAAGTGTCTAGCCCAAGGAATGAAGAGAGACAAGCACCTAGGCATATAAAGGAAAATGGAAAAACAACAACAACAACAACAACAAAAACTTCCAGAGATGTGAAAAACAGGTCCCCCTCAAAGGAATGAGAATCGGGTCACCACCAATACCACTGCATGATAGAAAGTGATAGAATGGAAGCAACAAAACCTTGGAGGAAAAATTATTTTCAACCTAAAATTCTGCACCCAGGGAAACTATTATTCAAGTGTGAGAGTCAAATGCCTTTTTGACATGCACAAAGTCAAAGCATTTACTACCTCTTACACACCTCCAAACAGTTATCTATCAATGGTAGGGTTTTACTTACTGCTTTTTCCTCTTTTCAAACCTTCCACGTACTACTAGTGTAATAAATGCTTTGTGTCTGCTGAATGAAGGAGAGTTTAAAGCAAAGGTCACTTCTTTTTTTCCTTTTCCCATCACTTGTAAATAATTTGAAAATGGCATGTCACAGTTCCTAAACGGGATTCAGAGATCAGAGTCACGTGACTTAACCCTCATGAGATTAAAAACTTTGGAAAGCATTATTTTGTTCTATATAAACCAATTTTCTCCCTCTACACAGAATCCCCAAATTGGTCTCTTTCGTCAAAAGAAAACCAAATGGTAAAACAAATGTAGAAGTATGAAAGCTATGTACCAAAGTATTTACCAGAGAGCCTTGTTTTTAGTTAGATACTTACGACATGGGTATGTAATGTTCCTGAATATGCTACGTAACAGGGACTGAACATATAACAATTGCATATTTGAAATCAACATAATTTTATATTAAGAAACAGGTATTCAATTCTTTAGTACAGAAAATGACATTTATACCAAGTTTTCATTGGAAATGCCAGTATTTCCTCTCTATATCTTAATATACAGTGTACAGTTATAAACTAAAAATGAAGTAACATAGTTTGTTTAACAGCAGTATAAAGAATACTACCAAAACCCTTTTCTCCTTTCATGTGTGACATGCATAAACAAGAATGGCAACTGTAATCAAGTCCTCTCTTCAATAACATAAGCAGCATGGTTACAGATGCCCAGTGATGCTCAATTATATTAATTATGCATACAACTTAACTATTAAGAGCACAGACTTTGAATCAAAGTAGACTTAGCTTCAAATCTTGGCTCTACTATTAACAGATTTTTAACCTTGTGAGCTTCAGTTGTTTCCTTGATAAAATGGAAGAAGAGATAGTGCCTGGCCTAACAATATGGTGAAGATTAGATTACATGGTTAATCTAAGTTTTATTATAAGCCTGGCACAGAATAAGGGCTCAACAAATGCTAACTGCTATGATCAACATCACCACCACCACCACTCTCATCTGTTGGGCAGGCAAAACAAAACCCCAAAACTGGAATGGATCATTCTACTATTGAGAGAAGTATTCAGCATTAGGCACAGACCCTATACAAATACAATATATGCATCTCAGAGGCCTGGGAGGTTACACAAATCAGGCCAGGAATATGACGGAGATGGGTAAGGGCTGGTGGTTCACTGGTGGTGTGTCCTTTCCAATCAAACTTAAAAATTATTTTAAAATTCCAGTGCTAGCTAAATGAAATCTTCTGCTGGTGAATATGGCCCATAGGTAACTGGTTTTCACTGCCTGAACTAAAACCATTATTTAAGGTCTCAAGCTGCCCCTTAGAAAGATACCAGAAAACAGGATTCTAAGATTCCAATGTGTTGCTATGATTTTTTTCTAGATTTCTCATTTTAATAAATCTTTTTTTCCCCACAGAATAAGAGTTACATGTTTTAATTACAGCAAATTAGGAAAGTGTGCAGGTGCACAAAGGAGAAGAAAATGACACATACAATCTTATCACTGGGGAGCAACTGATCTTAATGTTTAGGGATTTTCCTTGTTCCTTCAACTTTTCATCGGCATATTTTTCTTCTTGTAATACAAATACAAACCCAAGTTTTTGACTGAATATTTGGACGTTTGATTTAAGATTCTTTGGAAACTTAACATTAAATAATTGTAGCTTATTCAGTTATATGGACACACTTTAGTAATCCAAAGTCTTTTTAAAAATCGAACATTTTCCTTTGCTTTCTCAGTATTTAATTATAGGTAATACTGTAAGAATATGTTTATGCATAAAATTTAAAAGTTAACTTACTTCTTAGGACATAATCGCACCCCCCCCCAAGAATTGGTCAAAATGAAAAAGGACATTTTAAAGTCCCTTGATAGATATTGTCCATCTGAACACTGAAATAGTTACATCAGTAACTAATCCCACAGAAAGATTAAGGAATGCCTTTTGGCTATCTGTTTGCCAACTCTGAATCTACGGTATGTCTAACACATATGTTAAATTAAGATTCTGAAACTACTCCTTACACATCATCAAAAGAAATTAAAGTCCAGGGAAACATTAAAATTATCATCGTAGCAATATTTTCAACCAACATCAACCCTGAATTTCTTTTTGTTTCAGAAGTATAGGAATAAAAATTAAAACACTGCATCTTACTTACATCAACATTGTCACAGAGCCTACTGTAGAGCTCTAGCTCCCGCCGGGATGTGCTATGGAACCTAAAGTCTATCTACCAGCTACAGTTAATACAAACTGTATAATCATACCTGATTCACCTATTTCTTTTTTTTTTTTTTTTAATTTTTTTTTCAACGTTGTTTTTATTTATTTTTGGGACAGAGAGAGACAGAGCATGAACGGGGGAGGGGCAGAGAGAGAGGGAGACACAGAATCAGAAGCAGGCTCCAGGCTCTGAGCCATCAGCCCAGAGCCCGACGCGGGGCTCGAACTCACGGACCGCGAGATCGTGACCTGGCTGAAGTCGGACGCTTAACCGACTGCGCCACCCAGGCGCCCCAAGATTCACCTATTAAAATGAAACTTGGAGGGGTAAAGCTGATCACTTCATAAAAGTAATCAGGGTCTTTAGTAATTAACGGTCTCGGTTCTCTAGGACAGGTGAAACCAGGTATCATGGTCAGGTTTAAGAGCCCCATATAACAAAACAAATAGTGCCCCAAAATCTGGAAGTGAAACCAGAGTTTTACATTTCCTAACAGGATAGCATGGGACCATACACACACCTAAACGCCAACAACAAAACAAAACAAAACAAAAAAACACGAAGGACTAGGATACTAAATTTTCTTACTCATCTCATGAGATGGAAATCAAGTACAAGAACAGCGAGGCATTTGAAAAATAAAACGTCATTATCATTAGATGTTATAAATTGGTACACGTGGAAGCACTAATTACCAGTTAAGTTTAATATGAAGATACTGAATTCAAAGTTCCTTAAGGGTAGGGATCACGTTCTTTGTGATTCCCATGGTTTATAGCACATTTGCTTTGAAATTGAGGGTATAATTATTTATTGAGTAAATGAATAAATAATACTAGTAAACTATATTTGATTAGTATCATATGCAAAATGGCTTTCAAAATATTTTCACAGAACCTTTGAATCTGTAAGTCCTGGTAGGAACATGTTTCCAAACATTTTAGATCCTCTATGCAGGAAGAAAACAATTATAATATTCCTAATTTTTTTTGTGCTTTATAACATTAATTGTGAAATAAGTTCCTCTCAGCATCGTATCTTAAAATAAAGCACTGTCCTTGTTCATTAGATGTTCAAGGGGGGAAGTAAGAGAATGACTATATATGTCAATTAAAGCAATTATAGAACAGAAAGATGTTGGGATGAATATCCATCAAGTTAGTTTTAGAACACATAAGAAGCATCAGAGTTTTGGAGGAAAAAAAAAAAGGCAAAACTGCCCTATCTTGGCTGAGTAGCACTATTAAATTCAGATGCAGGGTTCTATTTAGTTTGGACAGGTCCCAGCCACAGAACAAAGTCAGTCTGTCTTAGTACCATAACTGAATTCTACAAGTTAACAGCTTTTCATGAAAAGCTGCCATTTCAAAATGTCAATCAAATCTGAGCATAAGTGGGAACTCCTGCAGAAATAACCAGCTGCAGGTTTGAAAAACATTTTTCACTGAAAGTGGAAACACAAAAGATGTTTGAACGGGATCTCTTTTCATTCCTGTAACAGTAGACGGCCATTTTCACAACATCAAGGACAGAAAACAGAGGGCAAAATTGCAAATAATGTCTTGAAAGGGCTATTTGCAGGGGTGATGACTGATTCAAGTTACAAATGACAGAATTATTGGCAAATGGGAACTCATTAATATGAAATTGTTTGTTTCTCATTAACTGATCACAGTCTCAGACTATTCTTTTAATTGCACTTGAATGATTATACAATACAGAATGAAATGTAGCCTCAAGTTTTGACATTTACTTTCAACTTCTTTACAGAAATTGATAATGGTATCACCTGTCTTTATGAGTGTGGGGGAGGTCGCCAATTATAGTTTATAATCAAATTTTAAAAAACATTATTTCACTTTTCAGAATGTCAAAGACAGTAAAAATACCACGAGATCTCGCACCTTTCTTCCAAGAAAAAAATCCCTTCTAAGCAATGCTATAATAAGGTGAAACTACATAAGGGTAGCAAATATGATGTACTGTATGTGGAAAGGAGCTAGTACTTACTCAGGAAGATGCACGTCAGAAAGTAAGACTCTGTAGAAGACCTGTCAGCACACTAGATTTTCAGAGGCATAAAGCAGCATACAGATTGACCAGAAAATAGCTTTTAAAAACTGTTGCACAATGGAAAGAGAGTGATGCAACACAAATGCCCTACAAACATTTTCTTTTTACATCACACACTTCCACAAATTATTTTTTTTTCCACTCATTGACAGCTAATAGGAGAATTTAATGTTCATAGAAATGATGACTCCTCTGAACACCAATGCAGTTGTCTGTGCAGGAGAGAGGATATTAACACTGATTTTCTTTTGTAGAAACAGTAGGGAAACTCAAAACTGTAGTTTAAAAAGTACTACCTATACCATACATAAGGTTCTATTAGCATTTTCTGGGCTCCCAAGATTAACCAAATTTTATGTATTTGGAAGATTTGGAGAACCTGTTTGAGCCTTGTTTATATACTTATTATACCCCATATTGTTGACACTTAAATATGAAAACAAACAGGTGGTATTTAGAAATTAGACTCCAACTCCCAAATAAATGCTACAAACTATTTAAACCGAGAAGTGTTTTCATACTGGTATGACATAATTCAGGGATGCGAGAATCTGCTGTCTTATGTCTTTTTAAGTTCAACTTCCCTCATTTTCAGAAATTTAGTCTCTCTCTGTTTTGCTGACACAAAAACTGACACACATCTCTCCCAAATGCAGATTTAATTTTAGTAGGTATGGTCTAATTAACGTACTTAACTCTAGCCCAAATTGTGATTCTCTGGTTTCACACACCTATATCTACCTGGGAATTTCTCTTGGGCTTATAATCAACAACAGCAAAGACTCAAAATAAGCACCTAATACCATTCGTATATAAAATTAAGTAAGCAGAGATATAATAAGTCTCACTAATCTCCCTTAATCTTTCCAAAAGAGCCACAATTCAAGGTCAGCTATATACACCAATCACATTCTCCATTACAGAGAAATAGTCTTCATTCTAATGTGAGTAAATGAATTCAGTTTTAATATGTGTTTCCAAATACGGGACAGTTAAGCCTTGCCGCAACAGCATCTTCTGCTCTACTTTAAGAACTTTTCATTTAGTGCTATAGCATTCATAGAGGTTCCTAAGAGAATACCCAATATTTAGTTCCAAATGCTTTTAATTCTTGCATTTGAACAGCTGTATGAAGTGGCAGAGCTTCTTAAAAAAGTTGGTGGGAGAGGGGGGCACGAGTTGGTTACCAGTTGTCACCCAAAGATAACAGTTACTTTTATGGGGGTATTACAAATGCAAATGGTTAATGCGGTATAAATTGTATACTAGACTTTAGTTAGAATGTCTAAAGCTATCACACAAGGCATTCATCTGTGTTCCCTGTTTATGGGAATGAAATATGTAGTCATTTGAAGTCCACAATATGTATACTGTGTTTGTAATAACTGTAGATTTTACAAGCACATTATTCTTTCCATTAGGATTAAAACCTCACCGAATAGCAATTTGTGAAAGAATTCTAGCAGGGCCCGGAGCCCAGAACTCTGACCTCTGATGAGATGCTTGGCAGCAACAAACTCTGGGTCTAGGCAAAACATCTGGTTTGAGTTAGACTTCCTGAAAAAATAGCCCCTGTACTGGGGAAACTGGTATTCACTCAGCTTTGTATATATACTTTGACTGACTTCAACACTGCTATAGGAAAAAAAGAGAGAGAGAGAGAGAGAGAGAGAGAGAGAGAGAGAGAGAGAGAGAAAGAAGAAAGACTCCACTAGAATACTTGTCAATCACGATAGACTCTTTGGTGGCCCCTCTAGAATGAAACTCTCTTATTAGCTAGAATAGTCTTTCTATCTTCCTTCCTTATTTCCACGTTATATCATATACAGTGTATAGTAACTTCAAGATAACTTAAAAATAAGTCCAAGTTTGCTATTAGCAAACACAATACATTACTTTTCTTTTAATTACTCCAGGGGAGAATCACCAGTTATTTTTAACTTCATTCTGTTTACATATATGGAGGGAAAAAAAATAAAACAACATTGTGAGGATTCCTATAAATTTGGTAAATATTAAAACTAAAACAAATTAAATAGCTTCTAACTAGTGTTCTTTCTAAAAATGATAAACGTAGTAGCAATGTTTATGGGTAAGAAGTTCTTGGAGTTTCTGCAAATTTAATAAAAATCAAATCCAAAAATGATTCCTCTAGTGTGTGTGTGTGTGTGTGTGTGTGTGTGTGTGTGTGTGTGTGTGTGTTACAGACAAAAATCTTCCGGGTTAATATGCAAACACGACACAACTTGGAGACGGGACATTACTTAAAGGTTCTCCTGCCACTTTCATCTTCTGATTAGCAGGTTTAGTAGGACAAATGAGGAAATCCATCCACTGCAATTAACATAAGTCTCTAGGTTATTTAAACCCATCAAAAGGGGACATTAAATTATTCCGCATTCTTATATATACACAGAGTCTTTTGAAGCAGGGTTCTTATATATCAGACTGAAGACAATCCAAAACGATGAATGGTGCTTGCAAAAGAAAAGGGCAGTATCTAGGTAAGCTGTTTACTATAGCCAAAAGGATGTAATATAATACTGTATATAAAATTAAAAGAAGCATAAAAACAGGATATTCCCATGTAGTACTCTCTGCCTTGACTACCATTTTCTTTGAGTTTCTAGTAAAAGCAAAAATGTAACCCAACCTATCCCACGTCAATGTGTAAGATTAAGGTTGAATGGGATGTGATTGGGAGCATGGTTCAGTTTGAAGGGTCTGGAAAAGTTCTGTAAACCTCAGGTGGTGGTAAATTGCCATTTTACCTTTCTATACATCCCTTTAATTTAAGTATCACTTTCGTGAATAGAACTACAAACTCATTTAAGTTTAGTCTTCTGACAGAGCAGTGTGGAACAGAACATAATAGCTGTACATCTCATTAAGTACAAGTTTGCTTTTCTACTAGTGGCATTGCTAAGGACTCTACTGAACAATTAACAGGTTATAAGACATCAATGTCACTCTCCAACAGGTATCAGCCATCGGCAAAACCCACTTCCACCATACTTTAGGGAGCTATTATTTATGCTCTGCTTACAGATTAAAAATAAAATCTTATTGACCAAACCCAAGCCAGCATGTGCTCAAAGTTCCTCAGAATCCTCCTGACACACACACACTTGTTTGTCGACTTGTCACAAATAGCACAAATAGTTTTTAACATCTGTCACAACTATTACTCAGCGGATTATAAGCTTTGTACTATCTCCATATGATACACTTTTTAAAAAGAGCACTCATTTCTACCACAAAGTCTTGTTAGTTCCATTCTAATTGAATCCACAAAATAATCATGGAAAGTGAAAGATTTTGTTTCTCTTAACACTGTTTCTTGAATCCATAATTCTTATAAATTTTAACATAACGTGCATTTGCCAGCTTTGAGTAAAGTACCACGTCGCTGAAACTCAGCCCTTCTTTTCTCCACACCCTTGCAACCTTTTTGTGTACGCGCCCCACATACAACCCTCTACACTTCTTAGCTCAATAGAAAAATGTTTCTCTAAAAGGTGTTCATTTTGATACAAAATAAAAGTCAATAAAGGACATGACAAATTCTTCCCATTTAAATGTAATATTTTGAGAGAGTATATTATAAAATACAATGCAGATGTATACCAGCAAATGCCTACCGGCACACGTTTACTTTTCTATCTCAAAACAAGGATAAACTAATCCTGTTGTATTCATTTCTGAAAGAAGGCAAAGGCATTTTTGTTTGAAGCTGTGTGAGAATGCACTCAGAATTATCATACATATTTAGAGGTAATCGCACTGTAGGTATATGATGAGCGGCTTAGAAAGTTTTTAGAATAATGATTGCCTAAAATGCCTACATAAATTATTTTTGAAAGACTGCTTTCCCTTAAACCTGACTGCCTAACACTCTGTGTCTGAGTCAGAGCATAAGCATAAATGTATATGACTTGACACGTGCGATGGTTTAATTTTGTCTGATGATTAAAAAGAAAGTCATTATCATAATTCTGAAGGCCACTCAGAGAAACCCTTTGAAGCACAGGGAAGGGGACTCCTCTGTCATCCTCCTTATGAAAGAAGTAGCAAGTAAAACACTTTTCTTCTTCATGCAGCTTTGGAATGTACATAGCTCACTCCTTGAGTACAGATCAAAAAAACTAACTGTAACAATGAATAAAATAATAAAAAATAACAGTGGTGATTTTGTATTATAGTAGTACTTTTACACTGGAATTAAACAGCAGATTTTCTTTCCAAAAGGCATAAAGAGCATTTCACTGCTAACCCCCTGCATTTTTGAAAGCTGTGGCCACAAAGGCACCTTTATAAAATAAGCCCCCACTTGTTAAAACTGTAACATTGCCACCATCACTAGAGTTTCACCTTAGTGACTTAAATAAATATAAATAAAGTAATAAACACTATATGTTTTATAGAGTTCTATGAACCAGAAAAAAAAAATCACCTTACAAAATAACCTCCTGGCAAATGCAAAAGAAAAGCTAAATTTGGTTTGCTCATATTTTCTGAGTTCCCAGAATATAAGAAGCAGCTAGGGGAAACCTAACTTATTTAACTGAAAGACTTTTGCTTATTTCATTTTCCACATTAGCCTTTATGGAAAGCAAAGGAAAAAAAGTATTAAACAGGAAAGAATCAGAGAAAGGCAGTCATTAAAATAAAAAATATTTAGGGGGTTAAAACAAAATATCTTTCATAGTCTATGTTTTAAGATGACCTTGAAGAAAATCCGTCTACTGACTGATGTCGGATACCGAAAATAAGCTCTGTAAGAATCAGATATGATGGCTGATATTCTAGGCGGTAAAACGTCCAGCAAGTAAGCTACCTGCTTCGCATCCCTAGCAATTAAGTGATGGAAAAACACCATGCTGCTGCTGTCTGATGGTTGTTGTACAAACTGTTTTACCCAGAATTGAGGAACAGAAAATACTAATGACTACTATTGTTTCAGACTTGTTAATATACTAATGGAGATTTTGTAAAGTTTGAATGTAATTCTCCAGTCACCTGGATGATAGCAATAACAACAACACTTATTTTAAATGACTCCAAATTATATACAGTTGAGTCAATTTTAATTTGTTTTCATTTAAGGTCTTCTAAAGTTGAGGCCAGCATGCTGAAGAAAAATATTAAACTATGTATAACCCTGTGTCAACATATGATGCTACTGGGAATGGTAAGTGAATTAATTTTCCAAGGAAAATTAATTACTTATGACTTACAGTTGTAAAAGCAAACAACGTAACTCTGGATTAGGGCACATTTAATTTCTGTTTGTAGGAGCGATTAAATTAATTTCATATAATTCATGGTATGTAATGGAAAGCAGAACAAAAATGAAATTCTAGACAATGACTGACATAGAAAAATGTATATATTTATGAACCTGATCCAAAAATAAAGGTCATGGATATTAATCACTGGATAATAAAACAGCATTTTTAATGGCCCTGTAACAATGGATTTTTAGCATAGTTTTTAAGAAAACTTCTCCAAACAGAAATGTCTAATGGAGAAAAAAATAGAAAACTGTAATTACATCCTATAACATCTCTAAATCTCCTTCATCCCCCACCCCCCAAAACAGGTAGTTGGAATAAAGGATTTGCACTTCTTTTATTTATAACAATAATTTTGTCCACATAGATTTGGGGGAGCTAAAACTCAATATACCATTAAGTGGTTTTCTTAAAATTACAACTAAATTATCTTCCTAAAACCCAAATAGTAAAGTGCTTCTAAAATGGATCATCTGTGATTCATTTGACTGAATTATGTACCTGAGTACTGCTAAGACAACAGATTTTGGCTAACTAACGGATCCTAAGAATATATGCACAGCTGTACAAAGGAAAATATTCATTTTTTTACTCCATCATTTCTACCTGTCCCGATTAAGCTAGACATAATCTTTTAATTTTGGATTCCAACTTCATGGCACAGCCCAGGTGTTAAAATCAAGAATTAAATCTTGCCCTGATAGTAACTCCAATGAGTTTCAAGTAGCTATATGAAATGTCATTCTCATGATGTATTAAAAACACACACGAAATCAGAACATTTCATATTCTGGTAATAATCCTAAGTACTGACTATCCCTGGCCACCTGGTGGAAATCATTGTTAGACAAATTCCCACTGACGTTTGGGAGCATGGACTATGAGGGAGTAAGCATTTTGACATATTCTTTTAAAGGAAAGTAAAATATTTCCATGACTTTTGCTTTTAGGAAAGAATAGATGTGGGCTTCTGATCAAAGATACAGCATGAACCCTTAAAAAGATAGAAATAAAAACTACACACATGCAAAATATACATTTCCCCTCAAAATTTTACTTTTTACAAATTTTAAAGTATTCCCTTTTCCTGGTCACACCTTCTATCAAGAAGAGCACTTAGTATTCCCATATTATCTTTCAAGATAAATATTTATACAGGAAAAAATTAATTTATGTAACATTGCCTTTGAGACCGAAGAGAGAAAATTACTAAAAATATTCTAAATTCCATTATAATTTTAGACCTATTAAAGGAAGAAGTTGTTACATTACTTTGGAGTCTATGAAAATTAAAATTTGTGGAACTATAGTCTTCAAAGGGGATTTTTTTTTGAAGTAACTGTACTATGAGAAGACTATGGACAGAAACTTTCATTCCAAGAGAAGCTGTGACTTAAGCATGATTAGGAAATGTTTTTGCCTATTTTGAAGAGTAAAACTAAATGGAGCAATGGAAACGTCACCTTTCTGGCTTCTTTTCCTAAAACACAGGTTATCCTTATTTCAAAAAGGACCTCACTCAGCATAACCCAGACTGAAAAAGGGGTCTGCTTATAAAACTGTCCTAGATAGGTTCTCTTTAGGGTAGGAGGCACATCCAGCTTTGGTTCAACTAGTAAAGCTACCCAGGGGGCTGAAACATCACCTTGGACTCTCAGAGAACTGAAACTTGACTTTATTTCCTTTCATTTCTGGCTTCAACATCAGAACGGGATTTTGAAAAGACAGAAAAAAGAAGAGAACGGATGGGAGAACGAAACCATGTCCTTCTAGATCAGAACGAAATCAATCCTGCCACCCACATCTGTGCTGCTTAACTACACTCGTGAGAAGAACACTGAACGCTTTTCGGAATGGCAATAGAGTCTACAAGATGGATGGGCAAGACTTACGGTGACACTCCCTCCTTAGAAAACACACACACACACACACACACACACACACACACACACACACACACACACACACACACACCACCCTCTACATTCCCTTGAGTTTGAAATGAATTTCATAAGTCTCTTCAGGCATCTTTCTTTTATTACAGCCCACATTCATATTTCAGTAGAACAACTACAAGGGAGTCACTAATTTTTTATCTAAACTATGACGTTTTGGCAAACGTTATATAACCAACTATAAATCCACAACAAGCCTCAAATACTAAAGAGCTGGTAATTATATGATGAGAAACAGCTTGATTATGGGAGAGGCAAGGCGGGCTGTCAACAAACAAACAGCTGTTTCTTATTGACAACCCATAACTAGATCGTGCATCCCAACAAACTAAGGAGTTTGTTTCTGTTGTTGCTGTTGTGTTTGTTTTTAACTATTCCACCCCCTTCCCCTCCCACGTCCAAAATACTGAGTCGATTTAAACATTAGATGCAAACCACAACAGAAGAATCGGATACACAAGGATAACAAGTAAAGCACTACAGACTTATAAAAAAATTCTGTACGTAATAACTAACAGAAGTTTAAAGTATACTTTCCAATTCGACTTCAAATGGCTATCTTTCCCTGTGCAACACGTCCTGTCATTACTATTTATAAGAGGCAGCTCCGGCAATGGGCCTGTTTCCTCATTCTTGGATTATGACCACAGCAATGCTGCCACTCTGATCCTTTGTTCTGGAAGCTTTCTCCGTAGCTTCTTCCATCCTCCCTGTTAGCAGCAGGGAATGAGCATGCTTAGATCTGCCAGTGTGAACTCTAAGGTCCATTGTAACTTGAAACTAAATGATTCTAGGAATACTTGATAAGCTTAGCGTATGAATCAATAATGGGAATAAAAAGAACCTTAACATCACAGGTTAAAAAAAAAATCCACAAACGTAAATGGAATCTTTATTTGATGTCCTCGTCATATGAAATAAAATCACTTTCACATTTGCACCTTCAGGCACTTTCATGTACTTTTTGTGTGTGAGGTTTTTTTTTTTTTTAATACATATACATTATTTCCTTTTAACACCCTTTCAGAAAGCATATAGGTAACCTTATTTTATTTTCCAACAAGCCACGAAGAAGTAAAATTACTTTCCCAAAGTCACACAGCAAATGTAGCTAAACCAAGATCACAGCTCCTTTTGCTGGGCCCCTGTGTTCTTTCCACTGAACCACAATGAAATGAGGTGGGAGGCCAGTGAAAATGTTCACGCAATTTCAGTGGTAGGCAGGTTCCCTAACCATATAGAAGCTTTACCTCTCTGGGAAATTTTGGTTAAACACACCCTGCATTATAACTACCCAATACAAGGAGGAGTATATGTCAATGGGCATACTTAATGCGTCCCAGGTATGACTAACAAGTATTTTAATCTAGAATCCAACTTTCCTTTGCAAACTTAATGATAAACAGAGGATTTCTCCACAAGAAGATAGCTCCTATCTCTCTCACAACCACAGGGTTCCATTTTATTTAAAATCATGCTCTTACCATCTAGCAGATTGGGCTGGATATCTTCTGTATTCTGCTGCCATCAGTGGGTCTGTGTTCGGTTAATGCTACTCTGGGAACATGCCCGTAAATTTGTATTTTGAAAAATTCAAAGTTGCTTAAATTTGTCAACACATATCTGAGTAGGTTTCAAATCGTAAACGAGGGTAGACTCACTTTTTTAAAAGCCTGGTTGTATTTCACACCATATGAAGGGAGGGGCCCCGAGAAAAGGGACTAGGGAACAAACTACCTCTTCAAAAAACAGCTCACAGGAGGTTGGAAGGGAGATGAGGAAAGAGGCACATAAGCAAAAGGACTCAGCAGGAGAAAATGCTGAGGAAGGCAGAGAAAAATGGAGGGCATGCTTGGAATTAAGGTTTCTCCATTAGCCATGCTTTTAAAATAACTGTTACGCTCTGTGTGTGTTTGTGATGGGCATTTAGGAAGGGAAGGCAGGGTAACAGACTTTTTAAAGCCAATTCTCAAGAATAATTTTAAAATTTCAATCTTTTAAAAAGTAACCAAACCGTTGTGAAGATAAATCCACTTTGAGCCCAGTAAATGCTAGCTGACATGGTATCAAACGTAATGTCTCTGGGAATGTCCAAAACATAGTTTCATTCTCCTAGTGAGGAAGTCTCAAAAGTTTGAGAGCCCCAACCAACGTCACTAAAATGAAGTTTTGCCTACAAGCCAATTCCTTTTAAAATTAAATGTCTATCCCAGTCTGGGGCCGTGGATGATCACGGCTAATCACCGGGGCTAGAGCAGTCTCAGAGTGGACACATTCTCACCAGGACTGACTGCTCATGATGACTGAGTAATAACCTAACCAGGGGTGCCAGTGCCCCCTCTCAGTCTACCCTGTTTACATAAACCACAGGCCTGGACCTCCCTCCTCTACACTCTGTCTTGAAACTACACAAATAATGTTTCTCCTGGTCTTTACCAACTCTCTGGGGAAGTGCTATGAGGGAATGACATAATTTTTAGAGCAAATTGAGGACTCTGAAAAAATGTGGTGTGCCACTGCAAAGCAGCAGAAATAAAATAGAAAACTGATGGTCATCCATGGTCTTTCATGGAACCATGTAATATCCCAAATATAAAATGCTTTAATGAATTCTTATCAGTTAAAGGCCTTACTGATTTCCAAGACTTTGTTTGTAAATGGTTGGTATGTGGCGCATCTGGAAAATGAAGGGGGTCTTTCAAAAATATTGCCAGGAAGATGACCTATTTTCCACTCATTCTCTAGGCAGGTTCACATCATCACATGCTGTTTATGGCATAACTCCACAGAAAACAAACTTTTCTTGATCTTGAAATGGCTGTTTATGAGTATATAACAAGTGCTTTATACCTTGTGTGCTCATTAGATGGACAGGTCTTCTTTTGATTCCATTCTTTTTTTTTTTTAAGTTTATTTATTTATTTTGAGACAGAGCACAAGCAGGAGAGGGGCAGAGAGAGGGACAAAGAGAGAGAGTGACAGAGAGCGAGAGAGCGAGAGAGCGAGAATCCCAAGAAGGCTCCACACTGTGAGTGCACAGCCCGGAGTAGGGCTCAAACTCACGAACCATGAGATCATGACCTGAGATGAAACCAACAGTCGGATGCTTAACCAACTGAGCGACCCAGGCGTCCCGTGATTCCATTCTATACTATGTGTGCCTCTATGTGGCATTACATCCTCACCTCTTCCCACAGCCAAGCCCCACTTCAGAACAGACATTTGTCAGAGACTACTCTGCATGAGAATAATTTCCTTTCCAATATAGTATTCCGAAACAGCACATTTCTAAACACATCCTACAAAAGGGAAGGACAATAGGTTCCTCACTTTCCCTTAATTCACATCTGATACCAGGTAGTTATCCTCATTGGCTGCAGGTTTGTAATACTGATTTACTTTATGAAGTCCTCCTATGAGGTATATATGGGTTGGGAACCATAAAGATGCTACCAACTTCCCTAATGCTCTTAACACATGGATCTCTTCTTTTATTTTTTCCCCTTAACTTGCTGGCAGGTTAAGTTGATTTAGATCATTCATATTCAGTAAATGCCCAAAATCAAATGAAGGAAAAAAAAATTAAGTTTAAGATTGGACAGAAACATTACAGGAAAAAGGGGGGGGGGAGGGGGGGACCATTTTGTAGATAAACTTCATGCTCTGGCGTTGAAAGTTATGGTCCACAAATCAAAAAGCAGTCATTTCTACAGAGCGAGGCTTTTCCACCGTTCTCTCAGTGAATCACACTGTGGTTAGCTGAAAGTGCTGTTCACATAATAAATTAACCACCTCATTTCCTTCATCACCAAAATATACATAGCACCCCCATACAGATTTGTTTTAATAAACGTAATAAAGCAAGCCCAGAGGTTATGGCTGTTATGACATAATCACACCTCTGAGATTTGAAAACACTCACTTGCACATCATGCCTCAAAAAGTCTTTGCAAGCCCCCCTCCAACAAAACCTAACTGCACTCATACCGTCTGGCCCCATTTATCCCAAATAAATAATGAAACAAAAGCCGTGTATATGTCCAGAAAAAAATTCTCGCTTTCAATTATACATTTGAAAGGGAAATACATCTTTTTAATAATACTATACAATAAACAGCTTGGGAGCCTGATCTGGATTATTAAAGAAAATACATCACCAGAGTTAGCAGTGCACAGAGAAAGCAGCCAACTAGCCTACCCAAAACCAAAGATCCCTTCTAAAGTTGGTTGTTCAACAAGACAAATGACACATGACATTTCTCTCTGTGGAACTAAGAAAACAATCTTCATTCTGTACAAATGCAGGCAAATTAACTTTTCTTACCTGTAATGATATTTAAAGTTCTTGAGAGCAACCCCTCCCCCCAAAAACTTCTCATCAGTATAATTTTTCCTCAATACAGACTTTTCCCCTTAGAATTCCTTTCCATGATCACCAGAAAGAAAGCCACTGTTATACAACCATCCACAATATAAGAGAGATCTTGAGGAGAAATGTGCTGTGAGTGAATCCATGCCATAATTTAATGAGGCCATCTTTCTCGTCTCTGCATCACATTATTATCACTTTGCCGACAGGGTTCACTTCTTACCTATGCATTTAAGGCATCCTGTCACAATGCCTTCCCCTTGAATTTAAAATATAATATAATCTTACAAGTAATTAAATTTACATCTGTGATATTTTTTTAACCTGTGATATTCTTAAAGACCATGATCAACACCTACCCCAAGATACACACATAATGAGTTCATTAATATTCTTTAAAAATATTAGATATCAGGTATTCAGAATATAGTTTTTAAATTCTCAGAAGTGGCCCTCCCCTAATATTTATACATTTTATTTCTCTTCCTGATTGCTATAATTACCTAACACAATCTTATATTTGGACTTTCAAGAATCCTTTCTAATATGAACATTACTGTATTATACAGATAGTAGTTTCTTACACTAAGAATTACATCCAAGATTCTCTTTTAGAATGCCAGTTATCCACACATAATTATGTATTCAGCAAAACAGAATGTATTATCTATTTGAATGTCAGAATTAAACACTTTTGGAATAATCTTATTCTACCATCTTTAGTCTGTAGACTGCCCATCCGCACACAATCAACATTGGACCTAACCAGTATACCAAAACTTCCTCAGGGCTCTGTGGCAGCACAGATAAAATTGTTAAGAAGTTTCATAAACTTACTTTTTAGGAGATCATTTCACTTTGAAGACTCTATTTCAATGAATCCCACTGCAACAAAACTTTTTCTTTGATAAAGATATAGACTGACTGGCAGATTTTGTCACAAAGAACACTCCTCTGTGAGTGCTCCACCTGATCTCTGGGAGAATTATCTCCACAGAGAACAGAATATGCATTATAGAGCGAGAAAGGAAGGAAGCAACAGGTGTTGAAGTGGAGAACTCCCGTTCTTCCAGCCATAGCAGGCCTTCTTCACTTTCTGGTCATTCTCCCTGCAACCACTTGGCTATGCTAATGCTCTCTGCTCTGAAATTCTCACTTTGCCTGAATAGGACTCATTAGAAAAAATACTAGTAACTCACATTTCACCTTTACCCAACAAAAACTTTAAGTGAGAGGCTACAAAATTTTATGGTGTGTTCACAACAGAGTTGAAAAGTACAATAAAAGAGCAACCGTACTGATACTCCGCCATTCAATCACTCAGCAAATACTTATTGCGTATCTACTGTGTGCCAGGCCCTGGGAGCTGTGGATATAAAGGTGGAAATACCCTGTCCTCATATAAGGGTTTGTCCTCCATTAGAAGAGACAGACAGTAAACAAAATAATACAATGATTCCAGAAATTAAAAAATCAGCTGGTTTTTTTTCTTTTCTTTTTCCTGGGGGGAAGAAGGGGTATTGAACAGTAGGCTCCTAGTTCACAGAAAAATAAAACTATCTAGGTAGGGGAGCTACCCCTCCCAGTCCTGCTCTCTTCCACCTCTTCCCAGCCACCTGCCACCCTGGGGGCTTCTCTCTTCTGAACTCTTGCCCATTCCCTTCCCTTAGGGAAGTGATAGGTGTCATCTCCTCAGGCCTCCTCCAGCTTCTGCCTCTCCAGCATCTTCAACTTCTCCCTTTCTACTTCTACCTCCTTCCTATCAACAGTTAAGCGCATTCAAATCCCGACCTCCTTAAAAACCTCTCTTCGTTAGAGATCTGTATACACATGTCTCTACGTGCTCATCTTCCATTCAGCTTTCAATATGCTTTCATCTGACTTCTGCTTCTACTACTCCAATGAAATTCTTGGCCACCAACATTTTTTTTTAATTAAATGTGAAAGACACATTTTCAGTTTTTATCCTACCTTTATCTTTGCAGTGTTTTTACCATGTTGATTTCTGCTTCTCCAAATTCTCATATCGTTAGGTAACGGCATGTCCTGATCTTCCTCTTGCATTACATACACTGTAATGTGCATTCCTGGAAATCTTGTTAAAATCAGATTCTGATTCAACAGGCCTGGGCTGGGGCCCAAGTGGCTTTCAGTTGGGTCTCTTGCTACTCAAGATGTAATCCTCAGACCAACAGCATTGGTATCACCTGGGAGTTTATTAGAAACACAGAATCTCATACTCCACCCCTAGACCAACCGAACCAGAATCTGGATTTTAACAAGACTCCAAAAGGTTTTTTTAATGCACTTTCAAGCTTGACATTGCCCCACCGCCAGAATTTATAATTCTATAAACCTGGGAAGTAGGTGTAAGAAGATGCACTTCTAACAAGTTCTCAGGTGATATTGATGCTGCTGGTCTCTAAGAACCAACAGTTCTCAACTTGGTCTACATTAGAATCACCTGCAGAACTTTAAAATGTTTGTTAATGTCTGGGCCCAACACCCAGACCAATTAAACAAAAATCTATGAGGATGTGGCCTAGGCTAGTTATTTTTATTCTTTTTTAATGTTTATTTATTTTTGATGGGGGGGGGGAGAGAGAGAGAGAGAGAGAGAGAGAGAGAGAGAGAGAGAGAAAGGGAGACACAGAATCAGAAGCAGGCTCCAGGCTCTGAGCTGTCAGCACAGAGCCCAATGCGGGGCTCGAACCCACAGACCGCGAGATCATGACCTGCGCTGAAGTCGGATATTCAACCGACTGAGCCACCCAGACGCCCCAGGCTAGTTACTTTTTAAAAGCTCCCCTGCTTGGGACACCTGGATGGCTCAGTCGGTTAAGCGTTTGCCTTCAGCTCAGGTCAAGATCTCACAATTCATGAGTTCGAGCCCCACATCAGGCTCTGTGCTGACAGCCTAGAGCCTGCTTCAAATTCTCTTTTCTTTCTTTCTCTCAAATAAATAAACATTAAAACAAAAATAGAAGCTCCCCTGCTTGATATTAAAGTTCCTAATTTGGATAATTTAGGAGTGTGTTGGGGGAGTAGCTAGCAGTGAAAAGAAACTAGTACATATGAATGCTAGTCATATTATGGCACTGTTATTATAACTTACGAACAATTCCTTAAACATTGATTCTACCTAACTCTGCCCTGTAAATAAGCACTAGAAAGATGATCACCCACAGTTTTGTCCTATGCTATATCTCTGAAATGACCATTTCAAATAATAGGACCAACAAACAATATTTAATTTTTAAAATTTACAGAAGAAAAATTCAAATTTGTGAAATGAGAAAAAATTTAAAGATAGTGTTACAACTTTGCATTAAAGAGTACTTGGTGAGTTCTTTATAGATTTTGGATACTAGCCCTTTGTCTGATATGTCATTTGCAAATATCTCGGCCAACAGGCACATAAAAAGATGCTCAACGTCACTCCTCATCAGGGAAATACAAATCAAAACCACACTCAGATACCACCTCACGCCAGTCAAAGTGGCTAAAATGAACAAATCAGGAGACTATAGATGCTGGCGAGGATGTGGGGAAATGGGAACCTTCTTGCACTGTTGGTGGGAATGCAAACTGGTGCAGCCATTCTGGAAAACAGTGTGGAGGTTCCTCAAAAAATTAAAAATAGATCTACCCTATGACCCAGGAATAGCACTGCTAGGAATTTACCCAAGGGATACAGGAGTGCTGATGCATAGGGGCACTTGTACCCCAATGTTTATAGCAGCACTTTCAACAATAGCCAATTATGGAAAGAGCCTAAATGTCCATCAACTGATGAATGGATAAAGAAGTTGTGGTTTATATACACAATGGAATACTACTTGGCAATGAAAAAGAATGAAATCTGGCCTTTTGTAGCAATGTGGATGGAACTGGAGAGTGTTATGCTAAGTGAAGTAAGTCATACACAGAAAGACAGATAGCATATGTTTTCACTCTTATATGGATCCTGAGAAACTTAACAGAAGACCATGGGGGAGGGGAAGGGAAAAACAAAAAACCAAAAACAAAAAACAGGGAGGGAGCCAAACCATAAAAGACTCTTAAAAACTTAGAATAAACTGAGGGTTGATGGGGGGTGGGTGATGGGTATTGAGGAGGGCACTTGTTGGAATGAGCACTGGGTGTTGTATGGAAACCAACTTGACCATAAATTTCATATTTAAAAAATAAAAAAATTTAAAAAAAGTATTTGGTGCAAAATTAGGGACTTAAAGATGAAAATTTCAAGGAATATTATCAAGAGAAATTCAACTTAATAACAAATGTGGGTTTTTTTTCTCATTTTCACTGAAAATTGAAAGTAGCTGTTTTTTCCTGACTCTTTAAAACTTCACTGTCACACACACACACATACACGAATGTAAGGAAGAAATTAAAACCAACTGGAACCAACTGCAATTCCCATTCCATGCCCATCCAAGGTAATCACAATTGTAAATTCCAGTGCTTATTTCTATATTCTTACTATAGATACTGGTATTCACAAATAGTATGCAGTATTACTTTTCATATTTAAATTTTTTATACCAATCCTATAATAATGTACATACTTATGAAGTTTATCCATATTAATACCAATAGCTCTAATTGGGTCATCTCCACTCCTGTATAATATTCCACTGTCTCAGTATAGTCTAGTTTATTTTCCTGTTATCCAGTTGTTGGACATACTGTTTCCAAATTTTCACTGCTATAAATCGTATTTCATTGAATTTCTTATACATGTCTTCCTGTGCACATTTCAGAAAATTCTCAAGGCTATGTATATCTAGCAACAGAATTGTTGACCTGAAAAGAATCCCCATCACCAGCTTTAGTAATATCCAATTGCTCTCCAAAGAGGTTGTACCAGTTTATACTCCTGCAAGTTATATACAAAATTCCCAATACTCCACATAGTTGCTAACATCCAAACTGTCAGACTAAGTTTCGACAACCTGAAAGGTTTCCTATACTGGCTTTAGTTTGCATTTCCCCAATTACTAGTGAAAGTGATCATTTAAAAAATATTTGTGTGTGTGTGCGTGTGTGTCTGTGTGTCTGCTTTTGTCAACTGCCTGTTCATATGCCTTGCCTATTTTTCTGATGAACTTTTGTCTTTTTTCCTCTTGATTTGTAGATCTTTATATATATTCTGGGTCCTTTACAGATTATATGTGTTGCAAATAACATTCTTCCTGTCTGTGGATTTTCTATATACTGTGTTATGATCCAGAGATGTTTTAGATTCCAATGCAGTAAAATGTATTAATCTTTTCCTTTACTGTAGTACTTTTAATGTCATGTGTAATTTTTTTCAATCATCCTAAACAATTACTAGTTTTAAACACCATGAAAACAGCTTAATGTTTTAGAAATCCTACCACTTTGTGCTGATGTATGAAAACTAAAAAGTGAACTTGAGTAGAAACTGAAATTGATCTCGTTTCATTGTCCAAGGTCAATGATATACAAAGAGTAAGCAAACAAAAGATAAAGGAAATTAGATATTTCATTGTTAATAATTTAAGGCATTATTGATAACAGTTTCTTCAAATCATACTAACATTTCACATTTCATTTAAAGATAAGTATGGTGTTATACTAGGGCGTGTGTACATATACATGACTTATTACATTGTCGGGAATTTCTAAGAATCTGAGAAAACTGAAGCTAATACTTCAATGAAAAGATGCATAATTCATCCTGAAGTGAAAAAAATACCCAAAAAAATACATTTTAAAACTAAGTTTAAGGAATAATTACCAAATTGTAATACATGAGTTTATTCATACTCCCAAAGTCAATTACTTGTTTTTGTTCAGTTACACAAATAGTTCAGTTATGGTCACAAATGAATGAAATATCTAAAGTGCAAGGCTAAGTTTGATTTTCATTTACAATACCAGATAAAACAGATTTAGATAACAGGCCATTAGCTGGGACTTACAGTTAAGGGACAAGATTGTAAAAACATTTTGGCAAGGAACTCATCAACGTAAGTGATGCTTGATTTTTAGCACAAATTTCCTCCATGTTTTACTTCTGTGCTTTATCTATTTCAAAATACTGCTTTAGTGTAGGGAGCGAAAATCCAGGTAAAAGTCATCTAAGTGAACATCCACTCTACTCTTTCCTATATCCCACTCTACAATAACAAATAATTAAGGGATTAATATGTTTAAAAGGATTTGGGCAAACAATATGATATTACCTTTTACAGGTATTTTGCAGGCATAATATTATTACCTTTTACAGATCTAAACTAAAACATTTCATAATCCATGTTACCTATAAAACAGTTTTAACAGAGTAATATCACTACTGAAGAGTTGCCTTTTTGTTTTTACCCGGAACTGATCCCACAGTGGGGGAGTAGGGAAATAAAATACAAATTCCCACCTTTGAAGTTCTACCATGAAAAATTTCAGCTGGGAAGATGATTTTCCTTTTACGGTGACTTCTCCATTATCCATAATATTAAGGAATAAAAATGGATATAGAAAATCCACTAAGGGTTCCAAAAACTCATTTTGGAACACCACTTCATTCTCTAAAATCATCAAATGATCTAACAGAGAGGCACGAAAGGAGGAAGAGGGCTGTTTTGTCTTTCCTACTTTACTGTACATGTTCATTAACAAATTGAGGTGTTAATGAGCACAAAAGTATCTAAAACACGGTCCAAACAAGAAATAAAGAACAAGTAAATCCAACTTACTTAAGCTGTGCTCTCAGGATATGAAAAGGCCAAGCTAAACCACACTCTCTATGTCCCACAGAACTCAACAGAGCCAACCCTGCATCATCCTGCTCTCACCCTAGAGTGTTTGCTTGGGAGTAACACCAAGCCACTTTCCAGCAAAGTCTTTAGGGGTCAGTTAGGGATATGTTGTCATTCAACCACACTGGCAGCCTCTCTCTCCAGAAATTATGACAGGCATGTGTTTTTAAAATCAGGTCTCCCTATTTTCTAAGACAAGGACTGGAATGCTGCCTTTAACATTTTTAGCCGTTATTAAACCAAAAGCATTTTAGTTTCTATTGAAATAATAATATAGCTTCTATTATTTCATCTAAGTATTTAACATTCTTTCTTTGAATAGCTTTCATTTTTAAAATCAACAATGTTTGTCTAGCTACTTATATTTTAAATCAGAATAAATTCAAGTATTAAATTTATACTCAAAGCATCTAGAGGTCCCAACTGAAAAGAAATTCAGTCCCACTCTGGTTATATTGGAAGTCTATTGTGTCAAGGCTTAAAAATTAAGTGGACCATTGGTTGGGATATGGATATGGATATGTATTTTACAACAATTTCTTCCTAATACATATATTCCCTATAGAAAATCTGAATGAAAGTAAAACAGAAAATAAAACCTCCTAATCACACCAACAAAAATATAAATATCAGTCACCAACCAGTTTTTTTTCTTCAGTGTAAATGTGTATCTATGTATTTCAAACAGAAATTGGCTTTATTCTGTATCAATTTTATTGCAATTTTAAAATATTATGTCAAGAACAACTTCTCATGTCATTAAATCCTCCTTGAAAGCCTGTATTAACGGTTGTACAATATTTCAATTGGTGGATATATTATTCTATTGTAGTTGCTTCCAATAATTTTGCTATAATAGCAAACGTGTATAAATCTTATCAGCAATTTTTTTTAATGTTTATTTATTTATTTTGAGAGAGAGAGAGCACAAGCAGGGGAAGGGCAGAGAGAAGGGAGAGAATCCCAAGCAGGCTCTACGATGCCAGCACAGAGCCCAATGTGGGGCTCAAACTCACGAACTGTGAGATCATAACCTGAGCTGAAGTCAAAGGTCAGATGCTTAACTGACTGAGCCACCCAGGAGCCTCTGCAGTTCCTTTTTTTTTTTTTTAATGTTTATTTATTTTTGAGAGCGTGCATGCACACGCTAACCAGAAGGGGAGAGGCAGAGAGAGGGAGCAAGAGAATCCCAAGCAGGCTCCATGCTGTATGTGCAGAGCCTGACATGGGGCTCAATATCAGGAACCAAAAAATCTTGACCTGAGCTGAAATCAAGAGTTGGAACCCACTAAACCACCCAGGCACCCTTATCAGCAGTTCTTAACATGGCCTTGGAAGAGATCCCTAAAAGGGGAACTACCAGGTCAATGGGATGCATTCTTTAAAAGTGCGTCTTGATAGGTATTACTTACTAGAAATAACAATTTATACTTCCACCAGCAGTGTATGTGAATGATCATTTCACTGTAGCCTTCTCACCTGCACAGATGTTTATCATTTTATTACAACTTGACTCAATTGTTAGATTGAAATGATATCCCCTTGTTTAATTTGGGTTTCTTTGATAAAGAGAAACATTTTTTTAAGTTTATTTATTTATTTTGAGAGAGAGTGAGTGACCAAGGGAAGGGCAGAGAAAGAGGGAAAGAGAGAATCACAAGCAGCCTCCACGGTATCAGCACAGAGCCTAATGTGAGGCTAGATCCCAAGACCATGAGATTATGACCTGAGTGGTAACCAAGAGTTGGTCGCTTAACAGACTGAGCCACCCAGGTGCCCTGTTAAAGAGAAATTTTTATTTCATCTATGATGAATGGTGTCTAAATGCTCTTTACATATTTTATGTAAAGGTTTTATGTAAAATAATATACAATTGTATGCAAATCAACAAGAACAAAACCTTAATAATAAAATATGTAGTTATCATATATACATATATATTTGTGGCAAATAATTTCCCTAGTTCATTATCTAGCTTTAAATTTATGTGTTAAATGACCTAGCAAACATACTCCTAGGTATGTATCTAAAAGAAATGAAAATATACATCATAAAAATTTGTACAGAATGTTCATAATAGCATTACTCATAATACCCAAAAAATGGAAATATCCCAAATTTCTATCACATGATGAATTAATAGACAAAATGTGGTACTATACACATACAATGGAATACCATTTGCCCATAAAAAAGAATGAAGTGGGGCACCTGGGTGGCTCAGTCAGTTAAGCATCCGACTCTGGATTTCGGTTCAGGTCATGATCTCACAGTTTAGGA
Organism: Prionailurus bengalensis; assembly: GCF_016509475.1. Classification (NCBI taxonomy): domain Eukaryota; kingdom Metazoa; phylum Chordata; class Mammalia; order Carnivora; family Felidae; genus Prionailurus; species Prionailurus bengalensis. Next base: position 65,176,972 of record NC_057354.1, read on the forward strand.
GTTTAAGCCCCGCATCTGGCTCTGCACTGAGAGTGCAAAGCCTGCTTGAGATTCTCTCTCCCCCTCCCCTCTCTGCCCCTCCCATGCTTGTGCTTGCTCTTTCTCTCTTCCAAAATAAATAAATAAACTTAAAACAAAAAAGAAAAAAATGAAGTAATGACTTGTGCTACAGCATGGATGAACCTTGAAAATATTATGCTAAATGAAAGAAGCCAGTCACCAAAAGCCACATACTGTATGATTCTATTTGTATGAAATATCCAAAACAGACATATTTATAAAAACAAAACAGATTAGTAATTGCCTGGGGCAGGGAAGGAGGGGGCAGTAGAGAGTCACTGCTAATGGTCACCAGGCTTCCTTTTAGGGTGATGAAAATGTTCAAAAATTAGATAGCAATAATAGTTTCATAACCCATTGAATATATAGAAATTCACTGACTTGTACATTTTAAATAGGTGAATTTATGTATGTATGTATGGTATGTGATCATATCTTAATAAAGCTGCTTTTAAAATCTTATGTGTTAATATACTGTAGTCTATTAAGACTTACCAAAAAAGTATATTTGTCTCTTACTCTAACTCTAGAAGTTTTTAATACTGCATATGTTTTGAAGCTATGTTGTTAGATAACATAGAATGTTCAGGGCAATTACATCTTTTTGGGAAACTGTATCTGTTATTAATATGAAATATCCCTTTTTGACCTCGTTAATGCATTTTCCCTTAAATTCTATTTCATCTGATACTAGCAGTACTATGACTTGCTTTTTCATTTGTGTGGAATATTTTTCTCCACATTTCTAATTTCAAGGTTGCTTTTTTCTTTAGAACTATCTCACACAGACATACAGCTAAGAGCTGTGTTTTATTTTTAAAAGTCTGGGATTCTACTACAAGGGGAATTCAACCCATTCACCTTTACCTATTACCTATACTTATTCCTGTCATCACATACTTTATTTATTTATGATACTTCCTTGTTTTCTCCGCCTTCGGTTGGAATGATTAACTTCTAATTTTTTAGTCTCATGATTTACATTAAATGTCCTATTTGCGATTATTCTTCATACATTTCAGATTATGCTTCTCTAAACAAGTGTAGAGCTAATCTATATCTTTATCGTTTTCCTGAAAAAGAATCCTAATACTTCACTTCTTTTTCTTCTGCCTCCCATTTTAAGCTGACATATTTAAAGATGAACATCATAGATCAGAAACTATGAGGCTCAACATTTTACTGCACATGTGTGTACTGTAAAGCTCTCCACTGTTTCTTTACCTCAATACTGTGTCTTCATGACATGCCTTTCCCTTCTTTGGTCCCTACCCCCCCCTTTTCGGGCTCAGGAGTACTTCCATAAATAATTCTTTCAAAGAAGATCTGTAACAATCCAAAAAGGTAAATCACTGTAGGTCCAAAAATGTTTTTATTTTCTGTTCACATTGAATTGCTGATTTATCTGAATATAGAATTATGGGCTCAAATAAAATTTTTCCCACAACTTCAAAACTACTGCATTTTATCTTGTATGACTTGTTTTTCCCTATAATAGGACTGCTTCTTTTCTTTGGAAGTGAATTGTGTGCTCTCTGGAAGCTTTTAGTCAGTTCCTCCTTTATCACTAGCATTCTGTAATTTCATATGAAGGTGTCTGAGTGTAGGTCTTCAGTTATTCTTTTATTCAGTACTCACTGGGCTTTTTAAAGACTTGTCTGTCATCAGTCTGGAGAAATTTCCTCCTATCATTTCTGTGAGTTTAACTCTCTTCCATTGTCTTTATTTGAATTTTCTGGAAGATGAATGTTGAAGCTTTAAAATGGCCTCAAAACAAAACAAAAATAGAAAAAAAAAAAATAAAATGGCCTCTATATATGACTTTTTGTTCATACTGTCCATCTTTCTCAGTTTAAGACTGCATTCTGAAGAATCTCTTAGCTCGATCTTTCAATTCATTAATTTCTTTCTAGCTGTGTCCACTTTATTCCATTTGTGTTGGTTTTTTTTTTTTATCTTGACAAGCGTGTTTCTTAATGCTAAGATTGGTTTAATTCATTCTATCCTAGGTTTGTTTTATACATACAATAACCTCTCTTACCTCTCTGAATATTAATTTTAGTTATTTCAAAGTCTATTGCCTATTCATGGTTTGTTATTTTTTGCTTATTACATTTGGTGCTTCTTTTTGCTAAGATAGGTTTCCCTCAAATGTTTAGTGATTCTTAGTAGCAAAGTCATTTCAGAGCCTCCATTTGTCTGTGTGTGCTGTTTTTGTTTACCATCTCACGAACTGCGAGATCAAGCCCCACCGTCAGCGCAGAGCCTGCTTGGGATTCTCTCTCTCCCCCTTTCTCTGTCCCTCCCCTGCTTGCTCTAACTCTTTCTCTCTTTCTTTGATGCCAGTAGCTTATTAGCCTACCTGGGTTATCTAGCGTCTGGTGATAATGTAGGGAATGTGAGATATGATGCCTGGTGTCAGGCATATGTCAGGAGTTTGTCTTCCCAGCATGAGGCTCCTTGAGCTTCCTGACAATCAGAGGCTACCTGAGGGATCTCCCAGCCTCTCTGTGGCCTCTGGATTATACCCAGTGCTTCAGCTTGGATTCATGGTATATGGAGGAAGGGCGTCAGTATGGGACTAGTCACTGTATGTGCATTTCCTTATCTAATACTACAGGCCTCCTCCCCACTACTTGAACATGACTGGTTTGAGAACACTATTGATCTGTATATTTTGAGCTATCGCTCCATCAGGTTTTATTTTTCCATGGATTTGCTTCTTCATGCTTAAGACCTTTCAGGAATTCCTGAAATTTCCATCCACCAACCCTTTCTTCTTTTCCCATGTTATCAATTTATTCATGTAAATACATGTTTATACGGATACCAATAAACATGTTCACCTTCTCTGTCATCTTGTGGAAGGTCGAGCTGTGGATATGACAGTGGTAGTGGTAGTGCAGTTAAAGGATATCATAAGATATGACAGTTTACCATCTTGATCACTTTCTCAGTGTCATTATTTGCTGAGAAGCATGTATTCCAATGTTAACATGACCGTTCCTCTAAATCTCAGACTTGTATATACAACTTCTATTTGCCATCTCTTGGATTTCTTACAGGCATCTCAAACTTAACGCATCCAAAATTGAATTACTCATCTTATCCCCACCAAATCTGTTTTAGTCAGGCGTCATCCACATACCAGGACCCTTGGAGCAAATTCTGGACAATTCCCTTTCCTCCAATTATTACCAAGTAGTCCCTGCAAGAGATTTAACTTCTTTCCATGTCTACTGCTATTAACTTTGTCCAAGCCACATCATCTCTCACCTGAGCTATAATAAGTCTCTGAACTGGTCTTAACTGCTTCTCCTCTTCCCTTCTAAGGCATTCTCCCCAGATTAGCCAGAGCCAATGTTTAAAAATACAAATCTGATCATATCATTCCCTTGCATAAAGCTCTACCATTACTTCTCACTGCTACTGGAATGAATTCCAAACTCTTTCATGTTAAATGCTATATATCTGAAGAATCTGGAGGCTAGGTCTCTGCTATTTATTAAAGACTTTTTTGATGCCAATAGCTTATTAGCTTGCCTGGGTTCTATGAGCTTGACTGTTCTTTGTTCTACTACCTTGCTGAGGCATTCCACAACTTCATCTTGAACTAATATAGCCACAATTCCTCTTAACTACAATGCCTATATAACAAAATTGCTTAGTTGTACTCTTTAGATACTAGGCATTTCTATCTATCTAAAGCTAGGTCTGTCCTTTCAGCAACAATCCTTCCCAAATGAACACGGCAAAGGTCTAGATGCTTCTTAGTCTAACTTGCTATAAAATGGGAATACTCTGAGGCACCTGGGTGGCTCAGTCGGTTAAGCCTCCAACTCTTGATTTCAACTCAGGTCATGATCTCACAGTTCGTTGGATCAAGTTCTACTGTCAGCAGAGAGCCTGCTTGGAATTCTCTCTCTCCCCCTTTCTCTGCCCCTCCCCTGCTTGCTCCAGCTTACTCGCTCTTTCTCTCTCTCACTCTCATAATAAACAAACATTAAGAAAAATGGGGGGCACCTGGGTGGCTCAGTCGGTTAAGCATCTGACTCTCAGTTTCAGCTCAGGTCATGATCTCATGGTTTTGTGAGTTCAAGCCCCATATAGGGCTCCAAGCTAACAGTGCAGAGCCTACTTGGGATTCTCTGTCTTCCTCTCTCTCTCTCGCTCTCGCTCTCGTTCTCACTCTCTCTGCCCTTCCCCCACTTATGCTATCTCTGTCTCTCTCAAGATAAGTAAATAAACTTAAAAAATTTTTAAAGAAAGAAAGAGAAAGAAAGAAAGAAAGAAAGAAAGAAAAGAAAAGAAAAGAAAAGAAAAGAAAAGAAAAGAAAAGAAAAGAAAAATGGGAATACTCCCAGAGGGCACCTAGCTGGCCCAGTCAATAAAATGGGAAAACTCCCAGTTAAGTCTAGTATATTAGTTCAGGCTTTGCCAATGTGTGATTCTGAATAAAAATCTTAACTACTGTAGGGCACAGCTTCCTTTTCTGTCAAATAATTTCTAAAATCTCTTCCATTTCTAGTGGTCACAGATTCCGTGCTCTAATACATTTCCTTAAAGAAAAGTATAGAACGTATCATTCAGCTCCCATGGCAATTACACAGAAGATAACATTGATTTCAGGTTTAGAAAAGACTTGCATTGAAGAGAAAAATAATTCAACTCAAGGTTTCTAAAGATAAGCTACCATGGATTCACTTTGCGAAGATTTAGTGTCGGCCTTGATTGCCCAATGAACACATACGACCTCAAGAACTGAAAATACAGTAACAACAAGAAGCACCACTACCACGACTACTACACAGTAACAATTGAAAGGCTTTAGCTCATCCTGGGTAATGGCCAAAAATTAATTATAATAATCAAATAGGAACAGAAAAAAGAAAGAAGGCACAGTAAGTACCAAAGGCTTCTTCCTCAAAGATCAATAAAGATCAATATTTCATACTGGTTTACACAAAGAGCCAACATATTCACCTTGCTTCATATCCTCTCCTTTTTTATAATAATGGTAAAAGGAGAGACTCTCTGGATTAAGTTACTAGTTGGAGCTAATGTTTTAATAATCTTTAAATCGGACTACAGTCAATTCTAAATCTTGATCCAAACCATAAACACCAGAAGAAAAGTTCCCTCCTTCCCTAATAACATAACTCCTAACTACCTTCCCATAAACTGTAAAACCTTTGGAAGTGGGAATCTATTTCCACTGACACCTAATTACGGTGCCAAGTTTGCATACTATTGATGGGTTTCATAAAGTAAATGACCCACACTGCTTTACCTGGTACATTCCGACTCCAATGTGCTTCGGCTCAATTTTCACCAGCTCAGCTAATGGGTCTTGTACACGCCTTGCTATGGAAACTGAAAAAACAGAAAATAAGTATGGCTTAATGTGAAAAGCAGTATCCAGATAATTACTTATGTTACTTCCTCATAATGCAAGTATTTAATTCCTTCCCTCTTCTCCCACACAAGGAGACCAGCAATTTAAGTTTCAAAGTATCTCTTTTTTTTTTCACACAAAAAAAGTAAAGGCAAAATTTCAGGATTAATTTTGTTACCAGAATCCCTAGGCATTTCTGAGCACAAACAGGTTGAAAGGGTTATACATTTGGAAAAACACAGGAAACAGTTACTATGCGTACACAATTATCTGTTCATTCTTTGAACACAGCATAGTAGGGCACCTCACGCTTTAACAAACAAGTATATATATATTTGTTTTACTTTTAAATAATCCTGATTATGACATACATTTGCACATCAAATATGTTACTAGGACAAGATCCTGATAATGATGAGTAACTGACGGAATCATATTTTACTGCAACCAGAGACCACATCAGTTGCTTGTTGAACACACTTGTACTGCCTTAAATACGATTGCAAGTTTGACTGTGATCCGAGTCTCAAATGCTTGACTCTTAACACATTCACAGTTCTAAATCACAACCCTTTCTTGAACATCACAATCCATGTTCAAGAGATTTGAGTTAGCTTCAAACATTCCTTTATCTGTTGTCATGGTTTTATACTTGGTCATCATTTATTGTCTTTTTTTTTTTTTTTTTTACAAAATGTTAACAAAATTTCATATCTAATTTAGATTAAAAGACAGATTTAGCTGGAGAAAAGAAATGTAATATGAATACTAAGGATGCCTCCAAAGACAGCTTTTTTTTTTCTTTTCCCCAGTAATATAGTTACATTGGGTCCTTACCTACAAACAGCTTTCTTCTAAATTCAAGAAAGTTAGTCACTGTCATCTACTTACACAGACGGTTGGATGAAATACAAACTCAGTTAGTGAAAACATGAAGGCCATCAGAGGAGATTCCATGCCTGTTCTTGTGTTAAACTGTTCAAGGTCTGGCAACAGACGCCACCTCATGTAAGGGACTATCATGTTCTCTTGTCACTGATTTGTACCATCTCTTCACCAGAGATAAGACCTACTCTGAGCATCAAGTTCACTGCATGGTCACTCAAGTCTTTTTCATATCTTTATTATTACTTCTAACATACAGTGACAATGGCAGCTTACAAAGCTAGCAGACAGCGATAAGCTGGTGTCATATAATCTGCCTATTTCCCCACCAAAGAGATGGGAACTCCAAGGCCTTCACATACACTTTCTTTTCAAACCTCACAAAAGGTTAATAATGAGTGCAAGCACTGCAGGTTACAGGGGAAATGCCTCCCCCCAGTAATCACACGTATAATTACACAGTAAGAATAGATGCCACCAGGGAAACATCTCATAGTCTCTGAAAGCAAGCAGCATTCCTTTATTCTAGCCAATAAGACTGATTTTCAAACACATACATAGTCAAAATACTTTCAGATTTAAAACAAAAAACAAACAAGAACCCACAACAGTAAACCAAGTGAAAAAATACAGGCATCAGAACATTCATTGCAGGAAGGCAATATTAGAAATAATAATAAAAAAAAAGATATTAAATAAGTAAATCTCTCAAATCTACCCCTTCAGGAAAACCCACATTATGAAAATCTATACTTAGAAACTGGTTAGACAGTTGTATAAGTTGTTAAGTGTGAGCAGATTTCCATATTTTAAAAAGTTTTTCAATACACAAAAGGGTTTTAACTTATTTTCGACCTGGTTCCTCCCTAACTGGTTCACTGCTAGCATCTCCTCTGTTCATCCTGATATTGCTAAATGCAGCAACAATAAACTGGACATGACAGTTCTCCAGTACGTCCTAAGAGCCTCTGGAATTACAGTGTCCCCAATACACAACCTCTATATAGATCCTAATATTTCCAGAATTGGTGTTTTGCTTTCAGATGCTACTCACTCTACAGAGCATAAAAACCCAAGCATGGGAGAGATGGGAGACAAGAGGAAAATGACCATTGTTCATTTGAAGGATGTTCATTGTTCTTGAAGGAGGTAACTTAAACATTGTTGGAAGTAGCACTGGAAAGTTGTATGTCCAGGCTTTCAAGAGAAGATAGTGCTGTCAGGGTACACAAGAAAGAAGTTATTTAATTAACAGTAATGCCTACCCGCAGGTTGAGAATGATCAGGCTGACAACAGATTCCTGAAGGTAAGAGACAGATAGGTAGCTCAGGCAAAGGGAATTATATAGAGTGCTGATAAAGAGACTGAAGAGAAAGGAAGAGTCATGGCCCAAAGGTTGGGGGCACATTCACACTGTGAGATAGAGAAGAAAAGGTTGACATAGTGAAAGAGACAGAGAATAAACAGGGAGGAAAGCATAGCCGTAGATAGAAAACAAAATTCTAGAAAATGTTTAACACAGAGTTACCATATGTCCCCCAATTTTTACTCGTAGGTGGTATACACTCAAGAAAAGTGAAAACATATGTCTACATAAAATGTTATTCATGAATGTTCATAGCAGCATCATTTATAACAGCCAAAAAAGTGAAAGCAACCCAAATATCTATCAACAGATGAACGAATGAACAAAATGTGATATACTCATACAATGGAAAGTTATTTGGCAATGGGAAGGAATGAAGTGCTGATACATGCTACAGCGTGAATGAACCTTGAAAATATTATGCTAAAGTGGAAGAAGCCATGTACAAAAGACCACATGTTGTAATGATTCCATTTATATGAAATGTTGGCAATAGGCAAATCCATACAGACAGAAAGTAGATTCGTATTTATCAGAGGCTGGGGGGAAGAGGGCAAGGGGGACTGTTGCTAATGGGTGCTGGGTTTCTATTTGGGATGAAACTGTTCTACAGTTAATAGAGGTGATGGCCGCACAATTCTGACTACTAAAACATACTGACTTATCCACTTTAAAAGGGCAAATTTGAGGCTGTGTAAGTTATATGTCAATGAAGTGGTTATGTATTTTTATTTTTTTTTTAGGTTTATTTATTTATTTTGAGAGAGAGAGAAAGAAAGCACAAGTGGGGGAGGAAAAGAGAGAGGGAGAGAGAGAGAGAGAATTCTAAGCAGGCTTTGCCCTGCCAGAGAAGAGCTCGACGTGGGGCTTGAACTCATGAATCATGGGATCATGACCTGAGCTGAAATCAAGTCAGATGCTTAATCAACTGAGCCACCCAGGCACCCCTATATTTTTTTAAATGTAGTATATCCAAACATATGCCAAATACTATTTTGCCCACATGATGTCAATATATCTCTATATCACTGTTACTATTCACCATTGTTCAGGAAATTCTAGTCAACGCAACTGAACAAGAAAAGGAAGGTATAATTACTGAAGAGATAGGAACTAGATGATGATGATGATGACGACGATTTGCAGATGATGACTGACTACCTAGAAAACCCAAGCAAGTCAACTGAAAAAATATCAAAACTAGCAACATTTCAACTGGCTGGTTTTAAAAGACACCCAGACAATAACTAAGCAGTACCATATGCCATCAACAACCAATAAGAAAATACCACGGAGGACAATCCATTTACTGTGTTGTATATTGCCTGCGAGTAATAAAAATAAGTGTACAGGGGCCCCTGGATGACTCAGTCGGCTAAACATCCAACTTTGACTCACAGTTTGTGAGTTTGAGCCCCACATCAGGCTCTGTGTCTGACAGCTCAGAGCCTGGAGCCTGCTTCTGTATCTCCCCCTCTCTCTGCCCCTCCCCTGCTCATGCTCTGTGTCTGTCTCTCAATAATAAATAAATGTTAAAAAAAAATTTTTTTATGTGTACAGAACGTAGATAAAAGTGCCAATTTAACAGAAAGAAGTTCACTTTACATTCTAGAGATTTAAAAATATTAATTAAATGGCTCTAAAATTTATATGGAAAAAAAGAAATGCATAAGAAAAGCACCATTAAGGGGCATCTTGGTGGCTCGGTTGGTTAAGCATCCGACTTCAGCTCAGGTCATGATCTTGTAGTTCTGAGTTCAAGCTGTGCATCAGTCTCTGTGCTGACAGCTCGGAACCTGGAGCCTGCTTCCAATTCTGTGTGTGTGTGTGTGTGTGTGTGTGTGTGTGTGTGTGTGTGTGTGTCTCTCTCTCTCTCTCTCTCTCTGCCCCTCCCGCGCGCGCGCGTGTCTGGTGTGTGTGTGTGTGTGTGTGTGTGTGTGTGCGCGCGCGCGCGCGCGCGCATGCGCTCTCTCTCAAAAATAAATTAAAAAAAAACATTAAAAAAAGATAAGTGCCACTAAAAGAAGATTAAAGCAAATCACGTCATAAGCCACAGTAATTGAGAGCTTCTTGCATTGTGGCACATTAGACCAATGAAAAGACGACAAAAAGGATACATAGGAATTTAGTCTTTAATATATGGTAACTTGTTAAATGGGAAAAATGTAACTCGATGTGTAAAGGGAGACAACTCAACTGCTACTGAGACAAAATTAAGCATTAGAGGGAAAAATTCTGTTAGTTACACCAAAAAGAGGGGCAGGGAGCACAGACTGAGTGCTAAAGGTAAGCAACCAGAGCTTCAGCATGTGGTTAGGCAGGATGTACAGTGTACAACCTGCACCACTGTATGTAGCACCCTTGAAAGCACTGTTTCCCTCTCCTTCATAATATGCCTTCTATCTGAAGGATAAAAAGGTATGGGTTTTGGTCTTCAGTTCTATGAAATATCTAGAATCTTAAAGCTTCTAAAGCAAATAAACTTCCTGCTTAAAAGACTGTAATAACTGTATTCTCCTAAATCTGCCTTATTCTGGGGTTGCCTGGGTGGCTTGGTTGGTTGAGTATCCAATTCTTGATTTTGGTTCAGGTCATGATCTCAAGGTTAGTGAGATTTAAAAAAAAATTGCCTTATTCTGTTATCTAAAAATATGACATATTCTGTTATCTAAGAATATCAAAGTGGAAATTTTTATTTCTAAAGTCCAACACTCACCTCATTTTAAATTTCCCCTTGCCATCAGGCAGCAACAGAGGAAGGTAAGTAAAATTTCCCAGTGCTGTCTTTTTTCATTCAACAACTCCAAATAAGAATTTTTTCATTATAAAGCTTATTAATGATCTTGATCCCCTAATTAATAACTACATTTCTGAACAAGAAGCTGACAAATCTGTTGATCTGATAAAAATATTCTTTATCTTGATTGTGGTGTCAGTGGTTGTGGTTACCCGACTAGTTTAAGCTTTTCAAAATGCATAGACAAATTCAAAAATTCACCTAAAAAGGGTGAATTTTATTTTATGTAAAGTTTATTTAAATGAATGAAATATCTTTCATTTCTCTAAGGATGTAAAAGTTTTTCTTCTTTTTCTAAAGTCTTTATTTCACCCAAGTGGCTTCTGTACTGTCCCCTCCCCCCCCCCCGCCCCCACCATCTATCTTTAACAGTGTAAGTTTCCTTAAATGACAGGTGACCCTTGACTGTCCATCAGGAAGAGGGTACCAAAAAGCTGCCTCTAAGTGCTTTGCCTAAATGTGAAGTTTATCAGCTGTGGGCTTCATTATATGGTGATTTGGCCCATTTCGGTTTGTACCTCTCATCTGAGTTCTTTAGGTATTTTCTCTTGTCTAGGTGTCAGAATTCCCCTATCTCCTGCATGGAGGGCTTAGTGCTCTCCAAGATCTCTACATCAGCATGTAAGTAATTCTTTAATCCCTTCTTCAGTAGGTATCCCAACTCTCATGTATAACCTGTGTCCTCTAGTATACAGACTTTCTGTTTAGCCCTCTCCAGAGAAACAAATCTCCAGTCTTCTGCAAAGGTGAAAGAACAATCACTTAACTGTGTGGAATGGAAGGTCTTTTTTTTTTAATTGAAGTGAAATTACGTAACATAAAATTAACCAATGAGTACAATTCAGTGGCATTTATTATACTTACACTGTTGTACAAACCACCACCTCTATCAAGTTCCAAAACAGTTTCAACGCCCCCCAAAGAAAACCCTGTACCCATTAAGCAGTCCCTCTTCATTTTCCCCTCTTCTCAGTGCCCGATGACAACCAATCAGCTTTCTGCTTTTATAGCTCAGCCTATTTTGTACATTTCATATAAATGCAACCATACAATATGTGGCGTTTCGTGTTGGCTTCTTCTACTCAGCATGTTTCCAAGGTTCATCCATGTTGTGGCACATGTCAGTACTTCTTTTCTATGGCTAAAAATAATATCCCATTGTATGGATATACCACATTTTGTTTATCCATTCAGCCACAGATGGCCTTTGGGTTGTTCCCAGCTTTGGGCTATTGTGAATAGTGCTGCTATAAGCACAGTGTACAAGTATTTTGTTTGAGTCCTTGTTTTCAACTTTGAGTATACACCTAGGAGTGGAATTGCTGGGTTTAACTCGGTCTAATTGCCCTTTAAACAAAACTTTCAACCAATCCTCTTACTTTAGACCCACCCACTGCCCTCACAAGATACTTCTAAAGGTAACCTGGTGAATTTCCTGAACCTATAAGGGTTCCATGACCACTTCAGGTTAGTTCTGTTTTCTACATGCTCTCTTAGTATTCAACTCTCTCAAGTTGGCTACCTTATTTCTTATTCAGTCATCTGCTTTCTAGCTTCAAAATGATTGTTGCTGTTCTTTCCTCTCCATCCTCCTTGTCCTGAGTTTCTGCCTTCTTTCTGTCATGTTACTGTCATTTTGGTGGGAGTTCAGAAAGGAGTAAAGGAATAACAGGTATACTCAATCTTCTTTTTTAAGTCAGAAATCTATAATAAACATTTTAATATCACCTACCTACTATTCTATCTATCCAGTTGAAATGCCTCTCATGTATGATGAACTTATTATGGGAGACTATAAGCACATATAAGGATAACCTCTGCTTTCAATAAGCTGACAAACAGGTCAGAAGATGTAGTGATCGGAAGGTCATCTTACGTTATGTTTAACACTGTATGAATGTTAAGGTTCTGTTACGTTCAGACAGAGTAAACTTACAGAGGGTTAAAAAGTAAAACCCACACCATAGGTAGCATAGGTCTCAAATGAAGTATAAAGTCATCCCTGGCATCAGTCACTAGGAAAGAGAAGGACCTCTGGTCAGAAATCAGGAATTGAAAAGGTGGCGGCCCTAGAAAACCAAGAATGGAGACTCCGAGCTTCTTTCAGTATTTGCCTTCAGGACCACTCCTGGAAGACTCAATATGTCTAGGTAGATTTTTTCAGTTGATATGGATCAAACATAGTCACTGCCATACGAGAGCAAGCTGAATCACAGAAGGAAGGCATACCTGTGGTGAATCACACACTGAAGACACAGCCAGCCTTTGGAATCTGAGTAAGTAGGACCATATAATGATTCCTCTTTTTTTTTTATTTAAAAAAAATTTTTTTAAGGTTTTTATTATTTATTTTTGAGACAGAGAGAGACAGAGCATGAATGGGGGAGGGGCAGAGAGAGAGGGAGACACAGAATCGGAAGCAGGCTCCAGGCTCTGAGCCATCAGCCCAGAGCCTGACGCGGGGCTCGAACTCACGGACCGCGAGATCGTGACCCGAGCTGAAGTTGGACGCTTAACCGACTGAGCCACCCAGGCGCCCCAAATGATTCCTCTTTTTATTATCTCCTATTTTCAGAGAGTCTTGTTGGGATGTTGTAATCCTGTCTCACCCACAACACTGTGACAATTACCCACGTAGGCCAGTGGTGAAGAGGAAACAGCAGCCCCCGTAGCAGTGGGAGGTCTGAGAGACTGCCACCCCCCAGACAATATTTCTCTCAAACGTTCTGTTAGAAGATTATCTTTCAGTGCCACCAACTTGGAAGGTTTTGAATTTTATTATTTAAGAAAGAAAAGTATCCTTTTATTATAGAAGTACATATATATACACTTATTCATTATGTGGCCTCTTTAAGCCTTGGTTTCCTCATCTGTAAAGTGGGAATAATAAATGTCTCAAAGGGCAACTATGAGACTAAGGCAATTATTAGCAGTTCCCAATATGATTACTATATCTCCTCCTCCGACCGAGCACATGGCAAGGAGACAAAGCCCACACTGAACTGCTGTGACAGGGAAAAGTTTCACAGAAGGATCAAAATTTTGAGCTGGGATCTGAGCTTGAGAAGATGACCATGTTAGACAGAGGACTGTATCATGGAGCAAACAATCAAAGGGAAACTACAAGCTCTTTTGGATGTAAGTAGGCTTTTAGCCTCAGATTAATGCAAAAAATTTCAAATATGTATCTCCAGGTACATATTTCAAGAATAGCCAATGAAACTTGAAGAATAGCCAATGAAATTTTAAGTTAAAATTTTTTTTCAAAAGTCCCTCACAAAGTCTAAATTTCCAGCTATTACACAGAAAAATGTTCTGACCAGAGTTAACATTTTCCTTATAATACAAATTATTTTCACAGGACATATCAAACTATCTTAATTTCTTCACACACAAGATTTTAACTATTCCACAAAACAGAAACCAAAGCAACTTAATGTGACTAAACTCAAAGCAGGCTGTTTTAAACATTAAATGAAACCGCATTAGCAAGACAAGAGAAACTGGTCATCTGACAAATATTTAGCAATAAATTATGCGTGTTTAATTTGCAATATAAATATATTTAGGTTAATATATTAATTTTGCCAATAAAAAGTTATAATAAATATTTTATAGTAATAATATGAGATCTTAGAGTATCTTATTAATTTTATTATTAACTTTCAAGCATTTAATTTTACTAAAGGCATTTTGGGCTAATTTCTAGTATTCTTTCTCTTCTGTTCCATAATTCTAATTATCCTAATCAACCACTTTCTTCTTAACATGCCAATTCTTACGTATATATCTTCTAAATGATTTTGGATAAATATTTTGCTTGCTTAAAACATAAGTCCAAAGTATCACAATCACATGCTTTTGTGATGGTTTGTAGTTTCTTACCTGCACTTCTCAAATTAGGGTCCAGCCCCGGCATCTCTTTGTTAGCTTCAGGGCTGACACTGTAGATTGATGCCCCTGCTTCACTGACGATACTGAGAAGAAACAAAAGAGGGAATATAATTTTCCAAACTTTCTGCCTGGTCGAAGAAAATAAATGAATAAGACTGGGTATTATAAGAAAAAAAAAAACACCTGTTCTCTTTTTATTTCAGTGGTACCTATAGCATTTAATTTTTCATAAACATAAAGTGATCAAGTAATGTTTGTGTTTTGCACAGAGGAAATACAGAGGTTTATTATTTTTTAGGTTTATTTATTTTTTGAGAGAGAGAGAGAGAGAGAGAGAGAGAGACAGAGAGTGAGCGAGCGAGCAGGGGAAACGCAGAGAGAAGGGGAAGAGAGAATCCAAAGCAGGTGCCAAGCTGTCAGCGCAGAGCCCAATGCAGGGCTCGAATCCACAAACCATGAGATGGTGAGCTGAGTCAAAAAGCAAGAGTTAGATGCTTAACTGAGTCACCCAGGTGACCCAGAAATACACAGATTTAAATACATAATGAATTCATTCAGTTGTTTCCTGTCCATAGTAATTAAATAGATTATAGAAAAACACAATGGATACTCTCCCCTGATGCCAACTTCAAATTTCCAGAATACACTGAAATTCTCTTTATAATCCGCTGTTGACTGACACTTAATGACTCCCAACTGAGTTAACCATTCTAAAGCATCATGGAAAGCACATACACATGTGTGTGGATATGTACATACGTGGATATATACAAAAACCACTGCCATAGACACTTCTATTATTATTACTCAATTATAATGAACAACCACAATGTGAACAGGAAGGGGATCAGATGGGATATTATCCCACTTCTTTTCAGGAGAATCTAAAATCATCCTTCAGTAAACTTGAAGCCTTTGACCTCAGGCAGTTGGTCAAACCATTTCATTTCAGCATCTATTTAATCAAAGCATCCCATACATCATCCTCTTCCTTTCTTCTTTGCCTCCAAATACTTCATTCACCACTCTTCTGCAGCTGACCTGTTTATGGTGGTTGACATCACTACAGTTCATTCAACATTTTTTAAATTAGAGGCATTTTTTAATGACAAAACACGCAAAGAAACATCATCTACCCTTAGAATTTACAAGACCTATACCTCTCTGCCATGCCATCTAGGCATTAAGACTCAAAAGCAGAAACACATTAGCACTTAATTTTTAATCCACTATTAGAAACTTCTTCCCTTCTCTGTTCCTCAATATTTACTTCAATTATGAGACAAGTTTAGTGGATACCTTTTAACATATTGCCCCCTTTTAAGAGCTGAACACTGATAAAGAAAAGTGTGAAAAAGTTAGTTTGCTACCCCTTGTGTTTCAAGAACTCTTGACCGAACTTTGACAACAATTAAAAACCACCAAGATTTGAGAAGATTATTTTGGGGAATATGAAGATTTATTTTTTTTTGCAACCAAGTCTATTGTCCTAAATTTCATAATAGGAAAAATGAACACGCTGCGATTGAAAAGCAAGGCTGTTTATCCTGTTCCTCATCAATACTACCCTCAGGATATAAAAGGAGGTAAATGAGTGTGTATTACAAAATTTGCTTTAACAGATAAGTAATATGCCCAAGGTCATTTGGAAGGTAAACTACTGAGGTGGACTTGAACCCTAATCTGCTTGAAACCCAAGAATGAGCTCTTAACCAGCAGAAAGAAGCACAAATAACTTCTGAATAGCTTTACAACCCCTCATTAAAATGAAAACCCATATTTTTGTACTAAAATCTTTTTAAAGAAGAACCATTTTCTTAAATAATGGATCCAATGGATCCATAGGAGCACATTTCTCTCTTTCAATGCCTTCACTTCCAATCAAAAGGTAAAATGGGTTTTGTTTTCTGTGTCTAACAGAACCTAAAGCATGGAGAAGGTCAAATATGTTCTATGATTTCAGAGATGGACTTTAAAATGAAAAGGTGATTGTGCTTTTTCTTCAATATAAGAGTTAGATTCTGCTTATCTTCTACTATGTAATGATCAAGGAGAAAATGTAATGTCAAATAAAGCTTGAAGTGAAGAAAACTCTTAGTGTGGCATAATAGGATGTTAAAACCAACATACTAGAAGGGATTTTTCCGTTCCATCATAGTGGTACTTCCTTACCTGGGGCCCTTGGTCTTCTAGGCAAGGAAAAACAGGATTAATAAAAACTGTATACAAAATATTTGTGTTTACCCATTTTTTTCTAGGAAAAAGGATTATAGTTTTCACTGATTACTTAAAGAAATCCACAACCCCAAAAGAGGTTAGGAAGCACCATCACAGTATAAGAATATTCAGTCACTAGTCATGGAAAATCTGGTTTCAAACACAAATCAACAGTCTAACAAAGTTTTGTTTTGTTTTGTTTTGTTTTTCCTAAAAAAACCTAGAGCATCCATGAAGTGCAGCCTGGACCTATTATTAAGGGAAAAGAATATTTTTTAAAATTTCACCACAAATTTATTTTCTATCATTTCAAGAAGGCTCCAAAATTACCACTATTAAGTAAAGGAGACTGAAGTGGTAAATACAAATTCCAATTAACTGTGGCCTTTAGCAACTTGGTACCTGAGAATTTTCTGGGTGATTCACTGTCTCTTGGAAGGTATAATTCTCAGTAGACTGAGGGAAACTGTTGCAAAGAAAAACACTCAGATAATAAATATTCCTCCAAATACCACACTGCCACTTCTTTTAAACAGAGGAATACAAAACAGATGTGACACACTGCACCAAAAGATTTTAGATTAACATTAATATTAAATCAATACAAAATGTAGTAAATTTCATATGCTTTAGTTATTACATAGCATGGGTCCAATAAACAGTTCAGTACTAAGCACAGATCAGAATGCTCCAATAATCTAAATGAACAGAAAAACCTCAACACTGACTTCTTCAATATAAAACACTGAAGGACCTAAGAAGTGTATGTGGCAAGAATTAAATGAAACAAATCAAGCTGGGAGTGGTGATGATTTTTTCCAGGAGAAGCTGAGAAGAACAAAAGTTATAATGACCCCACCCCCATTCTGTTCACTCCTATTTGGATTTCAAGGATAGACATTCAGAGAGCATGCTAGATTTTATAAGCCACTTTCTGTGTATTGCAAGTTTCCCAATAAATTATTGGAAAAGTACTCCAATTTTCTCTAATATATTTTGAAAAAAGCAAAAAGGAACTTTACATAAAATTCAGACAGCTCCTGATTTAATAAATATTATATTCCCTAAAACAAATTTCTCTCAGGTGTAAAGAAACTGGACTCATAATCTTAGCAATTTGATTACTTTATTTTGCCATAAAGCAGACAAGACTTTGAGCAGAACTTAGTATTTGGGGGGAATTTAAATGAGAGAATTGTAAATGAACTAAGGGTTCAATATTATTACAGTGCTCTGAAATTCCTTCAATGAAATTGCTGGTACATGTAAATACCTAAATATATATATGGCAAATATCTCAAGTGTTAAAAATAGGAAAGTACATTTCAGGAGCTACCACTCTGGACTCACATTTTACCAGATATATATGTTACTGTAATAATGCTCTGTAATTAAATAGGTATTTTTAAAAACACTTAATCAAACTCAGCATGATTTTAGGGTCTCTTTTATTTAAAAATATACAAACCATACACTCAAAACTAAAAACTGGAATGCCCACAACACAGATGCATTTACTCTTAAATTCATTTTTTAAAATTTTAATAAAAACTCTTTAAGTTAAAAATGCTAAATTTTGTTATCTCAAGTAAAATTCAATATTACATAAATCTGACCATTTATCAATATAATTTTATTTTTTTTAAAGCTAGGCTTAAACTACAGAATTTGTAAGTATCTTCTGCCAAAAGAGATTGTATGTTGATGAATCTTTTAAAACCCAGTTCTCAAGTAGTTTTCTTAGAGTGACTATTCATTCTGACAATAAGAAAATGGTAATTTTCTTTTACGAAATTGAGATGGAGGGTGGGGATTCCTTTCATGAGACAGGGGAACTAGCCATTTGTTTTTTTAAGTTATTAGGCTAATAGTTTTCACATTCATTTACAAGGTTACATGATGTCTCCTCTCTTCTCCCCATTTCCCAAATATGAAAATAGCTTTGTTTTCTCTTATTTTAAATCACATGCCTCCTCACGTTAACAGGAGAATTTAATTCAAAGGTAATCTACTTAAATGAAAATGCAGTTATTTAGGAAGATATCAAAATCAGCCAGGATATATTGCTTAAATTAACAAAAACTGATGTGTTTTTAATTCTTTTCAAAAGTACATTGGAATTCCTCAAACCTTACTGTTAGCTAACAGATTTCATATCTTCCTTCTGCCCACCAAAAAAAAATAAATAATAATACACACTAACTACCAGGTTAAATGCACAGCTTATTTCACTACAGTTTTTAAAAATAATTGATCTAAAAACTCTTCTTCCAAATTTTCAGACTGAGAAACATTCATATGGAGAGAGAGTAAATGCTTTGAGCTAAGCTCTGCAACAAGTAATACATAGTACTAAAAAAGTTAGGCAACACAGACCTGGATTCTGTGCTCTGCACACAAGATAACCTGTTCTAAAGTATGAAAGGACAGCTGTTGTCCTTTAGGGATAGGAAACAAGGCCCAAACCAAAACCCCGTGAACACAAGGGGCTCTAGGATTTAATGGTTAAAGCACAAAGTTTATTTCTAGGACAATATCAAAGCAATTTTAAGTTCCTATATTTAGTGATGAACTGTCATTTCAGGGAGTTTCAAATGAGCAATGTCTAGTCACTTTAAAAACTAGGGTAACCTGGTGATGATAAGGAAGTAAGGAAACAAGCAAAATCATAAACTGTTAAAGAGGTTTAAGCTGTAGAACTCTTCTGGATGGTATCCTGAAAATATAAATCAGAAGTTAAAAAAATATGCATCCTTTCTGAATCAGCTATTATATTTTTAAGAATTTATACAAAAGATATTTAAAAATACACAAAAAATGAACAAGTGCTATTTGTCAGAGCATAGCTTTAATGGAAAGAAACTGAAAACCAAAACCCCTATCATTAGAGGGTTCATTAAATGAAAAGCTACACTGTCACTAAAAATTAGTTGCCAAAAACTAAGTGAAAAAAAAAATGGTTATAAGACTAAAACATGAGGGGTATTTGGGTGGCTCAGTCAATTGAGCTTCTGACTCGATTTTGGCTCAGATCATGATCTGGCAGTTTGTGAGGTTGAGACCCTGCGACAGGCTCTGCCTAGTTGGGATTCTCTCTACCTCTCTCTTTGCCCCTTCCCAGCTCATGCTCTCTCTCTCTCTCTCAAAATAAATACATAAACTTAAAAAAAAAAAAAAAAAAGGACTATGATAAGACCAATCTAATATTTTAAAATTTACCTAAATTTTTACATAAAAAGAAAAAAAGATTTATGTGATGTTAAAAGTGCTTAAATGAGTTACTCCTTTAATTGCATTCTTGTTTTTTTTTAATTTTTTTTCAATAGCCATGTAATATTTGTAAACAGAAAAAGTTTAAAATTTAAGTTTAAAATAACAATTGCTAATTGCCACAAAAGATGGTATCACATAGCACCCAACATTCTCTTTTATTCTACCAAACTTTCTTGTACAGTTATTAAAGTTATTTTGAATTTAATATGGGTAAACATATCATTTGTTACAAATAACTTCCACACATGGCTTCTAGATCTCAAACAATAAGTTTTATGACATTGCCATAACAAAAGAAAGCTGGAGCAGAAAGAACAAGTTCTCAATTTATACACACAGGCTAGATAAGAAACAAATGTATGATGAAAAATTTTACAAGAAATTACATATTTCATATATCCTTAAGTTTTACTCAGTCCTTGGCCTCTGAATCCACTTCCCAAGTTATCCTTCATGATCACCAAGGAACAATCAGTTCACTACCCACAGCGTACCAGAAGCAAGGTGACACGGTAGTGTGCCAGGAAAGCAGGGTGCGTGGGAAAAAAAAAAAAAAAACAAAAACCACTAAAAACAATATGGTGAAAGAGAAAAAGAAAACACACAAGCTCAAGATTTCAATAGCGCCAAAGTTCACCTTCAGATATGTAACACTAGCACCATCTGGTGGATGACTCGTTAGAAACAATTCAGTTGCTAGTTTTAAAAAAGAAAGAGAAAAAAACATAATTCCAAGCCTTCTTTCAAAATCTGAGCATTTTCCAAAGAGAATAAGCCTGGCAAAGGTACAGTAATCACACAGAGGACCCATCATAATCCCGGGAGAACTTAAAATGTCTACCAAAGGTGGGTACGTACTCCCAGATGGACATCCTATCATACCTTACCCACACAGCAAGA
Source organism: Prionailurus bengalensis (assembly GCF_016509475.1). NCBI lineage: Eukaryota > Metazoa > Chordata > Mammalia > Carnivora > Felidae > Prionailurus > Prionailurus bengalensis. Next base: position 65,197,760 of record NC_057354.1, read on the forward strand.
TTTCAACAGTACAGAATTCCCTCGGCTACCTTTCCTTCAGTGCTCCATACATAGATAAAAAGAACACTTTGCAGCCACAGAGAAAAAAAAAAAAAAAGGAAGACCCAAATTAGCAACTATGGAGCAGAACTTTAATTTGGAGTTTGAGCTTCCTCAGAGCACCAGCTACCTATCCTTCCAGGCTCTAAACAAACCAACGGTTAGTTTTGATGCTATTTAGTATCAGAGGTCTATGTTCACAAGGATGCTATGTCTCTACAGTGGACCACTGTGTCAAAATATTACGTTGAAATCACTGGTACTACTGGCAGTAGGACATTCAATGCCAGAGATGCCAAAAATCACTGGTATCTTCAAATGCTATTATAGGGGAAAGCAACAAACACACAGGCTATACTGTCAACAAACTGAAAGACAAAAAGGATGGAGAGCTTGTCTCCCATTTGGTTTTTTTTTTTTTAATGTTTATTTATTTTTTGAGAGAGACAAAGACAGAGCACCAGTGGGGGAGGGGGACAGGGAGGGAGATACAGAATCTGAAGAAGGCTCCAGGCTGAGCTGTCAGCTCAGAGCCAACACAGGTTCAAACTTATGAATGTGAGATTATGACCTGAGCCACAGTCAGACGTCCAACTGACTAAGCCACCCAGGTGCCCCTAGTCTCCCATTTGTAGGCTGGGTCCCTCAAGTGAGGTAGAAGCTACTCCTGACCAAGAATGGCTTCAGCAGAAGTGATCATCTCCACTACTCTCCACAGTAAGCATCCCTTTTATTCTCTCTCTCCCTTCCCTTCACCTTCTGCTTTCTCTTTTAAAAATCCCTTCTTTATTTCTTTTTCCCCATCTACGTTTGAGATCAACATGAAGTTGTCACAAGTACTGCATGGTACCACAAAGGGAGCTCAAGAAAAAGCTGCCACAGGGGCAACCACAAGGCCTGGAGCCTACGTGATGTCAGACTAAGCAAAAGGACAGGGCCTCCTGACTCCAAGACAAGAAAATCCGGCCCAAAGAGAGGAGCATTAACTGCAGAGGAAACTGTCGTCTGCAGCAGTACTGGAAACATTCCACGTTCACTACTGATAAGACACAAAAATAATAATGACCTGATTTTACAGTGAAAATGTCCTTTGGTCAACATTTTGAAATGTGTTGATTTAAAGAACATGATGTCAACCTATCTGCCGAGTCCCCTACCCCCATACATCAAAAAGTATGCTTCTGGGGCGCCTGGGTGGCGCAGTCGGTTAAGCGTCCAACTTCAGCCAGGTCACGATCTCGCGGTCCGGGAGTTCGAGCCCCGCGTCGGGCTCTGGGCTGATGGCTCAGAGCCTGGAGCCTGTTTCCGACTCTGTGTCTCCCTCTCTCTCTGCCCCTCCCCCGTTCATGCTCTGTCTCTCTCTGTCCCAAAAATAAATAAACGTTGAAAAAAAAAATTAAAAAAAAAAAAAGTATGCTTCTTCTGATTTTTACATTTAACTCCAAAATCGTTCATTGACTCAATTTGTACTTACTCATATAATAAACCAATTATCTGCATTTGTTTATTCTTTTTCAAACATAATGCTATTCAGATATAAATTTGAGAGTTGCACAGAGAACTGTGTAGAATTTTCTTACAAAGGGAAAAGTTTGCTTCATTAACTCATCTTTTCACCTTTTCTAGTTTATCTATGGGAGTTTATCCATTAGTAAATATGAGTTCAGATTGCTAGAGCACAGACTTTTTAGAATGAAACTTACTGCAAAATATTTTATTCCTTTATTATCCACCCAATAACAGAAGTCAGGGGCAGCTTGGGTGGCTCAGTCAGTTAAGTGGCTGACTCTGATTTCGGCTCAGGTCATGATCTCATGGTTGTGAGATCGATCCCCCACGTCAGGCTCCATGTTGGGTGAGAAGCCTGCTTAAGATTCTCTCTCTCCATTTCCCTCTGCCCCTCTCCGGCTCTCTCTCTCTCTCTCTCTAAAAAAACAAAAACAAAACAAAACCCAAAGAACCCAGAATCGGAATCACCAACTTAGAAGATATACTATTCTAATATTTGTCAGTAATAGTAAGTGTTCAATAATGCAATACTAATTATTAAAAGTTTTAAGAAAAAACAATAACAAAAAAGGGGAGAAGCAAAGGAAATGACACAATGAAAAGTAAAATAATAACAATAATTAAAAGGACACAGACCTACTTTGCCAACAACTTGTAGCCCAGTTCCTTCTACCCACAGAATAAAGTTTTGGTAACAGCAATGGTTTGTGTTACATTCCCTAATACTCTTCTAAATATTACCATTGACAATCTCAGTGAATTTCACTAATGACACACATTGATCAATTTTCATACCCATCACCCCCCCCCCGCCCCCGCTGCTCCCCAATCCCTGTTAAGGGAGACCCTATCTAGGAACATCATCTTACACATTCACCAGCTAGCAGCCTGCAAGTTGGATTACCAAGCCCAATTCTGGAGCAACCTCTACCGTCAGAATTTCTTTTGGCCACCCGGATAATGCCAGGGAGAAAAAAAAGAAAAAGAAAAATCAAACCTGAACACACAGGCCATGCATAAATAAGACCACTACTCCAGATCAACCACTTTTCTAATCATGGTTTTTAAAGATACACTGAACAGATGGAAGGAGAGAATGAATTTCAGTTCAGCTGACTGCTCCATTTACTTCTTTATGTATAGTCAGATCTTTACTTTTTTGGGATCACTGCACATTTCTGGCTCTGCTATATTATACTGTGTAAATATTTAGGAGAAATAATTCCCTTCAAGGATCTAAATTTCCACTGTCGTTATGGCAAATGAACCTGTTTATGCTATGTTTGTTAAGTAACAGCAAGCCTAAAAGTACACAGGAATTTACTAACACATGTGGTACACAAACATCACAATCATAAAGCTTCTCGTGGGGACATAGCAAGAACATGAAAGGCCAGTTTATTTTTATTCCCACTGCCCTGTAATTTTCTTTAGCTCTACTACAACAGTCCTTAATTCAAACCTTCCCTGCAGTTACAGGAACAGGGTAGTCTGAATGTACACACACCATACTCCAAACTATCCTCATCTCATTTGACCTTCCTTGATTCTAGAACAAAGGTTCTCAAACATGATCCTGCATCAGAATGTGCTGCAGGCTATTAAACCTTAGCTCCCTGGGCCCCACCCCCAGAGTTTCTGCTCCCCTGAGGCCAAGAATTTGCATTACTAACAAATTATCTGGTGGTGCTGGCACTGCTAGGCCTAGGACCACACTTTTCATTTTACAGCTTTACTGTGGTATAATTCACAGTTCACAAAATTCACCCATCTTAAAGTGTATAATTCAATGACTTTTAGTAAATGTTACACAAGCATCATCAAAATCCAATTTCAGAACACTTTCATCCCCAAAAGACAGTGTGTGCCCATTTACAGTTTTCATTCCCACCTCCAGCCCCAGGTATCCATTTTCTATTCACTTCATCTGGACATGTGTCATAAATGTTATCATAAAATATATGGTCTTCTGAGTCTGGCTTCTTCACTTATGAGATTTTTGAGATTCTTCCATGTTGTAGCATCAGTGTTTCCTTTTTAGTGCTGAACAGTATTCCATTGTTCTAGGTACACCACATTTTATTTATCTTTTCACCAGCTGATGGACTTTGGGGTTGGTTCCAATTTTCTGGTATTAAGAATAATGCGGCAGGGAGCCTAGGTGGCTCAGTCGGTTAAACATCTGACTCTTGATTTCAGCTCAGGTCATGATCTCACTGTTTTTGAGATCAAGCCCCCTTGTTGTGCTGCTGGCACAGAGATTGCCTGGGATTCTCTCTCAGAAAAACAAACAAAATAAAAAACAAAACAAAAACATTAAAAAAAAAATAATAAGTCTTTATGTTGGACACACATTTCATTTGGACAGATTCCCAGAAGTGGAAATGCTGAAGTATAAGTTTATGCCTAATTTTAAAAGAAACTGTCTAGGTGCAACTAACGAGGGCTCCAATTTATTCATTTCCTTGATGATACTTGTTATTGTCTGCCTTTTTGACTAAAGCTATTCTAGTAGTTATGTGGTATCTTTTTACTTGTAGTTTAATTTATATATCTTCAATTAATAATGATGCTGTGCATTTATTCAACGTATTTGTTGGCCTTCACTAATCTTCTTTAGGAAATACCTATTCAAATCTGTTGCCCATTTTTAATTGGCTTGTCTCCTTGTTATTGAATCAGAAGTGTTCTTTATGCATTATAAATACAAGTCCTTTATCAGACACGTGACTTGCATACATTTTCTTCCAAATTTTGGCTTGTCCTGTCATTTTCTTAATGGTCTTTTGAAACACAACGGTTTTTAATTTTGATGAAGTCTAGGGCTATACTTTGAGAACCACTGTTCTAAAGCCTCAAAAATTCAAAAGAAATAACAAACCCTTCAAAAATGTGAAAGCTTAGTGGTTTCCCATCTACATCAGCAAATATGTAAACGTCACTCACATCCGCTTTTCTGTTTTGTTTTGTTTTAGCAAAGCCTATCACAACTATCATCCTAAATATATTTACTGTTTTTAGGAGGAAAAGAGAATTTGGAACTAATTGGCTTTAACATATTATGGGGTGAATAAATTCAGCTACAAATGGGCCTGAGATATCAACTGGGAACAATGGAAGGAATGCTAGCACTACACAATATGAACTTCTGAGCCAGTATTTTCAAAATTATTAATCAGTCCTATGGCTTTTAACACCATGCTTAAAGATGTAAGAAATATATCAACTCTACAAATTAATGGGAACAAAGATAAATGGTGCGCCATGGTAGAGATTATTGAGACAAGAGCATTCCCTGAAAGATACATTTATCTTGATATTTTTGTCTGATTTTATTAGCCTTCCTCACTTAAGGGCCTTTTAAGATAATTCATATATCATTACAGCTCTTCCTTTGTTGAAAAGCTATTGAACCTTAAATCAAGAGGAGCCAAAGATGGCAACCAAAGTTCTAATCTTGTCTAGAACTATAACTTGCAAGTGTATGAAACATACTTCAAGAATATATAGGGTAGGTTTAATTCATGTAGAAGCAGTAGTAAGATTAGTAGTTTCTAAGGTGAAACCCAAAATACTATATGTTTATCCCTTGATGATTACCCAAAAAGTAAATCATAAGATTAAGAAGTTTATATGAACATTGTTGCTATAACCATGACCTGAGATACATATTCTGTGACTTTATGGAAAAACCCTAAAAATAGGAAGGATCCAGTTAAAAGATAAAGAAAATCCATTTGCAGCACGAGTCCCGTATATAATTCAAGTTAACCTAGAATGTAAAGCAAGAAGCTTTGATTACTGTAAGACTACCAGGCTTCCACTAAAATGTTTGCAAATATTTCTGTTCCAATGCATGGATACTGTTGATTAACACAGAAGTCATTAGTCTTCACTGCCTTCCAATTGCTGGAGACAGATTTTATATTTCTACTAATTTCCATACATTACACTACAAGGAAGAAGCCTATTGGCCAATATTCACTCTCCCTTTTCCACTTAGCCACTTAAGGCCACTAAATAGAAGCTGTCCAAAGAGATGCCAGAAGATATAGTTTCACAGGTGATCCATGGGTTCTCAATACAGTCTCAACAATCCCAATAACTTCACTTTTAGTCATCTTCTCATCCACCCCATTTACGTTTTTTTGTTGTTGGTGGTGGTGGTGGTTTTTTTCAATTAAATAACTCGAGTCAGTGGAAAACTCCTAAATTATAACAAGTTAGGGTATCACCATCTTTGTGATGTTACTGGGCTTGTGATCCAACATAAATATCAAGATATGAGAAACAGAAGAGTTTACATAATAGCACACAGCCAATTACGATTTAGCCACAAAACTGAAGGGTAAGAATAAGCAAAATATAATAGCTTTTTAAGCTTTCATTTTATACCAGAGTTCAGCTCCTTTCCTCAATCATTTAGGTACCAGTTACTACAAGGAACAAACTCAACAGGTTAGCACTTCTGTCTTTTATTCACCAGTCTTTCCTCTGGATGGCTCAAGGCAGAAAAAAACAGAAGCAGCAAGGACCTCAAATAAGATGTCTTACTCCTGGCCATTGAAGATTTGACAGTCATTAGTGTGTGCATGTGTATGGCAATACGGTCATAAAAGAAGCTCGTCCTTGAAAATATGCAATTTCCTAGTGAGGTTCTTAATAAAAATGAGGAATACAGAGGAGTACTCTGCCCTAACCCTCACCATTTATCCAGTGAAATCCATGAAGTAAACACTAAAACCTTTACTTATACAAATAGCAAATGGGTATCACACCAAATAGGTATAAAGGAGAATAAGAGCACATAAACAAGCACACACAAATCTACATAAACCCCATGTGCTTTCCAAAGCTAACAGAGCTGCATACTTCAGCAATTCATCCATGGAACAAATGCCCTCATCTGATTCCTGAGAAAGGAAAGAACGATCAGTTATATCTGTCTTCATCTTGTCTGAAAATCTTGACATCTTTCAGCAAGTAAAAGTTCCAAATGGCAGGTGTCAGAAGGCCTTAGCCTCACATGTGGTGCTAGAAGGCAGGAAAAGCAGCAACAGCGTGTGGTCATGTCACAGCCACACAGAAGCTGCCTAGAGAGCACATTCTGAAAAGAGCAAACCTCAGACGTGGTTAAATCAATCTGGTGCCAGATGCCACTATCGGAACAAAGCCTCGCTGCCAAAGATTAGCTTCCCAAAGAAACACTGAACTTCAAGATTCTCACAAAAGGGAAAATAGCTGAGTGCAACGGTACCTATCCCTATCCTGTCTGTCTGATAATTTGGTCAAACTAGCCCCTTCCATGCAGAGAAGAAAATGGCTATAGTATGCTTTGCTTAGTCAAACATGGGCATTATTTTCACAAGGGCCCTTTCATTTATTCTAAAGTAATAATGCACATCTCCTGCATTTGCATAGTACTTTTACCTTTTTGAAAGCGTTTTAAGATCTACTAACTCTAACTTCCCATAAGGAAGTCAGCATCACAAATACCTCTTCATTTTACCTATGGAGCAAAAGGAGTAAAAGAGAACCAAAGAGCTCAAGTTAGGCCAAGATCATGTGAAACCAAGACTTAAAAAGAAAAAAGTGATCTCCAAACTACTTGGCCAGACTTCTTTCTGTTTAGATAGCTACTTTTGTCTGTTCCTTGCCTCCCAATCATCTTTTCCCGATAATAAAGCTTTGGAGCCTTTTGAAAGTTGTTTGTGAAGGTCAATCGATAAGCATTTTGTTCCCAGAGGTTAATGTAATTGGCATGATGGTCTCGGGTTTCTCCTCAGATCTGACTCTTAAGAAACAGTAATGAGGGGCACCTGGAAGGCTTGGTTGGTGGAGTAGGCAACCCTTGATCTTGAAGTTTGAGCCCCAAGTTGGGTGTAGAGATCACTTAAAAATAAAGTCTTTAGGGGCGTCTGGGTGGCTCAGTCAGTTGAGCATCTTCACTTTGGCTCAGGTCATGATCTCACAGTTTGTGGGTTCGAGCCCTGCGTTGGGCTCTGTGCTGACAGCTCAGAGCCTGGAGCCTACTTCATATTCTGTGTCTCCCTCTCTCTCTGCTCCTCCCTGACTTGTGCTCTCTCAAAAATAAATAAAACATATGAAAAAATCAAGTCTTTGAAAAAAAATTTTTTAAAAGACATAATAATGATTTCTGAGGAATATTCAAAGCAGGAGATGCTGGAGAAGCATAAAAATAAGTTATTTGTTTATGGAGGAGCATTTATCAGGTCATCTAGTTAGATACATCTGAAACTAAATAAACTAGGATTCACTCAGATGAAGAGTACACAATATAATGATCTAATCCATCCATGGAATAGGAAATCCATTATCATTAGGGTTTTTGCTCTATTCAAATATACAAAGGGATCACTGCACCAAAGATTTATACATTAAAACACCTGACTTCCTCCCATACTTCAAAAGACAAAGCATAAACAGGAACCAGGACCTCACTTGAATTCAAGTTAGAAATTGTTTTTTTTCTACATTTTTACTTACTATGGCTACACCACTGAAATTCATTTACTTTTCATATACTTGTGTCTGTTTCCATACTAAAATAATTCGTTGGAATCTACATTATCTTGTCTTGCCTTCTAAGCAACCAGCAATACTATTCTTCAACTGTGTGCAGTTGCTCACATAATGTCTCATCTTTGTACTTTTAGATCTTATTCTTATGGGAAGGATTAAAGTAAATATCGATTAACACAGACCCACATTCACATAAGGACTGAAGAGTACTCTCACATATATGTTCTACTCCATATGTTCTATGTTTTTGGCAAACATATTTTATCTCAACAACACTCAATGTTAAGAAAATCATAAACAGGAAGTAAAGGATCCTAAAACTAACAAATGAATAAACATAACCTCCACGTCTAATCTTACCTAAAAGTAATGACATCACCCCCATTCCTTCATAAAGTTTCCTGCCCCCAAATTTTAAAACCTGGCTACTAGATATTTACATACTTTTAAGAACACATTATACTAAAGAAAGTTAAGTTATTCAGATAATTAGTCACAATGTAAAGGCATATACTCTTTAAAATTAAAAACAAATCTAAAAATAACACAAATTAGAAGCTAAAGCTGAGTTCTTGAGACTCCCAAAGGTAAGAAAGGAAAAGCAAGTTATGCTGTCACTTAATATCTACTTAACACCATGTGTAAAGAAAATCTGTGATATAATCTGATCCTGAAGAATTTAAACTACACACTTCCTGATTCTCCAGTGCTGGCAATCACCTCCAACAGTAACTGTGCACAATGGCTGAAAAAGGTTTTAAAATGATTTTATTTCCCTTAAGTCTGTTTAAGTATGAAGTCTCTATTCCAAAGTAAATTTTAAATGACTTGATGTTGTTCTAAAAATATATTTTATATCAAAGGGATCCAATGAATTTTTCCTGTTAATTTCAAGTTTTCTAACTCAAATTTAGGATGATTATAAGTAAAACTACAATCTTTAAAGTAATGTTAATGTAGCACATCACATAGTCAGGAGTCATATTCCAACATGATTTTCATTTGAAAGTTGTAAAAACAAAAACAAAAGTGTTAAAATACAAGCCCAAGTGTATGTATGTTAATATTAACTATGACTTTTTGATTCTTAGAGGAAAACTGAATAGTGGTGTTTCTTCTTTATGTGCAATTATAAACACTGGATTGCTAAATACAGTAAATAAATGATTTTACTAAAAACAAATATAAACATGATTTAAATAATAGGTCTTTATAAAACAAAACAAATTATTTGCAGACAGAGGCATTCTTACACAGTGAGAGGGAGGATGTTAACTTTTTCCTCATATTTAAATGGGAGCGACAAGAAAAAGAAAGAAGAGAGAAAAGGAGGGGGAGAGACACAGGAAGCAGACAGATAAGTGTTTTCAGGAGAGAGAAAAAGAGCAAGCAAGCACACACATAACACATACAAGACTGGCAAATCCATTAAAGTATTTTTTTCACAAAAATACACAGGATACAAACTAATGACGGCTTATAAAGAAGTAACAGAATGTAACCAGTCGACTCAAAGCAGTCTTCTTTGCCAAACCATCTACCCACCCCACTCTCAGGGGATACACTAGTAGTAAAAAGAATGCATTTTCCTCACCTGGAATAAATCACTATCATCATGAGCAAGTTTGAGAGTATCCATTTCTACCTTATCTGGTGGTTAAAAAACAAAACCTCACATATTTGAAACACACACACATACAAAGAAGAAACTAAAAATCACTTTTTCCTTTTCTTTCAGCCTATTTCCCAGGCTTAGAAACCAGGCTTCTGTCAGCATATATTTTTCAAACACCCATTTAAGTGTTTGGTCCTTTAAATATTCCCCAATACACTTGGAATAATGCAGGATTCTAAGATGAATTTTAAGAAATAAGTGAGCATGCATGCTTTCGTGTGTGTGTGTGTGTGTGTGTGTGCACTCTAGATTTGCTTCAAGCTTTAACTTCACCATTTAAAAATGTAAATTTTCCATTATATGGAGATACATACATAACAGATCACTTGTATCTGAAATTAGCCTATTCCACCATTTTCAAATGTGAGGAGCAAAATTTTAAAGCAAGTAATACTTCTGAGTTAGAAAGATGGAGACTACAGTATAATCAAAGAACAAAGAGGCATAAAATTTACACAGCTCATACCTAAGTTTATTGTTCTCCTGGAAAGTTGTGCTTTCATCACAAACGTAGAATATACGGCATCAGCCCCACATCTTAGTATCTATAGGGAAAAAAGTCTTTAAACTGTGTAAGAATCATTTAGGTGAAGGTCCTATGAAAACACCTGCCAAGAAGCTTGAACTATCATATTAAATGGATCACAGGGTTTACAAAGTGCTGCAGACGTTCAAAGGCATTCCTGGCACTGAGTATCACAATCACAGCGAGAAGACTTCACTTCAGGCACATGTCTAGGTCATTTCTCTGAATTGTTTCTTGTCAAATTAAAATGTCAAAAATTATTCTATCAAATGCTGTCCCTAAGGAATGTAGGCTCAACCCAAAGCACAGTTACCAATTAGTAAAGTCGGGCCTCTTAATGGAGAAAAAATTTCTTTTTCTATTGATAACTGAAATTAGCAGGGTCCAGAAAGAAAAGTTTCATCTCAGCAGTTAGTTTAAGTGCTACTGATAGCTATAATCACATGCAGGCTGCAATTCCTTTTGAAAGGCTTTTCAAATGAACAAATACAAAGAAAAAAGAGAAACACAAGTGTTTTCATAGTGAATGACTGCGTAGGATTACTGAGTTATAAAAAGCCAAGGTTAGAGACCCAGATATACATGAGTATTGTGAACTAACAAACCAAAGTCAAATGAAATCCTTGCTCACTCTTTTGACAAGGTCAGTGCACCCATCCCTTAGCACAATAACTGATTGAATTTCAAGTTATAGAAGGTGCTTCAGGAAAATAAAATCCACCACAAATCACTTAATGTTTCTCTATTGCCTCAGATGAGCAAATAAAAACCTCTAAGGAAAACATTTCCTGTTCACTCTGTTGTTTCCCAAAAGCTGCATATCACTCAGACTGCCTTGGGGAAGTGTTCATTCATTAGCAGTGTAAGTGTGCAGACGTAACAGATGTTCTTTGGCAGCCAATCCTACTGTATCTTTATCACTTCAAAGTCCAGATTAATTTACATAATATGATACTTGTCATTTACCCACAGATATAGAAGGCATGTGCACCTACTAGTGCTACTGATTGTCCATGAACTTCCCCCCCAAAAGTCCTAAACCTTGATTTCAAAGGACAAGAAATACATACAAGCAACAGGACAGACAAGCTCACAAAATACAACCATTTACATGAGGCACGCACTTAAGTTATCTAGTCTTACAATTTGGCAAAAGCACTGTATGACCTGTGGCTATTAAAGTAATCAAAAGGTCTGGTTTTAACTATATCAAGAGATAATATTAAAAGCAAAAATTCAATGGTATATATTCCCATCTATATATCCCTTCTGTACTTTTCACCAAAAGCCTCTTTGATTTGAAATATCAAACATTTCCCAGAGTTGTTGCTTTTTAAAGTTTCCATTCCCGGAGACTAAGTTTCTCGGCTTTGTGGCTCAAGCGATGACAAACAGATCATTTCCTATTCACTCCACTTACCTCATCATCAACAAGACTGCTAGAATCCAGTTATGTTAAGAATTATTTTCAACAGCCACCTTCAATTACAAATGTTTGACATGATCACAGACTTCCAATGCTAATCCCCTTTCAAGTTGAAATACCCACACAAGGGCCCTTTGAGACACACAGCATGGCTATTTTCTTTGCTTTGCCTTATCCTGCAAAGCGGCTGAAATACACTTGAATCCTTTCTCTCCACTCCCATCACTACCATCCATCTCTTATGCAAAGTAGCATGCAGACCCACATGCCTTTGTCAAGACAGAAGTCTTGGTTAAGACTGGTTAAAACACTGTTTTTCTAAGTATGCTTCTAAACCTGAAGGCTGTTTAAAGACAGGAAATGAAAATCTTCATGTAATTGACTCTCATTTCCCCAAGTTTTCTGCCTACGGACTATCCTTCCTTAGTTTTCCTAGATTTGCATGATCTGAGTATACTTAATTTTCGGAGCCCTACTGCTAACCACAATTCTGGATGTAGAAACTGTTAGTCTGGTCTATTCAAGAAGAATACCCATCACTTAACCCAAATGGAAAGAAAACCTGAATCTATAAAAAATAATCGTATCAACATACTAAACTACACTTATCTCCCGAAGAGATTTTTTAAATTTCAAAGAATAATACAATTTTCTGGCATATCAAATTCAGGCATTTATGCCAAGAGCATATGTTGAAGTCTTTACTATTTCCAAGTGACAATCAACTTGGGCTTTGAACAAAAAGAGGATGATCTTGCATTAGGTGTAGGTGGATTCATGAAAATCTGCTCCTAACCTGAATTTTCACAAGTCAAATTCCATTTTAAATACATTTTAAATGCAACAAGACAGCTCCCCAGCTAAAGGAACTACAAAGTGAAATTTAACAGTGCAAAAAATTACTTGATAAAGTAATTGGTCATCCCTTCCATTATGAGCTTTTAACTTGTGATTCTGCGTTTAGAATTTGCATAATTGAATTATACTTTTCTTTCCGCCTGCACCATACTTATATGAATCATGGAAACGTGAACCTCCATGTTTTACTGTTAGAAGAAAGAAAGGCCTGTCCCCCTTCACCTAAAGCTAGTTTGTGTTCCTAAGGGAAATGGGAAGAAGTAAAAACCTCCTGCTGAGAAGGACCAAGCAAAAATACAATAATCACTCACTAATTACCCTTGGGACACATCACCTCAGCTAACTGGAAGTGAAATCTGAAAGTGAAGGATTTCAGGATATGTCACCTCCAAATTTGCCACTTTGACAGAATAATTATTTTAAGTTGATTGAAGGAATCTGAGAAACAGCAGGTACAGGAAGGATTCTCTGACCCCCTTCCCCCTTGAGGCAGGTCATGAAACTCTCCTGTCAGAGCTATCTTCCTTGTATCTGAGTAAGGGAGCATCCTTACCTCTGAAAATGGAGGGATGCCAAGAAACCCAATACATGGGCCTTGCCAAGTTTCCACCAATTTACTATACCCAAAGCTCATACGCTTTTTGTCCTATCATGTTTTTCCACAACCATCCACTCTTCCTCAAACCTAGTATCAAAACACTCAGATTTAACCACTTCTTTGGGTCTTCATTCCCTTATAAAGGCTCTTGTGTCACATAAAACTTAAATGAAATAAATGTGCAGGCTTTTCTCTGTTAATCTGTCTTTGTCAGTTTCACTTTCAGACCCAGTCAGGGACTTTAAGAGAGTCAAGGAAAAGTTTTCCCTCCTCTACAAAACCAAGAAATCAATCAAGCTCTACCTTCAAATTCTTTCCTTCCTCGTCATGCCACTATTCTTCTAGAACACTTAACCCAAGGCTCCAGTGAGGTCATATCCACAGGACAGCACACCAGAAGTGGTGGAGAGATCTCTTTCTTCCTCCACATTCTTCACCATATAAAAACTATATCAGGCCAAAGGTAATCCCTCAATGATTATTTCCTATCAGCTGCTAAGATTTCTGGCTCAAAACTGCCTACTTACGTAACAAGGGCGAGTTTACCCCCAAAAGGCCACTCCTCCAGAATGCTTCCTTAAAAAAATGACCAGTTGATGAAATGGTTTCAACTCAGCATTGAGACAAACTTAGTTCATGGTGAATTCTAAAACATTTAAAAGTGGAAAAGGGTGGGAAACTCAAGAAGTGTTGTATCCCACTACCTTAATAACAAACCATTTAAAAGAGTTTGAGGGCCCACACAGAACAAAATCCGGCTAGATTGATCACTGAGCCTCAAGCTCCTTCAGGAACATGAGGTCTTTGAGGGTATTCTGACCCTACTACTGTATTGTGCATGATTTGGAGAAATTCTTTAATGCTAAAAACAGATGAAAATGGATTAATCTGAATATAAACTCAAGTCTTGTTCGGAAGGTTTTTGCTGTTGTCTCCAACTTCTCCAAACGAACAATCAAAGATAAAAGAGTAAGTTAAGAGTGTTAAAAATAGGCAAGTTTATTCCCTTAAGTCAAACATCCCAGAAACGCCTACCATATTTAAACAATAGAGAGGTGAAAAAGCATGTGTGCTGGAAATAGTGTGAGACTGAAGATCAGGTAGCCTGACCCAAGTTCCCATTCCACTAAGTCTTTAATCCCTATTAGCCTGCAGTCCAGCTTCCTCACCTGTAAAATGCAAAGAATACTTAACAACTAGGGGTTTACCATGAGAAACAAATACGGATCGGATCGGATGGGTGCAAAGGTGCTTGAAGGCAGTAGGAAAGCCATGGGATAGTATTACAAAGAAGTCTGAAGTAAAGAATTCAGTAAAATCTACTTTTTTTCACCTATAAGAGAAGGATATCATGATTTAAGTTAGAAATACATAACAGAACACAAAATGATTTACTTATAAAGGACATTTTCTAGGTAAAACTCTGAAGTCGATATTTGAAAGCAAGGTTCCTGATTTTTGACTGAAGTAACCTTTTTGCTACAAACCAGCCACATGAAATTCTTACTGAGAGGACTTCCCAGTTTATGAAATCACATTCTACAAGGCAGTGACGTACTGACAGAGCAAATCAGCAGGAAGAAGTGGTTGTGGTGAGGTAGTGTCCTGGGTAATCACTAAATGATACAAGTATAACTTCCCAAGAAAACTGGTATGAATCTCAACAAAGAACAAATGTGAGAAATCAAATTTATGTGGCAACTAACCTATGAAAGAAAAGGAAAAAAAGATTATTTTACTGCCATACATTATTTCCTAAAATGCAAAAACACCATTCAGAAATGCATCCCCCAAAAAATAATTTACCTGTGACTTAGTTTCAGCTAGTTTTCAGGCTCAAATTAAGCAGAAAAACAATTTTATATGCTTCCATAATCCATGACTGAAATGAAAACAAATGCATGTCACACTTCTGGGCCCTTCTCAGCAAGAATAAAATGGAATGGGGGTGCTAGAACTGTCTGAGACCTTCTGGCTCCATCATTATGGAAATCGATGAAGTCTGAGTCAGGGTTTCCAGAGGAAATATCTATTTTCATCACAGTCCCTCTGGAATAAATGCTTTTCAAAGTGTTCCAATTCTCATTTAAACCACTTTTAAAATTATTAACAACTTCCTTATACCTTCAAATTTTATAGCACTAACAATTTTCAAAGCATTTTCAACCCAAAACTCCAAGTCTGTCTTAGATTATGAACAGCTATCATAGACCATGTTCTTTACCAAATATCCTATTCAGTCCTTTTATCACTGGATGTCACTCTTTCATTTTCAAAGGCATTTCTGTATCTCATGAGAAAACATACCACCGAGCAATATGACTGAGACACTTGGAAACTAATAGTGCTTCAAGCTCCAGAACAGCACATTCAGTGAGAATCTAGGAATAAGAGCAGATGTGATGATATCCTACTGGACATGAAGTGTGGAGGCACTTCTGAATGAAACGGGACTTAAGATTAGCTACTGAGTGGTAGCATTTACAGGGTCTGACACTGTGGTTCTCCAATATGCGTTAGCTTTCTCTAATTGTCACGACAACCCTGCTGTTATCCCATACAACAGCTGAGGAAACTGAGGCACAAAGAGGTTAAGTAATTTGCTGAAATTAATACAACTAGAAGTGGCAGGGTTACAACAGGAACCCACAGTCTGACCTAAGAGCCCAAATTCTTAACCACTATTTTGAGCTGTGTACTATATTCAGCACAATGCAGCCATCTCATTAATTTTCATACTCCTGAGAGGCAGATATTATTATTCTAATTTTGCCAATTAGAAACCAGAAGCTCAGAGAGATGAAGAAACTTGCCCAAAGTCAGACAGCTAATAAGGAGCAGAGCTGAAGTTCAAACTCGAGACCGTAGGATTCTGAAGTCTATGCTCCTGGACTTATCACTAGACATCTCATCTACCAAAGAGGCAGTGACTCCTCCACCTCCACAACCCCTCACCAGTCATCGAGACACTTAGTTCTCCTCCTCTGGCTCTCCCACGCAATACAGACTCTTCAAAGAATCTACTGAATATTTAAGTAATTATCCCCAATACCTCCCAACTTCCTTGAGCACTGCTAGGAGATTACTTTGATGAAGTCCAATTTACCTATTTTTTCTTTTGTTGCTCATGCTTTTGGGGTCATATTAGGAATCCTTTGCCAAATTCAAGGTCATGAAGATTTACTCCTATGGTTTCTTCTAAGAGTTTTACAGTTTTAAGCTTTTACATTCAGGTCTTTGATCCATTCTAAGTTAATTTTGGTATATGCTACAAGGTAAGAGTCAAATTTCATTCTTTTGCATGTGGCTTTCCAGTTGTGCCACCAACATTTGTTGAAAAGACTATTCTTTCCCCATTGAATGATCTTAGCACACTTGCTGAAATCAGTTGGTCAAAGAAGTGAAGGTTTGTCTATGGACTCTCAGCTCTATTCCATTGATTTATATGTCTATCTTTGTACCACATACCATAATTGCTTGAAGTTTTGAAATCAGAAAGTGCAAGTCTTCCACTTTGTTCTTCCTTTTCAAGGCTGTTTTGGCTATTCAGACTCTCTTGCAATTCCATATGAATTTTAGAATTGCCAATTTCTATGAAGAAGTCAGCTGAGATTCTGATAGGGATTGCACTGAATAAGTAGATCAGTTTGGGGATTACTGCCATTTTAATAATGTCTTCCAATCCATGAACTTGTGAGGTCTTTCCATTAATTTAGATCTCCTGAAACTTCTTTCAACAATGTTTTGTAATTTTTAAGGGTAGGTTTTATATTTCTTTTGTTAAATTTATTTTAGTCTTCTGGATGTTATTATAAATGTAATTTTCTTACTTCATTTTTGGATTGTCCGTTATATAGAAATATAATTGTTGTAATTGGCCTTGTATCGTGTAACCTTGCTGAACATTTTAATTAGTTGAGCAAGGTTTTTTTAGGTATATATTTTAGTATTTTCTACATATAAGGTCATATCATCTGTGAACAGAAACAGTCTTACTTCTTCTTTTCCCATCTGGATGTTTTTTATTTTATTTTATTTTATTTTATTTTTTGCCTAACTGCCCTGGCTAGAACCTCCAATACAATGTTGAATAGAAGTGGCCAGAATAGATTATCTTGTTACTGATCTTAGGGAAAAGTATCCAGTCTTTCACCATTAACTATGATGTTAGCTCTAAGTTTCTTCATGTGCTACTTATCTGGTTGAGGAAGTTCTCTTAATCTTTGTTTTTTTGGTGTTATTATAATGAAAAAAAATGTTGGATTCTGTCAACTGCTCTGTGTCTACTAATCATATGAATTTTGGTTTTTATTCTTTGATATGATCTATTACGTTCACAGATTTTTGGATTTGGAACTAACCTTACATTCTTGGGATAAGTCTCACTTGGTCATTGTGTGTTGTTTTATTGGTTGCTAGATTTGGCTTGCTAGTATTTTGTTGAGAATTTTTACATTCATATCCATAACTGATACTGGTCTATAGTTTTCTTGGTCAGGTCTTGGTATCAGGGTAATACTGGCCTCACAGAAGAAGTTCCAAAGTGTTCCTCCTGCATTCTGGAAGAGTAGGTGAGGAATTAATGTGTGGTAGGATTCAGTGGTAAAGCCAACCGAATCTGGTTTTTCTTTGTGGTTAGTTTTTTGATTACTAATTCACTGTGTTTGTATGTTATAGGCCTATTCAAATAATCTATTTCTTCTTGAGTCATTTTCAGTAGTTTGTGTCTTTTCAGGAATTTTTCCATTTCATCTAAGTTACCTAATTTACTGGTATATAATTTTTACATATTATATATAATGTTATATATTTTTATACATTATTAATCCTTTATATAAATTTTTATTTTTGTAAAGTCAGTAGTGATTTCCTCTTTCCATTTCTGATTTTAGTGATTTTAGTCTTTTTTCCTCTTGGTCAGTCTCATTAATAAGTCTCATTAATAAGTTGATACTTTCTAAGAAACAACTTTTGATTTCAAAGTTGAATTTCTCTACTGTTTTTCTCTTCTCTATTTCTGTTATCTTCTCTATGTTCTGTTCTTTATTATTATTTCCTTTCTTCTGCCTGTTTTAAGTTTAGTTTGCTCTTCTTTATTTGTCATATGTGAAAGGCTAGTTTTTGCTTTGAGGTTTCTTTTTTGAATACAGGCATTTACAGTTATAAGTTTTCCTCCTAGCACTCCTTTAGCTGTATCCCATAAAGTTTGGTATGTTATGTCTGTATTTCCATTCAATGTATTTTCTAATTTCCTTTTGGATTTCTTGTTTATTTATGGTTAATTATTTAATATTCAATTTCCATGTATTTGTGAATTTCCCAATTTTCTTTCTAATTTCTAATTTCATTTCATTGTGCTTATGGAACATGCTTTATATTGTTTCTACCCTCTTATATTTTATTTGTTCATCACCATCACTGCTTTAAATTTTGTTTTTATTATGGTAAAGTATTCACAACATATTATCATTTTAACCATTCATAAGTGTACAACTCAGTGACATTAAATACATTCACAATGTTGTTTAACAAACTAGTGTCTATATCCAGAACTTCATCATATCCAACCCAGACTTTATAGCCATTAAAAAATAATAATTTGCCCTACCCCCTTTCCTCCCACCCCTCCTCTTGTTAACCTCTATTCCCCTTTTGTCTTTATGAAGAATGCCTATTCTAAGTACCTTATAGAAGTGGAACCATGCAATATTTATTTGTCCTGTGTCTAGCTTCTTTTCATGTGCTTATTGCTATTTGTATCTCTTCTTTGGAGAAATGTCTATTCAAGTCCTTTACTAATTTTTGAATTGGGCTGTCTTTCTGGTAGAGTTGTGGGAGTTCTGTATGTATAATGCTGGAACAAGCCCTTTCTTCGCTGCTTTGCTAGATCTCTGTAGGTGTTGGCTGCATCCTGGTGGTAAACGTGGAGATCTTCTGGCTGTCATCAAAAATGCCAAAAGCAAACTGCTCTTTGGCAGTTTGTGTGAAGAGGTGTGAATCCACTTTCTCACAAGGCATCCTGGGCTGGAGGGGTATCTCTTCCAGATGTACTTCAGTGAAACCAGATTCAGAGCTTGAGCAGATACACTCCTGCAGGCATGGGCCTAACTCGAACCGGCAGCAGCACAGAAGTATCAATGGGGCCACAGAGCCTGCTGCTGCTGCCTCTGCACAGCTCACCGCTCATCGCTCAATGCTGGATGGGCCCCCTTTGACATCTGGAAATGCTTTCTTTTGACTAGTAATTGCTTGGGATATAAATTTCCATTCTTTACTTTTGTCATTTCTATGTCTCATATTTTAGATATATATTTTTAAACACGAAGAGCAACTTTATAAGATTGTTGTAAGGATGAAATGAGTTAATGTATGAAAGTATTTAAAAGACTGCACCACTCCTCTAACAGAGGCAAATTCCATCCTCTCTGAAAGAAAAACACCTTAAATGCAGGCATCAAGACTTTCTAGAGTTGAGATGCCAGGAAAAATGAACACACAATTCAAAAAAAAAAAAAATCACATAAGGTATGTGCGTAAGTCAGCAGAAGTAACAAAATTTGCTTTTGAACCTGCAGATAGACACGGCTTTAGGAGTTATCACAAGCAGAACATAGTGTCTGTATGCTGACGGTGCACTCCCCAGAGTGTGCGATGGGTACAATGGAGCACAACGAAACTGTGCTTACTCCAGAGAACCTCGTGAGCTCCTTAAGTGGCCACACAACAGGCCAGATGAGCTTGTTGTCCCTATTTTGCTGTGGTAAAGGCCTTCTCTTCCCTGAGCTAACAGAGGCCAAGGTTTAGCTTGAAAGGGGTGGGGTGTGAGGTAAGATGGTGGTATGACCAAAGGGGTAGCCATACTGCACAGCCAAGGACCCTTTTATGAACACTTATTGATTACAAATTATGTGCCAAGCACCATTCTAAGCATTTTGTGGTATATCACCCCATCTCATCTTCACCAAATCCTATGGTAGATAATATTATCATTCCCACTCTAGAGACGAAAAGACCAAAAGATTAAGCGACTTAACTACAGTCACTGTGGCAGTAAGGAATGAAGCTATCCACAGACTGTTTTCTTAACTACAAAAGTTTAGAAAAAGAAACCCACCCATATTCAAAGAACAAATATTCCAATTTACCTGGCATATAAGAATTTCTGATATCTGAGGATACCCAATATGAGAGAAGAGGGCATTTAAGTGGAATCCACTGAAAATAAGAACCACAATTTCACTATAAATAATAGAAACAGATCAGGGGAAGATTTAAATGAAATACTTTGAAAAATAAAATACTGAAGATGGACTTATTTTAGCTTTTATTTAATAAAATACAGGTTTATAAATTATAACTCTATCCTAACTCTTATAAGGAAGGGTAACATATTATTCCTTTTTAAAAAAAATTTTTTTTAAACATTTATTTATTTTTGAGAGAAAGAGAGACAGAATGCGAGCGGGGGTTGAGGGGGGGGGGTGCAGAGAGAGAGGGAGACACAGAATCCAAAGCAGGCTCCAGGCTCTGAGCTGCCAGCAGAGTCCAATGCAAGGCTCAATTCACAAACCATGAGATCATGACCTGAGCTGAAGTCGGACCCTTAACGGACTGAGCCACCCAGGCGCCCCATATTATTCCTTAATGAATGATATCAGCAGCATAATGTAAAAAACTATGCAGACTCACATTACAAGTGCTTGAAAGATAAACTCCACGTCTTGGGTTGAGAAGGGAATATCAAGAGATTATCTCAGAAATGTAGCTTGAGGCCAGCTAATGAAAAACCCAAACTCTTAAAGGAAGTAGAATGGCAACAAGAGACACTGAAGGAAAGAAAGAAATAGTAAAAACATTCCTGAGGGAGAATCGACAGGATTTGAAAGTAGTCTGAATGGAGTATATAGCTGAATTTGTCGATTTTGTACCCAAGGGAATCACTAGCAAAGTAGGGGCTTATAAAAAGAACAAAAACACATGAAGAAACATAGTTTTGGGAGCCAAAGCATGGAATTAAATTTGGTTGAATCTAAGGCACCAGAGTGATACTCAAATGACTGGCCGCTAGCCACTGAAATTTGAGTCCAGATCTCTGGAGAAAATTTTAAACTAAGGATATACATTTAGAACCCACAGATGAAAAGATGAAGCCCCAGAAGAATGGATAGAGAAATTATCAAGGAAAGGAAGATATACAGAGAAGGAAAAGGGAATGAAGAAAATATTTGGAGCACTAAGTTGAAGAGCAAAGAAGAGGTGGAAGGACGCATAGAAAAAAAGAATGATCAGAAACAGAAGTTAGAGTATTTAAAAGAAGTGGGAGAAATATGAGAATATAAACTGAAAAGGAGTCCAAATAAGCTGGACCAAATATTAATTGAAAAATATTGCTTCTATGTAAAAACAAATGA
This sequence comes from Prionailurus bengalensis, assembly GCF_016509475.1. Lineage (NCBI taxonomy): Eukaryota > Metazoa > Chordata > Mammalia > Carnivora > Felidae > Prionailurus > Prionailurus bengalensis. The sequence continues at coordinate 65,219,345 of NC_057354.1, forward strand.
AGGATGCTGTACTTACACTGAATTTTGGAGACAAACTTTCCTCCAAGTTATTAAATTCAACAAGACAGGTACATTTAAATTTTTCCCACTTAACACAGACTTGTCACTTCTCACTAAGGAAAGGTAGCCAGAAGGAGAAAAAAAAAAGCCAGTAAGAAAATGAAGAAGAGTAGAAGCAAACCAAACCTGAAAGATGAAGATGCTCTAAAAGCTCAACATGTTACTGGGAGATTCTCCAGTCAGCTTCCATTATCCACTTCTCATACCCTGCTGCCAAAACCATGAATCAGAAACACATCGAGTCTCAAATCTGAAAATTTAAGCATGGGTCTTTAACATCCTTCCAGTCTTTCTACAGCTAACAAAAATTTATTAAAACAGAAAAAGACCAACTTCTTGGTAGAGATTTTACTTGTTACTTTTCCCACCAAAGTCAAAACCTAAAAGTAGCATTTCATATTTAGAACAAGATACAGGATTTCCTAAAGAGCTTGAGAGGTAAAGGCCCTCCAGTAAGGAAGTTCAGGTAAGAAAGAAAATAGGTACTTGGGTTCCTCTTATATAACCAGTGAATTTTAATTCAAAATAAGCCTAGGACCTGGAAGACAAGGAAATCACTGACTCGTACAAATCAGAGCATATGATTTGAACAGAAATGCACATCTTCAAAATATTTCTTATACGTTGAAGACACTACAGAAGCTTCTTCACATCATATCCCTCCTCAGAGTTTTAGCATTTTGGCCATGCCAACATCTGAATTTGGAGCCAGAGACATACGCAATATATTACTGAGTGTAACTTAAAATAACAAGTAGAACGTGACAATGGCAATGATGACAGTATCACCATTTAAACCACGAAAACTGTATGAATTCAAACCAGTTGGGAACTAGGAGGGGAGTCTATCACACTTCTTGTCATCCCTTATATTCCTAGACTCATGAAAAGCATTCTGCTGAGGAAAAATAAAATGCTTTGAAGAATAAGAGGAATTTTAGGTAAATGGGGTAACTAAGAAAACCTAAAAACCAGTTGAAAACATATCAATCAACTATAAGCTGGTGGCTCATTCACAAGCTCAAATTGCTTACCACTAAGTAACTGAGAAATATACTTATGATCCTTGACTCTGTTAATCCTTCCAATTAAGCTTTAGATTAACATAGTTAACATGTTTGGAAGATTAAATTATACAATATTAGGGCTAATTCAGGTGTTTTAACTACATTGGCCCGAAATTAGATGGGATACACAAAACTTCAGAATCTTAAAAAAAAAAAAAAAAAAAAGCGTGGATCACTATGTTAACCAAAGAACTAGACAATACTCTGTCTCATGAAAGCTAAAATGCTGGCAAAATAAGATCCTGAGGACTTTCTAGGCAATATCATGCTTCTCTGTCTCTCAATTCCCTCGGACTATAATGAGGCAAAGCAAATTCTTAAAGGAACATATCTTCTGTGCAAAAAAAAAGATGCTGTTAACTATGAAGGAGCAGAGGAAAATGTGGCATGAATGGAAAGGTACACATCTTCCAGCCTTCATTCTACTACCGATTTCCTAATATCCTCCCCTCTCAACCCGAGGTCACTCTTCCTAATGCCAGGGGTGAGTCATTTAGGGCAGCAAGAATTTCTGCATTTCCCGTATCAGTAAAAGGGCCAAGATGTACCTCTTCCACCCATTTCCTTAATCGTAGACTCAAACGCGAAATAAGTTGCATGCACTGCTCATTCCCCACATAAACTAAGCTATCTGTCTTCAGGAGACCTCTGTAGCCCTGTAGCACTGTGTTGACAGTGAGAAAGGCCATTACTAACCTCCTCTGTGTCAGGTTTACCGTTGGTTTCTTACACTTGACAGGCCAAAGACTTTAGGTTCAATAAATTGCCAAGACCAGGTGTGGCTTGAAATTTATTTTCCTGCCATATAGGAATAAAAAGTTAAGCAGGTTAAGTGCAAACAAAATTATAGAATATCAAGAGAATATGCTATTTTTAGAGCACTTTAATACTATACAAATACATTTTAACAAATACTAATTATAAAAAGCTTTTATTACAATGATTTTAAAAGCCTTCTGTAAGTCAGGATGAAGTAATTTGAAAACAAAGTATAAATTTGAAAGTAAACTTCATTTTCTAAAACATTCTGTGATTTTTATTTTTCACTGTTTAGATTAAGATAAGTTCTATGGTAAAGATGATAGGAAAAGATCCGCAGATAATCCTTATGATTATATCTAAAAAGCAAAATGCTTTTATATATTTTTTCTCAAGTAGAGAGAAACATCCAACAAACGTTTGAAACAAAGAAGGAAGCAGTTTTGAAAATGAGCCACGAGAAGTTCTACCGCCATATATTTAGCCCAGAACAGAGACAACAGCCTCTAAACTATGCATTTACAGGAAAATAAATACTCCACAATACATATGGCAGACCTTGTTTGAGTCCTGTTTCCTTTGTTTTCCTTCAGACTCAGCTTCCTGCATTATTATGTTGAAAAGCTTTTTCTCAGATGGCTCAGTAAAGAATAAACAGGCTGTAAAGTTAAACTGGGTAAACTGTTTCTGAATAAGATACTGACTTTGCCTTTTATTCTCTCTTTCACTGAGGTTTGATGAATCTTATCTGGCCACCCTTTTCAATCTCCTTATAACCAAGGTGAGTGCCTCTTCAACTCTAGCACCACTTTGGACTAAAGACTCCCCAACCCAAAGAAAAATACCAAAATGAACCATCTTGGGAGGAGCATAGTTGAAAATGAGGTTGTTCCTCTCGTTTACTGGCTTCTCTGGCTAACTACTGCCACCCAACCACTACTACCCCAGCCACCACCACCATGATCAGTGCCCCCCCCCCCCGCCCACACACACAAAAGACTTGAAACAACTCCTTTAAATTTCTTTTAGTGCAGCAAGCAATAGCTTGTAAAAGGATGCAAACCAGCTGAAACATTTGACAGACAGTGTTAAATACCAGGGAATTCCTATCAACCATTTTACTTTAAAAGGTACTTTGATGTTGGCTATCTTTCATGTACCTCTTTCATGGCACATTAATAAAGAAAACGAAGCCGAAGTAAATCAAGTCCCAAGGTCACATCTAGAATTACAGCACTGTAGGTACCTGATGAAATACGGATTAATGCTGCATGAGTAGTGAATAAATAAAAGCACCTCCACCACCAATCAGGCAAGTTTTACAAGTGCTTCTGAACTTTATTCTGCAACTAGACCTGAGACATCTTTAATCCCCCATGCCCCTGAAACCTAATTATCATAATGTGAACCCAAATGTTAGGGTCCCTTCAAAATGCAAGTGCTGTGAAGCAGAAAAGTAATGGGAATTAAGCTGGGTGTAACCTTAGAAATGTATGGATGTGGGGGAACTTGAAAGTGGTATTTCAATAAGTTAGAAGAGCATAATACAAAGATTTAGCCACATAAAATATATTAGACTCAAAAGGTTCCTCCTTCAAAAAACAAACACAAAACAAAAATAATATAAAACACAAATAAAGATGGATTCAAAAACTATTTGCAAGTACCGGTTTCTGGTCGCAGAATCTTCAAGTCCTATGTAATCAAATGAAAAGGATCTCAACAACAAAGAATTCTAGCAATCTTGCATTCTCCTAATGCAACTGAAATGAGACACACATCACAGTGATTCTGTACAAACTGAACATTCCTAATTAAAAAAAAAACTTAAATATTCCCAAATAATCAATTGAACATGTTTTTGTTGTTGTTGTTTTTAATGTCAGCCAAAAGTGAGAGAAAACAGCTCTTTAATGCCAAAGAGGAAAATATGAATCAGAATGGGCCAAAGAGTTAAAAATCTCAAGGTAAAACTCTATCCATTCATAATTTGTTAATAATGTGATCTTATTCCTTACACATCTAATTTATTGAGGGACTATGATAAAAAACAAGACTTAAAATTACAGAATATAAATACATTCATTTTGTATTTACTACACAGCTATGTTCACTACAACACAGAATTCAGAGTAAATCAAGACGGCTCTGGGCCCTAATCACAGAGACATTTAGCATCCCAAAAGATCTATACTACAACCCTATAATAGGGTTCCTACCTTTACCAAGTACACCATTTACGGAGAGGTCTGTGAATAATTATTTCATTTACATTTATAAACATTAGAATCTTAAAAACTCTTCTATGCAACTGATGTCTCTATGACAGAAAATACGATTTATCTGATGTATACACTTTAATAACAGAACTATGTACATATGAAAATGGTAAAACCCACTCCACTTTTACGATCACAGTAAAATGTCAGTTTGGAAGAGAATCTAGGAGTGTAAGAGTATACATGCACAAACTCAGATGGAGAAAAAAATAAAACAATTGCTTAAAATAAGGTGTTGTTCCTTCTATTTCTAAAGGTTATCAAAAATACTCACAAAGTCCCAAAGTTCATCACTTATTACCTTAAAGCTGAACACATTATTGTTTTAATTTACATTTTTAGGTTCTGTTATAGCAAATACACTTGTCTAAACAGAACATCTGTTTTGGTTATAATACACTGTATCTTTGGCAAGAACTTATAATAAAACTAACAAAAACAATCAAAAATCTTTATTGGATCTGGCAACAAAAGCAGATTTGTAACCAAAAACCTTAAGAGGAGAAATGACCATCACTGGGCTCTTGGCCAGTTCTAATCTAAGTCAATAAACAAAGATCTGCAAGAAGTGCTACAGCTAAGGGGGGTGGATGTACCTCCTGCAGATACTTAGATCGGACTTAGGGATACAGAAACACATGGGTTACAAAGCTAGTAAAAAATATTTTATTTTCATCAAAAACTGTCAAACTGAATCTGAATCCAAATAGTATTTTAAAACCACACACACACATCCACATCCACCCATAATGACTCATTCCTTATGTTTCCTCTCCAACTAGCTCACTGAAATGGTCATTTAAATATGTATTTTTTAAAAGTACTCTGGCCACTTCAACAAAATGAACATAATTCATATGAGTTGTAAAATAATTTTTCTTTAAAATTTACTTACTGTCACAAGCATCCCAGAAAGGAAGCCTTTATAAACAAGAGTCCAGTGTTTATGACAGTCACAGAAACTGTCATATCAATCAATAGGTGAGAGAAGTAACAATCAATAGGTGAAGGGCAGGGCACCTGGGTGGCTTGGTTAAGTATCTGACTCTTGATTTTGGCTGAGGTCATGATTCCAGCCTCGTGGGATAGAGCCCTGCATCAGAGCTCCATGCTGAGTGTGGAGCCTGCTTAAGATTTTCTCCCTCTCGCTCTCTTTCTTTCTCCCTCCCTCTCCCCCCTCAAAGGCTAGCGCGCTCTCTCTCTCTCTCTCTCTAAAGAATAAAAAAAAAAAATTATATAAAAAAATAGGTGAAGGGCAATAAAATCCTAGAATATCACAGTACATTTTCTCAAGCCACCAGTGTAGAGAGAAGTGAGACAAATATTCTATCACTCTAACTTGTCATTAAGCATAATAATCAAACTAATATCCAAAAAACACTTTTAGGCTCTCCCAAGTTTCAAGACTAAGTCATGGCCTTTATCACTGCTATAAACTGAAGATGGAGAAGACCATATTTTTAAATACAAACAAACTGCTTTTACACTCCACATGGAAAGCAGAAATTATTGCACTAGTCAAAAGTAAATAATAGCAATTGGAGTGCCTGGGTGGCTCAGTTGGTTGAGTGTCCAACTTCAGTTCAGGTCATGATCTCATGGTTTGTGAGTCTGAGCCCCACGTTGGGCTCTGTGATGACAGCTCAGATCCTGGAGCCTATTTCGGATTTTCTGTCTCCCTCTCTCTCTCTGCCCCTCCCCTGCTCGTGCTCTGTGTCTCTCTCTCTCTCTCTCTCTCTCTCTCTCTCTCTCAAAAATAAATAAACATTAAAAAAGATAAGTAAATAACAGCAACCACAGCAGTTTCTCCTCCATATAAAATAACTTCAACTTCACAAGATAATGAGCTTTACATAGCTAGATAATCTTAAGCCACATAACTAAGCTTATTGATTTGACAGAAAGCAAATATCCTTAAACCAAAACAAAACAAAAAAATAGGTCCAGGTGGTTCAGGGTGTCTGCTACACGTTATTCTGACAGAATCCTCAACGGTCAGATTTGAAGGAAACTTTAAAATCATCCCATTGACGGGGCGCCTGGGAGGCTCAGTCGGTTAAGTGGCCGACTTCGGCTCAGGTCATGATCTCACGGTCCATGAGTTCGAGCCCCGTGTCGGGCTCTGTGCTGACAGCCCAGAGCCTGGAGCCTGTTTCAGATTCTGTGTCTCCCTCTCTCTGACCCTCCCCTGTTCATGCTCTGTCTCTCCCTGTCTCAAAAATAAATAAAACGTTAAAAAAAAATAAATTAAAAAAAAAAATCATCCCATCGAAATCTCTACTGAAAATTCCTTCGGGCATCACAAAAGTCACTTGTCCCTGTTCCAGTTCATCTTGTTAGATTAGGTTCGACAACTGAAGTGTTTCAAAAACTTTTTTGATCCTGATTCTAATATACCTCAATATCCACAAACTTGAAAACCTTGACTAAATCAGTGAGTAGAATGTTAATACAATGTCTGTGGCAAGCTGCTAGAGACCTCACACCAGACATCAATTCAGTAGCTAATCAGTTCCTTTTGGGAGCCACGTAACCAAATCTCTATTTCTCTAGTTCCTCCATAAAAGTATCAAGAGACTATTCAAAGCTGTGCTGAGATCTAGCTGTGTCTACCAGTTCTACCCTTCCACACAGAAAATGAAACCGGATAAAGCCAAAATGTTTTATTTATAAGCAACACACACTGATTTCCAGTGGATATACTCTATTGTCCCTTCCTAAGTGCACATAAACCATCCTTTTCTGATTTCATAATGGCCTTGCCTGACCAAGATCACACTCAACAGTCATTTGCATTATCTATCTGAATTCTCCTTTGGAACATTAAAACAACATCTGCCTCTCTCTAAGCTTCCACAGTTTCTCAATAATTAACCAACGGTGGAACCAAAATTTTATTCCCAAGTCCACCCAGAGCTCTAGGAAATATTTCATCTGAGCTGAAAGATGAAATAAGAAATGTGAACTCTCTTCCTGATGCCCTATTTTAGTTACATTTTGGTTTTCGTTGGTGATCCTTATCCTATCTTGTCAGCCGCAAATCATTCTAACCTGCCAATCAAAAGAGGAGGTAAATAACTCTACTTTCTCATAGCCCCTGATGAGGAGGTGATATAATCTACAAGCAGTGGGATCTCTTGTCTCACTCTTTTTCCTAAGATAATCATTATAAATCTTTTCTGATACACTTAACGTTTGTGGGGAGGTAGTAAACAGAGGGATTCAGGCCTGAAGCTTTAGTCTTCCTGTACTATTTTTGGCAGATTGGTGATTCTTCTGCTACACACTCTTGGTTACTTACACTTTTTTCAGCTTTGTATTTGTCCTTTTGAAATATACAATGGACTCGCGCTCGCTTCCACAGCACATATACTGAAACATACAATGGACTCAAAACCTGCAGCCAACACACATAAATTGATTTAGTTCCCAGTCTTTTACTGGTGGTAAAGCCCCTGGAAGTCAACATGCACTATTCGGAACATGATGGAATACATGATTTTAAATCATATGATTAAACACACAGGGCTAAATCAAATACTAGATACTGGCAGATATCAAAAAATTAAGAAAAATGTGTAAGTGTAAAATTAAAATTGATCCAAACTTCATTTGGCAAAGAACCATTCTTGTGTAATGTAATTTACAGCCTTCTTCTAGAAAAGAACAAAAAAAAAATTCTTCATAGAATGCCTCAGCAATGTTCTGCTATATTTTTATAGGTCTAAGACTTAGCAAACCAGTCACCCAACCTATTTTGTTTGTTTTCTAGTGTAATTATCCTATCTTCTCTTTTTCTATAGTATTTTGTTACCAAGACTGAATCTCTAAATTGGCCTACTAGAAGCCTTTACCTTTGCAAGAAGATTATCAAAAAATTCACCTACGTAAATGTAGCGTTTGGAAAGTTTTGACACAAGGAAGTTTAACTAAGAAAATTCTAGGGGCGCCTGGGTGGCGCAGTCGGTTAAGCGTCCGACTTCAGCCAGGTCACGATCTTGCGGTCCGTGAGTTCGAGCCCCGCGTCAGGCTCTGGGCTGATGGCTCGGATCCTGGAGCCTGTTTCCAATTCTGTGTCTCCCTCTCTCTCTGCCCCTCCCCCGTTCATGCTCTGTCTCTCTCTGTTCCTAAAATAAAAACGTTGAAAAAAAAAAATTTAAAAAAAAAAAAAAAAAAAAAAAAAAAGAAAATTCTATCCATTAATTTAACTTCTTCCAGAAGATTTGGAAAGGATCGTAGTTCATAATTTTAGTGGTAGAGCATATTAGTCCAGCTTACATTTCCCAATGTGTAGAGGGTTGTAACCCTATTTTCTTTCCTTAAGAGGATCTTTTGCAATATTATAGAATAATCTGAATTACATATCTAAGAGTTTCCCAACTTCTCATTAAGGATTCCTACAATCTTCTTATCTCTTTGCATTTATAAAAAAAATTCTTAATGTTTATTTATTTTTCAGAGAGAGAGAGAGACACAGAGTGTGAATGGGGGAGGGGCAGAGAGCAAGGGAGACACAGAATCTGAAGCAGGCTCCAGGCTCTGAGCTGTCAGCCCAGAGCCAGATGCGGGGCTCGAATTCAAGGACCATGAGATCATGACCTGAGCCGAAGTTGGCCACTTAACCGACTGAGCCACCCAGGCACCCCTGAAAGAGAACATTTCTTGAAGAAGACTGTTGGAATGCTGTGGCTTTTCTCCTGCTGCCTGAAAATCTGAAAATCTCACGGAGAGGAGTGTCTCACTCCCCCTGTGCTAGGTGAGAGGGGCCTCCCTGGGTCCAATATGTGAGTGTGACATTAGAAAGAGAACAGATGCAAACACAAGCACAGGGGTAGGCGAGGGGATGCAAGGGGAGAGAAAGAGACAGAGAGAGAATAACAAAGGCAGAGAGCTGTACCAGGGATAAGTTGCTGATCCCCCTTTTAGAGGAGACAAGGATGTATGAACCAAACAGGCCTGTAGAAGGAAGTGTTGGGGGGTGGGGTGCTCTAAAGAGATTCTGTCCAAGAGGACGGAGTAGCAAAGTGATTCAGACAGCAGTCTGCCTAAAACCCAGGACTGAAGAAGGGGGGTCAGGGTCAGCCTGAGAATATTATCTGCCAAGTCACAGCAATGACATTTCAAAGATCCTATTGGGGAAGATCTCAGGTAACAAAAATAAAAGTCAAGTTTTTAAAAAACACCCCATATTAATTACCAACTGCATGTGCGCCACCCAGAGGGCCCTATGCTCAAACTGCAACTGTCACCACTGTGTAGACTATTCACTTCTTCCCAACTCTGAACACTATACTTAAAGGAATCAGAAAATTCAGCTAGTGGGTTGAGAAGAAAGAAAACAATAACAAGGAAGGAAGAGAGAGGAAGCTAACCATGCCCCCTGCAAACCCCTAGGGTGAAGTGGTGTTTCCCAGAGTGAAACAGACATGACATGGAATTTAATGCCTATCAAGCTTGGAGGCTTGATTATTACACTAAAGAAGATATTTCAATTACTGAAGTGAGACTGTTCTCAGGACTAAAAGGGACTGACAGAGTTGAGACCTGTCTATTATTTCAGCCAGGGATGAAAGAACTACTCCAAACATGAGTTGAGTGGGCATGGGAGGGAAAGAAGTAGTTGTTTTCTTCTTGCACCTTTACTGAGTCTATCTCATTCGATGACACGTTTACACGTGATAAATACTTGTGGAATGAATACACAAATAAAATATATAAAAATATTGATACCATTCTTGGTGAGATTACACATTATTTTTATTTTCCTCTTTGTATTTTCCTGGATTTTTCAAAATCTCTTTTAAGCATGCTTCAAAATATATACATATATATATTTAATTGCCAGAGAACAATGTCACACACGTTTCAGTAGGCATTCATACCCAGAGTAAACAAATAAAAGAAATAAGTAATTCTTAATTCAAAAGTGTAAACTGAGATGATTAAAAATGATCACTGAATTTTACCTTATGTTTTATGTCTTTCATGTCTGAAAACACCAAATTTTAAATTTAAAGTAGATTAAAAACAGAAAAGCAGGTGGAGGGGAGGCAAACAAAAATAGAAAATCAAGTTATAACCTTGTTTGCCAGTAATATGGAAGATCAGTCTCCTGGACCGATATTTTATTGAAAACAACAAAAAGTCCTAGATGTAATACATTTTCTTATTTAAAAAGTAAATTGGCAAGAAAGAAATACTCAAGCTAAAAAAAAGTGAAGTGAATGTGGGAACCTTGATTTCTGAAGCTGACATTCACCTGAGGGCAGGTGCTCAACCAGGTGAATTTTATTTTCCATCTTCAAAGTCTCACAGAGCTTCACACAACTAGAGGATTAAAATATAAAACCCAGGGTCCACCTACAGTATATGTTAAGAAAAGACTCCCCCAACTACCCTTACACATATATAACCCCCAGGTTAAACCCCCAGTATATATATATAATCCTCAAGGGTAAACCCCCAGTATAAGGGTCAAAGAAAAATAAGCTCACTAAACCCTACCCCCTGGATACTGTGCTAAAAAATGGACTATCTCAACCCTTGTCATAGGGGGAATCTCTGATGAGAACATGGAACAATAAGTCATCTCTCTAGTGTGGAGCCTAAATTCACAATACCTAGGTAGCCAGAAAAAAAATCTCAACCTGAGAATTTAAGTGATTCCAAACCAGTGGTGTCTACAGGAGCCTGACAGAAGTAAGTACAAATCCTCATTGAAGCATCTCCCCATCAATGCAGGCCTCGATGAATTCCCACAGATAAAGTTCCATGAAAATAGAAGTTTTCAATATAAATTAACCGAACAGAAAAGGAAACAAAACAGCAGAACCAGCAGTAAAAACATCAGAAATAGACTTTCAAGGATTGTCATTACTAGAATTATCACAGACTATAAAATAACAATGGTTAGTATGATTAAGGAAGTAAAAGATAGATTTGAAAATATATTCAGGAATGACAAAAGACTATAAGAATGATCAAGCAGGTTTGAAAAAATACTGAGCTTCTAGAAATGAAAAATAGAACTGACAATAAAAATTACTACAGACGACAGCCACACTTGTGGTGAGCATAGTATAATGTACAGAGTTGTTGAATCACTACATCCTACACCTGAAACTAATGTAACATCATGTGTCAACTACACTAAAATAAAATAAAAAATTACATGAATGGATGTCAATTCTCCACAAATTAAATTGTAGAGCCAACTTAATCCCAATCAAAACCCCAGCAGGACCATTTGTAGAAAATGAAAAGCTAATTCTACAGTTTATGTAGAAGAACAAAGGCCCTACGATAGCCAAAACAATTTTTAAAAAGAACAAAAGTGAAGGACTTACACTATCTAATTTCATGACTTGTTAGTGTTAAGATATATAGATCAATTAAACAATAGACTCCAGAAATACATTCACAGGTGTATGGTGAGCTGATTTCCAAGAAGGATGCCGAAGCGGTTCAATGGGGAAAGGAAAACCTTTCACAAATGGTACTGGAATAGTTCATAGTCATAGGCAAAAAAACAGAACTTTATACCATGTATAAAAATTAACTTTAAACAGGTTATGGACAAATCCCATACTACCCATGCCTGGAAATAAATACTGAAATTATGGCTGATAAGTTTTCACTAACAGGTTTAAAACTAAAGATACATCAAAGATTAAAAATAATCAATTGCCAAACAAAAGGAAGTGACTAAAATAAGGTGAAACCAAACAAGAGAATTAAAGACATAAAAGGAGAAAGAGAAGGAGGAGAAAAATGAGGAAGGAGAAAGAAAGTAGGAGGGAGAAGACAGGAGGAAAAGAAAGAAATCAGATGGCTCTGTTTACAAAATACTACAGCTGGTCACAAAGGCCTTAAGAAAGAAAGGGAAAAATCAGCATCCATTCTTCTTTCAAAACTACTCTCAAGCTAATTTACAGCCTTCAACTCTTTGTTTTTGTTACCTAAGCTGATTAAGGTTCTCTGGTTAATTTTTAGTTTCTTTCTTAAAGAATAAAGCTTTAAAGCAACCATATAAGTAACTGAGAAAATAATGAGGCTTTATGTCTTCACGAAGAAAAGTCAAAAGACTTAAAGAAAAATTAAGGAAATAAAAACTTGCATTTTAAAAAAAAAAACCTTGATATTCTTGGATATAGGAGAGGTTTAGGAAGATGGTGGCATAGGAGGACACTGGGCTCACCGCGTCCTGCTGATCACTTAGATTCCACCTACACCTGCCTAAATAACCCAGAAAACCTCCAGAAGACTAGCAGAACGGATTCTCCGGATATAAGAGAGGTTCATATTTTCTACAAATACTAATAAGCTTTTTAATATTCTAGACTCAAGAATAATAAAAAACTCAAAAGCCATTAAGAAAAAAGACAGATACATCTTAAAAAATAAAATTCAGAATTCTATATGAAATAAGGTTTAAATTCTTAAATTTAAACACAAAATGGAGAAAACTACTTGTATAATTTGCAAAAATTGGGACAAATCAGGGGCGCCTGGGTGGCTAAGTCGGTTAAGTGTCCAACTTCAGCTCAGGTCACGATCTTGCAGTCCATGAGTTCGAGCCCCGCGTCGAGCTCTGTGCTGATAGCTCAGAGTCTGGAGCCTGTTTCAGATTCTGTGTCCCCCTTCTCTCTCTGCCCCTCCCCCACTTATGCTGTCTCACTTTGTCTCTCAAAAAATTAGGACAAATCAATCAATAATTAATATATAAAAACATGTATAAAACATTATGAACAAGATGAAAACCTCCAAAAGAAAAAAAAATGAGCAAAGGACACATGCCACCCACACATACACAAAAAAATCCAGAAATGGCCAGTGAACATACAAAAATATATTTGACTTCATTAATAACACAAGTATATGCTAAATACTGTTCTAAGCAGTTTATATATATATTACATATACATTTATATTTATTATTATTTAACCATCACAACAATTCTGTAAAATGGGTACTATTATCATCTCCTTTTATGGATGATGAAACTGAAAGGTTAGGTAATTTGTCCAAACTCACACAAGTAGTTAATAAGCAGTGATGCTGGGATTTCAACTATGTAATTAAAACAAAAATGACAGAGCAAGCATGCACTGTACTAATACCCAAGGTCCCCGGAAAATGGGAATAGACACCCTAGGTAAGAGTATCAATTGGCAGAGTCACTCTAAAAGACAGCATGGCAATGAAGTTCAAAAGCCCTACAAATATTTGAAAATTTTCTCAAGCAATAATTCATACCACCCAAGACAGTGATTACATGGAGTGGAGGCACTCCACGGAAAAACACATAAGGAGCCTAAAAGCTGGGAACAAGGACATTCACTTTACTCATCTTTAAACTGTATACAGAGGTTCTATATTCTCTGGATATATTTCACAATAAGAAATCCTTTCTTTCCTTACCATTTTATCTGGACCTTTATATGGACTTGTGACATAAATGTTTTTAAGTAATGACATCCCAAATTAGCCAACATAATGAGAAGAAGGAAAAATAGCAGGGAAATAATCTCAGTAATAGACTCAGTTTGGTAATTAAGCATATTTCAGTTTAGGAGTACTGGTCAGGTACATCTTTAAACCTATACTCCATTTCTTAGAATGTATTGTAAAGAAATAAAGGATGTATAGAGATCTAAGCACAAAAACATTTATTATAGCTTTACTGATAATGGTGATGATTAGAAAAAGCCAGCTGTCACACAATGAGGAATGTCTAAAATATAAGTTCAGGGGCGCCTGGGTGGCTCAGTCAGTTAAGCGGCAGACTTTGGCTCAGGTCATGATCTCGCGGTCCGTGAGTTCGAGCCCCGCGTCGGGCTCTGTGCTGACAGCTCAGAGCCTGGAGCCTGCTTCAGATTCTGTGTCTCCCTCTCTCTGACCCTCCCCTGTTCATGCTCTGTCTCTCCCTTTCTCAAAAATAAGTAAACGTTAATAAATAAATAAATAAATAAATAAATAAATAAATAAATAAATAAATAAAATAGAAGTTCATATAAGAGTTTATCTGTAGTAATTTTAAATGATTTTGTAAAGTCCATTTATTGGCATGCGAATATATTAAGTGAGAGAAATGTAAAACATGTACAGTGTGAGTTCCTTTTTATAACATACACACACAATCTAGAAATATGCTCTAAAATATAAATAACAATTTTGCTAATAGAAAAACCTATCACTTATCTGTGTTTTCCAATGTGCGATAATAAATATTAAAATCTTTAAAGAAATGATGTTTGTTTTTTAATTTTAAGGCAAAAGATTTTCATTACCTTCAGTCTTAGGCATTTTTAACAAATGAGTTTAACCCTTCGAGGTTCAAGCTTTTCTCTGCATTTCAGTTAGACTCTGGAAGATACAACAACTCAAGCAACAAAATTGTGATTCCTTAAATTATATTTCTTTTCTATGAAATGGCTGACACACTACTGGAATGAAAGAAGAAGAAAGAAGTCTAATGTGTAGTTTACAGTACACTTCCAACTTTAAACATGTATAAATAACTAAGCCTTAGCATAGTTCTAATTAAGTTCTACAACTTAATTCCAGGGTTTTTTTCCTCCTTTAGTAATTGGGATTTGAAGCTTTCAAAGACTTCCCCCATAGTATGTATAAATAGTAGAGTCTAAGATATTTTAAGAGTAGGGAGAGAAATGGGATAGGGAAGTTGGATGGATGGGTCAAAGTACATGGGGTTTATGAGTCAGGAGGTAAGTCACACAGTATGTTAACCTATGACAGATATGCCAAGGAAAAAGTATTGGAAAGAACAGATAAGAGAAAATATGCTGGTGGATGTGTTAGGAAAAGATTTTTCAGAATGAATAACTGACAGGATTATACTAATGCATATCAGATTATCTGTACAGGGGGTAGTAAAAATGACTGCAAAAGAAGTATGGAAATTTCAACTTCAATATAGTCTGTAATGTAACTTCAAAGTGTTAGATGAGAAAATAGTGTTTTCTGTAGAGGCAAGGTGAACTGACAAAAAAATGAAATCCGCTGATTTTCCTAAAGCACTCACTATAAATTCTGATTAGGTATTTGCATTGTTTAAGGACTTCAAAACCACCTACTAAAATATTAGCAAACAGATTTACAGTACATAAAAAATACACTATGATTAAGTGGGGCTCAAATCAGAACTGCAAAGATGGTTCAAGTGTAAGAAATCTACTACTATAATTCAGCATAATGATAGACCAAAAGAGGAAAAAACACACACAATTACAGCAGAATTCTAAAGAAGCATAAACGTTCTTTCTTGATTTTTAAAACAATAAAAAAGGAATCAGTATTTCTCAACATGCATGAAAAAAAAAGATTTCCTTTAAGTGATTTTTGAGAAATATACAAAAGTCAGTATTAGACTTGAGGGAGGTGCTAGAAGCATTCTCATAAAAGTAAAGGAAGGAAAAAAAAGGGTCTAATATCATTACTAATATTTAATAATTTTTCAAAGATATTGCATAGTACCATTAAACAAGAGCAGAAAATCAAAAGGTATAGAACTTGAAAGGGAATTCATCATCTTTTGCAAATGATATGACCATTTACCTAGAAATCCAAGAGAATCAACTAA
The DNA here is from genome assembly GCF_016509475.1 of Prionailurus bengalensis. Classification (NCBI taxonomy): domain Eukaryota; kingdom Metazoa; phylum Chordata; class Mammalia; order Carnivora; family Felidae; genus Prionailurus; species Prionailurus bengalensis. Next base: position 65,235,113 of record NC_057354.1, read on the forward strand.
AAAACTAATTATAAACAATGAAAGAATTCTGTGCTATGGCTAGGGACAAAATTAACATAAAAAATGGTATTCTTTTATACAGAGATAAAGTAATGTAGTAAAATAATTCTTTTTTTCCAACATTTATTTATTTTTGGGACAGAGAGAGACAGAGCATGAACGGGGGATGGGCAGAGAGAGAGGGAGACACAGAATCGGAAACAGGCTCCAGGCTCTGAGCCATCAGCCCAGAGCCCGACCGCGAGATCGTGACCTGGCTGAAGTCGGACGCTTAACCGACTGCGCCACCCAGGCGCCCCTATAATTCTTAATAGATACACAAAAGGAGATAAATACAAAAGAAAGTTTTAATATTTAATATACAAGATAATTATGAAGAAAACTTCATAATGTTAATATGAAAGTTTTAATATTTAATATACAAGATAATTATGAAGAAAACTTCAAAGTGTTACTGAAAGCAAAACTACTCCCCATTTTAAAGATGAAGTGAAGTGAAGCTCAGAGAGGCACAGGAAGTCTTCCTAACTTGCCTGGCCAGTAAATGGTGACAAAAAAGACGGACCTAGATTTGTCGGACTCCAAAATTCATCTTTTCCACGCAAGATATTGCTGAAAGTTCAGTCAATGGATACTCCATAAGCAAAACGAGAAAAATTCAAGAAACCTTCACTATTTAATATTTTCAATGATTTGAAAGTTCTATTTATTTAAAAAAAATTTTTTTATGTTTATTTACTTTTGAGCCAGAGACAAACAGCATGAGTGGGGGAGGGGAAGAGAATGAGGGAGACACAGAATCTGAAGCAGGCTGCAGGCTCTGAGCTGTCAGCACAGAGCCCAACACGGGGCTCGAACCCACGAACTGTGAGATAGTGATGTGAGCCGAAGTCAGACACTTAACCAACTGAGCCACCCAGGTGCCCTGAAAGTTCTATTTATAAGCACTTAAAATGTACCCAAGATATTTTTATGAAAGTAACATGAACAAGTTACAGAAAAATCAGAGAAGCTGCCTGAAATAAACTGAATTAGCTCTATCAGGTCCTTGTATTAGGTTCTCAAAAGGACTAGATGTACATGCACACTTCCCAGGATAGGGAAGATCCCCAGTATTCCCCACACTACCCTGAACAAGAAGAGGGAGAGGGAAAAAAGCTGAGGTAGACATTTCAATCTGGTCCTTTCCTTAACCATGGCCCTGTAGTACCTACAGTTTGTCCCTGACTTCCTAATCCCCTTCGGTTACTTTGCATTTGTTTTCCTGACATCTTGATTACACTCTTGGCACATGGAAGGCTATACTAAATACGAGGCCCCCCCCTCTTTTGGCCTATCTCCATGGATCCTAGAATTCTTCTCATGCTAGGTTTTGTTTGTTGGTCCTGTCAGTCACATACTCATCAGTTGTGACTTATAGTTAGTTATGATATTTCTCAAACAGCAGTGGAAAATGGTGCTCGTGCACTCTTCCCTAGATATCAGGTATAGTAATTCTCTTCTCTTGTAGAATTAAACTCTTAAGAACTTAATATTCTACTGTAGTTTGGAAAAGGTAAGCATGGCTACCTGAGGTACAAAGGGAAAGTAAGAAAACAATGGTGAACGAAAGTACAACTATTATAGTTCTAGGGGCAGGACTGGAGAAATGGGTGATGCGAATCCAAAGCTATTCAGAAGTTAACTAGGTAACTATATGAAGTGAAAGCCTGTGATGAAGACACAAATAAGAAAGGAATATCAGAAGTGCTCTGAATGTATAATACTTACCTTGGCTCTCAGTTCTGAAAACCAACAATTTATAGGCATCAGAACTTTGGGAGAAAAAAGCTAAGTTATCCATAGTCCTATGTACCAGTTAGTAGTTAATTAGAGCCCTCATGCAAGGTACAGCCTGGAAAACCCCATGAAAACAGGTAAGTCCTATATTGCTATTCCTGTGAGAGTTTTCAGGATACTGAAACTCAAATTTCTCTGAGAGACAGACACTTTACATTGTCCTGCAAAGCTCTCGTGAACAGCAAGACATGGTCTACAGGCAAAAAAGAGGCATATCATAAAAAGAGAAGAGAGAACTCATCACAAAAGGAACTACAGAAGTTCCCCTGTCCCTCAAAGAAAACAAACATTCCTAACATCCTTACCAGTAAACAACATCCAGTGGTGCAAAGTAATTTTTCATTATCAGGTCAGCAAAGTAAGCTTCTGTTTCCCGGCAGGCAGTTCCATTTCCAATCACCACCGTGCTGCAGCTTCAAGGGATAAACAAGATGAGAAATGGAATGAGCTCAAGGCATGCTTCTAAATCAATCAGGAGAAAACATACAGAATGCACAAATACTATCATACGATGATCTTACTCTCTCCATTGTATCACAAGGGAGACACAGACTTAGGTAGAATTAAGGACAATGCCGCTGCATTTGCTATGGGAGGCAGTGGACAAATATTTCACTGTGACACAATTAAGAACAATCAGCTTACTTCCCATCTAGAAGGAACCAAATTTAGACATGGATAAGAAACTCTGGTACATTCTACGCCATAATGAAGACGTCATGCCTGAACTATATGATATATTGTCAAGTAATCTCTGAAGCTTCAAACTACTATCATATCCATTCAAATCCTCAAGTCCATGAAAAAGAATGGAAGACGAAAGAAGGAAAGAAGGCAGGAAGGACAGACGGACAGGAAGTGAGGGAGAGAGAGAGAAGGAGACAGAGGAAGCCCACATAAAAGAAGTCAATGCTCACTTTTGCTCATATTACCACCTTGGTTTAGTGAAGGCGGCAGAGGAAGGGAGCAGCATCCCTCCTGAGTCTCCAAATGTAGAGTTCTCCAGCAATTTGCCCCAGCATTGTTTTACATGGTTCCTTCTCTCTCACCAAGGCACTTCCCTTAATCCCTCCCTCCAAATTAGGAGCATCAAAGGTATCTCTGATTGGCTGAGACAGTGAAGTACTCAAAATGTTACTTATTTTCATACTTGAAATTCAGCAAAAGCCTCTTTATTTTCTCTGCCTCTCGGAAGCCTTGTCCACAATGCAAGTAAACCACATCAGTATGAAGTATCTGACCTTAGAAAAAATGAAAATAAGAAGCCAGTTTGTAACAAATTACAAAACATAACACACAGATGATCTGATTAAGCAATCTGAACCAAAAAAGAGAACTGCTTTGTCTTTTAAAATGCAGCATGAATCATTCATATTCACTGAACTGAATTCTCCCGAAGTACTCTAAAATTTTCTTACTTCCAAAGTTACAAGGACACTACTTTGCTATTTATTATTATTAACAAAATCATTAGATTAAATGTCATGATGCCTAAAAGAGAAATGGTTTTTAACAACACCTAATATCAAGCTAACATTTACTGAATATTAACTGTGTGCCAGGCAATGTTGTGATACTATTCTATTTCTTCTTTTGGGTTACAGATATGTGAATTTCTTTACCTTGTATAATTCTTTCAGCTGCATATTTATGACTTGTGTGCTTCTCTATATTTCAGTGAAAAATATATTTGATGGTAACGACCTCAAGAACAGAAATAATGAACTAAGTGACCAATTTAGAATGTTATGAAAAAAACAACAAAATCTCAAAGAAAGCAGAAGGAAAGCAATGATAAAGTTAAAAACAGAAATTAATGAAACAGAAAAAAATATATATAATAGAGGGGATTGGTGAAGTTTAAAGTTAAAAATCACTTGGGAAAAACACATACTTTTAGCAATACCTATCAAGAGAAAGAAAGAAGACACAAATAACTTAAAAAAAAAGTTAGATACAAATAAATCATATTAGTAATGAGAAGAGGATATTACTGTAGCTTCAGCACACATTAAAAAGATACAGAGACTATGATAATCAACTTCATGTTAATTCAGATTAAATGATACAATGGATAAATTCTTGGAAATGTCTTACCAAAACAGATTGAAAATATATACATACATATATACGTGTGGGAGTGTATATGGTATTTTTAAAAAGTCATCTTACAAACAGTACAAATAATATCATGTCCAAACACAAATACATATGTTATCTCAACAGATGCAGGAAACAACACTAATAAAATATACTTCCCATTTACTGTAAAAATGTACACCATAAAAAAAAACAGACCAAGTAGAACTGCAAAATCAAAAACCCATGACTATATCTATAACAAAGCATCTCCAGAAAACCAAAGGATGATCAATTGGGAATAACAACTATCAAGGCCGACATGTATGGGCATTTCTGTGGGAGCAAGAAGAAAGAAGCAATGAAGTATCTCAGGGACCAAAAATATCAAAAAGCACTTCCCTGGGAAAAAGACCTTTGCACACTCTTAATTTATAGGTCAGTATCAAGGTTGCCCATTGAGTTCAGGCAGGATTGGAAAACCCTGCTCTCTATGAACTCTTGAAACAAACAAGCAGAATATGCTTTTCAAGACAAAAACCCCAACTGAGGACAAACTGTTGAGAATCATATCCACACTGAGCAAGGCAAGGATAAAAGGGGCAAAGGAAAAGGGAATGAAAGTCCCAGTAAAAGGGAGGAAAGCATTGGGAAAACAGACTCTAGAAAGTAGAAGACCATCTCTTTATTCATATAGATACAGAGGAGCTTTTTCCCCACAATAATTTTGGGAAAAAATAAGTGACAGTTCTAGAGATATACTGTTATAAAACCTTTCCTGGTGTTCTATCCTAAAAGTTGGAGAAAATGACTTTTATATAAAGCTGACCAACAGAAAAGGATCACAATTAAATCCCATATAGAATGATTATTTTTTAAAAACAGGAAATTAAAAAGAGGACACAGAAAGATGTGTCCACAAAACAGAGAAAAATGGTAACCTAATATAGAAGAATGATCTACAAAAAAATCATTAAAAAAATAACATAAATCAGAATTAAAAAACCCCAGAAATGAGAGAATTCAAAACTGAATTAGCATAAAAGAAAAAGTTATTTTAGAAAGAAAAAACAAAACCAAAAGAAACACAAGAATAAATATAACAGGATATAATAATATCCTTTTATATATATACATTACATGTAATCTATAATAGCATATAATAATATAAATAAATAAGAGAACCATAAGGTATAAGAAAAATATAAAAGTTAAAAAAAATTTAAAGTGAAGAAGTTCACTATAGAACTGAAATGAATTTTTGTAAGCACCAAATGAAAATTCCAAAACTTAAAAACATAGAAATTTAAATAACGAACTCAATAGATAGCTTTAATTGCAGATCAGACATACAATAAAACATAATTAATATAAAGACAAACAATAGAAAATAGAAGAATGAAAAACAGAAGTTGAAAGATCTAATATGCATGTAGCTGGAATCCCAGAAAGAAATGCAAAAAGCTCTACAAGCCCCAAGCCAAATTCATGCAAAAAACCCGGCAAAAAACAAAACAAAACAAAACAAAACACACACACACACACACACACACACACACACACACAACTAAGCACATCATAAGAAAATCTCTGAAAACCACAAAGAAAATCTTAGCAGTCAGAGGAAAAAAATAGCATTACCTTCAAAGGAGCAATAATAAGATTTTTGGTTGATTTTTCATTCTCAACAAAAAGTATAGTAGCCAGAGGTGGGAAAAAACACTAACAAAAAATGAAATGATACCTTTAAAGTACTGAAAGTAACACCAATCCCGAATTCTATACCCAGCAAAAATATCCTTCAAAAAACAAGGGCAAATCAGAAACATTGTAGACAAAAACTGACACAATTTGTCACCAGCTGACCCCACACTAAATTTAACAAGTTAGAGTGTCAGGCAGAAAGAAAATGATCTCAAATAATAACACAGAAATGCAGTAAGAAATAAAGAGCAATAGAAAAAGTAGAGACTAAGGGAAAAAATGCTGGGCAAAACAAAAATTTCTGGTATTAAAATATATACAGAGTTAAAATGCATCATATATAAATACACTACAATAAACAGAAGTTGTTAGAGGATAGTTATTAAAGCTTGAGCCTAGTTAATCCTCAATATCTCCACTGTGACATAGGAAAGGTCATAAATGATAGTAATATGTTGAGACTTTTGGTCACCAAAGAAGGCAAATATGAAGTCTGATTTTCTAGTTTCCATATATGTGAGACAACCATTTTCTAAGCCTCAAAAATTAACATAATTTCCAAACCCTCACAACATATACCATGTAAAAGTTATGACCAGCCAACCAACTTTTATTTGAAAAGCTGAAAGATGTGCTTACTGGTAGGAGAAATTATAGCCAATTTGCAACCATGTTTGTAACCAGGATCCACCCCCATCAGGGTGCGCCCTGGAACAGGACTTGTTAAAAGGAGCTGACGAAGGTTCCGTCCAAACATCATTACTGATTCCTTCTCTGCATCTGATGTTAGTTTGGCCCTTTAGAAACCAAAAAATAAAAAGGAAAAGAACGGATTTAGTTTCTCATTCACCCAAAGTCTCTTCCTGAAAAAGAACAAAATTCATTCCACTTATTCTTCACAGGAATACTTATTGTAACAAAATAAAGGAGGGGCACCTGGGTAGCTCAGTCAGTTAAGTGACAGACTCTTGATTTAGGTTCAGGTCATGATGTCAGGATTGTGGGATCAAGCCCCATGTCAAGCTCTGTGCTAAGCATGGAACCTGCTTAAGATTCTCTCCTTCTCCCTCTGTCCCTCCTCTGCTCCTCCTCTCTCTCTCAAAAAAATAAAGAATAAATAAAAAATAAAGGAAAAAACATCATATATAAAATTATACTATGAGTCGATTTTTGCTAACTGCAGTAATACATGGAACCACAAATAATTCTGAAGCAAATCTGAGGAGTTTGTCATACCTATATTCCTTCTCTATCTGCTCTATGCAAAAATCTATATCTATAAATATCTGTGTATGTGAGAGAAATAGAGCATATAAAGACTTGGACATCGCATAGAATGTCAAGTTAAAGCTTACCAGCTGATTAAAAATACAAACACAAAATTAGTTTTTGTTTTAATTTTTTTGTAACATTTCTTTATTTTTAGAAAGAGAGAGACAGAGTGTGGAGCAAAGGAGAAACAGACAGGAGAAACAGAACTTGAAGCAGGCTCCAGGGTTTGAACTGTCAGCACAAAGCCTGAAGCAGGTCTCGAACTCACAAACTGTAAGATCATGATCTGAATCAAAGTTGGACGCTTAACTGACTGAGCCACCCAGGTGCCCCACAAACACAAAATTAGTGATAAATTATCAAATCCTAAGTAATCTCTATCAACACTTAAACTTTTATACTTTTATCTGTACGAATCTGAGTATCTAATCATTCAATTCTATTCCCCACATTGAGTCCCCACCCTGTCATTCTCACAGAGATGTGACATGATCAAGGATACCAGTAAGCAGTCCAGAATCTTGCCTCATGTACATAACTTCCCAGCTTACTCCAAAGAAGTTAGTAAGAGTCTAATTTTAAAGCTTTTTCTAGAATAAAATATATATGTCTACAATGGACTTAAAGTCCACTGGAAACTAAGTTTTCAACACCATTCATCTTAACAAAAGCCCTGAAAATTATCATGTCCTGAAATTCTTACTGAATTTTGTAATAAGACATAACAAGCATGTCTTCGCCATTAGACTAGGTTAAGAAATTCATGCCACGGCCACAAGAAAAGAGTACAAAAGCCACTCAAAGTACATTTCATATCAGTGCTGAGGTACAATTATCTACATATCCAAAGACACACACAGCTGCCTGGGTGGCTTAGTCGGTTAAGTGTCCGACTTCAGCTCAGGTCAAGATCTCATGGTTTGTGGGTTCAAGCGCTGTGTCAGGCTCTGTACTGACAACTCAGAGCCTGGAGCCCACTCAGGATTCTGTGTCTCCCTTTCTCTCTGCCCCTTCCCCACTGGTGCACTGTGTCTGTCTGTCTCTCTCTCTCTCTCAAAAATGAATAAACATTAAAAAATGAAAAAAACATTTGAAGACACAGCTAACTAATTTCTGCTTTTCTGTCTTGAGTCTTTTTTTTTTTTTTTGAGAGAGAGAAAGAGAAAGAGCACATGCACATTTGTGTGTGTGAGTGGGGGAGGGCAGGAGAGACAGGGAGGTTTTTTTAAAAATTTTTTTCAATGTTTATTTATTTTTGAAGGAGAGAGAGAGACAGAGCATGAGCAGAGGAGGAGCAGAGACAGAAGGAGACACAGAATCTGAAGCAGGCTCTAGGCTCTGAGCTGTCAGCACAGAGCCTGACATGAGGCTTGAACTCACACAACAGTGAGATCATGACCTGAGCCAAAGTCAGCCACTTAACCAACTGAGCCACCCAGGCACCCCTTGAGAGAGAGAAAATCCCAGGCAGGCTCCAAGCCCAGCAAGGAGCCCAATGTGAGGCTCAATCTCACCACTGTGATATCAGGACCTGTGTCAAAATCAAGAGTCAGATGCTGAACCACCTGAGCCACTCAGGTGCCCCTAAACTGGAGAACTTTCTCAGGTGAATTAAGAATACTAATAGAAAAAAAAAAAAAAAAAGAATACTAATAGAGTAATAAGAAAACAAAGGTAGAGAGAGTGGATGGAAGACAGAGGAAATGTTCCAGGCGATGGAAAACCGAGTAATTTCATATGCTAAGGTAAAAAGAAATACCAAGATATAAGTCAAAACAAAATCCAACCACAAAGGGTTAGGCATGTTCTTCTGAAGAGCCTGGATTTAATCCTAGAGACAAAGAAGAGCCATTAAAGAATTTTAAGTAGAAGAGCATGAAATAATCAGCTGAGAGTTTTAGGATGGCAAAGTGAAATGTGTTACTGCAAAACAAAGACAGAGATCATCTATGACCCTAGAAGAGTAATCCAGACAACTAATTATGATGTCCTGAACTAAAACCGTAACCACAGAGAATAAGAGGAGGCGAAATTCAAGGTATGATAAAGGATGGATGGGAGAATAGACAGCACTTGGTAACTGACAATGCAGGATTGATGAAAGAGATAGGTGTGAAAAATGACACATGGATGAATCATCTTGATATTTGCAGAAATAAGAAATCCAAAGTAGACTGCCTTATATATATATATATATATATATATATATATATAGTCAACTGACCTGAATGTATATGTTCATGATTATCACTAGGTAGTGAAATTTTGTGAGCTTTTTTCTTTATGTTTTACTAATTCTTTCAATTTTTCTACATTAGGACAAATTTCTTTTTAATTAGAAAATCAAGTTAATTTTCTTTAAAGAAAAATCAATTGGGAGTTTTCTCCCTCAATTGCTGTTCAGGTAATTACAAGTATTTCTATCAAGAGACACATCTGCAGACAATATCTGCAAACCAACTTACAGACTAAAATAAGATACATATTTTTTTTAACCACAGCCATTTTAGGAAAAGAGAAGAAAAGTGGTCTTGCTTGCCCACTGCTAATATAAGTCAAAGAAGGGTTATACATTAACACACCCACACCCAAATGGCTTACATTAAATCTCAGTGAAATCATTCCATAGGCAGTGAAGCTACTCAAATCAAATGTATGCAAAAATGTCAAAAGCACTACTGGACATTTCATGCAATATGAAAAAACAAGATAAAGAAAAAATATATAAAAGGAAATAAAATTTTGAATAAAGTAATTTTCTCTTTTTCCTTTATTATAAACAAAATCCCTTGTTTTAAAATTTTACGCCTAGCACTCAAAAGCAAGAGATGGTACCTCACACAGACTTGAAATGAAATAGGATTCAAACTGAAACAATACTGTTAAGGGACAACTGAGCTATGAAGGATGAATCAAGAAAATGCATGACTTTGATAAAAAGAAGCTGGTTAAAAAAGCTGTGTGTCTTTTTCAATAGTACCTCCTCAAACCCCGCTCTTTAATGTTTGTTTATTTTTGAGACAATGTGAGAGACAGAGTGCAAGCAGCAGAGGAGCAGACAGAGGGAGACACAGAATCTGAAGCGGGCTCCAGGCTCCCAGCTGTCACCCCAGAGCCCGATGCGGGGCTCGAACTCACAAACAATGAGATCATGACCTGAGCCGAAGTCGGATGCTTAACCAACTGAGCCACTCAGGCGCCCCTCCTCAAACCCTGCTCATAATACCTCCAAAGTCAATGGCCAAGTCCAGTAAAAGAAAAACAGCCAAACATTATGAAGATTGCTATCAATTCTAGTGAGCTTGAAGAGATGGCTAGAAATCTACTCTCAAGTAATCCTTGCTGAAACCCATAAAAGAGAATGAAGAAAAGTCTAAAGCACATAGGAAGGAATATAGAAGGGAATGGCGGGTTTGAAGACTGACTACAAAGGCAAGAGAGAAGCAGGAAAGAGGTTTTGCCTGCCACAACTTCTTTCCGTCTCCTCCCCGACAAAAACTCACAATCTGCACCTCAGCTCTTCCGCAGTTCTTTGTAACTCTTAGTCCTTCTGCTAGTCCACTTAGATGGTCACTTTAATCATCTCTAATATTCACTCATCATTGCTGATAATATTCACCCAAATAACTCCCAGTTGGGAGTTTAAAACGTATATATTAGCCTTCTCTCTTCATAGTAAGAAATGCATCATGTGCTCCATGGATTTCCTTATGGTGTCTTTGGTTCTCTTATCACCAAAAACTGCTTCCAACTAAATTCTTCATTAACTTCTTGGTTTATTATTCCCAAGTCAAATCTCTCATCAATAAAACCATTTGCTTGTCTTGGCTGTCGAAGTGCAAAACTGGTATTGTAAGACTGGAAGGGGTATACATTAAGTGGTCAAGATTTGAAAAGTATGTTGTAACTAAGAGTTACGTTTTGTGATCTATGCATGTGACTGCCTCTACAGATTGAAATCGAGACTTAACTATAATTACTTTGTGATTCTGACTCAGTTCTTTGGACTGGTTAGTGGATCAACAAATATTTACTTCATGCTTTAATGGTAATGTATGTATTACCACACATAATAATAAATGGTATATAAAATTAAATAAGATGCATACCTGAACTCTCTACAGAGGAGAGGATAAATAAGGCGTTTAAAAGAATCATCCAGTGAACTGTGTAAGATCTTCATTAACTCCGGCCTTGCAAAGCCACGTGGTCTCCACCTGCAAAAAAGAAAAGCCTACACTAAAACTGATGTAACAATAACAAGACCATGAAAGGGCTCCTGGAAGAGGGGAGAGGAAGTGGAACAGAAGAAGGGGAAGACTTTATCGAAGCCAAAGTAACATAATCTGTGAGGAAAGACTGTGATGTCTGGAAATTATTACTATGACATCTGGAGTTCTTATTTTTAAAAACCTGGTAACCACAGCCATACATAAAACTTAAAGGAGGAAAAAACTTTCTTATCCTGGGAAGAGTCTCCCGAAGCATTATTAATAATGGTGAAAATATTAAGATATAAAAAAGTCACCAGAAAAAAAAAAGTCACCAGAAAATGACTAATGCACTGCTGTGAACTGAATTATGTCCCCTAAAATTAATATACTGAAGTTCTAACCCCCAGTGAGATGTTATTTGGAGATAGGGCCTTTGGGAGATAATTAGGTTTAAATACAGTCGTGAGAGTAAGGGCCCTCATGATGGCATTAGTGCCTTGAAAGAAAAGATATCAGAGAGCCTGCCCTCTCTCCATCCCTCTCTCTCCCAGTCAGGTGAGGACACAGTGAGAAGGCAGCAGTCTACAAGCCGAGAAGAGGGTTCTCACCAGAAAACAAATCAGCCTGCACCTTGACTTTACAGTGTCCGGAACTGGGAGAAAATAAATTTCTGTTCTTTAAGCCACCTAGTCTATGGTATTTTGTTATGGCATCAAAGCTAAGACAAACATGTATCCTCTTTGCCCATTTCTTTATCTCTTCCTGAGAGAGTAGACTGAGCAAAGGACAAACTCTGTTTTAACTCTTGCCTCTTGCCATTCCTGAGTAGAACTCACTCTACTCCTCAGGCTGTAGTGCTCTACCATGCAGTGTATCTGCACACATGCTGATGGATATAAATGTCAGAGAATCAAATGTTAGTGGACACTGGATAGAGAACAATAAGAGAAAAGCATAAGCTAAAAAGGACAGATTCAGCCTTACCCCTTCTGTGTTTCCATCCATCTAGAGTATCTCTGCCCTTGCCCTTCAATGACTCTTAAATATAAACCACTAATAAATATTTACTTTATAAATAATAATAAAATAAACCATTAATATACCTTAGGGACACTGTCATCTCCCTTACTTATCTCAGGTAGGAAATTAACTAAACTTCAGTGAATAGACATTCAAGAATCAATTATATAGTATACCAAAGATTTCATAATAACTAATTGAATCCCTTCCATAGGAGATTATTATCTGAGTAGCATATAGTTTTGTTTTTTAATTTAAATGAAAGTGCTTTCAGGACATACATCTTTCCACACAAATCTCTGTAACTCTCTACTGTCACCTTCATCTAGGGAGGAGTAGGATATGAATTGGATACACATAATTAATATTAAAATTAATATTATTATTACTGTTATTATTAATTTGGAGAGCCCAATGTCAAGAAAGATGTCCCAGAAGAAGCATCTGAGATGGGTTTTGAAAAAATTAACTGTGCTTTATCAAACAAGACCCAGAAAGAAGAGCATACTGGTAAGAAACCATAGCATATGAAAAAGCACAGAGGCATGAAAGCACATGATGAGTCTACTTGACTACAAGTAGATTAGTACTGCTAGAGCACAACTGCCAGGAGCAGGTGGGGGGGGGGGGGGTAGAGGGGGCTAGAAAACATGGCAGAGCCCAGATCACTAAGCGTCTTACACATCATGCTATGGAGCTTGGCAAGTTAGGAGAGAACACAGTCCTGGGTCATGAGACAATAAGATAGGAAGACAGTCCTTACAGGCAGGAAGGCCCTAAAGGAGAGATTTTTTTAGATGTATGTACCTGATATCTGCTGGGGGTCATTCCCTTTAAGGCCAAACCAAGGTTTCCCCATTGCTAGTAGGAAGAAACCAGAAATCCTTAACATTGCCTATCTGATCCTTTTGGAAGCCTCAACAGTCTTCCTTAAACCTTATCTCTTGCCCCCACATCTACTCTGGTTTCCTTCCAAATAATTCCCTATACTGAGCCAGAGTGATCTTAAAATGCAAACTGATCATTATGATAATCCTCTGTTTAAACCTTTTATTGGCTTTCCATTACCCTTAAGATAAAGAAAAACAAAATCCTTCCCTGTCTAGAAAGCTAGGTATGATCGATCCGGCCCATGCCTACAAGTCAATCGTCATTTCATGTTGCTTTTTGTTCCTCTCCTTCTGTCTCTGACCTACATATGCATGCAACCCAGACTCCATTAGGGTTCCCTGTTACAGACTCATGAAACACTGCAGTTCTCCTTTATAACCTCAGCATACCCTTAACCATTTGTCAGGATCTTCTCCATTAAACTATATTGTCACCAAGGACAAAGAGCGTATTTATCTGTAGCATAAGGCTACAGGTGGATCCCCAGCATCTAGCATATAACCTGAATGGATGAATACATGAGAGAGGTGGAAGGTGAAAGAAGAAGGGGCATAGAGAATAAACAAAACAGAAGAGGATGAAGAAGGAAAGATTTGAGTAAGCATCTCCAGTCATTCAAATGTGTTTTAAAAAACTAAAACAATTCCCTGAGAATGTTTCTTTGGTTCCCAGAGAAATAATTTAGCTAGCTCTTGTTTCGGGTCTTTACTTCCCATAGAAGTGTTTCTTCAATTATCTATATACAGAGAAGCTTCTAGAATGTAACTGAAACATATCACTATACCATAGTAAAGTATTATAGTATAGGTTAAATAATATTACCAATTATTCAATTGAGGAAGAATTGAATAAAATAAAATATAGATGAGCCAAGAAAAACCATTTAAATCACTGTAAGGAAACCACTCCTTAACATCTACTCAGTATGAAGATAATAGGCTAAAACCATAACTAATACTTCCTTAACTGATACTGAGTATTATGAATATTCATAGGAAAAAAGATAGGTGTTGTCCCCCTATTTATAAAAGATATTTCTAAAAAGGAAATATGCACAATAATCCCACTACTTTGTAATAACAGATACCACTAAAGGCTACACAATTAAATGGACTATCATTTACTTCTCTCAAATATGTGAAAAAGGTATTACTTATCATTTAGACAATAATGAAACTGAGAAAGAAATAACATGCTCATAGTCACAAGGGTAAGAAATAATATAACTGGAATTCAAACTCAGATATATTTGCTTCTTAGAATTTTGTTTTTTTTTGTTTTGTTTTTAAATGTTTACTTATTTACATTTGAGAGAGAGAGAGCCGAGCGGGAGAGGGGCAGAGAAAGAGGGATAGAGAGAATCCCAATCCGCACCATCAGCACAGACCCCGATGCGGGGCTCAATCCCACGAACCATGAGACTGTGACCTGAGCCAAAATCAGGAGTCAGACGCTTAACAACTGAGCCACCCAGGAGCCTCAAGATTTTGTTCTTTCTATGCAACTATCTCAGAGTTTCATCATATTTTAAATTAAAACTATCTAATTTCTTCACACTACTGTTTAAATCTATGATTTCTTTTAGGTATTTACTTCCTTTTTATTTTTAATGAAATTTATTTGTTTACAAAGAAAGTAAACATTCACTAAAAAAACACCTACAAAATCCACAGGAGAGTATACAACAGAAAATTAAAATCTCACACCAGAGCTATGGAATAGATCATTTGTATTTTTCCAAAAAATGTTCTTACACACAGACATTTTTTGCCATTAATGAAACCATACTATAAATACTAATTATAAGCTGTCTTTTTAACCCAGTAAGACATGTTTGTATCTCAAGTTCAGCTCTATCTCAACTTTTCAAGATGGCTGCACAGAATTCCATGTATGGCTATAACATAATTAGTTTACACAATTTACCTACTGAGTAACATTGAGATAGACATTTCACTTCATGAGTCCTTGGTTAGCATTATTTGGTCATTAAGCAAGTTAATCCTTCATGGAACTGGTTTTTGGCAAAGCGGCTTCCAATGAATTGATGAAAGTACTATGTTGGATGAGAGAGCTAATTTCTAAAGTACACAGTACTGGTTCCTCTCAAAGAAAAATTCATCCGACTCTTCAAATAGCTTTCCCAGCAATCTCCCTAACTTAAGGTTACACAGAACTACATATCCTAACTGCCAGGCAATCTTCTTGACCTTTGTATCAGTTTTCTCACTCGCAAAATGGCAGCTACAAATCTGCTCTACCAACGAACCAGATTGTTACAAGGATCAAATACACTCTGAAAAGGGAAAACTAAAAGTTAGAAGTTCTATACAAACATATGGTGCAATTTTAAAAGGTTCTGTTAACAAATGAAAAAAGATAATAAAAAGTTACATAAGCTTAGACATTTCTCTGAAATTTCCAATAAATTTAATGTTAACTGCAATCATCTTTACTGTGCAAAATATTTTAGGTAAACTGCATATATAGCTTTAGAGACTTATATTATAATATCTGACAAATTATATTTTTGTTTCAATTATCCTTAATGATCAAAACATTTCAGATCTGTCATATACAGCATGTTTTTGTTAATTTAGCTTTTCATAAGAGAAAACACTCTTATTATAAGATTCCAACAGTACAAAAAAGTACTAAGTAAAAATCCCTCTCCCTAGAGATAAGTAATATGAATAATTTATTTAAATACTCAATACATCCTGTTTCCTATTTAAACATACACAACATTTATATTTATTTTAGAAAAGAAAGAAATTCTTTAAAAATCTAAACAGACCTGTTTTGGATGCACCATCTACAGAATTCATTCTTCACACCATCAGAAATGTTGACCTTAACAGTCAGTATCTTCAAATTTTCCCCACGGTTAATTGCCAGGATCTGAATGCAAACATATATGGCAAAGACTGATGATCCACAAAATATATAAATGGTCAATTTAATCAGTCAACATTTGTGAAATAAAAGAGCAGTTATCCAGTCTAGAGCTATATGAATTTTTCATTCATTTATTTACCAAAATGTATTTAAAAATAATCACTTCTTTATGTTAAAAAAAAAATTATTTTAATAAAATACTGGTATAAAGCCTATGAAATTCACAGAAAGAGACTTTGGTGATCTAAGAATCTCATTTCAGATTTGATTAATTGAAAATTTTTGATCATCTGGAGTTAAAAAATATATTTTTCACATTTGTGAAAATTTATGGCTGAGATTTACAAACATGCAAATTCCCATGTGGAATAGTAACTACTAACTGTCACCATTTATTTAGCATTTACTAATTGTCAAGTCCATCTAAACACTTTAAATACTTACCTCATTTAATTTTCAAAGCCACCAGTGAGGTATGTATTTTCTTCATTTTACATAATAATTTTTCTAAGACTACTCTGTCCCAAATAACAAAGATTACAAATGAAGGAAAAATTTAAATTCAGTTCAAGCTATCTCTTAATGAATGTATTAAAAGAGCAACTGTCTTAAAATATATTAAAAACACTCCTTTAAAGGAGAGCAAACAGGGGCACCTGGGTGGCTCAGTAGGTTGAGCATCCAACTTCGGCTCAGGTCATGATCTCATGGTTCGTGAGTTCAAGCCCCATATCAGGCTCTGTGCTGACAGCTCAGAGCCTGGAGCCTGTTTCAGACTCTGTGTCTCCCTCTCTCTCTGCCCCTCCCTGCTCATGCTGTCTCTCTCTCTCAAAAATAAACATTAAAAAATTAAAAAAAAAATAAAGAAGAGCAAACAAACCTAAAGCAAGTAGAAGAAAGGAAATAATATAGAGGGAAAATAAAAAGAGAACAGAAAAATAATAGAAAATAATGCTAGCAAAACCAAAAGTTGGTTCTCTGAAAATGTCACAAAATTAACAAACCTTTTATTAGACCAAGAAAAAAGGGAGGAAGCATTCCAATTACCAAAATCAAAAATAAGAGGGGCCATTACTATTGAAATTAGAGAAATAAAAAAGATCATAACAGAATACTATGAACAACTGCACGTCAAATTACATCACATAAATAAAATGAAAAAAATTCTTAAAAAGACAGACTGCCAAACAGTAAAATAAAAACAGAAAATCCAAAAAGATCTAAATTAAGTAAAGAAAACTGAATTAGTAATTTAGAATTTTCCCACAAGAAAACGTCCAGGCCCAAATAGCTTCACCACAGAATTCGACCAAACATTTAAAGAATTAATACCAATTCTTCACAAACCCTTCCAAACTATACCATAGAAAACTTCCCAACTCTATTTACCCTGATACCCAAACCAGACAAGAACATTGCAAGAAAAAAATTAAGATCATTATCTCTTATGAATATAGACATGAAAATACTCAATAAAAAAGTAGTAAACCAAATTCATAAATATATAAAAAGGATTACACACCAGGATCAAAAGGGATTTATTCCAGGAATGCAAAGTTGCTTTAACACCCAAAAATCAACTAGCATAATACATGATACCCATAAAATAAAAAACAAAAATTACACAATTATCTTCTTACATAATATATGCAGAAAGAATATCTGACAAAATTCCAGCTTTGTTCATGATAAAAACACTCTACAAATTAGAAATAGAAGGCAACTTCTTCAATGCTATAAAAATCACATACAAAAACAACACAGATAACATCATATTTAATGGTGAAAGACTGGATGCCTTCCCTCTAAGATTACAAGGGTCTACTCTTGCCACTTCTATTTTCAACATTGTACTGGAGGTTCTAGCCAGAGTAATTAGGCAAGAAAAAGAAAAAGAAGACACCTAAATTGAAAAGAAAGAAATATATCTATTTGCAGATAATATGATCTTATATATGGAAAACCCTAAGGGATTCACCATAAAGCTATCAGAACTAAATAAGAGTTCAGCAGGATTTCAGGATAATCACTTTCTACACACTAGCAGTAAGCATTCTGAAAGTATTTTTTTAAATTCCATTTACCATAGCAACAAAAGGAATAAAATACTTAGGAATAAATTTAACAAAGGACATGCAAAATGTAAACTCTGAGAACTACAAAACATTGTTAAACGAAATTGAAGAAATGGAAAAACATCCCATGTTCATGAACCAGAGGCTTAATATTGCTAAGATGGCAATACTCCCCAAATTGATTTACAGATTCAATGCACACCTATCAAATTCCAGCTAGCTTCTCTCCAGAAACTGACAAACTAATTCCACAATTCATATAGAAGTTCAAGCAACCCAGAGTCAATCTTGAAAAAGAAGAACAAAGTTGGAGGACTCCCACCTTCTGATTTCAAAACTTATTACAAAGCTAACAGTAATCACAACTGTGTGGTACAGGTATAAGGATAGATACATAGCTTAGTAGAATAAAATTAAAAGAGTTTAGAAATAAATGCATATGCCCAGAATTAACTGATTTTCAACAAGGATGCCAAGACAGTTCATTGGGGAAAATACAGTCTTTTCAACAAGTGACGCCCAGACAACTGGATAGCTACGTTCAAAAGAATGAAGCTACAGGGGTACGGTATTTGACTGCAAAAAAAATGAAGCTGGTTGCCTTCCTCACATCATACACAAAAATTGTTCAAAACTGACCTTAGACCTTAACATAAGAACTAAAACTATAAAACTCTTAGAAGAAAATATAAGAGAAAATCCTTGTGACCATGAATTAGGTAAGGTTTTACATATAATACTACATGAACAATCACTAAAGGAAAAAAGTAAATACACTGGACTCAATAACATTATACCTCAAAGAATACAATTAAGAAAGTGAAAAGAGGGGCGCCTGGGTGGCCAGTCTGTTAAGCGTCCAACTTCGGCTCAGGTCATGATCTTGCGGTTCGTGGCCTAGGGCCCCACGTGGGGCTCTGTGCTGACACTCGGAGCCTGGAGCCTATTTCGGATTCTGTGTCTCCCTCTCCCTGCCCCTCCCCACTCATGCTGTCTCTCTCAAAAATAAATAAACATTAAAAAAATTAAAAATAAAAAAGAAAGTGAAAAGAGAACACATAACATGGAAGAAAAGGTTTGCAAATCAGTTATCACAAAGAAGAGTTAGATCTAGAACATATAAATAATACTTACAACAAGAGCAAAGACCATGTCACCTCTACACTCCAAGTAGGAACTGATATAAAATAAGTGTTCAAGAAAAATTTGTAGGATAATCTCCATGTTACCTTACACCAAAAAAAAACACCTTTTCACATCTGTATCATCGTAAGTTACAAAAATTAACAGCTGTTATGATGAGAAATATCCCACAAAAAGTAATGTACTCTAATCTTTTCATTATCCTCTCTTTTAACAGTAAAATGCAGATGGAAGAAAAAACTCAATTTTAAAAATGTTTATAGTGAGCACTTCCAAGTTTGGAGAAACTGGCAATCTCTTGATTCCAAATCTCCCCCTCATCTTCCTATAAAACCTTAATGAAGAGGGACACCTGACTGGCTCAGTCAGTTAAATACCCAACTCTTGATTTTAGCTCAGGTCATCATCTCACCGTGGTGAGATAGAGCCCTGCATCAGATTCTGCTTGGAATTCTCTCTCTCCCTCTCTCCTTCTCTCCCTGATCCTCCCCCACTCACATGCAATCACTCTCTCTCAAAATAAATACATAACCATTTAAAAATAAAATAAGGAGCGCCTGGGTGGCTCAGTCAGTTAAGCATCCAGCTTCACTCAGGTCATGATCTTGTGGTTTGTGAGTTTGAGTCCCATGTCAGGCTCTGTGCTGACAGCTCAGAGCCTGGAACCTGCTTTGGATTCTGTGTCTCCCTCTCTCTCTGTCCTTCCCCTGCTTGCGCTCGCTCTCTCTCTCTCTCTCTCTCTCTCTCTCTCTCTCTGTCTCAAAGATAAATAAAAATTAAAAATAAATAAAATAAAATAAAACCTTAATAAAGAAAATAAAATAACATAGGACCTACATCTATGGCATTTCTAGGAACCAGAACTAGATTGCCATCTGATTTCTCTAAACCAACATACAAAGCAAGACAACACCGGAGCAACATATTTAAGAAAGTTAAGAGAAGAAAGTGAAAACAAAAAATATACTGATCCAAGCTGTCCATGTATCAAGCCCATAGGAAACAATTGTGAATGTGTTAGAACTCAGAAAATACTGTTCGTATATACCATCCTTGAAAAATACAGAAGAGTAGTGGTCAGTAAACTATGGTCCATGGGACAAATCCAGATGAACACCTGTTTTCATAAATAGAATTTTATTAAAACACAACCATGCTCACTCGTTTGTGTATTATCTATGACCGCTTTCATGCTGCAATGACAGCTGTGTAATTGCCGGAAAACCCACCTGGCTCAGAAAATCTAAAACATTTATTCTCTGGTCCTGTACAGAAAAACTTTGCCAACTCTCTATTCGACTAGAGAATAAGCTTCACCCAAAAGAGGACTGGAAAGTTTTGGCAAAAGGACTAAGGCAAGGCATTTCATATAACTGTAGGGCTAAGATTAAAATGGAATCAATATCCATTAAGAAAATACAGGTTGCGGGGAGCCTGGGTGGCTCAGTTGGTTGAGTGTCTGACTTCAGCTCAGGTCATGATCTCACAGTTTGTGAGCTCAAACCCTACATCAGGCTCCCTGCATCAGTGCAGAGTCTGTCTCAGATCCTCTGTCTCCCTCTCTCTCTCTCTGTCCCTCCTTCTCTCTTGCTCAACAATAAATAAACATTAAAAATTTTTTTAAAAAGAAAGAAAATACAGGTTGCAATCCTGATACCAATGTAGACTTTAAGCTAAAAACCATTGGGGCGCCTGGGTGGCGCAGTCGGTTAAGCGTCCGACTTCAGCCAGGTCACGATCTCGCGGTCCGTGAGTTCGAGCCCCGCCTCGGGCTCTGGGCTGATGGCTCAGAGCCTGGAGCCTGTTTCCGATTCTGTGTCTCCCTCTCTCTCTGCCCCTCCCCTGTTCATGCTCTGTCTCTCTCTGTCCCAAAAATAAATAAAAAACATTAAAAAAATAAAAATAAAAATAAAAACCATTAAATGAGGTAAAGAAGAACACTTTATAATGTTAAAGCCACATTCTGGTTTTGGAATAGAGCAAGGGGACTACATATCACACTTTAAAGATGCTGTTACATAAGACATCACTAACATGGTAGAGTAGGGAACTCCAAAAGTCCATCCTACTACAACAGTAATAAGCTGGCAAAAACTGTCAGAATCAACTTTTTCAGAACTCTGGACCCTAGTAAAAAGCTTCTAACAATCAGAGGAACACTTAAAGAAACAAGAAGCCACAGAACCTTGGTAAAAGAGCACTTCGAACTTACCATTTGCTCTCCTCCACTCTGTAGATGAGCAGCGGCCATGAAGATAACAGCCTCATTCCTAGGGCAGGTTGCTAGGGCCAGAGGGAGCGACATGGATCATATTCTCAAAAATTTGTGATCTTGTGTTTTGACCCGTTTGATGGCTCCCTGAAGGACAGACTCAAGAGCTGGCCTTTGTTTTGCCTCAGAGCTTCCCCAGGACAGAAGCCATTTCCTGAGTGGCATTTGTTAGAAGTATTTAAAGGCAAATAATTGTGCCACAGTGTTGAGGGGTGAGGGCTAACAGTAGATGTAGGGATTACAGTCAGGGCAACTAACAAACGTATAAAAAACCTCAATGAAAAAGAGGCTTGAAAATTAGATACTAAAGGGGAAAGAGTCTTTGTAAAGTTCCTGCATAGATTAGAGAATCCGGGAGTCTGCGTGCCTGCTTGGGACAAGACACACACTCTGAAAAGACCTTAAGCTTTCACCTTTGACAGACCTTTGGGCTCCATGCAAACAGGAAGTGAAAGCTAAGGCAGAGGTGTAAACAGCCTTTCTAGGCCAATGTTGAAGGACTACCCACATACAGCCAATCTGCAAGAACTGGGGAGAGTTTGTTTTTTGTTTTGGCTCCAGGCTTTAAGAAAACCTCTGTCAAATAACTAGCTGTCCACAAAGCTAATGGAAGAAATGTCAGTGGTCACACATGACAAAGATGAATACAGATGTTTCAAAAATAATTCAGAAGGCACTAAACAAACAAACAAAAAAATCAACAAACCTCCCCACCAAAGGTAGCAGCAATATATACCAAGGATGGGGGTGGGGGGAAGATCTGATTTTCAGTGTTGGCAATGTATAACACTCAGAATGTCAAGTTTTTAACATAAAACCACAAGGCATACAAAGAAACAGTAAAGTATGACCCATTTACAGGGGAAAAAAAAGAAACTGACAGAAACTATCCTTGAAGAAGCTCAGACATTAGTCTTAATTAGACCACTGTTTTAAATATGCTCCAAGTTCAAGGAAATCATGGACAGAGACCTAAAGGGAATTAAGAGAATGCAGTCTCAACAAAAACAGAATATAAATAGAGTTGAGAATTATAAGAAGAAACCAAGCAGAAATTCTGAGCCAAGAACTACAATGACTGAAATGAAAAATTTACTAAAAGGGTTCAATAGTTAATTTGAGCAAGCAGAAGCAGAATTTCATCAGCAAACTTGAAGATAGGTCAATTGTGATTTATGAAGTCTGAGAAGAAAAATAAACAAATAAACAGAGTCTGAGAGACCTATGGGACACCATCAAGTATACCAACATACATATAACAGGAGACCCAGGAGAGAAGAGAGAGGCAGAAAGAATATTTGAAGAAATAATGGCCCCAAATTTCCCAGTTTTGATAAAAAAAAACATTCATCAACACACCCAAGAATCATAATAAATCTCAAGAGGGATAAACTCAAAGAGATCCACAGTGAGACACATTATAATCAAACTGTCCAAACCTAAAGCCAGAGAATCCTCGAAGAAGAGAAGTAATTCATTATGTGTTAAAGATTCAGTAAGATCAACAGCTGATTCTTCATCAAAACCATGGAAGCCACAAGACGGTGGGATGATAAATTCAAACTGCTGAAAAAAAAATGTCAACCACGAATTCTATATCCTGAAAAAGTTCTGGAGATTGGCTGTACAACAATGTGAATATACTTAACAATACTGAACTGTACATTTAAAAACAGGATGGTAAAAAAAATAAAAAATAAATAAAAACAGGATGGTAAATGGGCTGCCTGGGTGGCTGAGTCGGTTGAGCTTTCGACTTTGGCTCAGGTCATGATCTCACGGTCCGTGAGTTCGAGCCCTGCATCTCGCTCTGTGCTGACAGCTCGGAGCCTGGAGCCTGCTTCGAATATTGTGTCTCCCTCTCTCTCTGACCCTCCCCCGTTCATGCTCTATCTCTGTCTCAAAAATAAATAAACATTAAAAAAAAAGTTAAAAAAAAAAACCAGGATGGTAAGATTATAAGTTAAACACATATGTTACATGTATTTTATCACAATTAAAAATATATTTTAAAAAAGAAAGAGAAATTAAGACCTTACAGATGAACAAAAACTGAAGGAGTCTGTCACTAATAGACCAGCCCTACATTTAATTGTTACAGGAATTACTTTAGGCAGAAATGAAAAGACACTGGACAATAACTCAAAAGTATGCAAAGAAATAAAGAACACTGGTAAAAGTAGCTACATAGGTAAAAAACAGTAATTAAAAATTTCAGTTTGTAAATAATCTTTTTTTCCCCTATGTGACATAAAAGCCACTTTATACACTGTAGAGACAACCTATGACTACAATTAGGAAAAAAAATCAGTAAACTGAAAAATGAAATTAAAACATTGAGATAAAACAACTATGTTTATACAACTAAGTGAGATCTCTCACACTTTATTCTAAATCAGAATACCTCTAATTTGTATGTCATATGAAAAAGATCCAGAATTGAGCTCAAATCCAAGCACACTGAGAAGCAAAGTCTAATACAAAAGATCACCAGCCAGAAAGTCAAAATATCTGAAGTAGTGTATTGTCAGCCCTACTAATAATTCTCAATGTTAGCAACTTTTCTGGGTCTTGAGTTACCCCATTTTGAAATGGGAAGGATATGACAATATTATAAGAATTTATATGAAAAAAAAAATGGTTGCCTTCAAAACTTTAATTCCTTAAAAACCAAAGTAGTAGGCAAATTCAAAGTATCATCATTATTATTACTATCAGCAAGGATAAGCAGTTTCCTTATTTACCTGATGATGTTGGATGTTTCTTATGTTGCACGAAAAATTCTGGTAGAGCAGAAACTTATCAACATCTTTCTCATTTACTTTTTTTGAGGACACCTTCGCCAGAGATGACTGGATGCAAATATACCTATTTTGGCACCTGTTCAGATAAATATGCACAAAACAAGCAGTTACAAATACATTTTATTAATGTAAAATTAACAAAAAAAAGTTAAGGCATAGTTATTACTATGCCTTAGTAAAGAAACACCTTTTATGGAAATAACGTTAGCAAAAACTTAAGCCATTACCAAATGAAAAATTTTTAAATGATGCCCAACTATAAAAATGTACTGACCCATCAAAAGAGGACTCTGCCCATTCATGCTAGCATAGGTCCTCCAGAGCTATGTCTATATCAATCCTCCTATAACATGCCTATGTCAGTTCAGATACCATCTGGTATCTACAGATACCAGATCGGTAATTCTAGTCTAGATATCTTTCCTAACCACTGAGTGAAGCAGTCAGAGCCCAGTAAAAGCTAAAAAGAAGGGAAACAAGAGGATGTGGTGGGACAGCTTCCAATGACAGGCCAAATTCAGCAGTGTAATTACTTACAAAAACACAATTAAAATCCGGGCAGTTCTCCTTCTCTGACTCATTCCTACTAGGGCCACTGAGGAAATAGGAAAGTTCTCTCCCTTGGATTAACAAAAACCCTGACAAGCGATGGTAGTCAACGGATTCATCTCCCCCTTCCTCTCCTCTGCACACCTCACTCAGCCAGGGATGTGGAGAAAGAGTAAGAGCATAAAGGTTCTTGCTGGAAAACCCTGTCTTGTCTGCTGATACACAGCTGAAAAATATATTAAAACAGGGTTTTGAGATATCTTTCTTTAATGAGGCATAAAATCCAAAGGCCCAAGTAGGGCTTAGGTCATGAGGTTTTAATCTCTTATAAATTGGGACTGTGATACCATGGATAAGCTGCTCTCTCCATCAGCTGAAATTCATTTTGAGGTCAACACTTTTATCTTTACCTGATATTAAAGTTAAATGATATTATATAATACATGTATAGTACACACATCACATATGTTCACAAAGCATGCCACCCGCTCTAAATAAACATGGATCTCTCTAGCACACGCTGTGTAACCACGCAATAGTTTTTAAACTGTTCCTCACAGCCCTCCATTGAGGGGTTTCAGTGTAAGGAGGATGAGCAGGCAGAGTTCCAGGCGCCCTGCCTAGAATTCAATTAAAGCAACTTTACTTTTATCTGTTTTATGTATTAGGGCTCTGCTGCTTGAACAAAGAGTTCTGCTACCAAAAAACAGTCCAAAAATAAAGTTTTTAATGAACACTGGTCTTAGCACTAACCATATGACCCTTACCAGCATGAGTCCACAAAGCAGAGAACTCTATAAAAGAGTTACTCACAATTTCCGAATGAAGTCAAGCGTGTCTTTGTCTTTAGCAATCATGTCTGCTAAAATATGCTGCACTCCCGTTTCAATATCCTGGAGTGCTGAAAGTCCTTTAAGAAATGGGTAAGAGGGAAAACAAAAGCAAGAACTACAGATTGGTTTGTTTTTTTTAATCTATAATTAAATCACAATAAATTTATTCCAGTCAAAATAAACCCTTAAACGGAAAAACTTAAGACAGAAAAGTATCATAGCACTGACCAGTTTACCTCTGAAAAAAAAGTAACAAGTCTCCAAAGCAAGAATACAGGACCTTTACATACCACATAACCTAATGGTGAAAAATGCAACTCTAGAACCAACTGCCTGGTCTAATCCTAGTTCACTACTTACCAAATGTCTGACTTTGGGCAAGTAACTTGACCTCTCTGCCTCAGTTTCCTATAAAAATGCAAAAATAATAGTACCTACTTCACGAAGTATTTACAGAGGTTAAATGTATTATAGGAAATATGTATTAACAGAGTCATAACTTAAGATATGCCATTTCATACCACTTAGAAAAATTATCCTTTACAAATAGTAATTTTATTAATATTCCTATTTTGACTTCTGAGGCGTTTACTCACATTTTTAATGACCCACTTGAATTTCTCAAATCTCAGGAGCACAAAACAAGAGCTATTTGTGATTGTTCATCTATTTCATAGTTGAACTGTCTACCAATGGTGCGTTATGTTCTTTCTAAGTGCTTCTGGTTTGCTAATTTATAGCAGTGACTCTTGAACATTATAGCCCCTGTGATATCAATTTCTATATACATTGAGAGAAATCATCTGCATTGCCTTCTTCCGTTTCTTCTATCTTAATTGTTCTATCTCCATTAAAGCTTCTTTTTTTTCTTGCATTAAAGCTTAAGTTACACAAGCACTAAGTATCATAAGTAGGTTTTTCTGAGAGCATAATTTTAATGAGTAATAGGTACAAAAGACGAAGAGAACAGGAGGACAGACTTATGGAGTCATTAATAAAGAGAAATGCGTTGTTGAGTTTTGTTATAACTAATCTTGAGTAACTACATTTATTTTAAAGGAATTTAACGATTAAAATTAATACAAATTCTGTTTACATTTTAAGAGAATTTCCCCATGAGGGGATTTTCAGGAGTGAATTACCTTTGAGAAGTAGAAGGCTGTATATGTAAAGGACCTAGAACAGCTGTGACATACAGTAAGCAGTCAATAAATGTCTGTTCTTGGTGAGCTATCTCCCTAGATCAGTCTTCATCTTAGAAAACCAGTCCCTATGCACTAACTCCTGGAGTCCCAAAGCACCTCACAGCATCATTACACAAAGTTTAATGAGAATACCAGGGTGATAAGTGAAAAGTGAAGATGGAACCCATCTCCAATAACAACCATCGATGAGAGAGAACAGAAAGAGGAAGTTACAGATTTTGCTATTTGTAACAAAAGACCTCTGAAAAGCCCCCATCATTTTGGGTGAACACAATTTGTAAACTTTTTATAATTAATAAATCTTATATAATTAAAATTATGCTAGAGCTCTAGAGCAATGTTTTTATAGTCTAAGGACCCCAGAATACAATCACACTAGGTACTTGTTACAAACACAGATTCCTAGGCTTTGGGACTTTTGTGTTACAGAGCAT
The DNA here is from genome assembly GCF_016509475.1 of Prionailurus bengalensis. Lineage (NCBI taxonomy): Eukaryota > Metazoa > Chordata > Mammalia > Carnivora > Felidae > Prionailurus > Prionailurus bengalensis. The sequence goes on from NC_057354.1 coordinate 65,262,345, forward strand.
CCCAGATAATTCTGATACTCATTCAAGTTTAAGGAAAAACAAAAAAACAAAAAAACAAAAAACCAACACTGCTGGGGAGGTGCCTTGAACTCTTAGAGCAGTGGTTCTTAGTGGGAGGTAGAAATTATCAATCACTGGACTCCTCCAAATTACATAAGCCCTCTCAAGAGAAAAGACTGGAAAAGAGTCTTGTGTGTTTGAAAAAGCACCTTCTTCCATCAGAAAGACTCGGTCATTGGGGCTTAATACAGCCAAGAATAATGTAAGTCCACAAAGTTTAGCACCTCAATGAAATCAGGAGAAAATAAGGACTACAGGAGCCAAAAATCTTATTTCCTTTCTTGTAGTGAAAGCTTTCCAGCCACAGATTCTTCAAAGCTCCACAAATGTAACAAAAACTGAAGGACCAACATTTCTTTCACTTTATCTGCACTAAGGCTACCTCTTCTGTACAACAGAGCAATCAGCTACTTCTCTTCGTAAACAAAACAGGGATATTCTGGAATTCTAGGATGTATTCCATTTGTGGCATCTACATGTTTCTGATTCAGATCAAATTCTTGTTGGTCTGTGGCAAGAAGTGTCTTCTACTTCACACTGAAATATCTGGTTTCTTAGACATTTCTTTGAGAAATGATGGGAATGATGAAAATACTTCTTTAGAGAAACAATAAGAGATCTGAGGGTGATCATGAGTCTGTAGATAACCTAAAAGAGCAAAGAAAAGAACACTCCAAGCGAACTTTAAAAACCAGTACCTAGATTGTTTGGAATTAATTGTAATTCTTTGACATTTATGATAAGAGTGAAAGAAAAAGGGAATAAAGCAAACAGGAAGTCCAATACATGTGCTAATACTACCTTAGCTGCAATAAGCCTTGACTGATACGCATTATCAGAAGTATCACCAAGTGTCATCACCATGTAGTCCATGAGCATCACTACATATAGCCACTCAGAGATACAGTTATCAAACCTATCCAGTAGGAATTCAGTATATGAGTGAACTAAGGTAAACTTTGTTCCAAAGGAGGTGAAAGGAAAAGAAATTGACCATAAGAGAAAAATAAGAACAGACAACAAAACTTTATGCATCTGATATTCCGAAAACTCCAACATTTGATTCTAAGAAAACCTAACTATCACCGGCCAAGAAAGTTCCCACTGTGGCTGACCTTCACGCTTGTCTATACAGTCTCAGCTACTATTAAAACATTAAATTTGCAATCATTTGAAAATCTAACTAAAAAACACACGTTAAAAAAGTAAACAGGGGGGCGCCCGGGTGGCTCAGTCGGTTAAGCGTCCGACTTCGGCTCAGGTCGTGATCTCATGGTCCGTGAGTTCGAGCCCCGTGTCGGGCTTTGTGCTGACATCTCAGAGCCTGGAGCCTGCTTCAGATTCTGTGTCTCCCTCTCTCTCTGCCCCTCCCCCACTCATGCTCTGTCTCTCTCTGTCTCAGAAATAAACATTAAAAAATTAAAAAAAAAATTAAACAAACTTCAGTTTTAATCATTTCAACCCATCTCTAAACACAAATAATACTAATTTGCTTTTTCTTTTAATTATTGCCTTTTTCAAAACAGAGATTAAGATAAGTGTATTTGTATGTGAACAGACATATGGAGTTTTACAGACACTCATCCTTAATTTTTTAATAATAAACTCACACTGCTGAATTGTTTAAAAGGAACACAGGTTACAGTATGCTAGGATTCTCTACAGTGTAGTAGTACATACTGTGGAATTTCTTATCAGAGACTGCCCCCTATAGACACTTAAGTCTCCCAGCCTAAAGAATCAACAGAAGGCCAAAGAAACTAGAATGAGTGCAGGAATTAGGAGAGCACCAATCTCCCCATCCCATCCTGTCAGAGCACTCCCCCAAAAAAGTCGTGCTTACTCAAAGCTCTCACTCTAGGGTTTATTTTGTCAATAAAACCAATGTATCCTGACATGCATCAGTTGTCACTTTCCTTGGGTTTTTCTTAGAATTCTCTCTCTTACCCTCTTCCCATCTCATTCTCTCTTGTGCACACACACACAAAAGGAGAGGAAGATACACTTCAGAAAAAAGAAACTTTACACCTGGAGAGTAGGAGTGTGGAAGCAGGCCTTCACTTTATAACTCATGTATGTCAGAATCATTGAAATTCTTTTTAAAGAATGCATACAACTTTTGTAATTAAATAATTTTTTAGAAACAGAGTATTTTAAAAGATAATATAGGACATTCTTTATAACACTGGGATGTGAAAAAATTATTTAAAAAGGAAAAGAAAGCAATTATCGTAAAAGAAAAGGTTAGCAAAATTGACAAGATTAATAATTCAACTACAATAAAATTAAGATCTTCTATTTTCTTTTTATTTAATAGACAGCATAAAGAAAGTGAAAAGAGAAGTTACAAACTGGGAGATAAGATTTATAATACACATAACTGAGAAAGAATATCTTAAAAAGTACTTATAAATTAATAAGAGAAACAACAACACAAAATAAAAATGGGCAAAAGACTAGAACAGGCACTTCATCAAAAGAAGAAGCTGGATGGCTAAGCAGGAGGTATATGGGGATTTGTTTTATTAGAATTATTTATTCTTTATATGCTATAATATTCTTTTGTATAGTCATTACTTGATGAAATATTTTTTTAACATAGTTTTCAAATTTGAAAAAAAAGAAAAGGAAAAAGAAACAGGGATGATCTCTTGAAGTAAAGCTGGTACCTTTCACATTGGGTTTAATGTAAGATAGCAGATTGAGCTGCCCTGGATTCTCAAGCAGTGTCCTGGCTGCTCCTTCTAATCCCAACTGCTTTGCTCTCTGGGCTTTAGTGCCTTTGCTCCCAGTTTTATATGGAGCTGACTGCAGAGGGAGGGAAAAAAAAGTCAGAAAATACACCACACCATTCAGTGTTAAAAAGCAAAAGTTAAAATTAAAACACACAATTAGAAGACATGGTGGGGAGGCTAAAGACATCCTTTTCTCAACCCTTCAGAGACAAATTAATACTAACCAGAGACTACTAGCTATACAAAGATGGTTGTTCCTCATCTGATTCTTTATACTTTTCTACACACTTGACATTAGGCATTTATTTGGATTCACTCATCTCAAAAACAGTGCCAGGGGCACCTGGGTGGCTCAATCGGTTAAGCATCTGACTTCAGTTCAGATCATGATCTCGAGGTCCATGAGTTCGAGCCCCGCATCAGGCTCTGTGCTGACATCTCAGAGTCTGGAGCCTGCTTCAGATTCTGTGTCTCCCCCTCTCTCTCTGCCCCTCCCCTGCTTGCATTCTGTCTCTTTCTCTCTCATTATATATTAAGTAAATATTTAATATTTATTTAAAAAAAAAAAAACCTCAGAGCCTGGACAGAAAGAACTGTAAGGCCCTCTCCTCAACCCAAGGGAGCTCCTCCAAAAGCTGCAAATACACAATGCTTCCACTGCCTAAGGCACATTCACTCCTCAACCTGAGCCATCAGACTTCTCTGCCCACACACCTTGCTGAAAGTCATAACCCAAAGAACCACAATGATCCCCTAATTACCAAATATACATCTTTCAGTCCTCACCTTGCCAAGCCTCACTGCTACATTTACTTACTTAACTGCTGATTGTTACCTCCTTCTAAGACTCTCTTCCCTAGTCTTCCAAGATGTCATCATCTCCTGATTCTCCTCTTATTTCTCTGACCATTCTTTCCATGTCTCCGTCTTCGGCTCACCCTTCCTCCACCCGTGCTTCAAAAGTTAGTGTTCCTCAATGGTCTATCTTGACCTGCTTACCCACAAACTCTCCCTGAGTGAAATCTTCCATTCTCCTGGTTATAAATACCAACCACATGCTGAAGACGCTCACAGTAAGGTCTCCAGCTCAGCATTCCCCCTTAGGCTTCCCAATTCAATTCCATAACCTACTTCCATTTGCCCCCCACTTAACTGGAAATGCCTTGGAGACAAGGACTGTGTATCACCTATCTTAGAAAACACAAAAAAGCATTTGATAGATATTTATTGAATAAAGAATAAACACCTTGTTGAATTAAATAACGGTGGCTGATGATTTTAGCTTTTTATTTCCAGATCTTTTATAACTATAAAAAGATCCATATAATTATATACTTAGGTAGGTATTATATTAAAAGATTAAAAGAGTTTCTTACCACATGTTCTAGTTCTTCAAAAGTTTTACAGTTCAGTAAGGCTTTTAACAAGCACTCAGACATCTTCCCCTCCTTCTTAATTTTTTGGATTGTACTATGAACCTTCTTTGCAACAGCCCTGAAAATAAAGACTTCTATGTCAAATATACAAGACTTCTATGTCAAAACTTCCTTTATGAAGCTGTCTCAAACTTACAACAAAGTTGTAGGGGAGATAAAAACATTTTCGCCCTCTGAACCATTTGAGGATAAGTTACCTTCACCCAAATACTTTAGTGTATGTTTTCTATAAACAAGAATCTCCTCCTATGTAACAATATAGCCATCAATCGCTTCTCGGCCTTTTGGCTAAGATCAAGTGTAGTACAATATAGCCATCAAAATCAGGTAATGGGTATTGATATATTACTATATTCTAATCCTCAGACCTCATGTAAGTATCACCAAGTATTTCCATAATGTCCATGATAGTGAATTCAGTTAAGAGTGGGTTGTATGTAACTGCCATGTGTTTACAGTCTCCTTCAAGCAGAAACCGTATTTCAGTCTCCCCTTGATTTTTAGAGCCTTGATCCTTTAGAATGTTACAGGCCAGTTGTTTTGTAGAATGTCCTACACTTTTGAGTTTCTCTGATGTTTCTTCACAATTTGATTCAGATGGTCTATCTCTGGCCAGGAATATTGTAATAGAGTAATGCCATGTTCTTATCACTACATCCTGTTAGGCAGCAAATAATTTTCATTTGTACTATTACTTATCACTTTAGATCATTTGATAGTGTCTGTGTGTTTCTCCACAATGCAGGCACTCTATTTCTCTGTAATTAAGTATTTTGTGGAGAGGTGCTCTGAAACTATTTAATTATTCCATTCCTTACTAAACTCTCAATTTATTCACTAATTTATTTATATCACCATGGACTCATGATTTTTTTATAATCCATTACTAACACTTATTTTGATGCTCAAATTGTTCCAAATTTGACCAGAAGTAACCTCTTCAAGCTAGTTTCTGTGTTCTTTTGACATGTCCCCATCATTCTGTGAGTACTTCCTTATTCTCTGGCACAAGATACTCCAGGCTTTTACTTTCTCTGCCCCGGCCCTGCAATCAAACGAATAGTACATAGAAACCAAGTTATGGGTGCTAGATGTGCTCACTGCTACTGGGTATCACCACTCAGGCTCAGCATGCATAACACCCATCCATAACTGGTTTCTAAACACAGTTCTCCAATGGAGAGAGCCAGGATACCACAGAGAAAAAAGCTGATACCAGGAATCGAAGTACAGGTAGGGGCAAAGGCACAGTTGTTCCACCACTTTATGATGATTTTGTACTGTGAATGTACAATCTTATCATTATATTTAGCAACTGAAATTGCTAAAATAATAGAAAAAAGTTAGATGACAATATACATTATTAGAAATGGTTGATGGAAAAAAATTAAATCTACTTATGAGAAAAGAAAAAAAAAGAGAGAAGATGATAAATTAAAGAGGAGGCACATGAGTTCTTCGATTACAATCGATGTATCTTTTACATTCCTGGTAACCCAAGACTATTTTCAGGGGCTGAAGCCCACCAGGGTCATTTTGACAAAAGGCCAATGAACTACTGGTCTTCATATAAAAAGGAGGAAAGGCATCTTTAGAGAAAATTCAGGAAGTTTTTCTTACTATCCATAATCAACCTCTTTCATTCACATTTTTAACAGAGACCATCAATAAAACATATTTTTTACTTTGCAATCTGGCATATATTATATACACATATATAATTTCATATATAATAAAATTACATAAACATAATATAAATATATATAGTAAACAGTTACATAAACGTATGATAAACAGTTTCATAAAACACTATTTACTTTTACTACATAAACTGCATCTTACATTTTCTATTCTTTATTTCATTTTTGTTAAAGTGGTAATGACCTACTAAATTAGTTTCACTACTCCTTTACTGGTAGCAATTAACAGATTGAAAAAGCAGTGCTCCAGGAATAGAAAATGCTGAGCTTAAAAAAAAATGAAGACCATAACTCGTTACCAAATCTCTATATAATATAAAAAGATCTTCCAAGCCCCAATCAATGCTCTCACTCACTCAGAGAACTATTCTTCTACTAATATTCAATATATTTCACTATTAATAGATACCCAGAGAATTAACTCTTTTGCAGAAGTTATTCTATAAAGAAAAAATAATAATAATCTTGACATAAAGTTTCCATTTGTTCCCCATACAACCAAATATTATTAGAATACCTTTAATTTTTAAAACAAACTATTCTTGCTTGTTTGTGACACTTTCCCCAACTTCAGATCCCCAAATCCTCAGATTTTCCTCATTACCTTGCCTTCACCTAAATAGAAAGCTTCAGAATTTATAAACCACTGGCCTTCTACATGTGGCCTGTAGATGGTTTTGTTTTTGACCCAGAAATTTTTTACATAAAAACTCAGATTAAGGGTTCTTTTAAAAAATAGGACAAGCTGTCAAACTGGGTAGACAAGTCTGCATGTCAGTAATCTGCTGGAGTAGAGGGGCAGCAGTTAGAAGTCTGGGTCTCCAGTTCATATCCCTTGATGCCTTATTATACTAACCTGCTCCTAGAAGACTTGAATCTGATTAATCATTTATACCACTGAGTTGGCTAATTGATTTGCCTCTCAATGAAATGTAACTCTCCACAATTAGCATTTTAATCCTCCTGGCACTAAAAGAAAGTCAACAAAAGATGTAGAAATAAATGCTAGTGAGTTGCAAGTTCCCCTGAAATCACAGGAAGGTCATTAGGCTTGTTGTAAAAATAACCTTTAGCACTTTTAGAATGGCTTGCTGGTAAGACTATATACCTTGTCATAAAGTTGAAGAACACACCCACTGATATCACAGTGGCTGGCATGTAAGAGACATGCAATAAATGCAGAAATGGTGAAGAGTGTTTTAATAAACTCTACTAAAAATTACAGTTAATCTGATAGTCTTTGTATGCTTATTTCTGAGTTATTACAGTAAGACCAGAGTAATAATTTTTTAAAGGGTGCTTTTCATTCTATAACCACACAAAACGTAAAACCCATTAATATCAAACTACCATGCCCTTTAAAAGAACAGAAAAAGGAAACAGACATATTTCCCACCAAACTCTATACTGCCAAAAAATCTCTCCATTTAGGGATTTTATAGTTTTAAGAGGGAAGTTTTAAATAAGCTGTTGAAGATTCAGACTAAAATGTACTTTTCATTTGTACTATTACTTATCACTTTAGATCATTTGATAGTATCTGTGGGTTTCTCCATGGTGCAGGCACTCTATTTCTTTGTAATTAAGTATTTTGTGGAGAGGTGCCTTTCTCCTTTTGTGGAGAAGTGTCCTTCCTTTGCCGTTATGCACAGTCATTTCTGAGAGAATATGAGGTCAAACTCTCAGGTGCACACTTTTAATGCAAAGCTCCTTTCTCCCCATGTGCACTCAAGCTATGCACAAACACTCCAGCAGAGGGAGTGCACACCTAAATAAGGAAAACAGCTGACTTTTCTCTGTCAGAAGATGACTATATTCAGACTATTCAAGAAAATACAACAGCGTAACTGCTGAAATACACTGCCATTCACTTCCTCACTGTTTCTCCTCACTGGCTCATGGGCTCTCTTTCCACTCACAGTACATTCATCCCTTCCCAGGTTTCTTACCGGAGCTCCTCTAGGGTTTGTCGAACTTCTCTCAAGGAATCAGCATCAAGGTTATTAATGAGTTCTTTTCGATACCGTATAATGAAGGGAATTGTGTTATCGTCATTAAAGAGACGAATAATGTTGGCACAAACCCAAAGTTCAATATTAGTTCTCTCAGATAAAACCTGCAAATTAAGGATACGTAGTTATTTAAAATTCTGAAAATTACACATCTATATTGTAACGTATGGTTTAAATATAGCATGAAATAATCATTCTCCAGTCACTTAGAAACTACTTGCTGTGGTTTAAAAAAAATACACGTATGTACTGGCAACCATAAAATAGTCAGTTTACTAATTCAATAAAATCCAGTCAAAGCCACTCTGTAAACAAGAGTTTCTTTCTTTCTTTTTTTTTTTTTTGTTTCTTTCTTATTCCAGCCAACATCATCTTCCACCATAGAAAGCCTCAGGAATATTATGGCTATCTCCTCCAACAACACCTTCTCATTATGTAGCAGCCATGCGACTTGAGAGCACTTGACCTCAACTCTACCTTCACAGCATTTTGTCCACAAATATAACACAGTTGTTTTGTAACTGACAGCCAGATGGGCGCCCGGGTGGCTCAGTCGGTTAAGCGTCCAACTTCGGCTTAGGTCATGATCTTGCGGTCCGTGAGTTCGAGTCCCACATCGGGCTCTGTACTGACAGCTCAGAACCTGGAGCCTGCTTCGGATTCCGTGTCTCAGTCTCTCTCTGTCCCTCCCCCACTCATGCTCTGTCTCTCTCTCTCTCTCTCTCTCTCTCTCTCTGTCAGAAATAAATAAAACATTTAAAAAAAATGACTTTTATAATTGACAGCCAGAGTGTGGCCAGAAAGATTAGTCCAGTCAGCATGAAGCTCAAAATCTAGGTTCAACTCCGGACCCAGGTACAATTTCTTCTTCTGGAGAAACACAGCTTGTACATGTTAGACTCCTGAAGCTGAGGATGGCAGCGCTAAGATAATCGTGGAAAGACTGTTTCAGTGCAATGACCAAACTTTCTTATTATACAGGTTAATAAATCTTCTTTATTGCTTAAGCTAGTTTGAGATGGGTTTTCTCTTATTGCAACCAAAAGCATTCTAATCAATGTCCTCAGTATCGCTGTGTGTTCTCTATCATGACCATCTCATCTGTCACCAAGGAAGCAAACTGAACTTCTAAAATGTCTTTTCTTTCCTCTCGAGTTCCCTTTCTGCTAATATCATTATTTTATCTGAACCACAGAGCAGTTTTGTTTTCTATGCCTTCCACTCAGCCTCTGCATTACTGCTGATATTTCTATGCACTTTTTAAATGTTTATTTATTTATTTTGAGAGAGAGAGCGTGCGCGCACATGCAAGCGCATGCAAGCAGGGCAGGGACAGAGAGAGAGAGGGGGAGAGAGAATCCCAAGCAGGCTCTGCACTGTTAGCACAGAGCCCAAGGCAGGGATCCACTCCCACAAACTGTGAGATCATGACCTGAGCTGAAATCAAGGGTGGGACACTTAAGCAACTGAGCCACCCAGGAGCCCCTGATTATATTTCTAAAACATAGACATAATGAATTCTGTATTTTTTTCTCTTTTTTTTCTTCTGAACACAGGCTCCAATGACTCTTATCTACCTACTGGTAAAAGTCCAGCTACTGTGGCACAGTTTTAAAATCCCTTCCCAAGTGTGGTTCCAAGTATCACTATTCTAAAGGAGTAAACAATCTAGAAGGGAGAACAAACGTTAATGTAAATAAGTACAAATAAAACAGGATGTGCCAGTGATATAATGTTTTCAGAGAAGAGAAAGGTAGTCAAGAAAGACTTTCTCCAGGGGTAGTATTTCAGCTGGCCCTTTCTTAAAAGATAGGCCAGATTCTGAAAGATAGATTGGAGAAATGAAAATGACCAAAATATTCATTATTTTGGAACCATGTGATTGTTACAGCAACCTATGGGTTCCCACTACCCTAAACTACCTCAGCTACCGTTAACTGAAAGGGGCTCCAACTCAGTCCAACTTCCACATCTGGGTCATACTAGGTCCTAACAAATCCAGAAGCATCATATGTGTTAAGGGAGTGTATGCTGCTGCTTGCATAGATTTGCTCCTTGAAATTTAAGACAAGAGAACTCCCTCCATAAGCAGTCACCACGCTTGGGCCTCCAAATCACCCAATTTCTTCTGTCTTAATTTAGTCAAACGTTTATTTTAGCTCATGTTATATGCCAATAACCATACCAAGCCAGTGAAAATCAAATGTAAAAAACCAAGTCCCTCTTCCCAAGGAGCTTACAAGCTAGAAAGACGACAGACAGACAAGTTGAAATATAGTGTGATCTGTACTCTGACAGAAGCACATATGGATTGTTTTAAGAGCAAACGAAAGGTAGAAACATCTAACTCTGCAGCGATGGAAAAGCACCAAAGAGAATGAAAGTATCTCCAGGCAGCCAATAGGGGCAGGAATTCCAGGAAGAGAACAGCATATCAAAAGCCACTGATGAGAAACCACTGCACATTTTAACACTGCTGCAAGTTCAGGGGCGCCTGGGTGGCTCAGTCGGGTGAACATCTGACTTCAGCTCAGGTCATGACTCGCAGTTCGTGGGTTTGAGCCCGCATCAGGCTCTGTGTTGACAGCTCAGAGCCTGGAGCCTGCTTCGGATTCTGTGTCTCCCTCTCTCTCTGCCCCTCCCCCGCTCATGCTTTGTCTCTCTCTCTCTCTCAAAAATAAATACACATTAAAAAAATTTTTTTTTAATTGCTCTAAGTTCAGCAATGCTAAAATGTACAAGGGGTATTGAGATGAGGTGAGAAATGGAAAGGTGGATGGAGATAGGGGACGAATTCCATATAGGTTTGAACATTATTCTATACTCAACAGTAACCCACTCAATAATGATCTGCTCATTACTGAATTGCAGTTGTTGAGTCAATCCCCCTATGAACCCTGTGACATTTACGAGTCAATGAGATCTGTGGACTAGAGCAAGTGGCTCACAATGTGTGGTCCCCAAACCAGTAGCATAAGCATCACCTGGGGACTTGTCAGAAATGCAAATTCTTGAACGCCACCCAGATCCACTGAACCAGAAACTGAGTGGGGCCCAGAAATCTGTGTTTTAGAAGAACGAGGTGAACAACAAAAATATAACTAAAGGAGTTAAAAGCAGAGACCAAACCTTAGGGATAGGTAGGGGTAAGGCAGAGAACTACTATAGTTTTTACTTTTAAACTATTCACATTTACTAATATCTAATAATGTTTATAGTTAACTGGTGGATAAGACTGAGAGTAAAGTAAAAAGGAAGGCAGTCTCAAGATTTTTTTCAACCCTAACACTTAAATAATAGAAGCACCTTTTGTGACTGTCATTTGAAGCTAACACTTGAATAGGGCTTATTATGTTCTAAACATTTTCACTTATTCAGCATTAATTCAAATTATATGATAGGTATTAGTGCTCCCATTTTAGAGACAGAAAACCTGAGGTCCAAAAAAGTTAAATTGCCTAAAGTTCCACAAGCTATATTACCTTTTCAAAAATCTGATGTGTGCAAAGCAAGATGATTTTTTAAGGCAAAAATATAAATTAATCAAACATCCTCACTTCTCTTCCTGAATCCCACTAGAGATGAAACATGGTGCCTTCATACTGCCCTCTGGTGTCTAAAACTTCCAACAAAATGGACTTCTCCCAGAGTGTCCTGAGATTTACTTCTCCAAATCTATATTCCCATTCCCTCAGTTAAAAAAGAAAACATCTGGGTATCAACAAACTATAGCTTTAATCACCTGGGCAGCATCTACATTTTAAAAGAACATCTAAATTAAATTCAACCCTAATGAGAATTGAGAGATGCAATTTTCTACTCAAAATCATCCCCAAATCAGCAGTTGGGCACCTCCTTTCTGAAAAGCTTTTGATTCCTGCTGTTCTCTTTACCCTGGTCTATTTATTTTTATTATATCACTTATTTTATCACACACAGGAGCTTCCTTAAAGACTGCAAAAGGAAAAACTATGCTGTTATAATCAATAGTGGTTATAGGAAAGACGACAGGAGACTGGAAAACCATATAGAGTACTGTAGGATGCTGGTAAGGTTCTGTTTCTTGAACTAGAAGCTTGTTACATGGTCACACTTTCAAATATTCATGAGCTATACACTTAAGTATAATTTTCTGTATACATACTTCAAAAACAGTTTTTTTTTTAATTTTTTAATGTTTTTTATTTTTGAGAGAGAGAGAGAGAGAGAGAGAGAGAGAGAGAGAGAGACAGAGACAGAGAATGAGTGGGGGAGGGGCAGAGAGAGGGAGACACAGAATCAGAAGCAGGCTCCAGACTCTGAGCTGTCAGCACAGAGCCCGACATGGGGCTCAAACCAACGAGCAGCACAATCACGACCTGAGCTGAAGTCAGATGCTCAACCGACTGAGCCACCCAGGCACCCTTCAGTTTTTTGGGGTTTTTTTAAAGCCCATCACAAATACCAGATGAATTAAAGAAACAAAAAGGGCTAATTCCATTGTTGTACTTAATCTCTCCTGGAACAACAGGTAACCTAATGGGTGGTGTGTGCTTATGTGCAAAACTACAGTGAAAAAGCCAATTTAGAGACACCCACCTCCTTCCTGTCCCCCTTCTTTCCCCAGTTTTGTCATCCCATCATCCTGATCATTTCCTGCAAGAAAAATGGCTAATAAAGAGGGTTGGCTTGCTTTTCCTACCTAATTTAGCAAACTTTACTAATATATTATATGTGGCTGTTCTACTCACCTACTTCCAGCCCCCTCAAAATAAATAAACTATATAATAGCAATCACCATTTTGAAGCATTTAATTTTTCTCAAAAATTGGTTGCAGCTAGTCACCTCTTCAAACTCTCATAAAGGTCATGGTATTTATATTATATTTGCATAATGATATAATGTGTTTAACAAAAACCAGTTTCTGATAGTGACCACACATTTGTAGTTTTGGGGAAAGGGCTGAAGAATAGGTTGCTTCTGCTCAAGGGATCCAGAGATCCCCAAAGCCTGATTAAGAAATGGACACAAAGTATGTTTCTAATGAAGTCTATAAATAACTTAAGTACTTAAGTGATGGCAATGCAGTTTTCCGTCCCCAAACAAGATGGTGATGTCCTGAAAAATCAGTGGACTTTTCAGAGTTGAGAAACACACCACGAAGGGAAAAAAACAGAAGGTCATGGTGTCATGGTGGGCAGGAGCCATGGGGAACAGCACACAAAATGAAAGAAATATAAAAGACATTTCCCACATGTTCAATAAGTAATGATTAATAATCTCTATATAATTAATTTCCATTGACCATTCCTTACTAAGTATTTTTCAGGATTTCCCAAAGACCTTGGCCATATATTGTGTTCTGTGGCAGATAATATGCATATCAAAGCCATTTCAATGAGTCTGGTCCTCACCCACAGGTTCAAGGCCTTCCTGATCATCAGACTCAGCACTGGTCAATCTCACTCTTCTCAATCCCCTCTCCCCTAACACCTGCCACTGTTGTCAACCATGTTTGGAAGCAGGAATGCAGTGCCAAGATAAAATTATTCTCTGCTGCTTATGGGGGAATAAGAAAGGAATGAAAAAGATCCATATATATCACAAGAATTGTCTGAAAAAGTAACTCAGGGTTGGACAAGGATGACTACATCTGGTTAAACAAAAAACCCAAATGCAAATCACACCTGAAGTTCCCCAGGCAACCCCTAAACCCACCTAGAAAATGCTGAGCTTACTCATTGTCAGGGTGCTCAGTGAAGGTGGCCGCTGTAGCAACCACTTCTCCTAACTCACAAGCAAGGAGTGCCAGATTCCAAGGACACGCTTGTTTGAGCTGTCAAAAATCACTTCCGACAAGGGAGGGGAGGAGAAAACAATGCTTGGAATTGAAAGGAAAGAGAGAGAAGTGAGAAAGTATCTTCCTCAAGTCCTCATGGTTTTCCAATTTCTGGTTCAAGACCTTTAGGAGACTTGATCACACTTTGTCCCTTACATTCTTTGAAAGACCTCGGTGTTCTTGGTAATAAATAAACTCTTTTCATTTTAAACTCGTTACAAGTAGTTTTGTATTATTTGTAACCAAGAGACAACTGAGTAAGGCAGGACCATTTTCTTCTCTTTTTCTGTTACATAGATTAGGGGATGGGTGTGAAGCAAGGTACCACAGAGTAAGGAGCCCTTAATTTTGAAGAACTTACAACCGCACTTCAAGAGACTTCATCGTCTTTGAAACCTTCCCCCCCTCCCTCCCTCCTGCTCACTGTCCACTACTAGAGGCAGATCTGTGTCAATAACAGAAATAAGCTTGTAAGTGTTAGTGAAAGGAAAGTGGGACATATCCACCTGTCCCTGTGAGTCTGGACTGGAACTAAGCAAGGAGTCTGCATTTTAAGAAAGTCTTCACATGAATCGGATACAGGTGGTCCATAAACCATCCTTTTAAAACATTTCTTTGTAGGCTTAAGTGAATAAAGATGGCATACAAAGGAGCCTAATTATACACTGTTTCTCCAAGAAACTTTGAACTATTTAGTTGAGGAACAAAGATGAGAAGAAAACTCTGAGGCAGCATCCTATTCCTTAGTGGACCAGAGAAAAGAAAAATCATAATTAAAAATTACTGGCGATGTTCGACTAATAGGTAATAGAAGAGACAGCAAGGGTAAAAAAAAGTTCCTCTGAAGAAAAAGGTAACCCACACACAGTCCCAGGCTGAGAAGCCAGCAGAGGCCCCAGGATGCAGAGCAGTAATTCACAGAAGCAGAAGAAGTTACATCAGAATCACCACAAGACAGGTTAGAAAGAGGGAGGTCATGCCCATCTACCCGGATGGGCACTGCCATAATTAAGTTTGAAATGTCCCCCAGAGTGTGTTGGCACACATAGAAGGTTGAGAATCACTCTTTAAAAGTCACTCTTCAGGTCTTCTCTGCCATCCCCAAAGCCAGTCAAGAAACTGGGAGAAGTCAATGGCAGCTCAAGTTGAAATTCAGATAGAATTTTCCTAAGAAATTTCTAGGCCTTGTTTATAGTATATTACAACATTACATTACGAGTTAGAGATATACTAATGGCTAATGACCTAATCACTCACCTACTTTTACAGGGAAACACAGGCCAAGTTCAAAACAAAAACTTAACAATTAACTTTTGAAGGCCCAGTCTGTTGGTACAATCTCTCTATAAAGTGCATGTTCACTCCAACACCATGGCAGAGACCAACCCTGAGGTCATAGCTCGTAGTTCAAGAGCTGGCGATGATGTGATGATGAGTGCTATAATACACAACGGCGTACCTGGGACAGAAACAAGTACCCAAAGCCTCCGGAAATCACTGGCAAAACAAAAGAGAACTAAAAACTCCCAACCCTTTCCTTAGCCAGTGCCACTCCTACTTAGTGAAACAGAAAGGAATCAAATGAACTAAAATGCCAGAAAGCAACTGCACATACCTGTACTATGTCCCAGTTCATTTCCACCTCCTCCTTAATATTGGTGGCATTTGCTGGAAGCCTCACAGGCTGCCCTTGGGGACATGTTTCCGTCTTCATTTTCTTTAAAGGGGACTGACCAAATGTAAAGTCATCTCCATTCTCTTCCTTCTTGCACGCACCTTCCCACATGGTGCTTGTGGATGGCATCTCTGCAGCCTCGTGCCCACTCTCCATGGTGCTGGCCCTGTTGCCTTCTTCATCAACTTTTAGCTTTTTGGTCCTCTGACCTGAAGGTGACTGAGCTGAATTTTTCCGTTTTGTCTTTGCTGTTTTCAGAGTCTGCACAGTATCCAACTTATTTTTTCTGTCTTCCAAATCAACATCAGCAATAGCCACAGAGTTATTCTATCAAATGGTAAATAGAACACATGAGAATTAAAAGAGAAAAACTGAATGCTCTGGAATATTATTCAGCAATAAGAAGAAACAAATTATGGTACACACAATAGCTTGGAAGAATCTCAAGGAAACTATGTTGAATGGAGGTGGGGGGGAAGGCAATTGCAAAAAGTTACACACTTAATAATTTTACATAATATTAATGATTTATGATTTATATAACATTCTCCCCAAAATTAGTGGTTACTGGGTGTCAGAGACTGGGGTAAGGGTCAGGAGACAGGTGGATGCAGCTACAAAAGGGCAAATATTAGGCAATACTAGGGATCCTTGTAGAGATGGAACTGTTCTGGATGGTGGATACACATAGGCATACATGTGATAAAACTGCACAGAACTAAACATACAGATATACACATATAAAACTGGAGAAATCTCATAAGATCCCTGGATTTTATCAATGTAAATATCCTGGTTGTAATATTTTACTATCGTTTTGCAAAATGTTATCACTGGAGGAAATTAAAGGGTACACGGTCTCTGTATTGTTTTTTACAACTGTATGTGAATCTATAATTATCTAGAAATAAAAAGTTTAATTTTTAAAAATGAGTAAAGGATAAGTTTACACGTGCTGGAAAAACCAAGATTTAAAACCTACAATCAAAAGTCAACTCTTTGGGGGAAAAAAGTAACACTCACACACTCATAAAACTCAACAGGCTATACCTGCCACCAATTTATGCAGAAGGCTAGGGAAGAGAAAACATGGCATGACAGCAGAGTAGTGCCAGGAGTTTTTCTTTAGGACGAGTCTGAGTAGCAGTCCACACTAGTGTTCAGGGGCTACTCTCTCAACCGCCCCCAGCCCTCGTGACAGCTCAAGTGTGAAGGAATGATACCTGGCATTCATTTTGGCAATGGAGTGGTAAATAACATATAGACCTTGCCTGTATGGAGTTTATAATTTCACAAGCTAGCCTGTTTGGGGTTGCCTAAGTGATGCAGATGGCACAAACTCAACCAAAGCAAGAATTCCCAAACTATTTTTCAGTCAAAATTCAATTCTCTCTCCTTTATCAAGTATTTTTCCAGAGTTCCTGACTACTGAAAACACTGGAAACTACAATAAAGAGCACCCCTCCCACCACCTAACCTGGAAATGATGTAGCCCTCTGGGTATTACATTTTTAGCTGCAACATAATGGGTAAGAACAGAGATATAAAAATAGAACAAGTCCTAGGTCCATAAGAGTTGATAATAACTCTGATCATATGACTTGACATAGCAAAAGAAAGAAGGTGTCAATCATACAGAGGGCTGTCAGCCACAGAAGAGAAGAAAAAGAGGAACTGTAAAAAGCAAATATGACCAGCATTCTTCTAAGCAAGGTGCAAGGAAGAGGAAAGCTTAGCATACAGATTCTGAGTATTTTGGTCCCAATGGTAAGATAGCCCTCCTGTGAGATGGACAGACCAGACTACCTTAGATATGTGCATTTAAAACATTTGATGTCATTGTGACAAACATAATACCTAGGCCACAGTAGGCATTCAATAGACCCAAAAGAATGGATTTATCTAATTCTCCCAATCTGAATCCATGCTCATCAAGTAAATTTCTGATTCTCATTTAAGTGCCTACTTACTTCAACCTCTGAGGAGTGATGATACCAGTCAGAAAAATGTCATTAATTATTAAACCACTCTTATGAGCACGGCTGATGTAAAACCACCCAAGAGGGATATACTGTTTCCTGAAATGCTGACAAAACCATGTTGCTAACTTAGAAACCCAGTTCCAGGGGCGCCTGTGTGGCTCAGTCAGTTAAGCATCCGACTTTGGCTCAGGTCATGATCTCACAGTTCATGAGTTCGAGCGCTGCTTTGAGCTCTGCACAGACAGCACCAAGCCTGGAGCCTGCTTCAGATTCTTTGTTTCTGTGTCTTCCTCTCTCTCTCACACCCCGCTCACACACTGTCTCTCTCTTACTCTCTCTCTAAAATAAATCAAACGTCAAAAAAAAAAAAAAAAAAAAAAAAGAAACCCAGTTCCATGACTTATATGTTACCCATGAGCAAGTCACTTAGCATTTCTCACCTTGGCTTTCTCATCTATAAAGTCAGGATAACAACAGCATCTGCCTCAATGGGTTGTTGTGAGGATGAAGTAAGCTCATACAATTGAAGTGCTGATCATGTTGCCTCGCTAAGGGTAAGCACTAAAATATCTGTGAACACCACCACTACCACACCTAGACCACCTCCTAGGAGAGGGAAAAGGAAGTAGACAAAAAAACGAAGAAAAAGTAAAATGACTAAGAGGAAAAGAAGAAAAGTCAACAGTCATAAAGACCCTTAAGGGTATCCTCTCTGGAGTCTTTGGGTAAGACTTACCTAGGGTTTCTCAGTGTTGTCCATGGACCCCTGGGGGCCCTGAAGCCCTTTCAGGGGGTCTATGAGATCCAACTCCATTCAAAATAACGCTCAGACATTATTTGCCTTTTTTTTTTTGACATTCACCGATGGTACCAGAGCAACGGTAGCAACACCCAAAGGCAATGACACAAAGCAGTACTAGCAATCACCGTTCCCTTCACAGCCACACACTCAGAATAAAACAATGTTGAGTTTCACAATGCAGTTAAAAATTACTAATTTTTAAGGTTTCATTCCTTGAAAACACACCTCTTTAATCCTCTATGTTGAACTGGTCAGTCCACGTAAAGCACTTCTGCTGCGTGCGGGTGCATACAGATGTGCACCGGTCATGTGGAGCAAAGCTCTCCTGCACCTGCGTCAGTTGTGAACTGAACTGGCTTCTTTTTCCATACACCACCATGTTTACTTGAAATAATGACTGACAAGTTATGGATTTTCAGACTTGGGATCTGGCAGACATTTTCTCATAAATGAACTGAGACTGTCACTGTAAGGACACACCTGACATTTGCAACCAACAGTAAAATTCAAGATTTAAAAGCGAAAATTAGGATTTTGAAAAATTTGTATACGCTGTGAATGTGACAGCTTCCCAACACTGTGATGAGACTGGTGATTATATTAATAAATGTAAAATTTTATCATCAGATAATGAAAGATGCTAACATTTGGGGGATCTGCATAAATTAGTGAACCGATATTTTGCAAAAGACTGATATACTTTATGTCACATATTCATGCATGGGTGAAAGATCCATCCAAATTACACAGACCAAAGGGTTTTAATGTAATCGTCTAAAGAAATTCATTAATTTGATTTCGGATTCCACAATGAAACAAACTTTTAAGAAACTACCACTTCCTAAGTTTTGGTACTGCATCGAATAAGAATATCCACATTTATCTGAAAAAAGCTTTTAAAACACCTCTCCCTTTTCCAAATACGTATCTGTGTGGAGGCGGGTGTTCTTTATACAATTTCTGTCATATTCTAGTAAGTCAGACATCTGCAAAAATGTAAAACAGTGTCATTCTTCTAATTTTTTGTACTTGGTTGGGAAAATATATACTTCTTTTTCACGAGTGTTAGTTGCATAATCATATAATAGGTTTATTATTTTTAAATTGATCAATATTTTAATTTCTCATTTTAATTTCTCATATGGTAAATATCAGTATCAAAAACCCACATAACCAAAAGTTCCTTGTGGTCATCAGTAACTTTTAAGAGTGTAAGGGGGTTCAAAGACCAATAATTTTGAGAAATGTAGATCTATACTATCAAAAACATAGGGAAATATCTCCCTGTTTTATAAGATTCTATAGCCTGTCTTAGTGACATACTCAAGTTTAACATGCCTCCATCAGAACATTTCCCTCCTTATATTCAACCTCAATCTTTGGCAGACTGAATAATCAAAGCTCATTCTCTTCTGCCTTCACTGGTTTTTGTTTTTTTTTTTTTCAATGTTTATTTATTTTTGGGACAGAGAGAGACAGAGCATGAACGGGGGAGGGGCAGAGAGAGAAGGAGACACAGAATTGGAAACAGGCTCCAGGCTCTGAGCCATCAGCCCAGAGCCCCACGCGGGGCTCGAACTCACGGACCGCGAGATCGTGACCTGGCTGAAGTCGGACGCTTAACCGACTGCGCCACCCAGGCGCCCCTTCACTGGTTTTTTCAATCAGCCTTAACACTCCAAATGGTTGTTATGTAGCCTATGACTAAATCCAAGAAAAATCAGATCACTCTTCTTTTTGCTGTCTCTGTAAGTAGTAAACTAAGGTAAAAATGTGGCTTATTGTGTCTTTTCCAGTCAAATCAGTCAGCAGGCCTTGGCCTTGCCTTGTGTTGTACTGTGTGAGCTTGACAGAGAACTGGAGAGGGATAAGGAGTCAAGGGGACGCTTCTTAAAAATTAGACTTTAAAGAGCATTTTTACACTCTGTAGCAACTGAGCCACTGGAAGAAAAGTTGACAAGAAAAAAGAAAGGGGATGCCTAACGACACAGACCTTGATCCAGAGGGGATGGCGTTGACAGCCCCAGCGGTGGGACTAACTCTGGATAGGAGGGATGACATTTCCTTCACTGTAACAGGACAGTGAACACAAATACAGCTAGCCCGGTTGTGAGACAACAAGAAGCTCCATATATTCTCAAATATGCAAAAGGCAATGTCATCAGCTGAGAGGGAAAGAGGAGGAAGAAATTTAGGAAGTTGAAGAAAAGAGAAAAAATTAGAAAAAACAAATCTGCCAGAGAAAAAAAATGAGTCTACCAGGTATTTTTAGTGTAATTTTGAGGTCTGAGATTATGAATTTAAAGGAAAACAAATTAGGTCCAGGCCATTTTCAGCAACAGTCAGCTGCTCGGTGCTGGCAGAAGAGAGGCGATGGCTCACCCAGTGTCGGGTTTGATCAGCCACGTGTAATTGAAGGCAAGAAGGGCAAAACTGGTGGGACTAATAAAAAGTGATTTAAATGAGACACTATGTAGTCTAGACTAGGTAAGGCAGGAAAAGGGCTGACTGGCAGTGATCTGTGATGCAGATCTGGGTCATGGCTCTCAGCCCTGGCTGTCCACAGAAGTCACCTGAGGAACTTTAGGAAAGTAATACCACGGATGCTCAGGTTAACCCCAATTCTTTCCAGGCTTAACTGGTCTAGAACAGGGGCTGTCACTAGAACACTAGAGTGACCTTGTCACTGACATTTTTTCGAGTTCCACAGGTTGAGAGCTACCAGTGAGAAGTTGTGTCAAGGCTATAAAACAGTGGCAGTGAGAGTACCTAAACAGGGAGCTGGGAGAACAGGAAATGGTGAGATAGTGCCCCAAAAGTGGGATGGCTGAATAAGAATGCCAGTGGTAACAGTTTCTAATGATGACAGGATTCAGGCTGAGTTCATGAGAGGGGTGATAGAGGCAGAGAAGACGAAACAGTCCCTGGAGATGAGGAGGTCAAAGAACCAGGAACATAGGGCATTAGGGAGCTCATCCCAGTGGAGGGGAAATCACTACAAACAATGGCAGAAGGTGGCAAAGAGAGATGTGAAGTAGGAGCTGAGCTAAAGTCTTCAAAAAACAAAGAGGAGTGGCCAATGGGTTGGTCAATGCCAGCAACACAGAGAGGAAGACACTAAATAATGATGAATTTTGTCTATGATGTTTAGTAAAAACAAAGTTATCAGCAGGCTACCAATTCTAGCTCGACCCAAAATAAGGTTTTCAATTACTTTGTTTGGTGGTGGCTAGAGGAGCAAAATGCCAAATCCAATGAAATGAAATCTTCTAACATGCTAAAAGTACTTTCACTGAGGTATAAAACATGTGAATTTTGACAATTCTGGAAGAAATTCTAAAAACGTCCCAGAATGTTTCTTATTTTAAATGTAATTTTTTTAAATCTCTGTTTATTTTTGAGAGAGAGAGACAGAGTGTGAGCGGGGGAGGAACAGAGAGAGAAGGAGACACAGAATTCGAAGCAGGCTCCAGGCTCCGAGGTATCAGCACAGAGCCCAACACGGAGCTCGAACTCATGGATGGCAAGATCATGACCTGAGCCGAAGTCGGACGCTTCACTGACAGAACCACGCAGGTGCTCCCCAGAATGTTTCTTAAGTGAGAGACTTTCTATTTGAATTCTCTTTTCCCCTTATACATATAACTGAGCATCACTGAAGGATCAAGAAATCACCATGACAAGGTTTCTTAAACTGTAACTTCTTGAACCATACTTTAAAATTTAGAAGACAGGCATGGGAAGAGAGCGTTCATAACTTTTATCAGATTCTCAAAGGGTTTATAACTCTAATACCAACAACCACTGAACTAAGAGATATTTCATAGGTTAGGCAATCAAGCTACCTTTAAGTAAAGCCATGCCATGCTTAATGAAAAAACCTCCAAATTCTGCCAACGAGATGATATAAGTCAATACTTTCTCAGCTATAGGTAATGCCCATTCGCCCGTTAAAAGTGTGTTCAGTGAAAAGTTTGTATGCAAAGATGAAGAAACAGAGGATAACAGGAGAAAAGACTGATTTAAATAAAAGCCCTATCCAAGGGCACAGGAAAGTACAATGTAATGTCCCCAACCATACATAATAAATATGTCCCTGGACAGTCAGGCTTCTGTTACATATTAAAAGAGTATTCTTTCAAATGTACTATGGAAGCAGTTATTTAAAGGAATATCACAGAGAATGATTTTGGAGATGCATTAATTTTTTTGTAATGCAATAAAGTCTATAACTTATTTTTTGGCTTTTTTTTTTAATCCAGATTGGTAGAGATATAGTGTTTGCTTATAGCAAAAAATATGTCAGTTGATTAATACCCTTTCCATTCCAGTACAGTGGATCTGATGATAAATACTATTAAGGCCCACAGCAGAGAATACCACTGCCCTAGAAGTTTTGTCATCTACCTGCTTCATCCTTCTCTCTGTTAGGAGAAAGTAGCGTTGCCAATTAGGAAAGCACTGCAGTGTTCTCTCCATCTAACTAAAGCACCTACCAGCTCCTCCTTAACAGCCACACCTTCCGAGCCATCACTGATCTGTAGGGTGGTCTTCTTTACCCGTCGCACCCTCTTTGGTTTGCATTCCTTGGGAATAGGCTGCTTACGACTTCTGGGGACTTTCTTTTGGGGCTCCCAGGCACTATCTTCCTTGTCATCTTCTTCAGAGGCAGATGATCTAGGAGTAAATTGATAGAAAATGAAGGAAAAATGAAGCCAAATGTTAAAGGCAAAAAGACATGCTTCTTGAAAAAAGAATAAGGTAGGAGGTGTTTAATATAAAATGGAATGATTTGAGTACAAGCTATGAATACATATTGCTAAGTACTGAAACAAGAGTTGATCAAAGGCCAATGTAAAAATAGTCCGGATATGTGATGAATCACAGGTGTCTCCATTTCCCTCTCACCTATACAGTGCATGCATCCACAGGCGTGTGCGTGCGCGCGCACGCGCGCGCACACACACACACACACACACACACTCTCACTCAAGACAGAGGAAATCATTCATTACCTAATGCAAGTTACTGGGTGGTGTCACACCACAGTCTGTGAGGTTTGCTATCATACCAATGAAAAAGCACTTTAACAATTTCCTAAGTGGTAATCAAATTAATTTAAATGAAGTTCCTCAAACCAATGTAAAGAGTGGGAAACAGCTGTAGGAAACATCCTAAATTACATAAAAAGCCAGCACCAGGGTGCCTGGGTGGCTCAATTAGTTAAGCATCTGACTTCGGCTCTAGTCATGATCTCACGGTTAGTGAACTCAAGCCCTGCATCGGGCTCCATGCACTGACCACATCGTGGAGCCTGCTTGGGATTCTCTCTCTCTCCCTCTCTGCCCCTCTCCAGCTCACTCTCTCTCTCTCTCTCTCTCTCTCTCTCTCTCTCTCTCAAAATAACTAAATAAACTTAAATAAATAAATATACATATATCCCAAATTAGACCACTTCTCACCACGTTCACTTCCAGGACCCTAGACTTCTACAATAATCTCCTTAACTGATCCCCTGCTTCCATTCTTGCTCCCCTACAGTCTGCTCTCCACCAAGAAACCAGAATGATCTTTTACAAATGTAAACTGGATCATGTCACATCCCTGCCCAAACCTTCCAATGGCTTCCCAACCCCCTGTCACCAGCTAGACCCCAAGACCCAACCTTTACTGCCCACTTGCTTGTACTAACATTTTTCCCGTCTTACATTTTCCTTTAAGTTCTTCTTTCTGGCAACTTATCCCTTAAATCAGGCAAATGAAACCCAAAACCACCCTTCAGGTGATGGGACTTCCCTGACAAGACCTCTTGCAGGGCCAGACCACCCAGTCCCTTTGGGCTAAACCTGACTCGCACCTGCACAGACAGACCTTAGGGTGACCCCTGAAATGTCCAGCAATTACCTTTACCTTGTTACAATACTAAAATCTCCACCCAAGGAGGGCCACAAGCCTCACTTACATAACATGCAATGTATGTATGGGCATGTTTCCTTAAGGTGCATGTGTGACCTTATGCCCACCTCCACATACAATGACAAGGCTTCTCTTGTCATCCTAACCCTAAACAAAAGGTACCTATTCACCCTCTTTTGGGGAGTCACAGCTTTGCAAGATATTCCCAGTGATCTCCTTACTTGTTGCAAATAAAGTTTACTTTGTATGACAACTCCACCTGGTGTATCTGTGACTCACCTAGGAGCAAACTCAGGTTGGTCCAGTTAGACAACTTCAAAATAAGATGCCGACACCTTGTCAAGGCCTATTAGGTCCCTTCCATTCCAATCTCATTTCTAGTCACTCTCAGCCTTGGTGACTCTTGTCTGGCCACCCTTGTCTTGCTGTTGCCTAAACACACCAAACTCATTCCTGCCTCAGGGTCTTTGCACTTGCTGCTCCTTCCACGTGGAACACTCATCCCCATATCCTTGCAAGTTGTTACTTCCAAATCTCATTTAGATCTCTTGCCACATCCTCCAAAAGAAGTTTCCTGAATACTGTATCCAAGATGGTTCCTGACCAGAACACTCACCATGCTATCCCTTGCCCTGTTTAATGTTCTTTTAGAGTACTTATTACTGCCTAATATTTATCAGTCACTATTTAACAAATAACTTCAGGGCACATACAGTACAGTGCTCTAAAGCAGAGGCTCTCAACTGAGGACAATTTTATCCCCCTGGGGAACATCCGGCAATGTCTGGAGACATTTTTGATGGTCACAACTGGGACAATTTTATCAAACTGGGAAGATCCTTTTGGCACTAGTTAGTAGAGACCAGCATTCCTGGTCTCTACTACATCCTACAATACAAAAGACAGTCTCCACAGCAAAGAATTATCTGGTCAATAGTGCTGATTTTGAGAAACCCTGTTCTGAAGTGATATAAAAAAAACTCCCTGCTCTCATGGAGCTTACACTCTAGTGTAAATATCATGGTATATACTTGGTTACTTTCTCTCTCCTTGTTCAATAGTTGAACACCAACACCGAAACAGAGCCTGGTACACAACATGAGTTCAATAAATATTTGTCCCGTGAATGAATGAAAAAGACAACAGTCTTCCTCAACCCAAATGACTTACATTAGTAAGTGACAGAATGCATTTGTCCTTAAAATATACATCATTCTCCCAACCCATAGGAAACCAATATGCTTACAACTCTGAGAAGGAAGAGAATTCATCTTTGGATACCACAGTCTGGACCTTGACTTTTGCTCTTCTTGGCAATGATGACATCTGGAAGAAACAGAAGATAAAATCAGTATGATGTGAATCACCTGAATAACTGATCACTTACGTTGTCTACAAAGCGATGTGCCACTCAAAACTAACACTCCAATAGCTCCGCTGTTAAAAAAAAAAATGCCACAGAAAAAAAAAAATGAGAAGTATTCAAAAGCCCAAACACCGGTTTCCCCTCCTATGAGGCTGCCAAATATAAGAGCAGCTAACAGCTTTCCAATGGTTTCAAAAGCCTGAGGAATGTGGACACCTTTGGAAAAATGTAAGCTCCGGTAGGGTGACAACTTTCAGGTTTTTTACATGCGTGAATATACCACAAGCACTATTAGATGTTTTATCAGACAGCAAATTATAAAGTCCTTTATCAAACTATTTTAAGGATAAGAAGTATTTTCCCACTTTTATATCTTCTTACAATATAAAGGCCTGTCTATAAAGTTGACAGTCAAATAAATGTTGATGGACTGAAAAGGCAGACACGTTATTCTTAAAACAAGCACATCTATTCCCTTAGTTTATGGTATTTAAATAAAAGACTTATTGGAAAATAAAAAATAATCACTAATGTCACTAGAAATAGTTACCAGCTCTTCAAAACACGGAGACAAATAACCAGAGACATCCTACAATATAGGAAGTCAGCAAATTTACTTTAGCTAATAAATTTTATTACCTAAAGAGTGTATGTCAAACCCTAAAATCCACATTAGACTCTGACATGCTTGGAACCCTTTAACCAGTCATGTTACAATGCCTCCAGTTCTAACTTCCACTTAGAAGAAGAAGGAATGCTTCATAGAAATACAAAGGGGTTGTCACAAAAGCATACACGTGCCCTCGGCTCTTTAGCTCAATGCAGTCCAGTAGTTGCAGATTAGTCAAAAGTGCACCCAGAGTAAACCAGGAGAACAAAAGGAAAACAGTCTCCAGGAAGTGGACAGGATAATCTTCCATCTTTTCCTTCACCTCCCTTTGTGGCACTGTACACTTATGCCAGTCAGCCTTCTTCAAATAAGTATTTCTAGATACTGATCATAAAGGAATAGGTAACTTTTGATTTCTATGTTATATGAACTTGACTACAACAAAACAAAAACACAAACAGAAAAAGTTAGTGTATCATGGGGTGCCAGTTCAAATCAAGGCAGAAATGAGTTGTTCAAAAAGTTGTATTAAGACAACAAGCTATCCTTCTGGAGGAAAACAAATATTTAAGTCCTACTGCCATACCCTGAACAAAAATATATTCCACACAACTAATAATTTAAAACGTGCAAAATATTTCTCAGAGCTAAAACAAACAATCCTAAAATTAGTACAGAACCTCAAAAGACCCCAAATAGCCAAAGCAATTTTGAAAAAGAAGAACAAAACTGGAAGTATCACAATTCTGGATTTCAAGCTATATTACAAAGCTGTAATCATCAAGACAATATGATACCAGCACAAAAAACAGACACAAAGATCAATGGAACAGAATAGAAAACCCAGAAATGGACCCACAACTATATGGTCAATCAATCTTCAGCAAAGCAGGAAAAGAATATCCAATAGAAAAACACAAGTCTTTCAACAAATGGTGTTGAGAAAACTGGAAAGCGACATGCAGAAGAATGAAACTGGACCACTTTCTTACACCATACACAAAAATAAATTCAAAATGGATGAAAGACCTAAATGTGAGCTAGGAAACCATCAAAATCCTAGAGGAGAACACAGGCAGCAACCTCTTTAACCTCAGCCGCTGCAACGTCTTACCAGACATATCACTCAAGGCAAGGGAAACAAAAGTATACATGAACTAATGGGACTTCATAAAGATAAAAGTCTGCACAGTGAAGAAAACAATCAACAAAACTAAAAGGCAGCCCACACAATGGGAGAAGATATTTGCAAAAAGCATATCTGATATCAGGTTAGTATCCAAAAATCTACAAAGAACTTGCCAAAGTCAACATCCAAATAACAAGTTAAGAAATGGGCAGAAGACATGAGCAGACATTTTTCCAAAGAAGACATCCAGATGGCTAACAGACACATGAAAAGATGCTCAATACCACTCATCATCAGGGAAATACAAATCAAAACAATAATGAGATACCACCCTACACCTGTCAGAATGGCTAAAATTAACAACACAAGAATTAACAGGTGTCGGCAAGGATGCAGAGAAAGGGGAACCCTCTTCACTGTTGCTGGGAATGCAAACTGGTACAGCCACTCTGGAGAACAGTATGGAGGTTCCTCAAAAAAAAAAAAAAAAAAAAAAAAAAACTAAAAATAGAACTACCCTATGATCCAGCAACTGAACTATTAGGTATTTACCTAAAGGATAAAAAACAAAATACAGATTTGAAGGGATACATGCACCCCAATGTTTACAGCAGCATTATCAACAATAGCCAAACTAAGGAGAGAGCCCAAATGTCCACTGACTAATGAATGGATAAAGATGATGTGGTTTATATACACAATGGAATATTACTAAGCCATCAAAAAAGTGAAATCTTGCCATTTGCGACAACATGGAGCTAGAATGTATTATGCTAAGCAAAATAAGTCAATCAGAGAAAGACAAATACCATATAATTTCACTCATATGTGGAATTTAAGAAACAAAATAGATGAACATACGGGAAGAGGGGGAAAAGAGGGAAACAAACCACAAGAGGCTCTTAATAATAGAGAACAAACTATATAGGTTGATGGAGGGAGATGGGTAGGAGATGGTCTAGATGGGTGATGGGTACTAAGAAGGGCACATACGATGAGCACTGGATGTTGTTTATAAATAATGAATCACTGAATTCTACTCCTGATACCAATATTGTACTGTATGTTACCTAAAATTTAAATTTTAAAAAAGGGAAAAAAATAATTAAAAAATAAATGTAAAAGAGTCAAAAAATAAAAAATAAATTAAAAATAAAATGTACAAAATAAAACTACAAGGGGCACATGGGTGGCTCAGTCAGTTGAGGGTCTGACTCTTAACTTCGGCTCAAGTCATGTTCCAGGGTCACAAGCCTCTCCCTGCTCGAGCTCTCTCTCACTAAAATAAATAAAATTTTTTTTAAAAGCTCTCTCTCTCTCTCTCTCCCTGTGCCCCTCTCCCCGACTCATGCTCTCTCCCTAAAATAAAAAAATTTTCATAAAAAAAAAATAAAACTAAGAAAGTACTACAGAAAATAAATATGACCATTTTCATAATTTAGAGTGGAGGTAGGGGAAGAAAAGTTTTCCTAGGCATAACTCAAAATTTCAAAAGCCAAAAGAGAAACAGATTTCACTATATAAAAATTAAAATTCCAAGTCAGCAGTGGGAGTGCTTCAGAACCAAACCAATTTATTCTGCACTATCATCAAAAAAATCACAAGAAGCAGTACCTGATACCTTGGAACTAAGAATGAAGGGACTAAGGGCTGGTGTAAGTTGTCTGAGGCAAAGAAATATCTCTAGAGGCCCTACTCCACTTCATGCTATTAAGCAACTGCCTGGGGAAAAAGTCTGGAAAGAATAAAACCATCTTTAGACTACAGGACACCAAATACAGTTGTGGGCATGAGAAACACACAGACCAAACAGTAAATGAAGAGGACCCCTCCCCACCAGTCCTCTTCTGCTACTAAGCTCCTTCCTAGTCAGACCTTTTCTCCAGGGAGGAAAACGGAAAGACTCTTCTCTGGAGAATCTGACCAGCCCAAAAATAAAAATCTGAAGATACTAAATTCCCCCAACAAACAACCCAACTAGATCATCTACTCGCACCTCTCTATTCTACAATATACCAGAATTCAGAACATTCCCATACAGACCACTATGCACCAATTCTCACTCCACACTTTAACAGAAATGTGTTTAAAATAGGGGTAGACACACCCATGGCAATCTCATAAAATTCTGAGTAACCATTAAAGAAACAAATATTGTTCTTTCCTGAAACAAATATGTCCAAATTCCCCTTTATTAGGCACCCTGGAAGCAATGTTACCATTGAATGATGAGTAAGATGTAAACTTATCCTCTGACAAGTAGAAAAATATGAATTTGAAAAGGGAGGTGGGGAAGGAGAATATGCTTGAGCACGTAGGCCAATTTCAGACTGGTTCTAGAAAGAGTATATATAGAAGCTAAGGACCTAGAAATTTTTTCAAAACTGCCTATGCCAGGTATACTCCCAAGGGTATACATATTCCAGTTTAAAGGATGTTTCTAGGAGCTGTTTCTCCATCTCCACTCCTCCCAAGTTCCCATCTTCATATCACAGGACTCATTCAATTAACCAAAATTCCATCCATTTCCATGCTTTTAAATATCTGTATCACCTACTTATTAACAATCCTAATACCTCCAACCCAAATCTTGCCTAAGATTCAGATTTACATAATAAATTATTCATATTGCCTAAGAAACTATGTAGATGCCTCATCCTTACCTAAAATGTAACATACCCACAATGAAATCTTGATAACCATTTCTTGTCTTAAAACCCATTCCTACTGGTCTTTCCCATCTCAGTAAATGGCACCATCATCCATCTAAATAGGTGGCTAAGCCAGAACCTTGGAAAAATTTTAATAGCTTCACTGAGCTATAAATGACATACAATAAATTATACCTGCTTAAAGTGTACAAACATGGTAAGTTTTGGAATATGTATACACATCTCCACAACCAAGATAATACATCTATCATCCTCCAAAGTTTCATTTGCTAAGCTAAAGCCTTGCAAATCTTTTTTTCCTGTCATCTCTCAGTCTACTAATAAGCAACATAAATTCTTCCTCCAAAATACAGCTTACATTTCTATGATCTCTTTAGTCCCCATATCTCTTATCTAGACTATAATAACCTCTTAACTGGCTTCCCTGCTTCCACTCTTGCCTCTACTACCCATTCTCCACATATGAACCCAAAAGATCATTTAGAAAATGCTTAAAAACCATTCCCACTTCCCACTCCATCCTCCACTTAGAATCAAATCATATTTTTACCATGACCTTCTAAAATGCCCTACAGGACTGCCCCCTGCCTGTCTTTCTAACCACATTTACCATTTGTTGCAGCTCTTCAGCCAGTTACAACATTCTTTCAGTCCCTGAATGAACCACGATTCTTTGCCATCTCAGGTTCACTCTGTCTGGAACACTATTCCCGATGCTTATCAATGGACTAGCTCTTTCTCATTTCTTACAGCTCAGCATTTTAGGCCTAAAATGGGTTTCCAAAATATAGTATTATTATAAGACCCTATTTATTTCCTTTATACAGTACTATATAACATAGTCTAGAATTATCCTTGTTTATTGTCTGCATCCTCCATGTTTACTTCATGGCAGTAAACACCATGAAGGAAGAAACCACATTTGCCTTTTTCTGCATAACACAGAGCTTAGCACTTAGTAACTACCCTATAAGATACATGTATTAAATGAACATAAGAATATATACAAAATGGTCTCTATAAAGGAATATACATTTTTCCCCATAACTATTAGGCAATATCACACATGGCACTCATTGTTTTCTTTTTGAAAAAGTAATGGTACAGAAGAACATTCTTATTCTTAGTGGCTTAAGATCTTTCCCTCTCAACGCTGTCTTTTCTCTGTGGACACAAGAGCATATTCAAAATCAGTTGCTGTGATGGTCCTAAGGGAGAAAGCACTAAATTAGGGTGAGTGAAAATCGGGAAGGGGGTGTGAAGTAACCTGCACACACATAAATATTACATTAAAAATGGGAAAACCACAATTAGAAATGTTAAGAGCAGAGGGGAACTTTTTAAGAGGCAGCTGAAGAAGTTTCCCCAAGGGTACAAACAGAAGTGCTTGGAATGTCAGCAAAGATCCCTACATAATACAAAGTAACAGACCTGTAAAGATCCTAAGAAATCAGACAGTCCTTCCCCACCCCCCTAATGAATAAGAAGCCTGAGATCCAGGAGATGAGATGGTTTACTCAAAGGGAATGTTCTAATTATGTAGGTAGAATCCAAAGCCCCAAACAGCAAGACCAGCCTTGTTTCCCATTCCACAAACATTATAGTATAACATGCTAGCGCGGGGGAGGTTTAAGGAAAGTTGCCTAGAGTTCCCATTCATTCCTTTCCTCAAGAGTTATTCAGCGCCTCCAAATGCCAGACACGCTGCTGAGGGTGCGGATGATGCCGACAAGGCCATGATCTGATGGTAAAAAGGGTGCTTCCTCCCCCATCTCCGATAACTTGAGGTGTGGAAACAAGCTAGGTTTGCCTGGGTTTTCCCATGTCTGTCCCTACGTGCTAAGAGCTGCGATTTGACTGAGAAGACGCGCCAGGTGACACGCGGCAGCTAGGAGGGGTTTTCCGGGTGTAGGTTGGAAGATACAGACCGCAGACCGTAATATGTAATGACACTTCTCACTTTAAAAAGGGATGTTATTTCCCAAATGAGCGCTTAAAATTTTTTAAATGGCCCCAAAACTACCGGAGCCCGGGCGCCGGGTTCACGCGAGCCCGCAGGAACACCGCCAAGGCGGACGCTCAGCTCACCTTCCCGCCCGGCGAGTCAGAAGGCCCGGGATTCTGTGTGTGACCGCATCTTCCGGTTCCCGCCGGAAGTTTTT
Source organism: Prionailurus bengalensis (assembly GCF_016509475.1). Lineage (NCBI taxonomy): Eukaryota > Metazoa > Chordata > Mammalia > Carnivora > Felidae > Prionailurus > Prionailurus bengalensis. Next base: position 65,294,421 of record NC_057354.1, read on the forward strand.
CAAACGCCGGAAGTCCCGCCTCGCTTCTCCCGGACTCGCGGCAGCAGCTCAGACGGCCGGAGCGGGATGGAGCCAAGCTGGACGGAGGCGGGGCTAAGGCGAGGATCCTTCGGGAGCTCTGAGGCGGGGCCCTACCCGGGGTGTGGCGGGACTGGAAATGAGCACTCTCTCCCCGGATACTGCCAGAAGCGGAGCCCGAGGTGCTGTTAACGCGGACCCACCTCCTTGTTCTTTCTCTTTCTCCTCACCCGGCTTATCCTTTGCATCCTGCTCTTGGAAATTCAGTCAAAAATGTTTCTTTTCATTACATTATTTTTAATTTGCAGTAGAAAAAGGAGAAGCTAGTTATAGTCTTTCTAAAGTCAATTTTAAGTGTCGTTAATGAACTTCGCTCAGGGTGTTTTAAGCATACTTTTAGCCTGTTTCATTATTTCCTAGGCCCCGAGATAAGGGTTTTGCTCTAGTCTTATGGAAATACACAAAGTTGGCCTCTTCTGAGAAGCCCTCACACAGCCCTTGAGGTGCATGCTACCTTAATGGAGTTTAACCCTAGAGTCACGTCTGCCTTGCTTCAGTCTCTCAGGCAGCTCGTACTGCCAGGTACACCGATTTGGAAACCGGGTTCTCTTAGAAACTTACTGATAGACTTGGGCAAATCCTTTTATGTCTTTGAACTTGTTTTACCGGCTTCCCTTCCATCCTACCCCTCACCTGGTAAGGTACCCCGTTCCATATTAGAGGTAAAAACTCAATTAATTTACTCAAAGTAAACGCAGGTCCCAGATACCTCACCTTGGGCAAAAATGGGAAAACCCTGATCCATTTCATTTTCAGATTCTTGGAGAGTGCTATGACTTACTTATAAGTCCTAATAACAGTGTCCTAGGCGAGTCTTCCTCTGTATCCCAAATTTCCATTTCCCTTTCCACAAAACACAAAAGTAGCTCCTGCTTTTTGTTTGAATGACTCCAAGGTATCTTGTTTTTTAAATGTTTATGTATATATAAGTATATAATAAATATATATATGTTTATTTATTTTTCAGAGACAGAAAACGAGCAGGAGAGGGGCAGAAGACTGAGACTTGGGACGAAACCAAGAGTTGGATGCTTAACCGACTGAGCCACCCAGGTGCCCCAAATGTTTATATTTTGAGAGAGAGCCTGAGTAGCGGAGGGGCAGAGAGAGAGGGAGACAGAAGATCCAAAGCAGGCTCTGTACTGACAGCAGTGAGCCGATGTGGGGCTCAAACTCGGCAACCATGAGATCATGACCTGAGCTGAAGTCAGAAGCTTTAACCCCACTGCCATTCCCTAAGCTCCACTTTTTTTTGACTAACCCAAATTAAGAGCTATAAAGGCCTCCCCAGCAATTCTTTCCCTTTACCTTGAATACATTTTCTCAAAGTCAGTATTCAGTAAAAAGAAAAAATGACTCGTTTTCTGGTGATGTATTTTTTTGCCAAACACACTAAATTCTAAACTCACAAGAACAGACAACAAAATTAGACGTAAAATTAGGGAATAAAGTCTGTTGTTAGATCAAAACCCTGGATTTGGGGTGCGTGGCTACCTCAGTCAGTAGAGCATGTGACTCTTGATCTCAGGGTCCTAAGTTTGAGCCCCCCATATTTGGCATAGAGTTTACCTGAAAACAAATTTTTTTTAAATCTCTACAGAGAAAACAAACATGGATTTGTTTTAGAAGATTATATAGAGCAGCTTTCCATACTAATGACTCATTTCCATGTGTTTTGAGTACTGAAAGGCCAAGCAAGGTATTGAAATACCTTATGAGTGGGCCTTGCTAACTATAGATTCACCCAAAGTAAACATAAATTTTACTAGATAATGTTTGCTATGGGAAGAAAATAGGACTCTTTTTCAATTTAGTAAGTCTGTTCATCTGTATCTTAAGATTCTTGGTCAGTTTCTGAGATTTTTCAGAGTTGTTTTTTTTTTGTTTTTTTTTTTTTTTTTCCTCCTTAATTTGTAGTCTTATGTTGCCTTTCACAGTGATTCCAGAAGGTTTGGAACTGTCTGCTACAATCACAGTCTGCTCCATAATTTCTAGTTCTGAAAATACTAGAGAACACATTACAGTCCAGAATTATGGGAAGGGAAACCAGGCCATAATAATCAACAATAATTTACTATTTACTATTCACCTATTTTTGATGTTGATTTGTGCTCTACAGGTTTAAGGTAGGAAGTAAAAACGGTCAAGATAAACCAGTATTTTGCAAAATCTTTTGCCATAATTTCTACCCTGGAGGAATTTACAAACAAGACTGGAGAATATATACAGTCTTAAGAGACAGAGATCCATACAAGACAGTCTGGATTCAAGGGTTAGGTTGTATATCAAAGTAGCCACAGTGGTAAAGTGAGAATGAGTATAAGGATTGGACAGTGGAGTGTTGGATCTTGACTCCTCCATCAGAGATGTTTGCCTTTCAACTGGGGAAGAAAAATGATTAGTAAGTGAAAGTAAATAACCTGTAAGGTTTTAGACATCAGACATCTGGGAAAAATAAAAGCTGGGGTGGTGTCCTCTGAAAGTAATGCAGGTGGCAACCTGCTCCAAAGATAAGTAAGACTGTCCAGAAAACATTTCTCTTGGAATTTTGCAAGACAGCCACTCCCACTAAAGGCTGTCAAGGGAAATTTATAATCACTAAGTATAAACCAGGCCCCACCACAAAGACTGCCTTTTCTCTCCAGGTCCTTGCCCAATCTGTTGTTTACTTTTGCACCTTAAGTGCTGAATTTCAAAAAATTCATGACTTTAGCCTGGAATAATCTGGATGCTCACCTGAGATTTATTGCAACAGAGTTTTGGAGTAATGAAACATGTTTTGGAGGCTATTTATTTTATTGCTGCAAAGCATGTAGCTTTTCATATGATATTCCTTGGTATGTGATCACTTATACGTTATTATCTGTGTTTTCAAGTCCTTTCCCTATGGTTCTGTCTCCCCAAGGAGACTGTAATAATAGTAATGACTTATATTCATTGATCATCTACCCTATGCCAAGCACTAAATTAAGTTTTTACATGTATGTGTGTATTTAACTCACATAACAGCTCAATGAGATACTGCTATTATCCTGTTTTTATAAATGAGAAGACCAAGGTATGGAGAAGTTAAATAACTCATCCAGAGTCACATCAGCTATTAAATTGCAGATCTGGATTTAAACCTAGTACTCTGAAAGACCTGCATATACCTCCACTCAAAGCAAAGATCTTTCCTTATCTGTTACATTGGCCAGTGCAAGACTGAATCTTTGAGATGCTCAGGAACTGTTGAATCTCTAAATACACTAAATAAAGTACTATTTACCCACCTGGGATACAACAAGGCTCTTCTCTCCCTTGACTTCAAACTAATCAAAGTTCCATGGGAACAAAAATTCTTAATAAAGATGCACTATATTTTGCACCCGCTAAATTGTAAGGTACTTGGATCTAAGCCTTGGAAATAAGTCTTAGTCATTTTGGTCTCTCCTTCTCTAACTTTTCCCTCCACCCACATAGTGCCCAATAATGCTTGACAAATAATAAGTACTTAATAAAATAGTAGACTAATGTGTGGCCCAAAGAATGTGCCTGTAGTAAAAAAAAATACATCTTTCCTCGCACTATGAAAGTAATGTAAAGTTCTTGCCACCAGTGAGTTACCATTTAAAAACTCAAGTGTAGGGGCACCTGGGTGGCTCAGTTGGTTAAGCGTCTGACTTTGGCTCAGGTCATGGTCTTGTAGTTAATGGGTTCAAGCCCTGTGTTGGGCTCTGTGCTAACAGCTCAGAGCCTGGGACCTGCTTCTGATTCTGTATCTCCCTCTCTCTCTACTCCTCCCCTGCTCATGCTCTGTCTCTCAAAAATAAGTAAATGTTAAAAAAATAAATAAAAACTCAAGTGTACTTATGGAAGTTCAAACTTTTTATCCCTTAGAGTTAATCACCTGGCAAAAGCAGATGAGTGTTTCAGATTAGAGAATGCACAAACTGAAACTAAGCCCTATTTCATGAATTTGCGTATAAGCCTCACCCATCCACTTTCCTACTTCTAGCAGCTCTCATTCTTCATACTGAAACTCATTGGCTTCAATGAGCTTCTCTCAATAATTCAGCCACGAACTTAGATGTTTCCTGCAAAATATAAATGATTATTAAGCAGAGAGGGGATGGCCTGTGTTTTCCAAATGAGAAAGGGGTTTCTTTTTTCTTTTTTTTTTTTTTATGATGAAAAAATTTAGATTTAGCCAGCTAGACTCAGTTTAGATGATCCCAATTTTGTTGGCAACATCCAAAGCATCATAGTCAGGAGCCAGTCAAACATATGCTTTCTTTTCTCCATCGGGCCTGATCAGAATGTTGACCTTGGCCATGTCAATGTCGTAGAGCTTCTTCACAGCCTGTTTGATCTGGTGCTTGTTGGCCTTGACATCCGCAATGAACACAAGAGTGTTGTTGTCTATTTTCTTCGTGGCTGACTCGGTAGTCACGGTAGTCACGGGGAACTTGATGATGGTATAATGGTCAAGCTTGTTTTTCCTGGGGGCACTCTCTCAAGGCTATTCGGGCTGTCTTCGGAGACGCAGTGTCTTGGATGGTCGGAATGTAGGTGATGTGCGGATTTTCTTTTTTTTATGACTGTGGATGCCTTTCAGCACTGCTTTCTTGGCCTTCAAAGCCTTTGCTTTGGCTTCGGCTTTGGGAGGGGCAGGGGCTTCCTTCTTCGCCTTCGGCGCCATCTTCGTGAAAGGGGAAAAGGGGTTTCTTGTTAAGAGAGCTAGACCAGGCTAGTGAATGGGTTCCCAAACTTGGCCTTTCCTATTACTTTTTCAGTCTGGGAACAGCAGCATAATTCCAAAGGGCTAGTCTAGTCTGAGGACATTGTTCTAGCACAGATAAGTATGTCAGTTTTTTTGTGTAAAAGAAAATAGATTCAATGGATTAAAATCCTGAGTTTTGATAAAATATTGAATGGATCTTGAAGAGCCATCAGTTAAGCCTGAGAAAATTAATTGTAGATTTTTCTAGGAAATGGATATTCAGGCGTGATTCAAAGGAACTAAATACATTTATCTTACATGAAGTAAAATCATAGGACGTACATGTTGAACTAAAATATAATTTCTGTTTTAGCTGAAAACTGAGATTTCCAGTGTTTTGTCCCACTTACTTTTTTTTTTTTTTACAACCCCTCAAGGTATTTTGTAATGAATGCAATTAAAAGCAAAATTAAGACAAAAAAATACCTGAATAATAGATGAAATACTATATCTATTGCAAGGTCCACTGTTCTGCTCATCACCTGACTGGCAAATTCACTGGCTCAATCAGTTGCATTCATGAGCAAACATATTGTACAATTTTCTCCTGATGAGCTTTTCATCCTCAAGTAGTGTCCAGGACCCCCTCAAAGGCCTAAAATATCCATTAAATAACCTGAGATCTAAGCAGAGAAACCCCACAAGAGTCATTAGGATCCTGATGATGGCATGGCTGGTTGGGTTGCAGGGAAGGGATGAAAGGCAGCACCTTGGGGCCAGATTTATTTTGTTCCTCACCATAGGGAGCCATGTCTGGAGACTCTACATCAGACCTAGGTTTTGCTTCTAACACCGTTGGTCCATCTTACAGCTTAAGAAGCTGGAACTATCCCGCAAAATGCCTGCTAGAAATACTTACTCAGAACACCTGTTGTCAGAGTTTTAATACTGGAAGCCTCACACACTAACTTGAATTCAAATTCAAAAAAGCACTGTGTGTCAGATCAGTCTATGTCCACATTTGTGCACCTGCCTTTTTTTTTAAATCATGTTTTTTAGTATAATTTACATAGAGTAAAACCTAACTATTGTATTCTGACAAACACATACGGTCATGTAACCACCACCACAATCAAGAAATAAAACATTTCCATGACCTAAAAAAAATGCCCCTTTGTAGTCAGCCTCCTCCCCATCAGCCCCTGCAACCATTCATCTGTTTTCTGTCTCAGTAATTTTACCATTTCCAGATTGTCATATAAATGGAATCATGCAGTAAGTAGCCATTTGAGTCTGGTTTCTTTCACTTAGGATACTGTATTTGAGATTAATCCATTTTGTTTCATATATCAATAGGGTTTTTTATTGCCGGTTAGCAGTCCGTTGTGAATGTACCACAGTTTGTTTATCTATTCAATAGTTGATGAACATCTAGTTTTTTCCACTTTTTGGCTATTTTTAATGCTGCTATGAACATTCATGTACAGGTGTTTTGTGTGAACATATATTTTCATTTTCTTGGGTAGGTAAATGACCTATGAACAGGATTGTTGGGTCATGTGGTAAATATTTAGTTTTATGAAACTACTAAATTATTTTCTAAAGTGGCTGTACCATTTTGCATTCCCACCAGCAATGCATGAGATCTCCACACCCTTGCCAGGACTTGATATTATATAGTTAGTTTGTTTTTTCTTTATTTCTTTTTTTTCTACCCTTTAATAGGTGTGTAGGAGTATCTCATTAGAGCTTTAATTTGCATTTTCTTAATGACTAATGGTGTTTATTAGTAATGTGTTTATTTGCCACCCATATATCTTCTTTGGTGAAGTGTTTGTTAAAATATTTTCACAGTTTTTCATTGGGTTTTTTGATTTGTGTATCATGAGAGTTCTTTATATATTGTGCATACTAGTCCTTTATCAAATATGACACTTAGCTTTAAGAGTCATAAGTTAGCACAGGCAGTTGCCAGCATAATAGCACACAGAAAACTGATTTCTTCTCTAACCACAAAGAAAACTCTGCCACAGCCAAATGTTCTTCAAGAAGCTAGCCAATAGATGTTATCAAAACCACCAACATTTTTACATACATGAATTTTCCTGCAACCAACATTACCACATACAGAAAACATTGGAGGAAAAAATGACCTAATTTCACACTGAAAGATGATCACCCTAAAAGAATGCTTTAAAATTGAGAAGGTGGTACCCACAAGCTGTAGCAAATAATGTGGAAAGTTAGCTAAACCATAATGTTCATACAGCATTACTGGATATTTTGGTTAGACTGGACCATGATCTGAATATAAGAAAATCCAAATAGTTTACCAAGAAACTCCTGCTGGATCCTGCAACTTATAGAGTTTAGCAGAAGTAGGTACCAAAGGGGTGCCTATCTGGCTCAGCCAGTGGAGCACAAGAGTCTTGATCTTGGGTTGTGAGTTCAAGCTCCACGTTGGGTGTAGAGATGACTTAAAAATAAAAGCTTAAGGAAAAAAAAGGAGAAATAGGTATTGCATATATAAGGGCCATCTATAGCTTTCTGCCACAAGCTTTTGTCAGTTAAAAGACACAGGTCTATAATTCCCAAAACTTTCAAACCTGTTTCTAGAAATTATTAACTAGTGTTTCCCAAACTTCAATATACATGAGAATCATCAGCAGAGCTCTTTTTAAATGCTGATTTCCACCCACTAGCCCCCAGGATCCCAATTTAATGAGTTTAAGCTGGTGTCTACACGGGTATGAGAACACCAGGTGACCAGATGGGGTATCTATGCATTACAAAAAGATTGGTCTAATTCTTACTGGGCACTTGATTTAAGAAAGTTAGATGGGGTGCCTGGGTGGCTCAGTCAGTTGAGCATTTGATTCTTGATTTTGGCTCAGGTCCTGAGCTCATGGTTCATGGGATCAGAGCCCTGAGTCAGGCTCCGTATTGACAGCACAGAGCCTGCTTGGATTCTCTCTCTCTCTGCCCCTCCCCTGCACATGCTCTCAAAACAAACAAACAAACAAACAAATAATCTTAAAATAAAAAAGGAAGTTAGAGGACTGAGCTGTGGCCATATGGTTTCTAAATATAGTGTTTTACGAGGCTTAACCTTAAACATGCCCTTCCAAAAGGAAGACCAGATATTCAGTTCCTACTAGCCACACTAACTACCATGGTGTAGTTTGTTAATTGAAAATAGCTAACACTTACAGATTGCTTGATATTTGTAAGATACTCTGCTAAGTATATACTTTGTTTTAAAAGTAACTTTAAAACAAATAGGTGATATATTTATCCCTATTTTAAGATGATGGAACTGAATCTTAGAAAGTTTAATTCACCCCAAATACAGAACACAATTAAATATATGTACCACAAACCTCAAGAACTAAAAAAATATATAGTTATATGCCTACTTCGACTAGACCTTTATGTATTAGTTACCTATCACTACAAAACAAATTACCCCAAAATAATTTTTTAGTGTTGTAAATATTTTAAATAATCTCCCGGTAAATAAACTGAATGAACTGGAGTCCAGAGAGACAGAGTCTGGATAAGTAAGAGTACATATTTTAAAAATATATTAAAAATAATGCCTTAAAAAATGTCTGTAGGCTATTTCATAAAATAGTAAAAACTTCCAGTTACAAGATAAACAAGTTCTAGGGATGTAATGTACAACATAATGACTGTAGTTAACAATACTGTATATTTGAACGTTACTAAGAGAGTAAGATCTGAAAAGTTTTCATCACGTGGAAATGTTTTATGTTAGTTGCACATTAAACAATCAATCTTATTAAAAAATAAATTTATGTAAAGTTAAGTCTGTCCTAATTCTAGGAAGTGATGTATTTGTAACCGAAAACACAAACCACTGAAAATTGTTCATTTCGCTGCTGGGACATTAAGCTTGCTTCACTCAGCACCAGCCTGCCTACAACAAGGAACACAAATGCCAACAGTAATTGATGGCAACCACCTGGCTCCCGCTCTTATCCTCAACCAACCAGCTCCCATCTCTGTCAAGCTTAAAAGTTCTGACCCTAAAAATTTTACTTCTGTGTTAAACTCTTTTGAGTTATTTTCACAATAGTCCTGGTATCATCTCACCTCTTCAACACTGGTTATCAGTTATTCTTTGCCACTCAGGATTGCTAGGATTGATTTTGCCTACTTGAGATTTAATACTACGTTTTGTGTGTATAAGACATTCAGAGTGGTCTGGGAAGTGGATCTTTGCATTTCTAAATATCATCATCAACAGGAATGAGTCAGCAGTGCTGTTTTAATGGCATAACTGCCAACATCTTCGAGTCGTTCACTGCAGTTGCTTCCTGGTTTATTTAGCAAACACCATGTATGAGCTATCGTGGTATCCCTGTTGTTGCCAAGTGCACTGGTGCCAATTAAAATGTTTTTCTTTTTCTTTTCAAGATATTTCCCTCCTCACTCATCTAGATGCTACTAGATGGTTCTTCTGGAAGTCAAAGTCTAACAAAAACAGAACATCTGATATATTTATGCCTTGCCTTATGGGACAGATTCATCAGTAGAACTGTCAAGGAAGCAATGAGGGAAATAGCTATATTGAACTTAATTTTAACCAGCAAATATCTAGTTGATGATTTACAAGTGACAAAAATCCTGGGAAAAAGAAGTGATGTCTGCTGGAGTTAGTAGCTGGCCGGGCACAGTGCTGGACTCTGGATGAAGAGTGATGCATGCAGGCACAGCCCTTCCTTCACAGTGCTCGTCTGTCATTACTAGGAACAAACACAAAACTGTACAAATCTGAATGAAGCAGTGGTGTCGACTCATGTCCAGGTGACTTATTTTTATTTTTTATTTTTTTAATTTTTTACTTTAGAAAGGAAGAGAGAGTGTGTGAGCAGGGGAGAGGAGCAGAGGGAGGGAGGGAAAGAGAGAGAGAATCTCAAGCAGGCTGCACGCTCAGTGCAGTTCCCAATGCAGAGTCCCATGACCCTGGGATCATGACCTGAGCCGAAATTAAGAGTCAGCTGCTCAGCTGACTAAGCCACCCAGGCACCCCTCCAATTGCATTTTTTAAATTTGAATTTATGATTCTAACATTTTATTTGTCAACACAGTTATGGGATTCAAAATGCAAAACATATGAAAAGGAATGTAATAGAAATTATCACCTCTGTTCCCCAACCACTTAATACCCATCCCTATGAGCAACCTGTGTCACTGATTTCTTGCAAATCCTCCTAGGGAAAATTTTTTGCGTATGCAATCAATTGAAATAATATATTTTATCAAACCTAGGATGCCATTAATTGCATATAAGATGCAAATATTATGTTTATATATACTGTATACACTATTTATTATATATACTATAAATATGGTATATTATTATAATACTACAAAAGATTTTTTAAAGCCCTGCCAATTAAACTATGTCTTGATGTCGATTGTACAATGAATTCTAATTTCAAAGACATCAAAAATGTGAAAACCTGTGCATTTTAGAACCAATGAAATATGGTCTATATATTTTTTAAAATTTTACACAAAAGATAGTAGCCTACATTTATTATTTGTACCATGCTTGCTTCACTTAACAATATTTCCTGGAGCTTATTTCGTATCAATATCTAAGGCATTTTGTTCTCGTTTTTAATGTGGGAGCACTGTGAAAAGTAGTCTTTAATGAGTATGTCCTATGTCAGAAAGTGAAAAGGGAAAGAACAGGACACTCTTTGGAAAAGATCACGAATAAGCTGCAGAGGACTGGAGAAGAAAACCCAGTGATGCTTATTGTGTTTCTTCTCCATGGATAAAGATGTTCAAATTGGAAAGTGTAGAACAAATATCATGAAGAAAGACTTAAGTTTGCCATAAAAGAAAAAAAAACTCGAAGATGATATTGAGTACTTTTACAGAAGTTAAAGTGTCTGAGTGTGCACAAAGACAAATCACAACTAAACACAGATGTAACAACACACAGATGTAACAAAATCATTCTTGGGAATTACTGTGAAATACGAAGGAAAGAAGAGGTGACTGGGGATGGTATGAAAGGTGTTTACAAAAGGCAAAAATGTAGATTATGCTATATACAGATTTGTAAAGTTTCTCATTCACAAAACTTTTATAATATATTATTAAAAAGATAGTTTAGGGGTTCCTGGGTGGCTCAATCGGTTAAGTGTCCAACTTTGGCTCAGGTCATGATCTTGTGGTTCACGGGTTCGAGCCCCACATTGGGCTCTGTGCTGACAGCCCAGAGCCTGGAGCCTCTTCAGATTCTATGTCTCCCTCTGTCTCTGCCCCTCCCCTGGTCGCATTCTGTCTCTCTCAAAAAAAAATAGACATTAAAAAAAATGTTTTTAATAAAAAGATAGTTTGTTAGCATTTAAAAAGTAAAAATGTCATACTTTTTTTTTGTAATTTAAAGAAAAAGAGGTAATTAGGAAGGCCCAGAATAGGTTCACTGGAAATTTTATGCCTAGCTTATGCCATCTAGGTGTCTAAAGTGATGGCTTTCTTTGCCAGCGAACTAAATGGTTATACCCTGTCAACAGTCAGGTGACTGTTCCTTTCACCTGTGCCCTGAGTGACCTATAAAGAACAACAAACATGCATTGTGTGTCAACCACACTCAAACAAAAAAAGATTCTCCCCCTCAAAAAAGAAGAAAAGAACAACAAGCATAACCCGGGGAAAATGGAACTCGATTCAAATCCTGTCTCTGACACTGCATAGTGACACTGCATAGTGACCTTGGGCATGTCACTTCATCTTACTTTTCTTTCTCTAAAATGAAGAGATTACATTTATTATTTCCTAACTTTGTTTCAGTGAGTTACATTTTAATTAAACCTGGTTGTGATTACATTATATATAACTATATATATTTTAACTATAACCTGGAGAATTTGGAAGATCTAGAGTTTGTTTATGTAAGTAAGCAAAGTGTCTGCTGTCTTTCATGAAATCTTCATGGAAGTGATGAAGAAATGTGGATTCAATTTCCACCTAGTTCCAATCAGGCTGGCAATTCCACACAACGTGTTCATTGATAAATCAAATAAAATCATTCTACTGGGGAAAAAAAACCAATCTCTGAAATCAGTAAAAGGAAATTTAATAAATTTGTCCTTGAACTCCTCTATTTCTAACAGTTTGGAGGTTCCTCAAAAAGTTAAACATAGGATCTAGCAATTCCACCCTAGATATATACCCCCGAGAAATCAAAGATGTATTCATATAAAAACTTACACATGAATGTTCATAGCAGCACTATGTATAATAAGCAGGAAGTGGAAATGACCCAACTGACCATCAGTTGATGAAAGGATAAATAAAATGTAGCACATTTATACAATGGAATATTATCCAGCTGTAAAGGGAATGAAGTACTGATACATACTACAGTATGGCTGAATCTTAAAAACATGATCCTAAATGAAAGAAGACAGACACAAAAGACCACGTATTAGATGGTTCTGCTTATATGAAATGTCCAGAATAGGCAAACGAATACAGACAGAAAATACATTGTTGGTTGGCAGGGTAATTGGAATGGGGTGATGGGGAATGACTGCTAATGGGTCTTAAAATAAAAAAAGAAAATATGCTGTCTTGAGTTTCATCGACACTTGAAGACATTGAAATTGAGTCAAGTATTCCCAGGATCATCACAAAAACTTTGCTAATGGCTATTTTCTTCATTTTACAGAAAGGGAACCTGAAGTTATTTGTCCAAGAGCACTCCACTAGGAAAGGGAGAGTCAGGCTTTGAACCCAGTTTATCTGACTCTAGGGCCTGTGTGCCTGACCACTGAACCATACTTGCATTAAGAAAAGATAAAAAGTACAAGGGCACCTGGCTGGCTTAGTTAGTAGAGCATGCAACTCTTGATCTTGGGATTGTAAATTCAAGCCCCACATTGGGTGTAGAGATTACTTAAAAATAAAATCTTAAAAAAAAAAAAAAAGATGAGATGTCCAGATCAAGGGATATGATAACCTGACAGCAAACTGCACAGATTCTACTCCATCATGGCCATTGTGACCAGCTTAGAAAAACTCACTGATGGTTTTAAATTGTGTCCACAAGCTATTTGATGCTGGTGCCCTCAAAGGTGAAGCCAAATTTCCCTCCTCGAGTGTAGGTTGTGCTTAATAACTTGTTTCTATAGAATAAGGAGGAAGTAATAGTATGTCATTCTGATATTAGGACATAAAACATGTTGTGGCTTCCCTCTTGCTCTCTCTCTCTTGGATCACTATATCTGAAGGAAGCAGGCTGCCATGTTTGGTGATACTCAAGTAGCCCTATGGAGAGGTCCACATGGTAAGGAACTAGGGCCTTCAAGAATGGAGGCCTCCTGCTAGAAACCAGAAGGAACTTACCAGCTATGTGAATGAACCTTCTTAGGAGCAGATCCTGCTGGTCCAGTCAAGCCTTCAAATGACTGATTCTTGATTGGGACTTAATGAAAGAGCAGAGCCAGAACCACCCACCTAAGTCATTCCTGGGTTCCTGTCCAATTCTTTTTGGAATGATGAAAATGTTCTGGAATTACACAGTAATGATAGTAGTGATAGTTGCATAATTTTGTGAATATGTTAAAAATCACCAAATTGTACACTCAGAAATGATACAAGATGATATACACTTGTAACTTTAAGCAACTAAACATTAGGTAATTTGCTTCATGGCAATAGATGACTAAGGCACACACTTTAACAAACTTAAGTGTGTCCCAAGAAGGACACTCAGGAAGGCACTAGGGTGTGAAGCCCTGTCATGTGTGGAATGCACTTGAGGTGTTTTTGTCTCAAGTAGGAAAGTCTGATGAGGACCTGGCTTTTGTGTGCAAATATTTTCCAGCTCGGTGACATCAGCATCATGGGCTAAATAAAACATCCCTCATCATGTCCCATCCCACAACAACAACAATTTGGCATCCATCCTTGGACAAAAGTGCCTTTTTGGGAGCTGAGGGATCCAACACCATACACTAAGGAGTGTGGGAGGAGTATCACCCACATATGTGTCAGGTAATGGACATACAAACTTCTGTCCCAGCTGTGGACCCTACAGTAACCTATGAACCAGTTCCAACCCTTCCTGACCATGTTCTGGGAGCCTTGGAAAACAGTGTCTCAGACAATCACTTGTGGATGAGATAGCATTTGTGGAAGGCTTCCAGCTTTCCAGCAGAGAGGTTCCAGCAGAGAGGTTCCAGCATACTTTTGGAAAAAAAAAAAAAAAAAAAAAAATATATATATATATATATATATATATGAGTTTGGAAAGGTTAGTAAACACTGGAGAAGGTGATTACTACTTCAAATGCCAAGACAACAATGCAAAACTTCAAGAAACATGAAAAATCAAGGAAACATGATACCACCAAAGGGTCACAGTAATCTAGTCACTGACCTCAATAACTTGAGATCTATAATTTACCCGATGAAGAATTCTAAATAGCTATTTTAAGGAAATTCAACAAAACTAAGCTGGTTTTTTTTGAAAAGATAAACAAAATTGACAAACCTTTACCTAGACTAAGAAAAAGAAGATTCAAATAAAATCATAAATGAAAGAAAACACATTACAACTGATACCATAGAAATAGAAAGGATCAAAGAGTCTAGTAGAAATAATTATATGCTGATAAATTAGACAACCAGGAACAAAAGAATAAATTCATAAAAACATACAACCTGAATACAAGACTGAATCAGTAATCAAAAACCTCCCAAGAAAAGTCCAGAACCAGATGGTTCCCCTGATGAATTCTACCAAACATTTAAAGAATTAATCCCAATCCTTCGCAAACTCTTCCAAACAATGAAGAGGAGGGAACACTTCCAAACTCATTTTACATAGCCAGAATTACCCTGCTACCAAAGCCAGCTGAGAACACTGCAAAAAGAGAAAACTACAGGCCAATGTCCCTGATTAATACAGATGCAAAAATTCACAATAAAATATTAGCAAACCTAGGGGCGCCTGGGTGGCGCAGTCGGTTAAGCGTCCGACTTCAGCCAGGTCACGATCTCCCGGTCCGGGAGTTCGAGCCCCGCGTCGGGCTCTAGGCTGATGGCTCAGAGCCTGGAGCCTGTTTCTGATTCTGTGTCTCCCTCTCTCTCTGCCCCTCCCCCGTTCATGCTCTGTCTCTCTCTGTCCCAAAAATAAATAAACGTTGAAAAAAAAAATTTTTTTTAAATAAAAAAAAATATTAGCAAACCAAATTCAATAGCTCATTAAAAGGATCATAGGTCAGAGTGGCGAACATGAACAGCTCAGGAAACTACAGATGCTGGCGAGGATGTGGAGAAATGGGAACCCTCTTGCACTGTTGGTGGGAATGCAAACTGGTGCAACCACTCTGGAAAACAGTGTGGAGGTTCCTCAAAAAATTAAAAATAGAACTACCCTATGACCCAGCAATAGCACTGCTAGGAATTTACCCAAAGGATACAGGAGTGCTAATGCATAGGGGCACATGTACCCCAATATTTATATCAGCACTATCAATGATAACCAAATTATGGAAAGAGCCTAAATGCCCATCAACTGATGAATGGATAAAGAAGATGTGGTTTATACATACCATGGAATACTACCTTGCAATGAGAAAGAATGAAATTATGTCGTTTGGAGTAATGTGGATGGAACTGGAGGGTATTATGCTGAGTGAAATAAGTCAGTCAGAGGATAGATATCATATGTTTTCACTCATATGTGGATCTTGAAGAGAAACTTAACAGAAGACCATGGGAGAGCAGAAGGGGAAAAAAATAGTTACCGAGATGGGGGAGGCAAACCATAAGAGACTCTTGAATACAGAGAACAAACAGGGTTGATGAGGGAGAGGCAGGGGAGAGGGGGAAATGGGTGATGGGCATTGAGGAGGGCAATTGTTGGGATGAGCACTGGGTGTTGAATATAAGCAATGAACCATGGGAATCTACCCCAAAAATCAAGAGCACACTTTACACACTGTATGATAGCCAATTTGACAATAAATTATATTAATAAATAACTAAATAAATAAATAGATCATAAACCATGATCAAATAGGGTATATCCCTGGGATGCAAGAATGGTTCAACATACGCAAATCATTAAATGTGATACACCACATTAACAGAATGAAAGATAAAAATCATATGATCATCTCAATAGATGCAAAATAAGCTTTTGACAAAATACAACCTCCTTTTATGATAAAAACTCTCAATAAATTGGGGATAGAAGGAATGTACCCCAATACAATAAAGGCCATATATGACAACCCCACAGCTGACATTATACTCAATGGTGAAAGGTTGAAAGCTTTTCCTCTAAGGTCAGGAGCAAGACAAGGGTGTCTGCTCTCAACACTCCTATTCAGCATAGTACTGGGACTTCTATCCAGAACAGCTTGGCAAGAAAAAGAAATAAAAGACATCCAAATTGGAAAGGAAAAAAATTGTCTCTGTTCTCAGATATTAAGACCTTATACATAGAAACTCCTAAGGACTTTACCAAAAAGTGCAACTGTTCGAGCTAATCAATGAATTCAGTAAGGTTGCAGGATATAAAACCAACATACAGAAATCAGTTGCATTTCTATATGCTAAGCACAAGATATCTGAAAAAGATATAAAGCAAGCAACTATCTTCCAGCCTGTGAAGGAGTGGGCAGACCTTCTCTATGTGACTCCCGCAGGAAGAAAAAAAGTAAAGATAAGTTTGGATTCTCACTTATGAAGCATTTGCTAACAGTCGTAACTGACCCACATGAGAAGGGGACCCTTAAAGGAAGTTACCCAGAAGGGTCCCAGCTGAGGTTTGATGGCACCATCAGAAATGTGTATGTTCCCAACATGAAAACAAAGGATATCTTCTTAGGGGCATCTAAAGGCATTCCTCTCCCACCACCCACCCCCATGGTATAGTATCCTATTTTAGGATACTCAATTTGCAACTTAGAGTGGGCCGTAGCTGAGCTGTTAGTGTAAATGGATATAAAGAGTTCTTCTCTGTATATATCAAACTACAAGATATTGGAGTTCAGGGTCTCTGAACAGTGCTGAATGCTGAGCAGTGGTGACAGCTAACATCCTGGTGGGGCAAAGATTTTCACAATGGTATCATTTACACCTGCTACCAGCTTCTTGTATTTTCATTGTACTTTCACATATCTTCTCTCTCTTGTTTGAGATCAACACTGTGAGTAGGTGGCAGGGATGACTCTCCTCTTTTATGTGGATGAGGACGCTGCGGTTCAGAGCCATGTAGTGATTCACTCCAAATCACACAGCTGGTAACTGGTCAGGCAGGGACTTACAACCTGGATCCAGTCCATATTCTAAGAGAAAAGTCACAAGAAAAGCTGAACTTCGGGTAAATAGATCCTGCTGGGTGGTGATGAGAGAGGTTTTTGGTAATCTTCAAAGCTAAGTAAAGCAAACAAGCCAGTGAAGGAAAGGCCAGTCTTAATGCAGATACTCATAACAGTTTTCCAGAGATTGCCTTCCACCTGCCTCTTCTGAACTAAGCTCATTAATGGAAGGAATGAGTGTGTGGTTGCTTGATTTGAAAATAGGATATGAGGCACCTGGGTGGCTCAGTCGGTTGAGTGACTTTGGCTTGGGTCGTGATCTTGCGGTTTGTGAGTTCGAGCCCCACGTCGGGCTCTGTGCTGACAGCTCGGAGCCTGGAGCCTGCTTCAGATTCTGTGTCTCCCTCTCCCTCTGTTCCTCCCCTGCTCGCACTCTGTCTCTCAAAAATAAATAGAGATTAGAAAAAAAAAAAAAAAGAAAGAATAGGAAAAGTCAACAACACTGCCTCCTTTTTCAAATAGACTTTTGGCTCACACCAGTACTAGTCATCAGACCTGGGTTGAAACAAGCCCCAAAGCCTGAGGTAGGCAACTACTCTTATCTTTTCATTTCCGAATGATCCATGGTTCCAGGGTAACCGTGAAGCTCAGGCCTCCAGTGAGCCACATGATAGCTCTGTGTCATTTCATATGCAGACTGTCAGTTTTCCTTAATTAGCCTAGACACATTTATCAAAAAGTTGATTACTCCTTTCCAGGGACACTGAAGGTGTTTTTCTGCTGCCTATGGAGAAAGAGTGACAGAGAAGCATGAATCCAATGTTTCCCTCATTCATCTTTTACTCTTAGTCTTGAGCCTTTTCTCACTTCCACAGGGAGACAGCAATTTCTAGTGTAGAAAACATGTATTTTAAAGCCAAATAGACCACATTGAGTCTTGTTTCTATCACTTACATGCTGTGTGATCATGGACACATTGTGTCCCCTCTGAGTCTCAGTTTCCCCATATATGAAACAGGAATACTAACACCACATACAATTCTTGTGAGCATTACATAGGATTGTGTATATAAATACCTAACACAGGGCCAGGTTCACAGTACTTGCACAACAAACATTGGTTCCTTTTCCCCAAACTTTTCTTCCTTGCTCTCTTCCAGTCTTCAATTATGTCACTTACCTGGTCAGAGTCACCTGGGGGAGTGAATCTACCAAACACGTCTTTCTTCCTTTTAAAAAAAATTTTTTTTATGTTTATTCATTTTTTTTTTTTCCAACGTTTATTTATTTTGGGGACAGAGAGAGACAGAGCATGAACGGGGGAGGGGCAGAGAGAGAGGGAGACACAGAGTCGGAAACAGGCTCCAGGCTCCGAGCCATCAGCCCAGAGCCCGACGCGGGGCTCGAACTCCCGGACCGCGAGATCGTGACCTGGCTGAAGTCGGACGCTTAACCGACTGCGCCACCCAGGCGCCCCTGTTTATTCATTTTTGAGAGACAGAGAGAGACAGTGCGTGAGCAGGGGAGGGGCAGAGAGAGAGGGAGACATAGAATCCTAATCAGGCTCCAGGCTCTGAGCTGTCAGCACAGAACCTGACATGGGGCCCAAATCCACGAACCGTGAGATCATAACCTGAGGTGAAGTCAGACACTCAACTGACTGAGCCACCCAGGCGCCTCTGTCTTTCTTCTCATGGAAACTTGAAGGCTTTTGGAGGGACAGCACCCTCTGAGTTGTATCCCCAAGAATGAGAACAATTTGTACTGAACGGTGTGCCATACGGTTTCATCTGACTTCCTGTGTTGAAGGGCATGCATCTGAAAGACAGATGGTCAAGGTGAGGAGCAACATCTATAGCCAGGGTCGAGATGAAATGTGTGACTAGAAGGAGTTGTGAGTGTATCTTTGAGTATGGAGCAAGGCACAGGCTAACTGGCCTACTTAGGGTCCAAACTGGGACTCTGAGGAAAAGCTGAACTTTTAGAGTCAATGACCTCTTCTTCATGACCTGAAGACTTCCCTTTCTTGGTCTTTGTTTCATTTAATCACTCAGCAAGCCCAGGTCACCTATCTTAGTTTCTTGTGGCTGCTGCAACAAATTACCATAAGCCAGGAGTTTAATGCACCAGAAATTTTATTCTTTCACAGTTCCAGAGCCCAGAAGTTTGAAATCAAGGTGTCAACAGGGCCTCACTACCTCTGGAGGTTCTAGTGGAGAATCCTTCCTTGCCTCTTCCAGATTTGGGGGGTTGTCATCATTCTTTGGCTTCCTTGGCTTGTGGCCTCATCACTGCAATCTCTGCCCCTGTCTTCACATCACCTTTTTTAAGTCAATCTCCCTCTGCTTTACTCTTCCAAGGATATTTGTCATTGAATTTAGGGCCCACCTGGATAATCCAGGATGATCTCATCTCAGGATTGAACTTAATTACACCTACAAAGACCCTTTTTCTAAATAAGGTAATAGTCACAGTTCCAAGGATTAGATTCCAGAAATTAAGAGGTAATCCTATCTTTTAGGGGGCTACCATGAAATCCCCTTAAACCACCCAGATCCTTCCTATATTGCTGACCAACTGATTCATGACAACATGAGCCCAGGTATTACTCCTTCCAGTTGTATTTGCATTAAAAATATATTAACCTAAAGAAAAGGGCAATGATTAATTTAAAAGGAAAATAATCACTAATAGTGGTATTTTGGGCAGTACCAAAGAACTATTTCTTTTTATCATTTTCTTCTCAGAAAGATCCCCCAAAAGACTCCCCTGTATAGTTTTGTTGTACATGCTCACTCCTAAACTAATCGCAGGTAAGGGAGCCACTTTATACTTCCCATGATTGGCTTCGAGCCTGAGACTGATCAGGAATTCACTCCTGGGGCTAGGGAAGTAGGGATGGTCCAGCCTCTGAGAAACATGTAACCTCCCATAAAAAGCAAAACAAAACAATCTCAACAAGGAAGTAGAGGTTAGTGGATGGTTGTTGGAAGGCATCTACCAGTGTCTACACTACACACAAGCTACCCCCTTTCCTACCAGCTGTAGAGCTGACCTCTACCGTGTGCAATGCTCTACCACATGGCACATACCTAGTCGGGGGCACTTGGTTGGAAGGAAGATGCAAAAAAAAGCATCTGGCATTTCTGCATGTGCTCTCCTCATACTTCTGAAATGCCAGGGGCTATGGGAGAAGGCATTTCAATGAATATCAACTGGATCTTTTTTTAAATATTCTTTCAAAAGACAGCTACCTTGTCATAAGGCAAATAGCCAAGCATGGCCACTCAGTATTTTTAAATTACTGAGGTTTCAAAGCACCAGGGAAAAAGCTCTTTTCAGAACTCAGGATGTCTCCTTGGAAAAATGATTGGCTATGCAGATATGGCTGAAAACAGGTTGGCAAGACTTTTTGTTAGAGGAAGAATGACCAGGGATATCTGCATTTAAATCAGCCTGGAGACTGCAGGGAGACTAGCCTTATCTTACAAAGCCTGATTTTGAACTTGCAACCTGCGCGTAAAGGGTAAACATTTTCCCTCCAGAGGAAATGTCAAAAAAGCAATTTTCATGGAGCAGCCCCTGCCCTTGAGTTATCCAGGAACCCACCTTTCACTAGTGTTAAATTCATGGAACTTATATTTGCTTTTGGTACAATTTACGTAAGTTACACCCTGTGAGATACTGTCTTGACTGCTGTTGTCTTGTTATTAGTCTTACCTTTCAAGTCTACCTCAAGTTCCACCAAAGTACAAAGTATCCTTTGGGCATCTTACCCACTGAGCAGCACTGATTTTAAGTTCAGTTTTAAGTTCAGATTTTAAGCACTGAGTTTAAGTTCAGGCAATGGAGCACTGGGAGAAAAACTATTGCCTCATTATGCAATTGTACTGCCATGGGAAGTATCTTACTTTACTCATCCCATTATGCCAGAGACCTCAAACTGGCAGCCTACTGGAAATGTCTGGCCTGCAAATTATTTTACTTTTTAAATGAGTTGCCTACATTTAAAATTATAAAAGTGATAGAGTTGGATTGGATTCAAATATTTATTCTATCTCTCCCAGTATTTCCTCTTCTAGGACTGCAATTACAGATTTTGTATATATTAGGCTGCTTAAAGTTGTTCCACAGCTCAGTGATGACCTTTTCATTAAATACTTTTTTCCTCTGTATGTTTCATTTGGATGATTTTTATTGCTATTCTTCAAATTCATTCAGTGTTTTCTTCTGTGATGTCTAATTTGCTATTAATCTCAATGTGGTTTTTCTTCTCAGATATTATAGTTTATATCACTAGATGTTTGATTTGTGTCTTTTTTAATATTATCTATCTCTAACCTATTGGGCATATGGAATTCAGTTATAATAACTGTTTTAATGTCTTTGCTAATTCTAACATCTGTGCCAGTTCTTCATCCATTTCAATTATTTCAATTTATTTTTCTCCTCATTATGGGACATATTTTCTTGCTTCTTTGCATACCTGGTAATTTTTTTAAGTAGGCTCCACACATCCCAATATGGGTCTTGAACCCATGACCTTGAGATCAAGAATCACATGTTCTACTAAACCAGACAAGCACCCCACATATGTGGTAATGTTTGATTGGATGTTAGACATTGTGCATTTTAAAGTTGTTACACAATGGATATTTTTGTTTTCCTTAAATATTCTTAAGCCTTGTTCTGGGGCACAGTTAAGTTAGTTGGAAATCATTTGATCCTTTTGGGTATACTTTTACAATTATTAGGCAGAGCTAGAGCAGTGCTCAATCTGAGGCTAATTTTCCCCGTTAGTAAGGGAAGATCTTTCCAAGTACTCAATGCTCTGTGAATAGTGAGGTTTCCCATTCTGGATGACGAGAAGAGTCCCTATTTCTGGTACTGGAACACTATCCGCTCTAATCCTCTCAGGTGATTCTTTCTCAGGCAGATAGTTTAACACACATATTAAACTAGCTCATGGGTGAGAACTCTTTACATATCCAGATTACCCCTCTGTATCGTTCTCACTTCTCCACTACTATGTCCACTTCTCCACTACTTAGCCACTGTGATCTCCTAGACTGTCAGCTCTACCTCCCCAGCTCAGCAAGCAGTCCATCAAGCTCTATCTGAATTCTCCCTCATTGCATTATGGCCTGGAAATTCTCTCAAGGCATTAAGCTGGGTCAATCACAGGGCTTCCTATGTTTCTTTCCCATCTCAAAGGGATCACTCTTCATTATTGCCTGACATCCTGCATCTTTAAAAACAAATCATTGCTCCAGGGTGCCTGAGTGGCTTAGGTGATTAAGCCAGACTTCAGCTTAGGTCATGACCTTACGGGTTCCTGGGTTTGAGCTCCAAGTCGGGCTCTGTGCTGACAGTTCAGAGCCTGGAGCCTGCTTCAGATTCTGTGTCTCCCTCTCTCTCTGCCCCTCCCTCGCTTGCACTCTGTTTCCCCCTCTCTCAATAAATAAATAAATAAATAAACATTTAAAAAAATTTCTGTTAAGTTATACTTAGATATAAATCTACATGTGTGAGATTCATATGCTAAAAACTAAAAAGCACTGAAGAAAGAAATCAAAGAAGCCCTAAATAAATAGAAATACAGTGTTCATAAATCAGAACACGCATATAGTTAAGCGTTCATTCTCCCCAAGCAAGAGTTGTCAAATTTAGAAGTAAAAAAAAAATTTCAGGATGCCAAATTAAATTTCAATTTCAGATAAACAATGAATAATTTTTAGTATAATTATGTTCCATACAATATTTGGGATGTTATTATGCTAAATATTCATTTCTTTCTATCTTAAAGCTAAACTTAACTGGATGTCCTATATATTATCTGACAACCCTGCAGAGTCCAATTGATTTTAGAGATTTAATGCAGTAACAGTCAAAACCCCAGCAGGATTTTTTTTTTTTTTTGGTCAATATAGGGAGGCTGACTCTAACATATATATGAAAAAGCAAAAGACCTAGAATAATCAAAATAATTTTGGAAAAGTAAAACTGAGTTAGAGGACTCACACTATTCCATTTTAAACCTTAATCTAAAGCTAAGTAATCGAGACAATATGGTAGTGGTGAATGTTTAGATCCATAGATCAATGGAATAAAATAAGAGAGTCCAGAAATAGATCATCACAACTATAATCAATTGATTTTTTAAGATAGATAGATTATTTTATTAAGATAAAATTCACATCTATAAAAATTTACTGTTTTAATTATTTTATTTTATTTTATGTTTATTTATTTTTGAGACAGAGAGAGAAAGAGAGTGTGAGCAGGGGAAGAGCAGAGTAGAGAGAGAGGGAGACACAGAATCCAAAGCAGGCTCCAGGCTCTGAGCTGTCAGCACAGAGCCTGACCCGGGGCTCAAACTCATGAGCTGCGAGATCATGACTTGGGCCAAAGCTGGACGTTTAACCAACTGAACCACTCAAGCACTCCTATTTTAATCATTTTAAAGTGTACATACAGTTCATGATCAATTGATTTTTGAACAAAAATATGAAAACAATGCAATGGAGAAAGGATAGTCCTTTCAACAAATAAAACAAGTAGACATCTATATGCAAAAAAAATAAACTTCAACCTATATATCAGAGTATAATATAGAAAAATTAACCTCAAAAAATCATAGATTTAAGTGTAAAACCAAAAGCATAAATATTATACCTAAAAATCATGAGTGGAGCACCTGGGTGGCTCAGTCCGTTAAGCATCCAACTTCAGCTCAGGTCATGATCTCACGGTCTGTGAGTTCTAGCCCCCGTAGGGCTCTGTGCCGACAGCTCAGAGTCTGGAGCCTGCTTCAGATTCTGTGTCTCCATCTCTCTTTGCCCCTCTCCTCCTCATGCTCTGTTTCTCTCCTCTCTCTCTCTCTCTCTCAAAAATAAACATTAAAAAATATTTAAAAAATAAAAATCATAGGAGCAAATGATTGTGACCTTGTGTTAGGCAATGACTTCTTGGAAATAACATAAAAAACTGACCCATAAAAGAAAAAAGTATGATAAACTGGACTTCATAAAAAAATTGAAACTTTTTTTCTGCATACGACATTGTTAAAAGAATTAAAAGACAAGCTATAAACTTGGAACACACATTAGCCAATCATATATCCAACAAAGCACTTGTATCCAGAACACATAAATACACTTCAAAACCGAGCTGTAGGAGAACAACCCAGTTTAAAAATGGGCAGAAGACCTGAATAAACATTTCACCAAAGAAGACACAGGAATGGCTGATAAGCACATGAAATGATGCTCATCATCATTAGTCATTTTAAAAGTGCACATTAAAAGCACAATGAAATACCAGGATACATCTGTCAGAATGATAAAAAGTAAAACAATAGCCAAAATGCTAGAGGGGATGCAGAACAGCTAGAACCCTCACATACTGCCAGTGGGAATGCACAATGGTCCAGACACTTTGAAAACAGTTTGCCAGTTTCTTTTTTTCTTCCTTTAATTTCTTCTTTTTACATTTTTGTGGTTGTTGCTGTTTTGGTAGGTGACAGGTGGTAGCTGTGGCAGTTTCTTACAGAGTTATGTATATATTTATTACATAGCCCAGCAATCTCAGTCCTAAACGTTTACTCTCAAGACTTGAAAACTTATGCTCCCACAAAAACCTATACATGTGTGTTCGTGGCAGCTTTATTCATAATCACCCAAATTCTGGAATGCCCTTCAGTGAGTGAATGGCTAAGTATAACATACCTTTTCACGGATAGCTTTTCAACAATAAAAAGGAGCGAATTATCGATACACTCAGTAATGTGGACGAAGCTCAAAGGTTACATATTGTATGGTTCCATTTACACAGTATTCTGGAAAAGGCAACACTCTAGAGAGGACCTGATCAGTAGTTGCCAGAGGTTAGATATGGGCGGCCATTTCACTACTGAAGATAAAGTAAGGGAATTCAGGGCCAGTAATGGAAGTGTTCTGTATTCTGATTGGGGTGGTGGTTGTACAAATCTGTACAGGAGTTAAAACTCATAGATGTACACACACCCATACACACACACACATACATTTTATGCTTTGTAAGTGAAATAAAAACGATACAGATATTGAAGATGTGTGCTCAAATGTTTCGAATGCTAAGAGGATACATCATCAAAAAGTTGGGAAGTGGTGCACACCCCTCATTTTACAACTGGGGACACTGAGGCCAGAAAGTGAAAGTAACTTAAGGCCAAAAAGAAGGATGAAACAACCATGAGAGTTTATTTTCTCTTGGTAACCATCTCTGCAGCCTTTCACCTCAAGCCTACCCAGCCAGGGTTAATTTGGCCTCTTTTTCTTAAGGCAGTTTCTAAATTCAGAGTTTTCTGTAAGAGGCAGAATCATGGTTACATGTACAAGTTAAAATCAGTAAGAATGGCAAACACACATAGCCTATTTTATAGAGGGTGTGGTCAGCATTGATCCAGCTCCTGATGGACAGACGTATGGCTATTAGGGAAGATGTTTGCAGGATGCCAGAGAAAACAAACGAATAAATGGGTGGGCCCTGGAGATCTAGACCACTTGTGTCTGAATCCAGGCTGTGCTACCTACTAGTGATGGGTCTCTGAGCACATTGTTTAGTTTTTTCCCATCTCCATTGCTTCATCTGCAAAATGTACCCTAGTTTTATGTACCAGTAAGAGATTTAACAAATCTCACCAGCAATTAAACTGTAACACAGTACTTTTCTTATCTTGCATTATAAGATGTTAAAATGTGATTTAAAAAAAAAAGTGTGTCTTAGAATTGGAGATATGTGATAATACTTATTCTGCTGGGTTGTTTTGGTGATAAAAAAAGTTGTTAAATGTTAATGCCTAGCACATAGTTCTCAATTAATAGTTGTTAGCTATTATTATGATTATATTGTTGTTATTATTACCACTACTACTATTACTATTTTAAGAAACGAATAGCGGAACTTGCGTTGGAATACATTCTAAAATGCCTCTCCCACTCCATCCTGCCTTCTGCATGCCCTACCTACTTTGTTTGCTGTTGAATTTTCAAACTCTAGCACATGCAAACACAGTATGTGTGGACGTCACCAGAAAAAGAAACAAAAAACAAAAAAAAGGTGAGAAACATTTACCACTTCTCAGTTCTTGTTAGAGAAAAACCACAATGACACTCTAGACATTGTGTTGGCAAGGTCGTTTCTTGCATTGGCACACACACACACGAGATGGGAGAGTCAGAGTGGGAACGGCATCTAATTGAGCCTGCGTGTGTCAATCCTGCACTGAAGGACAGGGGCAGGAAGCCATGTATAAGGCGGCAGGTGCAGGGACCTGGCCTGCATTTGTGGGTCTGCGGCTTGCCCCCCATGGCACGTGGCTCAATGCCATTTCAGTCTTAGTTACTTCTCTGTGAGACAGAGAGAAATAATTACTACTTACAACCACCAAGGGGTATACATAAATTAGGGTTCCGGTTGGGTTAAATGGCTGGAAAAGTCAACCATGGCTGCAAAGGGAAGCTGGTTAGCCACATACGTTTTCTTATTATTTGTATTTTTATTCAAGTTCCCTGAATCTGTCCTGCAGTCCTCTATCTTATTGCAGGAAAGAGCAGTATATAGGAGGATACCCCAGACCTGGTCTCAAAACCATTCTCATTGGGGTCTGGGCCCAGTGCAAATTCCTTTGTGTGCTTGAACCCTTCACCCAAACCTTGTTGTTCAGGAGCCACCTGGACAAAAGGCCATAAAAATGAAATGTTCCTTAGGGAGTGAGTACATAAAGAAATTTCCTGAGAACTACTTAGTGCCAGGTACTGTGCCTAGCTGTAATACGATACCTGTTATTATTCTAGAAAGTAATTGTTACAGGCGGGTGATATGCCCAGGCCCCCGGGGCTTCCAGGCTGGATCCCACCCCACGCTGTGCTGCACTGAAGTGACAGGCATGTAATGCTGTCTTTCTGTCTGTCTATCCGGGTTGCCCAGGTGAGAGCGATGAGGACCCTTAATGAGAATCATTGTTCAGCCGAGCACCAGCTAAAGATCCTTCCTTCCTTTCATTCATTCATTCATTTAACAAACTATGGAGAGCCTCTCCTGTGCTCTAGACCCAGGAAACACCCACCCCAGGAAATCCGACTCACAACCCCAAATCAGGGAGTTGGAGGAGTAATGGGAAAGACCACCAAGTAGACCTGGGTTTCATGTGGCTTAAACTTAAACAATTTGAAAAGTTGTCTTTGGGAAAAAGAATGTAAAATTAGCAAAAGGGTCTGGAAAGGAGCAGGGGAGGGCCCTGAAGTGTAAGCTCTAGTAGCTTCCCTGCAATTCTGCCTTTGGGGGAAGCCAACAGGTAGAGCTGCATTGACAGTAACATGTCTTCAGGGCTGATGGGGGAGCAGAGGAGTCTCTTAGAGGAAATGCCATCTAAGCTTATGCCCCTTTCCATCCAGGATGGGACAGGGAGTCCTGGCAGAGGGAATAAAAGGGCACAGGATCTGGGTGAGGGAAAGGAGTTGCCACAGTGTACAGGGATGCCTTTTCTCCTTCCTTTATTTGACCCCGAGGCACTAGGTCCCTCCCCAAGTGCAGGGCCCTGAGTTGCCACATTCCAGAGGTTAACAGGACCTGCCCTGGGCACGGCTTACGCCTTTTCTCCAAGCTTCTTGAGAAATTGCAGATCCCACGAGAAGGGACCCAGGCTGGGTGCCCAGACTCTAAGAATACAGGCCAGCATTGGCTGTCCTTGGCCTGCCTCTCCTAGCTTTTGTTTGCATTTATAGGAATAAAACAATCCAGAAATCTTCCTTTGTCAGAGGTTAACCTGAGGTGCAACACATTCCAAGAAAGAAAAGATAGGAAAAGGAAGGGAGGAGAAGTGGAGAGTGACGGTCTTTAAAAAAAAAATTTTTTTTTAAATTTTTTTTCAACGTTTATTTATTTTTGGGACAGAGAGAGACAGAGCATGAACGGGCGAGGGGCAGAGAGAGAGGGAGACACAGAATCGGAAACAGGCTCCAGGCTCTGAGCCATCAGCCCAGAGCCCGACTCGGGGCTCGAACTCACGGACCCTGAGATCGTGACCTGGCTGAAGTCGGACGCTTAACCGACTGCGCCACCCAGGCGCCCCTAAAAAAAAAAAACTTTTTTTAACATTTATTCATTTTTAAGAGACAGAGAGAGACAGAGCATGAGTGGGGAGGTCAGAGAGAGAGGGAGACACAGAATGTGAAGCAGGCTCCAGACTCTGAGCTGTCAGCACAGAGCCCGACACAGCACTCAAACCCACAAACCATGAGATCATGACCTGAGCTGAAGTCGGACGCTTAACCAACTGAGCCACCCAGGCGCCCCAGAGTGACTGTTTTTAAAAAAAAAAAATCCTTGGGGTGTCTGGGTGACTCAGTTAGTTAAGTGTCTGACTTCAGCTCAGGTTATGATCTCACAGTTCATGAGTTTGAGCTGTACATCAGGCTCTGCACTGACGGTGTGGACCCTGCTTGGGGTTCTCTCTGTCTCCCTTTCTTGCCCCCACTCCATTTGTGCATGCTCTCTCTCTCTCAAAATAAATCAGTAAACGTTAAAAAATCAAATCAAATCAAATCAAATCAAATCAAATCAAATCACATCACATCAAATCCTTGGGGCACCTGGCTGGCTCAGACAGTGGAGCATGTGACACTTGATCTTTGGGTCATGAGTTTGAGCCTCACATTGGGTGTAAAGATTACTTAAAAAAAATCTTTGAATAAAATAAAATAAAATAAAATAAAATAAAATAAAATCCTTCAGTGAGATAAGAACTTGAGGGACATCTAGCCTAACCCAGAGTGGGGTGAAATTAGTGCCCTCTCCAAAAGTGACAAGGAGCTTGCCCTAGTGGCTCTAAGTTTTAAAGGTGGTGTTCTGAATATCCTTATTTCCTCTCTATGCACCCAGTGCCTTGCCTGTTCCACCACAATGCGAATGTGCCCCCACCAGTACTCTTTCAACCCTCACAATCTCCAGCAGAGAGCAGATGGACTGACTTGTATGTTGGGGACCGTGTCTCCATGCAGCCTGCCAGCTAGAGCAGCAGTTTATGTCCTGTAGGGCAATGAGGCCTCCTTAGAGGTTCAGTTTCCCCGGGGAGTTATAGAACAGCCACCCACTATGCCTTGACCACTACACAGATAAGGTTGGTAAGGCTGGTAAGGTTGGTCGCCGAAAGGAAGCCCCTTCTTGGGAACCAGGTTCTGCTCTGGGCTCTGCTCCTATGTGCACTTGAGTCCCTCTCCTTCTTTGGGTTACCTTTTTTCCCCTCAGTTACCCCATCTGGAAAATGGGAATAATGATACTTGCCCTGAACTTGTGATTCAGAGAAGGGAATAATAAAGGAGGGATAGACATAAAAGCCCCCTAAGAAGTTCAAAGTGCAGAATATTATTACATTTGAAGTCTCTGCCTGGTGGCTCACTCACCATCCCACACTTTCACCCCATGCTGCGCTGCATCGTCTCCAAGGTCACAGGGAAGGAGGACATTGACTAAGTTCACTTGTGGACTGAGGATGGACCCTTCTCCCAGAAAGCAACAGGCAACGTCTCCTGTCATGTCACAACCTGCACCAAAGATGAAAGCAACCTGGTGGGGGGGTGGGGGGCTGGAAGAGCATGTCCTCTCCGGACACCCATAGCTCACCACACTGTTCTCTTTCTCCTGCCTCATCACCCTTATCTTGGCCCAGACTGGCACCTGCATCTCTTTTTCACAGCTGCAGAGTCCTTGTAGCTCTTTTCACACATCGGAGGGGAAAATGGCAACGAGATCAAATCTGCACTGAAGGCTAATTCACACAGATCGTCCTAATCGCTAGTGAAGGGGGAAGGGACCACGTGGGAGGTGCTGCTCTCTGCCCGCCACAAAGCCGCGCTCCCCTCTTCTTCCTGGCTCTCCACTAGACTTTGTTTTACAGCCTCCCTTGCAGTTATATGAGGCCATGTGACTAAGTCGTAGCCAATGGGAGTTGGCAATCTGGCCCATAACAACCCCCCAGGTTCCATGCTCCCCCGTGATCTTTTCTCTTTCTGGATGGCTCCGTTTGCTTCAACCCCAGAGTGACTTTGGAAGCCTAGAGAGCCAGGGCCCCCCTTTTGACATACGCACTCACCCAATACTGTTAAGTAAGAAATAAACCATTATTGTGTTTGAGCTTTTATACATTGGGGGTATACCTGTTGGAACGGTTAGCCTACCCTAATTCATACAGAGCAGAATAGCCTGTAAGTCCTGCCAACTCCAGGAAGCTCATGCTGATCTCTTCCTTCTTTCCACCCCCTGTACCTCTACCAAATGCTACCTTATGTTGCTATTTAATGGAATGTTAACTAAAATTTAGACTAGGGACTCATGTCTTTCTTCTCTATTTTATGCCATGCCTAGCAAAGAGATGCTTAACAGTCACTGGATTAAACCTTATGTCTGTGAACTTAGTGGGCAGTCCTTCCCCCAGGAACACCCTTACTCTTTTTTCTCTGCCTATAATATTCTACTCCCCTTCCATTTCCAATTTCCATCTCTCTCCTTCTGTGGGGGCTTCCCTTACCACTCCAGGCCGCAGTGATCTTTCCTTCCTTCAAAGTTTATAGCACCTAGGGTCACAATTTCATTGAGTCAGCTTTTACATTATTGCCGTAGCATTCTGAAGTATAACTATAAAACAATCATGCCTTTAAGAGGTGGGCAAAGGACAAAGAGAATGGAAGAAACTGAAAAGGAGAAGTCAAAGGGGCAGGAAGAAAAATTCAGACAGCTCAGATGTCATGTAAACCAAGGGAGGGGAGCATGTCATGGTCAGGTGGGGCCAAAAGAGTAGTTAAGTATGGTGAAGACTCCAAAACTGGGCCTCATAGGGTGGAAATGATTGGTACCCTCAACAAGAGGTGTGTCAGTGAGCCTCAGTGCGTGGGCCTGGGCTTAGAATAGAGAGTAAGAAAGTAGAGAAAATGAAAATATTTTCTTAAGGGGTTTAGGGAGGAGGAAAGGTTTGAGAGGTGGCTGGAGAGAAATGTGAGGTGAGGAAGGGTGTGAGATGTCTTTTAGGATGGATGAGACTGACTGATGGGCAAGAATGGCAGAGAGGGGGAGGTTGAGGGAGAGATTGGTGGGGTGGGGGCCGGCGGGGGGGGGGGTGGCCAGCAGCAGAGTTCCTGAGAAGTAGGGCTGGGTAATGGGTCCAGGACACAGGCCGGGCCTGGGCTGGGGGGACCCGCTTCCATGACACCTGGTGGGATGGACAGACAACACGCATCCTTTCTTTTTTCCTACGTGTTTGTGGAGTTAGGTGGCAGAAAGTCAAGTGAGCCCCCAGCTGATGGCTTCGGTGTTTTGTCAGAAAAGGAAACCAAGTTTTCTGCTGGAACGAGAAGAGCAAACTTGGAAGGGCCTCAATTCTCTACCACTCCCAGTATCCCCCAGTCTGGGGGTGACTGCTCCAGTAGGGCTCCTCGGCCATCTCTCACAGCCCTCACCTCAGCTTTAGGAACTGGCCTGCAGTCTGACATCTGGAAAGAGGCAAGGTGGGTCCCTGGGGCCTGTCCCGAGGTAACATTCCTTTACTTTCAAGTTTTAGCTTCTCTAAAACCTAGACTGCTTCTCCTTCCTTGTTCTTCCTGAACCCAGCATGGATTTCACTGGCAAATGGATGGCCTATTGTTCTGATGCTGAGATTGGAACAGAACTCTTCATTTTCGGAAGCTTATTTGTTTAAGAACCTTTTTTTTTTTTTTTTTTGTAAAGACTCATCATAGTTTTTTCATAAGACAGTTGCTCGGTGACTGTGTTTGTCCCCTGCTCATGATGGGGATGTGGATAAAACTAATAGTCCCAAGACGCGTGGTCTACCCCTAACCCATCCCTTTGCCTTGTCAAGTAATTCCGTTTTGGGAGCCCGGCTGGGCGCGCTCGCGTCCGCCAGAGGGCGCCATCGGCCCGCGGAGCTGGCCGCGGGGTCCAGGGCCTGGAGGTGGCGGCCATGCGAAGCTGCCCATTTGCTCAGTGATTTCGTCTCTTCATCCCCAGCTGCGGTGGAGTGGCGCGAGCCAGCGCTCGCCAAGGCGCTCATCTGTGCAAGCAGGAAAGAAGCTAACAAGATTTGTGACGCCCTTCTTATTTCAAAGTGTCATCTTTGTGACAAGTATTTAGAGAGCGCAAAGTTGTACCTACTACGTCCAAGATCCTGGAGAGTAAGTATCGAGATGAGTCATACTTCATCTCCAAACTTACAGACTTTCCGGAGAAGTGGCTGAATTAAGACAGGTGCCAAATAGAAAACTGGAGTTCAGGCAGAGGTCAGGGCTATGAGGAGAAGTGAGGGGAAGTGGTGGAAGGGGTCAGGCAGGAGAGTCTGTAGCCTCGGCTAGGGGAATAAGGACTGGGACAGGGAGGGGTTGGCTCTTAAGAGAGGAAAGGATTTGCCACCCGCATCACAGCTTGGTTGCAACAGAACCTGTGAGCTTAGCTAGTTCTGGTTGTACATCCGTTATTCCTAAACGAGTGTTATCAGTGCCGAAAGGCAACATTCCCTGCCCTGGAGACCGAGCTCCTAAATCTTGAAAGGTAAATTAGAAGTAGAAATGGACTGCCAAGTGTCCAGAATGGGTTACAGATATATAACCTAATCTGAACAGTTAGTCTTTCTGCTAATTGTTGAAATAGCCACGGGAGCCTGCAGAAACAGCTGTTATACTTGGTACAGGTGTCATAAAACCATAGGCCAAAGATACATCTAATTGGTCTTACGAGGTAAGATGCAAAAATAGAGATGTAGAGGAACAATAAAGTCCTTTTGTTTTAAGGACTTTGTTTACACGTATCACTAAAACAGCCTAAGGAAGAATTCTATGAACGTCATAGTCCTCCCAGAGAATTATTACAACAAATCTATAATATTGGGTTTTTAAAATATTTATTTATTTATTTATTTATTTATTTATTTATTTATTTATTTATTTATTTATTTTTGGGAGACAGAGCACAACCAGGGGAGGGGCAGAGGGAGAGGGAGACACGGAATCTGAAACAGGCTCCAGGCTCTGAGCTGTCAGCACAGAGCCCGATGCGGGGCTCGAACCCACGAAGCACGGGATCATGACCTGGGTCAAAGTTGGGCGCTTAACGGGGCGCCTGGGTGGCGCAGTTGGTTAAGCGTCCGACTTCAGCCAGGTCACGATCTCACGGTCCGAGAGTTTGAGCCCCGCGTCAGGCTCTGGGCTGATGGGTCAGAGCCTGGAGCCTGTTTCCGATTCTGTGTCTCCCTCTCTCTCTGCCCCTCCCCCGTTCATGCTCTGTCTCTCTCTGTCCCAAAAATAAATAAACGTTGAAAAAAAAAATTAAAAAAAAAAAAAAAAAGTTGGGCGCTTAACCCACTGAGCCACCCAGGTGTCCTGTATAATGTTTTTTTTTTTTTTTAATTTTTTAAGTGTTTATTTATTTTTGAGAGAAAGAGAGAGAGAGTGCGAGCAGGGGAAGGGCAGAGAGAGAGGGAGACACAGAATCCGAAGCGGGCTCCAGTGTCTGAGCTGGCAGCTCAGAGGTCCATGTGGGGCTCAAACTCACACAGCACGAGATCATGACCTGAGCTGAAGCCGGACGCTTAACCAACTCAGCCACCCAGGTGCCCCACAAACCTATAATATTGTTTTATGCTAAGGCCAGTTAAGTTTGGAACCAATAAATTAAAACAAACCTGGACCTTGGATTTACAGAAATTTTGTTCCCGAGGCATTAAAACGTATTTGGAGTTCTTATCACTAAATGGCATGGCATTGGCTCCAGCATGACAGTTTAGGAAAAACAGTAAACTCCAACCAGGAATTGTAGTGTAAGAGTTGATCTTAGACCTCTAATTAGTGCTTTTTTTTTTATTATCATTAAAAATTCCCCTTGTGGCAAGTAAGTTAACTTCTCTAGGTCTCTGTTTCCTCATTTAATAGAGGAATTTAATAAGAAGGAAGAATATAGACCAGGTGATCTCTCAAATCCTGGAGCATGCAACAAACAGGTCTTCGTTCTGTCACGTCCAGATGCCTTCTTCGTACTGACTCGGTTCTGAAGTCACTTGAAGGACCTACAGTTCCTGTGAGGTTAAACATACTGAGGCAATGGGGCACCTGGGTGACTCAGCTGGTTAGACTTCGGCTCAGGTCATAATCTCATGGTTCGTGAGTTCAGGCCCCGCGTTGGGCTCTGTGCCGACAGCTCGAAGCCTGGAGCCTGCTTCTGATTCTGTGTCTCCCTCTTTCTCTGCCCCTCCCCTGCTCAAATAAATGTTAAAAAAAAAATACTGCAGGAAGGGAGCTTAGGTGGCTGCTAGTTCTGATACAGGCTGCATTCTCCGTGTCATCGGAAGTCTTTTCTGCATGTGGTGACCCAGGGCCGTGGGGGATCTGATTGTGATTGTTGTCACCTCTGAATTTCTACAGCACTTTCTGACTGCACCACTTATCTGTCAGTTAGTGTGGGCTGCCTGGAGTGATCTTTCTGCACTAGGTATTTGAGGACAGGATCTATGGTATTCTTCAGTATTATTCACCAAATAGTCCAGACTCTTCACCCCTGCATGTGGGAAAACTTCTCAGCCCCCTAGAGTTTCGGGGAGAGAGGTCACCTGACTGGTTCTAGCTAATAACTAGTGAGCAGAGTGACATTTAGCACATCCAGTGGACTATTCAGTTGCCTGGGTAGTTGCTTGCTACCTATGACCAGCTAAGTTCCAGGTAGTGACTTTTCTGGTGGTCTGGGTACAGGAGTGAGAATGATGGCAGAGCAGAGCTCCCAGGCAACCCACTATGGTCTTAGGCAGTGTGAGGAGAAGCCTGTTATTTTAAGACCTTGGGATTTGGGGACTGTTTATTACAGCAGCATGCCGTGGCCCATTCTGACTAATAAAGGGTCATTGTGTGTCATCATCTTTGCTTCCCCAGGGCTCCAAATGACATGGTAGTCAATACCAACTGTGGCATGAATGACTGACTGAATCACTGTTCCATCTCTCCCACTGGAGTAGGGATTGTCCATATATCCATTTGTCCTCTCTAGAGCACCTGCCCCAGGACTGTGAACATAGCAGGTGCTTGGCAAGACCCATGGATTGATTTATATGCTTACGAGTCCCCAGATGCAACCCAATATCACAGCTAGAGATGTGGTGTGTGATGTCACTTTCCATATGCTGCCTGAGAGAGTGGGACTCAGGGTCAAAGGCACTGAGGAAGGAGGGGCAGCATGCCAGTATCTACCTTTAAGCTCTATGGGGTTACCTCTGACCCCTCCATCTCTTTGCAGGGTGTGAGTGAAGCTTGCTCTCTGGGTCACTGCAACAGAGTTCAGAGCAGAGACAGGGCCAAAATTAGAAGACGCAGCAGGCCAGGCATAGGCCAGCAACAAAAGGCAGGACCTGGGGTGGGGTTAGAAGCTGGGCTGGAACTCAGGTGGGGCTGGGCCAGGCCAGGCCAGGCCAACAGAGCTCTGGAAGGCTTCTCCTGTCATTATGCTACTACGTGTCCCATCCTGTGGCCCAGGTGGTTGAATTCTGCTCCATAGAGCATGTGTGGAATGTATGACAGTCCCTGACCAGGCAGACCTTTGCAGAAGCCATTAACATTCTATAAATGGCAACTTGCACAGCAACAAGGACATGAATATTGATATGCTAGGCTAAGGTTCTGGCACCCCCTCTCTGCTTCTTTTAGCCAATCTAAACAATAGCCACAGAGTGTTTCTTTTTGATTAGAGTAAACCATCTTCAGGCATGGATCTTCCATCTCTCTAACATCCTGTTGTGGGGAGAGTCTTCTGGAGCGGAGGGGAGATTGCTGAAGAGAAAAATATCCATCCCTACAAAATGGCTTTTTTTTTAAGGCATTAACTCTGGTTATGCTGTTCCCCACTTTAGAATGACCAGTGTCTCTCAAGGAAAAACTTCAAACTTGTTTACAGGCTCAACAGAGTCTTAATTATCCCAACCAACCTACCTTTCCTCCTCTTACTGCCTGCCATACTGCCTGGTTGCTTCCTCATCCCACACAGCCATACTCTTACTACTCATGCTCTGCACACTCTGTTCCCAATGCCCTTCCCTCTTCTCTTTGCCTACTGGAATGTCTAGACCTGCTGGTTGATGCCTTCCCAGGCAAGGGGTGAACCTGCCTCTGGGAGCACCCCTAATCTTATTGCAGCATTTATCATGTGGCCCTGGGGACTCTTGCTCATTCGGTCCTTTTCCCCGTGAGCTTAATTTTTGAAGGAGGGGGTACCGTCTTGATCATCTTTGTTAAGTTCTGAAATAATTTTTCTTCCTTTCCCTCTCCCAAAGGTCACAAAATAACTAGGCCATAGTTGGAATAGACAGGGCATCTAATTTAGCACCAATGCCATCTCTGTCCTATCTTTCAGGACTACACAGGGGCCAAGAGAAGGTGAAAGTAGGTAATAGTTATTGATTGAAATTTTACATTCTCAAGTTTCCCACCTGCAAGGACTTGTTTTTCTTTTCACAGGAATCTGGAGCAAAGGGTTATTTTGGATACCCCACTCTCTCCCCAGCAGTCCCCTTCAGGTAAATTTAAGGTAAATTTCCCTCAGCAACCTCACATCCGGCATCGCAGTGGTGATCCCGGAGAATACAGATTTGTATGCCGCCTGGTTCGAGAGTTAAGCAAGTGAGAGGTTTATTTAGAAATAAGGATGTAAGAAGAGAAGGAAATTAGCGATGTTTGAATGTAGAATACTGGCATTCGCTTTCCATTTAAGTATTCATTCAATACAAAACAGGCAGTGTATTTGGCCAAGTCTTTGAGTGACTCCACCCCAGACAGAAAGACTTGTAATTAAGAGGCGTGCACTTGTTGTGATGAGCACCTGGTATTGTATGGAAGTGTTGAATCACTATGTTGTACACCTGAAACTAATATTATGCTCTGTGTTAACTAATTGGAATTTAAATAAAAACTTAAGGGTTAAAACCCACAAAAAAGGAAGGTGAGGTCACACTGGTATTGGTCACATTTGAGAATTGCAGCCTGATTATTTACATGGCGTAACAAACAGATGCTGTCCTTCTGCAACCGTACCCAGGTCACAAGGAATTTTGGTGTTGGAAGTTTGTAGGTTACTGGCTTTTAAGAACGCCTAGTCACTGAGATGTCAACAGACCCTATTTATTTATATATACTTGGGAGGTCTTGTCTGGGGACGGGTGGAATAGGATATCATGCAAAAAGTTCAAGTTCATCATGCCCTTAATTCTAAACTTACTTCCTATTTAACCCATTGAAAAGGAGGTATTTTGGCCAATGTTTTTCAATCCTGCGTACTTTTCTGTTTGCATGGTAATCTCACCCAGAGAAAGTACAGAGAAGGTATGAAACCCTCCTGGATCCCTAAACTCATGAAATCCTTGCCTTTCTAGACTTCCCAAGAGGGATGGGGGGAGGGCGAGGCAAATGGAGCACTCACCTCAGGTACAGAAGTTCAAGCGTGCCAATAAACTCAGTAACATAAGTAATATTTTAATGCAACATTTAAATTTACTTAAAAGTTGGATATTATGCCCATTCATTTTTACATTAATTTTGATTTTCAAAATATTGCATTCAAATATTACTGATTACTTAGCTGATTATTATTGGTACCCCTTAAATTTTGCCTGTCAAGTATCTCAGCTCTAGTGCTGGTTCTGCTTCCCAGATGCATTGTCCAATGATGGAGCCCTGTTTGCCATTGCCTTCAATCACATGCCCCCTGAAGGGGGAAACAAGTTTAATAACAATAACATGGTGGAAGGAAAGAGCAAGGAGGAAAAAGTTCTGATGAACAAAGACATATAAAAGTTAAACAGCAATGAGACATCCCACTCACGCTTTGTCCAACTGACAGATTTTAAAATACACCTCCAGCTGGTGGGAGTGGCCATGTAAGGCATAACTTTTATATCCTGACTTTTTACATGCTCAAGATCTCAATAGTCCCTAAGACTGCATTTTAGCACTCTCTACCCAGCTGCCCTATTCATCAGGGCGTGCTGGGAGAAATTGTAAGATCAGGCAGAGCAGCGATTTCAGGCCTTAGGAGATCACCTTGGGACTTTCTGATCATTCTTGCGTCCTGTGTTGCTGCCCTTGGTATCCAGTTGTTTCAGGGGACTGCCTCCTTCCTCACCTTTAATCCTTTTTAAGCCTTTAAGCTACAGACCATGATAACCTTTTTCTCCTGAGAAAATGCAATCGAGGGGTGGTTTTAAAATTTTGGTCCACACTAACCAAATCCGCGAGATAAAAACTCAGTTTATCGCGATGCCTACAAAGTCCCTGACTTGGATCGGCACCAGGTGGCGGGAGCGCCGAGGTTCTCTTTTTCCGTGTGCACAACCTCCTGCTCGCAGGTAGCGTAGATGACCTCTTCCCAGCCTAGTCCTTGGGCTGTAGCAGCCGGGGCCGCGCCCAGGGCCTCTGCGCTCTCGCCCCGCCCCCTCAGGTTCGCGTCCCCCGGCGCGGGGCAGTCCCTCGCCGGGCCGCCTACCCGGTCCCCGGCTCCCCGCGGAGGAAATTCTTCCCTAGCAGCCCAAGGCTCGCCTCACGTGATCAGCCGCCGCCGCGGCTTCCAGCGAGAGTTTAAAGGTTACGGAGGAAATTAGCGCGGACACAGGCACTCGCCCCCCGGAGGGCGCGCCCCGTTTTGCCGCAGCTCGACGGCCGCTGTCAGCGCGCTGATCAGAGCCATGCCCCCCAAAAGGGCACAGACAAGGCCCGGAGTAAATATGAAGTCACTTTGTAAAATATAAACAAACACAAATAGAGCCGGGGCTCTACTGAGCTTTCAGTTGTCAACAAGTTCTCGCGCCCCGAAAAGTCCAGGAGAGATCCCAAAGGGGGGAAATGCCCCCAAAGCAAGGGAAGAGAGAATGAATGTTTAAAAAACTCGCACCAAGCTTTGCACGCCCCTCCCTTCTCCCCTCCCCCACCGCGGTGGAGCAGGGACTCTCTGGACAGAATGACAGACAGACGGGCCAATACTCCGCCCGCTGCTCTCGCCCGCCTCGGCCCGAGTGGGGTGGGACTGGGGGAGGGTCCCGACTCTCCTCCCGCAGTGCGACCCCCACCATTCCCCCACCCCACCCCCCCCCGGCTCTACGAGACCGTGTTGGCCGTGGAGCCCCGGGGAAACGCGCGGTCCGCTGATCTCCCGGTGGAGACCAGAGACGAGGTGTCCACGGCCCGAGGCGTCCGCACCGCCGTCCGCAACGCCGCCACTCCCCGGGGTCCCGCGCGGGTCCCCTGCTCGGCTCCCCCGCCCGCCGCCGCGACCCGGCAGGCTCGCCCTCTCTGCGTCGTTCCTCTCCTCAGCTCACTTTTCCCGTATTGCTCCCCCAACAGGCAAAACTTTCTATTTCCCCAAACACAGGAGCGCGCGCGCGCGTGCACACACATACACACACACACACATACACACACACACACACGCGCGCGCACACACACACACACACACACACACACACACACACTGACGTCTTTTGCGCATTTCCTGCATTAGAGGGAGGGAGACTCGCTCGCACACCGACGGAGGGAGAAGAGACCGAGGGGGAGAGCGGGCGGGCGGCGAGCGAGCGGCAGCCGAGAGTGGGGACGCGGGGAGCGCGGCCGGCGGGCGCCGGCGCCCGGGAGGTGGGGCCGCGCCGAGTCGCAGTCCCGGCCCCGCCGCCGCCGCGCTGCGCACCGCCCGGTGCCGGCCTGCGCCCCGAGCCCGAGCGGCGGCCACCCCGACTCCCCAGCCCGCGCGGATGTGAGATTCCGGGCTCCTGGCGCCTCCCGATCGCCGACTGCCGCGCCGCGCGGCTTCGCCCAAGAGGAGGCGGCCAGGCGGGCTGTGCTGCTTGTGGATTTTTAAAATTTTGGCTCCGAGGAGGACCATTTCCTCTCGACATGCATCCCTCCGGATAGACTGAACATCCCTCGATCCATCCCCCGCCCCGCGCGGTCAGAGGCAGGCGCTGGGTGTGCGAAGAGGATCCGGGTTGAAATCTGCGCCCCCGGTTCTTGTCCCCGCCCCGTCCCACCTCCCCCTCCCCCTCCCGGAGTCGAAATTTCCCGGGGATTATGTTTCGGAAAGGTAGGTAAGCGCCGGGCGCGGCGCCCGCGTCCCCGCAGCCCGGACCCGGAGAGCCAGCGAGGCGGCGACACAGCCCCCGCGGCTTGCAGCGAAGCCGACAGCTCGTCTCCTCTTCTGGGGGTGCTGCTGGTGGTAGGGGGGGAGAGACTTGCTCCAAACGCGAACGTCCCCCAGCTCTCCCCCCCTCCCTGTTTTCCGTTAGGAGCCCGGCGAGGAAATACATGCACTCGCCGAGAATCGCCCGCGCTAGGGCGCAACGCTACAAGGTGTAGGGAGAGTGTGGGGTGGGGTGAGAGGGGACCCAGGAGTCCCCGTGGCTCAGAGCGCCGGGGCGTCGGTTCTTCATTCCTGCCCTCGGGGCGGACGGAGTGACCCGGCCCCCACTCCCCGCCCCGACCATGGTAGTGTTCAATGGCCTTCTTAAGATCAAAATCTGCGAGGCAGTGAGCTTGAAGCCCACAGCCTGGTCGCTGCGCCATGCGGTGGGACCCCGGCCGCAGACTTTCCTTCTCGACCCCTACATCGCCCTCAACGTGGACGACTCGCGCATCGGCCAAACGGCCACCAAGCAGAAGACCAATAGCCCGGCCTGGCACGACGAGTTCGTCACCGATGTGTGCAATGGGCGCAAGATCGAGCTGGCCGTCTTCCACGATGCCCCCATCGGCTACGACGACTTCGTGGCCAACTGCACCATCCAGTTTGAGGAGCTGCTGCAGAACGGGAGCCGGCACTTCGAGGACTGGGTGAGTCGGGCGCCTCCGGGTCCAGGAGCCCAGCTGTGGGGTCCCGGGGAAGCACTCGCGGCCTTGGCGTTGGTCATGGGGCGCCGAGAATTATTGCCATCTGGGGTGTGTGTGTATGTGTCTCAGTTGCCTTGGGGAAGCATACTTCATTTCGTAGGTGGGGAGAAGTAGGTGCTGGGGCAAGGAAGAGAAGACTTGGCAAGAGGGTCAGGCCCTGTGTCCCCTCCAGACAACGGGTGCTACAGGGCGCTCGCAAGCTGGGGGAGCCCCCAGCCGCTGGTGCTGAAGGTTGGCAGAGAACCCGGCGCCTTCCGCAGGCGCGTGGTGGGCTGGCTGTGTGTGATTGTGTGTGGGTGGGTTCCTCCGTCCCTGGAGAGGCACGTGGAGCCTTAGACTGAAGGCTTCTCGCACGTCCTGGCTTTGTCCTGTGTAGCCCAGTGAGGAGCTGCTTTATTTATTCCTCCGGGAGGAAGCTAGCTTGTTTCTGTTCTGTTGCATGGTGGTTAGCTCATCTTCTGACATACAGGGAGAAAAATGTGTTCTCCTCTAGGATGTCTCCTCCAGGGTCCCAGCAACGTAAGACCAGCTTGTTTTGCCCGGTGCATCGCCCATTCATCCAGAATGAGTGTTGTAGTTTTAAAATGATTCTGCTTGTGAGAAATTGGAAGTCAGTGCTTTGAAGCCCACTTAAAGTTATATTATTTCCCTGTTTTGATTTTTCAAGGTAACTGTGCAGTGTGATACTGTTTCTAAGTCTGACATTGAGTTGATTGATTACATTGTCAGAATATTAGGGACTTGGAAATAGGCCTCCCCTGTCCAGGTACTATAAGCCAAATGCATTCAACCGTGGCCCCCACAGAAGCAGGGAAACAAACCTTGCCTTTGCCCTTTTTGGAAGGAAGGTATTAAATTAGGAAATGGATTTTGGTGTTTTCCGATATGCTACATGTTTCCACCGAGAGCAGGTGTGGCTCTGGGTGCATATGTTTTCAGGGTTCTTTGGTCTATACCAAAAGAAATATCTGGATCCTCATGGAGAAATATAGAGGAATCCCCTTCTAATTATCAAAAGCAGACCACTTG
Organism: Prionailurus bengalensis; assembly: GCF_016509475.1. NCBI lineage: Eukaryota > Metazoa > Chordata > Mammalia > Carnivora > Felidae > Prionailurus > Prionailurus bengalensis. The sequence goes on from NC_057354.1 coordinate 65,336,480, forward strand.
GTGATTTTCCTAGGGTCAGAGGTTACATACAGACCACCTTGGCGTATCACCTTACATATTTTTAAAAAGGAGATGGAGTTTTTAGAGGAAAATAGGAAAAAAGCCTCTTCTCTTTATGCTCACGCTGTGATGTAGTCTGCCTGAAACCATGGTTACGGGGCTTACAGGGAAGCTCCAACAAACCATACCAAGTACCACCCTGGGAGATTTGCGGCTTACACTTTGGGAAGCAGGCAGACCTTTGTGGAGTCCCAAAGAACACATTGCCATCCCATTCTGTGCCGTTTCAGCAATGCCCCTTCCTTCTGCCTGCCTCCCACCATCAGACTTCCCACCCACTCCCCATTTCCTTTCCACACGTGGGCTCTTTGACTCAGGAAAGTAGTGCATGTCTGAGGGGGAGCTGCAGGGATAGCTAATTTCAGGACCAGACCTTCACACCAAGAACTTGTGGTTTTGAATTTGTTGTCTTAGAACAGGAAGAGGATGGGAAAAACATGAGTATGGCAGTGAAGCCATCCATAGGGTCTTTGCTGTCTATGCCGATGAGGGAGGTGGAGAGTGAGGCAGAGAGCAGGTGGGATGAACAGTGGGGCTGCTTTAGCCACAGAACACATCTCGTTGGAGGGAGAGGTGCCCGAGTGTCTCTGGTGATGCTTTGCCGGAGCCTGCACCAGCCCTAGGTTCATCAGGGCACCGTCCCCACGTTGGAGCATTTGCCGTGAAGCATCCAGTGAGCACTAGCCTTGTCTGGTTATTATTCTCTAAGGTTCGCAAATTCATGTTGGACTTGGCCCTGGACCAGATCAGCTAGTGCAGATGCAGGTTTTAGAGACAAGGACATTGAGTCTCAGAGAAGCCCAGTGGGTACCCAAGGTCACATGACAAGCACAGGGCCCACTACATCTATTGCCCATGGCTTGTCTGGGGAGAACTGAGCCCCCTGGTCCTTGCAGTGTATTCTCCCTGCAGATTCTTGTGCCGTGTCCCTGATGTTTTCATGGTACACAATAATTTAAAGTGCTTTCAAAATCGTATCTCTTTTGTCTCGTAGCAAATATGAATTAGGTACAACAGGTATTGGACAGATAAAAGAAAGCAAACAAAAAAACACCAAAACTTGAGTTACGAAAAGGTCAGAAGGAGGCATGAATTGGGCATGAGGTGGTGGGTAGCATTTAAAGAGGTATTCACAATAGGAGACATCATTCCATGGGCACAGACACTGCTGGAATAAAGGTTGAGAACACCTGTGGTCAAGGTTGGGGAACAGACAGGCATGGCCCAAACTGAGGGTGCCTGTCAGCCAGGGTCAGGCAGGATAAAATCTCCCCCATTTAAGACTTTTCTCTTCATACCACCTGTGCTATTATTTATTTAAAACCTTTAGGGGCGCCTGGGTGGCTCAGTCGGTTGAGCGTCCGACTTCGCTCAGGTCACGATCTCATGGTCCGTGAGTTCGAGCCCCGCGTCAGGCTCTGTGCTGACAGCTCAGAGCCTGGAGCCTGCTTCAGATTCTGTGTCTCCCTCTCTCTCTGGCCCTCCCCCCGTTCATGCTCTGTCTCTCTCTGTCTCAAAAATAAATAAATGTTAAAAAAAATTTTTTTTTAAATCTTTAAACCCTGATTCCCTTATGTCTCACTTTAGCCCCAGTATCACAGGTTGGAATATTGCGGTTGCAATTTTTCTTCGTTCACATGAACATAAACACATGGCTTCTAAAATAAAAAGGAAGGAAGTTCATGTCAGGTACCTCTTCACATCGTTAGTTATACGGGGAGCCACAATTTGGATACACTGGAGTAGGAGAAAGTTTAGAAAACTGAGGCGGATTCTAGAATGTTTGAAAGCCAGGCTGAGATAATTATTCTCCAGATAATGAGAGATGCATCAGTTGTGATGACAAAGGGAGTTGTTTTAGAGAAAGCTCATCACAGAGAGATGGGAAGATCTCACTTGTACTGAAAGCAGAAACCCATTAAACACTGTTGATGTCGCTTGTTTTCCAGGAACGAGATATTAATGCTTCTGTGACTTGAGCGTGCATTAGAATCACTAGGGGAGGGTGTTAAAAATATAGGTCTGCCTATATCTGTACCTTCAGAGCTTTTCATTCGGTAGTTTAGGACAAGTGCTGGGAATCCTCATTTGTAACAAGTGGTCCAAGAGAATTTGACCAAAGCATGCTTTGAGAAACATTGGGGGAGAATAAAACAGCAGGGGAGGGAGGGTTCCAGATAATTCTTGTATCGAGACTTTGTACACAGAAATGTCCTGAAATTTTATAGTAGACCTTTGTGATTCCTCAAGCAAGATTTATAAGCATAGTTGTGGAAACAAGAAGGATGGGGATTCCTTAGAAGCAGGGGCCCGGCGAATGCTGGATGGAGCTGCTTTGCATTGAGGACAGATGGTGGGAGCATGGTGGATGGCAGAGGGTGGAAGGAGCGAGCACGTGACAGCTGACTGCTCCTGTTCGCAGTCTGGAGTTTGCTCTGCGGTCACCTCACTTGGTGTGTACTTCTGAGCTCGGCCCTTCCCTGTTCCACCACCCCTGCCTCTGAAGACATCTTTGGTTTGTGTCACTCCCTGGCTTCCTCCCCGGTGTAGAAGAGGCCTCCTAATGCAGTGATAATGACAGTCATTTTCTGAGAGGTGGTACAGCCCAGTGCTTAAGGGCAGAGCTCTGGAGGGAGGCTGCTTGGGTTCGAATCCTGCCTCTACCACCAACAGCTTTTGTGACCTTTAGTGAGATATTTAACCTGTGTTCCTGTTTCTTCCTCTGTAAAAAGTGGATGACAGTAAAAGTCTCTACTTCTAACAAAATGCATTTGTTGAAGGGATGAAAGGAGTTAATACATGGAAAGTGATAGACCGAGGCCTGCCCTCAGCAAGAGCTCATGAACGTTTAGCGACTACAGTTAGTATTATGTCCCCTAAGCCTACCATGGGATTGGTCCCAGAAAGGGTTCTTTATAGAGTTGATTATTATACAGGACCTAAATAAGCCGGTTTTTCATCTCCAAAATGTTTCTTTTCAGTTGGATAGCCTCGTCTGGCAAGGAATGGGACACTAGTGTTTCTGTTTCATATTTCCCAAATAGCTCATTAACAAGGTTTCTCAAAATTATTCCACCCTGCTGACCCTGTGAGATAGGCCGACACTCTTTCTGAAGGGGTCAGGCTCAGGAACTGTTACTTTGTGTTGACCCCAGAATCCCATGGGGAGACTGTTACAACAGCAGAGGCCCAGGCCAACCCCCTGTTAGTTCAGATGCTGATGCTCTGGGCAGAGCCTGAGGACTGGCTTGGTGGTTAAACTGGCCCTGTTCTGTCTCACAGGGAGGGTGGCTTGAGTACCCCTCGATATACACTGCCTGAAGGCATCTCTCTACCTTCAGGACTTTTGTGGGGAAATCTTAGAAGATCCCTGAAAGCTATTATTATCATTTAGATAGAGTGAGGTGGGAAGGTTCTAGAAGGGGGTGTGGAAGGACTGGGCGTGGTCAAAGCCCCTTTCCACCTATGCAACGTACACCTTGAATTTGTCGAACAACAGCTTAGGTTCCAGGATTTCTCCATACTCGACTCCCTACTGACTCCTATAATACTTAACATCTCATTAAATACTGCTCCCTATGGTACATAATTGGTTATTTAACCACTGCCCTAAGGGTTAGTTCTTGCCCCAGTGCTATCGCAAAAAGCCACTTGGCATGGGGGCCCTGCAGTTAAAGGGTCTTCTGGGCAGTCAGACCTTGTCTGTCAGCCCTATTTCTCCTCTGTATTGTCTTTGACCAGCAGCTGAGTTAGTGAATATTTGAGACCCTCAGTTCCCTAACTCTTCAGTGGGCCCCTCTCCCTTGGATCTGTGGATTCTACCTACGGGATACATCTACCATTCTTTTTTTTTTTTTAATGTTTATTTATTTTTGAGAGAGAGAGAGAGAGAGAGAGTGTGTGTGTGTGTGTGTGTGTGTGCGCGCGCGCGCGCGCTCGGGGGCGGGGGGTGGGGTGGTGTAGAAGCAGAGAGAGAGAGAGAAAGGGAGACACAGAATCTGAAGCAGGCTCCAGGCTCTGAGTTGTCAGCACAGAGCCCGATGAGGGGCTTGAACCCATGAACCATGAGATCATGACCTGACCTGACACTTAACCAACTGAGCCACCCAGGTGCCCCAGGTTGCATCTGTCATTCTTGAGGCATGTGACTTAGGCTCTTTATGTCTGTTTCTTCATCTGTAAAATGGGACTATAATAGTTCTTATAAAGTTTGACAACCTCTTGGGGGTTTTTATGAGAAATAAGAGAATCTATGTAAAGTTCTTAGCAAAGGGCCAGGCTACAGTACATTCTAACAATTTTATTAATAGTTGAAGAGTTATATGTGTATATTCATAGTTTTAGAATCTTAAATCAGAACATATGGTCCAGTGATATTTCTCTCTTTGATTTGTGAATGTATTTATATGAAAAGTCTCACATAGTCTAAAAATAAAGTTAATTTAATTACGCTTAACAATTGCCTTTTTGAAAATATTAGAATCACTTGAAATGAGATTGTTTTGAAAAGTCTAGGAATTGTGTGGCCACTGTAGTCAAAGGTTAATTATTTATTGAAGCATCTGACCAATTGAAAATAAGGATATTTGGGAGCTGCTGTTTTGGTTTTACTGCATCAATTTCATCTAGTTTCATGGATTTACATACATTCTCAATGCTGTTGACTCCAAATTCCTAATTCCAGCCCATGTAACTATAGCTTCAGAACTCATATATGTGATTGCCTTCTGGTCATTATCATTTGATTGTGCAAGGACATCTCAAACTCTATTATGTCAAAAACTGTATATCTGATTCCCCCCTCCCCAATCTAAGCCTCTTACAGGCTTCCCCATCTCAAGAAATGGCAACTGCATCCTTTCAGTTGCCTGGGCCAGAATCCCTGAGAAGCCGTTCTTGATGCCTGGCATTCTGATGCCCCCATATCCAGGCGCACAGCAGCATTTGTTTTCTCTGCCTTCAAAATATATCCCAAATATGGTCATCTTTGTTTACCTCTGCTGACATCACTCTGGCCCTAGACCTTATCATCTCATACCTGGATTATTTCTACAGCATCCTAACTGTTTCCCCTCTGACACAACTTCACCAGCTCATGCCGCTCAGTTCACAGACCTCTTGGTAGAAACCCACGTCCTTATAACCTACAAGGCCAACACGGTCAGCCTCCCGTTATGACCTCTCTGACCCTATATTGCTTGCTACTTTTTTCCATCATTCCTTTCCCAGCCATGTTGACCCACTCGACCCCCTTAAACATATTCACCATGTTCCTACCTCAGTCTTTGCACTGGCTGTTCCATCTTTCTGGAATGTTCCTTTCCCAGATATCCTCATGGATCAAGCCTTTACTCAAATATCACATTCTCAGTAAGGCCTTTTCTGGTAACCCTATTTAAAATTTCACCCTTCTCCTTGATGTTTTTTTACATACTCCTTTCTTGCTTTGGTTTTACTCTTTGGGTCTTATCTCTATCTTATATGTTTTTCTTAATTGTCTGTCTCTAACACCAGAACAGAAGTTCTATAAATGCACTGGTGTTTGTTCACTGCTCTACCCTTGGTATCCCAGACAGTTCCTGGTCCCCTGTTGAATGAGTGAATGAATTTAATTAAACAAGTGTGTATTCCCTTAGCAAGTTGGGGACTTGGTAAGACAAAAGTTGTCTATGATATCAAGGAGGGTGAAATCTAGCTGGGAAGACCAGTGTGGTAAACGGTTGAAGGAATTCCTTTAAACAGTCTTTGTGTACAGTTGAAAGAAGTGAGGAGAAGACAGAAGGAAAGGATATCTCATAAAAAAATCTGTGGGATCCTTGAAGCTGTTCTTATGGAAGAAAGCCATATTATTTCCACACAAGTGGAAAGTGGAGGGACAGAGGGAGGGGGGAGGGAGAGAATCTCAAGCAGGCAGCAGGCTCAGTGCAGAGCCTGGTGTGGGTCTCCGTCCCATGATCATGAGATCATGGCCTGAGCCAAAATCAAGAGTTGGAGGCTCACCTGACTGAGCCACCCAGGGACCCCTTTGAGAGGAGTTATAAACACTCTGGGTGTCAGGGCCTGTGCAAGGTGCTGTGGGAAGGGGAGAAGAAAAAGGCCCACTTGTCCTCCCTTTGCGGAGTTTAAAATCAAGTTTAAATTCTCCTAAGGGCCTTAGATACAAAACCTTTTGTAATTGACAACAACAAGAAATGAAATTTTAAATTCCAGTGCCTGAACTCCAGTGCCGGAACTCATTGAAGCATATGCAGACAAAGCTTCCAGGATTTCACTTAGACTAAAAGAACTCCAGAGCAGGCCTGCAGTATTTTACATAAATAAAAGCTACACTTGGCAAAACATTATATTTCTCTCCAAGTTCCTCCGGGTATATATGGGCTGGTTAAGTAATTACAATCTATTATAATGCTAATCAGCAGGGCTGCACCTGTTTGAAATCCAGTTCTCTGGCAGAAACCATGTGAAGTGGCCAAAAGTCTGTACTGTGCTGGGATTGCAGAGGGGACAGGAACGTACTGTTGTCACTGCAGCTTACTGGCCACTAAACAGAATGGAGACTCCAGAGGGAATATGATTGAGCCCCATGATATCATGCCTGGGAGGAAGGGGGAAAGCACAATCTGTTAACGAATCCAAGCACAGAAATGAGAACCTCTCCTGCCCTACCCCTCCCGGTCCCCTCTACTTCACCTTGAAGTCTCAGAGAGGTAGTTTTTTAAGCCAGTGAAAAAGTCACCTTTATTTGCCAGCAAGGCATAAACTCGTTGAGCTAATGACTCCAAGGGGTAGATCAGATTAAAGATACAATCAGGTTCAAGAAGGGTTTAGGAAAATCATGGTGGGCAGATCAGTAATTAATTATCGAGGAAAAACATAGACTTTGATTTTGCTTATGTCCTTCTTGAGTAGATTTTTTTTTCAGACTGTACTATCTCTTGATGCCAGTAGTCTTACCCTAGCCAAATACAAGCATCTTGTGAGTAGAAGTGTCTTCCTCCCAGTGGTTCACCAAGCAGAGTATGAGCCACTCAGGGAGTACAGGTAGCTAGTCACTCATCTGGCAGCACTCTTTCATCAGACTAACTTAGATTCTGCTCTTCTTAGAAGTTCACCATCCATGGAGTGCCTGGGTGGCGCAGTCGGTTAAGCGTCCGAATTCGGCTCAGGTCATGATCTCGTGATTCATGAGTTCGAGCCCCGCGTCAGGCTCTGTGCTGACAGCTCAGAGCCTGGAGCCTGTTTCAGATTCTGTGTCTCCCTCTCTCTCTGACCCTCCCCCGTTCATGCTGTCTCTCTGTCTCAAAAATAAATAAACAGGGGCGCCTGGGTGGTGCAGTCGGTTAAGCGTCCGACTTCAGCCAGGTCACGATCTCGCGGTCAGTGAGTTCGAGCCCCGCGTTGGGCTCTGGGTTGATGGCTCGGAGCCTGGAGCCTGCTTCCGATTCTGTGTCTCCCTCTCTCTCTGCCCCTCCCCCGTTCATGCTCTGTCTCTCTCTGTCCCAAAAATAAATAAACGTTGAAAAAAAAATTTTTTTTAAATAAAATAAAATAAATAAACAAACAAAAAAGAAACTTTAGAAGTTCACCATCCAGTACAGTGCTGGAAAGAAAGATGGCAGAACCCGCAAAAGATTCTAACCAGTGGACAAAGTGGTATGTTCATTCATTGCTCCAGCCATCCTTTCATCCATTTAGCAAATATTTACTGAATACTTTATATGCCAGGTGCCATGCCAGGAGCTGTTCTCATGGAGCATGTAGTCTGGTAGGAGACACAATATTAATCTATGAGTAACACAGATCTTTTGGTGAATAAAATTATAATTAAGAAGGAGAGCCCATCCCAGGGTTTTCTGAGCCTGGGGACACCCTAGGCTTCACCTCCTCAGGGCTGGGTTCACTAATACTTTCCCCCAACTCCCTGAGAAATTTATTGACTAGGAGTCAGGTGATTTCTATTAATCAATGGGGTTTGACCTTAGATTCCACACCTGTGAAGGCAGGCGTTAGTATAGATCTAGATACCCTTGGGTAAGGCCTCTGTTAACAGTGATCCGTACTTGGCTCTCTGCATTTTGGGCCTTGACTTTGCTCAGCCTAGCACTTGATGATATTTTATCTTTATTGTTCTCCATGAAGCCAAGTCTTATATCTCTGAAAAACTGCCAGCCTCTGCTTTTTTTCCCTCCTTATCTTTATTACTGTGATCAAAATCACAAAGTCATTTTTGATAGCTTGCTTCTTTACGTACTGTTCAAGGCCCACAAAAATATATTTATTTTTTAAATGGAGCCCTCCGTCTATATGACTGAGCCACTCCAAAGATATTCCAAAAGCAAACAAGCAAGCAGAATTTTTGGAATGCAGGGCTTATGACTCCATCTCCCTACCTTTTGGAATGGATGAGTAAACCATTTTGGGCGGCTGAGAGAATCATCAGTCAGCCACCGAGGATGGGACATGTAATTGACCAGTGTTTGCCAGGGTATCTTTCAAAGAGTAGGAGCCTTCTAATAATTTCAGATTGCTGTGATCAAAGAGGTTGGGAAATTTTGCAGAGTCAAATGCGCATTAGTATATTTAAGGCGCCAAGATGGCCTGTAGGAAAGGGACTTGTATCCCTCTGTGTGTAGCTACATATATGTCAAACTTATCCATCATAGAATGCCCTTATTTGTGAAAAAAATATTAGCATCATAGAACTAGTGTTTTGTGGACATACTTTGCAAAACATTATAATTAGATAAAGGAAGAAATGGACCTTTCTCAAGTGGGCCCTTTGGGGATTCGGGATTAACACCCTTTTATGAAACAGTGAAGTTGAAGACCCTGTGGGACATCACAGGAGAGGAGATTAATGTGGGTTCTACTAGTTGGCAAAGGCTTCTTCATAAGATTTTGAGCCAGGCCTTGTCAAAAATGGAATCTGGGTCGGGAAGGGAGCCCCTCTAAATGGGAGGAAGAGCATACAAAATGTTGGGCAAGCTGTTTTTTAGCATTTTGGGTGATGAGGGCAGTTAGGAAACCAGTGAGGTCAAAGGAGGGATGCAATCCAAAAATAATTGCTTCATTAACAAAGCACACACAAAAAACAAAATGATAAGCTATCCAAAGAAAGGGAACAATGGACAGAATGGATATTCATGCATTCATCTGTTTATCCAGCTAGCTGGCCAGCCATTCAACAAATAAATAATAAACACTTTTTACATTCTAGGGATTTTGCTCAGAGCAAGGTGTTGAACAGCATCACTACGATGATATGTTGAACTCTTGATGATCAAGGGAATCTATCCTAAGGGTTAACCCCAATCTCCCATGCTATATTTCCAGCTGATTTTCTTTGTTTATTTCTTAATAGGCCCAATAGAGATGAAGAAGAGCTTTGTAGGGTGACATCCTTCATGTCATTGAGTGGTGACTTAATCTAAATTCATGGATCTTGAACAGTCACGTGGGCTTTGGAGTCAGTCCCGGGTCAGATTCCAGTTTTCTCAATTGTGGCTGCATGATACTAGGAAAATTATTTAACCTATCTACCAGTCCCCTCATCTGTAAAATGGGAATCATAGCTACCTTGTAGAGTTATTATAATGACAGATGAAACATGAAAAAGTGCCCAGCTTCCAGCAAGGTCTCAATAAATGGTAATTAATTATTGGTAATTGTCTGCATTTAATACTTTTTATTTGATACAGGTCAAACTGTGCTTTTGTCTGAAGATTTCATTCAGTAATGGCCAAATGAGGAGTTTTGTTCCATTCCCTACTTCCCTCCCTCTCTGAAATAAGCTGGCAACAGGAATTCAGCATTTGCCAGATTCCAGGTGTGCAGAACTAGAACTTGGTGCTTCATAGGCAGCCCCTGGGGTGGGAGGTTCAGGGAACATGGGTTACCTGTCTTGGGGCTGGCTTTGGTCCTGACCTACCTGATGCATTGCGCCCTCTGGAATTTTTTAAAAAATTATAAAAATGTTTATTTTTAAGACAGAGAGACAGAGTGTGAGTGGGGGAGGGGCAGAGAGAGAGGGAGACACAGAATCCGAAGCAGGCAGGGTTCGAACTCACGAACTGTGAGATCACGACCTGAGCCGAAGTCAGATACTTAACCAACAGAACCACCCAGGCACCCCTGGAATTTTTAAAAAGTAGATTCAGTGTTTCATTTTAACCTGAACATCACCTGCATTAACTCGTGAGCCTAATGGGGTGACTGAGGTTTGAGGATTTCTTACCGTCTGTTTGCTGTGGCCCAGGTGTACATCCCATTTCTCTGGGCCAAAGCACCTGACTGCATTTTCCTACCATGTGTCTCTTCAGTAAGCCCAGCCTCTAACGGAATGCACACGGGTTGCTGTGTTCTGGCCTGAATGTCGGTAGTGCACAAAGGTACCGCACTGAGAGACCAGGACTTTGCTTTTGACCAGGACATCAGAATTGCTAAGGTAAACATGAGTTGAAGGGTAGCCAGCCTTTTGAAAAGATTATGGGAGGCTTGTAAGGAATCATAATTCCTTCGTTAATTTTCTGTTAGGACACTTGGTTTTTAAGCTCAGATTTCATTTTAGATAATTGATACTGAAGTAATGAGACTAAACGTAACAGAGAGCTCATATGACCATGAAGGATCAGTTCTTGCAAACTGTCTTTTCTTCTTGCCTTCAACCACATGAATCCTTTTCTTCCTTTAAAACCTTCTTTGGAATTCACCCAAGAGTAGGGATCTGGGTCTTCTGTTTTATAGCTTTGTGACTTTGTGAAAATTCACTTGACCTCCTCAAACTTTTGTTTCCTTGTTTATGAAAAGGGTTAGCAATAGTCACCCTTCTTGGGTTGTAGGGCTGTGGGCAGGATTGAATGAGGGACAGGTAGGTGAAGGTTTTTGGGCCTGTCAGCATTAACTCTGAGTCCTATTGATGAGCAGTGGTATGCTTTTGTAGACCTTCATATATTGAAATTGATTTGAAAAGTTTGTTTTTGGCACCCAGTCTCCTTTATCTGTATCCTTTGCTCTTCCAGGAATCTGTCCTATTTCTGTTAGGTGCCCAGAACCCAGAGTTGCGAGATGAAATGAAATACATGATGCCCAGTTCGATTTGAACTTCAGATAAACAACAAATACTTTTCTGCTATAAGTATGTCCTAAATATTGCATGGGACATACACTACCAAAGTATCTCTTGTGCAGAATTCAGGTTTAACTGGGCATCCTGCCTTTTTATTTGCTAAAGCTGGACCTGTGTCCCCCGACCCCAGTAACAAAACATGCCCAGGAAAAGGATATGTTCATCATCTCTTTGTCCCACTGAAGGCAGAAGAGGGAGATTTGCAGTCACTTTAAAATGGAAGGCTTAGCCCCTTGTTAACACAATTCCAGCATTAGCCAGAAGTAGGGAACATGTTTTTCTGATGAATGAACCCTTTCAAGAACCCCTGGAATCATGGAGGCAGCCTCCTGCCTGAAAGTTTGAAGTTCAGTCCACACCACTGGCCTGTTCTGTGCCTCAGGACCCCACAGCTTCTCACTTTCCTGGTACTGAGTATGAGAGCTCTATTCACAGAAAGTGCAAGTCACTGGCCATGACCACCTAGCTGTTTTAAAAATATTTTTTTCATTTTAGAAAAGAAAGCTCACTTAAGTTTTAGGTGCCTGAGTACGAATTCATGATGATAGCTTTAGGGCTCGTTTTCATATCTTTATTAGCCTTGTTCTCCGGAATCCAGGGGATTTATATAAGAGTTGTGCAATGGCACTAAATACCCTTTTGGGGTGCTCAGAACCAGTTGTCCCCCCACCCCCACTCCTAATTACTTATAGAATAGAATCTAGCTTCATTGCTCCAGCAGACATTCAGGGTCCTATGTGGCTTGTGTCCATCCCCTCCCCCATTTTCTGCTAAGTGGATCCCGCATCCTGCATGCTGGGAGCCTCCTGCAAGGCAGCTTGTTTCTCTCATCCTGTCCAGTATTTCTTGGTACTCTGATCTCCGCATGTCCATATTCCTGGAATACTCTAACCACCTCTCCTAGTCTCTCTCCTCCTTGGGCCTCCTTCCTAGAACTCTCCAGGCTATAGCTCTTTTGGCCCTTGGAATCCTGGTAGCTTTTACTGTTTGCACTCTCTACTTAAAATTATTGATGTCTAGTGTTCACGTTGGGGTATTCTCTATCTGTTCTCTTACAGACGTAGGAAAGATCCCAGAGAGTAAACACTTGGGCCAGTTTGTGCTAACACTTGACATATTGCCTTGTACATGATAGATGTTCGATTGTTTAAGTAAATTTTAACATTAAATTATAATAGTATTTAACTAAACAGTAGGTGTTCTATAAACATTTGTTCTGGAGTGTTCTCCTTCCTTCCATGACAGAGAGTGTGGTAATATTTAAAAATCACACACACACACACACACACACACACACACACGCACACACATATCTGTATGTTATTTTTAAAAAGGAAAAGGCAAGGGAGGGTGCTGACATAATAGGGAGAATTTTTATCTTTTACCTTCATTTCAACATTATTTAAAAAAATCAATAAACTTTGCTTTTCTTTAAAAGTTTATTTTTGAGAGAGAGAGAGAGAGCGAGAGAGAGAGAGAGCAAGAGAGCGAGCACAAGCAGCAGAGGGGGAGAGAGAGAGAGACAAAGAATCCGAAGCAGGCTCCAGGCTCTGAACTGTCAGTGCAGAGCCTGACACTGGGCTCAAACCCACGAACTGGGAGATTATGACCTGAGATGAAGTTGGATACTTAACCAACTGAGCCAGCCAGGCACCCCTAAACTTTGCTTTTTTTGGAACAGTTTTGGGTTTACCAAAAATTTAGCAGAAAGTACAGGCAGTTCCCATATCCCGCCTCATTTGCGCATATAGTTTCCCCTGTTATTACAGGTGACCCTTGCACAATGAGGGGGTTAGGGACACTGACGCTGTGCAGTTGAAAATCTGAGCATAACCTGACTCCCCCAAAACTTAACTGCTAATAGCCTGTGGTTGACCAGATGCTTTACCAGTAACTTAAACAATAGATTAACGCATTATTTGGTATGTTGAATATACAGATACGATATACTGTATTCTTACAAAGAAAACTAGAGAAAAGAAAATGTTATTAAGAAAATCATAGGGAGGAGAAAATACATTATAGTACTGTACTGTATTTATTGAAAAAACCTGCCTATTAGTGGACCTGCACAGTTGAAACCCAGGTTGTTAAAGGGTCAACTGTATGTGTATATATTTGACTTGTAAGAAAAGGTGAAAAAGATAGAGTACAGTGACTGCATTTTGAAGCAGGTGGCATCATGGCTAAATGGAAAGGCTTTGCACTAGAGGGACAGGTCCCAATCCTGGTTGTACCACTGAACCAGCTCTGCGTTCCTTTTTTTTTTAGTTTAATTTTGAGAGACAGAGAGCGCGTGAGGTGGAAGGCAGTGGGAGGAGAGAGAGAGGGAGACACAGAATCTGAAGCAGGCTCCAGACTCTGAGTTGTCAGCATGGAGCCCAATACAGGGCTTGAACCCATGAGCCGCAATATCATGACCTGAGCCGGAGTCGGTCGCACAGGCGCCCCTGTGCATCCTTCTGACAAGTTGTCTAACCTCTCTGAGACTTCATTTCATCATCTATAAAACAAGATCAGTAATATCTCTCTAATCGTGTTATTTGGAATAAACAATATAACGTGTAGCAAATGCTTAGAAAAGCGCTTATCACATGATAAGCGCACACAAAATGTTAGCTGTTGTCGCTATTATTACTATTATTATTTTTTAAGTAGGTCTTAATGCCCAGCATGGAGCCCAACGCGAGGCTTGACCATGACCCTGAGATCAAGGCCTGAGCTAAGATCAAGGGTCGAATGTCTCATTGACTGAGCCACCCAGGAGCCCTATTATTATTATTATTATTATTATTATCATCATCATCATCATTATCATTATATTGTAAAAAATAAATTGTAGATTCTGTGGTCTAGGATTTATGTTGTGAGAGTGCCTGGTTAGATTCTGTGTGTTGCAGGGTCTCTAGGGATTACGGATTGCTTTCCATCTCTATCCATGACTTGGATAGAGGGGTTGTTCTAATTAGAATGAGTTGCGTAGGAAATCACTATGGCTTGCTAAGTTTGTATTTGCTGCCTGCTTTCAGGTATTTGTGGGCCAATATACATTCACAAAAGGCTGCATTCACAATGTGTTTGTTTATTCTTTATTAATTCGGCTCCACAGGAATGAGCGGTGTGACCTCAGGGAAGAAATGTAACTTCTCTGAACGTAGTTCCCGCAACTGTAAAATGCAAATAGTCATATTGGCTCTGCCTACCTCATTGGGTTGGATACTCATTTTATATACTTCAGCAAAATGAAACGTGACACACACACAAGTCATAGTGATGAACCACTTTCAGATTTGGGGAGGGGGGATAGCATTTTCATCCGAAGTTTGTGGATGAGAAAATTGAGGACAGTGGTGTCTCCTGGTAGGGACTAGAATAGAGCTTAGGTCTTATCTCCTCAAGTGCCTGATAACACTGAACAGCATTTGGGTTTCTCAGCCTAGCCCTTTTCACATTGCCGGGGCTCAAGATTTAAAATTGATCTGCGGGCTTTGTTTCTAGGAAACTGGAGTCTTAGGAGCCCATCCCATGTGCAAGAGAACACGTCTCTTTCTCTTTGGTTCCTTACTCCTCCCTGGCTCTTTAAAAATTTTTTTCTTTATCACTGCTTATCATATGACTGTGCACAGACAACCGTGAAGCCAACTATTTTAAGGGGGAAAGGGAGGAAGACAGATAAGACAGTGATTCAGAAACAAGCAGGAAAGTGGAGTCATGTGGTTGTCCCCTTTGTGGGTGGGATGCATAGCAGTTTTGTAGACTCAGAAAGCCTCCTGAGTCCCTGGAGAGTAACTGAGGCCCATCAGGCATGTGTTTGAAAGCCCTTTCCAGTGCTCAGAGAAGATTCAGACCCAGACGGAGCACCCTTCACATGTGGATGCTTTCACCAGGGGTGTGCTGTTTACTGCTCTCCCTCCTGGAGGTTTGAGCCCTGCCCTGTGCATGAGACAGTGCTAGGAGGAATAGGGGCTCCGAAGGAGACGTCTCCTACCTACACTCAGGAATATAAAAAGGAGAAATGCCTGCTTGAAAAGACTGATCACATCAGTTTTAGAAAGGAAAGTAGATCCTGTCCTAACCTATTGGTGGAATGATAGTGACACCCACACACAGTAAGGCTGCCTGCCGTGTGCCTTCTCTAATGGGATTTGGATATTAGGCACGTGAGCATCATTTGACACTTTCCAAATTTAAATCAGTGAAGAACTTCTAGAATTTTCATCGGCTTCTTGTGGAGGATCCATTTTTTTCATTTTGCGGGGGAGAAAAGAGGATCAGGGCATATCTTGAGTAGTTTTTCAAACTATAGGTCAGGACCCATCATTTGAGGTCATGAAATCCATTAGGTGGGTCTCAAATAGCAATTTTAAATATGGAAGCAGTATAGAACAATATCAAAATTATCAGAAGGCATTGCATACAGTAAGGGTAGATGTTGCTTTATAAAGCTTCTGTTTCAGTTTTACTTATATGAGTATTATTCATATGATCTTAATACTTACTGTGGGTCCCAATAAAAAAAATTTGGGGGGCATCTGGGTGGCTCAGTCAATTAAGTGTCTGACTTCGGCTCAGGTCATGATCTCTAGGTTTGTGAGTTCGAGCCCCGTGTCAGGCTCTGTGCTGACAGCTCAGGGCCTAGACCCTGCTTCAGATTCTGTCTCTCTCTCTCTCTCTCTCTCTGCCCCTCCCCTGCTCTCGCTCTGTCTCTGTCTGTCTCCCTCTCTCTCTCAAGAATAAATAAATAAGCTTAAAAAAATAAAACTAAAAAAATTTTTGAGAAATAATAGCCTAGAACACCAATTTTCATTTAACAGAACTTTACTTAGTACTAGTAAGATGTGGAAAACAAAGAAGACAGGGTTCTCTGCTCTCAGTAAGCTTTGAATGTGCTCAGCCAGACAGTTCCATAAAGGCAGATGTGTTAGGATCGTCCAGGGGAGGATCCACAAGGGTTTTGTGCAGGAGGTGGCTTCTGAAGAATGGGTAGGCTAGACTGGTTCTGAAAAACCTGCCCAACGACTCCTCTGTGAGCAAGTCCCGTAACAATGTAGGATGCAGATATGACCTGATGAACTGAAATACTTTATGTTCTCCAGGAGCACGCCCACCTCCCGCCCGCCATCTCCTGAAATCCCTGTAGATGGGATGCAGAATCACATAGTGGTGCCTCACGGATACATGTTCTCCCTCTTAGTTTGACATCTCAGAAAAGTAAGACCCAGGGAAGTTAAATGATGGATCGACAGGTGGGGCAGATGAATAAGCACCTGCATTTCTTGGTTGTTAGGAAGAGCTATTTACTTATTCTATATTTACTATTTCACTATTTTAGCTATTACTGTTTACTGTTTACATGCCTGGATATATAGTCTCCCAAACACACTGAGTCCAAGAGGCCCAGGGCATGGTCCAGAAGGTATTGATATCAATGCCATGATACATTCAATACCATTATGTATTCTTTTTTTCATTTTTATTTTTTTTAGAGAGAGAGTGAGCACGCATCAGGGAGAGGGGCCAAGGGGGAGAGAATCTTAGCTAAGCAGGCTGCACACTCAGCGCAGAGCCCCATGCGGGGCTTGATCCCATGACCGTGGAATCATGATCTGAGCTGAAATCAGGAGTCGGACACTCAACCAAACTGAGCCACCCAGGCGTCCCTACCTTTATGTATTTATACATTTAAGCTCTATTCAAAAGGCATTCAAATGAATCAAAATTCCTTCCCACCTTCGTCTTTGCTTCCCCTTTCTTTACTTTCTCTCTCTTTTCCTCTTAGGGATCATCAAATCATCCCTAAGTGGTGGAAAGGCCTATGGAACATATTCCCTCCAATTGAAAGAATGTGAAAACTGATATCTAGTAACAGATATTCATTAAATCGTCATGTACAGATGGAAAACTATAAGAGCTCAGAACTTCAGTGATTTGATCAAAATAAAAAATGCAGTAGAGACAGAAATTAGGAGCAAACAGGTTTCCCGATTCCTAGTGAGGTGCTTATGTAGCTAGCTGGGTCCAAACCATTATCCACCTGCTACACTCCCATCATCCACCTCTATCTGCCTATCCAGGTTATCGGTCACAAGTTAAAGCCGATACCGTGTGTCTGGAACTTTTAATAAGGAGGCTGATGGATATATTTATGCTTCCAGTTTGTTCTCCAGCTGTTGACTGAAGTTGGAACAGTTTATCAGCTCACCCTTTGGGCTGACAAAAGTGGAGACTTGTCTCTTTTGTTGAGATAACCCTTCACCTGTCTCTTAGAGGTTGGTCTTTACCTGTCAAAAGGATAGTAAGAACTGTGATGAGGGATGATTACTTTTTTTTTTTTTTTAAGATTCTCCTTTTTGTTCCTCCCACTTCCAGAATTCTCTACAGTGTTCGGATGCATTTACTTTGTAATTCAGCCTACTGCAATGGCCAGATCCTTCCTCTTAAGTTGGAGCAGGGTTTTCTAAAATGTCGTCTGCAGAATAAAGAAGTAAATCAATAAATGCCATAATCAAGTAGATTTGTGACACGATAGATTAAATAAAGCTAAACATTTTATTGCATGCCTTCTCAGAGCCTTTAATATGCTAATTTCCATTAATCTCCAGGATGACAGTTTAGTGAATAGTGTTCTCCAGCTCATTTGATCATGCAACACTGTTTTGGGGAGAAAAGCTGAGGTTGAACAAATGTTTTTATATGAAAATAGGGGTGCAAATGGGTCCCTCATTCGCAAGATTGTCTAAATGATATTGTAGTAGTTTTTGTTCTGTCTTTAGTCAATGACATTTATAAAGCAGTGGCAAAGCTAATGTTATGGTTTCTGAGATTGTTCATATAGAATTACATGGACTGAGACAGAACCCCATGGTTCCTCCTCTTTCCTGCTTCAAATCAGGCTGAATATCATCCAAGTTCAAGTGAACTCTCCCTCCTTCTCCTCAGAAATCATCTGTTACTTGGTTGTTGCTACCAATCAACTCAATTGTGAAGGCATATTTTAATATCCCATTCCCTTGTGTTTATTAGAAAAGATGGTGAAAAGCTATTTGCACAGATCTGAGTGTGATCAGATCTTTGGAGCTGACTTGCAACAAAAAATGTGAAGGAAGGCAGGAGGCAAAGATGGACTTCAGGTTTTCTTTCCCTTGAGACCCCCTCTTAGCCTGGGGCAAAGTCAGTGTTCCTGGATTCCTCTTGCTGATAAACTCATTTACACTGAGGTGTAGACACGTAATAATGAGTTATACGGCTGGCATTTTAGAAGAGTGCTGTAGAGGATGACATTTAGGTGACAGCTCTGCCTCAGGAATTTTTGGATGGCAGTGACAGGTGAAGATAAGTTTTCTGGTCAAGAGAAATCTTTCAAAGCCAAGCACTCACTTTTACCCAGGCTGTTACTGAGACCATGCTCTATGTCAAGGGCTAGGCTCATCATGGAAGCCTTCAACAGTGGGTCAGGCCCCAACTCACCTATGCTGAATGGACATATTTCTAGCATACCTCCCATTCGAAACACTTGTCCTTCCCCTCTGTGAGGGATTAGTGCTTTTCCACTTGAAAGGAAAAGCAGGCCATAAATTCCTAAGGAATTTTTTTTTTTTTTTAATTTTTTTTTTCAACATTTATTTATTTTTGGGACAGAGAGAGACAGAGCATGAATGGGGGAGGGGCAGAGACAGAGGGAGACACAGAATCGGAAACAGGCTCCAGGCTCTGAGCCATCAGCCCAGAGCCTGACGCGGGGCTCGAACTCACGGACCGCGAGATCGTGACCTGGCTGAAGTCGGACGCTTAACCGACTGCGCCACCCAGGTGCCCCTCCTAAGGAATTTTATGGGACTGTCCAAAGCACAGATTGGAAGCCAAGGAAAAATAAAACCCCAGCTTCTTTATGGAAAGCTGAATGGAAAAGAGAGATTGCTTCCTGAAAAGAAGGAGCCACTGCCTGAAGAAGTGGAGGTGGGGGTGGGAGGGGAGACTTCAGTGAGTCTACGAAAACTCCTCTTCTGGTGCCTTTGGCAAGTTTATGGGTATTCTGGGCCTCATGATGATGAACCAGAAGACTCACTTGGCTTCACTCGAGCAGGTGGTTGGACGGCTTGGGATGGCAAAAGGGATTACTTTGGTAGAAGGTTTTTGGGTTTGGATTATGCCTGTTATAGATAGATCCAGTATCTTAATTGACATCTGCCCCAACAAGGCAGACAATTCTCCAGGCCAGACATGTACCTGATTCCAATTGAATGCTGGTTAAATGTTGGAGAAGGAAAAGAAGGGATGAAGTGGGAGTTTCTGAGGCTGGCTGACCAAGGGAGAAAGCAGACAGTTTCTGGAGACTGGACTTCATCATAAATTCCAAACAAACGGAACAGTCCGGAAGGTTGTATATTGCAAAACAAAATAGGACCGGCATGAGAAAGCACTCGGTAGACACGTACCGCGGTCTCCTTTCCAGAAAGTTTCCTCAAATGGAGAAGACCCGGCGAGCCCCTCATCGTCTTAACCCAAGCTTTCAACTCTTCTCTGCCCTCCTTTTCCTACAGCGGATGAGCACGGAGCCGTTTTTAAGTCTTTGCTTTCATGCTTTTATCCCATTTTTTACTCAGGCACTTTTACTGTGACTGCTTTGGGGGAAATAAATCCAGTCATTACACTGTCACTTCTCATTTTGGAATTGGAGTGAATCTCAATGAATCATAACAGTTGCATTTAATAAATTCTTCTGGGTATTGGCTAATTTGAAACCGGTCTGACGAGTTTTAAGGTCCGTGTGGTTTGGGGAAATGCAGCGGTGCATTTCCTGGTTTGGTCACCCCTTATTCCCCTCCACTCGGGCTCCTTCCGAGAGAGTGGAGAGAGTCAAGAGTCGCCAGTTTACTTGGCGCGCCTTATCTCGCCTCATCTTCGGTTGGGAGGAGGGGTTGAGGGGGAGGGGCTGGGCTGAAGGTCATGCAAGAAGCTGCCAGGCCTCTCACCACTCGGAATTCCTAGGGGTCTTCAGGGAGCTGGGCCTCCGTGGGAGGCCGCCGTCCACCAGGAAGCCCCATCCAGCTGGCAGGAATGGGGCGGGGGCTGGAGAGGGGGCAGATGCTGGTCATGGATATGAAAAAGTATTTCAGCATTGGGCTTCTTTTCCTCACACTCACTGCCTCCGCTCCAGGCTCTGACAAGAGAAGCTTCAGCCTGTCCACGTTGCTGTTGTGCCTCGGCTCTAGAGTCATGGTGGTTAACGGGTGCCAGTGGCTGTTATTTTTCTGGAAGAAGTTACCGGAGTGGGGAGCTCTTGCGGGCCTTGGGAACTTCGTGGGGCCCCAAGATGGCTTCACTGGAGGAGATCACTACCCGAATCCTTTCCAGTCTCAGGGTGCCCCCCCCTCCTGCCCCTGCTTCTCTGCTGGACGGTCAGCCCGGCTGACATTTCACAGCTCACCTGTGCAGGGTGGCCCGGCAGCTTGTGTTTTGATCGTTGTTTGCCTCACAAGGCAAGCATTCCAGTGACTGGAGTGTTGCTGTGAAAGAGATTTTTAGAAACCAAAACGAGGGCAACAGAATCACTTAAGATGTTTTAATAATTTCTTAAATGACACAGAGCCTTTTGCTCGCTTAACACACGCGGTTCAGAATGACATCAATAAGGACTGTATTTTCACATCGAGAGGAGATTGAGTTCAAGACAGGAGAGAAGGAAGGTGCTGCTTGAAATCGATTCTGACCCACACACCAAAGCAAAGCCAGGACATGGCACCCGTGCGCGCAGATACTGTGGCCTTTGGCATTCTTTGCTGGACACACCCAAAGTTCCGCTGTGATGAAAGGCTGTGTGAAGAGGGTCGTGAAAAGCTCACCGCAGGTTCTCAGGAGATGTGAGGGAGGGCAGCACATGCCCATCCTTCTGATTGTCCGGGGGGGAGGTATCAAGTGTCTCCATCCTTTCCTTCTTTCTTCCTGTTTTCCAGGTCATTCATGCACTCATTCCACAAGTCATTAGGGAGCCCCTGCCATGTGCCAGACATCAAGCTAGGCCCTGAGGGTGTAACTAGGAACAGGACAGATACAGACCGTGACCTCAGAGGGCTTACATCAAATTGGGGGCAGATACACAAATAGGCAATTATTATATGGTATGCGACTTGCTGTGATGTGTGCCGTGGGGGCATAAAAGGGGTGCTGAACTAGATGTGTGGGGGTGGGGGGCGGCTTTTGGGAAAAGGTGACATTTGAGCAAAGACCTAAAATGGGAAACTGAAAATAGTTTAGTGCAGCTGCATTGTGAAGTAGGGCGGTGGCTGGGGGTGACTTGGAAGCATGCGGAGGAATGAAATCTGTATTGTCAGCGACTCCTTCCTTCCTTCTTCCTTCTTTCTCTCTCTTCTCTTCCTTCCTTAAGATTTAATCCTGGAGGGATGTCTGGGTGGCTCAGTCAGTTGAAGAGCTCTTGATTTCAGCTCAGGTCATGATCCCAGGGTTATGGGATCAAGCCCTGCATCAGGCTCCGTGCTGAATGTGGAGCCTGCTTGAGATTCTCTCTCTCTCTCTGCCCCTCCTCCGCTCACTCACTTACGCATGCTCTCTCTCTCTCTCTCCCCCACTCACCAAATAAATAAATACACTAGGGGCGCCTGGGTGGCTCAGTCGGTTAAGCGTCCGACTGCGGCTCAGGTCACGATCTTGCGGTCTGTGAGTTCAAGCCCCTCGTCGGGCTCTGGGCTGATGGCTCAGAGCCTGGAGCCTGCTTCCGATTCTGTGTCTCCCTCTCTCTCTGCCCCTCCCCCGTTCATGCTCTGTCTCTCTCTGTCTCAAAAATAAAGAAACGTTAAAAAAATTTTTTTTTTAAATAAATAAATACACTAAAAAAAAAAAAAAGATTTAATCCTGGGGGAACCTGGGTGGCTCAGTCAATTAAATGTTCAACTTTGGCTCAGGTCATGATCTCACGGGTTGTCGGTTCGGGCCCTGTGTCGGTCTCTGTGCTGACAGCTCAGAGCCTGGAGCCTGCTTTTGATTCTGTGTCTCCCTCTCTCTCTGCCCCTCCCCCACTCATTCTCTCTCTCTCTCTCTCTCTCTCTCTCTCTCTCTCTCTCTCTGTCTCTCAAAAATAAATAAACATTAAAAAAAAAAAGAGGAGTCATGGGAGGCCCCTTTAAGTGCACAGCAGTTTGTAAGTTTGGGCTCTATCTGAGGGTAACAGGGGAGCCAGTGAAAGATTTTCAAGCTGCAGGATAGCCTGATCAGGTTTGAATTTTATCATTCTCAAAAATGGACCAGAGAAGGGATTAAAAAATGAGAGAACTGTTGTAGTTAGTGAGCCAGTTAGAGATGCTGGTGACCCCAAGTGGGAAATTGGCAGGGCTGATAGTGATTGTGAAAGTTAGAGCCAGCAGTGGACTGAATGGGGGTGGGGGGTGGGGAGGGAGGTGAGGAAGGCTGGGATCTAGGATGAAACCTAGTTTTCTGGCTTGAGCAATGGGTGGCTGTGGGCTCTATTTACTGACTGTGGGCGATTCAGAGGAGCAGGTGCCTTTATGTGTGCTGGGTCTTTGACGGCTGCTGTAGATGGGCTTTGTTACTGAATAAATAGGGCTGTGTAAGGCAGGAGTGATGAGGAGGACTGAAGGGTGAATTCAGTGATAGAAACTCTGAAGAGGTGCTAGGAGCTGGGATGAGCATAACAGTAGTTTTCCCCGCCCTTTTCTCTGCTCCTACAATGTAAATATCAACTTTATTTTATGTGAGTCTGAGAAATCTTTTAGGACCTAATCAACCAAACTGGCGGTTCATCCACTGATCCGGGGGAAAGCTCTGTGTCTTAGTTATATCCGGGGAATTTCTACCCACTTGGCTCTTCTGCCTTCCTCATCTATTTCTTTTTGGTTTTCTTGGGTTGTATGTGTATGTGAATACTTCATATTGAAATTTGGGCTTCTTTAAAAGAAAAAAAAACTTTTAATATTTCCATCTATGGTCAAATGGGTTCAGAATATATGATACAGTTCTTTTGAATTCTGTGATGCAAAAATGTTCCTAAAATGACTTTCTTTTAAATTAAAAAATAATAAAAGAAACTAAAGGCAAGATTTTAAAATTTATTTAGTGTGTTGTATAATTTTGGTAACATTAGTGAAGATCAGGTTTGAAGATGTCTACAATGTTGTTATATTCTGTAGATTGCAACTGTTTTGCAACAGCTATTGCCAAATAAAAATTGAACATGCTAGTTAAGGTGACTGGTCATTTCTAAGCTTCTTTCTGATTTTAAGGGCACAGAGTGAAATTGAGTCAATCCGAGTGTTAAAACAAGTATTAGGTTGAGGAAGTTTTATTGATGAGAAGTTTGGAGGCAAACCAATCTGTATTAAGGGAGAGAACTCTCCCATATTTGGAGGGAATCCTTCTTTCAAGATAACTCAATTATTTACTGTCCAGAAATTTATCCTGGATTATCTGGAAACTTTGTTCGCTTCTCAGAGCTGATGATCAGCCTCAGTGGATGCTGAGATTTCACAGATACAGCGTATTTTTAAATTTCAGAAGGCCTGGGGGGCAGACTACATCTGTGGGCATTTGTGAAGTTTAATGCAAGTAACACGAAGGGATACATACTTCAATGGTTTCTGTTCTGTTCTCATTGCATTATCTCATTAGCAACAAGGTTCATCCTTGATGAGGCCTAGACAAGTGGAAAGTTTCTCATTTTGAAGTTTAGTTGTTTTTTAATTGGTCACGCAAAAGAAAGGCTTACATTGATTTTGAAAGACAAAACATGCCATTGTTTTTTCGCTAATGCCGAACTTCTACATGGCTGACTGGATATTGTTCAAATTTTCCAAAAGAAAAAAAAAAAAAAGGAGAGAGAGAAACACCCTTATTTTGGATCAGAAACCAGTCATGGAAAATTTCATCCTGAAAGGATAATTTTTCATAAATATGCAAGGAGCAAATGGTAATGTGGCTACAATAGAATCTGCCCATGGACTTCCACAGATAATCCCTTGCTGGAAACACTAAACTACAGGCCCACATATTAGATGCAAAAGAAAAACACGGTATTGGAAGCCTAATTATGCATTTCTACTGGGATTGAGGCTTTTTCCTCTAAAGCTTACACTAAGGGGAGGCACAAGCTCCTACTTTATCTTTATTCCACATCAATTCACACATTTTTTTAGTGTGTCTATGGAAAAGGTGGTTTTGCCAGGGAAAATTCTGCCCTCAGAGTTTGCAATTCAATTGGGAAAATAAAATGCACATATGTTACAATCTAAGTCTGTTTGTAAAAAGTGCCAAGTATGTGATACAGGCAGGAAGCACTGCAGATCTCAGAAGGTCAAGCTCATGGGCATATGGGCTGTGACAGTCGAGAAGTCCTGCTGGGAGAAGTGGACCCTGGGTGATGGGTTAAAAGACAGGGGCAAGTTGGGGCCCATGTGAAGAAGGGATTTGAGGTGTTGGGGACTGCCAAGAGCCGGTGAGTGTGGGGCCCTTCTGTGGGTTTGTTGATTAACCCCGGTGGGGACTCTGACCTTCCTTCATCTGGGTTCTTGCCAGCTAGGACAGAGGACCAGCTCAGCTTAGCCTTTCCAGGTCTGACCAGAGGACTGTGCAGGCTGAGGTCCTCCTTGAGCGAAGGGCGGGGCGAGTCTGTTTCCCGAATCTAGGCTCTGCCTATTTCCCATGCTTTTATTCCATGTTGTTAGTTCTGGGAAGAGATTTAGCATCTCTTTGTGTAACAGAGGACTTTAAGAGAGATTGTAATGAGTATTGAGAGGCAAAGAGATAGATTCAAAGATTAACAGGAGTGTGTTGGGGTGAAGGGTGAGGGTGCAGGTTTGAAGCTGGCTTTGACAGACTCAGCGCTGGTGGTTTTAGAAACAAGGAAAAGCCACTAGACACATCGTAAGGGGGTGGTTTGGCATTGAGGCTTACAATTCTACAGGTTGCCGACTCTGTCGAATGTGAATGGTGAGGGCTGGTAATCTTAGGAGGTCCAGCAGCATGATTTGTTCTTTCCAATTTAGGAGATTCTAATGTGTTCAGGCTGATGGAATGGGCTCTGTATGCCTCTCCCTCCCCCACCAAAAGGGAGAAGAAGATAACGCTCCTGATATATCCCCCAATATGTGCTAATATATGGTAGGGAGGCTTGTCCTGGCCCTTTAGGTGCAAACCTGTTTCTTTGATAGTTTTATGTTGCCCAGGGTTAAACATTAAAATCGGGCTGTTGACATGCTCAGAACATGGAGAGCCGGGCTGATAAAGCACAGCCCACTTTGGCCATTAGACCAGAACTCAGTCACTCCGAGATATACACATACATACATACCCTAAGCATCCTGCTGTCGAGGGATTTTCAGGAGAGAAGAAAATCCTTTTAACAAATGTACGTATTATAGAGACTTTCCAACACCTTCTACATTTCAGCTTGTGAAAATAAATAAGAAGATATGGTTGTCTTAAGGTGCTTCTAACGGAAGCCAGGCTGATCCACATAAAACAGAGCATTGTCTTAGACACTCTTAAGTTCTTATACAACGTATTTGTTCCTCATTCAACAGACATTTATTGACTATGTTCCAGGCATTGTGTTAGAGGTTAGAAATTATAGCACTCAGGGGCGCCTGGGTGGCTCAGTCAGTTAAACGACTGACTTCAGCTCGGGTTATGATCTCAGGTATGTGGGTTCCAGCCCCACGTCAGGCTCTGTGCTGACAACTCAGTGCGTGGAGTCTGCTTCGGATTCTGTGTCTCTCTGCCCCTCCCCCGCTAGTGCTCTATCTCTCAAAATGAATAAAAACATTAAAAAAACTCCAGAAATTGTAGCACCCACTATTACCATCTATAAGTGTCAGAGACATAGTGTTTTCTTCCTGTACTTGCTATAGCTTCTCCTTGTGCGTCTCATAATAAAAAGTAGTTGTGATCGAGTATCTGGGGCAACATAGTTATCCTTAACTTTAGTCAGGTGGGTTTTAAATTGCCATTTGGAAATTGGTCCTGTTACGTTTATCTATAAACTGAGTCATAAAGTTTTCAGAGTGCCCAAGTAGGACTTTATGTACCGAAACAGAGGCCAATCTGGTTTTCGTTTTAGTGTTTTGGCTTTAGTGTTTATACCTGTGATTAATGCCACGATTGACTCCTTGAGCCATTTCATCTGTTACTGTGTTCCAAAATGTTTCTAGTTCTTTTGCTTATCCCTCCCTTGGCCTGTGGGTGAGGTCAGGGAGACCAGAAGCTACGGTTCCTTCCTTCCTTCCTTCCTTCCTTCCTTCCTTCCTTCCTTCCTTCCTCCCTTCTCCCTTCTTCCTTCTTCCTCCCTTCCTCCCTTCCTCCCTTCCTTCCTTCTTCCTCCCTTCCTTCCTTCCTTCCTTCCTTCCTTCCTTCCTTCCTTCCTATGTTTATTTATTTTGAGAGAGAAAGGTAGAGAGCAAGAGGGGGAAGGGCAGAGAGAGAGGGAGACAAGACAATTCCCAAGCAGGCTCTGTGTGGTCAGCACAGAGCCCAACGCGGGGCTCCAACTCAGAAACTGCGAGATCGTGACCTGAGCCGAAATCAAGAGTATGATGCTTAACTGACTGAGCCACCCAGATGCCCTGCTAGGGTTATTTCTTGGTGCCACGAATGCCGTGCCCATGCGGGTGGACGTGAATGTGTGATGCCCTTGGGACTGAAAGGGGAACGCATAGCCTCTCTGAAACAGCAGAGTGGCTTGGTCCCCCTGAGCGAATATGGCCACAGTCACTGTTCCTATAGCACTCATTGTCTGAGTCACTCATTTGGCACCTATTACATCCTGTGTTGGGTTATTAGTAACCTTTGCGTGCATTAATTTCTCCTCTGCAGGTTGACTGCCCCACGGTGTGGACACAGGGTTTCCTTCCCATTCAGATTCTTACGAATGCTCATTATAGGAACAAACTTGATTTGTGTTTTAAATGGTGTGTTTGATTTATGAAAATATAAGTATTGTTTATTCAACCAATTATAAATGGATTAATTGGACTTACTTTTGAAAAACCAGATTTATGGAGGCACCATTGATATACAGGAAACTACATGTATTGAAAGTATACAGTTTGATAAATTTGGAGCTGATAATGTGATTTATTTTTTTAATGTTTATTTCTTTATTTTGAGAGAGAGAGAAAGAGAGTGCACATGAATGGGGAGGGGCAGAGAGAGAGAGAGACAGGGAATCCCAAGCAGGTTCCTCACTGTCAGCATGGAGCCTGACTCAGGGCTCCATCCCACAAACTGCGAGATCATGACCTGAACCAAAATCAAGAGTTGGACACTTAACTGACTGAGCCACCCCAGGCACCTCTGATTTCTTACTTAAAAACAATTTTTTTTTTCAATAAGCACTAATTTTGTTTTGTGTAAGTTGCCTGGGAGTGTAAGGTATAAACTTTTTTTTTTTTTAAATTTTTTTTTCAACGTTTATTTATTTTGGGGACAGAGAGAGACAGAGCATGAACGGGGGAGGGGCAGAGAGAGAGGGAGACACAGAATCGGAAACAGGCTCCAGGCTCTGAGCCATCAGCCCAGAGCCTGACGCGGGGCTCGAACTCACGGACCGCGAGATCGTGACCTGGCTGAAGTCGGACGCTTAACCGACTGCGCCACCCAGGCGCCCCAGGTATAAACTTTTGAAATGACACTTGTGTGGCGGTAAGGGGGTAGTTTGGCACCCAGATGAATTTCATGCTGTAGTTTCCTGCCACGAGGACTTGAGATGCTCTTGGCATGCAGCAGGCATGTGATAAGTCCCAGTCACTGATGGTCATGTGTGTGCGATGCTCGAGTTTTCATCTGTGTCCCCTTTAAAAAAGAAAATATTTTATATCCTTTATTTTCTTAACGGAGGGTCGTTTTTTTCCATGTATTTTTTCCAGCTTTATTGAGGTCTAATCGATAAATAAAAATGTATATATTTAAAGTGTCCAACATGATGATATGAGATATATATATATATATATACATACATATACACACACATATATGATTACCAAAATTAAATTCATTGACAGATACATCACTTTACTATAAACCAGAATGCCCTCAGCAACTAAGGACATTTTTTTCCTCTTGACAAATGCAGCAATGGTTTTATTCCCTGAGCGAAGAGATGCTGGCTGGCTAAGTCTTAGCTGGAAGATTCAGACAGGACACTAAGCCGACGCTCTGGTCACTGCAGAATCTTTCTCTCCGGATCCCTCTTTGATTTTCGAAAGTGCTGAGCTGGCCCTGCAGGGTAGTTCAGTGCCAGGGTAGGTTAACTGATTCTAATTAGCACTGCCATAGACTGTAAGTTTTGTTTTTTTTTCCCCAAGCAGTCAGCCAAGTAACATCAGGAAAGGTGAGACATCTTTCTTTGGCATCCTCCAAGAGGCAAAACTGTTTTCAGGCTCAGTCTCTGCAAGTCCCGCCTTTCTCAGAAATAGGGAGGAAGTGAGATAAGGAAAAGAAATACCCGAGGCACAAGGTGCCCAGAAACATTCATTCTGAACGCAGCGGTGGGGCTTGGTACAGCAGGGAGAAGATGCTGAAGGTCTTTGCTCTCAAGTACTTTCAGCCCTGTTTTCACGGAGTGAGATGGGTTGTAATCAAGCCTTCATGTTTCATGGAGCTGGGGAAACCTTTCTCGGGAGCGATATTTACGGCCATTTCAGAAGGCATCTTCTTATCTTGAACAAATCGTGAGGGCTGGAACTGTATACTGATGCCACAAGAATAAAGTATGAAAAAACAAACAGCCCACAGCCTTGAGTGTTCCCTCCCCTCTGGCCACACTCAGCAGGGATCCAATGTCTGTCTTCAGTAGTGGATGCTCCTGTTTTGTCCTGCCTTGCCTAGACATATGTTTTCCATTGATGGACGGCTACATTTGCAGCCAGTTCGCAATCATTTGCAGTGTTAGGGGGACAGAAATCATTTGGGAAGCTCCATCCTCAAGGAGACCCAAGGCTTTATAAGGCAGAAGTTTCAATTGTCCCTGCCATCCAACACCATAAATGATTTCAGATACAACTGGCTTGGTGTTGGGGGGCTGAGGGGTGGGAGGGAAGGAGAAGTTATGCCAGAGCTGGACAAAGTGGTGAAGTTAAGTGGAGATGTCTTCATTCCCTTCCTCTCCATTCAGTAAGGTGATGGTCTCTCCCCACCTTATTGAAACTTGTTCTCGAGAACATCTGCCGTCAGCCATTTCTCCCCCAGTGCGACTTAAGTCAGGGGGTTCCCCTTTTCAGGAAATTTGCCTTTTGAATCTGGGTCTCTTTGGTGAACTAAACAGCCTGGGGAAGGACCCACGAGGAGATGAAAAATAGACAGGTGTGATTCTCGGACTGCGTTCAAAAGAGCACCGTGGGCCCACTTCAGGCTGGGTTCTCACCTCTGAGCTAGACCCGCAGTAGGAAACACACTTGGCCTCGTATCACGCATGAGGAGTCATGGAATAACACTTAACTACACGAGAGGACACCCGATCCATTTTACTAGCCTGTTACTTAATTTAAAAAATGTTGATTGGACGTCTTAAATTGATATCACTACTCACAAGTGGCACATTGAGCTAGAGGGCCAGGCCCAGATGCTGTTCTAGGGTTCCTGTGGCAGGGCACGTGGGGCTGAAACTCAGATCTCCTTTCTGAGATTCAGGCATCCAGATTCAGACTGGATCTGCTGGAGGAAGGAGGTGCTTTTATAACATGCCCAGTTCATGTGTCTAAGGCAGGCAGGCAGGGGACTTGTGTGCCCTCCTCCCCCCAACACCATCTGTAATTTAGATAGGATCTGTGTGGCCCATAGTGTCCTGTCAATAGGTAACATGCGGAAGAAAGAGAAGGAAGAAAGTCACAGGTGTGGAGAAGCCAGATCCAGAGAGAGGACACTGCCATGGTTTTGGTGCTGGTCTAGTGTATCAGTTTCTGGCTTTTTTCTCATGGCCTCTTTTGTGGTCAGAAGATTGGGAAGGTGCTGAATGGAGACAAAGGACAAAAGAGCTTAGGTAACCTGACCACTAGCCACTGCCTCTTACAGAACCAAGGGGTGTCTGAAGGGAAGAGCTGAAGTTTTGTCTGTGTGGGAAAATTAGGAAAGAGCAATGAGAAAAAATAAATAGAGAATAAATAATAAACTCAAAAAAATATTTGTTGAAAACATTCTCTGTACCTGAGACTGAGTCAGATGTTTAAATAGCTTCTTATAGTCACCATGGATGATAACAAATTCTCTAAAAAAAAAAAAAAAAAGATATTTGTCCATCTGCATGAATGCCTTCATTTGAATTCTATGAATTTTCTCCACTTTTAGCTGGTCACTGAGCGTGAATTTCCTCACCATGGAAGAAACTCAACTGCTGTTATTCAAATAATGACCATTGTGCCAGGAGGGAGTGTCAGAGAATTAATTAAACTTAAAACATTTGCCAAGTTTCCTAGGGTAAGAAAAAGTTTTCTTTTCCCCTCGTGTCCTTAATAACACCATGGAAAGCAGAGAAATTTACTGGTATTTCTTTCATGTCACTCAGAGTACCTCGTTGAGCAGATATTTATTGAATATTTATTGTGTCCCCCAATACTGAGTAGGCACCTGACCTGAAGCAGAACTGAGAAGGGCAGGGGCCCTTGGGGAGCAGGGTTGAGGGGAACCTAAGACTTTTTCCTGATCAAGCATGAGAAAGTGCCCTGAGACCCCTTTACATGGTGATCAGTAAAGGTTCCACTCAGCGTATACCAGTTAGGATTAAGTGTGTCTGCATGTGACAGGAAAGCTAAATCAATAGTGGCTTAAAGACTTAAGGTTTTATTTTGTCACAGACAAGGAGTCTTGATCAGAGCTGATATGTCTTCCACAGAGCTGTCAGGGACCCTGGCTCCATCCAGCTCTCTGCTTTGTCATCATTAGAGTGTGGTCCTCATTCACATGGTCCAAGATGGCTGCCAGATCTCCAGCCACCACATATTCATTCCAGAAGAAAGGAGAGAAGAAAGATATACTTTCTCCCTTTTGAGGAAGTTTGAGAAGTGCAGCCTTTTTCTAAGCAATTGTATACACAGCTAAATTTCAGGAGGTTTCTTTTTTTTTTTTTTAAGTTTATTTATTTATTTTGAGAAAGAGATAGTGCGAGTGGGGGAGGAGGGAGTGAGAGAGAGAGAGAGAGAGAGAGAGAAAGACAGAAAATCTCAAGCAGGGTCTGAGCTGCCAGGGCAGAGCCCTATGCGGAGCTCAAACCCACAAAACCATGAAATCATGACCTGAGCCAAAACCAAGAGTCGGACGCTTAATCCACTGAGCCACCCAGGTGCTTCTCAGGAAGTTTATCACTAGGAAAGAAGGGAAGAATGGATTTTGAGGTAGGCAACTAGCATCTCTCCCCAGGTATTGGGTACAGTGGTGTAGGAAAGCGTTGTAAAGGGGGTGGGATGTGATTCAGGCTTTCATGGACTCGATAGTATTTGGATGAGACTGGCTGACACTCTTGGTGCGGTAGCCCAGACGCCTCTGCTGGTACTGATACACTTAGAGTAGAGCTTGTGAAGGTCCTGCCCTGGAAGTCTAGCTGCTCCCTGTCCATTCATAGAATCCTGACTGTCCGGTAGCTCCACGAGACAAGTTATAGCTTAATAGGTTTCGGTTATTACTATTATTTAATACTTTAAGTATGGGAGATTTTGTAGGTATAATAGAGGGAATCACTCACAGAGGTTCTTAGAATGGTCTATCAGTCCCTTGTTTTGTATTTGTCATCGACAGAGCACCCGCCTAGCCCTCTAAAGTGTGGCCGATAAAGAGGAGAGAAAGGCAAGCAGAAACCCAGGGGGGCCCTAGCAGGGAGAGTGCGGGGGTAGGGGTGGGGTCCTAGAGAAAAGCTTTTCCTTCTTCATACTTTCCCTGCTTCTGTTTCACCCAGATCCCAGAGTGGAAATCGGCAATGTGATTTTCTCCCTTTTTCTTTTCTTCTAAGGGTTTGCGGGACATAGAGCCAGCAGGATTACATGATTACAGGATCGTTAGGGGTCACGCGGCTATCAAAATAAGCATGTCCACTACATTTATTAAATGCTGGTCTGTAGGAACTGGCTGATGCTCTTGGACAAGAGAAATAGAGAAGGCAAGTACACATGTGGAAAACAAGAGGTGGAGTTATTATGTGCATGTGATATACCTATGTGATAGCTAGATGAGATGCGATTTAATGTAAACAACATGAGACTATAGTAAAGTGGCTTGGCATGAAATTAATAAAGAAAGTAGCTTTAGAGAAAACAATCAGGTGGGAAATAGAATGGGAGCAAAGGTTCTTTTCATCGTAGTAAGTGAGGATAATTAAGATAAAGTAGCTGTTCCAGATATCATGTGTTTTAAACAACACTGTGTATATTTCACTGGTATATTTCAGTAGTATGGAACAGACAGGAAGATCAATAGTACAGAATAGGATCTGGAATTGGATGCTGTTATATACAGATACTTTGTCTTCAGATCAAGGTGGCATTTTGTATCAGTAAGAAAATGATAGATTATTCAGTGCATAGTTTGGGGCAACTGGGTTGCCATTTGGGAAAACAAAAATTGGATCCATTCGTCACTTCTTATGCCAATGTAAGTGCCAGATGAATAAAAAATTTATATATTAAAAACAGTAGAAGAAAACAGAGAAGTCTAAAAAATCTTGTGGTAGCATGATCTTGTTAGGTGTAACATAAACCCTTGGGAATCATAAAAACATAGATTGATATGTTACATTTCAAAAAATGGAAAAAACCCAGGCCTCATCTATGACAGCTTCATGGGCCATCATAAGCAAAGTCAAAAAACAGTGAACTTGGGGGGTGCCTGGGTGGCTCAGTCGGTTAAGCGGCCGACTTCAGCTCAGGTCGTGATCTCGCGGTCAGTGAGTTCGAGTCCCGCGTCGGGCTCTGTGCTGACAGCTCAGAGCCTGGAGCCTGTTTCAGATTCTGTGTCTCCCTCTCTCTGACCCTCCCCCATTCATGCTCTGTCTCTCCCTGTCTCAAAAATAAATAAAACGTTAAAAAAAAAACTAAAAAAAAAAACAGTGAACTTGGAATCATATATAAAATCCAAAAGACAATATCTTTAGTAGATTAAAAGCTCTAATACATTAATAAAAGATCAACAACGTGATAGACAAATGAGGAAAGACAAGAACAGATTATTGACAAAATAAATAAAACGAGTCTCAAATATATAAAAGGACATTCAACCTATAATAAGCTATTTTTTTTAAACCGCCAGAATGGTAAATACATTAAAAAAAATTATCACTGTGGGTAGAAGGAGGCAGACATTCATGCATAATGGGAGCTTAAATTGGAATGACTTCCGTAGTGGGTGTTTTGATAATCTTTATTAAAATGGGTATCATTAACTCAATAATTTCACTTCCAGAGATGTTATCCTTCAGAAATATTTAGGTGTAAAGAGATGTATGAGAATATTCGTAGCAGCATCTCAAGGTCCTCATTACTCTGGGTTTCATTTTGCTCATCTATGAGGCAGAAATAATGATTCTAGTTTCCTGACACTCGAAATGGTTGGTATGAGGGTGTCTCAGAAACAGCGAGGCTGCCTGAAAGAAGAAAGGTATTCTCTCAATTTAGGATATTATTCTGGTGTTTCAGAAAAAGAAAGAGTCCTAATTATAAGGTAATTGCCTTTAGGTAATTGAAATGCCAGGGCAAAGTCATCTTAGCTGTCCTGGGTTTTTGCCTGCTTCTCTCTACTGTGGCATCAAATGCTCAGGGAAACACTGATGGTTGGGAAGCATTGTGACAGGGGTGGCTGGTGGCCTTTTTGGCATGGGGCCCCAAGAGGATGGAGCACCTGGACAATGTGGCCCTCACCACTTGGGAGCATCTAGCCTGGCCTGGGATGCCTCAAGAGGGTAGCTCCCCTGGGGCCATCTCCTTGGGTCCCAGAACACGGGGAGCCCTCAGATGTGACGTTACATTTACACCAACCTTAATTTAACTCAGATAATGATGTAGCCTGTTACACAGCCCATCGTTGTAATCATAGGTAAGGAAATTGCTAAGGGAGGTCCCTGAGCAGTTGGAGGCCAGAAGGAAATATTTTCAAGTAATTAATGGGGGAGGGAGGGGTAAAAAAATTTTAATATAAAAAAAACCAGGAAAAGCTCTAGAATAAGATGTCATAGCTATTATCTGTCCAGAAAAGGGTATATAATAGAAGAAGGTAAGCTGAGATTCGTGGGAAGTTAAAACTTTGGTTTTAAGCTTGTTTCTTTAAAATATCGTTATAAAAATACCATGTTAGAGTTCCTTGGGGTTTTTTTTCCCCCTCAACCCCAAAATAAAGCCTAATAAAATAACCATTCTGGGAGTTTATAAACAGCAGTGGCTACAATTTAGCAAAATGAAGAGAAGTTAACTTGGATGAATATATCATCCATAAGAAATAAGAGCATCAGTCTGGGCTTTGTTAATGGCAAAAGCCTAAACCACCAAATGATTGTGTTGATTTTGTGGGTTTCTTGAAAGAGCCCAAGCATTTAGAATCTCCCTAACTTATGTAACATTTCAGCTTGCATTGGTTAAGTCAAGAAAAAAGACATGGGGAACAAGATCTCAAATCAAACGTCTTATCTGGGCTGGAAGAATATACTCTGATTATTTGTTAGGATAATTTAACATATTGCACCTATAGCAAATGCATCAAGTGCATTAGCTGCAGAGGCTGTCATATCAGAAGGCTTCTGAAGTGCCTGTATGCGGCATATCCACTGGTCACACACCAGTGATAGAAGGGAATCAGTGCTGACCTTTTGGGGAGCTCACATTTCAAAGCAGATAGCGCTGGTGTGGCCCGAACATAGGCACACAAGGAAAAATGGACAAAACGTTTCAGGGAGGAATGAGAGAGGTGTGCTCTATTTAAGGCAAACGCCATAAAAGAAAAGCAGGGTCAAAGAAACCTAACAGGCTGGGAGATCACTTTGGTTTTCACGAAAGGAGTGATTGAAGCACAACTCATAGCAAATTGAGAAGAGTTTGATTTAAAAAAAAATCTAGATCACGGATTCCTTGTTTTAAACATGTAATAGAAATGAAATAAAGACCAGTGATGCTTCATTTAACTGGGGGGTCGATTTCAGGTAACCTTGGGCAACCAGAACATGGCTATGAATAAGGAAACACTGTAGAAAAGCAGAAAGAAAGAACCGAAGGGTCAGAGGTCCAGCCTCCAGCCACCCTCAGGCCATTCTTTGGACCGTGGTTTCCTCATTGGGAAAATGAGAGTATTAGATGGCTTCAAGGTCTCTCTCCCTGTTAAAAATTGAAAACATATAATCTGTGCTTTATTTGTGTTTATATGTTTATATATTTATAATATTTTTAAAAGATTTTTTAAAAGATTAAAAGGTTTAATACATATACATTGTAAGGAATTCAAATAGTGAAAAGGCAGATGGTGAAACGTTAGCCTTCCTCTTACCCCAGACCCACAGTTCCCTCTCCAGAGGCAACCAGTATACTAGTTCCTTGTATATCCTTCCAGAAATCTTCTGCAGGTATATTATGTGTATATCTTTTGAAAACGGATGAGATCATTGGCATACACATTGTCCTGCTGCTTGCTTCGTTTACTTAACAATTTCGGAAGCTGTGATTATAGGCTCGCATTGATCTACTTTCTTCTTCTGGAAGACTCTACAGTGTAGTAATCCACAGCTCGGTAATTAGTTTAACTAGTGTCTTGTTGATGAATAGTTTATTTTCATAGATCATCAGTTCCCTGCAGCTCTGAATGTCTATGACTTTAACATCTTGGTTAAGAAGATGTCCGAGTAAGAAAAAAAAAATAGTTGTGGGGCGCCTGGATGGCTCAGTCGGTTAAGCATCTGACTTCAGCTCAGGTTGTGATCTCGCGGTTCGTGGGTTCAAGCCCCGTGTCGGGCTCTGGGCTGACAGCTCAGAACCTGGAGCCTGCTTCTGATTCTGTGTCTCCTTCTCTCTGTGCCCCTCCCCTGCTTGTGCGCTCTCTCTCTCTCTCTCTCTCTCAAAAATAAGTAAACACTAAAAAAATGATAGATACATGTTAGAGATTTTTCATTTAAAAAAGTTTTAAAAATTTGGGGGCTCCTGAAGAACCCACGGAACAGAGGATGAAGCACATATAGGGGAGCTGGATGTAACGGAGCTAAGATAATCAGGGAGGTCGAGGGCAGGAGTGATTTGCCCTCTGTGTCTAGTGATCAAGTGACCGGACTAACACACTCGAAGGGGTGTGGAGTGGGGGCAAAGGACTGGCAGTTGGAGACTATGGGGGGGGGGGGCTCTCACCACTGAGGAATGACATAGTGACAGCATGGGCCACACTCAAGTACCTAAGGCTGATGAAGCACCAGCAAAGTGGGGACACTGCATGTTTATTTTGGAGAGAATTTTATGTCTCATATTTACAAAAAACCTTCAAAGTAGTCATCACGAACTTTATCGGACTTGCTTCCCTTATGGCTCAGTATTCATTCTAAAGGAAAATAATTTTTTTAATGTTTATTTATGTTTGAGAGACACAGCATGAGCGGGAAAGGGGCAGAGAGAGAGGGAGACACAGAATCTGAAGCAGGCTCCAGGCTCTGAGCTGTCAGCACAGAGCCTGAGGTGGGGCTCAA
This sequence comes from Prionailurus bengalensis, assembly GCF_016509475.1. Taxonomy (NCBI): domain Eukaryota; kingdom Metazoa; phylum Chordata; class Mammalia; order Carnivora; family Felidae; genus Prionailurus; species Prionailurus bengalensis. The sequence continues at coordinate 65,373,316 of NC_057354.1, forward strand.
ACCCACGAACTGTGAGATCACGACCTGAACCGAAGTCAGATGCTTAACAGACTGAGCCACCCAGGAGCCCTTGTATTCATTTTATTTGAAATCACACACACGGATAGCGCCAAGTTTTTAGGACCGAGGATCTAAAGGCGGTAACCGGGCCCGAGTGGGGGTGGCGGGGCTCTGGAAACCAGCGGGCCATGTCCAGCAGGGGCCCGGCTGCACAGTCCTCCTTTCCACCGCGCTCAAGGAAGAATGGACCATTTGCATTTTTGTGGTAGGGATAGTTGTTTTACCACCCCCGAGATTTGATTTCCTCACAGGAACAGGGCTATAGGTGCACCTGCTGCTGCTCGGCGGTGTCTCCAGAGAGACTGTGGATTTTCGCTGTGACTCATGAGTAGTATTTATGGCCACCGTGCTGGTAGCAACAGACAGACTGAGTGACACAGGCTCGGAGAGTGTTTCCCCTCTTTCCATTCAGAGGTTTTTCTGGAATGCCCCCAATGTGTTGGCTTTCAGTGTTTGCTCAAGAAAGAGAAAAGAGAACAACTCAGTCTCGGGCTGATTTGGCCACCTTCTCCCCGCCCGGTTCATTCCTAAAAGGCGTGTGGTTTGACTGTCCACTTGGTTGAATAGAAAGCATTTCGGTGTCAGCATTGACGTCCTGCGAATTATGCTCGGCTTCACCTTGCATGTGAAGGGAGATACCGTCTTTATCAGCCTCTTCTCCCCACTCTCTTTTAGAGAATCTAGTTTCTGCTGACTGCTATTTGAGGTCATTAGCTTAGTGGAACAGGGCCCTGTGCTAATGAGTACAAGGTCACAGCTTTGCACGGAGGAAGGTGTTACTTTCCTGTAGAGGACACCAGCAGGCCCAGCCAGCTGCCTCGCCAGCGTTTCCATGAGGGATAGGAAGGCCAGGTGAAGAGGGTACAGGTGCCTTAAACTCAGCCCACCTCTTTGTCTTTCTGGACACAGAACGCACACTGAGGTTCTAGTGCTTATAAGTCAGTAATCCTGAAGCGTGAATTTAAATTTAAGAGATTTTTTAAAATTTATTTTTAAAATTTATTTTATGATTTTTTTAAGGTGAATTTCTTTTGAGAAAGGGAGAGAGCACAAGCAGAGGAGGGACAGAGAGAGAGAGGAAGAGAGAGGATCCCAAGAAGGCTCCGTGCAGTCAGCACAGAGTCCGACTCGGGGCTCAATCTCAAGAACTGTGAGATCATGATCTGAGCTGAGATAAAGAGTCAGATTCTTAATCGACTGAGCCACGCAGGCGCCTTGAGATTTTTTTTAAAATAGATTTTTTTTTTTTAATATGCACTCATGGTAAAAGTTCCTCGGTGTGCATAGTTCATTTTTGTTCACAAATTCACCAAGAAGTTGATGAGTCTCAAGAATTCTGGGGATCCTGGGATGCCTGCGTGGCTCAGTCAGTTGAGCGTCTGACTCTTGAATTTGGCTCAGGTCATGATCTCACATTCATGAGATTGAGCCCTGTGTTGGGCCCTGGGCTGACAGCATGGAGCCTGCTCAGGATTCTCTCTCCCCCTCTCTCTGCCTCTCTCTGACTTATGTGTGCTCTCTCTCTCTTTCAAAATAAATACATACACTTAAAACAAAAAGAATTCTGTGGATTCTCTGGATACCAAGAGTCCACAAAGAGGAATCAAGACCTCACTCCCATCTGTTTTCATTTCCTAGGACTGCTGTGGCAAAGCACCACAAAAGTTATCCTCTCACACTTCTGGAAGCTACAAGTCCAAGGTCAAGTTGTCCGCAGGCAGGGCCACACTCCCTCTGAAATCTGTAGGGGAATCCTTCCTGGTCTCTTCCAGCTTCTGGTAGCCCCAGGCATTCCTTGGCTTGTGTCAGTAGAAGTCCATGTTCCAGCTCTGTCTTTACATGGCTTTCCTCCCATTCTTCCTTCTCTCTTATAAGGACAACTAGTCATTGGACTAGGGCCCACCCTACAACCTCATCTTAACTTGATTATATCTACAAAGGCCCTATTTCCAAATAGGGTTACATTCACAGGGACCTAGGGCTTCAACACAGCTTTCAACGGAGCAACCCATAAAACCATCTGACCTCAGGAAGCTTCCAAATCAGTGGGGGAAGCTGATGGAAAAGGTTGGTGAAATCTGCGCTAACAGAGGCCCAAATGCTGGGCTGAAGAGGGGAGGATACATACACATACATACACACATACACGTACACCTGTGCACGCACACGTATATACATACGCACACAGGCACATGCATACATATACCCCAACCAACAGCAAATACACATGTATGGTATGATGGAGAATTCATAAGGTATGAAGGTTCTGTGGAGTATTCCTGCTGTGGCTTGGAAGGGTAGGTGGATTTCCGTTATAAAGAAGTGGGCAGTGAAGGGCATTTCAAGTTGAATGTGAGCACGCTCGGTCAGACCCGGAAAAAAAGATGCTTCTGGCAGAAATGTGAGGGAAGAATTGGCAGTCTGGAGGCTGGAGAGCAGTTGAGAGATTCTGCAGGAGGCCCAGGGGGCTCAGGAGGGCCTGAACTTGGAAATGGTGGTGGGAAGAGAAGTCAGGGAGAGATCCTGAAGAGCGGAGTAGGGGCAGGGAGTTGATGGAAGGTGGCAGCGGGTGGGTAGGGGGAGATGGCCAGAGGAGAGCTGATGCCAGGGCTTCTGGTGAGGTTGACTGGGAGGATGGTGATGCCATTAGACGGGGCAGGGAACTCAAGAGGAAAGCACACATTTGAAAGGGAAGTAATGCGTTTGCTTGTCAGTATGTTGAATTTGAGATAACTGTGTCTCTGGGTGTGGATGTTCAGCACAAATTTAGAAACCTGAATGTGGCATTCTGGAGGAGAGGCCCAGGTTGGAGGCAACGATGCCAATGTGATTGTTGAAACCATGGGAGCGGGTGAAGTGGATGTGAGAGTGGACAGGGTCCAAAGGGAGGCAGGGCAAGCTCAAACCTTGGGCAAAGCCTAGGGGACGGACAGGGATAGGAGACAGTGCAGGCCGGAAAGGCAGCAGGGAGAGAGCTGAGACAGTACACCCAGCAGGGCCACGTCCTGCCTTGGGTTAGCTGAGGAGAATGAAAAATAAGGAGACTGTCAGATCTGACAGTTGACGTTCTGTCTGAGAGGCTGATTGCGAGAAAACCCTCTCCGCGAAGCAACTGGGGGCAGAATCCAAATTGTGAGAGGTTAAGGAGACAAGTGGGGAGATGTGGAAGCAAGGCAGTAAAGGGTAGTCTGTCACTCTTGAAAAGGGGAGAAGGGTTGACTGTCACTTCTTGGCAGGGAGAAGAGAGATGGTGGGGGGTAGAGGAGGAAGCAGAGTAAAAAGAAGGAATAGTCAGTCAGGAAGGTAGAAAAGAGGATAATTACTTGATGAACCAAGTTCTAGAATAGGTGGCGGGCTATGGGATCAATTGCAGGGAGAGAAGAAGTTTAACTGAGACTCTGAAGGGAATTTTGAGAAAAATAGAAGTGAGTCATAGTGTGCATGAGATCTGAGTCTTACGGAGATTTTTTTTTAGAAAAAAATTTTAAGTTTACTTATTAATTTTGAGAGAGAGAGAAAGAGAGAGAGAGAGAGAGCGAGCGCCCAAGCGGGGGAGGGGCAGAGACACAGAGGGAGACAGAGATCCCAACCAGGCTTTGCACTACCAGCACAGAGCCCGATGTGGGGCTTGAACCCACAAAACTGTGAGATCATGACCTGAGCTGAAACCAGGAGTCGGACACTTAAATGACTGAGCCACCCAGGTACCCCAAATCTCATGGAGATTTTTAGTCGATGAGAATCACTCATGTGGTGGGGTCCACAGTCCTCCCTGAAGACTGGAGAATGAACTAGTTGACCTGGGGACAGAACTTTGTGATTATTGACCTCTGCTGTACCCTACTGTCATGGAGACAGAAGACTCACACCCCACCTCCAATGGTTTCCCCATAGATTGTCCAGCCTTTTCATGTTATGGCTATTTCCAAAACTAAAAGGTAGGGCTTACATCCCAGATAGGCTTTCTCTGGCCCAACAACTAATGCCGAGTAAAATGGCTCATCTCAGAAACAAAAGTGCTGTAGGAGCCTGGCCTGGAAATCACAACTGTTTTCCCTCTGTCACCATCCAGAGAAACAGCTCTCTTCTTCCCTTCATTCCTACCTCTTTCGAGATCTGAATTTCTGGATCTGGGTCTAGAGAATGGGGCAGGGGAATGAGGATGTGGTCAGGAAGCCTGGAGTGTGTGACCACAACCCTTTGCCATACTCATTAGGTACCAGAGGAATCAGCCAGTCGAGCTCCATGCTAAGTGCTAACAGATACAAGAGGGATGGGTGTACTGCCTTCATGGGACCTACGTGGGACCTAGAGCCTGTGCCACACTAGCGGAGGAGACCAGAGTTCCCTGAGCAACACACGTGTGCTAGTTTTGTAGTGCAGAAAGGTGAGGCAAGGGCAGTGTTGGCTAGAGTGGGGGAGAAGAGCTTCATGGGAGATAGGAGAGAGACTCTGAATGATGAGTAGTTTGTTTACATAAATAGGTAAGAAATGTAGAAGCGTCTCGGGCTGTTGGCTACCATGTTGGCACAAATGTTGCGTGTCCGGAAGACAATGAGAAGACTGGCCAGCCAAGAAGGGATTGTATCTGGGAGCGGGCTGTGATCAGGTGGAATGAATCTGGTCTGTGGAGGGCTTTGAATATAAGACTGAAGAGTGTGGACTTTTTGTCTGAGAGAGACCGGGAGCTACTGGAAGTTAGAGAAAAGGAGTCTCATGAGGAAGCCCATGTTTCAGAAAGAAGAGCGCCTCTCCTTTTTACTTTAGCTTGGCTGTGAAGATCTAACCACCTCACGCAAGATGCACCGGCTGTGTTTCCTGCCCTGTGGAACTCACAGACAAGGAGGAGGGCAGCTCTTCCTTCCTGTTTTTCCTCTCTCTCTCAGGAAACTTTCCTCAGGAGCTTGAGTTTATTCCTCCAGACTGTGCAGAATGAGGGTTATTGTACATCTTGAGAGGAAAAATCAGGTTTTCGTTTTTTTTTCTTCTTTCTCCCTCAACATTGGTCTCTTCTCCTTGGCCTTTAAGGACGTTGATACCATTCCTCTTCAGATTTTCCCTGTATCCACAGTGGTTTTTCTGAAGCCATTGCCACTCACTGAAGAGAACACAGTCCCAGCCGGAGGTTGAGAGACTGACTGCATTCCAAGCCTTCTCTCCTTTCCTGCAGGGAGATGGTGTGTGTGTTAGATAAATGCACCGCCACTTAACAAAATAGCTGCCCGTCACCGAGCTCCTTGAAGAAATCCTAAAATAACAATACTGGAGCATGTGCCACACTTGTGGGAAGCAAGGGCTTTGTGGGGAAGTGGGTGGGGAGCAGAGAAAAGAAACAGATTTTTATGTCAGGCTGACAAGAGTTTATTATACACATCAGCGGTTAAAATAATTACTTTTTTTAAATTATGAAAAAAAAAAGGCTTTCTGACGCCCTGTTAAATATCAGTGGCAGTTCCTCACAATGGGTTTCCTGGGGCCATGAGAGAGACACCTTGTCTCTCCAGATCCCGGTCGGGGTTTTGGCAGGAGACAGGGGAGTGCACCCCTTCCCCTCTTGCCTTCACATGTTGAATTTTGCTTGAGGTGTTTCGTGTGTCCCGTTGGCTTCTCTGGTTTCTCCACTTCATGTCTTGCGTTTTGCTATTGTCCTTCCCGCCACGCACCCTCTTCTCACAACTCTTAGGAGAGAGTCCACAGGGCCCCGTGGCAGGTGAAGGTGCTGCTTGGCATCATCTTTTCATTTTCTTTGTATAGTTGAGGCTTTCCAGAAATTAGCAAAAGACCTGACAGGGAGCTGCCAAGATGGTGGGGGTGAGCAGAGATCTGAGAACCCAGACCTCTGTTTTCCCACCAGGCTGGAATCTTCTCACAGGAAGCCAAGAATGCTGACGGTTAGGTTGTTCCACACAGTGAAATCTGGACACCGGGTGGCTTTTTCTTCCATCACCGGACCTTTTGTTAGATTTCTGGGCTCATCACAGAGCTTGAAAAAGCTCTAGTACCCTTGACTGTGCAGGTGAGAACCAGGAAATGATTGCTCAGGACACTGCTTGGGCCTGTGACCTATCATGTGACCACACTACCATGGTCACAGAGCCCTTCTTCTCTTCCTGGGCCCCGAACCCTACTTCCTTTTTATTCTTGACCTCCTGCCTGCCTTGGCTTCTGTACCTGCCAAAAAGGGCTATGTTTGGTGCAGAACTGAAGGCAAACCCTGTTGTGACCCCTCTTCCATTCACACCCATGGTGATACAGAGGATTATCCTGAGATCAAAGACGGATTTTTCTCTAACACTCAGGAAGATGCCTCCATATGAAGTGAAATAGTCTGATGTACCTGACAAGTGATTTGTCATTTCAAAGCCAGTGTTCTGCCTGGGAGGGCCTGGGAGGGTCTGGGAGGGCCTGGGGGGGTAGGGAGGGGGGCTCCCTTCTGGCCTTGTCCCGTCCCTGTGGCTGCCCGCGTTCTGCTTGGCTCTGAATGGTCCTGAAGAATTTTATTTTGGAGCCCCAGAGAAGCGGTCTGGCTGACATTATTGCCTTTTGTGCTCCCTAACGGTGCTCTGGTCCTTTATTGGTTGTGGCCAAAATGTGGGTGAAAGTCCATTTTCTTCTTCATTCAACCACGACAGATATGGACTTTTACTATCAAAAATAAAACAAAACTGGAGTAGCAATAGCCATCAGGGCCTTCCGACAAAGCAAAGTGAGGGGCCGACATAGAATAGGCTTCTGCTCTTAACTTGGTGGAAACTGGTTGGCACTGTCTCCAGCCTGTCTTTTTCACTCTAGACCTGGTTACCTCACCCTTCAGGTGGCTTCCTACAGGGACCAGCTTCGGCTGGAGTACCAAGGCCCTCCCCGGCCTCCGTTCCCAGGAGCTGCCCGGAAGTAGCTTCCTGACTCAGAGCCCCATCCTTCCCCTGCCGGCCCAGACCGAATGCTCATACTAGCTCAGCTGACCACCCGATTCCCTGTGAGCTTTTCTGGATGAGCCAACACCCAGGTGTTCCTGCAAGTGGATAGAGTTTGTTCCCGAGTTCTCTAGTTGTGTGTATTTGCTTTCTATGTTGAAAGAAGTCAAGAACGTTAAAACTCTTGGAGCACTTTATTCTCAGCCAGAGCGAGTGGAGTGGAGCCTTTTGACAGAAGGAAGAGACCAGGTTCCAAAGTGCTGCCGAGCGTGTGTCAATTCCCCATAGGCTTATTTTTCCATGTCCAGGCAGTGACGACTAGAGCGGACATAAGTCTGCCCTGGCTTTATTTCCCACAAATGCTCTGTTGGGTGCCACATGCAAATGTAACGTTTGGCTGCGTGTCGGGCAGCCCGCACTCATTTTGTGGGCAAGTTCTGGACAAGTGGTTAAAAGCAGATTTTGTGTCTGATGCTGTGTAGATTTACATTAAACTGTCCAGATTCCCGGGAGGTGAGTTTGCTGGAATTGTTTCCTACCCACATCCCACATCGTATTTAGAATCTTATTGTAGCGAAGTTAATATAATCTGGCTTGATAGAAAACATACATCCATCTTCGGTTGGGGGAGTGAGAAGAAGGGGCAGCTGGAGGGAGTGTCCCTAGTTTCACGAGGGGCTATGGCTCCCTGGGAGTGAGGCTTGATTTTGCTCAGCATCTCTGCTAATGATGTGGAGTAAATGATGTCAGTAAACAACAAGTTAACGGACTTCCCAGATATGTGAGGTTCTGCAGCTGTTGCAAAGAGCAGTGAGCACAGAAAAAAAAAAAAAACTATAAAGGAAGAGAGAGAGGGGAAGGTGAGAGGAAGAGAAGGGGAGGGAGGTCAATAATGTAAGCAGGAAACAAGGATGAGATTTAGCTCTTCAAATCCAAATTCTTGTATCTGGGGCATGATTGTGAGCGCATGTACCCCAGGAACCCATCTGGAATAACAGCCAATCTGAGAAAGCCCTGAGGATGGCCACGGGCAGCCATGCGGGTGTGAGTTGTCTGGGTTTCTTAGGGTCTGGCTGTGTGTGCAGAGGTGAACAGAACAGGCATCACATAAAGATGCCTACATGCTTACACCCCTTTTGAGAAAATTAACATCTATGAACTTAAAATTCACCATTAGGATGAGGGCAAAACTTACATACCACCAAGGGAGTGGTAACAAATTACGCCTTGTCAGCTCATTACAAGACCCTTTATAAGCTGGCCCCCAGTTTTATCTTTTTAGCTTCATCTATTTCTATTTTTATTGGACACCCTACACCGCAGGCAAATGGTGTGGTTTGCTGTTCCCATAACATCTTTTTCTTCTCTCTGCTTGGAAGTTCTGCCTCATGCGCCCTGCCTCCTCCCAACCTCCTCCCTTACTGTCCTTCACAGGAAGAGGAGGGGCTCCAGCCACTCCCCAGAGATGTCACCGCCCCCCCTGCAGCCCGTTAGTGCTTACCTCTGCTGGGGCATTTGCTCCACTGCCTTCTCATTTGATTTCTTGTCTGTGTCTCTCCAGAGTTAAGGTGCTGGAATGGGGGAACATGATGGATCTCTTTTTTCCCCACTTTGTCAATTCCAGTGTCTTAAATTGTCCCATGGCCACTATAGGAACCCAGTAAGAGATTGGTGAGTGAGTTATCATGAGTTGGAAGGTGAAGGATCCTAGGAATGGCCAGATGGCCTTCCTCGGTGGTGCCACCCAGAGCCCCTTGGTTGGAGGGGCTGTGGGTTGGGGGTAAGAGGCCAGTCGCCGTGCTCGGTCATTGTAGATGTGCCTCTGCTGTCCTTATCTGTGCACAGGCCACACCTGCTTTAGCTGCACTGATTGTGTAAAGCTGACCCCAAGGAGGTCAGCCCTGTTTTTTGGGGTCCTGGAGGATTTCAGGAGCAGGGTGGGTGTGGTGTACGGGGTTTGGTAGGGTGTTAGAAGTATGAAATTGACTCCTCAGAACATCGTGGCTTCGAGGAGGTTGTGTTGGTGCTGCCAGCTGATGACGAAGGTGTGAAGTGAACACACCTCTTAGGACCCTGGAAAGTTCTAGGGCGGATGTTGCCTCTTGTGTCTGGTGGGAGGGAAGACACCTGTTTCTCACACTGATGAGGGTTGGGTGGGGGTGGGGAAGTGGGTGAACTTAGAGGGTAGCACTGGATGATGGCTCTCTGATTCTCAGAGATGGCCAGCCACAGACTGGGCTGCAGAGGGGAGGCAGCAGCTGGGCGCAGCTCTTGAAGATGGAAGGCATGGGTCCCCAGGTTAATGACTGCACTTCACTAACCAGGATGCCTGGGGCCGAGCATGAAATGGTTACCTGCGTTTTCTTTCTGAGGAGCAGAGGACAAAGCTCTGAGCCCCACCTGAGTGCCAGGGCTGTGCTAAGAGTTGGGGATGCAGTTGTGAACAAAACAGAGAGGTCCTTGCCCTCTGGGGGCTCTCAGGCTGCTGGCGGAGAGAGATGTCTGTCAAATAATCCTGAAACAAATGGAAAATTTCAATGTTGATGAGGGCAGTGAGGGAGAGATAGATGGTGTGCAGAGATCCTGAAATGGGTTGACCTGGTCTGGGAGCTGAGGGAAGGCTCCTTGGGGTCACAATGTGTGAGCCAAGATGTAAAGGAGGACAAGGCGTAGTTGGATAAAGAAGGCACAGAAGAGCCCTGAAGCAGAGGGAACAACAGGAAGCAGCATAACGTTGCCAGCTTTGATCGGAGACATTCCTTCAAGATATTCGAGCCCGCGCTTCTGCTTGACCTAGAATAATCTAGGAAATGAAACAGAACTTTGCCTTCACCAGGACCTTGAAGGACCACGAGGTCATCTCATAGGTGGGTGTGAGGAGTTGAACTATGTACCCCCCCTCCTACACTGTAAAGATGTGTTAAAGCCCTGAGTCCCGGTTTGTCAGAATATGACCTTATCTGGAAGTAGAGTCTTTGCAGAAGTAATCAATTTATACTGAGGTCATTGGGGTGCGTTCTAATACAGTATGTTTAGCGTACCTTTAAAAAGGGAAACAAATATGGACACAAAGACAGACACAAGGACAAGAAGGCCACAGAAGGGTGGAGGTAGGGATTGAAGTTATGATGCCACAGGCCAAGGAACATCTGAGGCTGTCAGAAGCTAGAAGAGACAAGGAGGGGTCCTCTTTTAGAGGCTTGGAGGGAGCACAGCACTGCCCACACCTTGATTTCAGACTCCTAGCCTCTAGAGTTGCAAGAGAATGCATTTCTGTTGTTTTAAGCCACCCAGTCTGTGGTGGTTTGTTATATGGCAGCCCTGGGAAACCAATACAGCGAGGAAAGAAGGAAAAGGAAAGGTTGTGTTGAAGATTACAGATAAATATATTTACACCTAGAACAAGGCCTGGAACATAATAGGTGCTCAGTGAATAGTAGCTATTGCTATCTTATTGGGTGGAAAACAGGGGCAGGCTTCATTTTGGTTTTTGGTGTGTGTGTGTGTGTGTGTGTGTGTGTGTGCGCGCGCGCGTGTGTGTGTGTGTGAGTGCGTGCCCATGTGTGGTGTTTTGTTTTGGTTTTGGAAAAACAGGAAGTATTCAAAGTTTAAATTGGGCTGCCTGATATGTATATATAACATTGGTAGCCACTCTAGAGAATCCCCTATACTCACATGCTAAAAATAAATGCCTCCATCGATGAGACCTCCAGTCCTTTATCAGTGGAGAGCTTTAAAATGCAGGTGCACTGGGAGGTGGGTCACAGTGACCTGAAGATTCACTAACAAGTAAATGACCAATCCCCAGATCTTTTTTAAGGGTAGTTTTTATCTAGAGAGGGGAGAGCACAGAGCCTCCGAGGGCAATAAAAGCCTGGAGTGCAGAAGAGGGCATTCCAGAAAGGAGAAGGCAGGGAAGAAAGCAAGTTTTGCCCACCTCGTGGGTTAACCCAGGCCTGACCCTGGATGAAGGCAGAATTTTTCCTATTGGTTCAGGCTAAGAAGCGATGTAAAACACCATTTACGTTGGGGTTTTAGAAGACATCTGGATTCTTAGAGACATTGAGGAGTCTAGATATTTCCTTCCTTTCTCTCTTTAGTATCGAAATTTAGGAATCACCTAGCAGATACAAAACCAGAAGCCAAATATGAAGAGTAAACCTGACTTGGAGAGTGGCATGCTGAAACACGAAAGTGGAGATCAACCTGGTTTCAGTAGCTGGCAAGGATGCTTTGTGATGAGGCGGCTTTGGTGTCAGGTGGCCTGGGGTTCTAGGCCCAGCTGTTGGACAAGTTCTTTGCCTTTTCTCAGTGTCCATTTCCTCACCTGGAAGAGTGGGATATAAAGTTGCCACTATAGGCAGTTCTTTAGTGGCGATCATATGGGATGGCACCTGTGAAGTTGCCCAGTCAGCTTGTTGGACATGTTTACTTTGAGCTGTAGGATTTATGCCTCTTGAAGGCTGATCTATCTATCTATCTATCTATCTATCTATCTATCTATCTATCATCTATCTATCTATAATTGAACAATGTGATTTTTAAGGGGTGCAATGTAATGATTTAATATACATAGACTTTGTGATCATGGTAAATTCATTGTGCAATGATTCCCACAACCAAGGTCATGAACACACCCATCACTTCACATGCTCACTTTTTTTTTTTTTTCCAGTGAGAATACTTAAGATCTACTCTCTTGGCAAATATCAGGGCCAATATTAACCATCATCACCATGCAGTACATTAGATTCCCAGAACTCATTCATCACATAACTGGAGGTTTGTGCACTTTGACCGACCTCGTCCCATTTCCCTCGTGCCCCTGGTAGCGATAGCTCTACCCTCTGGTTCTATGAGTTGGACTTCTTACATTCCACATATGGGTGAGATCACGCAGTATTTGTCCTTCTCTGTCAGGCATTATTTCACTTAGCATAATTTTTCCCGGTCTGGCCAGGTTGTCACAGATAGCAAGATTTCCTTCTTTTTTATTTCTGAATAATATTCTCTCAGTGCAGACATTTTAAAAATCCATATCCATTGACAGATACATAGGTTGTTTCAATGTCTCTACTATTTAAAGCATCTAGACTTGAATGAGATTTAGCCAATGTTCTACAACAGTGGTATCCAAATTATTTATATTTTTTAGTAGTAGGAAACCCCCTCCCCTTTTCTTTTTCTAAATAAAACTCTAGGGGAACCCCAGCACGTAAAGTAAATCTAAGGAGCTTCTCTTGTTGAAGGCGGGGCAAGGACTGCTTCTTCTGTCTCATTCCCTGTCCTTTGTCGTCCCTTGGATAATACCCTCAAAGGAGCCCTTCAAAAACCTTACTCTGAGAGTAGAAGGAACTAGAAGGGGATTTTATTTTTTGCTTGAAGGAAATTAGTCCTTATTTATTTTTTTTTTTTTTAATTTTTTTTCAACGTTTATTTATTTTTGGGACAGAGAGAGACAGAGCATGAACGGGGGAGGGGCAGAGAGAGAGGGAGACACAGAATCGGAAACAGGCTCCAGGCTCTGAGCCATCAGCCCAGAGCCCGACGCGGGGCTCGAACTCACGGACCGCGAGATCGTGACCTGGCTGAAGTCGGACGCTTAACCGACTGCGCCACCCAGGCGCCCCAGTCCTTATTTTTAACTATAAATCTAACAAGTCAGCTGCCCTTAGTAAAGGTGGAATGTGTTGGGCCTCAGCTTCTGTGTAATTATTTTTGCATTCCTAGTGACTGTTACAGGCCCCCCTATCTGACTTAGAGACCAGGCACTATTTCCTTTCCTCCTAAGTTTTATTCTCTAGCTCAGAAATACATGACTCGATTAGAAGCTCCTGCAGGGTAAGAGGCGTTTTATTTGGAATCTCCAGAGTACCTTCTACTAGAAGGACAGACAGAAGCCCTCCATTTGTAGAACAGTTTCTTCTTTGGATTTTCTTTTATTGTCCTAAGTAGAAAGCTCCACTTGCTCTTGTAAAAATTCTTTCCCAGAACATTTATTTTGCGTTGTTTTTTAAAAAGACAATAATTGGGCTTCTGTCACACTTTTTGGGAAAACTATCTTCAACTATGCAGTCTGTTCACTCACAACAAAACATTCATATTCTTTCGTACATATGCTCACAGAAGATAAAGCTAAAATAGCTTCTTTTATATTACAAGTATTAAAATGACAAATATGTCTCCAAATATCAAATGATTGGAAGAGTGCAGATTTGAATTCCATCTAGATTAAGAGGCATTATTACTGAAAACATTATTATTTTGTCCATCCATCCATCCATCCATCCATCCATCCATCCAGCAATCCACCAATCATTGAGCTTTTACTTGGTGCAGGCCCAGAGACCCATGGGTGATACACACCTACATAGAAAAAAGCCAAGGAAGTCATGGCAGGGAGCAGTGTGTAGTGTTTGAGATTATTAGCATTGTACCTCCATTTAATTTCTTTCATTGTTTTTAGGATTACATGTAAGGTAAAAAGCCTGTATGTGCCTCTTCAGTGCAGTATACAGGAAGGCCACTACTGGCTTCCTATGTAGGGGTTGTTTTTCTGGTTTGTAGGTTCTTTACCTCATCCCCTGAATATTCCATACCTTTGGGCAAGATCCTTCCCTTTCCGGAGACGGGGCTGTTGGAGAGGGTCAGGAAAGGAGGGGGTAAGACTGACGTGACTTTCCTGTATAAAATGTGACCTGGGGTCTTTGAGTTTTCCTGAGCCTGGCACTCTGGTCTGGAGATATGACCTCTGTGAGAAGACCCACTTGATCCCTAGTACTGACCCTGACCCCCAGTTACTATCTGGCTCTCTTGCCTACCTTCTCTGAAAAAAGGGCATCACCAGAGCAGTTGTGTAGAAGTTTTGTGAGAATGAAATGCCTGGTGTGGTATCTGACGCGTGTGGGTGCTCAGCAAACGCCAGTGTCTTCCTCGTCTCTCGAATTTGTAAAGATGGCAAACAAGATAAACTTTTAAGAAGTTTTGATAATGTAGTTCAGTGCCATGTTTTAAGATTTCGTTGTAATTCCTATAAAAGGCTATAGAATTTGGCCTAAGAAGACCAGCGATCAAGAGGGTGGTCTTGACCTTAGCGAGTATCATATAACGTGACCCTATGTCCTCCTTGGCCTCTCCTTTGCTCCCATTTACCATATGTCAGATAAAAGCATGGAAGGTCCCCTCATATCCCCATGGCAGCTTTGTGGCATGGATGAGAGCTTGGGGTCAAGTATTTTGAGAAGTCTAAAGCTTATAATTGCCTGTAACTCCCTGTCTCCCCCGTGTTTGGATATGTCAAAATTAAATCTGAGTTTCTTATTCAGTATCATTTTTGGAAGCATAACTTTTCACGCCACATTTCATGCATACTTTGCCCCTGGACCTGTGGAGAGTGGCTCCATGGAACCTGGGGCGGGGGGAGTTTGAACTATTGTTGTACTTGTAGGACATAATTTCATGTCGGGGGAGGCAGCAACCTTGATTTCACCTGCTTAAAACTCTAGTTGCAGAAAAATTTGGCTCAGACTTTCCAAAATAAACTCACCTTTGGGTTGAGTCCAGGAGTGGAAAATTTTAGCTGGAAGCAATAGCTTTTCAGAAAACATAGGAGTGACCAGAAACCAGGGCATATGTACCCATCAGAATAGGCTGGGTGGAGCCCCAGCCATCCCATCCCCTGCCCTCCCCCAGTCTAGGTTATAGGCTCAACGGAAGGAGGGAGGCAGGACAAATCTTAGGAACTGGTTGTTTTTTTCCACTGTTACATCAACCTCAAAGCTTTGGCTTCTGGAGTGATGGGTGGGCTTACTTTCATTTTGTGGGTCTGGTGGCATGTGACTATGTAATTATTCCTCTCAGCTGAATATCCCCGAATATCCTTTGACATGATGTTGGTATAGGTGGCTTTACCAGGCGTAATTCCTATAATCCGTCGAGTGTCAAAAGAAGGTACTTATTTTCAGATCAAATGCTGCTGACCTGATTAAGCTTCTGTCTTGCCTTGGAGCCAAAGATAATGAGTTTGTCCAGTGCTGTGGCTGGTGGGACCGGGGAGCTTTTTGAAAAGGGTTCTGAGACTCGGTGCTGAGCAGGGCTTTAATAACCATCAGACATGTCAAGTTAGATGTACGCTTTGGAGCTCCGCACCTGGCTTTCCTTCCTCTGCTCACTCTGTCCCATAGGTCATTCTAGCACATCAAGGGGTCTCTGGTCTTCCTTGAATTTTCCGTTGCTTAAGCTCTAGAGACTGTTTCTGCCAGGGGTTTGCCTGAACAGAAAAGTGTCCAGGTGACACCTTGGGGGGGAGGGGGGCGGGGAAGGAGGGAAAAGGAGGAGGATTCTGAGTTGACGCTTGGGGAGAAGTGCCCTGGGGCTGACAGGAAGGATAGTGCTTAACAGCTGCTGAGGCAGTTGGCAAGAAAAGGAGGCCGCGGAGTGAAATATTACATGGAATTGCCCTAGACTCTCAATGGAAAACTTTTTTCCCTTTCAACAGAGGAAATAAATGCACAGTAATGGTAATGAGAAAACGGGGCTCTTGAAAGTACCCTGTTTCTTGTTATTCTCATCTTTCCCTTCTTTTCCATGACTCCTGCCTGCCCTGTTTCGGGCCCCATCCTGTGGTTCTGTCAGGTCAGTGGGACCTGAAGCAGGAGCTGTCAAGCCGTCTGGAAAGGTATCTGGAAACCTGGCCTCGGCCCTTGCAGGAGTCAGACTGGAGTCCAGAATGATCTCTGCTCCTGCTTCTGCTTTGAACTAATCGTTTGCAGGTGTCACAGTCTCTGCTGCCTCATTCTGGCAGCATCTTCTCTCCTGTTTATCCCAAGGTAGGGTTTTGTGTTGGCTGCGGGACAGGTTGCCCCCTCCCCCACGTTGAATTGAATTCCAGCAGAAGGAAAACGGGGGCTGCTGTCTTCTGTGTGTGAGAGAATCTGAGAACACGGCAGGTGATTCATAGGTAAGAAACTTGATCCTCGATAGCAAGAAGTACCTTTCGTGTGAACTGTGTCTTTTAGTGACCAGAGTCTTTTCCCGCTCTGTAGTCCTCTGAGAAGGACGATGCTGGGGTCCAGGGTAGATAAGTGATTTGCTGAAGGTCCCAAACTGAGTAAATGATGCTAGACACGAACCTGTTTTGCCTTTCACAGGTTAGCAGGAGATTGAGTTGACTAGATCATTTCCCCCAAAGACCGGGGGCCTGGTCAACTGTAGAATTCTGCAATGTTTCGACTATATTCCTCACAGTGCAACAGATACCACATCGGAGTCTGCAGGAGCCAGCTTCCGATGAATGCAGGGGAAGGCCCTCGTGGATCACAGTTTGTTGTTTCACCCGCAAATATTCCTTGAGTAGAGCGTGTGTGCCAGAACATACGGGGCCTGTGTCTAGCCCAGGCTCGTGCCTCACTACCCCTCTCTTATAAGTGGAGGCCGCTGTAAGACTGTAATTGTTATCAAACATCTGAATTCACTGGAGAGGCAGGAAGGGTGAGTGGATAATAACACCTTATATTCCCATATAAAGTGTTACACTTTCCAGAGCCATTTAAACATTGATTATCTCATTCTGACTTCAGAACAGCCTTTATTATCTCCATTTGACAGATGGGGAAAAATAGACACAGAATCTGTCACTTGCTCAAGGTCACGAAGCAAACCAAGAGCTGTCGTTGCTTCTGGCTCTTTCCCCTGCTGGCCCCTTTGGGGGAGCCTTTGTCTGTCCCCTGAAGTCAAGGGGATTCGCATCTACATTCTCCTGGGGCTCCTGCTTTTGAGACCGCCGTGGGGGAGGGAGAACGTTTATCCTGTGGCTTCTCATGTCCGTGGGACAGAGTTCGTCATGAAGATGAAATAAAATGGAAACAGCTCCTGCTTCCTGCCCACGCAGACAAGCTGAGAGTCTGCCTCTGACGTGAGAGCTGGGCACAGAGGAGGAGATGGCTCTGGCTGTTCCCTTCTCGCGGCACCCCCCCTCCCGTAAAGTGGACCTGGGAATCCCAGGCAAGAAGTTCCAGTTAGTCACATTGTGGCGTTCCTGTGACACGACTCCTGCCTGGTACTCATGCACCACACTCATCGCCTTCTCCCCATTCAGTGAACAAGCACGGGGCCAGCTCTGTGATGGCCACGTGCATGGAGTGCCGGGGATGCCACAGGGAACCTGTGCTGGGGATGCCACAGGGAGCCCTGTGCAGTTCTTGCCCTCGAGTTCCCGGTCTAGTACAGTCTGTCCCTGTCACTCCTCCCTGCGTGTCACAGCCTGGACACTGTGGGCCATCAGACTCCCTTTGAGTCACCTGGGCAGAGCAGGCCACTGACTTAAGCTGGGGCTCCAGGCCAGGGCCATTAAGTGCCACACAGCAAAGCTGTAAGGTGGATTGGAGCAGATGGCCTATGTGTCCACCAAAGCCCATTCTTCTGTCTCTGGCAAACAGCTGGACTATACCTCTCAGCTTCCTTTTTGGCCAGGTGTGGCCATGTGGCTGAATCTGGCCAGCGGAAGGTGGCTGGAAGGGATAAGCCCATCAAAAGCCCAGAGGGTCATTGCTCCCCACTCTGTTGGCTTGAAGCAGCCAATTTGGTTACTGTGGGGGCCATGGGTTGGAGGTGGCAAAGTCACAAGGAGGAGGGAGCCTGGGTCTCCAAATCCCTGCTTGGAGGAGAGCCCTCTTGTGCAGATGGGAGCACACAGTTTGGGCTTGGGATTGCACTGAGCCACTGAGATTTGAAGATGTACCTATTTCCCTACTATACTGGTTTTAGGGATGGTGTTGTTGGCTTGAGTCAGGAACATGGAATCAGTATGGATCGAACAAGTGACACTGTAGGAATTCCTGAGCAGCTCCTTCTGGACTAGCGCCCCGGCTGGGAGCCCCTTCTGGGTGTGAGAGCATAGGAGGCGAGGACCCCGATTCCTGCTTCCGAAAGAAGAAATCTGGCCCAAGGCTTTTAGGGACTGCCAGCGCTTGGGGGCAGTTACTGCTCTGGAGTGCCCTGGGCCGGGGCCAGCCTGGATGGGTGGCTGGGGGTGGGGGTGGGCGGTGCTCCCAGCCTACCTGGGGCAGGACCAGAAGATGCCACAGCTCCAGCAGCTCTTGGCTCTTGCTCTGTTTCCCTACGCCAGCCAGCTGTGTGACCTTGGACAAGGCCCTTCCCTGGCCCTCAGCGTGATCCTTTTCCTGCTCAGTGGGTCGGGTGTGGACTAGATGATTTCAGATGATTCCTGAGTGTGCATTTTGAAAGCTCTAGTACAGACCACAGTGTAGGAGTTCCTGGAGCTCCTGGACCACTCCGCCCCACCCTGGACTGCAAAGCCTTGCCTCTGCCTTGTGTAGCTGCTGCGACATGTTGCTGAATAGTGCTTCCAACTTCCCTGTGACCCCAAAGCAATAACTTTTAATGTTAAACGAAGTCTAAACTCTTTCAAAAGTAATAGAAGCATCTCATCCCCGGCCCCCACCTCCATGAACCCGGATATTATGATATCTCACACCGTGAGATATGAAACATCTATTTCCCCCAGCCCATATATCTTATTTAAGAAACGCATGTTTAGCACTGCCTAGGTGCTGGGCAGCACGCTCAGAGCTTTTTATAGAGCAACTCGTTTAATTTCTGCACCAACCTGATGAGGTCAGTGCCTTCCTTATCCTTGTATGACAGGTGAGACACCGGAGCCCTGCAGAGATTAAAGAACTTGCCCCAAGGCTCTCAGCCAGCAAATGAGCAAGCTGGGGTTTGAACCCAGGGAGTCTGGCTTCATGCCCTTGACCACTGTGATATGTAGCCTGTTGTCAGTGCTCCTTCTGGGTCCACACATCCCCCAGAACCTCTACTATGCCCTTCTGGGGGTTTTGCCCTCCTGCTTTGGAGTCACTGCCTTAGATGGTGTAGGCTCAGCTGAACCTGGTGAAATCATTTTTCAGTTCTGTTTTCTTCTGTCACATTTCCTGCATGTTTTCTTCCTTAGGAGGCCTGTCTATAGATAAATGATTCCATGACTAGGCCCCAGGCCAGGACTCCCAGTCCTCAGAGGTGGCAGAAGGCTCTAGACATTGAGGCTCCATCATGACCCAGAGTGTTCCCAGGGCCTGGGGAGCTGCTGTCACAAGGATTCACAACTGTACAGAACTGACATCTTGTTTTTGCCAGGACCCATCAGTGAAGCCCAGGCCTGACTCAGATACCATTGTTTTCCACCCCCGTTCCCAGCACGGAGGCCTACAGACCCTCACCCCAAGGGATTGGGGCGTTTTGTTGCTTGGCTGGCAGGGCCTCACTTGTGTGCCAGGCTGAGAGGGGGTGCTGGGATGCGGGTGCTGCTTGACTTTGGCTGGGACACTCTGGCCCGGCAAAAACCTATTCTGTCTGCTGGCCCACTGCACTTGGTGGTTGGCCTTCCTTCCAGGTTGCTGCCCCTCCCTGTCCCCACCCCCCTTTATTTTTCATCCTTTTAGAATGAAGGGAGAGGGGAAAGCAGTTAAAAACACAGACTTTGCAGGGGCACCTGGCAGTTGGTTAAGCATACAACTTTGGCCAGGGTCGTGATCTCACGGTTTGTGGGTTTGAGCCCCATATCGGGCTCTGTGGCTGACAGTGCAGAGCCCACTTAGGATCGTCTGTGTCCCCCTCTCTCTACCCCTCCCCTGCATGTGCTCTTTCTCTCTCTTTCTCAAAAAAAAAACAAAACAAAACAAAAAAAACCCAAACAAACACAAAAAACCCCACAGACTTTGCAGTCACACAGACTCAGGGTACAGTTTGCAACTTCATTACTTACTAGATGTGTAACCATGGGCAAAGTATATGTCCTCACTGTCTCAGTTTCCTTATCTGCAAAGCAAGATTAAACATGCCTACCTGATAGGATTATTGTGAGGACTGAAGTAACAAACAATGGTTGTAAGGCTCTCACCACAGTGCTGCACTGTGACAAGCAAGAGTCATGGACTTGAGTAAGAGCAGGGACCCGGGGCCAGACAGCCTGCATGCAAACCACAGCTCAATTACTTACTGCCTGTGTGACCTGGTGTAAGTTACTTAACCTCTCTGTGCCTTCATTTCTTCATCTGTACAGTGGGGATAATAAAAGTTCACCGGATTGTTACAAGGAGAAAATGGACTAGTACTGGTAAGTGCTTAGGACAATGCCTGGTGCCTAGCAAATGCTAAGTAAATGGTCAAGTACAAGTACTCAATACTTGTTGGCTACTATTTTTATTGTCTTTCCATTATTACTGAGAACTTCATCATCGTCCTGTAAATGAGGACAAATACTATGTATATGCTCTGTGGGTAAAGGGTTCAGTGATGGAGACAGATCCCCTGTTTAGCCCCCCACTGTTACTTGCCTTACCAGTTGTGTGCTGTCCTCACTGGTCTCTGTGCTCCCAGCTGCCCCTGGTACCCTCTCACCAACCTACTGCTTGTCTCATCCTCCTGACACCCAAATCTGATCATGCTGTCCCTCTGTTTGATGCCCCCCACTGGAGACACATCCTACTGGTAGCCTCCAGGAAAGGCTCTCCTCCTTGGCAAGGCCCATGAGGCTCTTGGCCAGTTGGCCCTGGCCGATCGCACCTGACGTTTGCAGTCCCTTCATGATCTGGCACACCTCCAGGGTCTGAGCAAGCTGTTCCTTCGGCCCAGAATGGTCCATTGCTTCCCTCCATGCATCAAAGCCCTTCCTCAAGTTCCAGCTCAGATGTCCCCTTGTCTTTGCTCCTGCAGATGGAGTTGAGCTGTCCTCCCCTGGGATCCCAGCTGCTTGACTCTAGGGTTCTATTCTCTGGTACTGATTTGTTGAAGAGACAGCCAGCTCCTCCAGTACACATCCCTGGCCTTCATGGGCAGGGATTGTGTGTCATTTATCTTTGTATTCACCCCCGCGTCTACCTCCTTGAGTCCGGAAGCACATGTGGCAGCAGTAAATGCTCCAAGATTTTGAATGGATGAATATTGATGAGAGCCACAGCACTGTTGCCTTGCATTTCCAATGCACATTATGACTTCAAAGCTCTCACGCCTCCGCATTTTTATCCTCATCCTGATCTGGAGCTGACGTGTAGCATTGCAAGAGCATCTCTCCGGGCCTCAGTTTCTCTACCTGTAAAAGATCTGCAGTCACATCCATCCCAAGGATCTTGTAAAGGTGAAGTGGATGCTTATTGAAGAATGTGTTTGGCATGGAGCTTCAGACATACAGAGGGCGTCATTGTTTTGCACATCTTGCCCTTGGACTCCATAACCAATCACTTTGCCAGATGGGAACAGCCACGGGAGAGCGCAAGCCTGGGGGTAGCTGATAATGTGTATTTTTCTGTGCCCTACATAGTCGTGCAATGCCTGGTGGAAATGGATAGATGGAAAGACTCATTATGTCCTGGATAGCTGCAGGGATATACGTCCTTCTCCTGCATTACTGACCGAGAGGTCAGGCCTCCAGGGAGCCATACGGTGCTCAGGTGAACCCTGTTATAAGAAAACTCACTATATGAACATCCAAATCAACAGAACAGTGGGGAATTATTAATGCTAACAAAACTCGTTCTTCATTTGAAGAAAGGGTTCATCGGGGTTTCCTTAATTAGAAACCCACGAATGTTTATGCATGGAAAAATTAAAACCTACGCAATACAGAACTCGGTAAAGAAAGGGGAAGCCAGAAGAGCCTGAGATGTGATCTTAGTGTCCACTGTTGGTGAAGGATGAATTAAGATAAAACATCTCTGAAAAAGTGAGTTTCTCTGGAAATAGATCTGGATTTGTAGACATTCCATTTATAGGTACCTGTTTCAGGCACCTCTTAAAAGCCTCTGGTTTTGGGGGCATCTGGGTGGCTCAGTGGGTTAAGCATCTGACTCTTGATTTGGGCTCAGGTCATGATCTCATGGTTCGTGAAATTGAGCTCCATGTCAGGCTCCACACTGACAGCATGGAGCCTGCCTGGGATTCTCTCTCGCCCTCGCTCTCTGCCCCTCCGCCGCTCACATATGCTTGTACGTACTCTCTCTCTCTCAAAATAAAAAGAAACTTAAAAAAAAAGCCTCTTGTTTTTAACAGAGGGACCCTCATAATATTCACAAAAGGACTTTTGTTCTGTAAAGCATTGGTTGCAAACTTTTGCATTTCTTAAAACGATAAGATGTTTCCTCTTCCCACCACCCCTGAAAAAGAGGAGGGCACCAACCTAGAGTTAAGCTCTTTTAATTTTTCCAAGTAAGAATTTGAAGAATAGATTTACTACCATAAACAAGCGGCATTTTAATCCAATGATTGAATAAGCATTTATTGAGAGCCAGTATGTCCCAAACACTGTGCCAGGTAGTGGCTGTGGAATGGCATGGGCCCTGCTCTGCTGGGACTTAGAGCGGGGTGGGGGTTTGGCATGAGATAAGCCAATAAAGAGGTGCACATTGTAAAAGGGGTTCTAAAGAAAAACAGGAGGCTAAGATCAGCGTGAGGAGAGGAAACTTGCCTCCTCCAGTGGCATGTTCAACAAAGGCCTATGGAAAGGACAATTAAACTGAGACACAGAGGGAGAGAAGGAGCTGGATATAAAAAGGGAGATAAGTATTTCAGGCAGAGGAGACTGCATGTGCAAAGGCCCTGAGGTGGGCAAGGACCTGGTATGCTCAAGACTGAAAGTAGAAAAAGTAGGATAGACATAACTCAGAATAAAGGATGACTCTTTAAACACATTCAGCTCTATGAAAAACTTACAAGGTATTTCTATCTTCCTTCCAACCTGTCTCATTTTGCCGTGGCCTAGTAAAAGGTTTTCTTGGCCCAGCACTGCTTCGCCTATTAAAGAGGTGATGTCCTTTCTGTGTGCAGTGGACAGAGTGTGTGGGGAGGAGTGTGGGTGATCCTGGTCAGACTTCATGAATGCCTTTCCTGACTCAGGCGATGGGCCTTGAGCCTGTTGAGCCTGTCCCGGAATCTCTCAGTGCGCTTGGCAGTGTGATTTCTGTGTTTCTCAGAACCAAGGCGGACCTGAGGTGCTGGCCATAGACCCAAGAGTATTAATAACTGTCACACATGTGAGTAAGACTGGGTTGCAGCCCCGCGGTCTGGGTGTTTGGGCCGAGCAGACGACCACAGGGCGGCTCACCTCTTGGCCTCAGGGTTTCCATCATTTGCAGGTCCCTCCCCAAGCTTTGTTGTTTTCCCTGAAATAGTCTGGAATTGTTCCCTGGAAGAAAAGGAGACTGGGCTCCACAGAGCTTTTCCGCAGGCAAGCGACTCAAAGATGTGAATTTAATGAGTAACTCATTCACTCCACGAATATTTCTTGAGCACCGACTGTATGCAGGGGTGGGTGTTATGGTGCCATCAGATGCCCTTGGTCTGCACTTGGTCATCTTTTGCCATGGACTGTCCCCAGTGTATTGGGCTTAGGACCTCTGCCAGGCATAAGCTCCTGGTGGGGGAAGCTTCTCTTCTCCTTCTCTTCTGACCCCCTCAGCACCCAGTGTCCCTTGACACCCTCAGCAGATGCTAGGGAATCTTAAGTTATGTCACCCACTTTGGTTCTTTTCCCTGACCAATTTCAGCTCGTTCTCTCAGAGGAAACCCCTCTCCTCCTACTTTCATCCATCTATTGTCCCTTATTGTCATGGAGCTTCTGAGGAACAAGGGAATCCTGCCATCCCTCCCAAAGACTTGGCTTCTTCTGGAATTTTCTACAATCGTTAGTCTATTGTTTCCATAGAAACAGACTAGTATATTCTCAGGAATCAAATCCCTCTCAGAAATAGTTTGCATGTGGTGAGGGCATAAAGAAGTGGGGGAGGGAAGGACCGTGCATGGATGGATTCTGAGAGCCCTCTGCCTTGTTTGCACCACCCTGGGCCTCACAACCCAGGGAGAAAGGCATTGTTGCTGCCATCTTGCAGAGCTGGAAGCTGAGTCTTGGGGAGGAAATCACCTTGCCTGAGGTCAGTCAGCTTTGTGGTGGCACCAGGGCTCGAGACCCGGTCTGTTGGCCTCCAGAGCCTGTGTGTGTGTTGCCACACCAGAGTGCCTTGTTTTCTGTGCTGACCTAAGTGCTCTCACTGGTTTGCGGTGAATAATGGCATTGGGGTGGGGTGCTTTTTTCCTCCACGTGGCACAGGTCATCTTGTTTCTTTCACTTGGATCTCTTGACTGCTAGTTCGATTTTTATTTTTCCTTCTTGCCCTCTCTCTCTACCACATAAACTGCCTTTCTCTGCTGACTCAGTTATTTCCTCTTGCTCCTATTTTTGGGGCAGGATGGGGTCTAATGGTTTGGGACAGGTTGAGCAGTGTTAGCTGAAGGCAAACTGAAGTATACAAAGCCTTGCTTGTCCTCTTTTTTCTGCACCTCGCCCCTGGAGCCTGTCACCTCAGAGCACCCCTGATCCCCTCCCTCCTGGGTAGAGGCCCAAAGGTCTCTCCTCCCAGTGCCATGCCTCCCAAGCTTAGCTGAGTCCCACCTGTCAGAATCCTATTTTCAGTTCGTAACCTGGAAGGTGCCTCTTCAAGCCTGCAAACACTTGCCCTCCCTCCTCTCTGTGTACTCCTCTTTTATTCATCTACAGTTGTTAAATAGGGGCCAAGGCAGAATTTGAATCCTTGGGAAGGGTCATTTCTCCAGCTTTCAAAGGTCAAGGCTAATGCCATGGTGAGAGTCCAGCTGCCCCAACCTGTTCAAGGTCCTTGAGTGAACGGTGGGGCTCCCACTGTGTCTGCCTCCCCCAGAGGCTGGGCCCTGGTGAGGGTGACGTCACGCCTGTGAGGAAGGCAGAGCTTAAGCCTCTCATTAGCTACCAGAGTGCAGCTTCTGTGGCTTGCAGGTTGTTTGTGTGTCTGTCTCACAGAAACTCCCCTAGGATGGAGAGAAAGACGTGTGGGTTAAGGAGCAGAACTTAGATACCAGCCACTTTGCAATCGTGCAGTCAATCAATCATCTGTGTGTCCACTCATCATCCATCTTGTTTCATCTATTTATCCACACATGGGCACATGTGCTCAAACACAGATATGTACATATTTGGGAGAGTTTTGCTTGCACAAGGAAACCATCCTGGGCTCCCCTCTAAAGCAGAACTCATGCTTTGTGCATACCTGCGGGTCCCAAGGAGCATAATGTGTTCCTTTTATCTGAGTTCTTTAATTGGCCTTGACTTCAGAAGTCAAGTCTGTGGCCCACCATCACACTCCATCACGGAGGCACCTGTCCCCACCATAGGATACCCTCACCAGCAGTGCTGGGCTGGGCAGTGTCATTATTATGTTTTGGGACTTCTCTCTTTCTTGACTCTTTGCTGGTTCACCCCGCCCCACCCCCCACTCCAGTCCCATTTCAGCCTCTGATTTTCTTTTTGAGATTATGTTAATGTGTTAGTAATCTGAGATCTAGTCTAAGTGATGGACTTTTCTTATTTTTGCACTGATTCATTATTGTGTTCTCACAGTTTTGGTCTCAGAGGGCAAACTATGTTTCTTATTTTGAAGTTTTTTCTTAAGGAGGATCTGTGGAGGCCCAAGTCCTGACATCCCTTCAGCCCATATCCCCAGGGGGTCCTGCGGGCCATGGGAAGGACTCTTTGGGCATCCCCCCACCTTCATTCCATCTAGCTCATTCCCACTCTCGGGAAAGCAGTGGTGGGCAGTGGGCCCTTGGGAAATGTGTACTCAGTGGGTGGTGGGATGAACTGATGGTGGATCACATTTGAAAGACAGGGTCAGGGTTTTATCTAACAAGTATTCCAAGGTGTGGTACATCTGACACTTATGTGCGTGATGCATCGTATGTAGCTGTTCAGCACATGGAGCATGTGGATATGGCTTGGGAGAAATTTTTTCTCCCTCCTTTGCAATCAAGATCAAACAGAATTGTGACTCCCCAGAAAACAATTAAAATATTCAGATCGCCTGTCCTGAGTTCACACACAGGGGCTTGTTGGCTAGAGTCCCTTCCCAGGGATTACAATCCAAGGCGGTGGAATCCACATTCACACGGAAAAAGCATTCCTTGGCTGCTTCCTGTCTCTCCCTGATGGAGCTGTGGGCTGTCTGCCAGAGAGAGAGAGAGTGAGGAAGAGGGGTTGGAGGGATAGAAGAACTGAAGGAAGGTGCTCTAGGTGAAGGAGACAAGCTCGCAAAGCTGGGAGCAGCCACTTTCCTACCCTTCTGGGGAGCTGAGATAAAGTGATGTGGACACTCTATCATTTCAACCTGTTAGTAAGAGAACTGCCTACCTGGGAGATTGGAGGAGCCGGCATCTCTCCTAGGGATTGGGGGATACCCTAGAGACCCCCAGGGATGGCTGGGAAGAGACACTGGGGACCCTCTTCTGTGAGCGAGAAGCTTATGCTGCCATGTACTCGGTGAGG
This sequence comes from Prionailurus bengalensis, assembly GCF_016509475.1. Taxonomy (NCBI): domain Eukaryota; kingdom Metazoa; phylum Chordata; class Mammalia; order Carnivora; family Felidae; genus Prionailurus; species Prionailurus bengalensis. The sequence continues at coordinate 65,399,650 of NC_057354.1, forward strand.
CACCACCCAGGACAGGGAGGTGGTAAAGTTCATGTCTGAGATAGAAATCTGTGGCACTTGGGTGGCCGGAGACTTAGGCATGTCCCCGCCTACTAGATGTCAATAATTCCTGTGTACTAAAAGCCAGTAGCTCTCTGCCCATGCTCATTCCCCCAAGTCCCCTTAGGAGGGCATATTGCACCCTGGTGAGACTCAAACTTACATATTGATTCATGCATCATTCACTCACCTAATAAGTGCAGGTGATTGTTAAGGTCATTTCTGCCTGTCATACCAGCACACTTGGGAAGACTGATCAGCCTCCTGCATGCCAGCTCTGTGCTTGGTGCTCAAGATTGTTATAGCAGTTTGTTCTCAGAGAAATCCCCGGTTAGGCAATGCTGGAAAAGCACCAGGACAATAATGCAGTGGATGTCACAGGGCGATGTTCAATGAAATGCTAGGTGATATAGAACAACTAGTCATTAGGGAAGATCAGAGGGTAGAAATCTTCAGAGGGCGGGATGATGAGGAAGATTTAGAGGGCCCTGAAGGATGGGTTGGGTTTGATGGACAGAAAGGAGCAGAGTTACCCAGATTTAGTTCCTTAAGAAACACAGATGGGATGCGATCACCGTTCTTTTTTATGACCTAGTGGTTCGCAAACTTTTGGGTCTCAAGGCCAAAATTTCAATTACTTAAGTATTTTAAAATTATTGGAGACTCCAGAGAGTTTTTTGTTTACATGGACTATATCTATCGATATTAAAAATTAAAACCATATCAAAATTAAAACCAGTACATTTAAAAATTAAGTAAACATAAATCCATGAGGGGTGCCTGAGTGTCTCAGTCGGTAAGCTAAGCATCCAGCTCTTCATTTCGACTCAGGTCATAATCTCACAGTTTGTGAGTTCAAGCCTCGTGTCGGGCTCTGTGCTGACAGCTAGGGCCTGCTTGGAATTCTCTCCCTCTCTCTCTCTCTGACCCTTCTCTGCTTGCACATGTGTGCGTGTTCTCTCTCAAAAATAAATAAAAATAAATATTAAAAAAAAAATCAGAGTGCCTGGGTGGCTCAGTCGGTTAAGCGTCTGACTTCGCCTCAGGTCATGATCTCACTGCTTGGGAGTTCGAGCCCCACCTCGGGCTCTGTGCTGATAGCTCGAGTCTGGAGCCTGCTTCGGATTCTGTGTCTCCCTCTCTCTCTGCCTCTCTCCCCGCCCCTTGCACTCTCTCCCTCTCAAAAGTAAACATTAAAAACAATTTTAAAAAATCTATTACATGTTAACATAAGAGCATGTTTTTATGAAATACAACTACATTTTCTAAGACAAACATCTTAGAAGCATGGCATTATTTTTATAGTTTCACAAATCTCTTTCATGTCTGGCAAGGCAGAAATCAGCTGGATTCTTTTGTCTCCCGCATTCAGTCTGTTGCCATATCACATGTGGTCATGTAGCCCCTGGAAACTCTACGGTACACTCCTGAGTGTATGGGAGTGAAGAAGACAAAATAATGAGTTAATATTATTATGAAAATAATTCTGACTTTGCAGACCCACTGATAAGGTCTCAGGGACCCTCAGGGGTCCCTGGCCCACACTGGCTGTGAACCAGTAGGACTTAATGTAGGACTTAAATGTAGGACTTAGTGTAGGCAGTAGGACTTAAATGTAGGCAGAAGACGGTGCTGAACTTGGGATATTTATTGGTCATGGCAGGTCTCCCTTAGGAAGTGGGAGGAAGAAGGAAAGCAGACTGGACACTACCCTTTCAGTTTGGGAATGATTGTGTTTGGTCCATCTCTTGAGTCTACGTGTCCTAACCAGATGTGATGCGGTGGTGGTGACAGACTTGGCCTGTTTCCATTTGGAGCTCTAATCTCACCCTGTGTATGTCTTGAAGGCGCCTCATGGCTCCCTTCGTAGAAACCCGGGAATGTATTTTAGTAGGCCAGGGGATAACAGCATTTATTTCCCATTTCCTGATAGTGGGTAACAAGTAGAGTAGGAGATACAACTTTTGCCCTCTCGGAGCACTCAGTCCACATGGTTTACTCATGTGGCTCTTTCACCCCTAGAGACTCTTGGTAGCAAATGCTGTGAATCTTCCCTGTTAAAATATGCAATTGGGGAAGAGAGGCGCTGTGAGCCCAGGATCCGGTTCACATGTGTTTCCAAGGTAGTAGTGCTTAGAGGCTGCCTGCAAGGGAGCCCCAGGAATCTTCCAGGGCCTGAGGTTTAAGTGTTAATTATCAACACCGTTGTGCTTCTGGGCTCTAGGTTAAGTGTGTGTGGCTTGTTGCTGTTCACGGGGAAGGTGCTGTCCTTTTTCCCAACAAGTTTGCCCTGTTGATGGCCATGATTCACCATTCCCTTCTGCCCACTGTGGATTTTCTGCTACTCAGGACAGCTCACTGGTTTAGGGTCTAACATTCCAACACATGTTCTTTTAATTTCTTCATGCTGTCATGGCATGGCCCATTCTTGCATTCTTTTAGAAGATCCCACTTTTAGTTCTTGTTTTCGAACAGCTCAAACAGTCTAGAATCTCTAGTTACCACTGCCTGGCTTCAGGTTCTGGATGGTGCACTGGTGTCCCTACTGCATAGTTTTGAGTCTCAAGATACATTTTTCTGAGACAAAATAGTGCTGATTTAAGGAACCAGATTTAAGGAATCAGAGCCTCTGGCTTCTGATGGTATCGTCTTGTGCTTCCGACCTCCTGTTCTCCCAGGTGGCATAGAGGGCCTTGGAGGGTGGCTGGAGGGTAAGGGAAGCTCTATTCAGTTTAAGATTTGGCCTTAGAGTTCTTATTAATAGACCTGCCATTCACCGAGCATATTTTCTAGGTGAAGATGTATGCCTGATGTTTGTCATAGCACAGTCCCTTCTCTGCCCAAAGTGAAACTGATGCTGTGCGACTGGGAATAGTAGGCCAATGGTGCAGTCTACTCCTGAGAAGAAAATTGTGTATCATGAGAATGGTTTACTCACCTGTTTAGGCCACAGCTATTTATTCAGTGTGAGCCAAATGCAAGGTGATATGCAAGCACTTTGGATGTCGTTTCATGAAAATGAGGCATGTAGTGAGGACAGAAAACAAGCTGCAGAATGTTCCGTATGTCCCGTGAGTATGTGGCAGTACATGTGAATGGGTATCCCCGATGGGAGCCACCATTGGGCACACGGTGCTATCAGTGGAGGCTTCCAGAAGAAGAGGGGTTTGAACTCTGCCTTGCAGGCTAAGAGGATTTGGACCAGGAGGGAAGGCATTCCCAGTAGCTTAGAGTATTTGACTAAGCTTTTGTGCAACATCTGTCATTCTGCCCAGATGTGCCGGCTATCATTTGAGTCACTGATGACTCTATTTTCTTGCCATCGCAGTGGTCTCTGCTTCTTGGCTCCACATTTAGGGCATGTATTTTCATGCTGTACCAGAACTCTGGGAAGCGAGGAAGGACACCAATGAAACTAAAGCCCTGTTGGTCTAAACTAAGCTGAGGGAGGCGGTGTATTATGTTAACACTATGCCTGTCTGTTTGAGTGTATTTTTTAAAGTGTGACTTCACATTCTCTCCAAAAGCCTTTTGTAGCCCATCAAGAGAGTAAGATGATGGCTGAGAAGTTATTCTTTATAAATTAAAAGGTGCCTGGATGGCTCAGTCGGTTAAGCATCCAACTCCTGATTTTGGCTCATGTTTGGTGGGATAGAGCCCCACATTGGGCTCTGCACTGACAGCGTGGAGCCTGCTTGGGATTCTCTCTTTCCCTCTCTCTCTCTGCCCCTACCCAGCCCGCATGCATGCTCTCTCTCTCTCTCTCTCTCTCTAAATAAATATTAAAAAAAAAATACAGGTACTATCAGTTTTGACTTCAAAGGGCAGAGAATCAAGGTTAGAGCAAGGAGAAATCTCTCCCTCCTGATATTAGGGGAAACTTTAGAAATAAGACCCTGGGGCACCTGGGTGACTCAGCCTGTTAAGCATCCAATTCTTGGTTTCAGCTTGGGTCATGATCTCACGGTTTGTGGGTTCGAGCCCTGTGTCGGCCTCTGCCTCTCTCTCTCCCTCTCTCTCTTCCCATTCCCTGCTTGCACGCTGTCTCTCAAAATAAGTAAATAGACATTAAAAACATAAAAAATAAAATAACAGCCTAGTTGCCTGCCTGATACCTAGATGGCCAGAAACTTCTCTGGAGGCTGGTCTAGCAAACCAAAGAAAAACAATATAAGCAATGACAGTTGTGGTTAACCACCCCCTTTCCCACCGGCGCCCCTCCCCCAACACTCCCACACCCACTCAGTCTTCACACTAGCCTGCTGTGCACGTAGCTTCCTTTGATGGTGGCGAATGTGCTATTGGGTGTCATTTTATATTACAGTTGTAATAACCACATGACATTTTAGTCTTTAGCTCTTAGTCACAGACTTCTAGAATATCTGAGCTGGAAGGAACCTTAATTATAAGCCCCTCATTTTAAAAATGGGGAACTGAGAACGCAGATTGCCCGAGACTCGTCCAAGTTTCTCATCACCCAGTTCGTGATTTTCTTCAGTATCTGAGAAAATAGCAACGCTACCACTTACCGAGGCCCTGTGCGAAGTGCTTTATTCTTTTAACAGCTGTATGAAGGAAGTGTTGTTATCATTCCTCCTTTAAGGTCAGAGGGGTCGAGGAATATGGTCCCAGTCAGATGTTAATAGGTGGTGGTGCAGAGATTTGAACGGAGAATGCAGTGGGTGACTGTAGAGAACCGGCTCTTAACGGGTAGGCTGTGCTTGCACCGTGTTTCCCAAGTTAGATCTTCTCTCTGCTCTCACATCTTCGCCTGGTTCTACCCCTCACTCCTCTCCCCTGTCCCACCGGGACCGTCCTCTCTCCTATAGTATGAAGGTAGGATTCTGACCGCGGCCACCATGACGACTCAGGAGCCCGGCCTCCTTCCTTTGGAGCATTTTCAATGGTTCAGAAGCCTTATCCTTATCCTGGGGACTTAAAGGGGCTGAGATCATATCATTGATTCCAGGAATCCTTGGCTGGTTAGGGCAGCAGAGGGCATAATCCTGTCCCTTCTTACATTAGCTTAGGAGAGACTGAGCAAAACAGAGTAGAGAGAGAGCAGATGGAGGGCTCTGTGAATCCCATCCGCATCTCAAGCAGGGGTCAGCCGTGTCATCTTTATCATCAAAGGGTATGTTTCTAATACGGATGGCCCAGGATATACCAGTACAGATGTGGTGGCAAGCTAGCTGAGGGGCTCCCGCCTGAGGTCTCTATGCATCTGTGTCTTACTCTTATGCATCTGTGTCTCTGCCTTTCACTCTTCTTTTTCTGTTTTCCTCCCCCACGTCCTATACCAACAGCCTGAAGGATATGGCTTAGGCCAGTAAAGCTACCATCACTGCCCTCTGGCTTATGTGAATTTTTACATAATAGTGAAGGGATCTGCAGACTCTAGAATACAGCTGCTTTTGAATCTCTCCTAGAGGTTCTGTGCTGTGCCAGAGGCTTCCTCCTCCATGGGGGCTTATTTTTCAAGTTTGAGCAGAAAATATTCCAAGGGACACTGGCCATCTAAGTGGTCAGCCTGCACGCCAACTTTGATGATGCAGGCTGGAGTGGGGTCCGAGGGATTCTCTGGTCCTTCTTTACAAGGGAGAGACTGGTACCTTCACCTCACTCCAAGGACAGCAGACTTAACAACAGCTTTGGAGCCCACCAAATGGGAGGCAGGGTTCTAGACCCTTCTGGGGTTTTATGAGAGAAATTAATCACTATAGAGGGGATCTTTGGGGCATGTGCATATTTTGCATTGCTTTTTAAGGATGCAGGATCATAATTTTACAGTTCAAGAGCACTGACAAGAATGGATGATTTTGAGTCCCTTCATTAACCTTGCATTAGTAAAGAGAAAGAAAGATGGAAAAACGTCGTATCAGAAGAACAGCACTGAGAGAACAGTCACGTTGCCAGGGACACTGAGCCGGAATTGTTATTGGGGTCTTCCCAGAGTGCAACATTTAAAAAAATTTTTTTTAACGTTTATTTATTATTGAGAGATAGAGAGACACGGAGCATGAGCAGGGGAGGGACCGAGAGGAGAGACACAGAATCCGAAGCAGGCTCCAGGCTCTGAGCTGTCAGCACAGAGCCCAATGTGGGGCTCGAACTCAGAAACTGCAAGATCATGACCTGAGCCGAAGTCAGACGCTTAACCGATGGAGCCACCCAGGTGCCCCTGGATCACAACATTTTTAACGGTCAAGGGTTTCGGCCCTACCAGGTTTTGTCTATCTTTCTTTCTTTCTTTCTTTCTTTCTTTCTTTCTGCCTCTTAGAAGCCACTTCTCCCAAGAAACAGTTCCCACTTAAAAAAGAAATCAACTCTGTGTGTCAGCCCTATGTATCATGGGAGACACAGAGCTATTATCTGTAAAATGTTTTAAAAATAAATTTTAACATTCATGGACTACGAAAATGATATTCCCCAGGTTTACCTAAAAGGAAACCCAATCCCGTTGGTGTGAAACAACATGTGGAGGCTGTTAATAAAAATGTTGAGCTGTAGGAAATAGAAATGTGGAAGATAGTGGAAGCTTGGGTGCTTCTGAACTAGGAAGTAGTCTTAGGCAGGAGGCAGCAGCTAGGGACAGTCTGGGCCTGGGAAGAAGGTGAGTTTTAGGGCCAGTTGATAACTGTGATTAGTTAGCACTCTGCTTTTACAGAAGAGGATGATTATCACTGCAACTTTCAGGGGAGCACGGTGTGACTAAACTGAGGGACACACCATCTTTGCCTGTGATGGACCGACACATGTTGTTTTCGTGTGGTTTCAGGACGGAGGCCATTTGCCGAAAAGATCACCTGCCTTTTACAGCTTACCCTTTTGGGTAATTCACTTAAAGCAGACCCATTCTCTGGGGTTTTACAACTAATATTTTAGGACCATCAGTTCTATGGCTTATTGGGTCTGATGTAGAAATGCGTGGCCCAGAAGCGATGCCCAAAGGGGTAGAGAGGTGGACTTTTCTTAGAGCAATAATCATCTGTCTGGAGATTTTTCATTTACTGAGTCCCTTAAGTTTTTTTTTTTTTTTTTTTTTTTTTTTAAGTTTTGGTAAGACCACTGAACACGATATCTACCCTATTAACAAGGTTTTAAGTGGACAATAAGTGTTGTTAACTATAAGCACTATTGCCTTCCGAACTTACTCATCTTGCGTAATTGAAGCCCTATACCTACTGAACAGCATCTGTGATCCCATCCCCCAGCCCCTGACACCCACCATTCTACTCTGTCTTTACGAGTTTGACTGTTGTAGGAACCTCATACCAGTGGACTCATACAGTATTTCTCATTCTGTGTCTGGGTTATTCCAGTCAGCATAATTATTTCACTCACCAGGCTTATCCATGCTGTCACATATGGCAGAATTTGCTTCTTTTTAAAGGTCAAATGTTATTCCCTTGTGTGTGCGTGTGTGTGCGCCGCCTTCTCTTTATCCATTCATCTGTCCGTGGACATGGAGGTTGGTTGATCCCACGTCTTGGCTGTTGGGAACAATTCAGTTTTCCTTCTCTGCTGCTCACCTCATTCTGTGGATGAGAGAAGGAGAGAAGGAGGAGGGACATTCAGGATCTTGGTCGTGATCAGGGAGTGTATCATGGATTAGGCAGTTAAATGGAAGACTGAAGCCTAAAAACAGAGGTCTTCTGAACTCCTGCCCTTCTCTCCTGCAGCAGACTGCCATTAACAATGCAAATCACATGGCCCCTGCGCAAGGATGAAACAATGCAAATCAAGCATTAGGGATGATCTCCCAGTCCACAGATCTGTCCTGCCTTCTACCACAGTCCTTGAAAATCTTTACCTTCAGAAACCTTTAGAAAGTCTTACCTGTAACCTACACCTTTTTATGACTAGGTTAAAATACAGATGTTCTAGAATAGGACCACACCATCTTATCAGTCATTTGAACATCAGTGTAAATGAAATTTATGAAAGCTTTACATGGCACTGACTGTCATTGGAGGGGACGAGAGAATATAGGGCCCTGCACATCCCAGGGCAGAACGGAGCCCCACATGAGGAGGTTGTAGACAGACAGGTCTGGGGAATTCAGGTTTCTCTATAGGGTGCCCTGAATGCCATTATCATTACATTCTACCCAGACTAACAATGCTGAAATCTAGGATATTTTGAGGTTCTTTGTGTGCTGATATCAATTCACAAGGCAGCTGTATGCTTCAGAGAACCTATCATACAACCAGGACATTACTAAATAATCAAATACAATATTATTGATCATTACCCATGTTCTATGGGCTTATTACATCCATTGATACCCACTTCTTTGAAAAAAGGTGTCAAGTCAGTCTGTATTGTTGTGTTTTACGAATAGCTGATTTGGGGCCGTAGTAGTGGTGGGAAAAATAACAATAGTATTTTACATGCCACTTCCTTTAGGAGGCTTTCATGGATCCTTCAAATCAGGCTATGCGTGCCACTGTCTGTGTGCCTCAGTAGTATCTTGTTGTACTTCCCCCAATTAGCAGTTAGCATGCTATTTGGTATTTTCCTGTTTGCTTATTTGTCTCTTTCAGTATCTTTCTCAAATAGGATCCCTCAAATGGACCATGGAACAAAAACATGACATGAGTGACTATTTTCTCAGTTCTCCCAAGGATGGTACGTAACTGGTACGATTGTGGATGAACAGGAGAGATATTAATTCATGATAATTCACAGATGCTCTAGATCAGGGGTTGGCAACTTTCTGCCCCAAAGGTCCAGAAAGTAAGTGTTTTTTGGCTTTGTAGGCTATACAGTCTCTGTCAAAACAACTCAATTCTGCTGTTGTCGCACAAAAGCAACCAGAGACAATACAAGTGAATGAATGAATGAATGAATGAATAAATGCCGTGTTCCAAAAAAAGTTTTATTTACAAAAACAGGCATTGGCTGGGATTTGGTCCCAGAGGCGGTCCCAGAGGCTGCAGTTTGCTGACCCTGTGGCTTGGGGCATGAGGCTTTATTTCTCTTTCAGAACCTTTGAGGAAGTATTAGACCGACCGTGAGCCTGGTGAGGGCAGAGAGTCTGGCTCACTCACTGCCTGTTCCTTGGTAGCTGGCCTGTCTTTGTATATAGTAGGTGCTCGAGAAATGTTCACATTCATTCATCCATTCATTCATCAAGTATTTATTAAATGCCTGCCATATTCCAAGCATCTAGGAGCTTGTGATGCCTCAGTACAGAAAACAAAGATCCCTGTTCTCATGGGGCTTACATGTTGGCAAGGGAAAGCAGATAATAAACAAGAAGCAAAGTAAATATTAATGATGCAGGATGTGCTAAGATCATACGGGCTATGGAAAAAGAAATAATACCAAGCAGGGTAAGGGACATTGGAATGCTCCCAGGTGATGTGGGGGTGGCAGGTTGCAGTATGATTTAGTCAATACTTTATTATTTATTTATTTATTTATTTATTTATTTTTATTAAAAAAATTTTTTTTTTTTAACATTTATTTATTTTTGAGACAGAGAGAGACAGAGCATGAACGGGGGGGGGGAGGGCCAGAGAGAGAGGGAGACACAGAATCTGAAGCAGGCTCCAGGCTCTGAGCTGTCAGCACAGAGCCTGATGCGGGGCTCGAACTCACAGACCGTGAGATCGTGACCTGAGCGAAGTCGGACGCTCAACTGACTGAGCCACCCAGGCGCCCCTATTTATTTATTTTTAAAAGTTTATTCATTTATTTTGAGGGGGAGGGGCATGGGGAAAGGGAGAGAAACAGAATCCCAAACAGGCCCCATGCCCAGCACAGAGCCCGATGGGGGGCTTGACAGGGGGCTTGATGGGGGACTCCACGCAGGGCTCGATGACTGCCTCGATCCCCTAACCACAAGATCATGACCTGAGCCAGTATCAAGAGTCAGATGCCCAACTGACTGAGCCACCCAGGCGCCCTTGATTTAGTCAATATTTTAGATAGTGAGCATTGGCCTCACTGGGAGGGTGGGACTTGAGCTGAGTTGAAGCAAGTCATGGGGTTGGCCAGGTAGCTTCCTGAAATGGCCATTTGTCCTCCCTCTCACATCTTTGTGGGTCATTCTTCTCTGTGTCCCAAGGTACCACGGCAGGTGAGGCCTGGGGTTTGGGGAGGCCTGGATTCCAACATGACTCTGATGATCACCCTGTGGTCTCTTCCCACTCTGCCGAGTAAGGAGCAACCCTGGGCCTGCCAATCCCTGCCTTCTGAGAACTCTGATTTCACTTCAAGCCTGTACTTCCTGAGATCCAGCATGGATCCATCCAGGGTGGTCTTAGCGTCTCAGAAAAATCTTCCTGAAGGCAGGGACCATGTCGTACTTTTCATGTGTACCATATGGCACGTGGCACAGTGTGGGTTGTGCCTTTGAGGCTGAGTCATTTGAATTGGTTCAAAGGTACACAGTTTAGGCTGTTTGGGTTGGAAGTCCAGCCCGATGACATTCGTTGTACTCTGACACTCAGTTCCATGTCCATAGTTGAACTTGTTTTGCATAATGATCGCAATCTAGAAAGGCAGCGTGTTCCTCTGTGTGCACGTGTGGTTTCCTGGGTTGAACAGCCAGAGTGTTTGGACACGGGCAAATGTCTGGAGGACAAGAGCTGGCCTTCTGGTGCAGTTCGGGAGTCAGGCAAGCCAGGGTGGTGATGAGCTGCCCAGGTCTGGGGCAGTAGGACTTTTGGTCTTGGCTTCTAGCACCACGAGATAATCCCTGAGCCCGAGTATTGTGGTGGATGGTGTCGTGCACAGACCCCCCAACTCCAGGCCTGAAACCTTTATTCCCCAACCGCTGGGACTGTAGACGCCGGGCTGCCTTCAGTCACAGCAGACCTTCCTGCTCCGCCTGCTACTCTCAGCTGAAGAGAGCCTTCTTGCCCAAGGTCCCAACCTTCCCAGGGAATTGGAACGACCAGCTTCTGGGGAGTAAAACGGCCCTGCCCCTCCCCCCAGTTGGGGCCAACTCTGTAAGGCCATCTTACAGAGGACCTTGCACAGGTCGCCTTAGGGTCGGCTGAGGCCTTTAGGACTGTGTGACAGTCCCCCTCTCCCTTGCCCCACCCTGCTTCCCTCACTCCTCCTGCAGGGGTTGGTGTTGAGAGTGGTCCCCAGGAGACCTCCTGCATACAAAAATTCATCTCAGAGTCTGTTTCCCAGAAACCCAACCTGTGACGCTAGGCCAGGCCAGCCCCTGGTGGAAACAGTAGCTTGCGGTGTGGGCAGATCCCTCGGAGCCACAGGGACAGACGTGAGTGCATCACTCTGTGTGGCCCATCACCTCTGTGGGGTGGTTTGGGTCTCTGGCAAGGCTGTCTGCCATATCTGTCATCACTGGAGATTTGTATCTTTGAGTTACATGTTGTCCTTCTTCCAGTGGCCTCTCCTTTGGCTCTCTGCATTCTTCGGGGACTGTCACCTCAAGATGAATGAATATGTCAAAGCGATTTAGTCCCTGAGAAGGGCAATCAGTCTAAAGCAGCTGTGAGACACGTGAGGTGGTGCAGTTTGGGGCTAAGGGCCTAGAATTTGGATCCGGACTGCTTGGGTTTGCATTTCAGCTCCCTTACATGTTAGCTTTGGTGACCACAGGCAAGCCACTTAACCTCTCTTCATCGTCTGCAAAATGGTGACCACCTCACAGGGTTGTTTTGCAGATTGAGTGAAGTAGTGCCTTGAGGGCAATTTCAGGGGCGCCTGGCACTTCCCTGTGTAACTGTCGGCTCTTAGAACATTAATAAGAGACAGGCGCTCGGAGGGGATGGCAGGTGGCACAGAAGTAAAGTGTTGGGGGGGCGCCACGGTGAAAAGAGCTCTTAGAACGTGACTGTTTGGTGTATTTTGTCCGAAGATGCATGTGGGAATAGATGGGGAGGGCCGGCCAGCCCCTTATGCTGAGGAGCATGGAAACAAGGACCAAAGACGCTACTCACAAAGGCCAGGGCTTGGATTCTAGAGCTGGGCTGGGGGGTGGGGGTGGGAAGGGAGCCAACGCTAATTGGGCACCTACTGGGTGCTAGGTGATGTGTCAAGTCCTACCGTATGTTGTGCCATTCATTCCTTACCATATCCGTTTGACATGTGTTTTCATCCCCGCTTCACAGATGGGAAAACTGAGGTTGGGAGACATTAAGTTGCTTGTGAAAGGTCAGAGCTGTTCTGTGACAGGCGGGATTGGAAGGCAGGTCTGTGTGACAGCAGGGCCTGTGTTCTTGTGGCTAGATCACGCTGCCTGAAGCATTTTGACAGCACTAAAGTGCTGTTGTGGGCCAGGGCCAGAGGGGCGTGGGAATAAATCAGTTGCTCTCAGACACATCAGTCTGTTGGGCAAATCAGACAGAGAAGCCACCTCCTCCAGGAAGCTTTCCCTGAGTGCCCTGGAGTCTGCCCCTTGCTCCGACTTCTCTGTTGAGGCTCCTCTCCCTTTCTACCTGGTGTTGTGGCAACTAGGGGAGCTGTTCTCACTCCCATTGGAGTCAAGTTTCTAGGGAATGAAAGGGCTGAACCTCTTCCCCTCCATAGCCCTGCATGTTGCCTTTCCTTGAGCATCCTCCAGTAGGTGTTCAGGAAGCTTTGTGGAAGGCATGAACAGATACGAACACTGGACAACGGTAATAAGTGACCTGCAGCTTCAGGTGCTTTAAAAATCCGGTGGAGATAAAGTTCATTTTGGCGAAGGGTGGTCACGAGGGGCTTCGCTGAGGAGGAGAGGCCCAGACCCAGAGGTTGGAGAACAGGAGAAAAGGGGTCAGGTAGGGCAGCGGGCAGAGGGGCACGATCTGTAGGGGAGCCGCTGCCTTTGGGAGCGGCGGGATCCCCAGTCCCGTGTACCTCTCCTCCTGGGTGCGGTCAGGCCCAAACCTGGTGGCCAGTGTCTCTCGCGCGGCACAGGGGACTGGATGGTTCCCCCAGGGGAGTGTGGATATGCCAGCCTTGCCAACTTGAGACCAAATGTTCTTCCTACACAGCTGTCTTCAAAATGAAATCCTTAAGGGAGGCGGGTGAGCAAGCGGGCATGAATTACCCCCGGCCCACGTCTTGGCTCGCTGACAGCCTGCCTACTTGCTTGAGCTTTCTCTCAGTTTTTAGATAAATCAGGAACTCCCAACGCTCCCCATGGAACCATCCCCCCTCCCTGCCCTGCCTTGAGCCAGGCAGAGTCAAGCCCTGCCAGCCATGGGACCCTCCGCACTCTTCCTCGGCACACTCGTACGCACGTTACCTGTCCACCCTTCACACGGCCGGCCCAGGAGGCGGGGCACGAGGCAGTGTGTCCATCGACTTGGCTGGGGACTGAGGTCCGAAGTGGGGGCCGATTCGTCCAAGGCTGTGGCTCCCCCGCCCAGCTGCCTCACAAAGTCATACTGGTTCTCCTCTGACTTCTCAGCGCCTTTTCTGCTCTTTCACGGGGTCTCCCCTTTCATCCCTCACGTGTACATATTCTCCAGCATTTGCCATCGTGAACCCCCTCTCCTCTGGAGCCATGAGATGTAGGCAGTCAAGGTTAGAAGAGTCAAGTCCAGCCAGGTGCCCTATGCTGACTCTGCCCGCCATCCCCTCTTGAAGGTTCTCTGTGTTCTGCTCGGAGAACCCCCTCCGCCCCCAGTGCTTCCTCTCCTCGCTCCGGGTCTTGAGGCTTGCCCCATCTGCTAAGCGGTTTGTATTTCCAAAGCTCCTTGGGTATCTCAATCTGGACATTACCCTAGCGTCCCAGCTCAGCAGGCCCAGGAGAACACTTACTATCCCTCCCCTCGACTTGGCTTCCCTTCCTGAAGATGACAGCATGGCCATTCTTCCGGCCTCGTTGACTTGTGTGTCATTCCCCCACCTTGTCCTCCTGGTGTTTCCTGACAGCCTCTTGAACCAAGATCCTGCCTTCTCTCCTCAGGCAGGTGTCTGTGACTTGTTTCCTCTGGACTGGTGTCCCTGCTCCAGTCTCTCTCACCTCCGGGCCCAGCCTACGTACAATTACCAGATGTATAGTTTTCATTACATTAATGGCACTCATTAATTAACCCAGTTTTAATTATGTTCCTGCTCAAATCTTTCAGGGTTTTTCTCTTTGCTTTGTAATTAAATAATGACTTCCTGCCTAACAACTAGAGTCTCCTGTAGTATTGACCTAGCCTTTCTGACTTAATTCCTTTACACCTGTTGATAAACTACACCTCAGCCAAAGGGTTTGTTTGCTGTTTTATTTTTTTTTTAATTTTAACTTGTTTTATTTTTTATTTTTTTAAATTTACATCCAGATTAGTTAGCATATAGTGCAACAATGATTTCAGGAGTAGATTCCTTAGTTACCTTACTCATTTAGCCTATCCCCCCTCCCACACCCCCTCCAGTAACCCTCTGTTTGTTCTCCGTATTTAAGAGTCTCTTCTGTTTTGTCCCCCTCCCTGTTTTTATATTATTTTTGTTTCCCTTCCCTTATGTTCATCTGTTTTGTCTCTTAAAGTCCTCATATGAGTGAAGTCATATGATTTTTGTCTTTCTCTGACTGACTAATTTCACTTAGCATAATACCCTCCAGTTCCATCCACGTAGTTGCACATGGCAAGATTTCATTCTTTTTGATTGCTGAGTAATACTCCATTGTATATATATACCACATCTTCTTTATCCATTCATCCATCGGTGGACATTTGGGCTCTTTCCATACTTTGGCTATTGTTGGTAGTGCTGCTATAAACACGGGGGTGCATGTGTCCCTTCGAAACAGCACACCGGTATCCCTTGGGTAAGTGCCTAGTAGTGCATTTGCTGGGTCGTAGGGTAGTTCTATTTTTAGTTTTGTGAGGAACCTCCATACTGTTTTCCAGAGTGGCTGCACCAGCTTGCATTCCCGTGTTTGCTGTTTTCTGAAGAAGATGAGTTTTTCCTTCCTCCATGCCTACCTTTGCTTCTGCCTTGCCTTCCCCTAAATGCACATCCTTCTTTTCTCCTTTGTTTGAAATCTCATTCTCAAATAACATGTCTTCTGGGGTCTTCTGATTTTCCCAACCAGATGCGTTTTCTCTTTCCTTCAAATTGCCTTTATGGTAAGCTATAGCTTATTAACTCTTATCTAACCTCAGATCCTAGCTTTGTTCCTGTTCTCCGTCAGTGTTGGCTGAACTGCACTGGATAGTAGCAAGTTGGGGAGAGCCAGCATGAGTCTCCAAGAAGGCCTAACCACTGCTGAGAAGTCTTGGTGTGTTTGGCTGTCATATGTGGTGTAAGAAATGCCTTGCCTTTGGCCTTAGAGTTACTGGAAATTAGGATTGTGCTCTTAAAGGCACAGGATTGGGAATCGTGTTTCCGAAGCCTGAAATAGATGCATTTTAACATCATGTATCTGTGTAGTTTACATGGCTCTGCCTGTAAGTGTTATTTTATGATCCCTCCAATATCTCTGAGCCATGAGGTTGCTCCTGTATTATTTGTATTAAGCAAATAGAGGGTCTGTATTTGTTCATGTGCCAGTCCAGCGATAGATGGAAATCAAGTTGGATCAGCACGCTCATGTGATGTCATCACATTGATATCTTTGTCCCTCCAGACTGCTGTCTTTTGGCTGGTCATATTCACAGACACATTTTTCCCATGTGGTGGTGGAAATGGCCACCAGCAGCTCCATGCTTAAACAACTACTACTATTTTAGAAACCCACAGAATGACAAGAGAAAGTGTCTTTACTGATAGCTTCAGCAGAAGTCACTAGGAAAGTCTTTCCTCGAGCTCATCATTGTGGCCAAGGGACAGTCTTTCCTCGAGTTCAACATTGTGGCCAAGGAGATGTAATACTCGGATTGGCTGGGTCTGGGCTTCCCTGGACAGGGAAGGAAATTTGAGCCTCAGAGAGGCTAGGTGACTTACCCAAGGTCACACACAGACTCAAGTATGTATGCATCTTCTGACCAAAGTTCGTGTTTTTTGAGTTACTGTAAGTTGTTCCTGGACAACCAGTGTCTTTTATGTCTATGTGTGAGTCATTTTTTAGTTCAAGGCAGCCCCTGGCCCACTTGCAAAGGTAGCAGATTGTATTGTTGGGGTGTCTGTTTTCCTTTCTCTGGACCCTTTTACCAGAGAACTCAGGTAATGTCCAGTTCCTTCTAATTCTTTTTTTCCCATCCTTTTCAAAAACCTGATATGGAGCTCAAAAGCAATATGCTAAGTGAATGAAACCAGACTCAAAAGGCTATATACTGTTTCATACCATGTATGTGATGTTCTTGAAAAGACAAAACTCTAGGTTTGGAAAACAGATGCCAGGAATGAGGTAGCAGTGGAGGATTGAGTACAAAGCAGCATGGGGGATTTTTTTTACATAATAGATTGTTTTATATCTTTTTTTTCATGTTTATTTTTGAGAGAGACAGACAGAGCATAACCGGGAAAGGGCAGAGCGAGAGGGAGACATAGAATCCAAAACAGGCTCCAGGCTCTGAGCTGTCAGCACAGAGCCCGACGCAGGGCTCGAACTCACGAACTACCAGATCGTGACCTGAGCCGAAGTTGGACGCTTAACCGACTGAGCCACCCAGGCGCCCCTAGATTGTTTTATATCTTGATTGTAGCGGTGTTTACAAGACTGCATATATTTGTCAAAACTCACAGAACTGTACACTAAAAAAAAGGTGAATTGTATGACGTGCAAATTATACCTTAATAAAAACAACAACAAAAAGCCCTTATCTTAGATCCCATTCAGGCCTGAGTGACAACGGGATTTGCATCTTCACGAACATCACAACTGTAGGTTGTGATGAACTAAGGGGCTTTGCGATATCCCCATAATCTCATAGGGAGAACGAGAAATCACCAAGTATTGGAATTCTTCAAGAATAATTACTCTCTTTTCCAGGGAAGTGAACAAGCCCTCCCTGAGCTCAGTGAATCACACGCTCCTTCTGCTGTTGCCATCTGACTAGAGCAGTGTAGCTGTGCCCCAGCTGCCCTCCCTTGGGCTGAGTCCGTCCGGTGGACGCTTCCAGGGAGCTGGGGAGTCTGGGATTGGTGCAGAGGGCTGAGGGCGGGGCATGGGTGACAGGGCTGGTGTGTTGGGAGGACATGGGAGAATAGGACTGTTCCCAGTATTTAGCATTCACCCCTCCCCCCCTTACTTGGCCACCCCTGCCACCCCGTGCTGTTCTTTAGGACCCACTCAGGTGCCCACGTCACCCACCCTACCACAAGCATTCCTCATACAGTACTCTCTGTCCTTGGCTCCCAGCGTCTCCCAGGGGACTATCTTTTCTGTCCTGTCATATGCCAGTCTCTGTATTCCCTGTGTCTCCCCGGTCCCGTCTGGTTCAACCAGCTGCAATCTGGGCCTTTTGCTTTTTCATTCCTGTCTGATTATTCACGTCTGCACCCACAAATGCTTTGATTTCTCCTCGGCCCACCTTGATTCTACCTGGTCTCATCTCAGACCACAGCTGTTCAAAGCTGTGGCATCGCGATAAGATACTGCATGCACATGTACAAATCGCATAGTGCTTTCTGACATGTTAGCGGTCTTCTGTTCAATGTCTCTGCTGACAGGGAAATAACAAATCCATCCAGTTGTAGGTATCGATTGCATTTTCTGATTGAAAACATCTGATTAAAAATATGCATAAGCTGCAAGCATTTTTACTTTTTCTGAAACAACTCTCTTAACCACCCCCGCCCCCAAATGTTGCTCACCAATTACTAAAACTAAAATAAGGAAAACTCTGGTGGTAGACTTGAGGCTTTAGGAAGTGGGTCACGGCAACCCCAAATGGGGTCACGTCTATCTGTGCCTGTAAAGGAGTCACCAGATACGGAAATAGGCTGTGCTGAGCTATAGGTAGGATCTGGGGTCAGGGGAGACTGTTCCATTTCAGCAACTAGGAGTTTTTTGAGGAGTTAGAAAATCAGATTGAACAACATGCCCTGGAAACAAGTTAGAGATGAGACTCCAATTGTAATAAAGCTCACAGGAAACATTTCCTGGAGGTTGTTTATAGTTGTGTATGCAGTCTGACACTTTCTGGCCTTAAGTTGCACAGAAACAATCAGTGGTGATCAGGGAGTGAGACAGTGTCTTGAGCCCTTTGGGGATGAATATCAGGGCCTGGCTTTGGCAGGGAGAGAGAGAGCAAGGGGTCCTCCGGGGGAGCCAGCACTGCCTGGGTGGAACGCGGCCTGTTCTGCTCTGACAGGCCCCAGCCGGGGTCCACCGATCGGCTCGGAGATCTTGCCAGCCCAGCCCGGCAGATGGGCATGCACACGTTTTGGGCCCGTGCCCGGGCTGGATGGCATTGCTGACAGGCTGCGGGCTGTGGTCTCGAAGGGCAGGTTCAGGAGGGAGCTCGGTGCTAATACGGCCTGTGCTGGATTCCCCGGGAAGGCTGCCAACCCCACCGCCAGTGCGGCCAGGAGCGCAACAGGGTTCGGCTGCTCCAGCACAGTCCTCTCAGTTGGGCTTTGGGGAGGCCAGAGACGGGAGGGTCTCGCAGCTACTCCTCTGTAATGCTCGGCCTCTGACAGCCCGGAGTGAGCGCCCTGTGCCTCAGCAATGTTGGAATGACAGGCCACGGCGAGGCACGGGTGGACTTGTGGGGCCTGCTTCCAGGTGCCCCCCACCTACTCTTGGGGTTGGAAACTGGCCTCCTTCTCGAACAGGTGAGCCCTAAATCACCTGTCGGAGCTGTGCCGCTGATGGACCTGGGCGCACCTCTGGGCCTGCCTCCTTGAAGGGATTACAGACTCAGGCTGGAGGGGGTCTGAGGGATCGAAAGGGGACTGCCAGCTGGCAGCTGGGGACACAGCCAGGGCTCTCCTGCTCTCGAAGAGACAGCCTTAAATTATCCATGCAATGAAGCACAGGACAATAGCTTGAAAAGACTTTTTTTTTTTTTTCCTTCTTATTAACACTGGCCAGGTTAAAACTTTAAGAGTTGGGATAAAGAGTCAGCCAAAGGCGAAATGGTGGAGGCCTTTCTCCTCTCCTGCTGTTTCCTACCCTCACAGACAGGTCCAGGAACCTTCCAGGCTAGACGGATGCTTTTCTGCCTTTGAAGCTGCTCTGGAGAAAGGAACCGGGAGAAGCTGATGTCGGAAGTTAGCTCATCCCTTCCCACTGAGCCAACTCTGGTTTATCTTTCAGATCCCGCCCTGCCTGGCTACATCTGTGTACATTTACTTATTCCTCACATCCGTATTGTGGGTGTGGGTATTCCCCCCCACCCCGCCCCCACTGCTTCTTTTCAAAACCTTGCCCCAAGCATGAGCTTTCTTCGATTCTGTTCAGTCCAAATAGTTTGAGCCAACACACCCACATGAGCAGACTCTACAGAGAGCTTGATTCCGGCCCCGGTCCCCTACAGATGTTCTCTCAGCCTCTGGGCCATCAAAATAGGAAGCTGGCCTGGCCAGAGAGGGCCCGAGTGCCAGAATGACCTCATCACTGGGCCCCGGTGAAGAGTGCGGAGACCTGAACGTACAGGAAGAAGCCTGACCCCTAGAAGCCAAGAGGACTGTGGCTTTGGCTGTTGTTTTTCTTTAGATAGTGCATCTAAAAAATGACGTGTGGGAAAGAGGCAGGTGGCTCTGGGTTCAAATCCTGAGCCACCACAAGCTGGGTAACTTTAGGTAACTCGCTTCATGTTTCAAGCTTAGTTCCCTCATCTGTCAAGTGGGAATAATAATACCAGCCGTGTTGTTTGATATGAGAAATAATGGAGACAATACGTGTAGAAACACAGCTCAGGATGGGTAATGGAAGGGGCTCTCCATCAACGGTAGTGATTGTTATTAATACTGTCTATCAGCTAGGCAGTCTGAAGTTTTGCTTTCCAAAAAATTTCTGACACCAGGCAATATGTTCTCCTCAATTCTGGGCACACAGTAGAATCACATAGAGTGGTTTAAAAAAGGCACTTGCCTGGCTTTTCAGTTGTGGCAATTCTGACTCGTGAGTCTCCTGTGGTGCCCTAGGTTCTGTAATTTTTGGAGTCCTCCAGGTGATTCTGATGTGCCTTCTGCTCGAACCCAGAGGAATTCATTGCCCTGAGTAGAATTTTAAACATTACTGTGGAGTGTGGGGTGTGGTGTGGGATTGCCGAGGGAAGGCTTGCAGGGCAAGGAGGGCTGCTTTCTCAGGACCCTGAGATGAGTCACCTCTTACACTCGTCCTTGTCTGTTAGTGGGGGTCCCGGAAACCACTGCATTCTTCCTGCAGCAGATGGTGGTGGACGTGGGGAGCCCCGGTACACAGATGCCCCAGTCTCACTGTGCTCTGACAGGCCAACCACACCTCTCCCTCCAGCGGTCCTGGAACTTGTGCCTAGAATCGTGGCTTGCTTTCCTATTCGCTCTGGTGAGTCTCTCTTTTTCATCTCTGCTAAACAATCCTTCTTTCCCACTGCCCCGTCCGCAATGCACACTCTGCCCCGGGGAGATCTGACCTCTGGATTTCAGAGGAAGTTCTCTAATTTAAGCTGCGAGATGTGGGGGCGCCTGGGTGGCTCAGTCAGTTAAGCGTCTGACTTTGGCTTGGATCATGATCTCACAGTTTGTGAGTTCAAGCCCCATGTCAGGCTCTGTGCTGACAGCTCTGAACCTGGAGCCTGCTTTGGATTCTGTGTCTCCCTCTCTCTCTGCCCCTCCCCTGCTCATTGTCTCTCTCTTAAAAATAAATAAACATTAAAAAAATTAAAAAAAACAAATGAACTGCAATTTATGAACATTTTGCTTTTTTGTGTTTATGGTCTGTACGGATAACTGCCCCCAAATGGAAGTGGGTATGGTATTAAACAAAATTCCAGCTTCCCTTAATAATCTCAGGCAATTTTGTTTCTGGTGGTTAATGGGGTACCTGGGAAGGAGAGTGGGCTCTGACCAGCCTTCTCAGTTTGTCTCCCAGGAAGAGCACAGATGGGGACCTGCCGCTTACCGTGTCCCCATTATCTGAACAGTGTGAGACAGGGAAGCCAGAGCAGCACCGGGGTTCTTTCTGAGAATCAGAGTTCCAGTTTCTGGATTTCAGGGTTTTTTTTTTCTTTTTTTTCTTTTCTTAGCATCCAGTTCTTTCCTGCCTTGTCTTAACTTCATCCTCAGTCACTGTGCTAACTTAAATGGGTGGCCTAAGAGGTCATTATAGGTGAAGTCACAAGCTTATGGACTTTTACCATACTAGATGTCCTTCCCTTTCGTAAATGAAGATGTCGATTATCAAGTGCCTGTACGCGATAGCAAAAAGAAGCCACGCAGCGGAACTGAAGGAAATTAGGCAGCAATCCTAAGTACGCTTGTCTCTCCTCTCTGAGAATTTCTCTTTCCTTCCTCTCCCTTCTGTTTATATTGGGAGGGAAAGCTACCAGCCACCTCCAGTTCCACGGCTTCAGACACTTCCTATATTGCCAGTTGTTAAATTTCTCCTTCTGTCTGAACTTCTCCTCTAAGACTTCTGTATCCACCTGCCTGGGTGTCCCATGGATTGTCACACTTCAGATGTCCGGACCTGAGCTCCTGGTCTTCCTGCCCAGATCTGCTCCTTGTGGACCCTTTCTCATCCTCAGCATCCAGAAGAGTGAGTACCGGCACATAGTCGGTGCTTGATAAATATTTGTAGAATGAAGAATAAGAAAATGAAGAGTTCACACCTTTATGCTTTGAGTCAAGAGTGGGTGCCTTCCCTACTTGATGGCTAATGAGATGTGTGTTGCTTCCTGACCGCAGTTTCTACCCCACTAAAATGTGGGTATGACTGAATCTGTGGCAGACGGTGTCGGGACGTAATGAAAGAATGGCTCTATATTGTCGCAAGGCTTCGTGTTGCGTGCCTTTCCCAGAGCATTCAGCGTCCCCCTTGTGCCTGCTGCATCATGTGGGCATTTTATGCAGCTTTTATTCAAGACTGCTTTACACATCTCTATCCTGTCTGCCCAAAGGATTTCTCCACACACCCCTTTTCTCTAAGGAGGCAGACTTCCTCACTGTCTCAGGGCCATGTCCTCACATTCCTGCTTCTAGGTCTCCTCTCCTGGTCCCAGGCCTGGAACGCTGTCCTCTATGTCCTCAGCCCTTCCAGACTCTTCCTATCTTTCAGGGCCTCAGTCCCATCCTCCCCCAGAGTACCCCCCGCCCTCCGCCCCTCTGCAGCTGCACCAATTACTTGGTGCTCTCATTTCTCCAGGACTTACCCACATTGGTTGCACCCTGCCTCCCCCGAATGTTTTCATGTCATTTCATCAGAGATTGTCACCACCTGAGGCCAGGGCTTTTGTTTCTCATTCTCTTTCATCCTGTAGTACATATAGCATGAAATAACTGTGTTTTTCAAATTTTCAGATTAAAAACAATGGCCGGAATGTCTTCTTTGGAAAAGTGTCTATTCATGTCTTCTGCCTATTTCTTCACTGGATTATTTGTTTTTCAGGCGTGGAGTTTGGTGAGTTCTTTATAGATGCATAGGGGCACATGTGCCCCAATGTTTATAGCAGCACTTTCAACAATAGCCAAATTATAGAAAGAGCCTAAATGTCCATCAACTGATGAATGGATAAAGAAGATGTGGTTTACATATGCAATGGAATACTACTTAGTAATGAGAAAGAATGAAATCTGGCCATTTGCAGCAACATGGATGGAACTGGAGGGTATTATGCTGAGTGGAATAAGTCAGGCAGAGAAAGACAGATACATGTTTTCACTCATATATGGATCTTGAGAAACTTAACAGAAGACCATGGGGGAGGGGAAGGGGAAAAAATGTTACAGAGAGGGAGGGAGGCAAACCATAAGAGATGCTTAAGGACTGAGAACAAACTGAGGGTTGATGGGGGATGGGGGAGAGAGGATAGTGGGTGATGGGCATGGAGGAGAGCACTTGTTGGGATGAGCACTGGGTGTTGTATGGAAACCAATTTGACAATACATTATACTTAAAAAAAAAGAAAGAAAAAATGGCGGGGAAATACATGTAAAGTAACATTTACCATCTTAACCATTTTTACAAGTCAAGTTCAGTGGTATTAAATACATTGTTGTACAACCATCACCACCATCCACACACCTCCATGATTCTTTTCGTCTTATAAAATTGAGATACTATACCCATTAAACAATAACCCCCATTCTCCCCCTCTGCCAGCCCCTGGCAACCACCACTCTACTTTCTGTCTCTACGAATGTGACTACTCTAGGAACCTCAGATACATGGAATCGTATAGTATTTGTTTTTCTGTAATTGGCTTATTTCACTTAGCATAATGTCCTTAAAGGTCCATCCATGTTGTAGCCTGTGTCAGAATTTCCTTCCTTTTTAAGGCTGAATAATATTCCATTCTAGGTGTGTGTGTGTGTGTGTGTGTGTGTGTGTGTGTGTGTATTTAGTTTATCCATTCACCCAAGGACACTTGGGTTGCTTCTACCTTTTGGCTATCGTGAATAATGCTGCTGTGACCAGGGGTGTGCAAATATTTCTTGGAGACCCTGCTTCCAGTTCTTTTGTGTATATTTCCAGAAGCAGAATTGCTGGATAATGTAGTCATTCGTTGTTTAACTTTTTGAGGAACCACCATACTGTTTTCCATAGCGGCTACTCCGTTTTCCTACACAGTGCAGGAGAATTCCAGTTTCTCCACATGTTCGCTAGTACTTGCTTTTGTTTTTGTTAGCAGCCTTCATTTGCATTTCCCTAATGGTTAATGATATTGAGCATCTTTTCATAGTTATTGGCCATTTGTATAGCTTCTTTGGAGAAATGTTTGTTTGAGTCCTTTGCCTATTTTTTAATCAGATGATGTCTTTTTTGTTGTTGTTGAGTTGTAAGAGTTCTTTATGTACACTGGATATTAACCCCTTGTCAGATACATGATTTGAAATAACTGGGTACTTTTTTTTTGATAAGGAACTCATTGCTAACCAATGACCGTACTATAGGAATCCACACTTGAAGGTCCTGAGATGCCAGCTGCCAAATAATTTGAAAGAATTAAAAAAATTTTTTTTAATGTTTATTTTATTTTTGAGAGACAGAGACAGAGTGTGAGCCGGGGAGGGCAGAGAGAGAGGGAGACACAGAATCTCAAGCAGGCTCCAGGCTCTGAGCTGTCAGCACAGAGCCTGACACGGGGCTCGAGCTCACAAACTATGAGATCATGACCTGAGCTGAAGTTAGACACTCAACCGACTAAGCCACCCAGGTGCCCCTAGAATTTTTTTGATCTATGGATATATGCCTGGTATTTTCCATCCTTGATCTCATGCAGAACTCCCAACAACCCTGGAAGGTGTGAGGTATCACTTCCATTTTACAGATGAAGAAGCTGAGGTTCAGAGAAGTCCAAAAATTTCCTCAAGGTCCTCCAGCCCAAGAAGTGGCAGAACCGGGATGGGAAGCCAAGCCCTTCTGACTCCACTCGCCTCCTGCGCCTTCAGACTGTGTGTGAGAGCGTGTGGGCAAGCTTCACACATGTGTTGCTCATCACTCTTGTTCTCTGGATTTGATTAAAAAACCCCTGTGACAGGCAAGCAGGCCACTGCCAGCACCCCTGACTCTGCAAAATATGATCCCGTTCCACCTTTGGCTCTTGGTGTGACTCAAATACCTGGTGTTTCTTTACTCAACCTGCGTCGGGAGGGCAGATACTCTGGCTTTTCAAATCTATCCTCTCTGCCGTCCTGCTTCTGGCTTGGGACTTCTCAGAGCTGCTCCCAGGCATTAATCGATTCAATTCAACAGGAAGTTTGTGTGGGATTGGGGGAAGGGAAGACAGTCCCTTTCCGAAGTAGTAGACACTACAAGGGCTAGACCAGGCAGCAAACACAACCTTAGAGCAAAGAGAGATGTTGCACCTTTGAAAGCTGAGTAAATGGCGTAGTGCAGATTGTTAAGGCTCCAGGAACGGAGAGGGAACAGATTTTACATGTTTCTTGACCCACAATGGATGTGTGTTCTGCAAAGCCCACCTGTCCAATGTCATGCTGAACCAAACATACTCAGGAAGGAAATATGCTACAAAACAAATTGTACAGTGTGGTCAGAGCCAAGAAATGCCATCTTTGGATTTTGCATTTTTCTAGCTGCCTGGGCCCGGGTTTAGTTGGGATTGAATGTCTACCACTGAGTGTCGTTGGCTTGTGGCTTGCAGTGCATGGGATGTAGTCCTGCTACAGGACACAGACCAGCTATTTGCATGAACGTGTGTCATGAATGAAGGGAAGTCGTTACGAGATGGCTCCACCAGCCTCAAAGTGGGAGCACACAGTTCCAGGTATAGAGTGGCATTCATATGATGTGAATTACATATTTTAGCACTTATAACCCACATAATGAGCACTTAAAATACTTTATGAATACAATCTCATTTATTTTGGGTAAAAATCCTGTGGAGTGTAGGTACTATTATCAGTGAGGCGAATTGAATTCTCCATAATCTTACAACTGGTGGATGATGGATTCTGCTTCGTTTCTTAAATCTTTGCTTTCAGATGCCATACTAAACCACCTCTCCGTCTCACATGCTACTGGAAGATAGGACATTGGTTGAAAAATGGAAGTCAATATAAATGCCTTTTACCTATGCCCACAGTTAGAGACAAATGTCCAGAGACATTTGTAGGGGCCATGAGTCAGCTAAAGGATGAGGACTTTTTTGGGGAGCACATCTTTTCTGTAGTAAAGGAAACCTTACTTGTCTGTAGCTCGAGTTTTTACAGCATGGCTGATTTTCCTAAGCTCTTAAATCTGAGTAGCAAAGAGTGTATCACTGTCTACAGTTCCCTGCTCCCCACACCCAAAGGGTTGTTTTGTCCTGCTAGGGCTTTTTAAAAAATGGGTAAAATACACACAACATAAAATATACCATTAGTGACATTTAGTACATTCATAGTTTTGTGCAGCCTTCACCACTGTTTAGTTCTAGAACGTTTCCATCACTCCAGAAGGAAGCACTGTGGCCATCAAACAGTCGCTCACCATCCCTCCCCCTTCTAGCACTGGGCATACGTTAATCTGCTTTCTGTCTCTACAGATTTGCCGACCTCAATGTTTCATGTAAATGGAAATTTACAATTCATGTAAATGAATGTACAAACCATGTGGCCTTGTGTACGTCCCGTTAATTGTGCCACTCAAGGTTCTCCTTTCAGTACCAACATTCACAGCCTCACAGTCCCCAAGGAGAGCTGTGACCCCTGGTGGGTATGGCTTTTGGATCAGAGAGACCAAGGTGGTCAAGTGAGGTGGCCTCTCTGAGCTGGTCAAGGTGGTTGGAGGATTCAGTGAGATGATATGAAGCTCCTTGTTCTGTTCTTGACCTTGGGCAAGTTGGTTAATATTTCTCTGCCTTGGTTGTCTTCCCCTGTAAGATGGGGATTGCATCAATATCATGGGGCCATTCTGAGGGTTAAGTGAGGTAATACAGGGAAGCACCTAGAACAGTGCTTGCGTATGGGAATTGCTTTTTATGTGTTAGAAGCACATGCTTGGTTTGGTGGCATGAAATGAGACTGGGCCCTACATCACCCCCTGGGATAACATTAGAGGCCCCTCAGTGGCCCGTCTGTGCTCAGAGCTGGTCTGGATGTTGTCACCCAAGCAGCGCTGGCCACTTGTCATCTCAGGAAACTGCCATGACTCTCTGCCGCCTAGTGTAGAGAGTTCTTGGTCTTCAGCTTGGCATATAAGGCCCTCTGCCTCTCACTCCTTCTCTTTCTGGTTTCTCTGCCCATCCTCTTCCCTGTGAGCCTGTTCCCAGCCCTGCTCTGGGCCACCCTCGGCTCGCAAGGTCGCCTGGGCTTGCCAGCCCCTACACCTTTGCTCCTAGTCTTCCCTCTGTTGGGAATGACTTTCCACTCGCTGTCACCTGGCAAAGCTGTGCTCATTTCTTTCCCTCAGCTTTTTGTCCTCATAATAGTGCGTACATCACAGGGTTGTTCTGAGGATTATTTGACATAATACACGACGAAGATGATACATAGCACGTAGCAATGTCACCTGAGATGAAAAGCACACATGTGGGGGACAGCTGGTAATTGTTTGGGACGTGTTAGTTATCTTCGTATCATTACATCATTCTATTAAGACTGTTTGCACACATCTGCTCTCCCAAGTAGGCTGCAAATTCCTTGAGAATAGGGTTGTATCTTGTAATGTTTGTATTCCCACTTGTGCCTAGAGGGGGCCCTGTGTACAGAGAGTTTCTATAGCTATTCTTTTTTTTTAATGTTTATTCATTTTTGAGAGAGAGAGACAGAGAGAGAGGGAGGCAGAGATAAGGAGACAGAGGATTTGAAGCAGGCTCCGAACTGACAGCAGTGAGCCTGACGCGGGGCTCGAACTCATGAACCGTGAGATCATGACCTGAGCTGAAGTTGGATGCTCAACTGACTGAGCCACCCAGGTGCCCCTCTACAGTTATTTCTTAAATTGAATGAAAATGAGAGATCTTCTTGGTTATTCCCAGCCCCTGCTTCCATCAGGGAGAGGAAGTCACTTGAACTCAGAGCCAGTTGGCACAATGGGCTGGCTTTGTTTCTCGACGTTTTAGGGTCCCAAAACGCCGCCTTGGAGCTAGGGTTGCCGCCCAGAGGCCCTCTCACAGGGCTGCCCCAGCCAGGCCCCTTCTGTGCGTTAGGCCTTTCCCTGCCTCCGCCCACACTTCGCAACTTGCCTATTCTGTGCCCCATCATTCGTCCAGGACCGTGGTGGGTAAAGGCCTGATTAGTCTGACCAATTAATGCCAACTTGTGAAGAGGGGCCCCGGCGCTGCAGACTAACCGTGTGAACTTCAGCAAATGCCTTCATCATTCTGACCCCAAACTGCTTTCAGATGCCGTTCGTGCAGATTGCTTGTCCGTTCCCGGGCCGTCCTCCTTGCTGTCTTCTGTACCTCCCCACGCCCTCTGCGCTTTGGTTTTCCCTCTTCCCACCTCCTCCATGGGGACTTGCGGTCTGTGACCACCTTGCCTTTGACTCTGTCCTCTTCCCGAGTGTACACACATACACACGTGTGTATACATATGTATAGATATATATAATCGTCCCTTAACGTCACGTACTGATTTGTTTCCTAAACAGTTTCTCGTTTCTCTTATCAGATGAAAGAAGTCAGGTCCCTGAAGGAGGGCCTTCGGCTTCGCTTATTCTCTGATCCTCTGTAGCATGTAGCACCAGGTCGTGCAGACAGAATAGGGTTAACATGTACCTGATGAATTTCATTAACTTTAAAAAAATTACCAAAGCGGGGCGCCTGGGTGGCTCAGTCAGTTGGGCGTCTGGCTTTGGCTCAGGTCATGATCTCGCGATTCATGAGTTCGAGCCCCGCGCCGGGCTCTGTGCTGACAGCTCAGAGCCTGGAGCCTGTTTCAGATTCTGTGTCTCTCTCTCTGCCCCTCCCCTGCTCATGCTCTGTCTCTCTCTGTCTCAAAAATAAATAAAAACATTAAAAATTTTTAAAAAAAAAATTACCAAAGCAACATTAGAAATTTTTGAAAATATGAAAATGAAAATTTCCTGTAATCCTACCTCTGATGTTACCCACTACTAACATTAGAACCAGTTAATATCGTACATAGTACGTAATATTTATTGAGTGCTTGTTATGTGCTAAGCCCTTTGCTAAGTGTCCATCTGATTGGACTCATTTATTCCCACCATGATGCAAGGGTTACTAGTATCCCCGTTTTAGAGTAGGAAACTGAGGCACCAAACAGGTGCCTTGTGCAAGACCATAAGGCTTGTAAATAGAGGAGCTGAGTTTCAAACACAAGCCATCTGGCCTTAGGGTTTATACTCTTCACTCTGTGCTAAACTGCCTCCCCTCCTTCCCACACCCACCAACATGTACCTCCTCCCTGCCTCATGTTTAATGGACAAATCAGAACTGGGACTTAGGGAAGCTGGATTTTCTTTTCCCTGTGCGTTCACCTGTTGTGAGACCTTAGGACAATCATTTCACCTCTTTGAGCCTGTCTCCTTGTCTATAAATCTGGGAATTGGTTTCCCCAATCTCTGTTATTCAGCTAGCACGTTCCATGGTTTTATGAATTAGGCACTGAAGCAGGGAGTTGCTTTCCTGCCGTGTCTCCCTGCCACCGCTCCCCCTCCCCCCACTGCCCCACTCCCCATCTGCGCACCTGCAGGCATATTATCTTCCATTCATGCAGGCAAGCAGTCAGGTCACCCTGACCCAGGTACCTCCCCGCACCTCAGTGTGCTTGGAGAAGCTGCCAGCCAGCCCGCCCCTCTCAGTGGGTTTTGCCGAGCGTCTGGGATTTAGTGGGTTATGTAATCCATTTACGATCCGTTTTAATAGAGTGTGCATCCTTTGAACTGCAGATGGGTGCCTGCTGTTTATGGGGCTTCCTGGAGCATGGACTTAGGGGGAGGGTCCTCAAGGTTTATAGGCTTCTTACAGCGCATGCATAGAAAGGGGGCTGTGCCATTTTGATTCTTTCCCTGAATGGGTTTTACTTATTTATTTTTTTAAGTTTACGTATTTATTTTGAGAGAGACAGAGACAGCACAAGTTGGGGAGGAGCAGAGAAAGGGAGAGAGAGAGAACCCAAGCAGGTTCCTCACTGTCAACATAGAGCCCGATGCGGGCTCAAACCCACGAACCGTGAGATCATGATGTGAGCCGAAAGCAAGAGTCAGATGCTTAACTGGCTGAGCCACCCAGGCTCCCTCCCCTGCCAGCTTTCTGATCAGGGCAACGGGTGGAGCGCAGGGTCTGAGCACTGTGTGTACGTGTTTACACCTCTGCGGTGTATACGACAGGCTCAGAGAGATGTCTGCTTTACCTAGCACCACAGATTGAGGTGCCCCGGAATCCCCTGAAGGCTTGTTCAGAGCACAGCTTGCTGGGCCCCACCCGGGAGTTTCTGATTCAGGCCGTCTGGGGTGGTGCCTGACAATTTGCATTTCTAACAAGTTCCCAGGTGATGCCTAAGCTGCTTGTTCAGGGACCACACTTTGACAACCACTGTGCCAGAGAATTAAAACTTCCCATCCTTTTAACAACGAAACCAAAACTAAAGCCCTTCTGGCTATGTGTGTAGGTAAAAATGATTCACTTGTATTCAGATATACTGAAAAAAAAGAATCGAGTATCTTTTTTATATAGTCATAATTATGACTGTTCATTATTATGGTTGGCTGTAATTGGGGGTCTCCGGGACCCCCTTGAGGTTGGTCCAGGCTGTTTGAGTTGTTGCTTTGTGTTTTACATTTTTCAGCCCTCCCCTGGAGGTCGGCCGGTCCGCCTCATGCTGGCTGGTATACCTGTAGTTTCCTTTCCTGTCCAGAGCTTTTGAAAAAGCTTTCTTATTAAAATGTTCACACCTATAAAAGTAGAGAGAGTAGGACAATGAATTCCCATATACTCATCATCTGGATTTTTAACATTTTTGCTTCTTTTTTTTTTTTGTAGAACTATTCTAAAGACAATCCCAGACATCATAACATTCCACTCCCAAATATTTCTGACTGCATCTCTAAAAAATAAAGACATTTCTTGCCTAACCACAAGACCATTATCACAACTAACAAATCCGACAGTAATTCCTCAATATCATCTAGTACTGAAACTGTATTCCCATTTTCCAAGTTGTTCGAAAAAGTCTTTCCAGTTGGATCTGGATGGAAAAAAGGTTTATGTCCTCAAAGCTTTTGATTGTTAGGTAGCTTACCTTTGAATTTGCTACTTGGGGGTGGGGGGCATGGGGTCTGCCATGAATTGGGGAGAGATAATCACCACTGGTTACCCAAAGCTGATGATGTGCATTTAAAGTAGGGAAAATGGTTTTCAAGTGACGGTCTGTAAGGAGAGCACAGGTCTGGTTCAGGGGCTTGGAGACATCTCTGTTGTCTGCACAGATGTTCTTGTACTTTCTTCTATTTTCTTTGATCTGCAGAGGCAAGAAGACCAGGCGTGTGACTTCTAGATCAGTGAGTTGCTTTCATGTGGGAGTACGTATCCGTTAGGATATGTTTGGAAAAGCAGCTTGGTTGCCCAGGCTCGGCAAAAGGAGCTCTTGGCCCCGAGGACTCTTGGCTGTGGGTGTTCTAGAGTGTCTGGGATGTGTGTTTTATTCTCCACGGGCTTTCCTTGCTCCCTCTGTTAACAATCCAGCCTCGATCCAGGCTTCCCGGAGGGAAACTATTCCTTGGAGTTCCCAGCCCTGAGAGCTCCCGTGCACACCTAGTCCCCTTGGGTGGCCTGGTTTCCTGCCAGAAGTATGATAAATAAATATTGATGTGCGGTGCCGGGCCCCCTCACAGCCCTGCCTCCACGCTCATTCTTCACGTAGGTGTTGCAAACATGTTACAGGCTTCTAATTTAGTTTCCCCATCGAAATCAAAGGTCCCTTGCTGCAGTTTAAATGCCACAGTGTACCCGTGGCTGTGGCTGACGTGGATTGGAGAGCGAAGCATCAGCTGTACTGCCATATGGCCCGCAACGCGGTGCTAAGAGGGGTTGCCAGCTTCAAGCGTGGCTGAGGATGGAAACGTGAGGCTACCGAGAGGGGAGGACTTTCCTGAACAGGGGCCTGAAGGTCAGGGGACTGCTGGGGGCTTTCCATCATTGGCTCAAAGTTGGGGGAGCAGCACCCTTGAATGACCCAGCAAGAGGACCTGGAAGAGAGGGGAGAGTGCGTGGCTCACGGCCACACATCAGTCCAGCACAGTCCCCTGTGCCCCCTGTCTGCCCTCTTTGTGCCGCTGCTGTGGTCCCATCAGGGCAGCAACCACACTGGGCTCTAAAGAGCTGTTGCCCTGTCCTTATTCTCCTTTGTACTAGAAGATCGTCAGGGGCAGTGATGTTGACCATC
Organism: Prionailurus bengalensis; assembly: GCF_016509475.1. Taxonomy (NCBI): domain Eukaryota; kingdom Metazoa; phylum Chordata; class Mammalia; order Carnivora; family Felidae; genus Prionailurus; species Prionailurus bengalensis. Next base: position 65,431,471 of record NC_057354.1, read on the forward strand.
TTGACCTTTGGTACACAGTGGTACTCAGCAAATTCGTTGCTGCAGCCCAGGAAATGGAGGGAAGGGACGTGTCTTTGTGGTGAATTAGGTTAACCACACAGAACAAAAACAAATCAGGGATGGCTCTGAATGTCATAGAACAACTAATCTGCCCAAGGTATGGGATTTCATTGGAATGTGCCTGCTAATGGCTACTGTTTTGCTGAGAAACCCTATCAATGTCCTGTTCCTCACATTTTCCTGCCTGGAAAACCCCCACTACATTGAGCTCAGATTTCTCATGGCAATAACCAGGCTGCTGAGAAATATTTCACTTGTAACCATGTCTTATCCCTAATCTAGACTGCATGGTGTGTGATGAGGGCAGCATTTACACTTGGTTTCTCTTCCCATCCTCCTTAGCCCTGGCACTGTGGTCTACACATAATAACAGAGACTCCAGTCTAGTTGCCCAGTGACACTCAAGGCTGCCGTGTTTGGTGAGTGCTGAAAATGGCTCCGACGGTGGCTCTTTTTGAGTTCAGACGAGGGGGATCTTCCTGGGCACTCGAGTCGTCAGGAGAGCCCTCCCGAAGGAGGCTGGAATGGGCTGGCACGGTGGAGAATTGGGCAGGGTGGACGGGAGGAGGAGGAAGAGGAGGGAGAGCAGATTCCGTGTTGGCAGGATCGGAAGAGACTTTGCATTTGCACTACTGGCTTAATGGAGAGGTGCGGCTAATTAGTTTGGAACCACTGGCTTCTGGGTGTTTGCTAGACACACTATGAACTGCCAAGAACTCTACAGACTGACCACAGGGAAGGGTGGCTACAAAATTCTTAAAACGTATGCTCACTCCAGTTCCTGGGGAGACTGATGGGGATGAGTCAGGTTAAGACAGAGATAAACATTTGCTTATCAGACAGAGATCCACCCTATTTTCTAGGTTCTTGGACTTCGAAAAAGCATGTCCCCAAACACCAGATAATGGGGCAGGAAGGAAGAGGAGGATTAAGGGCTCTGGCGGGTTAGCTGGAAAAGAAACACTTGGGTTGGAGGAGATGGAAGCGTGCAAAGTTTCAGACTGAAAACCGTGGTGATGGTACAATTGCCTTGGAAAATAGTTTAGCAGGTTCTTTAAAAGTTAAACATAAATCCACCATGTGATCCAGCCATTCCACTCCTAGGTATTTACCCAAGATAAATGAAAGCATATGTCCATACAAAGTCTCGTACAGGAATGTTCATAGCAGCTTTTGTGTGTAACAGCCCCAAACTGGAAACAACTCAAATGTCCATCAAGAGACAAGTGGGTAAACAAATTGTGGCGTGTCCGTACGATGGAATACTATTTGGCAATAAAGAGGAATGAAAAGGATAAATCTCAGAATAATTATTCTGAGTGAAGAAAGCCAGATGAAAAATAGCATTCCATTCATAGACAGTCCTTGAAAATGCAAACCAATTTATGAGCAGACTCTTGGAGCTGAAGGATGTCTCTTCTCTTGATTGTAGTGATAGTTCCACAGGTGTCTATGTCAGAATGTGTCCAAGTTTACTCTTTAAGTGGGTTCAAATTATTGTCTGTTAATTATACCTCACCAGCTGTTAAAAATTTCAGACATTCAGTGTAGTTCATTAAAATAAGCCACTATGGCAAACGTATTGTGTTCCCATCCCTGAACCAGGATGAATTCATTTCAGTGGAAATGAATGGAAAAAAAATGGACAGCCTCAAAGAGCTTAGGATGGCAAAGAAGGGCCAGTGTTAACACCAAACACAATTAAAGGCAAGCCTTAATGGAAGCGAATACTGGTGAAAAAGGCACTGCCTTTGAGGACCTGTCAGGAAAATCTCTGGGTGGGTGTAGTATCACACATGAACTTCATGGAGCAGAGAGCATGTTAAAAGCAGGGAGGTGCCAGGGTGCCTGGGTGGCGCAGTTGACTAAGCGTCTGACTCTTGATCTTGGTCATGATTTCACGGTTCGTGAGATCGAGCCCCGCGTCAAGCTCTGTGCTGACAGCATGGAGCCTGCTTGGTATTCTGTCTCTCTCTCTCTCTCTCTCTCGCTCTCGCTCTCGCTCTCGCTCTCTCTCCCTCCCTCCCTCCCTCCTTCTGCTCCTCCCCTGCTTGCGCTCTTGCTGTCTCTCAAAATAAATAAATAAACTTTAAAAAAAAAGCAGGGAGGTGCCAACTGAGCAAAGCCTAAAGATGGAGTCAACAGCCGAGTTGAACAACAAGAGGGAGGCAGGTGCAGGGAAGACTAGGGTGAACTTTGAGAAGGGCTCATATCAAGAACTAAGCTGGATGGATGCTCGATGAATCCAGACTGCCTGGCTGTGTGTCCTGGCCGCACCACCTAGAAACTGGGCAACCTGTGTACCAATCACCTAACATCTCTGTGCCTCGGTTTTCTCACTGTAGAATGGGAACAGTAATAGTCTATGCCTCATAGGGTTAAGGTAGACATTGAATGAATTAATGTACAGAAAGTATTCACAATCGTATCTGGTGTATACTAAGTGCTCAACAAATGTCATTGCTGCCATCACTATCATCATCATCATCATCATCATCATGTACTATTGGGCAGGACCTTGAATGCCAGGATCATCAAGAAACAAGCAGTGAGAGGAAGAACTGCCTCTAGCTTGGTCCTACCACGAGACCTTTGCTCTTGCTGGGACAACTCTGCTTGGGACACTCTTCCTTGAGATGTCCACCTGGTTGCTCCTTGACATCTCTCACATGTATCAGGTCTCTGCCACTCCATCAGAGAAGCCTTCACTGACCACCACTTTGAAAAATAACAGCCCCCTCACCACTTGCTACCCAACTTCGATCTGTTTGCTTGTGTCTTCCCTGTCCCCGACCAGAACGTAAGCTCCACAGGCACTGTGCTTTGTCTACCGCCCTATCCTCTGAGGCTGAACACTTCCTGGAATGTAGTAGATGTTCAGTAGATATTTGTTGGCTGGCGGACTTCTCAAGGTGTATCCTGAGGTAAGTCGTGTAGCTTCTTCAGGCCTCAGTCTCCTCACCCGTAAACCTATCGAGCCCTCCCAGCCTGAAGCTGCTGTGCTTCTGGGGGAGTTGGGTGTGGGGTCTCAGTGAGGGGTGATGTGATGCAGGGGCCATGAGAGAGTGTTGGGGCTCACGAGAGAAGAGGGTAAGGAGAGAGGGCATCCAGGAAGGATGTGGCCCTGGCCCACTGGGCCGCACTGACGCGTAGAAATGTAAATCACTTCTGAGACGCCTGGGTGGCTCAGTCGGTTGAGTGTCCAACTTCGGCTCAGGTCACGATCTCACGGTTCGTGGGTTTGAGCCCCGTGTCGGGCTCTGTGCTGACAGCTCGGAGCCTGGAGCCTGCTTTGGATTCTGTGTCTCCCTCTCTCTCTCTGCTGCTCCCTCACTCACACTCTGTCTCTCTCTCTCTCTTAAAAATAAATAAACATTTAAAAAAAATGTAAATCACTTCCTTCTTCTCATTAGTCGGGGCCCTGTTGGGCAAAGATTTGTATTCAGGCCTGTGCTTAATATTATGGATTCTAAGGAGAGAGACTCCTTCCTGCCCACAAAGTACTTGTGGTCGAGGCCAGTGTTGCCTCTCCCCTCCCCCTCTTCTTTTTATAATGGCTTCATTATACCGTACAATTCACTCATTTAAAAGGTACAGTTCAGTGGTTTCTAGTATATTCAACAGAGTTGTGCAACCATCACCTCGATTTTTAGCTCATTTTCACCACCCCCAAAAGAAAACCCGTACGTGCTGGGGAGCAATCTCTCTCCCCAGCCCCATGGCAACCACTAGTCTACTTTTTATTTCTTTAGATTTGCTGATTCTGGACACTTCATGTAAATGGAATCATAAAGTAGGGGGCCTTTTGCGTCAGGTTTCCTTCCCTTTGTGTGTCGTCTTTGGGGTTCCTCTGCGTTGTCGGGTGTATCGGGAGAGTTCGGGTCCCCTTCGTGGTTGAATAGTATTCCGTGTGTTGGCTGTAACTCTTCTGTTTCTCAGTTCACCAGCTCATGGACATTTGAGTTGCTTCTACTTCTGGGCTATGATGAATAATGCTGCTATGAACATTTGTATGTTTTTGTCCCTCTCCTTTAAAAAAAAAAAACAAAAACCTCCTATTTTTGGAGACTTAAGTGCCTTCTGCTCTTGATGCCTTGTTTGAAATTGCAAAGTGAACCCAGTCATTGAAAGGTAATTTTGAATACGATGTTTCAAACTCTCTCCTCTCTCCATTGGGCTCTGTGCTGTCTCTTGCCAATGCCCTGCATTGGGCATCCTGCTCCAGACACACGTGGGAGACGAATGTGCCAGAACCAGGCAGCGTCGGTAAATGCCAAGTGAGTGGTACGTGGGGTCATTGTTTTAATATGTCGTGAGCTGTTCCGTTTTGAAATGGAGCCGACTTCAGGTTCTGGGCATCAGGACCGCATTAGGCTGAGGGGGCGTGGAGGCTGGGAGAGGGGCTGATACATGTGTCAGAAGACGAGCCAGCCAGATGGCTCTGATTTTTCTGTGTCAGCGCATGGCCGGGAAGGAGCCCAGGCCGGCCGGGTGCTGCCGTGGGGCTCCCAGGCTGCTTGGCCCTTGGGAGGCTGGGCCTCCGCCCTCACACCTGAGCCCCTTGGGGAGGCAGGGGCCCCAGTGGCTGGGCGACGCCCCGCTGTTCCTCAAGTTCAGCAATTAGCGTCATCTCTTTAAGGGCAGACCTCTTAGCTCTAATCTGAAATGTCAGTTATTACACTCTTGGAATTTAAGTATAGAAGCACCTCGGTTATGCTCTCAGGAGTAAGACAGAAATAGCTAGTCCGTGTGGGTGAGTAATCTTCTGAAAGATTTCCCAGGGATCGTCCTTGCCATGGTGTTATGTGCTGTTTAAAGTTTGAGTGAGTGCTCAGGCACCCCACATTTACAGTTGGGGGGAAGGGAGGTGGAGGTCTCAGGGAAGCCCTGGCTAAAATTCCTCACAGTTTCCGTCCTGGGTGACCCGCCAAGCACCTGATATTCTGTGGTCCCCACCGTGTGACTGTGCTTAGATTTTATGGGCAGTACCAAAAGCGCAGGACACAGCCCTTGGGTCTTAGGGGCAAAACCTCCGCGCAGGTTAAGAGGATACATTTAAAAGTGCCATGTGAAAGGGACCGTAAGAGCCCCTAGAATCTGGGGACGGGGCGGGGGATCACTGTGGACTGGGGTAGTCAGGGAAGGGTTCCTGGAGGACGCTGTATGTGAGCTGGTGGAGACCTAAGGGATGGAATGTTTGGCTTTCACTTGATTCTCCACCTGCCTTTGTCTCCTAAGGGTGGAAGCACCTTATGCCAGAAAGTTAACAAGCATAAATAAAAAATCGAAGCCACAAAAAGAAAGAATTGGCTAATTTACTTGCTGTGATTGAGTGCTGCATTTGTTTTTGAGCTTCTTGGCAGGCAGGACATAATGAAAAGCAGGTTAATTACACAGCTCTCTTGATCAGAAAGGGGAGGCAAAATTCTTCCCGGCACATTTTTCTAAAATTATTTTCTCATGTAGCAGTTTATACAGAGGACACAGGGGTATAATGGCTATTGATCCATCAGCAACAAAAGCTTTTATAAATGTGGAGGATTGAGCACCAAGGTGTGACAACATGAAGGTAATTGGGCCAGTGGCTAAGCTGGCAGGATCCGGTTACGTGGCTTCGGGGGCTCTGACTTGATGCAAAATGAATTTAGGATCATCCGCCAGAAGAGTAGACAGAGGAGAAATCCCTGATGGAGCCTTTCTAGGGGGCAATTCAGAGGGGAAATCTCCTTGGCCCTGGTAAGGTTCTACCCAGGGAGAGGCTGTGGATGTTCCCTCCCTCGGTCCCCACTCTCCATCATACAATTAGCCTGTCTGGGCATCAGATTTGGTGCTGGGTGTCCTGGCAGCCAGGGGCATAAAGGAAACACGTGTCTGATTCCAGGGTCCAGAGCTGGTCTTGTCTCTGTCTCTATCACCAGCATTCCTTAGTACCCCATTCCTATGTTTCTGTTAACTGAAGCCGTGAAGCATGTGCAATCGTTCCTGACAGGTTTTCAAGCAGTTTGAAGTCTAGAAGGGATAATTTTACTTGAAAAAAAAAAAAAGCTAGGTCCAGGTACAGAGGAGATTACACGCTAGTAAGTTGGCTTTGCAATGATTCGAAACTATCAACAACTGCTCTTTGTTGAGCATTATTCTGTCCTCAGCACTTTACCTGTATTATGTTTATGTCATCCTTTCAACTTCCAAAAGTATGTGCTGTTATCGTCTCCATTATTTTTGGAGAGACTGGGGCTTGTGGAGATTTCAATATGCTCTTAAGCCTCCAGTCTGAGGAAGATTCCAGCTGGCCTCACCGTTGGGTCTGGTGGAGCGAGTCTTGGCTCCTTGTCTCTCCCTGGCCACGGATCTCTCCGTCTCCTGTCTCAAACCCCTTCTCTCTGGCTGTGTTTGTCTGTTTCAGGCTTGCCCTGGGGCTCTTGCAAAACCCTGGCCTTTTGTATGAGATAGGCACTTGCCCATCTGATCTCAGACATTCTTCTTCTGGGCCCCACGCTGCTGTGTTCCATCTCCAGAATCACACCCTTCCTCACCCTTTCTGCTTCAGTCAGTAATGCCTGCATCCCATCAGTCCCTTCCAAAGATCATAAAAGCAGAGTCCAGGTCTCCTTGATTTTAAAGCTCGCCTTCCCTTCAGGACCACCCAGCAAGTTCCACAGAGGATATTGCCAAGTCAGGGGTGGACAAGGGTCCATTCCATCCTCCCACGGTGTTCCTCAGGCTGGCGTTCTGCTCAGCCACTCTCCAGGCGGAGTAGCTGCCACGTGCCATTGTAATTTTATCCCATCAAAAATATTTTAAAACTACATTAGGTTGATCACTGCCATCAATAAAGGAGGAGAAAGGCATTTTGTCAAGCTTTCTGACTTCTGAAGGATTTGGGATTCTTCCTCCCTTTGGACCCTAGGATCCATGTGCCCTTATTCCTATGTGGAGAGATTGCGTATCTGGGGATGTTGCCAAATTGGTCCCACTGTGTTGGGAAAGCTGGTGACCAGCTGAGTAACTCTTGGGTTTAGGCCGAAATTCCTGCCTTTGTCCCTGCTCCATCTGTCTTTTGCTCCCATCTGACCTTTGTCACCGGAAACTGGATGGGATGAGCTGGGTGGCCTCAAACGCACGTTTGCAGAGACTCAGAGGGAAGCCCCTTTCAGAACAGGAGGGCTTTTTTTTTTAATATTCTTTGGCGCTTTTGATGGACAGTATTTGCAGTGGTACCAACTTGGCCTCTCATATTGGGCTGTGTCTGCAAGGGCTGGCCTGGAAAGGCAAAGAAGGTAGATGTCTAAAAGCTACGTTGTGAGCAACTCCCTGAAGCACACATATGAATGCGCACTGATAGCTTCATTTCTTCCATCAACATAAACTGCTCCCATTTTTTGAGTGTGTGTTAAGTGCTTTAAGTGTGTTACTTATTTAATTTACACAGCAACCTAATAGATATATGTTAGCCCATTTTACAGATGAAAAAGTGGCAGGACCAGAATGTGAACCACCATGCTGTGGGAGATCCTCAGGTTAAGGCCCCGAGTGGCCCAAGAGCCCTGTGAGATGGTCCCCTCTTTGGCCCCTCTTTGGAGATCCTGGATGTGCTTGGGCTCAGGCCTGGAGAGAGGAGAGGGGTTTTCCCCTCAAATGAAGAGCCCTTGCAGCACAAAACAGCAGAGACTGGTTGGTGGAAGATTGAGCCCAAGCTTTAGGCCAAAGGGCAGGGGCTGAAATGGTTTTATATCAGTCTTTGTCTCCATTATCTAAATCCAGACGTAGTGCTACACGGCCAGGTGCAGGAAATGTCAAGTCTTCACCATGTCCCATCTAGTCTCTCTCCCCTGATGTCCTCTTGAGACGACCTCAGCCCTCGTTGATTTCTCCTCTTCTTGAAAGTCTCAGCATTTGGATTCCATAATATCCAAATATGGCTCGATTCTCCAGTCTTCCTTTTTTCTCATGTTGCTTTAGGTGTTGGGGTCCGGCTTCCACTCTCTTTTGCCACCATCCTGCCCAAACTTGGTGAGCTCTAGAGTTGGGAAGGACCTAAGAGATCATGTTTTTTAATGCACTCACTTTATCAGTCTTTTTTGTGGTGGAGCTTTGTGTATTATTTGCTTGGGTGGATGCTTTCCTGAATGCTTGGATTTCTCCACTTAGATCTGAAATCCTTTGACTTAATTCATCCTCAACCATGCCTCCCCACCCCCCATCTTGCTTATGTTTTAGGCTATTTCCGATGTTTAGTATCAAATCACAGAATCTCTATGTAAGATTGTATAGACAAATAGCGACAATTTTACTTCTTCCTTTCCAATTTGGATGCCTTTTATTTCTTTGCCTAGGGCTTCCAGTACTATATTGAATAGGAGTGGAGAGAGTGGACATCCTTGCCTTACTCCTGATCTTAGAAGAGTTGCTTTCAATTTTTCTCCATTGAGTATAATGTTAGCTGTGGGTTTGTCGTATATGGTCTTTATTATGTTAAGGTATGGTCCTTCTACATCCAATCTGTTAAGGGTTTTCTTTTTTATCATGAAAAGATGCTATATTTTGTCGGATGCTTTTTCTGTGGCTTTTGAGGTGATCATGTGATTTTTATGTTTCGTTTTATTGATGTGATTTGTTACATTTATCGATTTGCATATGTTCAGCCATTCTTGCATCCCAGGCATAAATCGCACTTGCTCATGGTGTGTGACCCTTTTAGTGTTCTCAAATTTAGCTTGCTAATATGTTGTTGAGAATTTTTGTATCTATGTTCATCAAGGATGTTGGTCAATAGTTTTCTTTTCTTGTGGTATCTTCATCTAGTTTTGGTATCAAAGTAATGCTGACTTCACAGAATGAGCTTGGAAATGTTCCCTTCTTCTTGATATTTTGGAAAGAACTAGAAGAAATCTTTGAGGTCATGAAATGCTATTCCTTCAGAGAAAATGCTTTAGATTATCACAAAATTCATTCTCATTATTCTCAAGGAAGGCTTATGGGCACCCACTATTAGTCACAGTCCCCCAGGAGTTCTTGTTATTGGTGAATCTTTGGAGTAACCACGAGTCCTTCCACACCAAGAATAGTTGTCTTGTCCTGTTTTTTAAAATGCTGATCCTCTTATTTTGAGTGTGTTAAGGCGAAGCCCACTTGTAAGAATGTCGATGGGTGAAACTGTTGACCCACTTAAGTTATACTTGCTCAATACAAGATGGCCACAGTTCTAATTAACTTGAGGAAATTCTCACACACGTTTTACCAAGATTCTCACACACGTTTTACGTTTGCCTTGTAACTGAAGGCAAACAATTTTAGTTTAAAGAAGGAAGTGATTATGGTCCACAATAAAATCCAAACTAGCATTTTAAGAAATAATAAAATAATCTGCTAACTGGTTTCTATTGCAACCAGGGTTCAGTGTTCAGGCACGATCCATATGTACGTACACGTGTGTGTGACAGTTAAGTCTGTAGCATAAATGCATGTAGTGGGACAGTCATGGCCCTGAAACCCAACAAGGGAATCATAGGCTGAATGATGTGAGATCTGAGGCTGAATGAAAGTGGTGCTTCATGGCAGGGTTTGACTCTCCAGATTTCTCTTTATCCACTTCCCACAACTGTAAAGTTGAGAAAAATTCATTTAGTAAGGCCGCCTAGAAGTAAATTCAAATTATTATTTCCGTGCCAGAAGGTAACGGCATGGGTTTATGATTATTTTTGGAATGGAAAGAAATTGCCATTTGTTCTGTTGGAGATGAATTAGACTACATTAAAAAAACCACTAAAATCATATATCAAAAATATTTATAATTCCTGCCTTTATTCTTTGAGATCTTGCAAAGTGGTTTGACTTGAATGCCTTGGGGACAAAGGGAACTCTGGTATCTCTTGGATCTCTCTTTGCCATCAGCAGTGGGCATGCTGAATAATGGGGATCCGACTTAAGCTATAAGCCTTCCTCCCTATGGCCTTGGCCTGGGGCAGTTCTAGATGTCAGACCCTCAGAACCCACGCACTGACACAGACCTTGTTTTCAGCAAACGTTCAAGCCGGCGTGGAGGGAATGCTTTTCCCATAATATGTTCTTAAGCCATGTGTAACTTTAAGAGAAATTGAGCCATGTGCTTCTAATTAATTTTTACTTAATTCCTCAGTGTTTTTTCCTTCATTTTTAGAAAAAGAAGTCACATGGTGAGGAAGCCTGGAGATTAAGCTTTCTGAAGAGGTTTTATTGACAACAACAAAAATATGTTTATTGAAAGGGGCAACTCTAATGGACAGAGCCTATTGAAGGGCTACGTTGGGTTCTCAGGTGTGACCTGTGGATGGAATTCTGAAGAGGGGCTTCATTTGAACTCACAGATGCCTCAAAGCTGCAGGGTATTGAGGTCCAAACTGACCTCATTCTCAAACCCTCCTTCTTCCCTACAGGGTCACCTTGCTGTGTGACAATACCTTTTGTGGTCTGTTTCCACAGCACCGAGTATTTATGTCTTGCCACAGTGTGGTCCTCCCCTTCTACTTCTTTCTTTCTCTCAACCCTGCTCTTCATTTTCATTTGGGGGAAAGGGCTTATGAAAAGAGGTCAAGTATCTTGGCTGAAGTTTTGATGGTGCTGGAAATAGAACTCTGGACCATTGACCCCCCACCCCAGGCCTAAAGATGAGACCACCCAGCAGGATCCTGGGCTGCCCCTAGAGCTGCTTCCCAGAACTGGGCTCTTGGCGGAGTTTGCCTTCTAGAACACAGAGCATCCCTGCATGGAAGGGGATTTCCCCTTTCTCTTGCCACCCTCCCTGCTCTCACTTCCAGCCAGAAGAGCTGGTCTTGACCAAGTTTAGGAAAAGGGAATTGCATTGGGTAAATGTGGGTAGCAGAAAGAACTAAGAACTTTATTGCAATGAACCTGCATGTCCAGAAGTTGGTTCCAGCCTGACCCCCTGACCCTTACCTCAAGGTGGCGACTAGGAAACTTAAGAGATACTGGAGATGGGAGAGATTTTTTTCAGGACTCTGGCAGGCACAGCAAGCAGGTCGCTTGTGTTGCTGGCAGGTACCTAAGTTTATCTGTGTTTTTGGGGGATTTGAACGTTGAGCTGTGGCAGATAAAAGTATGTAGGTCTGCGGACTCTATAGCCAGTTAATTTTCCTGCTCATCCAAAAACTTCAGGCCAAAATAATCAACTGGGGGAAGAAAAAGAGAAGATTGCTTATTAATCTGAAGGACTTACACCAATATTCTATTCCCTTTTTGGTTCAAGGTTCTGTGTAGGTCTCTGTTCTGAAGGAAGAATTGAGCGAGAAGCCAATCTAGCACTTTATGATGTAAGTGAGAGAGAGCCCTGTGGCCACTTGCAGGTTGGCTCAAACTCTCTTCTTTTTCTCCAGCTCGTGGACCTTCTATTTTACTTTGAAGAAGATCAGAGAAAGTCCTAGAGAATTAAGATACAGAGACAGGCAGAGAAGCGGTAGTGAGAGAAGTTTGATAAGCAAATCACAGGAAGACAAAAAAAAAGAGCCTATAGTGTAATTTCTTAACTCCCAGTAGTAAATCTTACTGGCGGAATTTTAGATGCTAGCATGGGCTAATGGATGGGGGTTAGTTTTTGGTTGGGGTGAATGTCATTGCCTGAGTCTCCTATGTCACATCTCCTAGGGCCCTCTTCACTTACATTCAAGTTCCTAATGGTGGGACAGAAGAACAAGTCTGACTTCCTTGAGTAAATGTGGGAAAATGACATAGATCTTCATGTTTGCCTCCCATATAGATGTACTTTGTTTTTTCTTTTCTTGAAGGGATCGGAACAAATAATTACACAAAAATCAGATGGAGGCAGTAGTTTTCTTAAAATGTTCTCCTGAAAGGAGGGTGGAGAGGAATCATCTCACCTTCCTAACCCAATACATTGCTGTTCTTTGTGAATGTTTAAAAAAACAAACAAACTGGGGCACCGGGGTGGCTCCGTCGGTTAAGGGTCTAACTCTTGATTTCCATTCAGGTAGTGATCTCATGGTTCGTGAGTTCAAGCCCCAAGTCGGGCTCTGCACTGACACCACGGAACCTGCTTGGAATTCTCTCTCTCCCTTTCTCTCTACCCCTCCCCCGCTCACATGCGCTCCCTCTCTTTCTCTCAAAATGAATAAACTATCTTTTTTAAAGAACAAGAAAGTAAAAAGCCTGCACAGCCACGTCCCCTTTTCAAAAGCCTCCTAACAGGTAATTTTTAGCACTTTCAGAATTCGGCAGTGTTTATATCAGAAATTGGCATCCTTGTGATGTTGATATGAAAGTCTCGGCCTTCCTATCTCTTTGCATTCTAAGGGCATTTGTTTAGAAGGAAGGTATATCCTCAGCCAAGTTCATATCGCAGACAGCATTTATACAGGAGGACTCTGGCATAGCCTTTGTAATCCTGGAGGCTGAACACATGGAATATGTTTATAATCCGGCACACTCAAACTACTTTTTCTCTCGTTACTGCCCTCAGTTTCTATTATGGGTCAAAGAAACAACCTCAGAAAAAAAGTATGCCTTCCCTCCTAGCAGAATTTCTGTTGGCTTGCTGTCTACCCAGGGTGCTGTCTGCCCTGTGTCCCCTGGGTGGAATCTTGGATTCCTTACTGGATGGTTTTCCTGGAGGAAGACATAGGGCTTTATTTGAGGCATTGGGGACATCTCTTGTCCTACCCTTCCTGGTGTGACAGGTGTTGGCCTCCCAGAGAGAGCTTGGTGAACTAGAAACACTGAAGGATAGAAAACATTTGTGGGAATAGTGGATCCATGCAAAAATACCCCGAAGAGTGAAAGTTCGCCCAGCACCAAGCCGAGGAGTTAAAGCTCTGAAAGCCGAGACTCCAGAAGCTTTCCAGAGAGGGGCTGTTCCTCGGCAGCAATGCCCATGCCCTGGTGGGAAGCAAAGCACTGGCTAGGACTTGTGGATGGCCACCAGAGCCCCGGTGACTCAAGTCATGGAGGAGAGACTCTGAGATGGCCAAGCTTTTCACACCTCTTTCACCCACATGTGTTTGGATGAGTAGAGCCGACCTCTGAGGAAACTGTCCAGTTTTGTTAATAGAAAAAAAAAAATCAAAACAATGAATGAACCTCAAAAGACAGCTACATTGCTACATGTACGTTTTGGGAGTGCTTTTTTTTTTCTTGGTCCTATCCCTGCCTGGCTCTAATTATTTACAGAGACATCTGATTAACTCCAAATGACATGCTCCCTGCGCGAGTCCCATGAGGATGGGTTTGGGAAGGAACAGTTGAGAACCATATCGCGTTTCATTAGTTGGGTCCCTTCCTTCATGGCACTATCCAATTTGATGGAGAAATGAAAACATTGTAGTTTTCCCTTCCCTCTTCTCCTCCCACAAAAGCTAAAATAAATGGGGGCAAGGGAGAGTTAGAAGGGACAGTCAGGGCTGAGAGACAATACTAGATAGTTCTTTTTCTTCTTACCTGGAGCCCTACCTGAATACTGGGCCCAACGAATGGGCAGGAGAATGGAGGTGAGCAGTTATGCTGTCTTCCCTCTCTCTGTTTATCCGTATCCTCTGTGCCCTTCACATGCCAGATGAAGGAAAACTCACCCCCGCCTCTCGTTGTCTGCCCCTTCTCTGAATATCTACGGCAATCACAGTCTTTTCTACCCAGTTTAACATGATTTTTACACCTACTTCTTGGCTACGCTTTCTCTCATTCACACATGTGTCTGCTTAGCCGTAGGTCACTTCCTGGTGGCCCCGAGCTGATTGGGTATCTCTACGTGCCCGCATCTCCAGGACAGGGCTTAGCCATGGACACTTATAGAGCATCTGATGGTCCCGCCACTGCCCCGGTCGTCTGATCAAACCCTGCTCTCAGTGTTTGGCGGATCTTGGGCAATTTTGGCAACAGAGCCGTGGGGCAGGATTTATGTTATTTGTTTCCATTTATTGGTGAGCTAGGCAATCCATCCAAATTTAAAATTCTCTAATCAGATTAGCTCATTTTTAATCATCTGGAGTCTGGCTGGGTTTGTTCTGTGTGGGAGCCAGCGAGGCCCAACTGTTGCCCTGACTTCCTTTGTACGCGCTCCATGCAGGTCTTTTTACCCTCGCCCACCTCGCGCCTTGAAAACTGTGAGTCAAGCTGCACTTCCAGGAGCTTTCTCTCCTTCCTCCTCACCCGTACTTCGTACTTGCCGTTTTCTCTTCCACCCCTTTTGTTCGCTTTTATGGCTCCACGGTCGTGCTGCCTCCCCTTCAGCAGGGCTGGAAGGAGTGTGTGTATGTGTGTGTACGTCTGCACTTGTGCGTACACTTGTGTGCACGCCCATGCACGCTTATGCATGCGCATGTGCATGTACCCTCCCCCGTGCACACACGCACACGTGTGGGCTTCTGTGTGTGCGTCTCTGAGTATCGTGCCTGCACAAGCCCTGCACACGCGCTGGAGCGCAGCCCCTACGTGAGTACTACGGCACCGGAGAGGGATCCGGGGCCCGCACAAAGTGAAAAAATAGCTTTTTGCCTCCACAGGCTATTGTTTATTTCTCACTGACATTGTTTCAGTGGTGTGATTCCTGTGTTACAGAATTGTGGAGGGGTTCTGTTTCCTGAGTTTGTGAGTTCTTTTCTCTTCAGTGGGCCTTAACCAGTTGCCCGTCAGCATGAAGTTTGTATTCTGTGCTCACGTAGTTTGGTGTGCTTTGCTACTTGGGGTCATACCCAGGCTCTAGGATCGCCGAACCTGTGGATGCGTAGCCTTCGCTCAGTGAACACTTGTCTCCAAACCCTCAAATTCTAGCATCTTGGATACAACCGTAGGAGGAGAGGAGAGGGACAGATAGAAGCACACACACAGCCCCGACCTCCGTGGGTCCTTGCTCTCTGAGGGTGCAACAGGCACATGCATAGCCCGTACCCAGTCACTCGGTCACTCACATCCACATCCCTGGATGCCCAGCTGAGCACTGATGCACGACCACCACAAAGGCTTTGCAATTCTGCAAGAGGTAGGCTATGAAACGCTCTCCTTCCCTTGTGCTCGCAGGTCTGCTGTCCCCTCTCCTGGGCGGTTCTTGTAGAGAGGATGCCAGGCATTGGCTTGGGGGGTGAGCTCCAGCCCACCCTCAGGGTCCTGCTCAGTGACATTCTGCTGCTCTCCCTGTCCGTGGAATCTCTTCCCGGGGGCCCAGCCCTGAGCAGCCAGGCACGAGCTGGAATTACTACACAGATGCATCAGGAAGGTGGAAATCCTGCTTCCTGTATCTGGAAAACATAACACTGGCTGTGGCTTTTTATTTTAAGAATATGATACCGCTCTTCTGTTTCCAAGGTATGAGTATTACTCAAGCTTTTCATATTCACATAGATTGTAGCGTTTGAGATGTATTCTTTTTTTTTTTTTTTTTTTTTTTTTAGAGAGAGAGAGAGAGGGAGAGAGCACAAGCTGGGGAGGGGCAGAGTGAGAGGGAGAGAATCCCAAGCAGGCTCCACACTCAGCACAGAGCCCGATGCGGGGCTCAATCTCACAACTGTGGTATCATGACCTGACCTGAAATCAAGAGTCGGGCACTTAACCGACTGAGCCACCCAGGCACCCTGAGATGTGTTCTGAGATTTCAGACGTGTGGCATCCCTTCCGCAGCGCTGCTGGGCCTTCTCAGAAGGCGGACTGACTGTCTGCCCGGCAGGATGACTATCACTTTAGCTTCATACCTTCACAGGAGGACCAGGCTGGCACAGCCATGGGCCCACCCCCAAACCCACAAAAACACCCTGTGATTTAGGCAGGCGGTAGTTATGGCTATCTTAACTGCATAGGTGGATGATGAAATTAAAACAGCGAGAAGCCCTGGGGCCAGGGTGCCAGCTCCCTAACCGCACCCTCTCTCTTGACCCGTAGGGCAGCAGGGGCCGGCCCCGCACGGCACATTATTTCTTCCTTCCTAAAAATCCAGGCTGCTTCTTGCCATGAGGAGACAATGAAATCCTGAACCAAGGGTGAAAAAGACCAACCAAATCAAAACAAACAAGGGCTTTTTTTTTTGTAACACTTTTCTTAGGAAGTCATTAAGGAATTATTGAGCTGATTAACGTGGGTGGAAAATATTTAAGTTTGGTCATTGTTGAGGCTGGTCAGTTCGGCTGCATTAGGAACAGACTCTTAGAAACCACTGTCCTGTTCTCTCTACATGTTCTCCTTGCTCCGGAGCGCTCTGGGACTGGATCGGGCACCCCCCGCCCCGCCCTGCCCCCTACAAATTCAGTGGTGACGAGGGACGCCAGTGTTCGCGGGGGGGGGGGGGGCCCTGCTGGTGAACAGCGAGCCGGGTGGGAGAGGCTGGCCGTCTCATACTTGCCCAGGCTGACACACACTTGCCCTGTGTTGGTAAAGATGGAGGTGACCTCGGGGAATTGGAAGCTGGGAGGCAAGCAGAGGGCAGGGCTCCGGAAGAAGGCGCACGAAAAGGAACAAGCAGAATCTGTTTATGTAGGCTTGCATTAAGCAGACCCTTTTCCTGGCAGACGCTGCGAGCAGTGGGCTGGGGAAGAGCCTAGCAGACAGCTAATGAGAGGTTCCTCCCCCAGCGTGACCTGGACATGGGGAACCTGGTGGCCTCAGGGTGACCTCTCCCCACAGCTGCTGTCTCCTCTGAGGTGCAGGCGCCGAGCAGCGTGTGCTCTGTGGCCCAGGTTTTGCCTCCTTCTGAGAGCCGCCCTTTGTGACGCGGACTGAATCCTGGCCATCTTCCCCTTCCTCCTCCTTTGTCTTTTCTCAGAACTTTCGTTCCGGTTTTACCCTTGCCTAAGACCCAGGGGAAGTGGAGGGGCTCTGTTGGGGTGACTCTGTAACGGTGTGTGTGTGAGGGGGGCTGCCCTCCATCAGTGGCCACAGGCTGTGCCCCTTCCTCTCCAGCGGCCTCCAGCCTCTTCTGGAAACCCTTCCCTAGGCTCCCGGCTCTTGCACACGCTGCTGGGGGTGGAGAGGGGAGAGTGGAGCCAGAACCATGCGTGACTCCAGCTTCCTGGCTGGCATGCTCACTCATTGCCATGAGGGCCGAACCACAGCCCCCTCCCCTCCCAAAGCACACTGCGGACGGGTGGAAGGGGCTGGAAGGGATGGGCAGCCCCTTGTCACGTTGTTTCATTCTCCCAACAGCTTTTGGAAATGTGATCGTCTCCATTGGACAGAAGGGGAGACTGAGGCCCGGGGGATGGAGTGGCTGATTTAACCAGGCGAAAGCAGGTAGTTTGATTAGTAGAGTCAGAATCAGCACCCAGACATGCTGGTGCCTAATGTAGTGCTTCTTCATAAAGCCAGAGAGCGAAGGAAAAGCAAGGGAAGTAAAGGTGACCGAAGAAAAAGGGGAAACAGAGCAGGGGGATGGGTGAACCGGAGCAGGGGTGGGGCCCTGGTGAGGGACGTTCTCCCACCCACCTCCAGGGGTCACTGAGAGGAGGACAGGCAGGGGCTCCCTCCCCGGTGGATGCGGGTCTTGCTAACCTGTCCTATTATTTCTCCATCACTGCCGGCACGCAGTTGCTTCTTTATGCTTGTCGGTCATCTTCTGGTCAGCGTGCCTGGTCTTGGACCCTTTGGGGACACTTGAGACTGGGAGAGACAAGCTCCAGTGAGTTTGTAGCCTATGCCGGGCCAACACACTTGGGAGCACTAAGTAAGGCAGCAAAGGGCTGTTGACCGAAGAAAGGTGTGTTGAGCATGTGCCGTGTACCTGGCACCATTCAGGACCAAGCCGTGGGCTCCGAGCGACCGACTCTGAGTGGGGATGGCAGTGAGGGAGGGGGTCTCGGTGGGGGAAGAGAAAGCTGGAAAATGTGCCCCCCCCCCCCCCCCGCTACCCTGATGTGGAAGGACGCTGGAGAAATGTGAAGTGAGCCGCGCTCACCTGGCCACCTGTGACGCCCAGTGAGTGCCTTTTTGCCGGGTGTTTAGAATCTAGCTCTTGTGAACCACGGTGACAGCAGGTGGGGGTGGGGTGATGTATCTGGGCTGGATAAATCTGACAAGGAGGAGCTTTGTCGTCCCCAGGAAGGACCAGAGCCCCACCCACCAATCTGCTCCTGGCTCCTCTGTCCCCTTTGGGTCTCCTTGGGCACGGGCTGCCTAACGCCTGTGAGGAGCTTTCTGAGCAGGAAGTCCCTCAGGGTAGGTCTTTCAAGACCCCAAGTCGAAGAAGATCTGCCTTGGGAGAAGGGTGCCCGGGCTGTGGGGGGCGGGGCAGAGGGGGAGTGGTGGGCTGAAGGAGACCTGGATCCTGCTTGCTCCTGGCCAGCCGTGTAACTTGGGTGAAGATGGCCATGGTCACTACTCCCTGTGCCTGGCCTTGCGCTAAGCACCAATTGGTCCAATCCTCCCCACAGCTTAGGATGGAGGTGCTATCCGTACACCCCTCATGCAGGTGAGGAATCGGAACTTGGGGAACTCTTGGGCGCCAGGAGGCAGAGCTGGGATTTGAGTCTTCCTGGCACCCAAGACCTTGCGCTGATGATTGGGGCGCTCTGCCTCCCCAATTATTACCCCTGGGCCTCTCTTTACTTGCCTGCAAGATTAGGACTTGAGTGAACTGTCTGCTCAGGCTCCCGTGCCACTGTCATTCTAGCTGTTTAGAGAGGAGGTATCGCAGGTGGGCAAAGACCTTGCGGACGGTGGTGCTTCCCAAATGTTGGGGAGGGGAAGAGCCAAGCAGCTGGGCCTTTGCTTGTCCAGTAGTAGCTGAGTGCCTACTTCTTGGCTCCTTTCTCCCCTGGCCTCCTGGAGCGAGCATGCCTCGCTGGGCTCCCTCTGAGTGTCCCTGGGGTTGTTGTCCCCAGAGCCACCAGGCCCCAGAGAAGGCACACCGGGGGATGCCCGAAGCCTCGCCTCTTTGGCGGCTGGGCCATTAGCACCATCCCGCCGAGCGCAGCTCTCTACTCAGAGCCCTCTGCTGCTGTCCCCCACCCCGCAGCTGCTGCTGACAGCCACATCAGGTTAGAAATAGAAGTTTCCTGCTGGGCCCCAGAGCCCTCCCCTCTGCCGCAGCTCATCTGGGGGACCCACCTGTGTGCCTTGTTGGTGGGGCCTCCCTCAGAGGGGCAGGGGGCTGGAGGAAGCCAGGGGCTTGTCAGCCTGGGAGTTCTAGGGTGGCCCTGCTGGAGTGCACCGGGGGACCATCCCTGTGGCCAGGGCCTGTGACTGGCTCTCAGGCTTCAAGGCCTCCGCTCTGTCCAAGCTGCTTCACAAGTGCCCAGAAAGGGATCTGACACCAGCCTGGCAGGGAGGCTCACCGGGCCATCTGTAGCTTCCAGCCTTCCACTGCAGAGGGTCTCCCTACATACGTGTTGAACTGAGCCGTGAACATGGCATGGGGCAGAGTGGAGGCAGGGGCCTGTAAAGGCAGCCTTGACACAGCTTTAGGGACTGAGTGCTTCTATGTCCTTCTTTTCACTGAATTCCCTTCCCTCCCTATCTGTCCTGTCTTTTTCCCATTGTGCAAAAGCACTCTGTGCTCCCCATTACTCCCCCCTCCCATGGTTGCCTGTCTCGGGGAGAGCTGGGTGTTAGGAGTCAGATGTGGATTGCTGTGACCCTACAGAGGCAGGGCAAGGTGAAGAGTGGTGTTCCACCATGGGGCTGTTCTCAACACCCAGCAAGACATGCTGGCCTTGGCCTCTGGCACCGTCTGACCTCCCACCTTGCCTCCGGGGAGGCGAATCAGGCTGGGACTTCTGGTCACCCTGACCCTGGCTCCCTCCTGGAGAGGGCTACCCAGGCAGCACCCTCCCCTGGAGCTAGCACCCCCTTTCCCGTGTGCTCGAGCACTAGCCCTGCTCCTCCCATTCCTGAGGCTGTCTCCAAGTCCAGGGTATCATGCTGACCCGAGGAAGCACAGTGACATGGTCCCAGCAGGGTGTGGTGAAGGAAGTTGTTTTTCTCAATGGTAAACAGGATAGTAAAACAACAATAGCAGTGTAGACACTTCTCAGTTATTTACAAGTGGGTTCATCTGCATTCTAGATAATCCACAGCTTTCTCTTCCCAGGGTGGGAGGGGTTCCCAAAGGGGTTAGCAGCAAGGAAGGAACTAAGATTTATTGAGACTATATTACGTGCCAGACATTGTGACAGGCACTTTGCCCACATTTGTTCATGTCAGTGTCCCCCTGACCTCATCTGTCCATGTTTTTATCCCATTTGCTCATAAGGAACTAAGCCTTGTGGTCTTAGCCAAGCTCCTGACAGGTCTGTGCCCCTCCATGGCTGTCTTCCTACTGAGTGTGTGTGTGTGTGTGTGTGTGTGTGTGTGTGCGCGCGCGCGCGCACTTGTGCGCGGGGCTGTGAGGGCAGACATATGGAAAGACAGACTCCATGCAGACCATCCATCCCCATGCTTCGCCCAGTTCTCATGGCATTGGAGGCTCCTAAAATCCCTCCACCAGCAAGAGTTTATTCATACTGCTGTGAGTTTCCAGGGGCATTTTATTTATTTTTCTATTTTATTGTATTATCTTTGTTTTTTCTAATGTTTTTTTTTATTTATTTTTGAGACAAAGAGAGATAGAGCATGAGCAGGGGAGGGGCAGAGAGAGAGGGAGTCACAGAATCTGAAGCAGGCTCCAGGCTCTGAGCTGTTAGCACAGAGCCCGACTCGGGGCTTGAACTCACAGACTGTGAGATCATGACCTGAACTGAAGTCGGACACTTAACTGACTGAGCCACCCAAGCATCTCCAGGGGCATTTTAAATCTAAGTGGCCCCAAACATTTCCAGATGGTTGTTGCTTCTCACTTACTTTCATACCTGCCTGGAATATGGAAAGCGGTGCAGAAACTCTTACAGACTGGGAAATTGAGGGTCCAAGAAGGAAATAAATCCTGAATCCTACCCCTCCTCTGTGTGTCGACCATGATGGTCTGAGCCTCTAGGTCTCCTGCCAGGACACTTACAGTGGCCTCCTGACCGGTCCCCCCTGCCTCTATCCCTGCCCTCTCCCTGCTGCCCTAGCCCACGTGATCTTCAGATTATGTCATTCCTCTGCTTGGAATCCCACCAAGGGTCCTCATCATGGGTGAAAACCAAAATCCTTAGAGTGGCCAACAAGGCCCTGCACCCTCAACCCCACCTCTCTGATTTCATTTTGTATTTTTCTCTCCCAACTCATTCCACTGGTCTCTTGCTGTTTCTAGAACAGACCGAGTACTTTCTTTGCACTGGCCATTCTCTCTGCTTGGATCACTTCTGATATCGGAAGCTTGCCCTTCAAGTCTTTGCTCCAGTGACCTTGCAATGAGGTATACCCAGAACATCCTTAAATATTCTCAAATATACTGAAAACCACCAACCTCTTCTCCTGCCCCGATGCTTCTCACCCTGCTCTCTCTAGTCTTTTGTCCAGAGAACTTGTCTCATTCTGAAACATCATGCAATTTATTTATAGCTAGCCTGCGGGCTCAGTAAAGACAGTGATTTTTTTCCCCTTGTCGGCTCACTGACACATCCCAAGTGCTTAGATCAGGGCCTGGCACACAGTGGGCACCACAGTAAATATTTGGTGAATGAATCAAATCACAGATCAGGTCAGCGAGGGACTCATGACCAGAACCTGGCGTTTTACTCCCAAGCTAAAGATTCCCTCCCACCAAGTGTTTTATGTTAGAAGAAAACAATTCGATTTTTGGAGAGAAATCAAGATGTAACGTGGGCATAGAAAGCCGAAGTGTACCAGAGTATACTGTGCATGAAATATGTGCCAGCTGCGGTGTATGTGTGTGGATCATCTCATGCTGTCTGCACATCTTCCCTGAGAGGGGAGTGGGACTGAAGATACATGATGTGCCCATAGCTGCAGAGAATACTCAGAGACTGAGCGGGGTTTCACCTTGGGAATGCCAGGCCTCCCTGGAGGAGACAGCACTGACAGCCTGGCTGTTTGCTCCCGACTCTCCTGCTGCCTGTGGAGAGAGCCAGACCTGATGCTGAGCTCACCTGGTCTGGGCCCTGCTCCCCGTCTCCCAGGATCAGGAGGGCTGGCCCTTGCCTCCTTCTCCTTTCCTGCAATGCCTTAAGTGGACTTGACTGCATCCCTATGGGCACCTGTTAGGAAGGTGCCGGTGCTTGCCCGGGTTCCAGCCAGAGTAAGCCAGCAGGTTGCAAAAAAGCAACTGTAAGGTTTGGCTACTCATTGAAGGGTGTGTTGGCTACCGATTCCAGAGCTGGGGCACCGGTAAGCTTGGTCATTGGTTCTGTGGAGGGAGCCTGCAGGGGACCATGAGGAAGACCACCTTGCTGTTCTCAACCCCCTGCAGGCTCCTCCCCAGTATGCCCTTCATGCTCGTGTGTCAAGCTGTTGAGAACCAACAGCAAGCCGGTGTGGAAGCCTCCCCAGATGAGCGTGTGCGCCTCCGTTTTAGAAGGACCCGCTGTCCGAATCATACAGTGAAAGGTGAATTCATTCTTTTCACTGAGGCACTTCTGTTCTACCCAGATTAGACACACTATATAAAATGACTAGCATGACAGATCCACAAAGCAGGAACACAAATATAATACGTGAGCCACGTGCTGGGGACGTTTCCTTAATTGGGAGTTTGGAATGAAAAGCACAACACGTATAAGGTGTTCCTAAAAATTCAGAGAGAGTAGTGTAGGCAGTATGGCAAATAGAGTCGGTCTCCATGTAGGGCAGGGGTACCACCTAACTGTGGGGTTTTTGCAATGGGGTGCCATCATCATTGAATATGAAGAGTCAGGACACCAAGATCAGCCCTGGGTTATCATAGGTCATACTCACCACAAGTAGATATCCATTTTGTCCAAACTGGCCCGGAAAAAGCCCTCCTGTTGACTGATAAGAGGGGAATAATTAGGAACACTGAGTACACCTTACAGAACATTGGGTGCCAATGAAGTGAAGGTTTGGAGAGTTTCCATGGAGACGGAAAGGCTTCGCTTAGGCTTTGGGTAGTCACTTAAGGGCATTTCTCATCCTTGCCTGCTCTCAGGTACTAAGGGACCCAAGCTGCTTCACTTCCCTCAGCCTTGGGTCCTCGTGGGCTGTGGAGAAAGTTAAAAGGGTTATAACGGAAGGGCACCTGAGTGGCTCAGTCGGTTAAGTGGCCGACTCTTGATTTTGGCTCAGGTCATGATCTCGAGGGTTCGTGAGTTCGAGCCCCATATCAGGCTCAGTGTGCTGACCTCTCGGAGCCTTCTTGGTATTCTCTCTCTCTGTCTCTCTCTAAAAAAAATTTTTTAAAGGGTTATAATAAAACCCAATAGGATCGAACTGGTTCCTCTCCCAGCACTTGGATATCAGATCTCATGACTGCCTGGGGCACCAGGGACTTCTGACTGGTGCACGCTTACTCTTTCTGTGTCACTGGTCACCTGCCATTACTTAGTGTACTTTTTTGTAAAGATATTCCAATTCAGTGCAAAGTTAAGAAGAAGAGAAAATTAAGCAAGAGAATAATAACCACCACTTCAGGGGAGGGCTTCTTTGGGGGGTGAGGGAATGTGGGAAGATGGCATTGGAGAGAAGTGTCCTGGCAGCTTTGAGTTTCCATTACTGTCTTTAGGTTGGATTATTCGATTCATTAGAATTCTTGTTATGCTTCATAATTCACATAATGGGTTATAATTCTGCCTTCCAATGGACAATGAATTCAACACGTAACACGGGACAGAATAGCGAAGCTTCTGAGAAGAAACAATCCGATGGGGCCCTCCACACCCTGCTAAGGCCTAATTCCAACTCCCCACCTAAACCCCTTCTCCCACAAGACATTCTTTCTTGACCACCAGACGTACCATACCAACTCCTTATTTTCTGAGCCATTGCTTTGGCATTTTCCTTGACGTCAGGGCTCAGACATCATCATTCGAATCCTCTGCGAACTTTGGCCCTTGTACTCACCCATATTCGATAAACGCCGGTTGACTTGAGAGGAACAGAAGCTGCCAGTGCCCACTGAAGAGAATAAATTACCAGGAACTTGCAGATTAAAGGGCGAAGGGTGGCTTTTCTCAGGACATCTGAATACACTGACCAAGCCTAGGACCTCATCCACATATTCTTGCCAGCTTTTCCTCAGGGGACTTGAATCTTAACTCCTGCACCAAGCTCGGTAGTTTTCAGTAGGTGGTCCGTTTGCAAACTTACTTGCTTTTACTCAAGACCTGGCTGTGAGAACTATTAATTCAGATGATCCAATCGAAACCATACATGACGCTTTTATGATGCTCCTCTCCCCACTCCTCCCCACCCGCCATTGCACTCTGACTCTGTTTAAAGAAGTCCAAGTGTGGTTCCAGAGCCTTGGAGAAAGCTGCTGGATGAGGCCAGCCACAGGTGGATGGACAGCCCCACTGGCTTTTTTTTCACAGATGACTCTGATTCTTTTCTGGACCAGAACTCTCCAAGCAGACTCCTCCCAAGAGCCCAGAATGCCAACCCTTTCTGACGACTGAGCATCTTGTCTGTGAGAAAGACCTCAGTCTTGCTGTGGACATTTGCATTTGATTAGACAGAACTAAGGAGCCCTTAGGATTGGCCTGGCCCAGCAAGAAGAATATCAGATCTCATGACTGCCTGGGGCACCAGAGACTTCTGACTGGTGCACGCTTACTTGTTCTGTGTCACTGGTCACCTGCCATTACTTAGTGTACTTTTCTGTAAATATATTCCAATTCAGTGCAAAGTTAAGAAGAAGAGAAAATTAAGCAAGAGAATAATAACCACCACTTCAGGGGAGGGCTTCTTTGGGGGGTGAGGGAATGTGGGAAGATGGCATTGGAGAGAAGTGTCCTGGCAGCTTTGAGTTTCCATTACTGTCTTTAGGTTGGATTATTCGATTCATTAGAATTCTTGTTATGCTTCATAATTCACATAACTCACATATATATTATAAATATTCTTTTATGTGTAACAAATATAAAATAATAAGCTACATAAGCTAAATATTAAAAAAAGATCCTGCAGGTTCTATGGTCGAATAGAGCAGGGTTTGAGTCTTGCCCCATCACTTACTGGAGTATGGGTCTTAGATGAAGAACATAAACTCTTGGAACCTCAGTTTGCTCATCTGCAAAATGGGGGTTGCAGTGCACAGTGAATAATTGAGTTGACATTTGGGGTATGTATTTCAAAGCAAAGTATGTGGTCTTGTGAAAGCATAAAGCAGGGAGGCTGAACCTAGTTGAAGAGGGGTGGGGTGAGAGTGGGGGATGTCAGGGAAAACCTCCTTGCGAAGCTGATGTTTGTGCTGTGTGTTGACTGAAGGCTAGTTTTATTTTTAATTTTTTAATGTTTATCTAGTTTTGAGTGAGAGAGAGAGAGAGAGAGAGAGAGAATGGGGGAGGGGCAGAGAGAGGGGGAGACACAGAATCCCAAGCAGGCTCCTGGGTCTGAACTGTCAGCACAGAGCCCGGCATGGAGCGGGAAGGGGGGCTCGAACTCGTGAACCACGAGATCATGAGCTGAGCCAAAGTTGGACCCTCAGTCGACTGAGGCATCCAGGCGCCCCGACCGAAGGCTAGTTTTAAGTAGGTGAAGTCAGTACCTGGATTCATCTCCCCTCATACTCATATACTAGGTCTTTTGGGGAAGGGGGGAGATGTGTTCCATAGAAGCATGGATTTTTCAGAGGCGCAGTGGACTTCAGAGAACACTATATAACCCATCCTCTCCTACCCTCACTCCCCCTGGATTTTGCCAGTGAAGAAAATGAAGCCCAAGAGATAATGTGACTTGTTCGGGCACCTCAGCTGATAAGCAAAAGAACTGGGAGCAGAACACAAAGCCGCGTTTGCCCTTGCATGTGGCGGACACACTTCTAGTGCTTTGCATGCTTGATATTTAATCTTCACTAGCAGCTCTGTGCAGTGAGTACTGTTATCGTTCCTTGTTTACAGATGTGGAATCTGATGCTGAGGGAGGTTAAGGAACCCCTTCAGAGTCACACCGCTCGGAGTAGGGTCAGGACTGCAGAGCCCCCACATTCCTAATTATCACCCTGTACTTCCTCCTACCATAACCTCAGTTTGCAGTATTTCTGCTGAACCATGATGTTTTGTCTGCCCTCACAGAGCTGTGGTCTTTCTGGAGAGAAAAGATAGTAATACAACATAACACAACACCAATGGGAAAACCAAGCTGAGTGGAGGTTTGGCTTTGGGGGTAAGGCAGTTCACCTCTTGGGCTTTGTGTTCTTCTTCAGCAACATTGCGGAATGGTGAGGGTGGGTGATAGAATGTCCTCTGAAGTCCACTGATGGGTAAGGGAGGTTCAGACCACTGCTGATGACTCTGTCACAGGGTAGAGTTCAGACTTTGTCCTGAGGTAGTGGGGAGCCAGGGTGAGGTTGTCCGTAGGGGGACGCGAAGAAGAAAGTATTGCTTTAGGAAAGTAGAGCCTGAGAGGCCTTTATCTGACAACTATGTTTCTCTAGAGGCTGACTTCCCAAGGGGACATGCCTGACCACTTAGATCCACAGAGTTTGTGCTCTAGGGGTCCCTCACGGGGGATCCGTTACGACTGTTCTCATTCATGTGCCTTTTCAGATGAGGAAGGTTGAATCATGGTTTGGACTTCTAGTAAGTTCTCACTCCTGACTGGAATCCCCTCTCTGAGATGGAAGCTCCACTTCATCACCATCTCCTCCGACCCCCTTTTATTTCCCAGAGACACAAGGGATCCTTGATGGGATCTCATCGTTGGTGTTACTGGACGCTCTTCTAAGTTGGTGCATTATCTCACATCAACCTCTCTTTCAGTATCATGGGGAAATTGATATAGACATGTTCTCCTTTGTATCAGCCTCAGAAAAAGGTTTGTTTTCTCCTTCAGGCCCGCCCCTCTATTTGCATAACAGCAAGAAAACAACACTGCCACCTAGTGGGAGTTCAGAGTGTGACCTTCAGAGGTCCTCCTCCTGACCCCAGTGCATTATTTCTGTTATTAATAGGTAAACTAATGGGCAGCTCTGAGTGCAGTGTTCTTCTAAGTGAGCAGATCCAAGTGGATTGTCAGGTCCGTTTTCCATTCTCTTGCAGGGGTCAGTGAGGTGCAGACAGAACCTTTGCAACGGGTGCGGGGAACTCTACCTCCTGTCCCTTGACTAATTCTCGCAGCAGTTCGATGAGGCAGGTGTGTGCAGCCCCATTTACAGATGAAGAAATCAAGGCTCGGAAAGTTGGGTAACTTGGCACTTTACTGAGCACCTGGCATGCACTCAAACCATGGCATGCCAAGAGGCCTCCTAGAGGTAGTATGTGGATTACAGCCTGTTTTCCTCCAAAACTGTACTATCCAGACACACTGGCAAAGCACTGTCAGGTCCTGGCCATCTTGCACAGTTGGGGAGACGCTGTGCCCTGAAGTAGCCCAGCAGGACTACCCAGATAGAAGAGGTGGGTCTGGGATTTGGAAGGCCTCGTGGGAAGAGAACATTTGATAGATGAAGGCACAGAGGTGGCACAGGAATGGGGAATGTCTGTGGGCAAGGAAAGGCTGCCTGTCCAGGGCCAAGCCTGGTGTCATGCGTACAGGACCAGGATACAGAGCTTTGAGAGCTAGGCTGGGGGCTCCATGGAGTCACCATGTCTTCTCCCCTGCTACGTTGGTAAATTGGCAAGGAAGACATGCTTGGTGAAATTGAAATCGAGACAATGTAGAAGTACATAAAGTAAACAAAGTGAATGTCTCCCTTCACACCCATCCTCCATCAGGAAATAGAACTAATAGTTAAAAGTTTGGTGCATATGCTCCCCAAAGATTTCCTATTCCTGTAAAATTATATAGACAAATAAATACATCCACTCATACGCACATAAATATGTGCACGTATAGTGTGAGTTATTTTAAATTGGATTATTTTAAACTATAATTTTATAATTTCCTTGTTATTTAAAAAAACTCAGGAATATATTACAGCCAGCTTCTTAAAAAATCTTATTGTTAAAAATGTTAACCAGCTATAAAAATAGAATACTGTAATAAATCCATTCTCCCAGCTTCAACATTTGTCAATACATGACCAATCTTGTTTCACCTCTGCCCCTCTTCCTAGTGTCCTCCCAGCAGGATTAAAAAAAATTTTTTTTTAATGTTTATTTATTTTTGAGAGAGACAGAGACAGAATGCGAGTGGGTTAGGGGCCGAGAGAGAGGGAGACACAGAATCTGAAACAGGCTGCAGGCTCTGAGCCATCAGCACAGAGCCTGATGAGGGCCTCGAACTCACAGAGCTGTGAGATCATGACCTGAGCCGAATCAGACGCTCAACTGACTGAGCCAACCAGATGCCCCCTCCCAGCAGGATTTTTTAAAGAAATTTTCAGATACCATACATTTTGTCTGTAAATAGGTCTGTATCTATCTCAAAAGAACACTTTTATTTTAAATGTATTTGTTACTTTTGAGAGAGAGACAAGAGTGCGAGGGAGGGAGGGGCAGAGAGAGAAGGAGACACAGAATCCAAAGCAGGCTCCAGGCTCTGCACTGTCAGCACACGAACTGTGTGATCATGACCTGAGCTGACATTGGACACTGAGCTGACTGAGCCACCCAGGTGCCCCTCAAAAGAACTTTCAAACAAAATACAGCCACAATGCTATCATCACATTAAAAAGCATGAATTCCTTCATATCACCAACTATTTAGTTGGTGTTCAAATTTTTCCACTTGTAACAGCTGATGTGTTTGAATCATGATTTAATAAGGCCCATAGATTACATTTGCTTGATGCTTTTTAAGTCTCTTTTTCTTCATAGATTTCTACTCTCTCCTTTTCCTTTTCCTTTTTGCCATTCATCTGCTGAAGAAACTAGTCGTTGGTCCTGTAAAGTTTTCCATATCCTGGATTTTGCTGATTGTATATCCTCATGGTGTCTTTTAAACTATTTCTCTGTCCCTATATTTCCTGTAAGCAGGTGGTTAGTTCTAGGAGCTTGAGCAGAATCAGATTTGATTCCTTGGCTAAGAGGTTGGAGCTGCTTAGGCAGGGGAGTGAAGTGACCAGGAGCAAACTTGGTGGCAAAACTGGCCAGGAAAGAAAGGGACGCTTTACCGGCCTTCCCCAACAACCCAAGGGGACTGTCCCCAAACCTTTGTAGGGTTGGCTTCAAGGATGCTCAGTTGCTGGGGGTGGGGGTGGTTCTCACCTCTCATCAGAACCTTCTGTAAGGGGCCCCTGGGGCCATCTGACCCCACCATCTGGTCAGCTAGAGCTGACCGGCAGCTGGCTCTCTCAAATGGGAGCCTATGGCTTTCTCCTCTCTCGTGGTTTTGCACTGGCTTCCTTCCCTCTTCCCACAAGTCCAACATCTCCACTTAAAAAAAAAAAAAACCATAAAAATGCTTTTCTCTCCTCTTCCCAGCAAGTTTATCCCGATGACACTGCTGAGCCACCAAGGACAGCTTAACTGTCTCAGCTCAGAGCTAGGAGAGATCTGGACAGTGTTTGCAGAAATTACTAGTGCTCTTGAAATGCCTTACACTTCGTATCACACACTTCTGTAGAAGAATCACTTAATTTTGAAATTATATGACTAGCTGTGAATCTGACTTCCTACCCCATCCCTAGAAACTCATCTTCAACCCCGTTTTTCTTAAACAATCATTCCAGTTTTTCAGTACCTTTGGCTAGCTCTCCCTGCCTCCACCATGGGAATAAGTGGCATTTCTTAAAGATAATTTGATTGCTATTTTCGATCAATCAAAGACTTGGGCCCAGAGTTGCTCAGCACCAGCAGCAAATACAAGGTCTGTACACTAACATGACATTAAAGCAACGAAGGTTGATAATTTAATTTGCTGTGTAGTCTTATCTCAGTGAAATGCGTACCTTTCTTTGGGCCTTTTGAAAGATTAAAAGTCTTGTCTTCACTTTCCTGAGCTCCTAGGAGTCTGGGCTACCACAGGGTTACTTTTCTTAGTTACTAGATTCTGCTGGAGGGGACCACAGAAGATAGCCTGGTCCAGGATTCTTCTGTCTGATCCCTTGCTCCCCAGGCCTTCACTTAAAAATTAAAAAAAAAAAAAAAAAAAAAAATATGTATATATATATATATATATATATATATATATCTGTATATATCTATCTATATCTCTATATATATATCTCTATCTGTAGATAGAGATATATATATAGATAGATATATGATCTGAATCCTAGATGAGTTGTATCATTTCTCAGAGTCAATCAGTAGCAAATGGAAGTGAGGTTTGAGCCTAGTCTTCGGTTATGTCTATTTGAGTTTTGTCAAAATCCTTGTATTTTTTTTTATGATTTACCCACAGAGGTAAAGGCCATAGTGACAGGCATCCTTCATAGGTGCAGTCTGTGAGTCCTTAAGTCTGTCGCATAAACTCTTTTGAGCTAAGTTAGGGGGTGAGTGCTTTCCTGATTGAGTTACCAAAATGCTTCACCACGTCTCTTCTTACTGTCTTTTGTCCGCATCCTTCTTCCAACTCTGGACTGACAAATACTCACAGGCTCAGCTGCACACTTCCTGGGAATCTGTGTTGATTTTGGAGACCGTATTCCTGTCCTTTCATGGAGACGGGTGGTGTAATGAAAGAAATCAAATCCTCCGTCCCTATTTGGTAGCAGGGTGGTGGTTGGGCAAGTCACTTAGATAACCATCCTTAGTTTCTTCATCTTTAAAATGGGCTGACAATCTCTATCCCAGGAATGCTGTGGCCATTGCAGACTGTACATCTCCAGCCTTAGGCATGCACCACATGCTTAATAAATGGTTGCCATTGTAACTATGGAAAGGCAGAGTTGAATCCAGCCTCTAGGGAAGGGGGCATGAGAGAGATCTAAGATAAAAGGCCAGTGTTTTCAGGATAATATATGCTTTTGTCTGACCCTTAGATTTGGGAAGGATGGTTGTTTTTTATGAACTACCCACTTTTCTTCCTCACAAGCTATAAACTGAGTGGAGATAATCAGCTCTCTGTCATATAATCTCTTGAGTGTTTTTTGGTTGATTGATTCTATATACATATGTATGCACACACATACACACACACGGCACAGGCGGGGGGATCTCAGCAAACCTCTACCCACGGTTGACATAAGATTTCTGGCAAGTCCTCTGCTGCGGTTTCCTCATACCCGAATCCCAAAAGCAAACGGGATCGGAAGCAGCTTCATGAGCAACACCCCCTCCATTGACCCTACTCAGGTACTTCCTCTTTATTATTTCATTACTTTTTTGTCCCGGCGAATTTGCCCTTACAGTTTCAAGATAATCAATTTCTTTTCATGTGCCTTCCCCATCCAAATTGGATTACAGATATAAATAGCCGTGTGCTGGCCCCAGCGGCCCGCGTGCGCTCCCGGGCTGGTGCTTGGCAGCTGGGGTCCTTGGGCAGGCTTGGGCTGTTTGTTTATTTTCAATTGAAGCTCTAAGTGCTGGAATGACTTCCACCTCCTGCACACACAGCCATCTCAAAACCCCCTTTGTTCCCTGGTTGCAGAGGACAAATATTCGGGGTTTTCATTCGTAGTGGTAAGAATGCCAGTTCCCTCAGCAGGCATCCTCCTGCTGGTAGCTGTCCTGTGGTTAGCCTTTTTATTTAAACGTTTTTCTTTTTTTTTCTTTTTTTAAATGTTTATTTATTTCTGAAGGAGAGAGAGAGTGTGTGTGAACGAGGGAGGGGCAGAAGAGAGGGAGACGCAGAATTCGAAGCAGGCTCCAGGCTCCGAGCTGTCAGCACAGAACCTGATGCTGGGCTCGAACTCACGAGCTGTGAGATCATGACCTGAGCTGAAGTCGGATGCTTAACCGACTGAGCCACCCAGGTGCCCCATTTAAAAATTTTTCTAAATCACTCAGTGCACCCGCCTCAGGTTGCACCCCAAGGATTCACCTTACTCTTGATTTTCCTTCCAGAAACATAGAAATACCTCTATGTAACATTATAAGGAAAATAGGACAAGGTCTCAGGCCAGGAACCCTGGTCTCCTTTGCTGGGGTTCAGCTTTTCCCTCCCTGGGAATCCCCTTCTCTCTGCATTTTCTTTTCACTTCACATTCCTTTTTGGTTGTATTGAGGTGGTTTTCTTACCATGTAATCTCACCTCCAGGGACAGAGGTAGAATTAACATGGGCTGGGAACACTGTTTTCCTTTGTCTGGTAGGTGCAGGGATGTTCGTTATCCCACCCCGTTCTCTGTTCACAGGTGGTGTTTCTTTTGGTGTGGTCCTTGAACCACCAGCAGTAGATCTTCCAGAAACTGAGGACTGTGCAAACCCCTGGCCTAAGTCTGAGTGTTAGGTGGTGGGGCCCAGGAGCCTGAGAAAGGACAGTCACAGAGTGCTGGTCTGTGTACAGATCATACAACTCTGGCCCCATGCATATCTTTTCTCTTCAAGGCTGATTCTGAGCCTTGTCAGGATCCAACCTGCAGGCTGTTTTCACTTCACTTCTGTTATAAACACGTTCACCCACACGTACCTCTCCGTCTCCAATATCTTTTCACTGATGCCAAGACAATTCTGTGCTTGCCTTGGAGGAGCTCAGGGTCTAGTTGAAGAGATAAGGTGTACTCACGGTAAAAGAGGAGTAACAACAGAACGCAAGGAAAGCTGAATGTAAATGTGTGATAGAAGTTTGATTTTTTTAAATGTGTATTTTACTTTTGAGAGAAAGAGAGACAGAGTGCGAGCAGGGGAGGGGCAGAGAGAGAGGGAGAGACACAGAACTGGAAGCAGGACCCAGGCTCTGAGCTGTCAGCACAGTGACCTGAGCCAAAGTTGGACTGGGCCACCCAGGTGCCCCTAAACTTGATTTTAATGGGATGGAGGGTGTTGGCCTTGAACGGGGTGCTGAGGAAGGTCAGTGCAGGGTGGGAGGTAAGCAGGAAAGCAGCTTCTCAGAGGCAGTGGCATGAATAACAGCCCACAGTGGGGATGAGGGGCTTGCGTGGGTGAGGAGGGGAGCTGAACTGACCCAAGACGGAGGAAGAACTGGGTTGGCTGGGAAGGAATGTGAGTCTAAGCTGCCTTTTTGGGAGCTTAAAAGATAATCAGATTAGTTGGGATTTTGGGGAGAAAATTTGGCAAATCAATGCTATAATCAGGATCATGTTGGGATTTGCAAAGTCAGAATCCAATTTCCTAATTTGGCATCTTCCCCTTTCATTAGTTCAGGGTGCCCAAAATTATAAGTGTCATTCCACTGGAGGGTCTGGAGAAAATGGTAGGTAAAGCGTGCACAGGGTGTTCCAACACTGAAAAACAAAACAGAACATTTTATTATAAAAATTTTCAAAAATACACAAAGGTATAACACCATCATAACTTAAAAATTTTTTTAATGTTTATTTATTTATTTTGGGAGAGGAGGAGGGAGAGAGAGAGAGAGAAAAGAGAGAAAGAAAGAGGGAGGGAGAGGGGCAGAGACAGAGGGAAAGAGAGAATCCCAAGCAGGCTCCATGCTCAGCACAGAGTCCAACACTGGGCTCGATCCCACGAACTGTGAGATCATGACCTGAGCTGAAATCGAGAGTTGGACACTTAACAGACTGAGTCTCCCAGGTGCCCTGGAACATAACTTCTATTTAACCATGAAAAATGCATCCCTGTGAGGCAACAGCCTGAAGTTCAAGAGCAGAAAAAGCTAACCTGTGGGGATAGAAATCAAAATGGTGGTTGCCTCTGGTGGGGGCGAGGGGTTGACTAAGAGGGCAAGAGAGGAGTTTCTGGGATCATGATAAAGTTCTTCATCTTTATGGGGGCATTGGTGACAAAAGTTTGTATGTTTGTCAAACTTAGCAAACTGCATAAAAGATCTAAGCACTGCACGCCATTCTACCTTAAAAAATAAAGTTGTTCCTCTTTTGTTTTGCCCCTAATTTTCTTTCAGTCCTTTTGATCATGTCAGGGAGAACCTGGTTGGGGCCAGAGGGTGATACCATCTAATACTTAGCTCCCTCCCTTTTTTTTTTTTTTTTAATTTTTAAATGTTTGTTTATTTTTGAGAGAAAGAGAGAGAGAGAGAGAGAGAGAGAGAGAGAGAGAGAGAGAGGGTGTGAGCGGGGGAGGGGCGAAGAGAGGGGGAGACACAGAATCCAAAGCAGGCTCCAGCCTCTGAGCTGTCAGCACAGAGCCCGACGCGGGGCTCGAACTCACAAACTGCGAGATCATTACCTGAGCCGAAGTCGGGAACTTAACTGACTGAGCCACCCAGGCGCCCTGATCCCTCCTTTTTTAAACAAAAGCCAGAGGCCTCAAAAGAACATTATCTTGTTTTCATTGCATTAAAAAAAAAATTATTTATGCCTATTGATACTAGCTCTCCTAAGTAGTACTATAATATTTTTTCTTCAAAAATAAAATGATTTAGGGGCATCTGAGTGACTCAGTCGGTTAAGTGACTCTTGATTTTCGGCTCAGGTCATAAGCTCATGGTCGTGAGATCAAGCCCTGCATCGGGCTCCACGCTGAGTGTGGAGCCTGCTTGAGATTCTCTCTCTCAAAAAATAAAAAGTAAATAAAATAAAATAATTTAAGGAAGGGAGACAGAAGCGGTAAGCATACAGAGTGAAAACTGGAAAATGGCATGTGGCCGGCAGACATCTGGGAAACACTGGTGGGTGGGGGGTTGTTACTTCAGGGTGACCCTGTGGGACAGAGGAGAAGGGTCTTGCCGAAAAATGATCTGTCCGGATTCACTCAGACATTCCTTGTCGAGTTTGGCTCTGTTTTCTGAACTCGGGGGGGCAGTGCCCCCCAGAGCCAGCGGCGTCGAAAGACGGCTGTTGCCATCTGGGCATCTGTGGTGGGCGGGAGACCAATGAATCCGGACCCCGGAAACAGCAGATGTGAGTGGTTCAACTGAACACAAAACTCTGGCTGCCACCTCACAGCAGCTCCCAGTGACTGAGAGGCCAGCCATGCTGTCTGTTGGAGTAAGAGAGAGACAGGGCCATGAACTTCCCTTGAGCCCTCTCCCTTACTCACCTGCTGCTGTGACCTAGTGCTTTGTAGGTTCCTGCTTCGGAACAGGTTACAGCCAGGCCCTGTGGGCCATCGTGGGCTCTCCAGGGACCCTTGGCCTCCATAGATAACATGCGGAGGGTCTCTGTTCGAAATAAACAGTGTGTTAGGAACATCGGTTGTAGTCCTTCTGTGACGGGCGTATGTCCTTGCTGCTCATGACCCCCAGGTTCCCAGGGAGCCTGTGCTCTCCGAGTCCCCCGTCCGGCGTCTGCATATCCCTGGTTTGGTGGCCCAGTAGAGCTCATACCCAACTCTCCAGGAGGCGTTACGGTGAAAAGACCGTTTACATGGCAGGTGGGGTTTAACTGCCACATCCACCGGGTTCCTAGACAACCATGACATCAGAGAAGTGTGCATTCCTTGCCACCTTGTGTTTCTGTGTGCCATCGTCCCCCAACCCCACCTCCCCCTGACTGCTCCTGGTTTCTCCCTCAGCCGTTTTATCTTTAGGCTCCATCTGCATGGAACTTCATTCACTGCAACAAGACAAGGCAGACCCGCAGGAGCCAGGCGCACTCCCAGGGACGGGACAGGCCTACGGGGCACCGGAGGGGGTCATCTCGGGTGCTGGAGGCTCAGTGGGGAAGGCAGAGTATTTTGTGTGAGAAGTCAGAGGTGGGAGCCAGGTGGCCAGGGTCTGAGTTCATTACCAAGAAGCGGCAACCCTTCCCAGGGATCTGCCACGTGCCAGGGGGGGCTCTCAGGGCCACCTAATCTTCCAGTGACCCAGCAAGGCAGCCAGCAGCATCATCCCTGCTTTACGGATGTGGAAACTGTGGGCCCCGATGGCTTGGGTCTCTTGCATAAAGTCACATGGGAAGTAACAGAGCCAGGATTCACACGCAGACAATCTGGCTCCAGAGCCTCATAGTTAACCAGTGTGAAGCCAGTGTTTCTCAGCTTCACCCAGTTATAGGAATCACTTGAGGCTTTGGTTCCCGTGTGGATTCCCCGGGGAGCTCCATCAGCCACTAGGATCCCATGGGTACAGGAATCTGAACAACGAAAGAGACCCTAAGTGACTCTTCCCTGCTGGTGGCTTTAGGAAGTTGGGCCCCCGGCCATTTGGAAGTGAGGTGCTATTTCCCCAGCTGGGAGAGCCTGGGCTCTGGTTGCAGGCTTTGGTGGGAGCACGGCTGGCAGCGGCTTCCTAACATCAGCTTGTGTCAGCTGGGACATAGCCTTGGCTTAGGAGTGTGATCAAAATGGGTTCCAGATACACAGGCTCAATCAGCAGACTTAGACGGCTCTGGGGATGGGTTCAGGGATCAGAAAGACCAGGAGAATAAAATATAATGGGAGGGGGTAGCTGCTCCCATGAAGGAGAACAGCAGCTAGGGGCTCCACACTAGTCATCACCCCTGGGAAACATTGACCACAGAGTCACAGGGGGACTGAGCCTTTGGGTGGGTCTGGGGCGGGGCCAGGAGCATGTCCTTTCCAAGTGGTTTCCTAAGCAGGTGTTTCATGGAACTCTGATGGGACTCGAGCTACCAAGAGCCCTTCAACCGAGTGTGTCCCATTTTATTTGTATAATATAATATAATTATATATTATACATGTGTGTGTATATATATGTGTGTATATATATGTGTATATATATATATATATATATATATATATATATATATATATGGTATTATTTATCCCAGGGTTTTTGCATTTTAAAGACATGTCTGGATGGTGGGATGTGTGGCCTTGAGGGATGATGTTCTCAGCAAGGAATTGTAGGCTTGGAGACCCTGTGCGATGGAGATACCATTTAACTGGAGACCCACCCAGAGCAATCAGATCCTACCAGCCTGAAAGGATTTCCCTGGGACTTAGCTGTGCCTGATCTTAAGTCTTCAGTGAAAGCTCAGAGTACCCTCTCTGTGCCCTGGTGCCTAGAAACCCCAAGGATCAGAATCATCCACTACCATTTTCCTCTCCCATACCTCACTATCTTCTGACTCTGATAGGGAAGGGGAATTCTTCTTGGGTAAGCTGAAGCTTACCCGCTAAAATGTCTCCTGAAAAAGTCTATGGCCACCTGGGACCCTCAGGAAATGAGTCATTCCGGGTGGCTGGGATTTCTAAATAGCTAAAGATTCATCCTTTTCATAGCTCTCACTTTTATTATT
This sequence comes from Prionailurus bengalensis, assembly GCF_016509475.1. Taxonomy (NCBI): domain Eukaryota; kingdom Metazoa; phylum Chordata; class Mammalia; order Carnivora; family Felidae; genus Prionailurus; species Prionailurus bengalensis. The sequence continues at coordinate 65,468,631 of NC_057354.1, forward strand.
ACTATTTTTGATGGAAGTATCACATACATTTCAGCCTCCATAACCAGGTTCTAATGAACATAACTTGTTCTAAGTGACTCTGGGATATTCTCAGGATTATCGGTGATGTCCTGGGTGTCCACAGAGTCCTTTCATTAAAGGACCCTGACTTTTATGCTTGTTAGTGCAGTGTCCAACTTCAGTCTTTCTGCCTCTTCCCTATTAGCCGTCACTGCGCACTGAATCAGGGGACCTGTTTCTAATAGTCTCCCTCCTTTCTGCCTGCCCCCTCTGTCACTTGTTTGCCTGATTCTGATCTGCTGTTGGTGTAGAAACCAGATTAATGATCTTGGTTCAACAGTGTATGAAATGACACAAGCTATACATGAAGACCCTAGGGACACTCAGCCTGGAAAGGATGTCCATGGACATCATGACATCATGTTTTTGTACATTCATGTGCCTTGGTTACTTGCTTCCTATTTTAGGTAGGCAAAGTAGAGCTGCCCTTTGGATTTTGTAAAGCTGAAGAAATACACGAAGATAAATACCGTGAGCTCTCTATCTTCACATATTTAAGGATGAGTCAATCAGAGAAGTGGGTCGACTTAGACCAGTGGTCCTCAACCCTGGCTGAATTTTCAAATCATATTCAAATACCAGGACTCAGCTTCGTCCCCAGGCCACTTAAGTCAGAATCTTTGGGGGTGAGGCCCAGGCATTAATATTTTTTAAAATATTCTTGGGATTCTGGGGCACCTGCATGGCTCAGTCAGTTAAGCGTCTGACTTTGGCTCAGGTCATGATCTTGCAGTTCGAGCCACGCGTCAGGCTCTGTGCTGACAGCTCAGAGCCTGCAGCCTGCTTCGGATTCTGGGTCTCCCCTCTTTGTCTCTCTCTACCCCTCCCCAGCTCACGCTCTGTCACTCACTCTCTCTCTTTCTCCCTCAAAAATAAACATTAAAAAAAATAAAAATATCCTTGGGATTCTAAAATGCAGCCAAGATTGACAACCATTGATTTAGATCCTTCCCAAACCACCATGCTGAAGAGCTGTGTTTCTTTAGGATAGCGGTTCTCAGCCTTGGCCGCCCACGACAACCACCTGGAAGAGCTAGGAACAGTTTGAAAATACCCCTGCCAGGTTTTCCTAGTGAGCAATTAGGGCTCAGAACCACTGGTTTAAGATATTTGGGCTGGAAGATTGCTTTTTATAAGTCTGCATTTTCTGAGAGGCTTGGAGATCTTTTTTTAAATGTATCAGTGTTTTTCCGGAGATAATGGCAACCTTTGTCTTTAGATTAGCTTTACAAATCTAACACCCACGTGGTAGAATGTGTTCATGTCGGTAGGCTAGGAGGGAAAGGAGAACTTAATCAGACACCTGGGACACCACAGATTTGTCTCTGATCACGAGAGTGGAAATCCTGAGAGCAACTGTGAATTATGGATCCAGCAGGAGCTCACAAATGGTTTGTGGCAGGATTGGCTTCTGCGATGGCCACCTGGATGGACAGCTCTTGCATAAGTAGCTTTTCAGTATTGTCTGTCGTGCACATTTGTATTTGCAAAAATGCACAAGGCAGAAATGAGTGTATCATCCTTCACCCTTCAGATTAATGTGCAGCTGAATCAGAGATGCTGAAGACATGCATCGGTGCCATAGAATTCTCTAGTGTTGCATGCAAGCAGTGGTTTAAGTGAGATTCAGCGGAGGGTCGGGGGGGAGGATCGGGTGGATCCATGTGGAGGGGGCCAGAATGTGAGAAAATGGAGAAAACCACATGTGTGTTCCCATCTCCCTGTTTCAGGCTCTGAAATTCACTATTAGGGACTATGCTATATTTAGCCTTGTCATCAGAGCACAGAGCAAGTTTTCAAGGCTTGTAGGATGTATCTATTAAAATAACCTATGTGACTGAGTAGCTGCTCACTGTAACATTTTTGTCCTGCTGAAATACAATGAGAGGAAATGGGGCTCCAGGAAGTGGCCATTATATCAGGGGATCCAAAGCGGCACAGGGCCACTCCAGTATTTACACACATTCTGGGCATTGTGCTTGCAACCTTGGGTAACCCTCCACTTTTTTTCTGCTCCTGTTCCATCTTCTGCAGACTTTGAAGGCTGCCACGCTGGACGAGGGATGTGCTAAGTTCTGGGCTCTGGGACAGATGATTTGTGGACACACTTTGTATCTCTTTTGATGAGGCTCTCAAGGTCGTTGATTCTCCAGCCAGGCAGCTGCCAGTGTTACTTTGTGGTCTGGATGGCTGTGGTGGTGGCGGTGAGGGGGTGGGCAGCCCCTGCCCTGGGAGACAGGGGACCTGGACCTGATTCAGGGCCTCTATAAAGGCATCTCGGCCTCCTGAAGAGGCCAGGCCAGCATGTCCAGACATTTTGCATATATGGCCCCCACCACCCCCAGTGTTGTAGTCTATAGCCAGCTCACTTGGGTGACAGAGGGGAGGTTTCTAAATTGGCCTGCAAAGATACCTGTCTTGTCATGGGGCTGGGCTAATAGGACCCGGTGGCCTACACTCTGCTGAACCCCCCTTCCCCATTCCCATCTGTCGGCTCCTGGTGTGCATTTTAGATATTAGGCTTTCTGACAAAGAAAATCCTGCTACTAAAAGACTGAAATTTCCTTTTTGGAATAACAGCACGCTAAAGCTGGAAAAGCCCCCAGGAGCTGTGGGTCTGGCTCTCAGGTTTTTGATGGAGAGAGGTCACAGTTGGCCCGGTGGTGGTCTCAGTCCAGAACCCTTTGCCCAGTAGAACGTACATAGCAGCCCCTCAGCCAGGTCCTGTGCCCATGAGGTCTCGCTTCCTTCTTTCAGGCACCCCTTGGGGCCGACAGGGTCCACATTACACTATATTTCTATAACTCCCTGTTTTCCTCCCGTGTCCTTTGTTTTATCTCTTTCTAGAAGAATGGATTGATTGATTGATCTTGACTGACCAAATAGGAGCCCAACTAAATAGCTGCTGAATTCAATCCTGATAGCTTATGCAAAGCAGTTGCGCTTTCCTCAAAGACAGCCTTCTCTTGCTTTGGGGGTACTGTGCTCGTGTCTGCTGATATTAACGCAGCATTGCAGCTCAGGTTCTCAACTGCCAGCTGTTAACCCCAGTAGAGCATGATGGTTAAGAGCACAGCCTCTGACCCCAGCTGTCTGGATGCGAATCCTGGCTCTCGTATATACACACCCCAGGAACCATTCTGGGTTTCTGTCTTCTCATCTGTAAAATGAGGACAGGGGTGCCTTTCCCACAGGGCACTGTAAATGACCACAGGCTTGCTGCTTAGTTGACACATCGTAAGCGCTCCGTGTATGTTAAGTGTTCCTGTCACTAGCCACTTCCCATTGCCGTCCTAAACACAACGCTGGAGAAACCACCCCTCACCTCTAGTCAGCTTCTTCTGCCGACACAGGAGAGCCTGGCGGCTGGGGGTGGCTCCTGTGCCAAACTGTCCAAGCTCGCGTCCCACTTCTAACCGCCCACCAACCGAGTGAAATTAATTGGGCAATTTACGTAGCCTCTCTGTGCCTAGGCCTCCTCCCTTGCACCGTGGGGGTAAGAATAGTTTTTCTGAGAATTGGTTTTAGGATTCAATGAGATAATGCTCATAAACATACCCATTCTGTAAAGGCTGGTAAATGGTAGGTAGTATAATTTATTTGCCCTTCCTTGTTCCAGAATAGACCGAAACAGGGCACAGAAGAGGTATTTAGTATACAAAATGTGCCGGAGAGCTCTTTGATGACTGTGAGAGAGCAAGGGCAAGATTCTTCCTATTTGTTGAATTTGGGTGAATGGGGGAAAGGTGCAACTCTGAATGCTACCGGTTCTTGGTTGTTTCTGGGCTTCTGCTCTTCTCTCTCACTTGTTCTGTTTCTTCCGCTAGCGTGTGTTCTGTGTTTGGTTCGACAGTTCAGGGGGAGGGGAGCAAGCTGAGAGAGGAAGGAGGAAGAAGAAATCGTACGTAGACTCTCCCAAGCCCTGCTCTTTGAAAAGAAATCCTGAGCACTCCTGGTATCCTGTCTCCTGTTTCTCTGCAGTGAGAATTATCAGTCAGGCTGAGCTTCAGGCTGTTTTCCTCCAGCAGTGGTGCGGTTTGTGTCAAAAAGCAGCTCTAACCAGAGGCCCGGGCTTACTGATTTTCTCCCCGATGCTCTGGCTTTTATTTCTGCATAAACATTTGTTGGGCATTTAGCCAGTGCCCAGTGCGGGGTTGTTTCCGCAGCCCTAATCAGCAGCACCAAGTACTGTGCTCGATCGAGGCCATCGGAAACCATCAACAACAGCAACAATTGCTGAAATTTCCCCACAGATATGTTTGGACCCAGGATTCGGGCTCAGCCGAAACTGCTAGACAGGTGCCTGTGAAGGACGAGGGCAGGTTCTCACACTGGCTGGCGAACAGGCTTGCTAAATAACCAAGGCAACAAGGACGCTAAGTTATGACCATGCAAATCGTTGGTTTTTTGCTTATTTCAGATCGGTTCCAGTTATTGGTACATTGGAGCCGGGTGGCTCCGTCGGTTGAGTGTCCGACTTTGGCTCAGATCATGATCTCATGGTTTGTGGGCTCGAGCCCTGTGTCGGGCTCTGTGCTGACAGCTCGGAACCTGGAGCCTGCTTTGGATTCTGTGTCTCCCTCTCGCTCTCTGCCCCTCCCCCGCTGATGCGCTCGTGTGTGCGTGCTCTCTCTCTCTCTCTCAAAAATAAATAAACATTAAAAAAATTGTTCAAAAAAAAAGTCCTTGATTTAGAGAAAATCTACAGCAATCCCACATCCCCATGCCTAAATCCCAAAGAACATGAGATTGTGATCATCCCTGAAACACTGCCTCATTAGCGCAGGACCACAGTCCCGGGGCCCTGGTGGGCGACCCAGGGAGACGCAGATGTTGGAGATTGCTGCAAATGGGGTCTTTGAGCAGTCAATGTGGAATGCTTCCTCAGGAGTGTGGCGTCATTGATTTATGAATTATGGCCCTTTTAAACTCTCTGCTTGCCTCCTCAGATATCGATGTTTCAAAAATGATTTCTCGTGTGGATCCTTTGCAGAGACACATACACATGGCCCGAGATTAGCTCTTATGCCAGAATAAATGGAGTAGAGCACTCTGGGCTGATGTTTCCTTTGAGTAATGAATTATTCAGGGAGAGATTTTTGTTTTTTCAAAATGGCAAGTGCATTGCCAGGACAGACAGGAAGGAACTGCACTCTGGGTTGGGTTTCTTCTTATCTTTGAGGGAGGGATTAACCCCGCCTGAATGAAGCAAGAAGCTTATTGTCCCCGGCTGGTGCCTTATTCCAGCACCGAATGCCATGTATGCCTTTTGTGTGGTTCGAAGCGCCTGGGGAAGAAGCCGAGCGTCGCTGTTGCTGGAAATCTCCAGAAGAGCGTGAATATCGCCCACCAACAGTGTCCCCAGAGGGAGATGTGTGACTGGTCCCTGACTACTCATGGCTCTGTGCTTTTCCTTCAGAGGGTCTCTGCTTCCTGTCGTCCTCACACAGTGCCGATTTGGGATGGGTGAATGACTATCTTTCTCCGTTTCTAGTTATTTGAAATATTCACCATGACTGTAGCCACCATGTGTTGTTCACCAAGTGGTCACTGTACTGGGCGACACAGTAGCTCATTCAGTACACGAGAGCTATATAGGAGCGACTGTTACCGCCCCTATTTCCTTTTTAACAGAGGAAGAAACTGAACCTGAAATAAAGTAGAAATTTTTGGATCACAGAGGTAACGAGAGCAGAGCAATTCAGGCACAGTTTTTGTTGTCTTCCAGACACTGCTCTTGAATCTCTGTGCTACCCACCCTTCCCTTTGGAGATCACTGCTGCCAGGTCAAGGGGCCGGCGTTGACCGTCCTCTTCCCTTCCTCCAGGTCTCTCCCCACTGGGGTTTCCAGAGACTGTAGGACCTATGCTGATCAGCCAGCTGGCCCTCTGGCCTCATAGTCTCTGGCCCTCCTTGGTGTGCATGTGTGTGTGAGCTCACACGTGGAATTTCTACATTTGAGACACCTTGGCACATCCCCTTCCGACCTCAAGCTTCTTACCTCTTGCCTTTGACTTCTTCCCCTTCTGAACATCCATGCCGGCCCTCCCTCAAACACTGAACACTAGGACATTTCCAGTTTGCCCAGCCTATTATCTGCTCCTTGGCCACGGTGGATTCTCTGCCTGGCCCAAAGACCGCAGTCAACTGCTTCAAAAGCATACAAACTGGCTCCTTGGGTTCTGACTTCCTCACCAGGGGCTTGATGGGGCTCGGCCGCTGTGCCTCTTGTACCTCCTCTCTTCATTGTTTGCCAACCCCACCCAAGGGGCCAGGAGCAGAGCAGAGGTGGGCCTTGCCACAGGACCCCATGCATTTGTCCAACAATGCAGATTTATGCTACCCTTTCTTTTTCTTTTTTTTGGATGATCCCCACTGAGGCACAACAGTGCTTTACATTTAAAAAAATTTTTTTTTAAATGCTTATTTCTTTTGAGAAAGAGAGAGAGAGAGAGACAGAGCATGAGAGAGGGGCAGAGAGAGAGGGAGACGCAGAATCGGAAGCAGGCTCCAGGCTCTGAGCGGTCAGTATAGAGCCCGACACGGGGCTTGAATTCACGAATCACGAGATCATGACCTGAGCCAAAGTCAGGTGCTTAACTGACCGAGCCACCCGGGTGCCCCTTAAATTTTTTTTTTTAAGTTTATTTACTTATTTTGAGAGAGAGAGAGAGAGAGAGAGAGAGATAGCATGAGTTGGGAAGGGGCAGAGAGAGAGAGGGAGACAGAGAATCCCAAGCAGGCTCTGCACTGTCAGCACGGAGCCCGATGTGGGGGTTCAAACTCACAAAACCACAAGATCATGACCTAAGCTGAAACCAAGAGTTGGAAGATTAACTGACTGAGTCACCCAAGTGCCTCTAAAATTTTTTCTTACAAAAAATTTGAAGCATTCGGAAACGTTGAAAAGAATAGAGAAGTGAACACAGGTCATTTTCTCTAAGAAATTCTCCCATCCCCCACCCTCCTTCTTCTAGCCTTATTTGCATTTCTTTGAATGAAGTTATTCTCTATACCTCTGTGCCTTTGCCTATGCTGTTCCGTCAGTGTGGAATGCCTTTCCCTGCTCTACTTGCCTAACTCCAGCTAATTCTTTAATCTTCAGCATCCCCATCCCAATGCCTGCCCCAGGTAAGTTGTCCCTCTTCGTTGCACAAAACGTGCTGGTGTAGTTAGTGTAGTGCGGTGGCTGGTAACACAGACTGGAGCCGGGCTGCCTGCATTCAAATCCTAGCACTTACTTGCCAGCTGAGATCATGGGCACTTACTTAACCCTCTATGCCTCAGTTTCCTCATATGTTAACAGGTGACAATGACTTCTACTTCTTAGAGCCTTAAATGAGTTAATATCTGGTTTGTTCTGAGAACGGTGCCTGGTACTTCGTAAGTGCCACATGTGCTGGCTCTTTTTGAACTCTTATGGTAGCATTTAGTATGTGCCAAACTGAAATTATTACTAAACTTGAACTTCTCAAGAGAAGCTACTATGTTATCTCGACTTGAAAGGTCTAATTCTCGCAAGGCGTCTTCACCTTCCTGGCCTCAGCTTCTCCGTCTGCTAAATGGCATTACTACAATATCACCGTCACTGGGGGAGATGAAATGAGTAGGTGAGGTGCCCAGGACAGTGCCTGGCACTTGGTGGTCAGTAAGGGAGAGCCACCTTATTTTTTGCATATTTTGCATATTTCCCCCAGGGCTCAGGTCAACAATCGGAGAGTTAGAAAGGACTTCAAGGTCATGAGGCTTTTGAACTTTACCGATAAAGATATCAAGGCAGTTAAAAAATCGCTCAAGTAGCTCTATTTGCTATTTATTTGAGATATATAACAGTACAGGAGAGGGTGTGCAACATGCTTTAGACAATGCAGACTGAAGACGAGGGGGAGTATACACCGCTTCCTGTGTAGTGTGTCGTATTTTCAGACTGCCTGCTACCTGATCTGTGTAAACGGTCGGGTGGGTATTATTAGCCTCACCTGAACCTGTTTTAGCTGACATCACACAGCTGGCCACTTGAATTCAGGACCCAGGTCACTTTACTCCTACTGCGTTGCTTGGTCTTCTTTGAGCCAAACCCATAGCAAAGACAACTGGGTGGGTGGGGGAGAGGGAGCCACGAACCCCCAAGTCCTTACTAGACTTACGGAAGCGGCCATGTTTGGTGTTGCCCAGTACAGTCCAGGTTTACACCCAGGTGCCCAGGAAAACGATGCATAGCACACCTGTTCACTCTCACAGGCATCCTTTCCAGAGCTTGGCGGCCACATCCTATGGCTTCTTTTGAACCTTCCGGCAGACTTCTCCTGGGCGAGAGGCTGAGGTCATTTATTTATTCGCTGTGCAAACCAGTTGAGCCTGCTTCTGCTCGAGGAGGAGGTGGAACCCCTCAGAAAGACAGGGAGCAGCTAAACAGGCCCTGGACCCCATCTCTTCAGAGGGTCTCACAGTGGTTTTGAAGTGGATGGCTGCAACTTCCATACCTCAGGAGGGACTGCATTGCGCTTTGCCATTTAATTTTGTCCCGAACCCCGTCTTACTGAAGCGGGACCACCTCGGCACCTTTAGTGTTTTGCTTTTAAGTATAAATGCTGCTATGCTCTGCCTCCGTAAAGGTTGCGGGTGTGGAGGCGTCCTTATGGGGCTCTGGTGTTCAGCTAGATTTTAGCTGGAAGGAGAATGCAAAGTTGCCAAAACAGCAAAACCATGCGCTGGCTTTCCTGAGCCCCTGGATTTGTAAAACCAGGAATGTAGGCTCATTCCCATTCCCTTATTTTATATTCCCGTGAAGAATTCTCGGGGATGCATAATGTCATAAACCATAAACCAGCCATAAGCTGGCTCCTTGGTGTCCTGGGTGAGGCCATGTGTAATGAGATTCCCAGGACCACTCCTTTAGTGGAACTTCTCCCAGCTTGATCTTAAGGAGCTCGGCAGAGTTCATTTGTTCAAATGAAGCACCCAGCTGAAACCACACTTTCCTTGGATAAGGCTAGATGAGATTGTAAAAGGAAGATGGGAAGCATAAAAAAATAGAGTTATAGGGTAAAACAGGAATATACATTTATGGAGTATACAACACGAGCTAGATGTTACTCTGTCCATCTTATAGATGTGGATACTGAGGCTCCCCAAAGTTAAGTCATCCAGCCCATAAGTAGCAAAGCTGTGATTTGAACTTAAAAGTCCAAACTCTTACTGCTGAAACACACCCCATACACATTCCTGCCCCGCATTTATGAGACCTCGTATAGGTGCTGATGAAGATCTATATACCATGTGTCTAAATATTAAAATGTTGTAAGTCAGGAGCGCCTGGGTGGCTCAGTTGGTTAAGCGTCCGAGTCTTGATTTCGGCTCAGGTCATGATCTTGCAGTTTGTGAGTTCGAGCCCTGCATTGGGCTCTACACTGACAGTGCAGAGCCTGCTTGGGATTCTCTCTCTCTCCCTCTCTCTCTGCCCCTCCCCCACTCGCTCACGCTCTCTCTGTCTTTAAATAAATATTTTATTTATTTATTAAAAAAAATAAAATTGGGAAAGGAATTTGGTGCAGAGCTAGTAAAGCTGGTCTCCCCCCTTCCTTCTACAAATATTCATGGATTGTCTCCCACGCATCATGCACTGTATGAATGAACCACAGTCCCAGCATCTCCCCACCAGGTGATGAAAATCCACTATACAAGGCAGACAGAAGAGAAGCCCATTACAATACACTGAGACCAGCGCAGCCCTATAGATCACTCACTTGGCCAGGAAAGACTCCTTGGCCAGTCTCAGAAGCTGCTCAAGGGCCTTCCAGGAAGGGGGAGCAGCACAAGCACAGGCAGGGACGCAGCCCTGGTGTGTTGTGGGATCTCCCCGCAGGAGAGTGTGGGAGGTGTGATGGAGGAGGGTTCGAGGAGGGGCAGCCACACCCGGGGGGCTGTTTGCTGGGCTCCCGCGGTCCCCCTTGTTCACCTAGACCATGATGGGAGGACTTGAAGCTGAAGAGTGGCCATTTTAGTGCCTCATTAAAGGCTGAGTTTTAAAATGAATTTTTCAGGGGATGTGTTTAGAGGGAAGACCAGAGGAGGGAAACCAGTGACAGGCAGAAGGTGGCAGGAATAGGAACTAGGGCTGTGTTAATTGGAACAGAAGGGGAGGACTGGGGAAATATTTAGGTGGTGGAATCCACAGGACTTAGGGGTAAGTGTTGGGGGCGAGGGGGAAGGTAAGGAATGCAGTATGGGAGTTGGTGGAGAGGAGTCTGCAGAAGGCCGGTGGGGGCACAGCAAGAGTGGAGGTCGCAGGGAGGACGTCCTTCCCTGGTGCCTCCTGGCAGTTACCAAGGCAAGTTGCCCCGCCAGAGGGAGGGAGGCCACTCTGGGTCTGAGGGTGGTGACCAGAACTGGTCAGGGAGCTGAGTCAGGGTCCCAACTTTGCTGCTTGTATTAGCCGTGTGACTGGGGCCCATCTTCTCTCCTCCTTTCCCTTTCTGCAAAATACGGCTCAAAAGACCGGCCATCTAGGTTGAGATTTCAAAGCAAGATGGTATTTCACTTAGTCTAAGATGCACAGTTTTGTACCTTTTAACATCTACCAATTCTAGATCCTTCTTATAATGGTAGCCTGTTATATACTTTAATTGGCAGCATTTTTCTTTTTTAATGATAGATAAGGTAATGGTCTGTCTTAAAAGTGATGGTGTCTTAGATTAGCTGAACTACTGTAATTAATGTATGTTTTGAAAATCTCAACAAAGTAAGACTATTGTAAGTCTTTGACAGCCTTCCTCCCACTGCAGATGAGTCTGTCTTCTGGTTTAATCTTCAAGACAACAAACAAATTAAAATGTATTAAGGGCGTAATTCTAAACAACTGGAGTAAACCCTCTAGGGAAGCTGTGGCACTTTAGAACTCCCCACACAGCCCCCTTTCGTGGCGGTGGATTTGATAGATGTCTAAAAGCTGAAAGGTTTGTGAATGCCGCACCTTTTGTTCCTTCCGAGGGATCTGGTTCAGTGGCTCTCACATTTCAGTGAGAATTAAGATCATTGCACACAGAAGCATTAACACACATAACATATACATTCTATGGTATGAGTGGTTTAAGATTTTCTAGGAGAATTTTGACTACTATTTCAGCTTTTTTAATTACTGACTTAAAAACACAGCTAGCATCTGTATATGATTCTGTTATCATCACCTGTTTACTGAGGAAGCCCAAGTGTTACATGAACTATAACCAAACTAGAGTAGAACCATTGGACTAATTTTATGAAAGATACTGCAAAATGTTGCTATGTGGACAGAGATGTGTATATATATTTTTTTTTCAAAAGATTTTATTAAAAATTTTTAAAAAATGTTTGGTTTTTTTTGAGAGACAGAGCATGAGCAGGGGAGGGGCAGAGAGAGAGGGAGACACAGAATCCAAAGCAGGCTCCAGGCTCCGAGCTGTCAGCACAGAGGCCGACACGGGGCTTGAACCCACAAACTGTGAGATCATGACCTGAGCTGAAGTTGGCCGCTTAACCAACTGAGCCACCCAGGCGCCCCACAAAAGACTTTATTTTTAAGTAATCTCTACACTCAACGTGGAGCTTGAACTTACAACCCTGAGATGTAGAGTCACATGCTGTACCAACTGAGCCAGCCAGGCTCCCCTGGAGATGTATATTTTTTAAAGTAAAAGTAAAACATTGCTTTGAAAGGTGGAACTTGACTTCTAAACAATATGCAAAGCAACTTTAAAGAAAAAAAAATCAAAATTTAAAATGTCTCAGACAGTGGTGGACCCCAGAGGAATCATATTAATAACCACTACGAGCCCTGGAAGGAAAGGGGCAGTATTTAGATACAAGAGATCAAGATTTGGACTCTGTCCAGGCGTTTGAATTGTACACGGTGATGTGACATTTAGCTGTAACCGTTTGGCATTGCAAAATAAGGTATTTGGGGTCTATGTGGAATTGGAGGACCTGAATGGTCAAGTTTCCAGTGTGTTCCTGCCCACCCCCCTCCCCTGGGGTTTTGTCCTATGGGCACTTTCAGCTGCTCTTGGGCATGGGTTGACACTGGAAGGTAGCCTGTGACTATATGCTTTTTCCACTGGCATCATTAGAGATAGCGGGGAAGGTTTGCTAGAATCCTTTTGGCCCTGCTTGTCCCATTAGACTTAAGAGAGTCGTCACTGAAGCTTTTAACTTTAATGCCTCTTTGGCCCCAGCAATACGCTGGCCTTTAATATTTGTCTATGGTTTGCGTTTGGATAGTCGTGGCTTGTTACCATCGTCAGTGGTGATGAATGCCAGCTCGGCCACCGTGGGCTGGGCTCTATTTAGGCCAAAGGAATAAATGTTTAGTAAATTGTTTCTGAAATGTTTTAGTAACCGAGTGCTTCCCCCCCAAAATATTGTCTGCACTTTAAATTTAGTTAGTTTTAAACAATGTATTATGCTTTGGTGGGGGTTAGTCCCACAAAATAGCCTGTCTAAACTTGCAGGGATTCTGTAGAGAAAATGTTGCTTAAATGGGCAAAGCCTGAAGTCAGGATTCCCGGGTCCGTGTCCTCACCCCATTCTGGGAGAGGGACCTGTGGTCACAAGTTCGAGCCAAGCCTTACATTTCCTGTCCTACAGGAGCACGTTTCTCACTTACCGGACGGGGGTTCTGTGGTCCCCAGGCTGTCTGTCATCTTTGTCACCACTGCCATAGCATTCAGTTCAGTGTCTTGCCTACCATGAATGCTTAATGCACAACCCTACTGGGAGCTTCAAGAAGATGCTACAACCAGTAGGGAAAAATTTAGTGCAGTATAGCCAGAGCTTAGAGTCGCTAGGGAAAATACTGGAGTGGTTCTCAACCTTAAGCATCAGCACTATCTGAAGCAGCTTTAAAAATACAAATATTCAGACCCCATCCCAGTCTTAGTGACCTGAAAACCAAGGTGAGGACTTGCCCCAGAGAGGTAGCTGTAGGTTATTTTAATGGTCTTCCAGGGCTGAGAGCAAGGCAAATCTGGAAAGGCTTTGTCCTAAACAGGAGTAACTTCTACACTGGGTTGCTGAAGGCTGTGGCTAGAGGAAGGACCCACCCCTGGGCACATCTTTGCAGGTTGTTCCAGAAAGCACTATGAGCTTTGTCGCTGGCCAACAATTCAGCTCTCTCACTGAGACGAGAGATGGCTCTTTTTCCCACCTCATCACCCAGTGAATATGGAGACGGAGGGAAGTACGTCTCTAGCAGGAGGGCTGCACCGTGTTGGTGTCCGTATGTCGGAAATCAGAGATTAGGGCATGTTAGCACAGGAAGGGCAACCAGGAATCAAATTTGATGGTCTCAAAGCCTTCTCTATTTGTTTGCTTCTTTGGGACAGGATATGGTTTTAAGCCTTTTAAAATACTCTGTTCGATTAAATTCATCAACTACTTTTTGAGCATTTACTGCATGTTCCCAGCTCTGCTGCCTAAATCCTAGAATGAGGTTAGATGTGTGGAAGCAAAGGGGAAAAAATACAAAAGACAAGTCAAAGACCCAATAATTCAAATTGCTAAGCTGTAAATATGCTTTCGCCTTTTCAGATACATGAATTTGTATCTGAGCATGAATTTATCCTGTCTTTACAGGAACCCTATGAGTTAGCCACCTTTTATGATCCATAGTTTACAGATGAGAAAACAGAGGCACAGAGAAGGTTAACTTGCCCAAGATCACACAGTGGGATTGAAACCCGGTCTGGCTGCATGGCTGTATGCTCTTAATTGCTACACGTAGGGCCTTTAAGGGGCCTTTAGCAATGAGTCCTATCTTCTTGGCTGGGTTCTGTGTCCTCTCTCGGCGTTCCTGCCCACTCACACAGCACACCGTGGTGGTGTTTACTGTACCTGTTCCTTCCTTGTTTGCTTCCCTGGGCCATGACTTTTGAAGGACAGGAGGGGGTCTGACAAGAACAGACCCTGGCAATTAAAGCTCCTCAAAAGGGACGCCTGGGTGGTTCAGTCAGTTAAGCGTCCGACTTCGGCTTGGGTCATGATCTCACGGTCTGTGGGTTCGAGCCTTGCATCAGGCTCTGTGCTTGAAGCCCAATTCTGATTCTGCATCTCCCTTTCTCTCTGCCCCTTCCCCGCTCACGCTCTGTCTCTCTCTCTCTCTCAAAAATATTAAACGTTAAAAAACTTGAAAAAAAAAAAAGATCCTCAAAGAACTTCCATTAAGCATTTGCTTTCATTACCTTTTGCATCCTCTCACAGCTCTTCTGTTTTACCCAGAAAGGAATGACCTTTAGAGCAGCCGAGGGAATTGCCCAAGGCCACAAAGCCATCCAGGGCAACTTTATCCATGCCCTTGAGCCCCTACGTTTAACTCAGTAAATGTTTGCTCAGTTGAGCTCAGGGGCTAGGCTTTGCAATGCAGGCTTTTAGCAGCAGGATGTGAGACTGAGGCCCTCCTTCCCAGCTTCAGTGGAGGTGGGGGGGCGGGTAGGTCTCAACAGAACATGTACGTCACTGAGAAAGTAGATTCTAGAAGGGTTTTGTTCTGGGGATCCTGGCAGGTACATCCACCAAATGAGGGAAGGGCGTGTGAGAATGCTTGTGAACTGAAGAGCACCATAGACAGCATCAGTATTCCATGATACGCGTGTGAGCCCAGCAGACACCCCCCACACACACACACCATTTTCACCTGTCCCCCGGCTGACATTCACTTTCACTTCTGACTGCGCCTCTGTGAGCAGCGGATACAGGAGATGCAGGCTGGCTAGAACAGGACCAGTTCTCTTCTCTCACACTCGTTCATTCGGGTATTAAGTTAGGGTGAAATATACACACCATACGCTCTACCATGTTAATTGTATCAGCCACTTTAACATGCACAGTTCAGTGGCACGAGGTACCTTCGCAGTGTTGGGCAACCATCACCACCATCCCTCGCCAGAACTCTTCATCTGACCCAGCTGAAACTCTGTCCCCATCAGACACAACTCCCCATACCCCTCTCTCCCTGCAGCCCCCTGGCAACCACTCTTCTACTCTGTGTCTATTTCACTGCTCTAGGGACCGCACGGAACTGCAATCCTATAGTATCGTCCTTTGGGGACGGGCTTACGTTACTTAGTCCACTTGAGTCTTGCCCCTCAATGGTTTTCAGATTGCGTGCAGATGGAGGAGGACCTGAGGGTTTGTGAGGGAAGTGAGCATGCCAGAAGAGATCACGTGTGTGTCAGGGCCCAAGGAGAGGGGGGGCTGGGAAAGCTCTGAAGCCCCAGGGGGCTGTGAGTGAGGGGTGGGGCTCGCCACTCAGAACCTCTGTGAGGCTTGTTTAGAAGCTGGGGCTCTGCGGACGTTTTGCCTAGAGAGCCACAGCCCGAGGTCCTCACCGAGGCTGACAAGACGGTGCTGAAGCGGCATCTGTGAGCTTTCTGCAGGCCGGGGTGGATAGACCAGGAAGGCTGCGGGATGTGGGCCCGGCATGGGTGGGGGAGCAGGTAGACCTTGGTTTTGAACACTGCCTCTTCCTTTTATTAGATGTGATCTGGAGCAAGCCATGTAACTAGTCTTCCCCTCAGTTTTTCATCTGTAAAATGGGGGTGACAATCCCTACCTTGCAACGTTGTTCTAAAAAAAATGATGTGTACACAGTGTGAAACGCCGTGTCTAAGCATAGAAGCACTCACAAATGGTACCCATGGAATGATCCAAGATGGGTTTCTCACACTCGCTTGGCATTTTTTTTAATGTTTATTTATTTTTGAGAGAGAGAGAGAGAGAGAGAGAGAGCGGGGGGAGGGGCAGAGAGAGGGAGACACAGAATCCAAAGCCGTCTCCAGGCTCTGAGCTGTCAGCACAGAGCCCGACGTGGGGCTCGAACCCATGAACCACGAGATCATGACCTGAGCCGAAGTTGGATCCTTAACCAACTGAGCCACCAGGTGCACCCCGCTTGGCATTTTAAAGAAGATGAAATCTCCCAACTGGAGAGCGTTTCCTGGTCTTTGCTGTTGGCCCTGAATCACGACTGCTAATTTCTCTTAGAAGCGTCGTGTTTCACACAGAAATGAGGAGTAAGAGTATGGGTAGAGGCAGTTAGTAGTGGTTGATGTCTATGAATCCCGTCTATACAGAAACAGAAAACAGTGACAGGCAGAAAAGCTCAGGTAGAAATGGAAAAGACCAGGGTACAAAATACACAAAGCACAGCCCCCATGCCACCTCTCCCTTGCAGAAAGACCTCTTGGAACTCCCAACTGCCCAGCATTCATGACCCTCCACGGTCTAGCCCAGCGGCTGCCAAAGTGTGGTCCCTGGGCCAGGAGCAGCATCACGTGGGAGCTTGTTAGAAATGCAGATTCTGAGGCCCCAGGCCAGACCTCCTGAACCAGACACCCTGGGGACAGCCCTGGCACCTGCGTTTAATGAGCTGTCTGGTGCACACTCAGGTTTGAGAATCACCGCTCCAGCCCCTGCCACCATTCCTGCTTTCTCTCCCCCTGCTGTTTTACATAAACTCTGCTCCAGCCAGACTGGTCTCCCTCATAATGCAAGGGACATTTCCAGCCTCACGCCCTACACTTGCAATCTTCTTTCCCTTACCTCATCAGGATTTTATCCATCCTGCAAGGCCGCCCTCAGAACCATACCTGGTCATGCCAGCTCATAGTGGTTGCTTCCTCTCTGACCATCTGTCACCCTTAGGATCCGCCCCCCTCACTGCTGCCCTTCTCATCAGTTAGCTTTTCTGGAGATCCGTCTTGTCCCCCAAGCTAGAGTTGCAGATGCCTGGCTGGCAAGGAGTGAGTGAGCCTTCCAGTTCTTTCTTTCCCATTTGGCATTCAGTGTGTGTTTTTGCATTCTAAGCACCAATGGTAGACACTCAAAATATACCTATTTGAGAAACAGAAACTGTGGAAAATTGTGAGGACAATGCTGTCCCTGTCATCTCTGACGGTCAAGATCAGCGCTAATCATCACAAGAAACTGTTATTCCCCGTACGCCCGGCTTTTCACATCATTAGAGGAAACTCAACAGGTGTTGCTGGAGAGCTGATTAAACAATTATCACCCCTCTCTGGCTTCCTGTTTGTGTACGGTCTGGAGAATGCCAATGTCACCTCTCCCGCCAGCCCTTCCTCTGCCACTGAGCTCGCTGCCAGGGCGCTGCCAGATTGGGGCCCCAGAGCTGAGGAGTCAGGGTGGGTGGGAAAATTGTCTCTGCACCTGGCCCCGCTGAGCTGAAGATGCTCTCAAGGCTGCCTAGACTGTATTTTGTTCTAGGTAAAATGAAGTACATACTTTGGGGTCAGGGAATCATCTAGTCCAGTCTCAGCTGGGGAATCTGAGACCCAGGGAAGGAAAGTGCCTCACTCAGTGACACAGTTAATTAGGAGTAGAGCCGGAAGGGTTACTGGCGTCCCTGATTCTAGCTCAGTGCTCATTCTCCGGCTTTACCTGGGATTGGCATGTGTACAATGATAGTTTGGGGGCTCTCTTCATACATCTTGCCCTTTACCCGCTTCCAGGCCAATCTTTCTTTTTTGTTATTTTTTAAAAAATTTTTTTGTTTAATGTTTATTTATTTTGGAGACAGAGAGAGACAGAGCATGAACGGGGGAGGGTCAGAGAGAGAGGGAGACACAGAATCCGAAGCAGGCTCCAGGCTCTGAGCCGTCAGCACAGAGCCCGATGCGGGGCTCAAACCCACAGACAGTGAGATCGTGACCTGAGCCAAAGTCGGAGGCTCAACTAACTGAGCCACCCAGGCGCCCCGAGGCCAATCTTTCTTAAATCACCGCTGTTCTCTGACCTAGACCACCCTTCTCCCTGATGGTACTCATTTACCCAGGTGACTTGTTCCCTCTGTGAGTTACGTGGGTGTAAGACTGGGAGTGAGCTCCTTGAGGGGAAAGACCTCGCGGTGGGTGTATCCCGGATTGATGAGAAGAGCTGACACTCTTGCTCATTCTGAAACTCTACCGGCTTTTTTTACATAGGTCCCTGGAGCATGCTGGTTATAATCTTCTCAAGAATAAGGTGGGGTATAAATCAGTGAGTTTTGGGTTAGAACCTGGACGACTGAGAAACTTGTGTTGATTTGTTATCCTGTAGCAGGAGGGCAATTAAATGTCATCCATAACTCTTCTTGATACTAATGACCACTTAGAATGTGACCTTGAGAAGCATTCTGAGTAAGGGCTCTGGGGGAAACAAAGCACCGTGACTGATGAATGTTGTCCACCACGAGCCATCTGAGGGGGAATTTGCAGCTGCACAAAGATGAAATCACTACATACTCTATCAGTAAAAATCTCTCTTGGAAGTTATTGCTGTTAGGTCTGACTTTAACAGAAAACTCTGAATAACAGTGACTTAAACGAGACAGACACGTGCTTTTCTTGCACATAAAAGTCTGGGGGAAAGTCCAGTGTGGGTGTGGTGCTGTAGGCTCTCAGGGACCCAGGCTCCTTCCATCTAGGGTGGTCTCAGTCTTACTGTCCAGGGTGGCACCCTGTGTGTTCCAGGCAGCGAGATGGAAAGAAGGATTGTTAAAGGATAATCTTTTGAAAAGGTAAAATCATGCCGGTCAAAACAAATGTACAATAAACACCTTGTAAGTTATGAAGGAACTTGTAAGGTGTTAGGGCTCGTTCAAAGGAGAGCTAGACACACACACATACAGCCCACCAAGAATGCTGAAATGAGGGGCGCCTGGGTGGCTCAGTTGGTTGAGCGTCCGACTTCGGCTCAGGTCTTGATCTCACATCCATGCGTTCGAGCCCCGCGTCGGGCTCTGTGCTGACAGCTCGGAGCCTGAAGCCTGCTTTGGATTCTGTGTCTCCTTCTCTCTCTACCCCTCCCCTGTTTGTGCTCTGTCTCTCTCTGTCTCTCAAAATATAAAATCAAACATTAGAAAAAAAATTTTAAAAAAAGAATGCTGAAATGAGCCTACAGCTAGATGCAGCATTGATCAGTCAGTACTCACTGCGATATCAACTTCATCTCTGCTGGCCCAAATTTGCATTTTTATGAACAGGGCTCATTTCCATGAACAGTATTCTACCACTCACAGGGTTGTAAAATTGCTCCAAGATAACCAAAGTCTGATAGAACACAGAAGTCGTGCTCTACCCGGGACACCAGTAATTATTTTTGTCCATTTCACAATTTTCCCAGCAAGTGAAAGATGAAGCAAGTAAAGGGAATACGTCTGCTTTCTCTTAAGGAAAGTTCCTAGAAATTGCCACATATGCATTTGCTTACATCCTATGACCAGAAGTTAGTCACATGCCCACACCTAGTTGTAAGGGCGGTTGGGAAATGCGGACTTTATAAGATTCTCTTGTATGGGGGAAGGGGAAGATAAGACATTGAGGACAGCCAGTAGCCCCTGCTCAACTGTTATCTATGGCTACTGGGGCATTGTTCTTGATAGCAAACAGAGACAAGTAAGGGTCCATTAGGTAATTTGTGGTATGTCCACACAATGGGATATTATGTAGCCAGTAAAAGAGGGAGGCAGCTACATGAGTACTGATGTAGACATCTCCAAGATACTTTGTTCTGTGAAAACACACACACAGGACCCTCGTTTGAGTTGGGAAGAACATGTGAATATGCACATAAATATATAGGTTCTTACTGAAAGGAACAAGAGAAAGAAGTAAAAGTTTCTGCGTGACAGGGAGCAAGGAGGGAGGCTGACTTTCCGTTACTACAATTGTTTTTTGGTACTTTGGGAATCTGTACTGTGTTCGCGTATTGTCTGTCGTCAATAAATAAAATAAAAGTCACCATCGTGTGTGTCTCAAAGAAATATTGGAGTAGGTCTGAGGCTGGGGAGGGGGCAGGGTTTCTAAATTGTTGCTACTGGGTTTCCCAAGTATCAGGAGAAGCGGGAGGCTCAAAGAAGAAAATGATGGAATCCTAGAATGAAAACACAGGACATTCACTGCATGTCCTTTTGTAATTCTTAAATTTTGAACTGGTTGGATCTTATGTTATTTACAGCCTTAATGGTATTTAAGAACATTATTATTTTTTTACCTTTTGACCCCCACCAATACATATTTTAATCAAAGTATTAAATAAAACTTAAAATTATGGTAGCTATTATAGTTCACCTCTCTACACACTCCCTCCCACACATCTGTCTCTATCCATATCCGTGTCTGTGTCCATATCCATATATTCCTGGCTGGGAGAGTCCACTACTGGGCAGATCTCCTGGGACTATTTATACTCATCTCTTCTTAAGTTGGGAAGGAATGTGAATCAAGAGTTAAGCCTGGATTTTAGCCTCAACCCTGAGGAGCCACATGAGTTTGGGTGTCGCTTCACATCTCTGGAGAAAGACTCCACCTCTGTTCGAGGCTTACTTCCATGCGCTGTTCTACTTAGCTTACAGGAACACTGTCAGGATTTATGATTGGTGGGCAGGTGAACTGTCAGTGCGTGTGAAACGACAGCATTATTCAAATGCAAAGGATTGTTATTACCCGCTGAGAGAGAAGGCACAGATCTCAAACCTCCTATAGGAAATTCCACCCTCGGCGGCAGAAGAGCCGTTTGAAACACGAAGCCCGAAGAGCTAGCTAACTGTGGCAGTGGCTTCCAAAAAACCAATGTTTGCAGGGTACCCAGGAAGGCAGGGGCGGGGGTGGGGTGGGGCAGATCACAAACTCCCTGACTGCTGAGTGATGTCAGACTGGTGACCTAGCTTCTCCGTGTCTCAGTGAGCTCTTCCGTCCAATGACGGTTATTAGTACCCACCTCATAGGCTTGTTTTGACGATTAAATGAGTTAATAGACGTAGAGCACTTCTAACAACAATGCCTGGCACGTGGGACGTGTTGTGAAAGATACCTCTGTGGGTGGGGATGATGAAAAGAGCTGTTGATTTGTGAAGCACCCAGCCCAGGGCCAGGAACCCCGTGACTTGGCCTCCCAGGGGGAGTGAGTGGTGGAGAAGTCGAGGTGCTGATCGCGCTGCTCTCTGCCCTTGTGCCCCGTACGGTCTCATGGTGGAAGGACTCCCATGAAAGAGCCTGCACTTGCAAAATAGTAGGGCACCAGGTGAATGTTTAAATATCGAGTGCCCTCATCGGCGTTATGGAGCATTGGCAGGTTAACAAGCACCTTAAGGAGAATCTTGAGCTTGGTTGCAAAAAACATGGAAGGCCATTAGGAGAAAACAGCTATTGGAAATTGTATTTCTGGGGTTTCCTGGCCCCACTAGCAGCCTGGAGTGAGCCTTGTTTGGGACGGAGTTAATACGCTTTTGGCGTCTAGTTCCAGGCTGCAAAACTTCAGGGAATTTGGCATTATCTCATCCAATGTGCTAATCACCAGCCGGGAAGCCATTGCGCCTTCCTGAGGCACTTATCTAAGGCCATTCAGGAGCCCAGCTGTCTGGAAGG
Source organism: Prionailurus bengalensis (assembly GCF_016509475.1). Taxonomy (NCBI): domain Eukaryota; kingdom Metazoa; phylum Chordata; class Mammalia; order Carnivora; family Felidae; genus Prionailurus; species Prionailurus bengalensis. Next base: position 65,490,083 of record NC_057354.1, read on the forward strand.
TCCCGGGATGGGCTCTCAGGCTTCTCCCGGACTGCCCCTTGCTGGCCAGCCTCAAGTCATTTCTTATAAAGGACCTGAAAGTGACCCTTCGGCTGCATTAGCGGGAAGGGGCTCACAGGTTAATGGCTGGGTGCAGATGGTAGGGAGCAGATCAGATATAGGTGCTTATGATAAGGAACGGGGGTGGGGGGTGGGGGAAGTGTCATATTCCTGAGTAGAGAGGAGGGGTAGGGGCAGCCTTGTCCTCCTCTTTCCTTCCACCTGTGTGGTGAGCCCCCTGCTAAACACACATGAGGACATGAAGAGACCTCATGAGCCATCCCTACATGTTCACAAGTGAGAAAATTGGGGCTCCAGGAGGCCCCAGGAGGTCAGCTGGAGACACGGGCCCAGCCAGACCCAGCACTCGGGCCTTCAGTGTTCCAGTGGCCACACAGTACATTACAGGGGAAAAGCCGGCAGAGCAGGGTCCAAATTGCACCCTATCATGGGTTTTCCTCTGTGAAATGGCCTGTAGGGTATAATACTGTCAGGAATTACTGAGATAATGTAAAGTCCCTAATATGGCTCATGGAGCACATGTTCCAGAATGTCCAAATTGGTTCTCCACTGTTAGGTTATCAACACGGCTGAGCCTAACTGGGTGTTTGTGGAATCTAAACCTCCAGGAGCACGCACAGGAAACTCAAAAATGAGAATAGTCTATGTGAGTCCAACATGAATCATATAAATTGACCCTTATCAGGGAACTGAGCTCCTAGGGTGGACAGGATAATCAGCAAAGTCTCCCCACCCCCCTTGCCCCGGACCTTGGTTTTGAGAAAGAAAAAAAGAGAGACTTGGATAGATAGATTGTAAGTTGGGGTGGTGTAGGGGGTAACCATCCCCCAGCGCCAGCCATGGTGATGGCGCTTGTGTTGGGGGCCTGAGCATGACTCCAGGGCCAGGTTGAGAAGACTCTGGAAGCCAGAGCCAGCGACGAGAAGTGGCAAACTTGATGACGGCTCAGAGCAAATTCAGCCCCCCAGGAATGACGCGGGGCCATTCTCTGCAGAGGCGCTCCCTGCGTGGAAGCCAGAGGTTTCCAGGCTGCAGCTGGTGCTCACAGCCCTGCCTCTGTCCGCATCTCTGCTTTCACTCCTCGCACCACTGCTGGGGTCCAAGCTCACTCCTCCTCCAGTGGGATTTCAGGACTCTTTCATGCTGAAAACCCAGAAGGCAAATAAAACTCATGGGCAGAACGTGTCGTTGTATGTGGGCAAGGAGGGAAGGATAATCCCGAGCCACTGCCAGTTTGAGAGGAAACGAGCAGCGCCGATTGTTCTGGGGCCCGAGCTGCTCCAGGGTGTGAGCCAGGCATCTTGATTCTTTCAGACTTCAGGCACGTACAGGAGGTGGCTGAGGCGCCAAGAATATTTAGTGCAAGAGAGTTGCTGAAATGTCCTAGCCCTGGACAGTGTCTTGCAGGGCACTTTCTATTCTCCAGAGGGGACCAGGGAGCCGGGCTCTGGTCGCACCTCAGACACAGGTTGCACTTGTCAGATGGGCCCTTAGGAAGAGAAGAGGTCCAAGAAGGGGTTTTGGGGACACCATCCCATGCCGTGGGCTTGGAGGCTGTGGCAATGTGACATCTCCAAAATCCAAACCAACACGGCTTTGGATTGGGTTGGGTGCTAAGTTCCTTCTGGTTCTAAAGCACCTGGTTTGAAATGGCTCCAGCTGCACTCGTTCAGAGCAAGGGATCCGAGGTCCGTGCTCCCACCCTGTTTCATACCATCAGGCATTCCCTAGCCGCAAGGGAGCATTCACCAGTGGTATAATTTAGTTCCCAAGCCAGAACCTCATTACCATTAAGAAGGCACTAATCTCGTAAGAGGATTATGCAGGAAATTTGATACAGCAGTTTCCCCCCTCTTTCTTTGCTCTCTCTTTGATGGTTCAGGGTCAAGAATATGACCTATTATTTACTTATTTATTTTATAATCTGTAGCAAGAAGTGCATTGGGTAAAATCCTGGTTCTGGAGCCAAAAGAAAGTTGTGTGTTCTTTGAGCTGTGACCATAGCAGGCAGGCCGTGGTTCCGGGTGTTTGGAATCCTCTTTGGAATCCAAAGCTCAGGTGGTGGTGCCTTCCTCCACTACTCCAGTAGATCCTTCCTCTCTCTTGACCCTGTCTTATAGGCTCCTATTCTGATTTGATATTTCATCATCTCCCTTCAGCTTTCCAACCCTGGATGCCTTCTCTTTTTTTTCCTGGGTTCCCCCCATGAGACTTCAGTAAGGACCTATGCTTGGTTAGTGACTTCTTCCTCACTCGCTTCAAGGGGGAGACAACCTAGGTGAAAATCCCTCAGGTAGTTGCAAATAACCACATGTTTTAGCCAGAGTCCGGACCCTCCCTGTGGGGAGAGTGTTTTATTGATAGAATGTTCCAGCAAGCATACTAATTTCTCTCTCTTACTTATAAGAAAGAGCCAGGAGATGTTGGTGAGCAATAACATAGAGCTGGAGGAGAAAATCACCATTGCTGGGAGTTGCTGGTATTGGAATGAGTGGGTTCTAGTTCTGTCTGCTACTTTCCAGTTCGATGATCTCGGGCAAAGCATCCTCAAGTCTCAATTTCTCATCTGAAAAATGGCAGTGATAGTATCCACCCCACCAGCCCAGTGCCGGCACTGGGATGGTGCGTGTGAATGCCAGGAAGTGAGATGAAAATGCTCGCAGGGCATTCATGAATCTGGCCATTAAAGCAAGATGCGTCCCAGGCGTAGATGGGACTTTCACCTACCCGCTTTCTCCTGGTCTATGAGGTGTACTGGAAAGACACATCTTCCTTTATATTTGCATTTATTCACCTGTCCACTCATTATCACAGCTACTGAAATCCCTACCACTGTTGTTGCCTGGCACTGCATGTATGGAGGTTTGGTATGTGGCCTTGGCCAGTGGGTATGAGCTCAAGATTCTGCTTTAAAAGCCCCATGTGGCTCTTCCCTGAGTCCCGGACCCGCCGTGTATATGCAAGAACAGCCTGTCCTAACTGTCCAGGCTGAGTGGTCTGTGTTCACCCTTCCCTGGACTGTACTGAGGTTTAAGCTTTTGCGGGTATCCTGGCCCTCTGACCTAAAACATCGATCAGTGATTTTTCTTGGGGATGACTCCAGGGGCACTTTCTCCAGGATGGAGCGCACAGGTGGGTAACTTGGCACTTCAGCATCCCTAACCCCTAGAGGCGTGCTTCCCTTTCTGTATCAACTAGACAGAAGCAACCCAGCGCTGGCCAGACTCCAAACTTCTTGTGAAACTTCTGGCTTTTGTTTCTTTTGTTTTGTTTTCAACGAATCTTTCTTTCCTTATCCTTAGATTCCTGCCATTTTATTATCATAATTATTTTTCAAGTGCCAGGCCTTTGTTTTTGGACCACCCTGGTTTTTCCTTCTGCCCCGTCTTCCATAATCCTACTCCTGTACCTGTCTCTCTCCATGCCACACAGCAACCTGCACCCCCATTCGTCAGACTGCCCTTCCCTGCCAGCTGATTGCTCCTTTGACCGCCTTGATCTTCCTAGTAACCCTCCACGTCCCTTTCCCTAATTGGTAGAGCGTTAACTGGCCCAAGGCATGAATGAAGGGGTATGTTTAATTCCTTTTAGATGTGTTGCACTATTAAACAATGTTTTAAAGATCTAAGGCAATGATACTACCTAGTGTTGATGAAGACGTACGGATTTCTTCCTATGGTGCAAGTGGGGGTGTAATTGATGAGACCTTTCTGGAGGGCAATATGGCAAAAAATATCAAGAACTTTAAAAATATGCATTTGTAAATACATATTTCTTGAACCAGCATTTCCATTTCTAGGTGAGAATGATCATAGATGTATATAAAAGATGTTCTTTTTAGTGTTGTTTAAAATATTGAAAAACTGGAAAATATCCCCAATGGGGGTATGTTGTAGCTACTCAGAAATAGTCCTATTAAACAATTGATTAAAACTCAGCTCATCAATACTGTGGAAGCCTATGCAGTTATGATGATAGAAGTGAATAAGTGAAGTGAATTCAGTGCAGAAATTTTCAAAATATATTAAGTGACAAGATTTGCAGGTTATATTGTTATGTTTGGTTTGATGTTGTAACGTTGGACTCTGCTTGGGTGTGAGCCCAGGCTTTGCCACTTACAAGGTGTGTGACCTCTGACATGTTTCTTAACTTCTCTGTGTTTCAGTTTTCGTTTAAAAATTTTTTTTTTAATGTTTATTATTTATTTTTGAGAGAGAGAGAGACAGAGTACGAGCAGGGGAGGAGCAGAGAGAGAGGGAGACACAGAGTCTGAGGCAGGCTCCAGGCTCTGAGCTGTCAGCATAAAGCCCGATGCGGGGCTCAAACCCATGAACCGTGAGATCATGACCTGAGCCGAAGTCGGACGCTTAACCCTCTGAGCCACCCAGGCGCCCCATGTATTTCAGTTTTCTTCTCTGTAAAATGAGGGACGAATAGTACCTATTCAAGGGTTATTGATATGATTAAATGATTTAAAAAACGTTCGGTGTTTACACTAGTACTTGGCACAGAAAAAGTATTCAATACATATTAGCTGTATTGTTAAAAATTATTTATACAGAGGCACCTGGATGGCTCAGTCAGTTAAGCGTCTGACTCTTGATTTCGGCTCAAGTCAGGATCTCACAGTTTTGTGAGTTTGAGCCCTGCACTGGGCTCTGTGCTGACAGTGAGGAGCCTGCTTGAGATTCTCCCTCTCCGTCTGCCCTCCCCTGCTCACATTCTCTCTGTCTCTCTCAAAATAGATATATAAACTTAAAAACAGTACTTATACATACATGTATGCATAGACACAAACATGAAAAATTGGAAGGAATATATTGCAACCTGTCTTTGGGGTTGTGAGATTATGGTGATTTTTTTGAGGTTTTTTTTTCTATTCTACAATTACTACTATGAACTTTAAAAAATTTTTTTTAATATTTATTTTTGAGAGACAGAGACAGAATGCAGGGCTCGAACTTGCGAACTGCAAGATCATGACCTGAGCCAAAGTCAGACACTTAACCGACTGAGCTACCCAGGCGCCCCTACTATGAACTTTTTAAATAAGAGTATCACTAAAAATCCATAGGAGCATACCCAATTGGGGGGTGAGGGGGCGGTGGCAGAGACTGTTCGGTGAGGAAGTTACTCAATGTGTGCTGAGCGTCTCTGTGTGTATGTGACACGGGTAGGTGCCTGCCCCGGTGGCAGTGGGGGAGGGGACACATGCCTCTACACCACCAGCTGCAACCCCATCCATCCTTTCCAGTAATGGCAGTAGCTAGCTTCTTATTGGGCATTGCAGTTTGCATGTGACAGGACTTTGCAGTTTGCCAATACCATCTGTCAAATATCTTATCTTATAAAATCCTCAAATAACCCTCAAATTCTGCCAACAATGAGGCTCAAGTAGGTTTAGTGGCCTGACGGCACCCTGGAGGCCTGTGTGTTAAGGCAGTCTCAGTGCTCTGTCTTCCTGCTTTTGCAGAGAGCTGGGAGGGGCAGGGGTCACGTCACGGCCTGCTCTCGGGGTTCTGGGCAAGCAACAGGCAGGGTTTCATCCAGCTGGGGTAGGAACCAGACGAGGCTCAGCCTCCCTGGAATTTCTCCTTTTTAAGCCTGGAGTCGTGCAGAGTTTAAATCAGTTTGGTCTTTGGAGTGTGACAGGAGAAAAGAAGGTGATCCGTTTGTGATTCAGTGACCAGCGGTAGGAATTGCACAATCATTTTGCGTAATCGGCCGGCCCATAAGGTACCATTAACTATCTGTCGCATAGAAATGTAAGTTCTGTTTTTTAATTTTTTTGGCATTCATGGGACATGTTTTTGCTACATCAAAGCATTTGTTCCAAATATTTGGGAATGGAGGCGTAAACACCAATCAATCCTGCAACTTGTAGATCTCTATCTTCGGAAGATGGATAGGCTGGGTGGCCCACACCCCCTTCTGGATTTGAAAGTTGACTTTCATCTGAGCCATAAGGATAACATTTATGAGATCAATACCTCACCGGAAGTTTTAGCAAAGAAAGAACAAACTACCCTGGGTCTCAGTCATCCTAACAGATGTTTACTTAGGAAGGACAGGACCCTGGTGGGCAAGTCTCAGAAACTGTTATTAAATGAGAACATCTAAAGGATTCATCTTACACTTTGGGATGCAGCCCTCTATCCCACTTTCATCCGCAGTTTTTCCCATCTGCCTTATCTCACTCCCAGGCCAGCTCTTTGAGCTGACAATTCAGAAGAACAGAAGAGTCAAGGAGCCTCTGGCTTTGGTGGAGAATGACCGCTGGCTGCAGTTTCACTACGAGGAGGTGGAGACCTGTTTCTGATCTTTGGAATGTCTTGCTTTCCCTTTTGCCCTGCGTCAGCACTTACCGCGCATGTCTCCAAAACATGTGCAAGGATGAAAAGCTGTATAAACATCCGTGAAGTTGCCACAAAGTGTATCCAGTAGCTTGCAAGAATCTGTGGTGTTTGCTGAGGAGAGAATGCAAGTGACAACAGTTCATCATGTTGGCTTGAATGCTTGGATGGATATTTCATGTTTGAAATGTTGGAGGCGATGAGAAGGAGGTAGGGAGGAAAACCTGGAGTGTAGTCTTCAGTGACAGGAAGATCTGTGTCGAGGGGGAGGCATTTCCTCTCCTGCCTAAACAAAGCAAAGGGAGGAGGTAATAATAACCATAATGATGATGGTGGCTTTAATACGTATTTACACCGTCAGGCGTAATTTCTGTGCATTTTATATAGATGAACAACAGTCCTATGAGACAGGTCTTGTGTCTGTAATTTGCAGATTGAGACTGAGGCGTGAAGGGAGTAATTGACTTGCCCAGGGTCACATGGCTATGACGTGGAGCTGGAGCCCAGGAAGTCTGGCTCCTCAGTCATTTGTGCACCATGTGGTAGGTTTTCCTCTTGACTTAAGAACTCACCTGGCTCACAACGCTGTCTTTCTTCTGGGGCGGGCGGGGAGGACGCCACTTTTATGAGTCAAGGTGTACAGTGTAGATCCAAGAGGACGCGTTGTCCTCGATTGTTACAGCCATGGAGCTGAGTGGCTGTTCTGTTCCTCCAAAGCATGTGGTTTCGGGAATGATTCTTTTCTTCCAGCTTGCTCTCTGCCGGGCTGGCTGGTTGTTAGCATGTGGTTTTTCAGGTTCCTGAGCCAGGGATGGGAGTCCAGGTGATGGAAAGGCAGGGCATACATAGTACAGATGGGACATGGGACATGGGACATGGAGGTTGGAGGATGGGGGCCAGAGCTGAATGACACTGTATGGCAAGCTGGTTCATGCAGTTGTTCACCTCGGAGCCTCGAGAGCCCCCCAACTTAATGCTTTGAAACCCGTGGTGGTGCATTGGGCAGTGTGGGATGTAATGCAAGTCGTAATTCATTTTTCCAATAAAGCCTCAGACGTGGCTCTCTGGGTAAATGAAGAACAATGGTGACACTGCCAGGAAGCAACAACACAAGGAAGTAATTGCATCAAGATGGGGCTGAGCCATGTCACTGCACAGCCCAGCACCTCCATAGCGTATGGATCCGGAGTGGCTGTTTCTTTGAAAAGGAATGGGGAGTTTAACAGGGGTTGGAAGTGATCACTGGTCTGGAGAATGCAGATGGAACTGGGATGTGGCACTTTTACAGGACTGGGATGAGCTCAGCAGCAAAATGAAGGAGGATGTATTCAGGGGGTGGGACTGCAGGAGTGGATCTTCAATGGGATTTTCCAGCTGAATGTAATGGAAACATCATGGCGCTTCAGTTTTTCTTGGTATGACATCATTGAACAAACAAGAGTCATTGAACACTTCAAGTGCCCAACAGCGCTCCATGTGCTCGTGGTGGGAGAGGGGCATCTCGGGGGGGGGGGGGGGGGCGGCGCATACAAGGATGTAGGTGCGGACCTGCCTTTGAGGGGTCCCAGTATTGAGAGTGGGGGTAGGTTCTGGGTGGACGTAGGTCTGAAAGTTTAGGTAGGTTTTATCGAGTTTCAGTCTGTGGGGTTGGAAGCAACAGCCTGTGCTGAGGAAGGGAGGGTGGAGTGAGGAAGGCCTGGGGTGGGGTGCCAGTTGGGGGAGAAGGCAGGACGAGAGGGGGACAGGGATGGGGTGGGGAGGGGAGGGGGACGGTGGCGGGTGGGGGGGCCGGTATGGCTGAAGCAGAGGGATGGGAGAGAGAGTTGGAAATTCCAGTTGGGGCTGAGCTTTAAAGAATGTTAAATGCCAACAAGAGAAGTTGTGACTTGTGGCAATAGAAATGACAAAACCGAAGATTTTAACTTTGTTATTTGGAAAATGAGGTGCCTAGGGGAACTTTGGTCTTTAAGTCTTGATTCAGGACCCAAATGACATTGAAGTTCTCAAGCTGAAAGCTTCGTTGCTTCATTTATTGAGTTCTTGACTATTCTGAACGCTCTGCTTTATGCATGATGGTTGTAGATTCCCCACCCTGTCCCTGGGGGAATGAACAGTGGAGGTGGCTGGGGGCAGGGGCAAGAGAGGACCCAGGGTCATGTGGGCCCAGTGCCAGAGGCCAGGTGACAAACCTGGCTTTCGGGCTCTCCTTCTGCAGGATAACAAGCTGAAATGCTCTGAGGCCTAGCTCTGGCTCTCTCACTTCCAGAGAGCTTGTGTGGCTTGATCCCTTACACAAGACTGCAGAGAGCCAGCATCTCTGAGCCTCAAGGGTTGAGGGAGCCAAGCCTGGGATGGGGGTGGGGGTAGGGGCAGACAGGCGCTGTGTTTAGGACTTCCAAGGCTAGCCTGGGGTCATTCACCCTTCCAAGCCCCCATGCCCTCTGGGCATCTCGTATAGTGTAGGCACACTACCCGCTTGTTGTTTTAGAAACTGGTTGATTGATGGAAAGGAGGTGTGGCTTTTGAAAACTACCATTTACGTCTAGAGTCACTTTGCTCAACATTGAACACTTAGAAGTTGAAGTAATTATGTCCTCCAAGTTAGAATGCTGAGGAAAGATGGAGTATCACAGCCTGGAGTAGAAACAAGTAACAAATATATTTTTTATTGGTAAGTAGACTCCACACCCAATGTGGGGCTTGAACTCACGACCCAGAGATCGAGAGTTGCACGCTGCACCTGCTGAGCCAGCCGGGCACCCCCCAAAGCAAATATTGTTTGAAAAGCTCCTATGCTTGGGGTCCTTAACTAGGGCCCGGGGGCTGAAAGACAGAAGGAAAGAGGAGAGTATAGAGCGGGGTCATGCCCCTGCAAGCTCCCTGTGGCGTCTACCCCAGGACCAGTAATACAGGTGAGAGGAGACTTCCTGACAACCTAAACGATGCTCAGTGCCAGAGGAAGGGCCCCATGGAGAATCCTGGAGGAGGTGTGAGGAGTCAGGCTGGGCCCCAGAGTACAGTGTGAGGCTGGAGGCCAGCACGTGTAGGGGAGCTCGGGCAGCCTGGTGGCTGGGTGGGCCTGCCTGGAGCACGAGGCCTTTGTGGTGGGGAGGAGCACAGGGAGCTGAATGTCACCCTGTGGGCAGAGAGAGGTGTGGGGAAAGAGGCATCGTGATGACCGTGTGGTACATCCATCAGTTGGGTTTGCGCGTGGAGGGTGGATGAGTGCTGGGGAGTAGAAGGGAAGCTCTGGGGTCCTCAGGCCCGATTCTGTGAGGGCTGGCCCTGGGGGATGGGAATGCAAACAAAGCGTGGGCCCAGCAGCCTCTGAAGAAGGATTTGAGGGGCTCAGTGACTGACCAGATGTGAGGGGCCCGGTGTGGGAGGACCCCGAGACGGCCTTTGTCCAGCGCTCTGTCTTTCCGAATTCTTTGTAGGTATGCCTTCGGAAGTTCTTGCGTGAAGTCAGGGTGTACTGGTTGTTGTGTACATCAAATGTGTGTGTGTACAAACACACGCAGAGGCGAGAAAGCTGTGTTCCCACCACCTCCGGAGGCGGGGGGCGGGGGGGGGGAAGGTAATTTTGTTGTTTGCATGGAGCCCGTGGCATTTGAAGAGCACTACTTTCCAGTGAAGGAAGCCTGAGCTAGCCCTGGGGAGCGGTGCTGCAGCTCTAGGGGAAATTAGAAAAGCAGCCAGAACTGTGCACTCGCTGGCTGCCCCAGGAGATACAGTCAGGGAGAGTGTGCAGTGAAGGGTGACTGCCCGCGGTCCCCAACTCTGCAAGGTTACTTTCTTCCTTTCGCCCGGCTGTAGATGCCCTGGAAGGACTCTGGGCAGGAGAGAGCCTTGTGCCGCAGGCTGTGCGCTTTCAGCCTGGTTAACTTGGCAGGTGAGGTATCGAGAGGTGCATTTGGGGATGTTGTGGACCAGGAGGTATGGATCTATGTCCCTCACTGCATGTGCTGCATGATCGAGGATTAACCCTCCTAAGACTGGTTTCTGTTTTCTCCCTTAGGAGTGTTTATTTTTAACCTTCTCTCTCTGTTAGGAGAGCTGCTTCTTAGCTCTGTATGTTGGCAATAATGCCCTTATGCAAAGCATAAACTCGCATTAATAATTACCCTTGTTCCTATGATTGGCATGTAATGGCCTAAACAAAAGGATACGCCAAATACGTGAAGTTTCTCGTTAGTCTTCTGATTGGGACGGTCACTTCCTTGTAACTAACACCTGTTACCAACCCTCACCCCAATTGCACAGGTGCCATGCTGGGCCTGGGGAGACAAAGGTGGATGGGGGCCTGTTCTGCAAGAGCCCAGTCTCCCACGGAAGTTGTTCCTCGTTGTCAAGCCCTGTGTGCCCCAGGAGACTTGGCAGAGAGGGAAGCGGGCTCAGCTAGGGCTTGGAGCACTGGAGTGAATTCCCAGGGCTGTGATTCTTAAAGTTGAGAAACTGGTCCTGACAGCCACATCCTTCCCAGTGCCCCAAACAGCACACCCGGGGCCGCCAGGTTTTTCAGCAGTGACCTTGATTCTCTGCTCTTTCTGGATAAAGAGAAATTGGAATTTGTTGGAAAATATTTCGTGCGGCGGCTGAAACGTTGAATTCACTTTCTCGGACAGACTATTGCAGGCTTTGGATCCCATTACATTGGGAAGCCTGTTATTCACTGCCAGGTTAACAAATGAAAGAATCAGAGTAACTTGGATCGAGAGGAGAATTGAGTGGTCGGTTTGCGCATATTTGGCTCATTAGATACCAGGGTCAGTGTCACACCCTATGAGAGTCACCCACAGCAATAATTTGTGGGGGTGGGGAGGCAGAGAGGAAGTCACGAGTGGGCCATGACAGTGTCCCCTCCCCCGTCCCTGCTTGGTGTGAATGCTGGCCACAAGTTTCCAAGGAGGACACCTTCCATGTGTCTGTGACAGGCAGCTTCAGGTTTTCCATAGCTATTCCTTTGGCTGCATTCTATTTCCCGGCTTGCTCCCTGGGTCCAGTTCCTCCTTTGGTGGCATGCTCTGCTCTGCCTCTGGCACCATGGAGGCATCTGAGATGCGTGTGCCCAGGGCAGCTGGTTTTGTCCCTCGCTGGTGGCTTGCACAGCAATTGCCAGCCAGAAGTCACCGTTCCCGGCATGCGTGAAGGCAGGGCGTCTGGATAGGCTGACAGGGACCAAGCTTTGCACTGCCAGGGAATGCTCATCGGGTTGCTGGCTTTTCCTCGGCACTGCTGGGAGATTGGCAGGCATGTTTCACACTCCGAAGGCTGCCGCAGCCTCTGTCCTGCCGATTGCTGACTTTGCACAACCGGCTTGCTACAGCGGCCCAGCCAAGCCTGGTCATATGGAAGTTTACCGGGTTTGATGGTGGTGAGGTAATCTCGGGACAGTCAAAGGGAATCGGGGGTAATTTGCAGGCTTCAGCAGGACAGTCTTATTGTTAACTCAATTAATGCCATTAATCCTCCCTAATCATCTAAGGTAAACAGACAGCCTTTGAAGTCAGGGAAAACGTCTTTATGAAGAAAGGAAAGCAGGAAGTGATCAACTCCTTTTTTCTGCAAAGCACTTACCGTTGTGAATCCTCAACACAACATTAAGAGCTACAGCCACCTACTATATCTGCATGAGAGGGTCAGGAAAAGGCCCGGAGAGTCTCTTCGGAGGGGCCGTGATGAGAGCCAGAAAGGACAGCAGTGGCTGTGGTTACCCATCCCTTTGTCCCTAGCAAGGTATTGGGTTGAATTGGTTGGAACGGGAGGTGGGAAGGGTTTGAGTTCAATGAGGCACCTGCTCCCCAGCCTAGGTCTTTACAAAAACCTACGGTTGGCCTTGGAACATGGGTCCACCTGGATATTGAAGTTGAGTACTTCCTTCTCCCCCCACCCTTCTTTTTGTCTTATGGGGAATTTCGAACATGTACAGAAGTGGACAAGGTAGGATAATGGACTCCCCTCTATCTACTGCCCGGTTTCAACACTTATCTTGACCAGTTTTCCATTTTCTGCGTGTTGCTCACCTTTTATGAATAAAGGAGCTCCCAGCATTTCTAATAGAGATCTCTTGTCTCTTGTTTCTTAGAATTGAGATGGGCCAATGGTTTAGGCTGATCTGGAGGTCTTCTGAGCCTCGGAATCTGCATCCTGGGCAGTTGAAATGGATGGGGGGCGGGGGGTTGGGTGGTGGGGTCTGGGAAGGCAGCAGAACCTGGGTCTGTTTGGGGGTTGGATGGATTTGTGAGTAGAACTACCTTTTAATTTTTTTTGTAACTGTGTACAAGGTTACTTATCTTCAGTAAACCAGCAAGCATGGTCCAGAGTGCGTTTATCCTCAGAATGGATGTAGGCATAGCAGTGTGCATGATGGCAGCCATGTCCACAGCAGCTTCCCTGGCCTTGTTCTAAATCCTCTCACCTCTTCTCTGTCTTGCCTTAGAACACAAGGCTGCCCCTGTCGGGACCTTGTGGTTCTGCAGCTCAAGGGGACAGCAGGGGGAGGGGCTGAGACACCGAATCTAGGAGCAGTGTTTTCCTGTGACAGGCCTGGGGTCTGGGTGTCCTTCTGGAAGCCTCTGCCACCACATCCTGACAGAAGTTTGGAGTTTGGGTGTTTAGATGGTGGGAGGGAGGACACTCAGTCTATTAAAGCAACAGCAGTAGGCAGACGGGCTTCCCAGAAACAGGAAATGTCTTTATGCTAACTACAAGCATTATTTCTGGTTTTCTACATTTTTCCCCCTCATCACACACACCCCACCTTGCAACAACTACAGCGAGTAGTTCAGCGGTGCATGAAGTCAGTGTTTAACAGTCTTAGTAAAAACTATGGATGTGTGTGAGTGTGTGTGTGTGTGTGTGTGAGAGAGAGAGAGAGAGAGAGAGAGAGAGAGGGAGGGAGATTTTTTGCCATCTCTTTTGAAGACATGGAGAAAACCAAGAAAACCAAGGCTTTTATAAGCCATGTATCTATGATAAGTGCTTGTTGTTTGCTTGGTGGTGGTGGTTTGGAGGAAAGAAGGAGGGAAGTCAAAGTTGACTCCAGCCAAGATGGAGGTCAGTCCTCTGCATGGGGGTCTTTTCACACATCGCCCAATCTCTGTGTGTTGGAGGGCCTTTGGGATCAATTCTCAGCCTTCCAGTGTCATGGCTCACTTAAACTACAGACCTATAACCCTTATCCAAAACCTTTAGGGCCAGGGGCGCCTGGGTGGCGCAGTCGGTTAAGCGCCGACTTCAGCCAGGTCACGATCTCACGGTCCGTGAGTTCGAGCCCCGCGTCAGGCTCTGGGCTGATGGCTCAGAGCCTGGAGCCTGTTTCCGATTCTGTGTCTCCCTCTCTCTCTGCCCCTCCCCCATTCATGCTGTGTCTCTGTCCCAAAAATAAATAAACATTGGAAAAAAAAATTAAAAAAAAAAAAAAAGCAAAACCTTTAGGGCCAGATTTGCTTAGAAATCATTTTTTTTTTATTCTAGAAGGTTCATATAGTATATATTCTATGTATTACACAACACCTCCAGCAGACCATACGGCAGCCGTTCATGATCAAACAAATTAAGATTTCTAGCACAAATGGATAAACATTCACTTTAATGGGGTAAATATGAACAATAAATAGCCTTGTGTTAGCATGGGTCAGGGTTTGTTGCCAAATGATTTTGACCCAAACTTCAGAAAAAGTCAAATTTTTAGAGCCTTTTGCATGTCAGGGTTGTGGGTCAGGGCCTGTGGATCTGTACCATTTACCTGTAGTGACTACCAAATCCAGATCATAAGCTTGGGCCCTTCCCTGCGTGTATGCAGTTGTCTTTGGCTGTCTCAGAGGTGTCTCCAGCCCAGCCTGTGCACACCCTCTTTCTGGCGCCCCTTCTCCCGTCCACCCCGCTCCGGTCCTTCTCCTGCTTGGCTGATGGCAGCTCCATGTTTGGCTCAGGCCAAAAATCTCTGCACTATCCTTGAGCCCACTTTTCATCTCTAACCTTGCGTCCGATCCTGTTGTTGGCTCTACCTTCAGAATATAGCCAGAATCTGGCCACTGGCCATCACTACTACTACCATCCCTTCCTGGCCACCATTGTCTCCCACCTGGATGCTTAGGAGAGTCTCCTAAGCCGCCCTCCTGCTTCCTCGTTTGTGCGTCAGGTTTATTCTCCATACAGCAGCCACAGTGACCCTTCCAAAGCGTAAGCCACAGCGCCTCACTGCTCTGCTCAGACTCTCTCCTGGCTCCCCATCTCTCTGGGAGCCAAAGCCCAAGTACTCACGGTGCTTCACTTCTCTGACCTCACCTCCAGCTGCCCCTCCCCTCCCTCTATTCCAGTCACACCTGCCTCCACTACTGCTGGCCAGGCCAAGTCCTCTCCCACTTCTACGCCTTTGCACTGGTTCTTCCTCTGCTTCCGATGCTTCCATTCCCCTTCCAGAAACCCACAGGCCTGGATCCTTTGAGTATCAGGAAGGCCATCCTTGATGAATTAACAGATACATTAACATACAATCACCAAACCCAAACTTTGAAAAGTGCCTTTCTGCAGCCAAGGCATGAAATAATCTAAATGAAAACCAACAAAAACTCCAACACATTAGAAGAGATCTATTAACGAAAACTAAGTTCCAGTTACACATCCACTCTGAGCCATAAAAACAAAGCATTGACTACTGTAAGGATAGAGTTGGATGTTCTATTTTTCTTTGATCTCTTTGAAAGGCTGAGAACTTTCCTTATGCTTGAGCAGTGATTTATGTCTTCTATTTCTTTCAAGCCCTACCCAGTTAATTAATTAAGTAATTAATGATTGTAGATGGCCCCAAGCTGTCCTCACAAAGTAGATTTGGGTTCATGAAATCTATCTCATATGGTCTATAGCACAATATATATGTGATATAACTCTTTTCTGTGGTTGTCCAAAATATATATGGAAGTCTAACATCCAGGATAGAACACTGTGAATTAAGCAACTATTTATGACATTTAGGGCTTGAACAGATAATTTTCAGGTCCCCTTTGCTGTGTGCTTTAGGAAGGTCTCTCCTTCTGATTCAGATGTTGGTGTGGCCTTCAGAACACATATGTCTGATTTGTGTCTCCAGCTGCATTAACCTGTTCATTTTATAAGACCTGGGACTTCATTTAGGTGGAGAAAATGACAGCAGAATGTATAAGGGGAGTTGTCCATTTTCAGAGACTAGATAGTCTGTGCATTCATATATAATTTGTACATGTAACACTTACATATTCATTTATTTATAGAAAAAAAAACCCAACTTAACTTTAACATGCACTCATTAGAGTACATGTTCAGGCAGGCCATGTCCCAGAAAACTGGAAGTTATGCCCAACTTATTGACATCTTTTTCACCTTTTTGATACAAAATCTGGAAGTTTTTAGAATTTGATATTTTCCTTCAAAATTCAATAGAGTCACAACGTGTCCCATGATGAGTAAGTATCCAATGGGTGGAAAATTTTTTACTGATTATGATATAGAAATATAGAAATAAATTCTATTTTCCTTTATAGTATATAAATTTGAGACCTATGCTTGATTTTTTGTAGGACCAGCATTGTTAATTATTATTTTTTCAATGTCTTCTAAAATTTGAAGACAAATAGAGAATATATTCCAAAGTATTCCTGTAGAAATAAAATGGTGACGCAGCATAGCTAGCTAGGTCATAGGCACTGTATGGGCATGTCACAACAAAAATGTTTGCTTGTTACCTGATGAATAAAGTCTATGTTGTTATGAAAGTCTATTACATGAAAGGTAGTTTATTTCTTTATTTTACTGGTTTTTAAATTTTTTAATGTTTGTTTTTGAGAGACAGAGAGACAAAGCGTGAGCAAGTGAGGGGCAGAGAGAGAGGGAGACATGGAATCCGAAGCAGGCTCCAGGCTCTGAGCTGTCAGCACAGAGCCCAATGCGGGGCTCGAACCCATGAAATGCGAGATCATGACCTGAGCTGAAGTCAGAATAAGCCACCCAGGTGCCCCCATGAAAGGTAGTTTAAAGGCAACAGTGTGTAAGGTGTAAAAATGTGGACCACGTCACCCAATAGAAACAGAGGAACACATGTAGAGAAAGAGGTTTGATCAAAGAAAAGGATTTGTAGTGTCTATTTGGTTGAGCTATGGAAGCTTTTCCTTAATATGTTCAAATTGTATCTAATTAAGAATATGCCTGGTTACTTTCAAATGGGTGATTAGGATTGAGTAGTGCTATTATTATATGATCAGAAAACTACACTTTAAAAATATGTAAATTTAAAATAATGTTTCTCATTTTTAACTTGCACTGTAACTCTACTGAAAATTAGAATAACTGAGTTTCTTTTTTTCTTTTTCCCCTTCCCTTCCCTTCCCCTCCCTTCCCTCCCCTTCCTTTCCCTTCTCTTCCCTTCCCTATCCTCTTTCCTGGCTATGGGTAATTTACTCAGGTGCCTAAATGGATTGTTTAATCTCATCGTGCCTCAGTTTCCTTACTTATAAATGAGGGGATTGAGCAACACAATATTCTTCAAGCAACAACAAATTTATTGATTTTTTAACCAGAAAAGTTATAGTGGGACATAGAAGAAAAGTAAAATGTTTAGCAAAGTATAGCAATGCAAAAAAAAACCTTACACGCTATTTCACTCCTCCTTAGATAATCTTTTTTTTCCCCTTTGTGTATATACCCACCCATATACCTTTTGTTTTTGTTTTACAAAATTGTATCATAGAATATATATTCCTTTATCATCTCATTTTCCCTTCACTTAATACAGTACGTTGCATATCTCTTTATGTCATTAAATATAATTCAGCAAGATCTTTCTTTGTGATGGCATGGTATTTAATGATTTGAATATGCCACAATTTATTTAAATAGTTGGCTACTATTAAACAATTAGTTTCTAATTTTACACTCTTAAAAAAATGCTGCAATGCTCATCCTTGTTGTTAAATCATTGTGCACATGTGTGATTTGGGATAAATTCCCAGAAATGGAATTGCTAGGTCAAAGGATTTTTGTTATATAATGCCAAACCCCTCTCTACAAATTCTGTGCCAATTTACACTTCATCAGCAGTGTGCAAGAGTGTCTGTTTCTTTTCTACTCTCACCAGCACAGGATTATATCATTTAAGATGATATGCTTTTAGATTTTCCATTCAAGATCATCTTGAAGCAAAAATGTTTGCTCCTCTGCCTACTAAAGTCCCCATCTAAATAATAGACAAAGAAATAAAGGGGAGGGATAAAATTCTGTAACAACTAAGTCAGCAGAAAGGATCTATCATCACATTATCTCAGTGACTTTCTGGGGATGAAAGTAGAGGGCAGGGTGGCAATTGATGGGACAGAATGTCAATACTGAAGAGTCACAGCCAGGAACATGTGCAGAAGATACTGGAGCCTCGTCTGCAGGACCCAGAAGGGGCTCCAAGTTTGAAGACTGTAGGAACCTCGAAGACGTGAGATGTGTAGCTGAAAACATGTGCCCATCTAAAGGTCTATATGTACAACTATGTACTCCCTACTCTCACTACAGAAGGTCCTGGAGCCAGACTCTGACTCCCAGGTAAAAAGATGGATGGTTCTTTCAAAAGGAAATGGTGCAATGCTTTGGGGAGAACTGGCAAGGCTGGTGTGGGGATCCCTTGCTAGAATGGTCAGCTCCCACTCTCTAACCCTAAGACCACTGGACTGGTATCCACAGAAATATGTTGCATCCATAAACCTAAATAAATAAGTCAAAATTTTAAAAAGGATGCTATGAGAAAGGAGAAAATAGGAAGGCATTTCTGGAAACACAGCATAATATCATCAGGAATAAAAGTACAGTGGAAGAGTTGTAAGTCAAAGCCAAGGAAATCTCCTAGAATATGGGCAAGTAAGTCAAAGCCAAGGAAATCTCCTAGAATATGGGCAAAGAAGATAAAAGTATAACACATAGTAAGAGACATAGGGATCATCCTACTGGTCCAACATCTGGATAATAGGTGTTTCATAGAGAAAATGAGGCCAATACAAAAAACAAAAGAGAAAAGCCTCTTCCACAAGTTGAGTTTCAGCACAATGAATCAGAAAAGGACAGCCTGAGACGTATCTTTGTGAGAGTCCACAACACTAAGATAAAAAAGATTCTAGAACTTCCAGAGAGTGAAAACAAAATGGAGTCACCTACTAAACAACAGCTGTCAAGCTGACATGAGATTCGTTGGCAATATTTATGTTAGAAAAAGAAAGTTCTGAGAGATAATGATTTTTTTTAACTTAGAATTCTGTATAGAGCCAAGTATCAATCATGTGTGAGGACAGACACACAAGGTCTTAGCTGGATTTCAATGTACTCCTAATCAATATTTCAATCAGAACTTTATCTCAGTGAGTACTTTACTGGTAAAAACAAGGGAGTAACCCAGAACAAAGAAGATGATGGATTCCAGCAACAGTGGCTGCATTCAGCAGAGCAGTGAAAAGAAGTCACAGCACTACAGCAGTGTAGCAGACCAGAGAGCGGTCCGTCCACTAGGAAGAGGAGGAAAGTGGGGGTTTCTAGAAAGACAAACCCAAGAGATAAGGACCCAGGGAAAACTTGATGATCTCAGAAAGGCAATTGACTGATGGGGGGAAAAATCCATTTAGATTGGATACTAGATATAGTTTCCATTGGGTGGCACATGGGTTTTCACACCGGACCCATGGAAAAGACAATATATGTAATACCATTTACAAAGTTAGGATAAATAAACACTGTGAATTTGTTTTCAGATTTTTGAAACAGCATATACAGAAAACTCAATTACAATGAGAGAACAGAGCATCACTGTTGTCAACATTGATAGTCTAACAGTAGAGACACATAGATGGGGGTGGAGGTCGGTGGGAGAGGTGATCGCAGGACAGAGAGGGCTGGAGGCACCAATGTCCTCTAGTTGTAATGTGGAGGCCTAGGAAATATTGTCTATAGCCAACAGAACAAGAGATTGACATTTGACATTGCTTTTTTTGCAATTGCAGAGAATAGAGAAGGAACTGAGAATTGTGATGTATATTTTGTGGAGGGGGAAAGTGGAGGGAGGTGGTGAGAGTACTAAATCCTCATTGATCACAGCAGCAAGGCAAAAGAGAGTGTCTAAAATAAAAAATCAGGAAATTGAGGTACAAGCATTTTATTTAGGGACATGGCAGTGACACCAGCAAAACCCAAATAGAAATTCTTAAAATTGGCCCCCCCTGGGGAATAATGGGGCAGGGGACTGTTGCTTCTCATTATAAGATTCACATGTAGTTTTTTATTTTTAACAACTGAACGTATCATGAGACTTAATTTTGTTTATGTTTTAATAAACAAATAACACAAAAATACCTAAAGCTAAAGCACCTGTGGTTCATTTGATAGGGAAAAAGAACACTTAAAAAAACTCTTACCCTTTAATTCCTATTTCTTTGCTTATTTAAAAAAATGTTTTTAATGTTTTAATTTATTTTTGAGAGACAGAGAGAGACAGCATGAGTGCAGGAGGAGCAGAGAGAGGGAGACATGGAATCTGAAGCAGGTTCCAGGCTCTGAGCTGTCAGCACAGAGCCTGACGCAGGGCTCGAACTCACAAACTGTGAGATCACAACCTGAGCCGAAGTCAGAGGCCTAACTGACTGAGCCACCGAGGCGCCCTATTTCTTTGCTTATTTTAACCAAGTGATTTCCAAGTGGCTTATGACTCTTAAATTTCATACTTATGTGAATTTTATAAAATGCAACCAGGAGCATTGGGTCCAGAGTTGGAGAGCCCTGCCGTAATCCAGGCTTCTCATCTTCAAGCTGTGAGAATGTGGGCAGGTTATTTAAATCTATCAGCCTCAGTTTCTCATCCCTGAAAGAATAAGGACATTGCCTCCCTTACACAGATAACATGTGTAAAGTGCTCAGTAAAGGGTGTTTATTGGGGTTGTGATTCTTATTAGGAACCAGACACCCTCTCGAGGAGCTCAGAAGTGATGGAGAACAATTACATGTCTTGGATTTTGAATGGAGTCAAGAAATGAACATCTTTCTGAGCAGCCATTCGTGGAAGGTTCTGCTGGGTTGTCCTAGCACAGAGACAGAGAAGTTGAAGGTAATTTTTCTGGTTGCACAGTCCTGAGCTCCTCCAGCTCAGCTTGCCTAAGCTGTTCTCCATGGATCCATTCAGTTTCACTTGGAGTCTCTAGTGTTCACCTGCCTTGTGCCCAGCCCTGGAGCAAGAAGTGCAGAACACTCCCACCCCAAAGGAATACTTGGCTCACAGTCTGGGCAGGAAGTAACAATAATGGCCCAACACCTTACATTTATAGGCTGTGAGCTGTGTGCCGGGCACAGCTCCAAGTGCTACACCATGTCATTTGAACCTCCCAACACCATGAGGCAGGCGCCACTGATGTTCTCAATTCATAGATGAGGAAATTGAAACAAGGGCCACACAGCTTGTAACAGGCAGAGCTAGGATTTGAACCCAGGTGGGCTAGCCTTAGACACTACAATGTATTGGCCTTCTGTGACAAATAGGAAATGTAGAATAAAACACACACATACAAATATACCCATAGAGAGAGACCACTGCAAGGCAAAATGCAAAATGCAAACTGCAGATTGGTAGTGGGATAGTTTTCACTTCACAACACTGGGGGTAGGGTAAGTGCCTCCATTTCCTTCTGTTTGCATGCACCATCTCCTCTTGGGATGCACAATCATGCACTGCCATTTCCCTGAAGGAAGATAGAAAATCTATACTGTTCCTATCTGAAGCTTTGTAAACTGTTGCACACTGTTGATCCTGGGTTTGGCACCTTTGGATGTTTTCTTAGTTCAGGAAAGCATTGTGTACACATAGAGTTATTTGTCTTTAGCCACCTCTGTCATCCCACGGAGCCAGCTCTCCGGGTCTATTTCTGAGCCTGTTGAAAAGAGGAAGCAGGTGCTAACTTGAGTTGACTTCAGTTGTGGCCTTGGAAGAGCTTAGGATCTGTGATACAGACCTCCAGTCCAGCCCGGAGGACTGCCACATGGAGATGATGGCTGCTGGTGGGTTGGTTGCCATGACCTGGCTACAGGGGATGGGAAAACAATCTGTTAGCCAGTTTCTAGGGGCGTTTAAGATGTGTCTGCTGGGGCACCTGGGCCACTCAGTCAGTTAAGCACCCAACTTCGGCTCAGGTCATGATCTCACGGTTCATGAGGTCGAGCCCCGCATCGGGCTCTGTGCTGACAGCTCAGAGCCTGGAGCCTGCTTCGGTTTCTGTGTCTCCCTCTCTCTCTCTGCACCTCCCCTGCTCATGCTTTCTCTCTCTGTCTCTCTCTCTCTCTCTGTCTCTCTTAAAAATAAACATAAAAAGTTAAGATGTGTCTTGTAACTGAAGCAAACTGCTCTCTGGGGGATTGGAGGTTAGAAATAGCTAAGGCAAAAGGTATTGTCTTAAATTTAAATTATGTAAAAAGTTAACCCAAGAACATGACTTAAAAAATCAAAGGGTTCAAGAGAGCTTTAGTGAAGAATAAGCCTTTTCCTGATTTCTGGTCCCCAATCCTGTCGTTTCCATCTCTTAAGGCAACCCCTGCTTCCTGTTGATGAAGACTTCTGGAGATAATCGATGTGGAACAAGTGTGAGGGGGTGTGTGAGAGTGTGTGAGGGCATACACACACATACACGCCCATTTTATTCACACAGTAGCCTAGCATAATAAACCCATCGCACCTTGCTTGTCCCCCCCAACCCCGGCCCACTTAATATATCCCAGGGATCAGCACATTTCTACCTTTTCATTCTTTTTTTCGGGCTTGTCTAGTGATCTACCACATGATGTATGCTATTTTATTTAAGCAGTTCCCTATTCATGGATATTTAGGTACTTAAGGTCATTTAAAGATCTTCTAAAGCATCTGGTGTTATTGTCTTGAAAGACAGTCACACACAGACAGATTTAAATAAGTCAGCAGGCTCTTAAACCTACATTTTGGATGTGTGTTTCTTGCTATTATTGTATTTTGATCACACAAGACAGAAGAAGGTGGCTGTGCCTGTGAGTGTGTTTTGCACACGTGGGTGGATGTGTGAATGTGTGTGCCTACACAGGTAGGTGTACATTATGTTGTGTGACAGATGTACTCTTGAAAAACTCTGAATGAACCCTTTTATTTTTAAAACTGGAATATGAAAATTTAAATGCCCTGAGGGTGGGAAGATGATTTGTTATTTAGAGGAAACTTGCAGAGGAATCCTTGTGTCAAAATGAAATGATGGCTTCTTTTTTTCCCTTTTAAAAAATGGCTTCATTGAGTTCTAATTTATATACAGTAAAATGCATTCATTTTAAGTGTTTGGCTTGATGGAGTTTGACAAATGTATACATTCATGTAACCACCGCCTCAATCAAGATACAGAAAACTGGGGGCACCTGGGTGGCTCAGTCGGTTGAGCATCTGACTTTGGCTCAGGTCATGATCTTGCGGTTGGTGAGTTCAAGCCATGTGTTGGGCTCTGTGCTGACAGCTCGGAGCCTGGAGCCTGCTTCGGATTCTGTGTCTCCCTCTCTCTCGACCCCTGCCCTGCTCACACACTGTCTCTCTCAAAGTAAATAAAAACATAAAAAAATATTAAAAGAAAAAGATACAGAAAAATTAACCCCATGCCCAAAAGCTCCTCTGTGCCTCTATGTTCACCTCCCACCCACCTTCACCTCCGGGAGATCACAGATATGCTTTTTATCACTATAGATTGATTTTGCCTGTTCTAGGACATCATATAAGTGGAATCGCCCATGATATATTGTCTTAACGTTTGGCTTCGTTCTCACAGCGACACATTTTGTTGCATATATCAGTAGTCCATTCTTCATTGCCAAGCAAAATTCCATCGTATGCATGCAGCATGGTTTGCTTACTCCTTTACCTGTTGTTGGCCATTTGGGTTGTTGCCAGCATTTAGCTGTTATGAATGAAGCTGCTGGGAACATTTATGTCCAGGTTGCTGGCTTCCCAAGTGACTCATCTCCATAATTCAGTTGTGCAGATTCACTTTAAAGTCAGGCCATTCATCCATTGAGCCAACATGCACAATATGTATTAAAATCAGACAGGACTCTGCCCTGCGGGCATATACACTAAAGCCCGAATAATATCTTTGCACTGCCATGGAAAGTGTTTGAGAGAGAAACAACGCTCGTCTCCCTTATTTTAGGGAAGTAAATGCTATTGGAAGCCTTAAAATATTTAATTACGTGGGCACTCTGTGCTTTCAAACAGTGCACGCTACCAGTAAGGCCTGGTAGCCACGTCCTCCCCAAATGAAATCTTTAATCAGCGGCCGGTTTAACATTGGCGCCCAGCAGCATGCTCATCGTTCAGGGTTTTCCAAAGCGGAAGTGAGGAGGATGCCTGCTGCCTGAAGGTCTCCTGCAATGTCTAGGGTGCCTCTTCTGTGCCAGGTGCCTCCAGAGACTGTGATATGACTGTGGTGTCACCAGGGGACAATGGCCAGCAAAAAGGGGTGTGTAGGACTTGGGAAATGGGACCCCTGTTTGGGGAAGGAACCCTGGAGTTTCTCTCTTGATGGTTCCCTTTATACCTCTGCGTCTCTCACTCCGGTCCCCTCCCCTCCTCCAAGGGAAAAAGAAACAGACTCTTATCTAGGGCTTAATTGGGGCAACACAGGCAGTGCAAGCCTCCCTTCCTCCTTCTCATCCTTTCTGGATTCATCTTTTTCTTTTTTCTTTTTAATGTTTTATTTATTTTTGAGAGAGACAGAGACAGGGTGTGAGTGGGGGAGGGGCAGAGAGAGAAAGAGGGAGACACAGAAGCTGAAGCAGGTTCCAGGCTCTGAGCTGTCAGCACAGAACCCGACACAGGGCTTGAACCCACGAACCGTGAGGTCGTGACCTGAGCTGAAGTAACACGCTTAACCGACTGAGCCATCCAAGCGCCCCTGGATTCGCCTTTTTCTGACCCACTCCCTACTTCTGGCTTCTTTCTAGGCCCTAGAGCCTGACAGCAGAGGGAAAAGGAAGCAAAACTAAAATTGGGCACGTGTGACCTTTGTGGATTGTTCCAAGGGAAGGTTTATCTAGAGGTCTCTGGAGGAAGTTGAGCCTGTGGTTAGGGGGAGTCTTGACAGTGAGTTTCTTACCTCCTTTGACTTGAACTCGATCACCCACCCAGCCCCACCCCCCCTCCCCCCGCAAAACACGGGCGTGCAGACACCTGTGGGTCACAGTGACACACGGCAATACCGCCTAAGCAGGCCGCCCATTGCCGTGGCATCGGTGGGCGTTCCCGCTGGACGGGTGAGGTGTGGGGGAGGCCTGTTGGCCGAGAGGCCAGAGTTGAGGCTTCGAGCTTGGACTCCAGGCTGTCCAGCTCTGGGGCGCTCATCCCTCCCTAGCTCCCTCCCTAGCCGCGCAGTGCTGGCCACTTGCCTTCCTTAATCTCAGCTTTCTCACGCATACAGTGGCGCTCGCAGTACAACTATCTTACAGGTTAATTGTGAGGAATACATGAAATAGTGTGCGTGAAGGATTTGTGAAGTCGGGCATCACCTGGAGAAGTGCCTGTGATACTTTTGTGCTTTTCAGAGGTGGCTCTTGGCATGGGTTTCTATGGTTTAGGCTCTTTCCCTATTGCCTTGTTCCTCATTCACAAGAGGGGAGCTCTCGTTTACGCCCAGAGCCTGTTGCCCCCAAGAGCTCTGGGAGGCCAGAAGGGTGCCAGCTGCCCGGGCTGGGGAGCCCATCAGTTGCAGGTGAGCGGGAGAGCCGGAGGCCTTGGGAAGAGAGGCCTGGCCCTGGATTGTCAGAGAAGGCTTCCCAGGCTGGTTGGGGTTTTGGGACAGAAGCTCCGGCAGAGTCTTCTCCAGACAGCCTTGGGGGCGGGGGGGCGGGGGTGGTGGTGGTCAGAATCCTGCCTAAAGCCCTCTGAGCTCCAGTTTTTCCATCCAAAAAGTAGGGAGTATTGCTGGCCACACGGGAGGTTGAGAGAACGAATGCAGATCAAGCACCCACACGGTGTCTGAGGCATAGGGGGAGCTAGGAAGCTCCACGGTCCCCCTCCCCTTCTCCTTCTCTCATGAGCACCTCATGACCCCTCTGGTGACCAAGGCTATAGCCTGTTTTGCCCCGGGGTTCCCCACAGGCTGGGCATGAAACTCTCACTACAGTGCTTTATTTGATAATCCCAACTCTGTAATGCCGTCAGATGTCCTGGAATAGCATGTAATAATGTCAATTTAGGGCAAGAAAATGCCTTTTTTGTTGGAGCACAGCTTGACCGAGTGGAGGGAATATTGGACTATGCAGCACATTTGAAGACTTGGCTTTTTAATAACAAGAGCACCAGCGGTAACTGAGTATTTTGTGCCAGGCACCGTGCTGAGTGCTTTACACAGGCTATCTCATTTAACAGATGTGACAGGGTCTGTTATTAGCTCCGTTTCGTGAAGAAGCCTTCTGAGGCTCAGAGAAGGTAGTCGCTTGCTTCAGGCCAGAGAGCCAGTAGGTTCATACATAACCACCCTGTACCGAGTACCTCCTGGGTGCCAAGTGCTTTATGTGTGTTTCGTGGCATTTTTACAGCAGCCCATTTCACAGATGATGAGACTGAGGCCACGGCTCAGAGAAGGCAAATAATTGCCTGAGCTGGGATTCAGCCCTGGTCTGACTCCAAAGGCTGTGTTTGTCTTTCCCACTGTTTTACTGCTTTGCTCCTGGCCTCAGCTGGAGGGGTAGCCAAAGGCGCTAGAGGTCCAAAGAAAACAGACATAGACATACTATCTCTGTGATGGTAGCTGGGAAGACTCATCAAGTAAAGGTAGGAGTTTCAAGGCGATTTGATAAATAGGGTTGCATCTGGGATCATTTGCAGGAACGCTGAGTGCAGGAGAAAGAGCTTAGAACCAATCCTGGGAATGGCTAGGAGGAGAGAGGAGGCCTCCTTTCATGTACTGCCAGCTGCCTGGTGGTGACGGCAATCGACAGCTTGCAGGGGTTTTGCAGGGCTGGGCACCTTCGTTGCTTCATTATCCGGGCCAGGTAATTGTGAGCAGAACTTGTGATTAAATTAATTTGACCATGAGGTTGCTGCACACTCCATCACGTTTTGTACCTGATAAGCCTCCAGTCATCTGCGTTGAAGTCCTACCTCCCTACATGGTTCTCAGCGCCTCCTCACTCGGCTGGCTGGGGCCCGGCCAGCCCTCCGTGGCCATCTGCCCAGGCTGCAAAGCTCTTTGTTGCTTTTGGCATGCTTAATAGCTTAATTTCTATTTTTCTGTTTGGAAATGCAGTTCATCGGCATTGAGGCAGCAGTGGGTGCTAAAATGGTGTCTGATTGCTATCTTGAATGTTAATATCCTAATACATTTTATCGTCAATGACCTGTCCCCTGCCTTGCCACAAGTTCTCACTCGCCCTTTGCAAAGAGAGGCAGGCTGCTTGCCTTCCAATAGGCCCTCGCAGCCCATCTCATTCCTTTTCTGCCTCCCTCCCTGCTTTTCACAGATAGCATTGTATTCTGCCAGTGCAGTCCGAAGTCGTGGGAAACCTCCGAGTTGGAGGATATGAGAAATTGTTTCATTTAGCTGGCAGGGTTTAATAGAGATGATCTAATCTCTGAAAGGCATACATTATTTAAATTCCATGCTTTTGGACAAGAGGACCCCTGATATTTGTGGCAGGGACAGGATTTTGGTTTGGCTCTGTTCAGTGGAGCTGACTGGTGGTTTTCCTGTTTGTAATTTCGTGTGGGGGCTGGGTTATGCTTGTGGCAGTGTGTGTGGGGGTGGGGGGGGGGTGTGCGGGGCGGGGATTCCTAGTGGTGAGGGTGCCAGAAAACATTTTCTTTAGACAGAAACCTAAAATCACAGATTCTTGGGACAGAAACTGTGGGGAGAGTCATCCCCTGGCATCACCACTCTGTTATTGGGTTTCCATCTGGATCCCAATCTCCAGATCCCAAACTCAGGTGAGCGGCCCCTGTGGGGCAACCACTGGAGACTTCTCTTGGTGGACCTGGATTTTTTCTTTTTTAATGTTTATTTATTTTGAGAGAGAACATAAGCGGGGGAGGGCAGAGAGAGAGAGAGAGAGAGAGAGAGAGAGAGAGAGAATCTTAAGCAGCTTCCATATTGTTAGTGTAGAGCCCAGAGTGGGTCTTGAACCCATGAACTGTGAGATCATGACCTGAGCCAAAATCAAGAGTTGGATGCTGAACTGATTGAGCCACCCAGGTGCCCCAGTGGAACTGAAATTTTGAGAGAAACCTTGAACACTCAACCACTATAGACTGAGTCTGGGGAGGGGGGGGCGCCTGTGTGGCTCAGTTGGTTAAGTGTCCAACTTCAGCTCAGGTCATGATCTCACGGTTCGTGAGTTCAAGCCCCGCAGCAGGCAGGCAGGCTCTCTGCTGTCAGCACAGAACCGGCTTTGGATCTTCCGTGTCCCTCTCTCTCTGCCCCTCCCCCGCTCACTCTGGTATGCTGTCTCTCTCTTTCTCTCTCTCTCGAAAATAAACATTGAGAAAAAAAATTAGAAAAAAAAAAAAAGACTGAGTCCACAAAGAAAGTAGGGCTCACGCATGTCTCGGGAAACCTGTACTGTGAGGGGCGTGAGGTGCTGGGGGAGGGACCTGGAGAATATCAGTCCAAGGTGAATTTTTTTCACATCACAGGGAGTACATAGTGATCGTGGGAAAGCCACCTCTTCTTCCCCTGCTACTTCATTTGAATGTCGCGTTAGTACAGATCACATGCCTGCCTACCTTCCTGGAGGTGGGGCTTGCAGGGGCAAATGACCCCCGAATAGGCTCTCAGAGTTCTGAACATTAAGTCTTTCCCCCTCCACGAAGCTTTATTGGGTGTCTCCTGACTAATGGACAGTGAGGTGGGCGCTAGATATATACATGTAATTCTCATACTCTCTGCCTAGCCGAGGAGATGGACATATGGACAATGTGTTACAGGAACCGTAGGTCAGATGTGCATGTGTCTCGTCGGGGCACAAATGAAGGGGTGATCAATTCTGACTGGGAATATCTGGAAAGGCTTCAGAGAGGAGGGGATAATTGACCTCAGCCTTGAATGAGAAGGAGGTGTTCACCAGACTGATCCTTTCTAAGTGGTGCTTGATGAATGTGTGTCTCTGCTCTTTGCTGGAGACAGTGAAACAGAAAAGGAGGGGTAGTGGTTCCTGCCCTCAAGAATTTCACAGCTTGCTGGGGAGACGGGCCTGGCACGGACATACGAGCCAATTAAAGCTCTGTGCAGACAGATGGAATTGCGGAGGCGAGGACAGGCCACCGGGGGTACTTGGTGATCCAGGGTTTCCAGAGTTACTCCTCTCTCATGGAGAACACAGTTTCTGTAAGGACAGTTCAGACCTTGCAAAGATGTCAAGTGGAAGAGGCCCAGGCGTTCTGCCTTGACTTGTCAGCCTGGTTCTATATAGAAGCAGCTAGCTGGATTTGGAGATGGGCAGGGAGGAAGTGAGGGTGGGTGGAGAAGGCCGATGGTAAGAATGTAGCAGTATTGGCTCACTCTTTACAACCCGGGTAGAATCTGGGGTTTGCAAAACACACGTATCAACACGCAGCTCGAGCACTCAGGCCCTCCAGTGTTGCATGGGCACCACGCACACTCCCAGCCTTTGCTTCTGCTGTCTTGGTTCTTCCACCTTGAATGACTCCCCTTTCTTGTCTTCATGACGTCTTCCCAGACTGCTCTTCAACACTGATTTCCAACCTGCCAGATACTTAACCGGTTATCCTCTGTCGCTCATCACCAAGCCGGGTTCAGCATTGTTCTCCGTTTTTTAACTCCCCGATGAGAGTGTAAACACCTTCAGAGTGTGAATGGCATCTTATGCTTTTCTTTCCTCCCCTGTGAGCAGTTTGTGTAGCACAGAGAACACGGCTTTCTCTAGACGGTCTTGCCACTGAATCTCAGCCTTGCCACTTTCGCTAAAACGCTGATCTCAGCTTCCTTCTCTGTGAAATGGCGTAACCCGGGGTTTCTCAACTTTGACACTATTGGCATCTGGGACTGGATAATGCTTCGTCGTGGGTACCATCTGTCCGCTGTAGGATACTTAGCACGATCCCTTGCTCCCACCCATTAGATGCCACTGGCAGCCCTCCCTTTCCAGACATGACCATGAAAAACATCTCCAGATAATTTTTGTGTCCCAAAAAGCTTCCCTGTGTCAAGTGTCCCCTGTGCCAAGTTTCTCTTGTGCAGCAAGATCACTTCCAGTTGAGAACCACTGGGATGACATTACCTGTTGGGTCTGTATCAGACTTCCTCGTGCTGCATCCGGGACACAGCTGACGTTCCACAAATGCCGATTCTCCTGCATTCCTGATTCACCCCGCACTTGGCACGCTACAGGTTGACGAGTTGAACGGAGCTGTGACCCTAGGTTTTAGCAGTTCGGGGTGGAAAAGTCATGGAACTCTCCAGCTGTTTCCCACAATGCATTAACAGAGTCACTATCATTTTCTTAATTGCAGATTGATCTGGAGCCAGAAGGAAGAGTGTATGTGATCATTGATCTGTCGGGGTCGTCGGGTGAAGGTAGGAGGATGTGATCTCTCCTCATTGTTCTCTTCCATTGACCCTTTGTCTAACGTTGTCTCCCTCCCCTCTGTGGCTGGGACGTATTACAGTGACATTTAATTAATTGGCACCCTTCAAAGGAAAAGGTTATTTTGAAGATGCTTACGCCTGTGTACCAAAAGGGACCAGCCATCTGTTAGCTTTGGTGGAGCAGAGGGAAGATTTTTGACTTACCAAGTAAGGCCAACAAAGCAGGCGTCCCTGCACGCTGGTGCACAAGGCAGGCTTCAGTAGAGCGGCAGCCTCTCCCCGGAGGCTCGCGTGGGGTGTGTGTGAGTGTGGGGGGAAGGAAGTAAAACCAGTTGGTCTAACGGTATTCTGAAATGAAACAAATAAGGTGTCAAATTTCAGAATCTTATTTTTTTCGAGCTTTTATAGAAGTGTTACTTCTTTTTACAGTTCCCCACGCAGGCAGAAGCCCTGCTTATAGAGAGAAATAATGGGGTAAGGGAATGTCTGCTCCCCACTGGATGATGAAATAGGGTGTAGACGTTCTCTGATGGTTGGATTTTCCTTCTTTCTTTCTCCATACACCCTCTTCTGTCCGTCCGGTCTTGGCACATTCACTACCTTTAAAGGCTTGCCGGGTGGCGAGGACTGAGCAATCAGAGTGGAAGGGAAGACTGGACAATAAAACCTTGTCCACACAGAACAGGGAGATGGTGGCAGATGTAGGCCCCAGGGAGGCTGGGAACTAGGGCTGGAATTTATTGGGAACCATCTTTCCTCTCCTCTCTCTATGCGCAGGAGGACAGAACAGTTGGCTTCAATGTCATGGCAGAGAGATGGATGGGAAGGCCAAGGCTCGTTCCTCCTGGCGATGAGAAAATAATGGAACTCAGGGACTGTGGCAGTCTTTAGGGAAAGACAGTCAGCTCCTGTAGACCTGTCTGGAAGACCGGGGTCTTTAATAGCATCTCTCCGGAATGCTGGAGATTGCAAGCACAAAGTCACAACGCCACATGGTCTCCTTGCTTTAGGGATGAGCTCTAGTTTGCAGTTCAGTAGTGGGAGGAGAGATTATGCTCGCAGACTCAGTGGAGTGGGTCAAACGATGTGCTTGACAGTTGTGCCTGATGGTTTTCATTTGGCTAATTTATCACCCAGTTTCAACAGGTGTTCAGAATAATTCAATAATTGTGTGTATATGGGGCTTATAATAGAATTCAGTCCTCTTTGAATAGATCTCAATTATTTGGCATAGGTTTAAAACTTTAAACAGCCTTCCAAAATTGGTCTCGTACATTTTCTTCTCTTTACTGCAATTACATTTTGGCGTTTCCAGCTTTCCTTCTCTACCCTCGGCTCTGAGCAGCCCAGAATAGAATCTGTTGTAGAAGATTCAGGGATTTAGCAATGTTTCGTGTGAAATATTTAAGATGTGCCAAAGGGCCTGAAGAATAATAAAATGAGCACCAGTGTACCCACCACCCAGATTAAGAAATAAAGCAATGATTAGGGTGGAAGCTCGCACTGCTTTTCACGTAGCGTGTGATCCCAAATTCAGCAGACCTAAAAGTATTACAGTGGCCTCCTGATTGTAGATCCCGGCGAAAATTTTGATGAGCAAAATCAACTCCCCCTTTCCTTGCATAATCTATATGTCATAGGAAAACTAGGAAAATTAACAAAATATACCTTTCCTGTGCCAAAATGCTGGGTAACCGATCGGAGGGCTTAGGTTATTATTATTATTTTTTTGCTTTGAAAAGATGAAACACTTGTGAAATTATGGAAGACCCCCTTTTTTACGTTAGACAGAAAGGATAGGGAACGAATGAATGAGTAAATAAATCAGAAGCAATTGATTTTTTTCCTCCTTGCTTCTGTGGCTTATTGCATGTGAATGGCCAAAGCAATTTTCATTGGGCTGAATTCGGAGTGTATTTTTTTTTTATCTCTTTCATCTTAAGAAAATAGAGTTTACTTCAGAAATGCTGACACATGCCAGACTCTGTAAAGTGCTAGCATGTGTTGCTCTGAAGAAAAGGAAAACTTTTTTTGCCCCCTCCCCTTTTTTTTTCTCACTGTTCCCGGATTTGGGAGTCTTTCTCTGGATGGCGGGAAAGAGTTCCAGCAACCTCTTTGTAGGAGCTGACCTTGTTGTGCTCCGTTTGCGTTCTGTACATCTGTTCGCCCATCATACCGTTGAGACTTTGAAGATCTCCTGCTCCAGAGGTTTTGGGAAGGGGTTGGGCGGGGGGGGGGGGGGGGCGAGGAGAGGAGCAAAGGTTGGGTAGCCACAACATGTGTTACCTAGACTGCATGAGAAGGGGTCCGGTGCAAAACATGGTTGTCCCAGCTGGACTGTGGATGTTCACAGATTCTTATCTAAGTCCCTTTCTTTAGTGAAAGCACCTCACTGTATTCTACAAAAGCATGCAAAGAGAGTTGCAATGAAGCGGGGCTGACAAGTTCACTCTGTTATTCTGCCGTCCGGCATCCCTTCAGCTCCCCTGTCTCAAGTGCTCCAGTCCCATCAGTGGACAAAAATACCTGTGTTCATAGCGATCACATACACTTTACAACACAGGCAAACAGCAAAGAGCCCAGGGAGAGGTGTGGGATGAGGCTGTGTGGAAAGGTGTGGGATGAGGCTGCGAACCCAGGATGTGCCAAAGGTTTCTTTTTCTTGCTAACACACTGTAGAACGCCTGGACGTTTGTGTCTGCCAGAGCTGGAGCTAATGTGATTTCTAGCTGTCTAATAAAATTCCACTGCTTGCATGTCCTGTGCAGCTCACCATAATGGGATTTGACTGGTGTGTGCTTTAGCTAAACCAGGCACCCTAACCCCAGATGTAAGGGGTCAGGCACGATGACAGTGAAGGCCATTTCCGGTCATGCAGTTTCGATCTCTGGTCTCATGTGAATAGCTATCAGAGCTCAAAGTTGAGGACTGGCTAATATTTGTAGCAGGTTGAAGGAGCTGAAGGAAATGGGCTCTATTGGATAGGCACCACACCAGGCACTTTGCCTACATTATCCCCAGTAGTGAACCTTCCAGAATACTCACGTGGGATCTTCCAGTCTCGGGTGCCTCTTAATGTTTGCTTTTATCCTAAGTAATAGCCACCTGGCTTCCTGGTAAACATAGCACTACAGGCTCACCGGATACTTAAATACTTAAATCAGAGCATAATTAGCCCAGGTGACAGACGCATGAACAGCAATGTTATTCTCAAGTGTGCAAAGTATTGTCTCCTGCTGTGCACATTAGTTAGCCTTTCTACCTTTGTTGTGATGCAATTTGTCCATTACTCCGATTCTTTATAATGATGTGACAATGCACCACTATGTGCAGGCTCCCAGAGGGGCCAGCAGGGTCTGACCCGGGGATTTCTAAGCTCTCCTTTCCCTGCCTTCCATCCAGATACAGTGTTCACCCCGGAGAGTCCTTCAGAACCTACACAACAACAGAAAGGACTAAAAGTGGGTCTCACTGATATGTTTGGATTGCCAAACTGCTTCTCCAATAAAACGCAGGAGAGATTAAATAATTTGAAGGATTTTTGTAACAGAGGCATCGCAAATAATGCAGTTCGATCAGGTTTCGGAGGGGAGTGATTGAGCATTGCAGAAGCAGAAGAGCAGGGAGCAGGACCCACGCCGTCCCCTTCTTCCTGCAGCCACATGCTGTGGACACCATTCAGTCTCTTCCCTGGGAGCCCCAGCAGGTGGGGTAGGCAGAGTACAGTCCCAGGAGCCCATCAGTCCTGGCCTTAAATCCTGGCTCTAGTGCTTACTGGTTTGGAGCTTCTCACT
Source organism: Prionailurus bengalensis (assembly GCF_016509475.1). Classification (NCBI taxonomy): domain Eukaryota; kingdom Metazoa; phylum Chordata; class Mammalia; order Carnivora; family Felidae; genus Prionailurus; species Prionailurus bengalensis. The sequence continues at coordinate 65,523,881 of NC_057354.1, forward strand.
GGCGAAGGGGGATAAACCCGTGTATGGCAGGGACTACGGTCAGATCGCTATGAGAACAGTGCCCTTGAATATAGGTGATGTTCAGTAAATGTCCTAAGGCCCTGGAGCCCTGCAGGCAGGGAGGTGGGCAAAGCCCGTGAAGGAACAGCGGGAAGGGTATACCGGGAAGCAGTTTGAAGGCAGGTTTCTGACTCTGGGGCATATTAAAAAGGTATAAGAACAGATCAAGGTGACAAAGAGGCCATTTATAGACTCCTATCTATATCTGCCTGGGGCTAACAGACTGCTTTCTGCAGAGTTCAGACCTTGCCATAGTTTTGCCCCATTTTCTGTCTTTCTCTTTCTTCCTCACCCTTCCCCCCAGTGAACCATTTCCTAGAAGGACGTTCTCTATCCTGTTTGTATCTCTGGCCTTGGATGTCAGAAACTTGTCTTTGTTGGAGCCTGGGTGTGCCCTCTCTGCTCAGTGCAGACTGAGCACATGTGGGCCCCACACTCTCACTGGCCTCTGGGTAAAAGCCCTTCATGGATTTGAAGACAGTCATTAAATCTCTCCTCTTCAGGTTGATCATTCAAATCCCTTACCTTTTCTGAAGGAATCGTTGAGAACTTTAACTCATCTTCGCAGCTCTCTTCTGGACTTTTTTGCAAGTTGCAAGGGCAGATAGACACGATCAGACCTGCTTGGCTTAAATGGTAATGTGTGTAGAGGTGTGTAGGGCACGTGCCTGACAGTGTTACCTCCACGTGGGAGATAGTCCCATTGAGAGGTCAAGTGCCACGCCCAAGGCCAAAAGTCTGATTGTACCACCCTGTTGGGTCTAGACCCCCAGTCTGCAATCCGGTGCCCTGCTCTACATCATGGCCTCAGTAGTGAGTGTGCCAATGTGGCAAAGACCTCCCCAACACTCTGTTTTAGTTTTTTCTTCAGCTTTTTTTTTTTTTTTTACAGTGATAAGGAGCTAGAATTCTTAGCTTTGAATCCAAAGGTGACCCAGAGTCCTTTTCATATATAAGCAGATTTCTTTTCTGCTCTCTTAGAAATGAGAACTCCTTTAGTCCTAGTTCAGGAGCCATTAGCTCCTTCTCAGGCTTTCTGGAAGGTGGGTTCCTAACTAAGTCTTGGTCTGCAACTAGACGTGATTCAAATCCAAGCAGGTTAGTTGTCTTTCTTACCCTGTTTCCACGGCCAGCATTAGAGTGCTGTCCTCCGTGTTGAAATAGAAGGGGAGGGCTTCTGGAGACTGCCTCGGCCACTGGGCAGTTTCTATCTGGATAATATCTCTCAGCTCTAGTTCCTGAGAATTCTACAGCATTTAATCCAATGCCTTCAGTTACCAGATAGTTAAAAAGAACCATTAGGGGGCGCCTGGGTGGCTCAGTCGGTTAAGCGGCCGACTTCGGCTCAGGTCATGATCTCGCGGTCCGTGAGTTCGAGCCCCGCGTCGGGCTCTGTGCTGACTGCTCAGAGCCTGGAGCCTGTTTCCGATTCTGTGTCTCCCTCTCTCTCTGACCCTCCCCCGTTCATGCTCTGTCTCTCTCTGTCTCAAAAATAAATAAACGTTAAAAAAAAAAAAAAAAAAAAGAACCATTAGTTCAAACGAACGATAGTCACCGGCACGCTTTAACAAATGTGCCCGGCATGGTGCCCCGTGCTGGGTTTGGAGAATGGGAAGTGGGAGGTAAGCAGAAAACAAGAGATGGCCTTCACAAGACCCAAGAAGGCCTTGCCTTCAAGGAAGTGTACAGCTCATTTAGGAATCCAGGACTCACTTGTAGGACAAAAGTACTAGAGAGAAATGCAAGGTAGTATCACATGAAATGCTTACTTGGGTTTTACCAAGAGTGCTCCAAATGGGAAATTGGGGCGGGAATAATCCAGGACAACCTCAGAGAACAAATTGGGGCTGGAATAACGCAGGACAACCTCAGAGAAGAGGCAGGGCTTGGGCTGAAAAGGAAAAGATAGATAGCCTGGGTTGACAGGGAAGAAACGGGGGGGGGGGGCATTCTGAGCACAGGGGCATCATATCATTGCTATCAAAGACAGCTTTGTGGCTTTTATTTTTAGGTAAGGTTGGATAGATATGATAAATTAAATAGATACAAATTGTTTTCTCTAAGAGCTTCCTAACAAAGACAGTTATCAGTATTGTAGACAGAAACTCTCATACAGTGCAAACAAGAAAATGAAAAACCTGAAATGATTAAGCTGTGTTTGAAGGTTGGAGGCAGTTCTTTCTAGATGTGTCTTCATGGTCAAGGCCTCTCACCCACCTTGGAGCCCAAGGAGGAGGAATGTTCTAGGTCAGGTTTGGTCAAGTCTGCGATGTTGAGTAGAGCACATTTTATTGTAAGCTTGGGGCTTAGGGGATTAGAAGATCAAGTCCAGGTACAGGCATTCCTTTGTATCTTTTCTGCCCACCCCCCTCTTTTCTCCCTCAGCAACCACATGGAGTCCTATGGTAAGTGCTCCACCACCTCCACTACCCTCCTCCTCGCCAGCCTATCTAGCTTGTGTCCCCCCAGCAAGCCCTGACACTCCGTCTTTCTCTTTGCAACTTCTGTTCAGTCTCTAACGAGAAGCGTTGCTTGAGAAGTAAGAAGGCTCTCACTTTCCCGAACATGGGATTTCAAAGTCAGTCTCCAGTTCCAAGATGCTGAGAGGTCTCCCTCCTAAGAGGTGCCTTAGGCAGTGGGATGTGGTCTGGCTCACCCCGCAGACTCCCCCGACGTGCATGGGCATGGGAGATTCTCTAGTAGCATGTGGAGCACAGAGGCAGCCTCGGGACTTGATAAGAGTGAAAATAAAGTCCAGATGTGCAAAAACATTGATCTTGCAGTGTGTATCCCACGTCTCCCCCCACCGGCATAAGTACTTACCACTGATACCCAGGACACAGAGCCCTTAGTCTCCAGGTTTTTGGCTCTATTTTCTGATGAAATAAATGCCTGTTCCTAGAAATGACCATATGCACCAGACATTGGGGGCGGGGGGTGGCAGTCAGCAGTGAACCAAGGGGAGAAAACAGAGCACCTTACCCCCATCAAGGGGTTTATTATGTCCCAAAGAGACAGTGCTAAAATGCTTGATGAGAAATAAACCAAGAAACCCTCATTTCCTTCCAAATAGGCTCTAGATGCAAAGCACTTCCTCTGAAATGAGTCATCCACAGTTAACAAGACCAAATGCCACCCATTAGCAGATGAAAAACAGAATTGAATCCTGAGTGTTGAAAGAGCAGAGCTCTTTCGTATCACTACCAAAGCCTCCTTCCCCTGTGCCATTATGGAGTATAGATGTGTATTTTCTATTGACTTTTGTGCCTATTTCACTAATGAAGTAATTGAAGAAGGAATAGTTATGTTGAAGAAAGCAGCTTCTAGAAAGGGCAGATTTATAATAGATCTTTAGTCAAGAAGTGAGCCCCGTGTTTCCTGGCATGGCCTCTAATTCTGTCTCTGTTGTCTTGCTATGCATCATTTCTGTGTCTTATAAAGAAGATTGTTTTGGGAAATTCATGTTTGCAGCTTAGTTCACACTGGGTCAAAGCGGCCTATAATTTAATCATTGACTGTTGTTTATGTCCTCATGATTTGGCTTAAAACAAGAGAGTATTTCCATTCATCTAACCTAATTTAGAGAGCTGTCTTTCAGGATCAACTACTTTATTCTTTTATCCAGTTGAAATTGGCCAGTGCTGACAGTTTTATTGATTTTCCTTATTACCTAGCTTTGTTGAAACATTCACATTTTCACAATCAAGTGCTTCACCATCTTTTTCAAGTTGCTAACACAGGGGCTTTTATCTTCCTCCTCTTTACAGACTTTTGGTGTGAGCTGAGGTGGGGGGGGGGTGTGAGCTGGTGTGAGCTGGGGTGACTGGGAAGTCTGTGCATTTGTCCACACACACGTAGATGAGAATGAATGTCTCTGAATCACCTCTTCTGTCTCCCCTTCGTCCTTAGTTTCCGTCACTGATTGGAAACATCATGTATTTGTTTACTTAAGATATGGTAGGCTCTGGGAGTAGAGCTAATGAACTTGGCCCCTGCTCTCAGGTATCTATACGCCTGCAGAAGGAGGCAGGCGATAGACATGTTTTAGCTATTGTGTAGCGGCTGGCAGAACAGCATGCTGTGGGACCACCGAAGAGACTCCTTTCAACTTGAGGGCTCACCCTGGAGGAGGCAGTCCATCAGTGATGGAACTTGTTGTAGCCTCTGGCCATGGACAAGTTGCTATGTCTCTGTATATGGCAATGGTTGTATTTCCATCTATTTTTTTTTAAGCTTCTAAGTGATTATTTTAAAAGCTAACACACATACATGGGAAAGAAAAACAAGATTACAGGTCCATAGCCTCCCAACAGCTCTTCATGGCAAACCCAAAAGGCAAGTTTTCCTTGGTTGAAGAAACAGAGCCACTGTCCAATCAGAAGGTAAAAGAAAGGTGGACAAAGACTTTGATCTACCTAAATTTGAACTTTGCAGGAATATATCTGATTTATACATTCATTCATTCAACTTCTAGCTATTGGGCAACTGTACCAGTTACACTTGTGAGTGCTAGGGGCCCAGAAGTGAACCCTATAAACAATACAAAGCCGCATGGGCCTTACACTTTAGTGGCTATGCTTGTGTGTGTGTAGGCTGTCTCTGCAAGGATACCTAACACACTGGGAACAACAGCTGCCTCTGGGGAGGGGAAAGGGTAAATTTAGAAAGAGGGGAAAGGGTAAATTGACTTTCCTGTCAATACCTGTAATCTTGTTTTTCTTTCCCATGTATGTGTATTAGCTTTTAAAACAATCACTTAGAAGCTTAAAAAAAAAAATAGATGGAAATACAACCATTGCCATACACAGAGACACAGCAACTTGTCCATGGCCAGAGGCTACGACAAGTTCCAGAAGACCCTGCAGAGAGGGATGACCCATCATATCCAGAGACTCTAAGGATAATGCCCTTCTTAATGCTCTGCATTACTCCACAGACACCTCTGATTTGTAATGGGATGTGCTGAAATGTAGGATATGTAGGGATCCCCCAGACTGTGCCTGTCACCAAGGACCGAGTGCCCCAGTGTGGAAAAGCAGGTGGGCCAGAGTGGGTGATGAACCAGTGATGTGGGCAGACGTTCACTCCACGGAGCACCTTGCCTCTGGGTGCTTAGCCCTGAGGCTGCTGAAAGGCCCGCCCCCCTGGATGCACAATCTCATGGTGGCATCTTCTCTAGCACCAAACAGCACTCTCCAGCATTTAGTGGCAGCTGGTACTGGTCCCAACCTTGGTCATGTCCACAGACCAAGTGGCTTCACCAGCTGGGGTACCTCCTGTCCAGCCAGGAAGGGCCAGCTGGCTGCCAGTGGGTGAGTTACTCCCCCTCTCCAGACCCTCAAGTTTGCCTGTTTCCCGACATTGAAAATAACGGTCATGTTTATTTCAAACAGAGATGTTCTCTCCAACAGGAACCTGTGACCGCTACAGTTTGCCAGGTGTGAATTCTCCTGGAGTTGTCAGGGGAAGTTAAATTCCCTTCAAGGTATGTCTAGGTGTTATTGGGACCAGGATTCCTTAGACATCTGCATTGTAGTTCCTGCCGCACTAGTTAATTACTGGCTTTACCAATTGACTGAACAAACATCATCTGAGAACCTGTTGTGGGCTGTGTGCCATGCTGAGAGCTGGAGAATCAAAGGCGAGAAAGACGAGTCCCTGCCCTCCAGGTGCCCCCAGGCTAGGGCTTGTCATCCAGAAGTCACAGGCTCTCTTTAGGCCTCAGAGGCCTCCTCCATACCTGCAGGGTGATGGGGACTAAGGGCACCTTCTGCCTCCGTGGTTTGAATCAAAACCAAGAATTTACACACAGCCAGGCACCTGAAAGGGGGCAAGTGGTGAGTACAAAATTTTAGGCCAAATCTCCGTATAGAAATCATTTTATTGAAGCCTCCAGGGGTCTGTCAGGTAACTTTGATCCTATTTTACATATGAGAAGAATTAGGCTTAAAAAGTTGAAGAGTGGGGCGCCTGGGTGGCTCAGTCGGTTAAGTGACCGACTTCGGCTCAGGTCATGATCTCACCGTCCGTGGGTTCGAGCCCCGCGTCGGGCTCTGTGCTGACAGCTCAGAGCCTGGAGCCTGTTTCAGATTCTGTGTCTCCCTCTCTCTCTGCTCCTCCCCTGTTCATGCTCTGTCTCTGTCTCAAAAATAAATAAATGTTAAAAAATAATAATAATAAAAAATAAAAAGTTGAAGAGTGTGAATCACCTGGGATCCTGAGGAAATGCAGATCCTGACTCAGTGGGCCTCGGGCAGGGTCTGAGATGCTGCATTTCTCAGCAGCCCCCCACCCCCACCCCAGGGCGATTAAGGTGCTGGGGATCCTCAGGACAACACTCTGAGAAGCAGGACACTACTAGAGCTTTGATGGTGTCCTTGCAGCATGCTGAGAAGGCATCAGTTTCTATTTCGCTGGAAATTGAGAGGGAAATCTACATCCTGTCTCAAAGTCAATACCTTTCAATCCTTTTCCATCCCTCTTCTCCTTTCTTCTGGGAAAGGGGCTGAGAAGGCACTCGATATTCTTAGGGAAGGTGAGCAATTCCCCGGCCTTGGCTTTCTAGGCCCGGCTTTAGTTGTCTGCAGAAGGTCAGAGTGGAGGGCGTTGGTGTTCTTCAGCGAGGAGCACGAGGAAAACAAAAAGCAGTCAGGATATTGGAGTTTTTGTTTTTGTGTTTGCTTTTCTATAAATACCTGCAAGTATTGAGTGGTGCTTGAATGTGATCCCACTGTGCTAATTTTCTCCCGGTTTCTGGGGCTTTGATGAAAGCAGCTTACCCAGGGCCCTTGCTAGAACTTACCTTTATGTGTTCCTCTGATGAGGTAGGCAGGTTGCACCTTCCTTTGATGGATGCGGAAACACAGAGGGAGTTCTGTATGAGATGTTGGGTACACAGGAGGGGCATAATTGTTATTTGTTGAATAAATGAATGCGTGGCTAAATGAAATAACAGGAGAAAGTGCCACTTTAAAAGGAAACTATTGAGATAAACAAGTGTTTGGACTGACTCTGCTTTGGATAGCCAGTTATTTCATATTCCAGTGTATAGTCACTGGGGACTTCATGGGTGAGCGAGGGCCTGCGTGTTTAAGCTTTCTGTACCTTGCACTTATTAGGGGCTCTCTGAGGCCTCCTCAGAGCCTCCACACACACCGTGTCCCCAATTGTAATACCCTGTCCCCTCCCTGTTTATTCAGCTACTTCTCCATTCTCTCAAAATTTGATTTCAAGTTTGCCTCCTGCCAGAGGCCTTCCCACATCAGCCCACCCACCCCCACCTGCTGGTTCACAACACTGTGTTTGCTCCCACACTCCTCGGTGTCTTTCTGTACAACCGTGTACTCATATATTTATATTGTATCTATAACGAGAGTCCTGGTTGTGCCCTCCCGCCCCAGTAAGCCACAAGCCATCTGAGGACAGAGGTTTCTGTAAAAGGGACCCAGAGCTAAGAGCTGGCCCAGCACCCATGAGGCTCCTGGGTGGCCTCACAATATGACACTGCAGACCATCCTACCGTTAGGACTATACAAAGCTAGATGGGAAGCAAGGGCCATCTCTGTACTTGGGGCCTCTCCATCCAGCCAGGAACCAGACCACCCAAACCCAGGGTGGTACGGGATACCATAGAGACATTGACTCAGTCCATGGGAGCCTTGATTATTGCCGGGCCTGGCTAGTGCTGGGCACAAGGCCCCCTGATTAGTTACAGTGAATTTCAGCATTAAGCATTTAAGCAGTTTATGGTGAAGTGGCGATAGGAGTAACCCCTTTACTGACATCAGAAGCTTGGATTCGGTTCCTGGACCTGCTACTAACCAGCCAGTTAAAGGTGAACAAATCATTGAGTGTTTCCAGCCCTTGACTGGATTGCATCGACAGCATTAAGACGCGGTGATTCAGTGAATGTTCAGGATTCCAGAACGTCAGATCGGAGATTTTCTGAATACAGGTGTGGCTCAATGAGAAGGTTTCATAATCCCTCTTTACCTGCTTACTCTGCTTATCCCTACTTACCACCGGGACGTCAGACTCAGTTATCCCTGGCCAAAGCACAGGGTCCTTAGCAGTGGGTGAGACATGGTGGGAGTCTGAGGAACTTAAAAGGTGGCTAAGTAAAGAGGGAGAGTTTATCTCATGACCCCTTAGGGGCAGTTCTAGGACCAGAGTGGTAGGGGTACAGGGAGGCAGCTTTAAGCTTGGTTTAGTGTATAGAAAATGCCTCTAGTAGACAGAGCTCTCCAGCATTTAAACACATTTGACCAGTAAGCAGGGAGCTCTCCGTCACTGGAGGTATTCAGAGACTGAATGAGCATTTTAAAATATCATAGAAAAATCAATCTCCTAATGGTCTTTTGTGAGATCTGAATATTTGTAACATAATTTCCTTAAGTATATACAAATGGAGAATCATAGGGCTACTTTATTTTATTTAAAAAAAAAATCCAAGGTCCTCATTGTAAAAACAGAGAGAACAAGAGAGTATGGGATAATGGGGACACGGAATAAGTTGGGTTTCAGCATCTATTTACAGAATAGTTATATTTCTTGAAAATTTAGGCAAAAATGGAAATGTTACAATGTGGATCTTGTTTCCAGAGAACTAGGGAAGATCTCTATTGGAACGGACCCCAAACTGTGTCCACCCCTGTTATGAATACTTTTTGTAAATGGAAAATCTCTTGTAACACCAGTATTCGCTCCTTAGTTCTCGTTCTTGCGGGTATGTACACAGAGATCACTGAAAGAGTGGTCCCTTGGTGTGCATCTGGGAAGAGATCACCCAGGGGAGAGAAGGATGGCAACCAAGGCTCCTGATGTAGGGGAAGCAGCATCAGTTCATGTGTGCTGGGGGGTAAGGAGTTTCTCCTCAGACTTAAGAAGCCTAGGAGCTATAAAAGTAGGAAGAATGGAAGTTCCTTTGAGAAGACTTTACTCAGCTTCTTGCCCTGAGAAATGGTTTGATTTTGAATAGATAGCTTCTCACTATGGGTGATGTATTGGCATAAAGATTACAATTAAGAATTTATTGCCCATATGAGGTGGGGCACCAGGAAGGCAGGTTGGCCCATCTCCCCTTAATGGTGACCTACGTTTTGTTAAATGCTTGAAATTTTACCTCCAGAACTTTCATGTGTTTGCTGGTTTAAGTTCATGATGCTCATTGAATATCTAACTCTTCTTTTATTTAAAAAGAAAGAACGAAAGAAAGAAAGAAAGAAAGAAAGAAAGAAAGAGAAAGGAAGGAAGAAAGAAAGAAAGAAGGAAAGAAAAGAAGAGAAAAGAAAAGAAAAAGAAGAAAAGAAAAGAAAGACCAATCCTTATAGAAAGATGAAATCCTAAGCATTTCTTGAATTTCCTCATGCTCAGAGGACCAACAGTTAGGTTTGTAGGTAGGTCCCTAAATTTGTACACACTTCTAAAAAGGTGTCTGAAGGTCAAAAGAGTGAAAGTTTGAATAACTGAGTTAATGTTGTAATGGGAGATTACATTCCAGAGAGCTAAAATATTTACTGTTGCACCAAAAAGAATAAAATACCTAGGAATAAACTTAACCAAGGAAATGAAAGCTCTGTACTCTGAACACTGTAAACACTGATGAGAGAAATTGAACACAACACAAACGGAAAGATATTCCATGCTCGTGGATTGGAAGAATTAATATGGTTAAAATGTCCACACTACCGGGGCACCTGGGTGGCTCAGTTGGTTGAGAGTCTGACTTCCACTCAGATCATGATCTTGAGGTTCATGAGTTCGAGCCCTGTGTCGGGCTCTGTGCTGACAGCTCAGAGCCTGGAGTCTGCTTCAGATTCTCTGTATCCCTCCCTCTCTGCCCCTCCCTGATTTGTCTCTGTCTCTCTCTTTCTCTCAAAAATAAATAAACATTAAAAAAAAAATGTCCACACTACCCAAAGTAATCTGCAGGTTAAGTGCAATCTCTATCAGATACCAACAGCATTTTTCACAGAACCAGAACAAATAATCCTAAAATTAGTATGAAACCACAGCAGACCCTGAGTAGCCAAAGCAATCTAGAGAAAGAACAACAAAGCTGGAGGTATCACAATCCCAGATTTCAAGATATATTACAAAGCTGTAGTAATCAAAACAATATGGTACTGGCACAAAAACAGACACGTAAATCAACGGAACAGAATAGAGAGCCCTTACATAAACTCACATTTTTATGGCCAACTAATCTATGACAAAGGTAGCGGGGGAAAGAGTCTTTTCAATAAATGATATTGGGAAAACCGGACAGCTACATGCAGAAGAAACTTGACCCCTTTCTTACACCATACACAAAAATAAACTCCAAATGGATTACAGACCTAAATGTTGAGACCTAAAGCCATAAAACTCTTAGAAAAATGCATAGGCAGTAATTTTTTTTTGACATGGGCTGTAGCAGCATTTTTCTAGATATGTCAGAGAACAAACATATGTTATAAAATGCTCTCATTGTGTCTCGGTGTTTAGATACCATCGTTGGTCCTATTTCCAGCATCCTTCCCCACTTGGTCATTTGGGCAGCCCGCCGACCTGTTTACAGGCTGGGAGGGTCCAGCCGAGGCTAACCAGGGGCCTTTGCAGCCCCCTGAAGACCCTTTACTGATTTGCTGTATTAGAATCTATTCTCCGAAGTAGAAAAGATGTATCTTATCACAAAGGCCAATATTCTCATTTTTTTCTTACTATTATTTTTATTTAACCAAAAAAGGCAGGAAGCAATAAAATATTAAAATAATTGCAAAATCACTTTCATTAGACTCTTAAGTCCTATGGAGGCAGAGACCATGTCTGTTTTGGTCTCTGCTCTACCTTCATGGCTTCATACGGCGCCAGGGTCTGGGCATACTTAGGAAATGTTTGTTGCGTGAATTAGTGAGTGGCTGCTGTCCAGGTAAATACGGCGAAGGCGTGAAGGTGGCACAGTGGCTTGGCAGACAGAGGACACCACTGTGGAACGCGATTGCCGGCTGATGGCCAGCGTCCATGTGTGTTGTCGGGACGCGAGATGAATGGAAGCCGAGAACTGCCTGTCATAGGTGGGTTTGGGGTCAGCAGGGTTGTCGGCCAAGCAGCTGGAGTCTGTAAGGCAGACTTCACCTGCCTAATTACAGATGTCCGTCTAGCCACTGGACCTCTCCCTGGCTGTAATTATGGCCTTTGTAGCCACTATACTGCCAGGCCCGCTAGAAACACCTAGCTTGGACTGCAGAAGGACCTATTTTGTTTTTATTTTTAATTTTTTAAAACATATATCAAACCAGGGTACTTTCGACTGAGCATTTCCTTCCATGCTGCCTGAGGCCCTCACCAGGCTTTCTTGCCTTAGAAAATGAAAAATGATAATTTCTTGGTTTGACTGGAGGCAAAAATACCCTCTTGTGATCTGTTTCCCTTGAATCAATCTGTCCTTTGAGACAGATTTAAATTTAAATCAGCCTTACTCTCTGTCTCCCTTACTCTCTTCCCACTATTTTTATTCGGAAATTATATCATATTATATGTCATGGGTCATATGTACCTATGATCCAGATAGAGAAAAAGAACATTTCTGGTGCCTTTGTAGCCCTCTGTGGCCCTTTGCTGATCTTGTCTTCACCCTTTATCCCCAAAGGTAACTATTGTCCTGAATTGTGTGTTTCCTACGTGTGTTTTCTTAAATAATACATTGTTTTGTTTTTACCAACTTAAAAAAAATTTTTTTTTAATTTTTATTTATTTTTGAGACAGAGAGACAGAACCTGAGCAGGGGAGGGGTAGAGAGAGAGGGAGACACAGAATCTGAAGCAGGCTCCAGGTTCTGAGCTATCAGCACAGAGCCTGACATGGGGCTCAAACTCATGAGCCATGAGATCATGACCCCAGCTGAAGCCGGACACTCAACTGACTGAGCCACCCAGGTGCCCCTGTTTTTACCTACTTTTTAAAGTTTCTTTAAGTGGTATCATCCTATATAAATTCTTTTGTGGTTCATGCACTGTTATGCTTTTGAAATTCATCCATATTGATGTGGGTGGCTGTAGTTCATTCATTTTTATTCCATTATAGTAATATATTAAAGTTCATTTATCTGTCCTATTCAGGATACCTGGGTTGTTTTAAAGTTTTTGCTATCAGGGATAATACTGTGTTCTGGGGCATACTGGCTTCTGTAACTTCTTTAAGTTATTTAGGTGTGGAAATGATGGCTCAATATTTTTGTGTATGTTCAACTTCACTAGGTCATGATAAATTGGTTTCCAAAGTATCATGCCAGTTGCTGCTGCCACCAGACATGTTTGCAATTTCCAATCACTTTATAGCTTCATAGTTGGTATTATCAGACTTTTACATTTCTGCTAGTACGGTGGGTAATGCATCATTGGAGTTTTAATTTGTATTTCTCTACTAGTGACATTGAGAATCTTTTCATGTATCTACAGGTTTTTGATCACTCATGAAAGATAGCTGTTCATTACTTTTTACACTTTTACATAGCTTTTTTCTAGGTCTTATAGCTTCAGAGGCAGTTATATTTGTCGCAAATATCTTCCCCTAATGTTTATACGAGGCTGATATTTACATTCTCTCCGTGGTCATCTGATAAATAGAGATCCCAGGCGTGAAACGTGTGGATCTTGAACACGTCATTTCACACGGTTGGGCTTCTGTTTCTGCTCAATCAAGTGAGCATACTGACGGATTCCCACCCTACTCACTAACAGAGAGTGATGGCGGGAGGAGTTTTTTATGCATGAAAACCCACTTTGAAAGTAAAGCACCATACACATATATCATACTGCCTTCATTTCTATACCATAACATCTTCTCTGGAAATCTTTTTTGTTGTTGAGTTGCTTTTTTAAATTGCAGTGGGTGCCTTTTGAAATTATTATTGACATTTTGTTCACTTATTACCTAGTTGCTTTTCTAGTATATAGGCTGCAGAGGGCAAGTATTATCTTGCTGGGTTGTCATTGCATTCCTGGCAATCTGGATTGGTGCCTGGCACAGAGTAGGTACTCAAAAATGTTTGTGCAGTGAGTTTGAGCCAGTGGTATTTGTAGCAGTCAGGGTACCATAGCGGTGCGATCGTCCCAACACTGTATTTAGGATTTGTTCCCTGTTCAGATAACTTTCCAACTTGTGTAGGGCATTGTTCAGTGTATTCTCCAGCCTTCTTTTTTCCAGGGAGGGTAGGTGGAGCCAAAGGAAGGGAATTGCACCCTTGGGAGCCGAGAGCTCAGTTTTTAGATTTGTAGCTCCAGCCCCTGGTGGGCTGGCACTCCTCTGAGGGCAGATTGCTAGGGTGAGACCAGAGTTTCCCAGGCTTTTTTCTCTGCCCTTCTGCATGGTTGCCGTCAAGTTCGCCGCTTTTTCAAACCCAGTTGGCTTTTGCTTTGTTGCTATAGAAACCAGAGCTGGTAGTTTGGGGGAAATGTGTGTGCATGTGAATGCTGGGGGAGGGGTGTCGTGGAAGTGGCAGAGCTCCAGAGCTGGGTGGTGGCCCAGGACACGGGGTGAGGACACCGCAGACCTCTCTATGAAGGCCCTGCCTGCTTTGGAGGGCGCTCTCCTCAGAGAGCTGGTGATTTCGAATGGTGCACGCTTGGGGGACAGGCATCCCTTTGTAGGTCTGCAGGGCTCTCCTGGCGCTGTTCCAGCCATTCCGTGGAACATCTGGAAAGCTTTGGCCCCTCCTGGTGCCAAAGCCGCTGAGCCCTGGAGACGGAGATCAATGACCTCTTCTTGGCTGCTCCTTAACCCGTGTCCCAGACAAGTGCTTTTCTGGGAACCAGTGAGTAACACGAATCTTTGAAGCCAAGGCTTGTGTGCTGTGGCAGTGACTTTCACTTTTGATCAAAGGGTGGGGGCAGAGAAAGGGTCTGGGTGGGGGAAGCAGTGAGAATTTGGCTTTTCAGGAAATCAGAACCCAAGTGGGAAGCACTGCTTCCTACTCCCTGGTTTTCCGGCTGGGAAATCAGCAAGCTGAGCTATTGCCTGATGTTAATGTTCCTTCGTGCTGGGGCTGGTATGAGGGATGGGGGTGGGTTTGAGGCTAGAGACTAATTTGGTTCTTCCCTACAGGCAATCCTTGCAACCCCTGGGAGAGAATTCTAAAAAAGCGCAGGGTGATTTTTTTATGCACATAATTTAATCACACACTGGGTTGTGCTGAAGACAGTGAAAAGAATTTATGATGTGTACTAGATTGGGGTAAATATGCCATGTAATTACCTGTTCTGCAGTGATGTTTTTATAACTCACGTGTTAGAATGCACATTTAATATTTATCATAAAATATATATGTGCATACAATAGAAAAAATATAGAAAGAATAGAAATGCGCTTAACTCATCCCTCAATAAAGGGCCTCCTCCTCGTTGGGGTCAGGAGCTCAGGATCAGTTTACTTTCAGTGTCATTAAAATAAAAGCTGTTTTATTTGACCTCTTTCGTAAAACATGGTAAGTGCTCAGTAAGTGCCATTTGAGCTGGTGGTAGGAATGTACCTGAAGTTACCCCTGACCCAGAAATTCTGCTGCAGGATTATCCCACTGGCAAAGACAAATCGCAGGATTTGAAATAGCAAAATACTGGAAACAAGAAAAATCCTACAGCTGAGGGGAATTTCGTACCTCCCTATAATGGAATAAGCAACCATTACAAGTTTTTAGGCTGATTTTTATATATTAACGGGGAGAGATGTTCAAAACAAATGGTTGAGTAAAGTAAGTTGAAACAGTAGATATGGTATGATCCCATTCGTGCAAAAAGAAACGCACACGCATATGCACACTAGACCTGTGCACACACACAGAATTTTACCTCTGCAGAGTTGGAATCAGAGCAAAGGACTTTTGCCTGCCCCCATGTCATTTTAGCTCATTGACATTGAGCTCATTGGCCTTGTTTCTGAAGCCCCACAGAACTCTGTGATTGCACAGCTTAGCAATCCGTTAGGCCTCTCTTAGGTTGTTTTCTGCCTTGTTTCACAGTTATCACTGCTCTTCAACCAGACTGTCCGGAGAGAAGATGACACTGTACGAGAAGGCCTCAAGGTGCAGCCTGAGGGGCAAAGATCTCTTGCCTGGCCCTTTGGGCTGTCTGTGGCTCCTGGAGCTGGACTTGAGTCATGGCCTCTGTGACCCATTCTCAAGGGCTGCTGGGCTGGGAAACGTATATTGCCTTGTTCCCCTACAGGTGATAGGACTAAGGGCTCAATACCCAGGGCTTTGCTTGCTGCTAGGACTCAGGGCAGGCAGCCAATTACTAAAGTCAGCTCTGTTCCAACCCCCAAGGCTTGTGCTTGTGCGTGCTCGTGCACGTACACGCGCACACACGTGCATTCACAATCACCTGTGTGGTGTGCCCCTGGGCTCTAAGCTCTGCCGATGCTGTGTCCTCCGCAAGCTCCACAGAAGCGACATTCGTGCTGGAAACGCAGGTACCCTCCCACCCCGCCCCAGGTCAGAGCGTGATGGCTGAGAACAGTTTTGCAAAGAGCAGCCTTCCTGTTCTCTGTTCCACTCCCTGGTGCCTGGAGGCACCACTGCCCCCTCCTGCAACCTGCTGGGGCTCTGCTGGAGGAGAAGGCAGAAGTTGGGGGCAGTATGTGTGGTTTGAGGAGCTGTGAGGTTGTGGGAGAGGGCGGCCGGACCTGCATTTTGTCCCGTTAATGTGTGTTTGGGGTTCTTGAAAGGTGGGTGTGTAGAATTAGGTTCCCCATTTCCTGACATCTCGTTAGCATTCAGCCTAGACCCTATGGCTACTTTGTTTGGAAGAACTTGACTCTTCAGGAAAATGGAGGGTCTTAAGGCCACCCACTGTATATATAACTCCTATACAACATGGCCCTTGGTACTTCCCACATAAAGATAGGAAAACTCACCTGCGTCCTCAGGGGCTTAAAGTTTAGTCCTGGAGACAGCCTGGTCTGCAAACACAATCCCAGGGAAACTAATACTTGCAAAGGCCTGAAGCCTTCTCCATTATGAATCTTCACAGGCTGTAGTGGTTTCTGGCCTCCCTTCCTCATCTGTTAAGTGCTCACTGGCCAACTCTGGGGATGCAGAGGTGAGTCACACGACTCTACTGGCAAGGAGCTCATGCTTTTAGTTGTGGGAACAGGCATTACAACAGTCAGTGCCATAGTGTCATTGATTTCAGACTTCCTCCTGTTCAGGATTCATTTAGGCTTCAAGGACAGGCTGGCCAACCCTACCCGGCTTGGAATAGAGGCTTGGAGGCAGAGATGGGCTTTTCCTGGTCAGGAGGGTAGAAATGGTCACAGATGGCAGGCTGTGGCTGTGTGGGAGATGGGCCCTAAAGGGTGGGCGGTAAAGCTGAGACTGGTGTGCCTGGCCGTCCTGGGGCTGTGAGGAAGGCAGGGTTCTTGCATCCTGGTATGTAGGAGATGGGCCAGTGGAAAGGCTGAGATTGACTCTGTCACTGGCCCACCTAGACTAGCCCCTCACTGTTCCGGATTTCCGTTTCCTTACTCGTATGTAGACGGCAGCAGTAAAACCGGCCTTCCTGCACCCACTTTTTCAGTGGAATATGAATCTCTGATTGTTTAGCTGGTGAGAGAATAAGCTAGGATTTGGCAGGGGACTGAATGGTTCTCCCCCGGAGAGAGCTGCATCCTCTTCTCTCTGCCTGGTTTCTGTACCAGAATAGGCGTCCTCAGCATCAGACCCACTGGCCTAGGAGCCTTGACTCCTCTGACGCTGTGTGCAAAATTTTCTGTATATTCTGGATACGTGTTTTAAGGGCAGGTCTTTGCTCCAGTTCTCAGAAGAATTCAAGACCTCAAAAAGCTTAACAGTAACCGCTCCAGAGAATGGTGCTGGGTCCTCCCATGCCACCCCAGAGGGACTTTTCTTCTTGTTTCCCTCTCCCGCCTCCCCATTTTAGGAATGAACTATGTGACACAATACACTGTCCTAAGCAATTCTTTTTCTGCTTGAAAGAAATTTAAAACATTGTAATAGAACTATTTCTAAAATGTAAACTTGGGTGCCTTCTTGAGGAGAATGTATGGAACATAACCGACATGTTTAATATCTTGGATGCTTTTATGAACATCAGTTATTGGCCTGTGCTTTCCTAAGGATCCCAGGTTGCTTTGTTTTTAATTCTCCTTGTTTTCCTATGTCATGAGTTAAAAAGAGATATCTTAATTTATGTATAATTGTTTGCATAGGAGCCCAAGGATGGCTTCAGCTTCTCTTTTGAAGCGAAGTGTTGTTTTATAATCAGTACTTGCTGCTTGGGCAATACAGTCACGTTCTAGACTCCAGAGCAGTGGGTCTTGAACTAGAACGTGCATCAGCATCACCAGGAGGGCTGGTGAAAGTACAAATACAGATCGTTCTGCCTGACCCCCAGCGTTTCTGATTCTGTAGGCTTGGGATGAGGCTCCAGAACTTATACTGTTAACAAGCTTGGAGCCCAAGGGCCCTGGTCAGGGGACCACACTCTGAGAACCACTGCTTCGGAGTAGTACTCCTTAAACTTCAGTCACCTGGGGAAGCTTGTTAAAATGTAAATTCTGATTCAGAAGGTCTGGGGTGGGTCCGAGATTCTGCTGTTTTTAACCAGCTTCCAGGTGAGGCTGGTCTGTGGAAGGTGCTTTATATAGAAAGACTTTTAAGCAGTGCTTCTGAATTCAGACTGCACATTAGAATCACATGAGGAGCTTGTGGAAAAATGGGGACGGAGCAAGAGGAGGAGGGAAAGATAAAGTTATCTCCCCAAACCCAGATCTCTGGGAGTGTTGTCTGGGCTCCCCAGGCGATTGGATAAGCACTCAAGGCTAGAATCTGGTTGTCAAGATTGTGAAGTTGCTGAAAGTCCTCAAATTAAATGGAGTGTTACAGCTTTGAGTATTTGATGGACTAGTGATTGGTCTCCAACCGTGGTTTCACAGTTGAATCATCTGGAAAGCTTTAAAAGCTATTGATACATGGGTGAAATAATATGTTTGGGATTTGCTTCGAAACAACATGGTAGTATGTTAACTAACTGGAATATCAATAAAAACTTAAAAAAATAAATAACATGGTGGTGGGGAGAAATGGGTGAGGGTATTGATCTGGGCTATCCAATATGTAGCCCCCAGCCACCTGTGACTTTTTGAATTGAAACCAACTAAACATTTTTAAAAACTGAAAAAGTAGTTCCTCCATGACACCAGCCACATTTCAAGCGCTCATTAGTCACATGTGGCTAGCAGCTACCATATTGGGCAGCATAGATACGGAACATTTCCATCACGACAGAAAATACTTGGGCAGCACCGGTATGTGAAATGTGACTGGCCATGAGCTGATCATTGTTGAGGCTGAGTGATTGGGTACTTGGAGGTTCATTATTTCTTGTTTACTTTTATACATTTTTAATATTTTCTATCCTGAAGCGTTTTTAAAAGATGCCCGGACATTGGGAGGGGGGCCCAATCCTCAGGGGCTTTTGGCAGCTCGCCAGGTGATCCCAAGGTTCAGCCACCGGACTAATTGAACAGGTGGGCTTAGGCATAATGAGAGCCAGCTGTGTTCCTGACCCGCATGGCCTCGGCTCCATTGCTTGGCGCCTGCCTTTCCCCCTCCTCTGGTTAATGAGGGTGGAGATAGTTGTCCTGTTTTCCTCTCAGACGTGTAGCAAATCCGGAGAAAGAGAACTGAAAAGGCTTTGAAAACTGTTAAGCCCTGAATACACCTAAGAGGTTTGTTACTTTTCCTTGTTCCCTGTGTGGCCACAGTGAGGCCTTGGAGTAGGGTCACCAGATACCGCAAGAGGAGCCCCAGGTAAATTTCAAATGTAGCTAAAGTACAAGTAACTTTCTAATTGTTTAGCGTAAATATGTTCCATGCAAAGTTTGAGATATATACATACTAGGAAGCAATTGTTTGTATTTCACGTCTCCACCCCGTTGGGCACCTCTTTCCCTGCCACAGTGGGTGGAGGGCCTGAAATTTGGGTTTGTAGCCGCACATCCGTGGGGTTACCTCTGCTTGGGGGTTTTGTCTGTTAACTACCGCTACGATCTGAGATCAGGGTAACAGAGGGAGTTGGAGGGTTTGCTTTTAAAGTTCAACGAAGGGATGGCCATTTATTTCGATCTTCTTTGATTTCTTTCACCAGAGGTTTATAGTTTTCCTCCTATAGATCATGTACGTATTTTGTTAGCTTCATATCGGTTTATACCTGAGGGTTTTTGGGTTTTGTTTGTTGCTAATGTGTTTTTAATTTCAAATTCCAATCGTTCATGGCTAGGATATAGGAAAGCAATTGCTTGTATTAGGCAACCTTGCTCTAATTTCTAATTAGTTCTGGGGTTTCTTGTCAATTATTTGAGATCGACAGTTCCCAGAGGGTGGAGTTGGGGACAGGAAGGAGGAATGAGCATGTAGAGCACAGGGGATTTTGGGGGCAGTGAACTGTTTTGTATACAGCAATGATGGACACGCGTCATTATATATTTGTCCAAACCCGTAGAACATAATACAGAGTGGCCCCTAAAGGAAGCCGTGGATGCATCGGTTCATCCGTTCTAACAAATTTACCACAGTAAGACAAGATGTAAATAAGAGAGGAAACTGTGTTTCTGGGGGCAGGGGGTATTTTGGAACTTTGTACTTCCTGTTTAATTTTCCCATAAAACTAAAACTACTCTAAAAGCTATTTCAAAAATGATAGAGGGCCTTGGTGAAATGAAGATTCACAGAGTCGGCATCTAAATTGGGGTCTAATCTCAGCTGAGAGGCTGACCTGCCTCATTATTTGAAACGTGTGATGAACCTGAGTTTCTTCAGTTTCTTTCTTGGGGTTTAGGCTAAGCATGCTGTGTTGTTTTTTTTTGTTTTTTTTTTTCTCTCCCTGTCTTTGAAGACTTTAGTGGATTTACAGGTGCTAGCTTGTGTTTCTAGAATAAGAGAGAAAGAGATTCCAGTCATGGTTACAGCATTCATAAGGTAAAATGCCGCATTAGGACCCATGTCACAGGAGAGTGGCTAGGAGGGGGTGGAAGGAGTGGAAGCCTCCATTTCCCCATCTGAAAATGGGGATGGTAACTCTCTCCTCAGACTAAGTGAGGTAAATCACGTCAAGTGCTGGGCACAGTGTGAGCACTCAGTGATTACAAAGGCCCAGGATCTTTGAAGAGTAAACCCAGGGGACCAATGGCACTTAGGAAGAACAGGCTTCCCAGAAGACGGAGAGGGAATGCCCTGTCCCCAGTAGCATCTGGGCAAACAGTGGGCCTGGTTGTCTGGGACATTGTGGAAGGGACTTCTCAGAGAGTAGAGTGCCCCAAGGGCTTCCGGGTGCTTCTTGTCTTGAGATCCTCTGGGGTGTCCTGCTCCTCTCAGAGGGAATGCCATCGGATGTGGAATGAGACAGCAGACATCTCGTGAACCACAGATAGGGAAGAGACCCTCTCTGCCCCACCTCCTGCCCCTAAAGAGGAAGATCTCATTTGTAATGGTTCTGGCTTTGAGAGTATTTCATGACCTCCCTGATGAGGTCAAATGGAAGGTCCAGCAGGTTCACACATAAGCCTGTAGCTGGGGACCGAGATCGTTGTCTGAAGGTGCATTTGCATGGGTAAAGCCCTTTACCTGTTGGAGATTAAATGCTGTGAGACCCGTGGTTAGATAATCCAGCACTGAGGAAAAAATATAAATAATTGCTCTATTGCTTTGTATTTCTCTTGATGGAAATTAAAGCCTATTTTCTCAGCAGCAGGGTGATAAAAACATTTTCTGGGGAGTAGTTGGTGGTTCCCCCCCCCCCCCCCCAGTCCTTGACAGCAGGTGATTTAGAGGCATCTTTATAGGAGATTAAATGGAATTCAGGTAAACAGCTGAAGGGTTTACATGGGATTAGGTTTTTAGAGCCATCCTAGGGGGTATTTTCCTTTGCAGAGATGACGGTGCATAGCAGCAGCTTTGGAAGCTGGGGCATTTGTGAGGAGTGGACGTCTGTGCAGTCCCCTCTCAAGACAGTGCCCCAGTGATGGGGATGGGCCTTTATCACCCCTTGCTGGAATTGTCCCCTTAGGCCTGAGATGTTCGCTGTCTGGATCTGGTGACCAAGTGGAGACGGAGCGACCAGAGGACATTGGACCGGCTTGACCAGTGACACATGGAACTCCTTCCCTTGTTCCACAGATGTGTTGAGCACCTACCTTGTGCCAGGCACTGTAGTGGACCCTGGAGCTGGACCGGGGACAAACCAAAAATCGCTGCCCTCGGGGCACTTACATTCTGGTGGGGGAGACAGACCACAAACAAGATGAAGTATTGTTACCTAAGTGTAACTGCTAAGGAGAAAACGTTAAGAGAGGGGGATATGAATTGTAGCGGGTGGCAGACCCTGAGATGTTAGGGGACCAGGGAGACCTTCAGGTACATTCCTGAAGGAAATCAGGGGATGCGCTCTGCAGAAATGGAAGAACATTCTGGTGGAGAGAACGGCAAGTGAAAGACTTTGCGTGTAAGGGAGCCTGTGTGACTGGAGCAGAGAGAATAAAGAGGCGAAGGGTAAAAAGCAAGGTCAGAGGGCAGCAGGGAGCCAGCTTACGCAGGGCTTTGCTCTGAAGGAAGGGGGCAGGGGGAGCCTGGAAGATTCTGAGCAGAGGAGAGGTGACCTGGGTTTTAACAGGATCCTTCTGGCTACTGTGCACGAGTGGACAGCAGAGGAGCAAAGGCAGAACCAGAGACCTATTAGGAGGCACTGCCATGAGTCAGGCCAGCAGTAGAATGGTGTAGCCTGGATCAGGGTGGTGGGGATAAGGAGTTGCATTTGGGATACATGTGAACATGTAAGTTGAAATTTTTTTTTGTATGTTGGAAGTTGCAAGATAAAAGGAGAAATCAAGGATGATTCCAAGATTTTTGGTCTGAGCAATTGCGTGGATGGAGTTGGCCATTAACTGATACGGGAGAGACCAAGAGGGGTGGGGGGCGATTTTGGAGCTCTGCCTCAGTCATGTTTAGTTCGAGATGTCTGGGAGATCTTGAGGGTAGGCATCAAGTAGGCTGCAGGATGTATGGCTCTGGTGTTCAGGGGAGAGGTCCAGGCTGGAGATGGGAACTGAGGAATCATGAGCAGGTAGGTAGTCTATGGAGCTGTAAGTCTGGAGAGCATGACACCTGGGAGCTGGAAGGGTCCTTGGTGGCTGCCTGGTTCAAACTTGTCATCTTTTTTTTTTTTTAATATTTATTTATTTTTGGGAGAGTACAGCAGGGGAGGGGCAGAGAGTGGGGAGGACAGATTATCCGAAGCAGGCTCTACACTGACAGTAGCGAGCCTGATGCAGGGCTTGAACTCCAGAACCACGAGATCATGACCTGAGCCAAAGTTGGACGCTCAACTGACTGAGCCACCCAGGTGCCCCCAAACTTGTCATCTTCTGAAGGGAAACTCAGTGACACAGGAGTGTAAAAGGTTATACCCAGTGTTATACCTGGAGTTAGTTGGAAAATCTGGACTAGAATCCGGGTCTACTAAGACCCCCCACATTGTAAGTCTTTGAGTCTTAACCCTCCCCCTGTATAAAACGGGGTGACCATCTCCTCGTCATAGCTTGTTGGGAGTGTTATGTGAAATAGTGGTGTAGGGTACCTGGGGAGAGGAGCTGGCACTGTCCCTAGTTCTGTCAAAAATCTGTCAACCAAAGTTCTGTCAAATCACACCAGGTAGGGAGCTTCCTACTTAGGACTCCAGCCTTGCCCCACCTTCTATCTTTCAAGCTCTTCCTTCTGGGTGGGACCTTCAGGGTGATTCCTTCTCTTGAGGTCTCTCCCTTCCCTGCGTTGTCTGCTCATAGGATTATGTGGTGAGCCTGCTGGATCCCAAGTTGCTGGATGGGCCGCCTTGTAGGGCTTTCATGGAATGACAGGGGGCTCCATTCCAGCTGGGGTGGGGGAGGGGTGGCTTCTGTGATTGCTTTGCCCTGAACTGGTACCTGTCCTCCCACCTGCCATCTTCAAGACTGAATGAGGGAGGAGGCTTCTCAGCCTACAGACGGCTGCCAGCTCTCAACCACGTCCTCCCCACAGTTGGGCTGAGCCATGTGGAGCTCTTTTTCCAATGTGTCCCTTGCCTCTGAGCCAGTTGCCAATTGCCACTCTTTCGGGGGGCCCCCTCTCTTTCCTTCTTACTGTCTGATAAGGGTTGTTGGAAGAGTCGCATTGGGCAGAGCATGGCCATGAGATGTGTCAAATACCTAGCTAAGGTGTCCCGCTTATTTCATTAAAGTGTCACGTAAGTAACCCTTGCTGTTGGGGTCTACATTCCTGGTGATGAAATGCGGCTGGTAGCTTGTTCCAACAAACTGCATTCCACAGTTTACAGAGAGAGAGGATTCCTGCTTTCTGCTCACTGCTGGCCCTGGATCTCACAGATTTCAGAATATGCCACCGAACAGATGGCAACTGGGAATATTGGGGAATTAAATGCCTCATTCTGTTTGTCTGTTTCTTATTTTAATTTGGGGGTAAAGCTTATGTCTATAAGCTTGTTTCAAGCAGGTGAGTGTATCCTGTATTATTTTGGTAGGAAGAAATATCTATATCCATATATAGATAGATATAAATATAGATATATGAATTAGTTATGAAATATATGTATGCCTATGTGTGTATGCCTACAAATATAGAAAACCCCCAACAAGTGCATCTGATCTCCATGGGCTGCCTGAGAAGCTGCAAGATTGAGCATTTGGATGGTGTGGATGTGAGGGCAGCTTCTCCAGGTAGGCCCAGGGCAGTGATGGGACAGCAGTCTGAGAGGAAAGAACAACCAAATGCAGGTTTTCTAGTCCATTAATAGAGAAAACCATACATTTGAGCTCAAGGTGCAGCCAGCAGTATTTGTGGTGAAAATCCCACAGTATGTCTGACCTTGGTCTTGGTTAAGCATTTTCATCTATAGCCTTAAATTCGCTATGATTTAAAGCTTGCTAATTCAGTGTTCACGACCATATTGAACACTTCACGTTGGGGACTGGTTCAGGGGGTGCCTGCTAAGGAGGATGTTGGCACACCCCAGCCCACTCTGGAGGGAACCAGGAGAGGGGTCGCTTGAGGGAAGAGACACCTGGCATGGATCAAGGGCTCAAGGCAGTCACCTCCCAGGGAAGTGTGGTTCTATAGATGAGGGATGCATTTTGTTCTGCACAGATCAGGGAAAATAGCAGTGGGGTAAAATGCAAGCTCAAGGTAAAGATTTCCCCACAGTTAACCAGGCTGCTTTGTGGAGATGGTGAGCTCCCATCCCTCCACATGTTCGTATAGATGTCAGCTAACCTTCCACCTACAGGGGGTTCGGGCAATGCCTGGGAGGTTGAACTTAATGAGTTGTCAAACTCCTCAGACATTTTGGAAAGTGAATGACATAACATCTCTTCCTAGTTAAAAGTGCTAGGTCTTTTGTATTTCCCACCATGTTAGCAGATACCTAGTCTTCAGAAAATGCTAAAAAAATGTTTGCTAATTAATAGTACAGTGGGTAGATTTTATAATTTCAAAATGAAGCCGCTTTCTGGAGTTTGGTAACCATGGTGGGAATAATCTACTATGGGTGCTTGAAAATCCATTTCTGCTTCCCTGATTTTGGTCCCTCTGTCTGGGGAGTGTGAGATAAGTGCACGCTTCTTGGGGTGCCTGGGTGGCTCAGTCAGTTAAGGGTCAGACTCCATTTTGGCTCAGGTCATGATCTCAAGGTTCTTGAGTATGAGCCCCACATCGGGCTCTGCTCTGACAGTGCAGAGCCTGATTAGGATTCTCTTTCTCTCCTCTCTCTGCCCCTTCCCTACTGTCTGTCTCTCTCCCTCTCAAATAAACTTAAAAAAAATGCTCATTTCTCTGTATATCACTGAGAGGTAGTATGAAAAAATGACAGTGGCTCTGAAACCACGAGTGGTCTAATTGGTCTCCCTACTTCCAATCCCCCTCTTATTTCATCTTCCACAGTCATGCCTGAATGGTTTTAAATGCACTTTTCATCAAATTACTCTACAGCTTAAAATCCTTCGGCAGTCCCCTATCACCTGCAACATGCAAATCTACATTCCTTTATCAGAATACAAGCCCTCCATCATCTGGTCCCTGCAGCTCTTCCCAGGTCACCTTCAGCTTATTCTCACTCAGAATTCATACTCGAGCCACACCATTTCCCAAATGGACCAAGGTGCCCTTGGAAGCACTAGCTTTTTTTTTTTTTTTTTTTTTTTTATCATTTCTGCTTTATTCATTGCAGCTTGAGATCCTAGACTGCGTGTTGTGTACTTCATCCAATACTTCTCAGGCATTTAGGATAAATTCGGTGATTCTTTTCTGGCCTGCCCCTGTGTGGAGTGGCTAAGCTTACACCTCCAGCTCAGTTTAGGCTGTGTGTCTTTTTAATCTCTACACCTTACCACATTGACCTCCTATCAGTTGAGCTTTCCTACTCCTGGGCTTTTGCATATGTTATTCTTTCTGCCTGGAAAACTATTCTTGGTCAGATCAACAGCTTTCGATACCTTGTCTCTTGTGAATATCCTACTGCAGAATTTTTAAAAATCCAGTCTGATAGTCCTTGCCTTTTAACTAGAATATCGCTATCTACTTATATTTAATGTAATTGCTGATATATTTGGATTTAAACCTAACATTTTATTCTTCCTACATGTACCCTGGTCTTTTACCTTTCTTTCTTTCTTTCTTTCTTTTCTTTTCTTTTCTTTTCTTTTCTTTTCTTTTCTTTTCTTTTCTTTTTCTTTTCTTCTTTTTACCATTTTATTTTTGCCATTAGTTTTGAAAATGTCTGTTTCTCTTAGTGATTACCTTGGAAATTACAACTTAAATATATTTATGCCCACTTTTCAAATTTTAAAGTTTAATCAAACTTTTACTCTCTTTTCAGATAATACAAGGCTCTTAGTATAATTACATTTGTTTTCCCCATGCTCATCTTACATGCTGTTCATGATAAAAATTTTAATTAAAGGAAAGTATAAAATATTATAATTGTTTTATGTAGCCAATATTTTGTTGATAGTACCACATATTTACCACTTTCTTTGCCCTTTGTTCTTTCATATACTTCAAACCTATCATTTAGGATACTTCTGCCTAAAGTATATCCTTTATAAATTCCCTTACAATTCACATTTCAGTATGCTGATGGCAAACACTCTTAGTTTTACTTAAAAATATTTCTTTTTTTTTTAAATTTTTTTTTTATTTTTGGGACAGAGAGAGACAGAGCATGAACGGGGTAGGGGCAGAGAGAGAGGGAGACACAGAATCGGAAACAGGCTCCAGGCTCTGAGCCATCAGCCCAGAGCCCGACGCGGGGCTCGAACTCACGGACCGCGAGATCGTGACCTGGCTGAAGTCGGACGCTCAACCGACTGTGCCACCCAGGCGCCCCATTTAAAAATATTTCTGATGACCTTCATCCTTGAATGATTTTGTTGTTTTTGTTGGTATAGAATTCTAGTTAGGGAGTTATTTTCTTCAAGCACATTAAAGGGATCATTCCACTATCTCACATTGTTCTTACTGAGAGGACACCCATCACTCTGTCACTACTAAAGGTAATATGCTTGGCTTCATTTCAGGATCCCTTTAATATTTTTCTCCTTATCTTTGGGGGTGTATATTTTAATAGTATTGTGTCAGGGTTTGGCTTTTTATTTTTCCTTCTTAGAACTGAATGGGTTTTACATTTACATATTGATGTCTTTCATAAGTTCTGGAGGGGCACCTGGGTGGCTCAGTTGGTTGAGCATCTGACTTTGGCTCAGGTCATGATCTCATGGTTTGAGCCCTGTGTCAGGCTCTGCTGACAGCTCAGAGCCTAGAGCCTGCTTTGGATTCTGGGTCTCCCTCTCTCTCTGCCCCTCCCCTGCTCGTGCTCTGTCTTTCAAAAATAAATAAAAGACTCTTAAATACAGAACAAACTGAGGGTTGATGGGAGGGATGGGGAGAGGGAAAATGGGTGATGGGCATTGAAGAGGACACTTGTTAGGATGAGCACTGGGTGTTTATGTAAGCGATGAACCACGGGAATCTACTCCAAAATCTGAGAGCACACTCTACATGCTGTATGTTAGCCAATTTGACAACAAGTTATATTAAAAAAAATAATAATAAAACATTAAAACTTAAAAAAAAATTCTGGAAAATGATCAGCCTTTATCTCTTCACATATTACCTCTACCCCATCCCCTTTTCTCTTTCTGAGGTCTTGATTACAGAACACTTCATTTTCTCTTCCTCTACATCCTCTATCCTCTCTTCTGTATTTTCCATCTTTTTGTCTTTAAATGGTATACTCTGGATAATTTAGTCTGATTTTTCAAATCTCTCTCTGACTGTATCTAATTTGGTATTAAAATCTTGAGTTTTAAATTGTTGGTACTATATTAATTTCTAGATTTCTATTCGGTTCTTTTTAAAATCTTTCAGGTCACTAGTTTTCCTATTCCTGGTACATATTTTCCAAGTGGTCTTTTTAAAATCTTCCCACGCTGTAAGCATAGTTTATGGTCTGACTGTTCCAATACTTGAAGGTTTTGTAGTTCTGTTCTTATGGGTTTTTTCCAACTAGTTCTTACTCATGGTGCTTCTTTCCTTGTGGACTTGGTTATCTTTGGTTGTTGTGTTGATTTGTATTTGGGACCTGTTACAAAGGTGCCTTCCTCTAGTATTTGTTCCTGCTTAATGCCTGGTATCCAGAGCTAACTTAAGCCAAGTTTAGGGCTTGGGTCTCTGTCTTATCTCATCCAGGCTGCTATTTCTGTCTTAGTCTGTTTGGGCTGCAGTAACAAAAACCATAGATTGAGTGGCTCGTAAACAATAGAAATTTTTCAGAATTGGCAAATACCCTCAGGGCAAAAGTGGCTCCTTGGGTTCCTATTTCTCTGCAATTTCCCTTGTTCTTCACCACTATCTTGTCTATACTTTGATGCTTTATTTATTTTTTGCCTCAAATGTTTTATTTTGAAAGAGGGGGAGAGAGAGAGCTTGCTCACACAAGCAGGGTAGGAGCAGAGAGAGAGAGAGAGAGAGAGAGAGAGAGAGAGAGAGAGAGAGAGAGAGAGAGAATCCCAAGCAGGCTCCACACTGTCAGCGCAGTGCCTGACGACACAGGCTTGATCTCATGGACCACGAGATCATGACCTGAGCCAAAATCAAGATTGGATGCTTAACCGACTGAGCCACCCAGGCATCCCTATGCTTTTCGATGGTTTAAAGAATAATTTTATCTGACTTTTTTTAAATCTGGTCATTATTTTTGGTGATACAGTTGGCTCAACTACCATTACCTAATCTACCATTACCAGAAACTGGAGGTCTCACTTTGTCACTTCTTCAGCAGAGAATTGGCTAAGGCCAGTGTCCATTATGTCTCCTCGGTATACACTTTCATAGCCCTGTTTTTATCTTCATACGTTTATCTCAATTTATAATTTTATGTGTATTTTTATGATTAAAGAAATCGGCCTGGATGGCTATGTGAGGGCAGAGAGTGTACCTATATCAGCGTCTAGCACAGCAGCTCATTCATAGCAGGTGTGCAGTAAATATCTGGTCTCTCGGAAAAGGAACGCAGCAGAGTCTCTGTTGGGTCTGTAGGTTCTGGCTGGATGCAAAGGACTGTGGTGGTTTGAATACAGTTCTATCAGGAAGCACAATTTGTCACCTCCTCATGGATCAGTAAGTGAGAGCTAGATCCTAAGGGCTCAGAACAGCTCTTTCAAGATTTCGGGGACTGCAGCTGGCATCTGAACGTGCCCACCTTCTCCTGCTCTATGCAGTGTCTTCCAGAAGAGGCCGGACCACAGAATTAAGGCAATCCATATATAGGACACGCCGTGTTTGAATTTTGCCCCGTACATCCTAAAAAACAAAGGGTGAGCACATCTGGCAGTCTAGGTGCACACCTTTAAAATTATCTAGGTGTACACATTTCAAATAGACAGAATTTCCAGGCCTCGCTATTATATTTTGATGATGCATAACACCAATAACCCTCAAGTACCCAAGTCAGAAATTTATGAATATAGTTATTGCAATGTAGAAGCTCTTGCATTCAAAGTAGGTTCTCAGTGCATTAAGCAATTCTAATTAATAATGGCCAGTGCTTAGGGCACCTGGGTGGCTCAGTCGGTTGAGTGTCTGACTTCAGCACACGATCTCCTGGTTTGTGAGTTTGAACCCCGCATCGGGCTCTGTGCTGACAGCTCAGAGCCTGCAGCCTGTTTTGGATTCTGTGTCTCCTGTTCTGTCTCTGCCCTTCTCCCACTCATGCTCTGTCTCTCTCTCTCTCTCTCTCTCTCTCTCTCTCTCTCTCTCTCTCTCTCTCAAAAGTAAATAAACATCAAAAAAAATTTTTTTTAAATAGCCAACGCTTACATCGTGCTGGCTATATCTCAAGAAGTATATTAAATATGTTTTATAAGTTCATCTAATCATTTCAATATTGTGGGGTAGATGCTGTTATCATCCCCATCTCTATAGTTGAGGAAACTGAGGTCCGGTGTGGTGGAGTAACTAGGTCACACAGTAAGAGGCAGTGTCACGATTTGAACAGAGCCCTTCCTTCTGGCTCTGATGTCCATCTTCTTGATCTCCTACTCTAGTGTTGCAGGGAACGAGATTGAATTCTAAGTGGCTTTTCTGAGGCTACCCAGGGCTGTGTGCCACTGTGCATGTTAACCAGAGACTAAAAAGCTCAGTGGTAGCTGGAGGACCTCTGGAGCTCTGTGCATCATTATGCCATAGCCTCCGCAGGGGCATTTTCCTGCCTTCCATTGGATTTTTGAGTTCTTTCCAAAAGAACCTAATGTGTCAGGTCTGGCTGGCTAAGGGAAAAGGCATTTTTTTTGTGTGTGTGGAAAGAAAAAAACCAAAACCCAAACATTAATATATGTTTTTTAACGTTTAAAGAGTAAATGGCTCTGTTACAGCGGGTTCTCCTCTTTGGTGACTTGTCTCGCCTACTTCCTTTGTATTTCATGGGGATGCAGTTACTCCTCTGTGGAGAGCAGACTCCAGCTTTCAGGGTGGGGCTGTCCCATTGCACACGACCATGTGGAAGCTGGCAAGGGACACGTGGGAGTTAATGCGACACCCTTGCCCTGCCGGTGTCAGTCACACAGCAGTCTGAGCCTGTGGGACTCTGCGGGTTTCTTTGTTGGGCGGGTTACTCTGTGGTGCTGGGTCCTCCTACGACAGCTGGGCTCGAAGAATACAAAGATGTCTTGGGGATTTGTGTTCAGTGACCGGGGGAAAATGATGTTTGGAAAATTCTCTTTGCGGGATAAAAAGGCATCGATTGCCTTTCCTCGCATGCCTGTCCTCACCTTGATATTTGGTGGGCATTTTTCTTTTCCTGCATTCTCCCCAAACTGGCCTAATACTCAGCGACTCTCTGACCCTGGGGACCTGTCCACAAATGGACGAGAAGGACGAGGAGGAAAATGAATGGAAGGTGTCTGTCTGGTGAGTTAGAGTTCAAGATTCCACCTGCCCCTTTGGGGCCTGCACTGCACTTTTCTTCTTAGGTCTTCACGCGGCGCCTCTGAGTTCGCCGGTTCCAGGGTAGCTCCGGCTTCTGTCATCGCCCCTGGCAGGGCGAACCTGTGTGGAGGAAAGCAGGCTCCATTCAGAAGGACTTGGATGTTGTTAATAAAGCTGGCCACCACTCGGAAATCTAAAGGTTTGCCATTCGCTCATCCAGAGCTGGACAGAAACCGCACTCCACAGCAGTGTGTGGCGATGACCAGTCACCGCTAAACTATTTGGCTATCTGGGCTTTAAATCTTAGTGGGGGGAAAAAACAAAACAAAACAACTCACATATACAAATGAATGTCTCAGCCCTAGTCCTAAGTATTCCCCCTCACTGCTGCAGCCAGGCACTGTGTGGTCATTGTGTGTGTTCGCTGCATTTCAGCCGGCCACGTGGGGGCTTCCCTAAAAGATGGCTCATGAACAGAGCCAAGTAGGGATTTTGATTTTGTAGAGATTAACTGGATGTTGAGTTTGCGTTGATTGGAAGCTACAGAGCAATTGCGGGGCACTTGGAACAGGACTCTGAGGGCCCTGCAGGGACGACCCCCGGCTGGCCCCAGGGTGTGGGTGAGGGCCCCAGGCCTGTTACAGGCTCCCGAGCTGTGACCAGTGGCTGATGCCCCGAGGGAGCCAGGCCATGTGTGTGGAAGGTTCCTGGGGTGAGCTCCCTGTGTGTTAGGGTTACAGATGGAGTTACTTCCCTCTGCCTTGGCCATTCTGATGGACTCCTCCTCCTGGCTCTTCTGGATGGGGTTTTGCTTTTCCTGGGCAGGAGGAGTTAAATTTATACTGTATTTTTCATGCATTGATAGCTGTTCTCATCGCGTGCGCTGAAAGTGAGCCCGTACGACTGTAGTGCCGTCTCCCTCCCTGCACGGATAGTTTCTACTCCGTACCTTAGGAGGGACTTGGCCTCTCTTCCTGTCACACTGTGGGGAAGGGCGGGCTGGGCTGGCATGTCTGTTTCTGCACAGCTGTAGTGGGCACTGGATGTCGGGGCATAGCTAAGGCATGAGAGTGGGTGGGAGACCATCATTCTCCCCAGCATCTCCTGGAGAGATGTGCAGGCTCTGGCTTTGGGGAAAGGTCCTGGGAATCTTTCCTTGGAAGTTGCTTCCCTAATTGTCAGTGTTCTGCAGAGCCGAAGTTTATTTTCTCCCTTCCCGCAGAGCAGCTTGGAATCCGTGAGCTTGCTCGAGGCCTTCTGGGGCATGGAGCAGATTTTAGGCAAATGCCTTGAGAGTGGGTGGCTCTGTGGACGGTTTATCGGCCCTTGTCCCTGCCATGCACATTCTAGGACACCTGTTTTTGCAAGTCAAGACTGTTTGTGAACATCTGGGGGCCTGAAACTAGCCCTGTTGTAGGTGGAAGGGACAATCGGGAGAGGTGGCTGGAATAGCAGCCAGGAAATGGAGTGAGAGGATTTCTGGGTTCAAGTGCTGTCTGTCACTGGGCAAGTTACTTGACCTGAGTTCAGTGGTGTCTTTAGTAAAATAAGATACTGTTTACTCATTTGTTGAAAGGATGCCTATGATAATGTCTCCATTTTATTGACGGGTAGACCAAGACCCAGAAGTGACCTGTTAAGGTTTCCAGAATGAAGACAGGATAGCGGTGATGAAGGCGGCCTGGGTCCAAGTGCAGCTTCCCTGACTGTAGCTCCTGTGGCCCCGGGAAGGACATTTAGTCTTCAGCACCTCCATTTCTTTATGGGTTAAATAGGAACAGTCACGGTCTCTGGAGTGTCTTGTCTTGATGCCAGTGACAGTGTTACAGGAATAAAGGGAGACAGTGTATGCCCTGGAAACTGTGCAGAGTGTTACAGCTGTAGAGCCTTTCTACCTTTATAGCTTCCTGGTGACTGAGCAGGGCTCACACTGAGCTTTCTAGGATTCCTGGCCCGTGGGCTCTTAAAGTGATTTTCAAGCATGTGTTCGTGGCTAGTTTTTCTAATTATAAAAGTAATACTTAGCATAAAAATTCAGCTAGGACAGAAGGGTGTAAACTGGACAGGGAAAGACACTCCTCCCCCAATCTGTTCTATTCTCCAGAGATGACTTCTGTTTACTTTTTCTGTAACCTTCCAGAAACTGGGCACATGGACACGCACAGATATTAACTTACATAAGTTATGTAAGTGGCTAATCTCTCCTATATGGGCTATGATTTTTTTTTCCCCCCACCATAAGCCCAAATGATGAAAACCCAGGTCCCTCCCTGGATTCAGTTATTAGAAGCAGTGCCATAATGAGCAGAGATCTTCTATCTTGGTACCTCTAGATTTTAAAAAATGCAGAAAGTAGTTCTTAGCAGCTCACCACTTTCAGAATTATCTCCTTTGCACTTGGCAGAAAGAATCTCTCCTCAAAAAGAATTGTGTTGTTAATACTGTGGTTTTCCACTGCTCCACCCAGTTAAATTTAATCACACCATGTGACTTCCAAATAAAATGATGTGTGTGTCTGGAGGGAAGGACCTAACAAAGCTCCCCACCCCCACCCTCCCCCCCCCCTTTTTTTTTTTTTTGGATCTGAGAGAATACAGCAAAGCTGTCTTTAGGCAGCCCTGTTTGCAGAGCCCTTCTGCTTGGGACATTTATATTTGCAACTAACTCTTTAGTGTCCTTGGATAAAGCTGTTGCCATTAATTGGATCGTAGAAAGTGGCTGCATGTATTTTGAAACATGTCTCCCTATACACAAAGCAAATCTAGTCAACTTCATTTTAAAAAGCAGTTAATCTACATGAATTCATGTATCCCTTTGATTGCATCGGACCTGCTTGTTCTTTCAGCACTGAACAATCATCCCCTAGTCTGACTTCTTTGCCTGTCGTTGACAACAAATGGGGTTTAGTTCCATGGTTAGAGCAAACACTTCAAACATCCTAAAGTGAATATTTTAGGGTCAGAGCACCTCCTAGGATTTCATTTTGCAGCGTGAAATGTTTTATGGTTTAAAAAAATCCATAGATTTACGGTTTTTTGTTTGATTTTTGTTATCTTCCCAAAATGTTATGTGTAAGGCCATTTAAAAAGCTAAATCCTATGTTAAATGCACTAGGGAACCTTAAAGGAATCCTGTTGAGTTATGTGTTTTGTTTTGTCTTACTGAAGACTTTTGGTAACATAAGCGCAAGAATCGGGTGTGGAGAGAGTGTTGGGCCCACCCCCTCTTTAGGGTCTGGATCCTTTCCACAGGACTCCCTGATCAGGGACCTCCCCAGGGGCCTTCCTTGGCCTCTTTTGATGGACCCAGCTCTTGCTGGCAGATATAACCCTTACCTGCTGTAGCCCATGGGCTCTGGGCTCCACACTGTGGCTGACTTCTGTTCTGGGTTCTAGAATGCATGGTGAGTTGATTGCAGAACTGTCCTCAGCCCAGGGAGCTCTGGCTACGTGACTCTCGGTCCCCTTCTGTCACTTGTCCCAATTCCTAACCCACTGCTCTGCTGCACACTGAGAGCGCGGAGCTCCTTCCCCTTGGTCTGGCCACTGCCTGCTTTCCTGCCTGTTAGTCTATTTCTTCCCGAGAACCCCTTGCCTTGTGGCTCTCTGTTATCTTAGAGCAGCACTTTGAGATTGTGTCAGGAGGATTTGCTTCAAGGGGTCATGGCATTTTAAGGCTAGTGGTGAGAGAAACCTGCCATATTGATTTCCTGTTGTGTCAAAAACTGAAGAAACAGGAATGATTCTTGCTTAAAAACAAAAACAACAATAGCAACAACAAAAAACCAGAGCCACAGAGGTACAGGAAATATTCCAGCCAACTTGCGGGATAGCACAAAAGGATAACTAACCTGAAAATAGTAACCCTGCGATGGGTCTTAATAGTACCATTGAAATTAGATGATTTTTGAAAAAAAAAACCTTTCCAATGCTTGGCTGTAATCTAAAGGAAGCATTGCACTTTAGTGCTCTGATTTTTTTTTATGAGGTTCATAAAATTTTGTCTCTAAATGCCAATGTGCTGAAAAGTTATGAGTATTAAAGATTTAGCCAGTATATTTCAAAGTATGGAAAATATACTTTTCTTGGTTATGATTTCTGGATCCTAATAATAATTAATAGTAATAAATGCCATCCTTCAAAAATAATAATACTCGCCCCTGTCTCCCATCACCACCCTTCGCCCTTCCCTTCCACGCCCCCCGCCTCGCCCACTGCCTACTGCCCAAAGACCTTTCAGGTTACTCTTCCTTCCTGTCTCCCCTTGAGGTGGATGATGTCACTGTCCCCACTGGGCAGAACAGGGGGGTCTGCAACTCACAAAGTTTAAATGGCATAGGTTGCAGTTAGAACCCAGGTATATTGCTCCTTCCGGTAAACTCTGCTGCCTGGGCTTTACGTGGTTTCCACCTCTGGTGGCATCCAACATATAGTTGCCACTCCAGGAGTTTTGACATCATTACTTGCTTGGGAGGCAGACATCTGTATTGAACTGACCCAGGACGCATACTTGGTTGCAGAAGGCCAGCTTTTCAGGTTTTCAGCATTTTCCCCCACAGTCAGCCATACAGGAGGCTTCCTTCCTGGATGGAACCTAGACCATGACTATTTAGAATCCCACAGCCATCACAGCGCGACTGAGAGGTTGGGTCATCCTTGCAAGAACACAGATGGAGCTGGAGTATGGATCAAGGTTCAATTTCAGGAAGCAGAATCCACCATAGCAAACTCCAGGAGGAAGGGATTTATTGCAGGGAATTGAATGGCTTGAATTATTAAGAGTTCTGATGACACAGTTCTCCAGGTGGAGGTTTCAGGACTGAGTGTCCCAAAGCCATGCTAAAGAGCTGGACCACCAAGGAAGCTGCTGCCTCTTCCACAGTGATGGAGCAACCTCCCCAGGACCACACTGGCACTTCCATGCTTGAGAGGCTGCCTCGATCAAAACCAGGCCACACTGCTGTGATCTGCACCAGCACATGGGTATTTTAGTCCTGCCTCCTGACACCCATGAAGCTGGCACCTGCATGCTGGAACCTTGGCTAAAACCATCATAGAAGAACCTAGTGCCTCTTGGACTTTTCTTGCTGTGAAAGGAGCGGCAACAGAGAACTATGGCCTTTGCCTGACTCTTACTTTCCAAATTTCCCAACAGTACATCTGAATGGCCACGCTGAACTCACAGCTGGAACCTCAGCCATGAGATATCTGGGAGATGTAGTTCTGGCTTTCCATCCCCTTCAGGACAGGTGGGCATGCTGGGAAGAGGGTAGCACGTGTGCTGAAAACCAATCCTTTGTATCCTCCGTGCTTGATGGTCAGTAGAAATGGGCCTTGATTTTCAGAGTCAGCTGACGTGGACAGAAATGAGGTTATAGCCAGGGCAGGGAATCATCATGAATCTTTCTGGGGGTTGTGTGTTCATGACTCCAGATAACAGACAGCAAGGAGTTAAAAGCAGGAAAGGCCACAGGTTTGCCCTCTGGCTTCTGCTTAGCTTCTTTGGGACTATTAAGCTGTAGCTGCAACATCCCAGGGGAGAGTTCTAGAGAATTCTAATCTCACTGGATGCTATTAGGGGAAATGATACATTACAGTCCTAATTGTAGTCTTTACTATACTAATATGTGTGTGAATCTCTCTTCAGTGAGAATACAGAATGCAAGCCTCTCCCAACTTGGTCACAGGAAAGCCCTGCTTTTAAGAGACGTAGAAGTAGTGTTCCCCAACATGTGGGAAACACACATTCCCTCTAATTCAAAGAGGAAGCAAGGGAGTACCTTGGAGGAGGGGTTTATTTTATTTCCAAGGAACTGAACCTTCTCTATAGCCTCGATCAGGAACATTCACCATCGAAATGATAGGATATCCTAAAGGGAGGATGGCCCTCTTCCCTTCAAGGAGAACCGGAAAGGAGGGGACATTCACCTGCCTAGGTGAAATGAGCCTGTACGGACAGAGGAGGTTCCCTTAGGCACCCAGATGGCACGTTTAGGGGCCTCTGAGGAAGTAGCCTTGTAATCACTAGGAGAAGTTACAACAATAATAAAGTGTTAATCAGTGATAGGCCACATCTCCTGTGTTGATCTGTTACAGAGGCAGGTGGTGGCGCAGGGAGGGAATTGCATGTAGCTCAAGGAATATAAGGTCAGCAGGAGAGGGAGCTCAGAGTCTCCAGTGAGTGTCCTGGGTAGAAGAGGGGGAGGCGGGTGAGTATAGGGGACCTCTGTGAGTGACAGCTGCAGCTGAGGGCAGGGGAAGGCAGACCCCTGCTTAGAGGAAATTGCAGCCAGGATGATGGCAAAACGCCAGAGATGGAAATGAGGGTCGGACCAGCAGTAAATGTAGTCGGTAAGCACCTTCTAAAACTATGGTGATGCAGAAGAGGGTAAGAGGAGACCCTTCCAGAGATGGACTTCCATCTTACAATTCATCTTCCACTGATTTTAATTTTCTGCCATCTGACACACAGGTCATCTGTGGCAAAGGTGTGTCATTCTCAAGCTGGCCCTTTTTGAAGTTTCAGTCGAAGCACTGAAATAATGCACCGGGTTTTTGAAAAATCTGACTGTACACCTCTGTTTCTGAACACTAGGTGGGTTCCCATAAGGAGTCAGTCTGCCATGCCCTAAGTAGATTTATATGCAGCTTTCCCAGGAACGGGGACATGGGATTTATAAGATTCAATCAGTTTGGTGAAAGGTGGAAGTTA
This sequence comes from Prionailurus bengalensis, assembly GCF_016509475.1. Classification (NCBI taxonomy): domain Eukaryota; kingdom Metazoa; phylum Chordata; class Mammalia; order Carnivora; family Felidae; genus Prionailurus; species Prionailurus bengalensis. Next base: position 65,561,166 of record NC_057354.1, read on the forward strand.
CGTCTCTGCGGTCAAGAGCATGTTTCTGACTCCTTATATCTTTACGTGTTCTGATTCACTGCACCTGGCGTTATGGGATGGATGACAGTTTCTTATGTATACAAAGGTAAATCACGGGTATCAGTCATTCTCCTCCAGGTCACCCTGAGGTGACCAGAACGGGGCAGGGAACTGTAGGCACTGCACAGTGGGTATTATCACCACCGCTTCCCCCTTGTGTGCTCTTTGGGTTGAAATCCCTCCATGCTGATTCCATTACTGAAGCACTCTCCCCCACCTCTACCCCTGGAAGCTCTTTAATAAATGGAAGTTTTTGCATTATTACTAAATCCAAGCCTTTCCTAAAAACATGGAGCTCACTGCTCACTATCCGTCCTGAGCAATTATTACCCGGTCACGGGAGATTTCAATCCCCTCTCTGTTCATGCTTAGACTCTCATGGACAGCCATTTAATTTTGATATCTTGAACCTTTTTAAGGTTTTTATTATAGAAAATTTCAACATCAAAACTAAAGAGAATAGGAAACTAAATCCCCATGTGCCTATTCCTAACTCGAGCTATCCGTTCATGTACGGCCAGTCTCATTGAATCTATACTTGTACCCATTTCTTTGTTCCCCTGGATTATTTTGAGGCAAAAATTATCATTAAATATATTTTGATGTTACTCTTAGCAGCCCTCTTCTTTCTCTACCTTATCTCTCAATATTTTTACAAAATTTTTCAAACATTGCAGCATTAAGGACTTTTAACTCCTGTGAGAGGCTTTTCAGATTTTGCCCAGAGTGAATAAATGAAATTCCTATCCCTCTGTAGGTGTATCCAGAGTGCCTTTCCTACCCACAGTGCTGTGCTAGTGTGGGAGTGGGCCAGGTTTTGCTGGGTGGAATGGAGCAAGACCACAGAAGTAAGTTTAAGAGAAGACATGGGGGGCGCCTGGGTGGCTCCGTGGGACTCTTGATTTCAGCTCAGGTCATGATCCCGGGGTCGGAGGACTGAGCTGCATGTCGGCCTCTGCCCTGAACGTGGAGCCTGCTTAAGATTCTGCCTCCCTCTGCCCCTCCCCACCCTAAAAAAAAAAAGATGTGGGCTCTGTCCTGGCTGCACCTGCAGCCTAGTCAGTGGAACACTGGCTAATAGAAGTGAGCACAAAGGGGTTACCTAGTGAGCGTCTATGTTCAGAGGAGCTAGAAGGGTTCAGCAGGACAAGAGGCTGTGCCATCTGGGTGTTTGGGGACAAAGGCTTTGAGGAGGGGCACAGAGCATGGATTGGATTTGATATTTTTATCAGTATGATTCTGACTAAAGGCATCTGTTAAGGGCCTGTTGAGTAACTGAGGAATCTCTAGGCTGCAACATGGCTGGAGAGCTATGCTCTGCCAGACCACAGGAAGCCCGGCCCAAGTTTAACCACAGAAGCTCTCTGGCTTGATCACAGCCCTGGATCCGGCCCTGACTGCTGCTGGATGCCTCCTCTGGGACTGAATCCTAAACTGTCCCTATGTCCTTGTCACCCCTTGAGTTTCGAAGTCCAGGTGGGACCATCTGGGGGAGGTCATACCTCTGAACAATGGCTGCCAAGGGGAGGGGGAGAGGACAGTCTGTCTCCTTCAACTTCTCTACAAGATATGGGCTCTGCCTTCCATCAAGAAGCATGTGACTGGGGGGTGGGGTGTTGGGGAGGGTTTTTCCGAGACAGAAAAGGGTTTAAAGGCCAAGTACCCCAAAACAGAAGTGTCCACTCTGAACATCACTGTCCTCGTTGACTGTTCTCTCTCTACTGCTCTCAGCACCGTCACAACATCGTTTTCCTTAAAAAAGCCATTTGTATGCGTTGATCCTGTTTTTCTGTTCCCATGGCAACGGTGAGAGCCTAGGTGCCCCTCACCGGCAGGTGTCTCAGAGCATCTGAGCAGGTTCCTTCTGGTGGCTCCCACCTGCAGGCCTCCTACTCAGCGCCGCTGTCACACCCATCCCCATGAAACAGCACAGTGGCTCGAAAATTCTTTGCTATCTTCCTGTTGCCTGGAGGATAAAGACTGACTCCTTCCATTCGCCCTGCCTTTCACAGTCGACGTCTGGTCTCCATTTGCAGCCTTGTCTGTCATTCTGGAAACTCTTCTCCCTGACTAAGCAGGTCCTCAGATATACCCTGTGCCTTTCTGGCTTCGTGCTTTGTTTGCTGATAGTTCTGTTGTCCAGAAGGCCTTCGCTGCTGCTGCCTGCACAGCAAAGTCTCTGTTCCACTCAGGTTCTGTGCACCTCCCCAGAGAGGGGGGACTGCCTGCATTCAGCCCTGTGGCACGTGTGGGCATTTACTGGGCCCCTTCGTGGCCCATGTCTGTCCGTGTGGACCAATGAGCTCATTGGATGGCATGCTGCTGGTCCTCGTCTTTCTCTTACGTGCCAGCACTGTGCAGAGCACGTGGGAGCTCCCCAGACATTTGAAGCTTTGTTTTTTCAAAGAAGGAGTGAAGGGGGTGGGGGATGTTAGAAACAGGGAAGGTCAAATGTAAAATGCAGAGGTGGAAAAGCAGGAGGTCTGGCAAGCTAGTGTGGAAGGTGAGTTTGGGAGGATGGGATGGTTGCGTATCTGCTCTGTTTGTGGAGTACACTTGGGTCGTGTGCTCTGAGCGCCCACCTGGTTCAAAAAGATGCTCCGAAGGTGGCCGAGAGTCCAGCAGCAAGGCTTTCTGGAGACTTCAGCATGTTTTTGTTTAGACAGAGGCAAGAGTGGCGTGTGCTTGAGCAACATTGGCTGCTGAACGGGGCGTGGATTTACCAGCATACGCTGATGGCAGAAGGATTGTCCTCGTAGCTCGCACCAGCGGGGGACTTTGAGATAGATCATTGTGGTCTTTGCAGCAGGAGGGTTCCGAGAGCTCAGAAATGCATAGGAGTCGCTAATGCACCCTCTCACCCTGCTGGCCCGGCTTGTTGATGACAGGTGACTTCTCACAGGCAGCATAGCCAGGCATTCAGGAAATCACCGTGACTCAGCTTGGGGCCTCCTGCCCACTTTCCCCTGAGTCTCGTTCATCTGTCCAGAAAAGTGTTGAAAGGGGGCCCCCAGTTTGGGCTGATAATTTACATCCCTCATGGAACCCTGAGGGCCACGTCCACAGCAAAGTTCAAGTAGGGAGGAATGAGAAGGAAGAGTTGGGGCACCAAGGGAGTGGTGGAAGCAGAGAAGTGACCTGTGCCTCCTGAGGCTTGTGGCGAGTGAGCGATGGAAGGACAGGCCCATGAGAATGACCGCCATCCTGTGGGGTCAATGTGTTGTGGGCTCTGAGGTGACGCTGTCCTTCAAGAGCAGCCTCTGTCTCCCTCATCACAGCTGGCTCATGTCTTTTCTGCCCAGGGCCTCCCCAGAAGCCCATCTCCTCCTGCCTCAGGGGCCCCTTCTGTTCAGACAGCCGTTCATCCCTCTGCAAACACTCACTTGAATTGTGGGTCCACTTTCTGCTCAACAGCCAGGCTGAAGCTCGAAGCCTGGAACTGGCTTGTTCTGTGTATGCCCTAGGGTACTTTAGCACTGTGCCAAACAGCATGAGGGTGGGGGGGAGGGCTCAGGCTCTAGGGCCATAATCCTGCCTCTCTGCTTCCAGGTGAAGAAGTCTTTAACTTCAGTCTGTTCATTTGTAAAAAGAACACAAATGTATGTCTTTAAAGAGGTAACCTAGAGTGGGCATTCACACGCTGTCCAAATGAACACCCCTCCCCTCCTCTGCAGCCCATGCATGTTACCACACAGGATCTGTGCATAATAGTTGTTCTGTCGATACCTGCTGTTTGATGGTGATGAGAGTTTAATGGTATCTGTTTTTGAAGGTTTCTTTTAGGGCTCGGACTTCAGCCTGCCAGCATTCAGATCTAGAACCGCTGGGGGGAGCCTGGAACTTATGCTGAGGGATTAAGGACGTAGGTTTGATGATAAAGGAAGATTAAGGTAACTAATTACTTTGCTGAGCAATGAATATCTGGTTAATGCCAGGTAGAGGCCTCTTCAGAGAGAGGAAGTTAAGCATTCAGTAGAGGGAACGATAAAAATTAATAGGATAAACCTAAGAGGAAGTATAGCTGGAATGCGTGAGAGTTAGAGCCGTGTAGTAACGTGGAGGCATCCTCTGAGGTGAGGCAGCCTGGCCGGGTGACAGGGCGGGTGGCTTTCTCACCTTCCTCAGGGTGCCAGCTGCTTTTTAAGCCCGGGGTGGGGGTAATGCCAGTGCTCAGAGTTGATGCGAATACAGACTCGGCCGTGTATGTGAGACACTCTCCCCATCGCCTGGCACACAGTAAGATGATGTGACCACTTCCCCCTGAAGGGGAAAAATCCTGACCATTTTCAAAGTGGGCCCAATCCCATTATCCGTGCTCCTGTCTGGGTCTGGGTAAACTCAAGAACTTAGGCGGACAGAGGTGCGTGTCGACGGCATTAAGTTGTAAGGGTTTGGCCGCATGCTGAGGAGAAGGTCTGCCGAGAAATAAAATTTCTGCAGCATAAAGGGTGTGGATTGGGTGTGTTTTCACAAGGTGATTTCTGTTCTGGTTCATCTTCACTCGCGGTCACACGACAGGGTGTTGGTGTGTTCCTCCAGAACGCAGACAGCCGCGACGGTAGCTCCCCAGCGGTGGTGAGCCCCGTGCTGGGGACGCGCGCTTTGGGGAGTTTCCATGGAAACGGTGGACTTTCTCCTAAAGCTTCTACTCTGCAGTGAGAGTAGGCCTGGCTGTCTCCGGGTGCTCTGATGGCATTTGATTGACCTCAGACTGTGTGGGTAAATGGTGCCCGGGACCAAGAAAGACAGCCATGTGGTGATTTTTAAGAAGAGTAACTGTAGGACACGAGGAAAGCCTAATTCATTCTTTACTTCCTCAGTTTGGTTAGGGGAAAAATGCTTCTCTGAATTTATGCAAAGTGATCATGTTTTATTCATCATTTGGTAGAAGTCACTCTCAAGGCATGCAGGGTGGATGATGTAAGCTTTTCCATCTCAGCTGAGTCAGATTTTACGGAGCCCTTCTGCTCTGTTAAGGGCTGGGAAACCCAAGCGGAGGAGGGCATGCTTCCCATCCCAGTGGGTCAGGGAACTAGGGGTTGTCTTGGCAAGATGAGCTACAGGGGTACAGAAGTGCTGTGGGGCCTGGAGGATGGAGCCACTAATATGGAAAGGTGGGGGCATGGGCAAGGGTTCCAGAGGAGCTGGTGTTTGGGCCGTGGCTGAGGCTCTCTGCGTGAATATGTGTCCATGAGGAAGGCCTCAGGTGTCAAAGGCACTCGACAGAGTCCCAGCACTTTCGGATGGCTGTCCTAGACATGCCTGAGCTGGGGCAGTTGGCCACAAAGGTGTGTTTGTTACCTGGGTGTTGCCCCTGCCCCGTGCCCAGCGCCGTTACCTCGTCTGAGTCATGGTAGCCTCTTTCAGATGCATGTAGCTCTTGCCAGTGGGTTAAGTGGTCGTAGTCCTCCCCATCCTGCCTACAGGTGGTCTACACAGGCTGCAAGGGAAGAAATTTGAGTCACGGGCTTTCCATAGCTGACAAGGGGCTCAAGTACCTCTCTGCTCCATCCCATCTCCTGGGAGTCTCACCTTTTTATCCTGCTTCAAGGATAGTGTGAACGACCACCTGAATGCTTTTTTTTTCTTCCCCTTCAGCCTCTTTTCTGTATTCCCCTTCCCTGGCTTTGGATATATATCAAATTTATACCTTTGAATCAAGACATTGGCTTTTTTAAACTGTGCAAACAGCACAATGTGCGTATTTTCTGTATAAGAGGCAATTTTGAGTTGATATACCCTTATCAAAGGAGTAAAATACACACATTTTTATTTGAATGGATTATGGAGAAAATATACACAGATGGTAAATAATCCTGAGATAAATATATATGTGTTTGTAAGTGACCAGCAGTGACCCACTGTGGCCCAGAGCTTCATGTGCTGCAGGGGTATACGAGAGAAAAATGACCATTAGCTGGATTGGTAGTACCATTAAATGGAATATTATGTCCTTCGAAATAGCTGAAATTATATTAAACATACACTCAAATAATCTAGCAAGTTCTTTAGTTCCATTAACTAATATAGGCATTACTATTGTTTTCATCCATCCATGCATTCATCCATCCATGTAATGTTAGCATCCCCTAGACTCTTACCTCCTGCCTTTAGACCTCTTGTAGGACACTGATTTTCCACAGAACGCTGCCTGGTAAATGCTGTTCAAGGCCATGTGTCCGTGGGTCCGGTGAATCAAGGCTCCTCCTTTTGGTCCGCCTGCCCATCTTGGTCCATGCCAACAGAAATAAGTCATTTGGTGGTTTTTATTTTACATTTTTATTTTGCAAATCAGAGAATGAGTTTACGTAGGTTAAAGGGATGAATGGTTAGTGTTAGAGAATAGCATGCAATTGAGGATCTTTAGGGGAGAAAGGTGCTTTTTGCCCAAGATAACTGCTGTCTGGAGGGGCACCAGAAGATGGTGCCACGTTTTCTGCAACTGCATTTGGGGACTTTCATGGCAGAGATTACCTCTGCCTCCTCCCCTGGTCTGTGTAGCTGAAGTAAGAGGAGCTAAGAGGAAGCTTGGAGGGACATAGGCCAGAGGGAATATTGCAGTATGGTGTATGATTTGAGAGAGATCCTTTCTCAGCCGCCCAGATATCTTTTTGTTAGTCTGCTAGAAATTCCACCACTAGAGATTCAATTCATTAAGAATTGGCCGTTAATGATTCTGATGAGCACTGCTGTTGGCCAGGGTAGGGTGGGAAAGACACTCTGATAAACTGCTGGAAGGATCTAAATTTGCCCAATATTTGATGTGATTTGGCAATGTGTATGCCAGTCATTTAAGACATATGTGCCTTTTCTTACCCAGCAGTTGTACTTCTCTCAAGCAAGCACATAAAAGCCACATGGATGGTTATCCACTGGTGATAGCCTAAATCTCCTTAAAAAAAAATTAAGTATATTTTGTGAACCTGTACAATAAAATACTATGCAACGATTCCACATATTGTAATTTTCTTTAATGACTTGAAATATTATTCAGTGTTGTTGAATGATAAGGCAGATTCCAAGTAATATGAGTTCATTTTTGTAAGAAAAACATACACAAATAGAAAACATGAAACGCTATACATTAAAATGATAAAATTAGTTATCTTTGAAAGAGATATGGATAATTTCCATAAATATCCATATAAATAAATATCCATAAATATCCATATAAAATCCATAATAAAAATATGGATAATTTTTTAAATGTCTTTTTTCTCATGTATACTCAAAATTCTAATATTAGCATACATTAATGGTATAAATATAATTTGTTTTAAAGGCAACCTTTTTAGAGTATGGTCCCAAAATGGTAGAAAACTGTCTTAGGTACCTATAGCTGTACAAAAAACTATCCTCAAACTTAGCTACTTTACACAACAGACATTACCTCAGAATTCTGTAGGTCAGGAATTCAGGAGAAGCTTAGTTTTGCTGGTTCCCATTCAGGGACTCTCATGAGGTAGTCAGTCGTCTGGCTAGGACTGCAGTCATCCGAAGGCTTGAGTGGGGCTGTCGGATCCACTTCCCAAACACTCTTTCATGGCTGTTGGCAGGAGACCTCAGTTTTTTGCCATGTGACCATGTCCGTAGAGCTGTTTGAGTGTTGTCACAATATGGCTGCAGGCTTCCCCCACCAAGAGTGAGCCGAGAGAGAGCAAGGAGGAAGCCATAGGGGCTTTTATGACTTAGTGTCTGAAATCACACATCATTTCACTTTATTCATTAAAGGCAAATAACTGAGTCCATCCAGCCCACACTCAAAGGGAGGGTAGTAAGCTCCCCCTTTTGAAGAGAGGAGTATGAATTTGTGGACAGATTTTTTTTTTCAACGTTTTTTATTTATTTTTGGGACAGAGAGAGACAGAGCATGAACGGGGGAGGGGCAGAGAGAGAGGGAGACACAGAGTCGGAAACAGGCTCCAGGCTCCGAGCCATCAGCCCAGAGCCTGATGCGGGGCTCGAACTCACGGACTGCGAGATCGTGACCTGGCTGAAGTCAGACGCTTAACCGACTACGCCACCCAGGCGCCCCGTGGACAGATTTTAAAACAACCACAAACATGTGAGATCATTCTCAGTCATTAGTATGGTTAGGATCTCTTCACTGGGAGCCATCTTTCCTCTCAGTGGGTTATTGAAGACATTCCTAAAGAATGAGAGTTTTGGTCTTGAGATTAGTATGTGCTTGGGTAGTATTTAAGGAATAGGAAGCCACTAACAAGAAAGAGGAGTGAGTGTTTGGAATCTAGAAACTTGGTTCTACCATATATTCCTCACATACCTTTGGTAAATCCAGTTTCCCTTTGGTTTTCCTGTCAGGTTATGCCGTGAGTCAAATAAACTAATGCAGTTGAAGGCCCTATGTAAACCATAAAGCAATAAAGGAAGCTGGTTGTTTCTGTCATTATCGCCACAACTGTTGTTATTGTTGGAAAGAGGTACTGCTGTGGGAGACACAGGACTGGGGCATAAAAATGGACTGGGGATTGAAAACTATTCTAACCAGATTAGTATTCCTGAGGGCTGGCTCAGGAATAGAGGCAACGCAGGAATGGAGGAGGCCTGTCTTGACCATAAACTCACGTGAGGCTGTGACAGTTACAGGGATTTCTGTGAAGGACCGTTGTCTTGGGTCTTTATGGGACACTGAGGCCTAGTCCTTGAGAAAGGCAACAGTTGGGGTAGAAAGTACCAAGAAGGCAACATTCTCTCACCTTTGGAACCAGAAAGCCCCCAGTTTTCTTAGACTTGTCATCTATACGTTTATTGCTTCAGGAAATATGTATTTATTCCCAGCTGGGTGTCAGGGCCTCTGCTAAGGGATGTGGCAACGTGTTTAGGTAGGCCACAGCCTTTTCTCTCCAGCAGGAAAGACTGATACGCAGTCATTTCGAGTGGAAGACTGAGCCTTCGCAGGCAGCCTCACCCCCAAAGCCTAGATTTGAGTTGCAGGAAATAGTTTTCTCAGATGGCCATATTCTCTCAGAGGTCACATAGCTCTGAAAATTTTGTGTCTAGAAGTTAAACTTTTTTCCTGCTGATGTTTATAGGCTCTCAGAGTGTTGGGCAAAGATAAAGCCAGGTAGTTGCGTTCAGATGGCCGTAATTTCCACTCCTTTTTCCCTCCAAGTCTTGATGGCCCATGCCACACCATTTCCAGAGGCCCCTTCATGCTTGTCCAGAAGCGACAGGCCTGAAGTTAGTGCTGCACAGACCAGCTCCTGCCTGAGGTCCCGCTTGCTGTTCATCAGGGCTGTTTGATACTAGTATGGGGAGAAAGCTACCCAGCAGGTGGTTCTCTTTACTTTGACTTGCTGGCAGGTATAGTGTAAGGTGAGTCTAAGTATTCAGAAGTAATCCTGTGCTAATTAGCTCAGGCTGAGCTGTGGAAGTAAAATTATTTTTGTTTAGCGGCTTGTGACTGCTGCCTATGTATGCATTAGGTGGTACGCCAAGTCACATGCAAAGGTTGTTCTCATTAGATCCATTAATCAACAGCAGACATAAGGAGGAACTGTTGGTGCAAGTAAAAGGCAATTGACAACCCAAAATGCGAAAAACAAAAACAGACCCGGAAAACAACAAGTGTTGAGGAGGAGAAGTTGGAAGCAGGTGGAAAACAGCATGACATTTCCTCAGAAAGTTAAACCTAGAACCTGCCATAAGATTCAGCAGTTCTGCCGTCAAATGGACACCCCAGGGAATTGAAAGCAGGGGACTGAGCAGATCTCTGTACACTACTGTTGAGAGCAGCATTATTCACAACAGCCAAAAGGTGGAAACAATTCAATTGTCCGTTGACAGATGAATGAATTGACAAGGTGTGGTATATGTCTACGATGGGTTTCTCTTCAGCCTCTAAAGGAAGGACATTCTGGTACAGACTACAGTGAGGATGAAGCTCGAGGGCATCCTGCGAAGTGAAATAAGCCAGACACAAAGGGACAGATCTTGTATCATTCCACTTAAATGAGGTACCTAGAGTGGTCACATTCATGGAGACGTAAAGTAGAATGGTGGTTGCCAGGGGGGAGGGGGGAATGGAGAATCAGTGTTTAATGGGTGCAGATTCAGTCTGGGAAGATGAGAAGGTTCTGGAGATAGAGAGTGGTGATGCTTTGCATAACAAAGTGGACGTCCTTAATGCTTCTGAACTGTACACTTAAAGATGATTAGATTAATACACACTATGTAATATACATTTTGTCACAATGAAGTTAACCATTTTTTAATGCAAGTGGTTTACAAATTGATGCTGCTAGGCCTAGGCACTGGAGACAGCATTGGACCAGGCAGAGGACTTGACTGCAAGAACTTTCAGATTATTTTCTACTGATGGGAGGTGGGCAATAAACATTTAACAGACAGGAAGGGCTGTGTGGGTACCGTAAGGACTTTGAGAAAGATAAAATCAGGTAGTTGATGTGGTCTAGAACCACGTCCTGCGTGTGCATGGGCCGGGGGTGCTTTAGCTGGGGAAGCCTGGGAAGGACTCTGAAAGGTCAGCATTTGGGCAAAGTCCTGAACGATACAAAACTGTCTGATCCACTGGAACCTACCGAATATATTTGAACTTCATTTTACCTGAAATCATATTGGTATTTCTGAGATACAGAAATTGCTGCAGAATCCAAAGCTTATTTTGAACTGTGCTTGCAAACAACGTTCCAAGTATTCCTGATTGACACCTTGAGGATCGAGATGGGGACAAGCAAAGCATTAGTGGCTTAGAATATTAAAATATTTCTTGCTGAATTCCAAATGTTCAGACCTAGTAATGTTTTCACCCAGGCAATGATATTAACTGGTTCACATATTGTTCATTTAACACTTTCAGGATCTAAATGCAGTGGAAGCCTTCTTGGGAAGACTATTATGCCTTTTAGAAAACAATTGATTTACAAAAATCAGTTATTACTGATATTTTTATCACGTTGTCATTCAGGAGGAGATCAGTCTATTTTTTACCCTAGAAACCAAGACTATTTAAAGCTTTGTGGAGTTTTAAGGTTTTTTTTTAACAACTTACAATGGAAAGAAAACAGCTTCTGGGACAATGAAGTGAGCGCACAGTTGATTTGTACAAGGTATTTAGATTTCCCATTATGTATTTTAGAGACTCCCCTGTTTTTGCCCAGATTTGTCTTTTTAAGTCAGAGTCTCAGGGCAGAAGATGAGAGCCCCCTGAGGACCATGGGAATGTAGTTGAATCGTTAGAAGTTTGCACCGCACAGGCCTCGATTTGTGATGGAGCTCACAACACAATGTCTGTAAAACCCTGAAGTTCAGCCAGGCACATTATAAAAGAGTACAGTGACTTCAGAGTTTGAGATCAGTCATTTTGCAAATGGTTCTTTTTTTATAAGAGCACATGGCTGCCTTTGCCTTAGGATACTGCTGTGGTATTTCCCAGGAAAGAAGCACGGGGCTGTGGGTCCCATAATTGTTGGGAATTTTGACTTATGAACTTAGAAGTCACTCCAGCTTGAAGAAAATCAAGTCTTTCTCACCCCCAGGAATTTGGGTCAGAGTTGGGGCTTCTGCCAGGGGAGTAGTGACTGATGTGACCACGTGTGGCTCAGGAAACAACACTGAGATTGATCTTTGATCGTTCATGGCACACGAGAGAAGCCAGTTCATAGCTCTTCTAGGGAAACCATCTGTTTCCCGCCCCTGAAATTTGCAACAGTTAGAATATGGGTGCATGAATAGACATAATTCTGTCAACAAGCATTTGCTAAGGCCTGCTGGATGCCCAATCCATCTTGCACGAAGTGGCTGTAGTTAAGCAGGAAGAGTCTTGCCCCCAAGTAGCTTCAAGTCTCTTTGGAGAGCCAAAATATATAGAAATGAAAGAATCAGGAAATAATAGCTAAAAAATCAGGATATTTGGATCAATGTCCTCAAGGCAAGCGATTTGTGCTGACAGTAGGTGCTGATTGGATGAGATCAGGTAATCAAGGAGGTGGTCACTGTGGGCTGGAGAGGTGTGAGGTCAGGGAGCCTTCTTGGAGCACATGGAGCTTGGGGAAGGCCTCGACAAAGGGCCATGACTGAACAGGTCTGGAAGCGAGGCTAGGAAAAGACTTCGGAAGAACCCAGAAGGACCCCAGACCCAAGTAAGGAATAGAAATACTAACTCAAGGGTTAGTTGTTAGTTAACTCAAATATTCATCTGTTTCTAATATCCAACGTGTTATCTGTAGGGTTTGTAGGTATTAAATGGGGGAATTGGAGGCCAGTGGGCTCTGTGGTCACATAAGTTTGGATAGTGCTAGAATAAGCAACTGAGAGTTTTCTTGCTGCAAGACTCCTCAGGCCTTTTATAGGCTGACATTCACAGTGACTTTCCCAGATGGGCATATATAACATCAGTTTCCTGCTTATTTGACCACAGAACCATGTCTTTTCTCCAGGAGGTTCCTGCAGGAATAGAGCTCCAAAGAGTATAATCGAGTTGGGGAAATGCTAACCTAAATGATTTTACTTCCGTGTGTTTTTTTCAGTGCAAGTCACTAGCAATAAAGTCATGTTTTCAGTGGTCTTGAAAGCCCAAGGGGATTGATTGGAAGGAATTTAGAGGAACTTCATTTACAGAAACCAGCAAATAAGTGGTCCTTCAAGGATGCCCAGCCTGGAGTGAAATACCATCTTAGTTCAGAAGTTATTCCCCAGGATATGAATACACACATAACACAGGCTTTACAAAATAATTGTTTTGTTACTGTTATGCCCTTGCTTCTGTTAAAATACGGGGAAGGATTTCGTATCCACACCATAGCCTCACTGTAGGGACAGAGCCTTGAACGTTAGCTAGCACTGGGGACTTGCCAGATAAAATACAGGATGCCCAGCTACATGTGAATTTCAGATCAACTCTGCATAATTTTTCAGTATAACTATGTCCCAAAATACTGTACGGGACATAATTGCACACAAAAATTATTCATTGTTACCTGAAATTGAAATTTAACAAGGTGTCTGGTATTTTTATTTTCTAAATCTGACCCACTTGCCCAAGATGCTCGGGGGGCCTAGCCACGCTAGGACCAGAAAGTGACTTACAGTGTAAAGGCAAGGTAACGTGGATGTATTTCAAGTTCCTGAGAGCCTAGGCCCTCCCTCCTAGGAGATGTGTGACTACAGCCTCAGGCCCCCTCCCTGCGCTCGACCCCATTCTCCTGGGCGTGGGAGAGTTTGCATGTGAGAGGTCATAACCTTTATTTGGCTCACACACTTTTACAAACAAATGTCAGATCCAAAAGTTTACCCCCAAAAGCACAGATCCGAAAATGTAAAATCCTATAATTTTGTAGGAAGAAGCCAGTTGTGTCTGAACCTAGAAGTCTTGAAACCAAAAGAACTGTAAATGAAGGTTGACCGGGGAGGGCTATCCTTGGTTGGGATACACAGACTCTGGTGTCCCTTTCCCTGCTGGGAAGTGGAATATCTCCTTTCCGTGTTTAGTGATGGGATGGTTGTTACTAAAAGGTCAGACCTTATCAGTAGTCTCTGCTCAGGGATATCATCAGGAGGAGAAAGAATCAAACCAATCTCTTTGTTGGAAAGGTCTTCCCAGGATCTGCTGGGTGGCTGGACTGCCCACCACAGCTACCCTCCTCTTCCTGATGACCCCCTCCCCCCACCTGCTCTCTGTCCCAGGAGCCCACCTTTCCCCAGCCATGCATGGGACCTGCTCCTGACAGCAGGGTTAGGGTTAGGGGAGGAGGTTGGAAGCAGCTCCTGTGCAGTGGATGGGTGTTGGTGGCCCTGAGTGAGGAGTTGGGGAACACTGGGGAACTGGGCTGTGGGGGCCATATATGAGGGTCAGGGCACGGAGCTTCTGCTGATCATTATAAAGACACTGGTAGGGACTCCAAGCCGCCTCTGCGGGCATTGTGACACATGGGTGCCACCAATGTTAATCACACCACTGGTGCCTGCCGTATCCTATGGCAACGGCAGCTCCTTGTTAATTCAGTGAATCTGGGGGCAGGCAGTGGTACAGGCCACTTCACGTGGGCTTGGGGGAAACCCCTGGATTATGAGCATTCTTTATTTATGGTCAAGGCCCAGGAAACTCTTTGCTTGCTCTTCAAAATTCCTGCTGCCCCACACCACCACCCGTTTTGGAATTTGGTAGTGGAAATAGAGGGGAGCTCCAAAAAAATTTATTCCAGAGGTCAAGCTGAATCCTAAATAATGAGTCCATTAGGTTCCACAATCAATATCCAGCTTCTAAACATGATGTATATTGATGAGCTGACTTCTAGGAGACTAGTACTAAGGGAATTGGAATCCATTTTACCGGGGCCAAATTGGTTGTTGATGGGCCATAGTAGACCGTGACTTTATAATCAGCTAAAGATATCCTGCAGTCTAGTAAAACACAGCTTCCACACATCGGAGCCTTTTGTGCTTTCCTGAAAGCCTGGCAGAGCAGTGTTTGCATTGAGCCCTGTATCATGGCCCTGTGGGCTCTTCCTAAAGGACAGAGGGGCCGGCCACGGCCCCAGCTGAAGCCTCTGCAGGTACTGGGGTGAACAGGAGCCCAGCAGGAGGGTGGAAGCCGGGGGCAAAGCCCCTCAACTGTGATGTGAAGGCAGGCTGTGTACCGAAGGGCTCATGGGGACTGGCTCTTGCCCCTTGCAGTCCAGAAGCACACATCCTTCCCTTAACCGCTTCCCCAGCTCTGTTCTCAGGACCCCAAACTGGGTGAGACATGGCACCTATACTGGGAAGCCGTTTTCTTTAAGACCTTTATTCTGAGAGTCTCAGTGGGAGGAGGGCAGTTTGTGCATAGCATGATGTGTGTGTATGTGTCTGTCTGTGTGCGAGTGTGCATGGGCAGGGGAAGCTGGGAGGAGGGCTGCCTTCAGTGAAGCGCTCCGGCCTTCCTCCTCCTCCCACCTGCATGTCCCCAGGTCTGGAGCGTGACGTGCTTTCTGGTCATACGTTGGAATCTCATATGGATTTTCCTAATTAGCTGGGCCATGAGCAGTCGAAGAGTCTCGGCCCCTGGACTGTCGGGCATCTCCTGCCCACTGGGGCCGCTGCTAGGTGCGGCGATGCTGAGTCTGAGAGTCTAGCCCGGCTTGCACAGGGTACAGGCAGCTCTGCCTGGGCCGAGACCACAGGGCCAGGTCACTGCCAATGTTTACAGAACAGGTTTCTGGAGGCAGGAAGTTGAAGGTAATTAGGCTAATTAAACCCCTATAGCTCACCAGCTGCAAAATTGCTCTGAGAGACTCTGAAGATTTAAAAGCGTGCGTTTACTAAAACAAAGCCCAAACTCCCACAATTAAACAAGGTGAGGCCTTTCTACCTGTGGGGCTATGCACGGCTTGGTTTAACCCAGGTGGGAAGGAGGGAGGAGGGTGCAGGGTGCGTGCTTTCCCTGATTGTCTTTCACCTGGTTCTGAACACAGGCCTGGCTGGTGTGGATCTTGGGGTCATCTCTCGATCTTACCGCTGGGAAGTAGGCGGGCGGCTGTCTCTGCCTTGACAGGGTGATGTGCTCCCCCACATGTCCCCTGATTAAGGGGCAGCAGGAGCAAAGGCCATGATGTGTTACTGCCAGTCTCCCTGGGTGTCAGTATTCCAGCAGTTTCCAAGACACCTGGCTGAGCGTGCAAGCCCTGTGGAGAGGCCCCAGGCCAGGACTGACTGAAACGCCTGTTGGAGACTGTCCCACCCTTGGCTGGGGCAGGGGTTTGCAAGGTGTCTGCCTATTGTCCTCCCTGTGGGCTGCACTGAATTCTGCTGGTTGGTCCAAATCCAGAGAACCTGGTGGGGGCCCCCGGTGGAGTGCAAGGGGCAGAGAGGGGGAATCTTCCATGGCCCCCCCCACAGACACCATGCGGGGAGGCCTCCTTGGTCAGCTCCAGAACAAGCCAGGGGAGGTGTAAGTGTGGTAAGAAATAGAGGAAAGGAGTCCAGGGGTCATCCTACGTTAAATTGCTCAAGGTTAAATGATGGACTGTAGAAGTGATTGGATCAGCAGTGGAGGAGTAAGCCCGAGAGAGAAGAAAGTCCAGGCTTACATATCACAGAGCGTCAGACTGGGAGTAACAGGGTTTTCAGTGGATTGGCAGTTGGCAAAGGAAGAAGTAAATCAACCCCCTGTTGAGCAACTTTCAGGAGTCAGAGGCAAGACCAATTAGATACTGAGGAAACATTTGAATGCACCAGATTGTATTTGGGTTCAGAGGTCAAGAACGTCTTTGAGGCCGTACTGTGTTTTCTGAAGAGCTTCTGGGGGTCACTCTCCTGTGCAATTAGGAAAAAACTAGACTCGACTGGATTTGTCCCTGACCAGGTGGTAGCCAAGGATGGAGCACATTTCTCTGAGGGCTTCCTGGTGGAGGCGGGTGAGGCGGGTGTGGCTGACCCCTGTCACGCATCTTGTGTTTTCCCCCAGCCCAAGAGCCAGTCTAGACAACGGTCAAGGCTGTCAAGGCAGGCCTCCTCTCTGAGCCCCTGTGGGACACCAACCTGGAGCTCCAGCTGGAATCACAGCACTTCTCTGTCACTTTCCACAGGAGTGACCGTGAGCAAACTCCTTGACTCTGGGTCTCCGGGCCTTATCCTAAACCGGACCCTGCTGTGCCGATAGGATCAGCATGCGTGAGGTGCTGAGAGCTGTGCTGGCCGCCTATATTAATGAATAAAACACCTTGTGCGGAATGATCTGTTCATCCCAGTGTTCACTTCCTGTAGTTTCATCCTCTACAAACCTCTAAGGTGCGGAGGGACTTTCTCCCCGTTTTGGAAAAGGGGAAAACACAAGGGGACTTTGGAGACCTTGCCAGAGTGCCCATGGCTGGTTAGTGGATGGGCAGGGTGGAAACCAAGAAGCCGGAGCCGTTGACCATACCACTTTCAGAGGGGAAGGAATTGCATCCGAGCCCCTCCACTTTCCCTCAGTTTCCCAGTCTCATCATCCGCTATAGGGGCCTGCTTCCCGGGCGCGGAATGAAGACAAACTAACAGATGACAAGGTCAGTCCTCAGCGCCTGGAGAAAGTAAGTGCCGAGGAGGTGGGGGAGGGGACGGCGCTGTAGGCCAGGCGCGCTGCACAGCCTGAAGAGGGGACTGACCCCACGGTCTGGGTTTAAAGGCCCAGAGTGCAGCCTGCTCCCAAGTGCTAAGGAAGTGTGATTGGAAGTGACCACTCCAGCCTCTCAAGTTCTTTGGACAGAGGCCTAGTGAACTGGAAAGGCGAATTTCCCACAGCACTGAAGAGGCTGAGGTCACCGGTTGTCCCCGAGTAGAGAGGAGGAGAAAGCCGATTTGGCCTATGGGCTTCTTGCTGAAAAGTGGCACACCCAGGTGGTGGTCCTTCTCTGTACCAAGTGATCAGGAGGCAGGGGCTGCCAGAACTCATCAGGATCAAGGCAGGTGGGCGAAGCTTACCAAACACCCCCCAAGGAGTGCTCACCCTGTCTCCTACCCCTTGGGTACAAGAGCAGTGCTTCTCAGACTTGAATTGCACCAGGGAAGCCCGGGCATCGCACTGCAATGCAGGTTCTGAATCAGTGGGTCCAAGTACAGCCGCAGGTTCTGCATTTCTCCCCAACTCCCAGTCTTGCCCATGCACTGTTCACAGACCTGGCCCAGTGGTGAGGGTGTAGAGGGCGCATGGGCATGGGCCGGATGTCTTTTCCCATCGGTGTGCACCGCTTCTGTTTCCCTTGTGCATGGCTTTTATTTTCCTCCTCAGGCTCACAGGTTTCTCAACACCAGCCGGATGGGAACAACACTCAGGCTAATGAGGTCCCACCGGGGCAAAGTGGAGGACCTCTCTGAGAGCACATTGCTCTGCTCTCCCCGAGAGGGAAGGGTTATCCTCCAGGGTGGGTGCAGCCCTAGAGAGAGGGGAGCAGGCTGGCTGTGCAGCTGGCAGATTGGTACCTCCTGCTCCTTCCTCTGAGCCCCACAGTCATCTGTTCAGGCAGCTTTCTACTTAGCGCTCTGATTTCTGTGTCCAATCGATTGGCCACATTTTGTGCCACAGAAAAATGCATGACTGAGTTTTGACCTTGAAGCCAGCCGGCCAGCCATGCAGGCTTCTGTCTTTCACTGTCTCTTTGAACTCTGAAAAAGGTTAGGCAGGAAAAGCAGTAAGCCGTTTGACTAAAATAACGTCATTAGTAATGCGACCTCTTTGCATTAAATCCTGCATTTATTAATAATACGATAATAGCACTCTTTTCCATTTGTGGATTATATTCTGTTTTACAAAGCACTTTCATCACCATTATCTTATTTGATACTCAAACGGCCATTATGAGATAAAAGATTATCATCTTCAGGAAACTGAGGCTCAGATTGGTTTATGAGCTTGCCAGGATCACAGGGTGCTGAGAGGCAGAACTGGGATGTGGGTGCATATTCTTATGGAGTGGAATTAGTTGAACCAGTTGCCAATCCCCTGGGTCGTAATTTGCCCCAGCCCAGGCCTCGTGATGCCATATCAGAGATGACACTCCTAGTGTGGCCTGCCTGCAGCTGGGTGTTAGGACTCCTGCTGAAATGACAGTGGCCACATTGTTACTTAAGTGCATAGCCAAGAATGCTCTGAAGTTTAAAAAAGTGTTTTTAAAAAAAAAAAGCCAACAACACCAGCAAAAACCAAG
This sequence comes from Prionailurus bengalensis, assembly GCF_016509475.1. NCBI lineage: Eukaryota > Metazoa > Chordata > Mammalia > Carnivora > Felidae > Prionailurus > Prionailurus bengalensis. The sequence continues at coordinate 65,579,867 of NC_057354.1, forward strand.
CCATAGAGTATATAAGCTAGAAAGCGTGTTTTAAGTTACTCAGTTGCTCTCTCACTTTCTCTCAAACTCGCGTGCGTGCACACACGCTTTGCCTGGTTTTCCTGGCTCGGTTGACATCCCTCAGGAAAGCATTTAGCAAAGCCAAGCAGGGGGTCATTTGTGTGGTGCATGTTGGACTCCTTTCTGGAATGGTTCCTCCAGGCCACCACACCTTTCTTTTGCCTTCAGGCAGGCATATCAAGCCCCTGGCCATGACAAGGTGGGATGGACACATGGCCAGCCACAACTGAATTTGCCCCAAACCTTCTTTAGGCTCCTATTTCACAGGCTGCTTCCAGTTGCCATGGAGACGGTCTACTGCCTTCTCCCTCAAATAGAGCTGGAATCACACTTGTGCGTCTGTGCAAGGTGGAAGTGACAGAGCGGCCTGTCTGTGAGCGCCCCTTCCGGTACTCTCGCCCCCAGCCGAGTGCCCTGGAACCTGTGAGGAGGGCCCTGAAACTCACCCTACAGAGTACTTACAGCAAAACAGGACACCTGAGAACAATCTCTTCTAAGCTCCTTTTGTAGTTAATGATTCCAGGAAAGTAACTGCTAAGTTGCTGTGTAAAACAAAAGAAAAAAAAACAAGTCACCAAGCACAAGGAGAGCCTCACCATAAAATGGGCTCTGAAGGCCACTGCCACTGGGACCCAGTTCTGGAGTCCCTACGGCTGCACGCACCGTTTCCAGGTGGGGTAACTGGGAAATGAGAGAAGGTGATGGCGGGGAATCTAGAGAGTCCTCAAACAGGGATCCTGCCCCAAAAGGATTTGCCATCTGGAGGGAAGACCATCCTGCACCCATTATCCAGCACTGCATCGGGGTTCCAGCTGTGCTGTGGAAAGGAGACTGGGAGCGCTTCTCCCAGAGGCAGGCTGTGGAGCAGATCGTTAATTCTTCCACTCATGAGCTCGGGGACTTTGGGTGGCTTGTTGGTATCTGGGCGCCTTGACTTCTTAGGTGGCTACGAGCTCAAAGTGAAATGGTGCACGTTGAAGAGCCTAGCATGGTGTCTTGCACATAGCAGGCCTTCCCTGAACACTCCTAGTTCCATCCTTCTTTTCCTTCCCACTTATCAGAGGAGGGTGGAGCAGTGGCGGAGGGGAAGGAAGGGTGCAAGGCGAGGGGTGGGGGCTGGGGTTGGAGCTGCAGGCGTGGACAGGGAGCAGGGACGCATACCGGATTCCACAGCACAGCAGCAGAATATGCAGCATGGAGGCCCATGGCGCGTATGTGCTTAGGGGAGCTTGTCCAGAGTCCTGGACACGTGCAAGAGGCATGGAAAATAAGGCAGGAGGTGATGCTGATCACAGAGAGGGTCACTGGTTTCCACATTAGCTGTGCCGATTGCTGTAGGTGGCCCATAGCAGTGCACTGTTGCTCAAACCTAAGCAAAGGCCTGGGTGTTCTGCCTTTACCCAAGAGATATGGACCTTTGGCGTTGTCAGCCTAAACGGGTTTTCCTTACAAATTTCTTCTGACTGGAATCCAGGGGAAACGCTTATCAACCAACATTAGGAAGAGAGATGCGTTCCTTAAAACAACAACAAAAAAGCTGTGTCTTTTTTGCTATAAGCACCTTCCCCAGCCCCACTGCTACATTTCTCAACCCCCCTCCCCAATATTTCTCAAAAAAAAAAAAAAAAAAAAGGAAAAAAGAAAAACAACGAATCACTGAGGAAACAGGCCTCAGAGTAGACCGGGCCTGCAGAGGGCTAGGTGATGAGTGTGCTGCTGGCTCAGAAGTGCTGCATTATGCATGCAGAGCGTGGTGGTCCCTTGGGATAATGGGTCACCAAATCCCAAATGTGACTGGAAGCAGCTGTGACTCCATTTCCGGCAAGGCCATGCTCCTGGGCTGTATGTGGTTTCATTTCCCCTAAACCCTGGAGACCAGATGAGAAATTGATTTTAAGGAGTATTCTTTGTAAGCCCTACCCGAAGGCAGGGGATGGATTGATCAGATGACCACTCAGAGCCTCTGTGCATCTTCTGAGACTTTGGGAATCTGGTCTGCTCATGGTATCTGGCTTCAAGGACTGGAGGCAGTGTGGTGCAGCAGTCACAGACAGGCGCATTTACAAAGAAACTAGAGAAAAATAGGGAATGTTTAGTTTGCTAGGGAGCCAGGAGAATATTGCCTAAACCTGTTGGTAACTGAATTTAAGGAAGAACCCCGAGAGTGGCTTCTCACTAGTGGGGCGTATTGGTCATAGCAATAAGGAAAACGCCAGGATGAAAGCAAGCATTTCCCAAACGCACTCCTAATCTCACTGGATTCTTACAACACGCTGAAAGGCAGGGAAGGTGTTATCCTGCGTGATAGATGAGATGCGGGGTACTTGTTCTGCCTGAAGCCACGAGGCTTGTCACTGACAGATGAAGGCCCCATGGTCCATGCCTCCCCAGCTGCAGGTCAGTAGCACTGCCCTCTGAGCGTGCTTCAGGTGCAAGGAAGGTCAGAGAGGAAGGAAATCACAATCGGGATCACCCCCACTACCCTGTGTCTGCTTTGCCTTCAGGAGGGAGGAAGGCACTTTGCCTTGGAACTGTAACTTCCTGAGGGGTGGGTGGGGGCCGGGTTCTGCCATACACCGCAGGGCCCTGACTGCAGAAATTGAGACTCCAGCCTTTGTCAGAGAAGAAGGCATCTGACAGCTCCTGGCAGGGGTGATAATTCAGGAGGCTGGAAGCAGCCTCCCTGGGGACATTTGAAAGACAGGCTTTGCAGGTGGCCTGGAGTGGCCTCACAGACCCATCATAGAAGCATATCTTGCCAGAAAACACCACTGGAGAAGCCAGGACCCATTCCTGGCCCCTGGCTTCAGCCAGGTGGAGGCTTCTAATACAGAATAGCTTTCAAAGGAAAAGCTTTAGCAAGTCTGTGACGTGGAACGCTTGGAAATGACAAAACAGACTGACTTAGCCCAGGTGTTGGGAAAGGGCCCACCTGTACATTTGTAGTATGCTGCCTGGGAGCTTCCTGGGGGCCACCAGCTGACCCCACCAGAGCCGGAGTGAGCATCCTGATGAAGTTCAAGCCCATACCTCACGGGGCCGCTCGAGACAGAGCAATAGCTGTGATGTTGCTGCAGTGTGTGGAATTGGCACTCAGGAGCCACTTAATGAGGGAGCTAGACAAGTATCCCATGATCTGTGTACTCTCTAGCCCCTGGATTTATGGAGAAGACAGAGCTTGTGTTTGCTTTGTGTAAGGAGAGATCATGGTCGGACATGAAGAGGAACACTGGGTTCTGGGTTGGATTAGATGATCTTATCTGAGAGCTGCTTGAAGTGTGAGGCCCGGTCTAATCTCTCCAGCCCATTTTTAGGACTTGAGGTGGAAAGACCTACTTGAGCATCAGTAGGCCAGTTTTTTGTCTACTCGTCCATCTACTCAGTGAGGCAACTCTAATACGTTGAGCACAGCCCTGGGCTTCTGGGGCTGTAACCTGCCGTCTACCTCATATATAGTCAGGGAGAGGAGCCATGTGTATAAACAGACATGTTATTGCGCAATACAGTGAATATTGCTCACCCATGATAATTCCAGGACTATACTGATAATGCCGCCAGCCAAAACGTGAGTGTTTATTCCTCAAGTCCTAGGAAAACAAGGATCCCTCACCTCCCCGCCGCTTTTTTTTTTTTTTTTAATTCTGAGATTTTATTTGTGACCTACAAACTTGACAGAACCTAGTACTTTTCTTCCTAGGTAGAAACATTCAAAAAGCCAAGAGCTATTAGTGGATGCAGTTTTCTCTGCGTGTGTAGCAAAGTGTAATTCACATGCTGGTTTCTGAAACAACTTATTGGTGACTTAAATTAGAAGTATGGGTATAGTGTAAGTGCTCTGAGGCCATTAGGGAGTCTTACTACATAACTGTTAGGGAGATAATACTTCCATATGTGAATTGAAGAAGTAATGATACAGGCCGGGTGTAGGGTAAATGCCACAGCCCCTCAAATAGCTAAGGTGGGTGGATGGCAGGTCCAGGGACTGAATATGGGTACACAAGAGGCAAGTTCTGTTCGGTCGTGTGAAGTTGGGGGTATCTCGAGGACACAGAGCTGGTGGCTCTCTGGGTCTGGAGCTTAGAGGAGTGTTCCATGTTGTTGATCTAGATTTGGGAATTGCCAACATTTGGAGAATCCCAGTGCCAGATGGTCAAGGAAGCGTGTGTAGAAGAATCTGACAAAAAGCAAGAGCCTAAGAAAGCCCCAGATGCTTGGACAGGGAGAGGAAGAAGAATCTCCAAAGGAGGAGGGCTGGCCAGAGGAGCTGAAGGAAAACCGGGAGGTGGAGGTGGGGGCTGTTCCCCAAACCAAAGAGCCTTGTGGCGCAAAAAGGTAGCTGGTTTCCGATGTTCACGAGGGATCCAGATGAGAGTGGGGTAGCGGCACCTGTTGGTACCTAGCGTCCCAGGTGAGAGCCATCTCAAGAGAAAGCTGAGGCCAGGTCCACTGAAGGGACCAGAAGGGGCCACCTTCAGGACTGTAAGGGGAGGAGAAAGTATGGGTGAGAGCTTTTAATATCCACCACCCACTTGAGGTGGGGTTGTTGTTTTCTGATTACAGAAGGGACCAGGCTCAGAGAGGTGAAATACTTTGTCCCTTTTCACATTACTATTATAAACAGAAACCCTCACTCTCACCACCGCCCACCCCCTCCACCCCCCCCCCCCACCCGTTCCCTGCCCCCGGAAAGGTTATTCAGTGTTTTCCAAAGGTACTGCAAACAGAGAGTGGCCGAGTAGGGATTCAAATCCCAATATGCCTGGCTCCGAAGTCTGGGACCTTGCTACTCAAAGTGTGGTGCGGGTAGGGACCAGTAACGTGGGCATCACCTGGGACCTGATGAGAAATGCAGATTCTCAGGCCCTACCTCAGACCTACTCAGAAGCTCCTGTGGGGCGCCTGGGTGGCTCAGTTGGTAAAACGTCCGACTTCGGCTCAGGTCATGATCTCACGGTTCATGGGTTGGAGCCCCGCATCGGGCTCTGTGCTGACAGCTCGGAGCCTGGAGCCTGCTTCGGATTCTGTGTCTCCATCTCTTTCTGCACCTCCCCCACTCACGCTGGTTTTCTCTCTCTCTCTCTCTCTCTCTCTCTCTCTCTCTCTCAAAAATAAACATTAAGAAAAAAAAATTTTTTAAAAGATAAAAAAAAAAAAAAAGAGAGAAGCTCCTGAACAAAGTTCAGGTGAGATACATGCACTTTAAAGTGTGAGAAGCACTGCTCTGCGCTTACCCCCGTACCACATGTTAGTAACCCAGGTTTCAGGTAAGAAGGACCTAAACTACTTTGGGAGAAGAGAAATGGGGTGAAAGACATGCATTTCCCTTCCATGAGCAGCTTGAGAAGCTGCATGTGCTCAGAGGGCCTTGAAGAGCTCCCTTTACCAGGAAGGGCATGCACTGGCCACCAAGCCATGGAACCGGGGCCATGGTGGCCCCCTTGACAATAGGCTGATGGGCCACCCTGGGCTCTGGGCAAGTTTTCCTACATTTTTAATTAACAGCCATTTTCTTCAAATAATAATTCAGATGTAAAGGAAGGAAATACCCTTTCCATTGCTAGTGTGATTGAGCTGTGTAGATTAGCCTGATCTATGCTGCCTCTTCAAAGCTCTCCAAAGGGAAGATAACTCTTGTGCCAGAGGTTTGTTCAGATGTTTTGCTTCTGAAAGATTCAGTAAGTGCCTACCTATGAGGATTTTTTAAAAATTATTTTAGCAGCCACCTCTTTGAATACTTTCTTTTTCATGTTTTATTTATTTTTGAGAGAGAGAGAGACAGAGTACGAGTGGGGGAGGGGCAGAGAGAGAGGGAGACACAGAATCTGAAGCAGGCTCCAGGCTCTGAGCTGTCCGCACAGAGACCGATGCGGGGCTCGAACTCACGAACTGTGAGATCATGACCTGAGCTGAAGTTGGATGCTTAACTGACTGAGCCACTCAAGTGCCCCTGATACTTGTTTTTTGAATGAGCCGTTTCCTTCAGGGTTCTGCCTGGTTCCTTCTCATCTATACCTAAAGCAACCAAACCACATGCAAACTGCCAAAAGAATCTAACATCATGGTTCCTTTTTTTTCTGTGGGCACTCTCCCTTTTTCTCACCTTGACTGTTTCTGGAGTCCTTGGTGGTTATGTAGTTCACTATTTTCCAAAGTGACCCATAGCTGGTTGTGAAGTGAATTTAGTAAATCTCAATGAACTTAAAAAAAAAATATATATATATATATATACATATACACACACACACACACACACACACACACACAAGATTGAAAATATCAAAGTGCATCATATGCAGTAGGGGCAACAATTGTTCTGTGAAATTTCTCTTTCAGTTATATAATTATGTGTGTCTCGAGTTTCTGTGCCAAAAATGTTTTCCATACTCTGGGGTCGTGGTCAAAAAGTTATGGGAGCCACTGACCCATTTCATTGGCTCCCTATTTGTAGAATCCTTGAAATCAGAGAATTTTTTTTTTTAACTACCCTATTTCCAGGCCGATTTCTACCCATTGTTTTGAGTAATTGGCATTAGAAAGCATCCCCAGAGAGTTCAGCGATCAACCATGTTGAAAATCTGCTGGTCAGGTTCAAACTCACACCCAAAAGAGGATTCCCATTCATATTATTTTTGGCCAGTGATTACCAAGATTCTGGGTGCCAGCCTTTCTCTCCCTGTTCACCACCAGGTATGTGCATGAATAGCCTCATTTGTGAGCTGCTTCCTCACAGAACAGCAGGCATTCAATGCCTCGTGGGATGCACCTTCTTGTTAGAAACTTGTCCTGGGGGCTGATCCAAACCGGGCCTGCCTAAAGCTTTCACTCTGGCTGGCTTTGGTCAATCCCCTGGAGCTCTACAGAGTGAATCTGTCATGTCCTTCACACGGATGGCCCTGCAGAGAAGAAAAAGCGGGTTTTGTTTTCTCTGAAGCTTTCCTTTTGTCGAGTTAAGCAATTCAGGGTATTATGGGAGCAAGAGTCTTCTCAAGCCTACCTTAGCATCTCTGAGCCTTTTGAACTTTTTTGAACATTTGTCAAAAAGAGAGCACACTTCACTAAATACTGTGCAAACGGAGCGTTGAGGGAGGACTTCTGCTTCTGTCAGTGCTAGTGATGTGACCCTGGGCGAGCCGTCTTATGGGCCTTGGTTTCCTCATTTGTAAAGGGAGGCCGCTTGGCTGAGTGACCCACTTTACAAAGTTCTGGTTTTGGCGTTAAGTAGGGGGAGGGGCTATATGACTCTCAACAGCAAATATTATTCTCACTTTCATGTTAAAGTCAATGAGCCATAATCAGATTAGGAATTTTTTAAGAGTCCACAGAGTCTTTCATTGATGGCACATTATTCAAGTGTTGCTTTTATTGGCTTGACATACATAGAAAGGACTGAATACCATGCATAGCTCTCCCGGAGCGCCCAGCCCTTGGGGATTCCACATGGAAACCCAATAGAGAACTCTTTATTGGGCTTCCTTCCTCAAATTTCTGTTTTCCTTTATTATCAGACACTGAAAAAAGTATCTTTTTGTTAGGATTTACCATACTGTGTAATTTCAGACTGAAGAGATTTTTTTTTTTATGTTTATTTATTTATTTTGAAAGAGAGAGAGAGAATCCCACGCAGGCTCCGGCTGTCAGCACCGAGCCCAGCATGGGGCTCAATCTCATGACTGTGAGATCATGACCTGAGCTGAAATCAAGAGTCAGATGCTTAACCCACTGAGCCACCCAGGCACCCCTCAGACTGAAGAGATTTTTGTTCGTTCCCTACACCTGAAGTTTTGTGCAAAATAATTTAGAACAATGGAGGAGTAGGACATGCTGTTGAGAGGTTTTTTTTTTTTAAGGAATAAATAGATGTTTGTTTAAAAAGTGTTTAGCCAGCCCATCCGTTGTTAGCATCTAAACACATCTTCAAGATCCATGCTATGAATTTATAAGAAGAAAGGTTTTAAATATTCATCAGATTGAGAATTGGCTGTTCTTATGAGTGTTCTAGAATTCACTAAAGCTCCAGTGAACCCTAAAGAACTCAGCCCCTCATCATTAGAGATTAGGTCCCCCAGGGGCCTTTCTAGGAGCAAGTATTTTCTACCTGAGGAGTGAACAAAAGGGCAAATAAAAGTCACCGTAGCTTCCTAGAGATAGATGTAGGTTTTCAAGCCTTCTCAAAGTGGTACAAAACCCACACCATCTTTTCCACGTTCGCTGGTTAGCTCAGCAGGGGATGGTGCTGGCAGGGTCATGTCGTGGTCTTGTTCAGGTGTGACTCAGCCCTGTGTGCTCTTGGTCTCAAAGGGGAGGTCACAAGAGATGTGGTGGGCTGAACAAACCCAGGAGAACATTTTCCCTACCTCCCCCCCCCCCCTTGCCATGGAGACCTCGGCAGCATCCACATCGTCTTAGAATTGTCATTAGCCAGAAAAGGTAGGACCATGCTCTGAATTGGTCTAAAGGAGCTCACCCTTTACTGTGAAAAGAAGGTAGAACTTGGAGAGTTTGGGGTGGTTCTGGGGTTCATGTGAGGAGAGACCACTAGGTTGAGAAGGAAACGTAGGCACAGAGAAGGACCCCTCTGCTCTTTGGTGGGCTTGTGCTGGTCTCTTCCATCACTACTTACTTTTCCTTGAAAGTTTTCTAGGACGTAGTGTTTTTATTGCAGGAGAGAGTCGTGGGATTCTTCTGTTTGCACTGGGGAAATTTCTGACTTGACAGAGGCATGTCTGCAGTAATAGCATTTTATGTGGTCAATTTCCACATCCTCTCACACTGAGTATTTGCTTAGTGGAATAGAGAATCTTCGATGCTCTGGTCTCTCTCGGCTATACTTTTACAAGAGCGTACTGTCCTTACACAGTAAAGCCCCATGGCGGTGTCTTGCTATTCATCAGCTCACTTAATATTGCTTATGAAACCTTGCCTGCTCTCCGTGGGAGGGGCGGTGGGCACTGCCTCCCCCGACCTGTGAGGGAGGAGGTTTATAAGGAGGATTCTAGCTTCACCTCTCTATGTCTGCTCTCTGAAGGTGCTTCACTCGAACTTTTGTTCAAAATCACAACTCCTGTATTTTTACTGAAGCTCTGATTGTTGTACCAAACATGTTGTACCAGCAACATGCATCGAGTTTAAGCCTCTATTATTCGGCTACCATTTTGCAAGGTCTGTGGAGGACAGCATGACCAGAACCAAAGAAGCATCTGGACTTGTCAAGGAGCCAAGGCAGAGGTAGCTCTTGTTATGTGAAGGCCTGTGTGTATAAACACGCATACTTAGATGATGACCATAAAAGGCTACATGGGATTAAGGACCAGAAAAAGGTTCGGACAATAAACGGAATTGTAGGAGGGAAAATCACCATAGAAATCATTTTTAGGTTTCTATAGTTCCCTTAAAACCAGATGACTCAAATTCAGCCCAAATCCCTGAAGCTTTCATGGTTGTGTATAGTAAACCAATCTGTCCACCAGCTGGAAAGTAAAGGCACATATAGGAATTATTTTTCATGGGCCAGGTTTATTGCCGGCTTGAGTCCTCTGTGGTGGGGCTGGCCAAGGCTGGCGGCGGGGCGAGGCACACAGGAGCCTGTGGCGGGGGGGGGCAGTGCAAGGCCTCTGAGCCTGAGTCCCACAAGCCTGCCTGTGTTTTGCAGAAGCCCAGAGAATACTGTTGTTAGGCCAAATGTCGCAGAGGTTGGAAGGCCTCACAGCTCTTTCCAGGGCCCAACTTACGTTGCCTTCCTGTCAAACAGCCCTTGTCTTCAAGGAGCTTCCTTTTCAGATAGAAATACAAGCAGGGCAGAACTAAAAAGCTAAACAAGGCAAGATCCCTGATGTGAACACATACACAGACACCCCTGGGGGGAAATACTTCCAAACGCTAACAGTTCTGTGTTTGGATGGTGGAGTTTTTGAATAGCTTTTCTTCCACACCTGTTTAATTGGCCAGATTTTCTTCAATAATCTTGTAGAGTGTTCATGATGGAAATCATAAGGTTGCTATTCAAGAGATGTCACAGGCAGATGAAAACGAATGTCAGAGGGGGTGGTAGGGACAGGCCAGCAGTGACAGGGAGGGGGAGGGGGTCACAGCCCCAGGGAAGGCATCCATGGGCTGGGTTGGAGAAGGGGGGTTGTGGCTGCTAATGGGTGCAGAGGAAGGAGAATGTAAGCTACTTCAGGGGCCTGGAGACGCTCACTGGGAAGAGCTGGCAGGATGTGGCAGTGGCCAGGGTATCCCAGTGGGGACGGACAGCCACCCAGAGAGTGTGTCAGAACAGGCCCGAAGCCAGCCGGTTCTGGCTTGATAAGGCTTATGTAAATCAAGGTGGCTATACGGAGACAGCTGGTTTCACTTCAGTTTAATTGAAAACAGGAGCACTTCAGGGCCCGGAGAGAAGGAAGGGAGGGGGGTGGGCGGACCACGGGAAAGAGTCCTGGACTGAGCTGGGGGCGGGGGTGATGTAGCACAGAGAGTCTGTCCTGGGAACAGGAGCGAGCGGAAGCAGAAGCAGGCCGACACTTGTCAGCACCAGTTTCCCCTGGAAGACCAGGTGTGGGCAGGCCACGCTGGACCCTCCGGCACTGGCTTGGCCTTAGAGAGCCTCTTCCTTTCCAAGGCACGTGATCTCCAAATTACTAGGCAAGGGAGGCCGCAGGGAAGTCCGTGTGTGTGTGTGTGTGTGTGTGTGTGTGTGTGTGTGTGTGAGAAGGTGTTTGCCTCTACCCTCCAGTCTCACTGGATCTGCTGCCTTTCCACCGAAGTGTGTGTTTATGCCACATTTTTGGCCTGAGTTTGGGGCCCCTTCCCGTACCTCTTTCGTGTGGTGAGCCGGTAGCCTTGGTGTGCTTGGTGCTGTTTGGCTCACGCTTTAGAGAACACTGAGAAGAATGGGGGTGGGAAGGCTACCAGGAGACAAAGGCCACGGAAAAGCTGAGTAGGGCAGCCCGAGATTGTTGTCAGGAACGGCCTTGCTTTTTTTAAATCCAGGCCGTCGGGTGGGGGCTGGAAAAGAGCACAGTAAACAACTGCGGACATTTGTCACAGCATGCGTGGGGTCTGTTCTGACACATGGAAGGAAAGAAATGTAAGAACCTCTCCAAAAGAGAGGACTCCATGTGTGTGGGGTCCTCCCTGGTGGGGAGAGGGCTGGTGCCGGCATCCGTCAGGTGTGGGAAGGCTTTGGTTGGGTGAAGGAGAGACACTGGTAAGGGGAAAAGGAAGGCACTCGGAAGCAAGACCTGGCTTGTCTCACCCCGACCCTGCCAGTCACCCAGTGATCTTGGGCTGGCCCGCGGGTTTCCTCAGGCTTTGTTTCCACATGCCTGCATGGTGGTCCAGCCACGGCAGTCCACCCCTGTCGTCTTCATCTCCTGCAGCCCCAAGACTGGTGGGGCGAGGGCCAGTAGCCCCACTGAGGGGTAAGGACACTGCTTTGCTCTGCGATACTCAGGCAGGGTCTGAACAATCTCACAGTCGAGTTTCTCTTTGACAAGAGAAAAGCTTTGTTCCTAAGGTCTCATGGAGGAAGTAAAGCGACCTTCACTTGAGGGAAAACTTTAGAAGGTGAAGGGGAGTACACTAAGGCTTCAGCTTTAGGCTTTCTAACTGGCCGCTCGATAATTAATCACATAGGGGAGTGTAAATGGTGCAGCTGCTTTGGAAACAGTCTGTGAGTCCCTCCAGTGATTAAACAGAGACTTACCCTAACCCAGCAATTCCATTCCTAGGTATGTTCCCAAGAGTAATGAAAACCTATGTCCACACAAAGCCTGTAATGGTCTTCGTGGCATTATTCACAACAGCCGAAGAGCAGAGACAATGCAGATGTACGTGAGCGTGGATAAGTAAGATATGGAATCTTCATACGAGGGAGTATTATCGAGCCATAGAAAGGAATGAAGTATGGATACATGGTACAGCATGAACAAACCTTGAAAATATTGTCTAAGTAAAAGAAACCAGACACAAAAGACCATGTGTTAGAGGATTCACTCGTGTGAAATGTCCAGAGTAGGGAAATCTGTAGACAGGAAGTACATTCGTGGTTTCCTAGGCTGGGGACGGGGAATTGGAGAGTTATGGGGGTGACAATTTAAAGGAGGCTTATCTTTGAGGTGAAAAAAGTGCTTTAAGATGGACTATGGTGATGGTTGCACAAGTCTATACTCATTGAATGGTATAGTTTAAAGGGATGAAATTATGGTACATGAAGTTGTTTTTTTTAAAAAGATCAACCCAATAATTGTCCCCTCCCCACCCCTTGCATGGGCCTGTGGTTAAACATTTCTAACAAGCAGCCAGGCAATCAGCTCATCGCTGCTAAACTGAGCTGCAGAAATGAGGCGCGAACTCTGTAAAACAGACGTCAGATGCAAGGAAGTCAAGATGGCCCCTGCCCTAGAACATTGACCTAAAAATATATCACAGAAGAGAAGTAAAATGATTAGGCTGAGGTCTTCAATGAACCAAAGGATACTGAAGAATATAGGTCAAATACAGCTGTGTGTGTGTTGGGAGGAGGGCGGGGAGGGGGTGGGGCGGGGAACTACATCTTACATGGCAAAGCCCGTGATAGAGTCCCCAAAGTTTTTGTAAATAGAAGATGTATTATGTGTGGGGTTGGAGCTGCTAAATTCCTACGTCCTCTGAGAGAAACTGGCTGGGGATGGTAGAAAATAAAGATGAATAAGGTGCAGCTGCCTAAAAGGAGTTAATGGGATTCCCTTAAAAGATGGGGCAGATTGGTGATTGTTGGCCTTAATGGAGCATTTATGCTGTTCCAGACACCGTTTTGTAAGTCTTAGTGTATTTGTTCCTCACAACAAGCCGATGAGTTATTTGCTGTTATCATCCCCGTTTTCTAGGTTAGGAAACTCAAGTTGGTCACTTGCCTAAGGTCTTGCAGCTGGCAAGTGGCAGAGCTAGGATAAATTGACAAGGTGGTCCCAGTTGCCAGAGACTGTGGCCTGCTGTCTCTGGCCATGAGCAGTTTCCTCCAGTTACATGTATGTGCTGATCAAACACTATCATTTCCCACATGTGCCATTCCATGGCAAGGGTACCCTGGTGTGACAACCCTGGGCCATAGCCCTTCTGCAAGACCTTGGAGGGCACAGCTAGTGTTGTCTTCATTTTGGTATCTCCGCCTGGTGTGATGCCTGCTGGCTTATAGAAAGGACTTGACACATAATTTGGATGTATAATAAATGAAGGTGGTTAACTGATTTCTAGATTGTTTTTTATATTTGTCAGTAGTAGGGATAGAATTATAATTATAAATAATATATATCCCTTTACACCCTTATATTGGAAAAGTGAGCCTAAGAATCAAATGAGACAGGTGGGTGGGTACTCTGAGATCTCAAAAACCTTTTCTGCACAGGAGATGTCTTCCTTTTAGGGACTTGATTTTCTTAAGGACACCTGGTGACATGTGTGTGGTTACTAATGAGCTGCTGTTCCTCTGGGAGGTCACACCGAAAGATCTGGGGTGGAGATGGCATGAGTATCTCTCCACTGACAGCCGCTTGAGGCTGTCTCTGACTCCGGGGGATTGCGGTAGCCTGGATAATTAAAATCCATAGAATTGGTTCAGGACACGGACCAGTTAAGACCTACTTCAAAGGAGCTGTCCCTGAGGACCCCTCTGGATTAGTGTAAATTGCTTTTCCTATACTTTTCATTGCCCAGCTTTTAGGCAAGCAGTTAGGAAACTGGGCAATGGGAAAAAGACACTCCAGTCTCTGGATTCCCTTTTCCTACAGCTTTGCCAGCCACCTGCTTCCTAGTTCACATTGTATCATACATTGGTCTCTCTCCAGCTGAGCACCCCTCAGGGCAGGTCTCTTGATCTATGATAGTATTTTTAAAAATTTATTTAAGAGAGAGAACACGAGGACAAGAATGAGGGCACAAGCAGGGGAGAGGGGCAGAGGGAGAGAGAGAATCTTAAGCAGGCCCCTTGCTCAGTGCGGAACCCAACATGGGGCTCGATCCCACGACTCTAGGATCATGACCTGAACTGAAATCAAGAGTGAGGCACTCAACCACCTGAGCCACCCAGGCACCCTGCATAGTATTAATACTAGAGCTCCACAGACTTCCTCCAGACACCTATTTTCTCATTTGACCTTCACAACGACACTGGGGTGAACAAAGCAAGTATTTATTATCCCTCTTTTATAGGTGAGGCTTGGAAAGTGTTTTCCCCCCCTGGTTCTAGAGCTGGTGAGTGGTAGAGCCTGATCTCCAGCCCAGGTACCCTATATTCCAAATCATAGCTTGCTTTCTGCTCCTATGTTCTTGTTGCTACCCCTCAGAGCAACTGGAAAAGCTTGAGTTCCATTGCGATTTGTTAAATAGCGGTTTCACGAATCCCTATTAGTTTTACAGTTGGGTTTAGGTGTGGTCCAATGGGAGAGAGTTGCAGTAGAGGCCAGTACAAATGCTTTGTACTGGCTGAACTAACCAACTCTGAGACCTTTCTGAAGCCAAGGCCCCCTTGTGACCTCAAGGGGTTTAGTGTCTAGAGAGGGAAAATGGAGGAATAAGAAGTTAAGTGTGAGGTGGTGTTTCAGAACCCCTCGAGGGGGTTAAGTGCCTTCCCTGGAATTGTAGCCTGTGTCTCATTTGGAATTCCTCCCTTAACTTCTGCAAAGTCTGCCACCCACTCACTTCTCACTGACTGTCTTCACTAAACCCTTCCTCCTGGGATGTCCTCACCCCAAGCCTGTGTGGCCCCATCTCTGCCAGGCACCGGGCTGCCCAGGGCACCTGCAGTGCAGACCTGTGCTTACCAAGAGGCGAGAACTGCTCTTTAATAGAGACACAGGAGCTGATTCTCCAGCTCGTGTTGCTAAGCAGCTGGCTTTTGGTTGCCTGGAGATTATCACGGAGTTGAGGCCACACGTGGGTATCTCATCTGGTGCCGGGATGTGCTCGAGCACCTAAAAACCACCAAACCGTTCTCTCGCAGGTCTGCTTTTATGCTAAATCCCTATAACTTAAGGGTAGGTACATCCTTCATGTATTTGTCATTGGAAATAACAAGTACACAAAAGATCGTGTTCCATATCCCCAGGTTTACAGGGATCAGTGATTCTTCAGGACATTAGAGGGAAGCAAATACCACACACCTGTAAAGCAAGATAAAGGAAAGAACCAGAAATTGAGTGTTGTGTGTATAGAGGGGAGGGAATTGGTGCTTTTGAATTTTCTTCAGAGTGACTATTCATTTGTACGGGGAGGACTAAGCTTCCCCGAGTGAGAGCATTTCAGGAAGGTTCTGTTGGAGAGAGGGTGACACTAAAATTCTTTTAGAAAATGCAGGAAGTATAGGTTCCTGGCCCCCTGAGCTGATATTTACTTCTTCTTGAGGTTTTGACAGCTCTCAGATATGGAGATAGGAGTGCTGTATCATTTTGGAGGATTTAACTAGTCGTTTGGCAGACAAATGTGCTTGTGTGCCCAGAAGCGCGCCCCGATGGGACAGCTGTGAGCCCAACTCCCTGAGGCTCACGGAGGAGGGCCTGGGGACCAGAGGAAGAGATGTTATGCGCGGTCAGTAGGATCTGTGACTCTGACCGGCAAATTGCCATGTTGACACCATTTCAGACGCTGTGGAAGGTACAGAAGTGTAAGACACTTGATTTCTATCCCTAGACTAGTTGAGAAGACACATGTAAAACAGGGCATGATGGTATATAGTTAGTTAAACGCTGACTTGTGTAGCATGGACCTCATGAGGTAGGAACAAGAGTGGGGGCTCTCCCTCAGGCTTCATGGGGTTGGGAAGCCTCCATGGGGGATGTGGGGCTGGGGCTGGCCTTGGAGGACAGATTTCTATGAGCAGAAGGAAGGAGGGGCAGGAAGAGCCTTGTAGACAAAGGTGAAGTGGTTGGAAGGAGCATGAAATGTACTAGGAGTGTGTGGGAACCTCACTGACCAGAGCTGAATGTTCTTGGGTGCAATGGGCAATGTGAGGAGAGGGCTTTATCAGAAGTTTTGAGAAGAGGGGCATGACTAAATCAATGTTTCTTTAAATACGAGTTTTTGTCTTAGACTCCTTGGAGCTAGGAGGAGGGAGGGAGGGAGGAGTATGAATGTGAGCTCTCCCTCCACAGGACTTCATTCCCAATAAACAAATGGTTCCAATTCACTCGTCCATATTCTCTGTGGAGGGAGAATTGTCTTTCTCCTGCGGCTTCAGTTTCTCAGGAACTTAAGTGGGAACCTTTCCTTGTGGGTGGGGAGGGGCAGTAGAATAGACTGTTCATCCCTGGCCCAGCCATGTAGTTGCTAAGTAATTTGTTCCTTGATTATTTTAACAAAGGGAAACAAATATACTTTTGGGGACTGGTAAAACCAATATGTCCACTGCCAGAAGAAAGAAATCCTTCTATACATTTGAGTCTTTCTTTACCAGACCAGTTGGTTCTGAATAGGAAGATGAAGGACTGAAGGCAGAGGAGGCATTAAGAAAACAATGGTTGTTGGGGTCGGTTGAATTCTTCACTGCACATGGGTGCTGAATGGAGAGCAGGGAGGTTGGGAATGTAGCCTCCTGCCCAGACTGGACAGGGCTCTGCCACTTCCCAGCAATGGGACCTTGACCTAGTTATTTAACTCAGCAGGGAAAATACTAATACCCAGCCCCCTGCCTCACGGGGTTGTCATAACGTTAAAGGAGAGAACACACATAAAGTGTTTGGAAGAGGGCTTAACAAATAGTATGTGCTCAGTAAATATTAGAGATACTGTTGTTTTATTATTGGCCTCAAACACAACGCTGAAAAGAACGAGTGTTTTAATTTGAACTGGTGGCACGAAATTGATTTATGGGGGAAGTGAGGCCAAATATAGACCTTGCATTGAGGGCAGGTGTTCATGGATGAAGGCACAGGCTGGTTACCAAAGCCAGGCCTGGGTTATGCAGAAGCCAGCAGAGTTCTGGATGCCTCAGGGCTCATCAGCTGGCTGGGATGTGGACAGCTCTGAGAACAGAGGACAAGGGACCAGCTTGAGGGCCCATGGCAGCCAGGACTAAGCCAGAGTTCATGGATAGGCTCAGTGAGGGGAAACTGAGGAACACCAAAGAGGACGAGGGAAGGTGAGGCTGGGCATGGTAGGCAGGGTATTTTAAAGGTATCCAACTCTGCCTCAAGGGTAAGCTTGCTAAAGTCTTTGTTTATTTTTATTTTAACCACCCAGTGCTCATCACAAGTACACTCCTTGATTTCCATCACCTGTTTCACCCATCCCCCCCACCTCCTCCCCTCTGGTAACCATCAGTTTGTTCTCTATAGCTAAGAGTCTGTTTCTTGGTTTGTCTCTCCTTTTTTCCCTTTGTTCATTTGTTTCTTAAATTCCACATATGAATGAAATCATATGATATTTGTCTTTCTCTGATTGACTTATTTCACATAGCACTGTACTCTCTGGCTCCATCCATGTTGTTGCAAATGGCAAGGTTTCATTCCTTTTTATGGCTGAGTAATATTCCATTACATATATATTCCACATCATCTTTATCCATTTATCAATCAGTGGACCCTTGGGCTGCTCCCATATCTTGGCTATTGTAAATAATGCTACTATAAACATGGGGGTGCATGTATCCCTTTGAATTGGTGTTTTTGTGTTTTTTGGGTAAATACCCCATTGTGCCATTGCCTCCTACAAGGAACCTCCATACTGTTTTCCACAGTGGCTGCACCAGCTAACATTCCCACCAACAGTGCAAGAGGGTTCCTTTTTCTCCCCATCCTCACCAACACTTGTTGTTTCTTATGTTGTTGATTTTAGTCATTCTCTCGTGTATGAGGTGATATGGTGATATTGTAGTTTTGATTTGCATTTCCTTGATGATGAGTAATTTTGAGCATTTTTGTGTGTATTCGCCATCTGGATGTCTTCTTTGGAGAAATATCTGTTCTGCCCGTTTTTCAATTGAATTATTTGTTTTTTGGGTGTTGAGTTTTATAAGGTTTTTTTTTTTTTTTAATTTTTTTTTTAACATTTATTTATTTTTGAGACAGAGAGAGACAGAGCATGAATGGGGGGAGGGCCAGAGAGAGAGGGAGACACAGAATCTGAAGCAGGCTCCAGGCTCTGAGCTGTCAGCACAGAGCCTGATGCGGGGCTGGAACTCACGGACCGTGAGATCGTGACCTGAGCGAAGTCGGACGCTCAACCGACTGCGCCACCCAGGCGCCCCTATAAGGTTTTTTTTATATATTTTGGGTAGTAACCCTTCATCAGGTGTGCCATTTGCAAATATATTCTCCCGTTCCATAGGTTGCCTTTTAGTTTTATTGGTGGTTTTCTTCACTGTGCAGACACTCTTTAATTTTATGTAGTCCCAATAGTTTATTTTTGCTTTTATTTCCCTTGCCTCAGGAAACCTATCTAAAAAAATGTTGCTATAGCCGATGTCAGAGAAATTAGTGCCTGTGTTTCTTGTCTAGGATTTTTGTGGTTTCAGGTCTCACATTTAGGTCTTTAATCCATTTTGAATATGCGTGGTATAAGATATAAGAATAATGCGTGGTATAAGAAATTGGCTCCTTTTCGTTCTTTTGCACGTAGCTGTCCAGTTTTCCCAGCACCATTTGTTGAAGAGACCATCTTTTTCCCATTGGATATTCTTTCCTGCTTTGCCAAAGAGTGATTAACCATATAATGTGGGTTAATTTCTGGGTTTTCTACTCTGTTCCATTGATCTGCGTGTCTATTTTTATGCCAGTACCATACTGTCTTGATCACTACAGCTTTGTAATATAACTTGAAGTCTGGAATTGTGATGCCTCCAGCTTTGCTTCTCTTTTTCAAGATTTCTTGGGCTATTCGGGGTCTTTATTGGTTCCATAAAAATTTTAGGATGGTTTGTTCTACTTCTGTGAAAAATGCTGTTGGTATTTTGATAGGGATTGCATTAAATGTGTAGATTGCTTTTGGTAGTATAGACATTTTAGCAATATTTATTCCTCCAACCCATGAGCAATGGAATGTCTTTCCATTTCTTTGTGTCTTCTTCAGTTTCTTTCATCAAAGTGTTATAGTTTTCAGAGTACAGGTCTTTCACCTCTTTGGTTAGGTTTATTCCTAGGTATCTTATTTTTGGTGCAATTATAAATGGGTCTGTTTTCTTACTTTCTCTTTCTGCTGCTTCATTATTAGTGTACAGAAATGCAACAGATTTCTGTACATTGATTTTGTGTCTTTCAACTTACTGAATTCATTTATCAATTCTAGCAGGTTTTTTGGTACAGTGTTTTGGGTTTTTTATATATATAGTATCATGTCACCTGCAAATAGTGAAAGCTTTACTTCTTCCTTACTGATTTGGATGCTTTTATTTCTTTTTGTTGTCTGATTGCGGTGGCTAGGACTCCCAGGAAAGAGAGAAATATCTGGAGCCTGGTATCAGGCCACCAGGACCTGAGGATTATTCTTTAAAATGTCCAGTTGCTTATTTCTGAGACTTAAGCCATGTACTAAAGGGTGAGGGTTTTCCCCTTTCCTTTCTTATAGGCCTGATAAGCTTGCAAATTGTTCTGATACTTATCTTGCCTGACCTCTTAAGCATCGTGCATTTTTATCAAATCTTATCAGCAAGTATTTACATGTACAGAAGATACGCCCAGCCAGCAATGAACCCAGGGGAGAATGCTGGAGCATAAGCTTTGGGAGCTCACTGGCTGGTCAAGAATCACTTTGCCAGAGCTTACTGTTAAGAACTAAGATCCATGATGTTGATGAGAGAAAGCTTGTGTGGATCATTGATCACCATAGGGTGGGAAAGCCTGGACCTACTTCTAGCAACAGGTGCAATTTGGGCAAGAACTTCAAGGCTTTCCATAAGCAGATTGCAGGGGTTCCCTGAGGGTAGGGGTCCGTGAAGAGTCAAGGCTAATGTAGGTGGGTAGAATCAGATTGGGAGAAATCAGTGGGGTAGAATATTAGAAACCTTAGTACCACCTACTTTTGCTCGGGCATTTCTAGAAGAGCGTTGTGCCAGTTTCTCTTACATCCCAGGAAACTAGGGACTTAAATTTCACAGACTTGTGCAGTATAAATAACTCAGAAATTTTGAGAATTGACAAGGTTAGCAGGCATGAATTTTCAGTCTGCTGCTCAGCAGCTGACTGAGTTTTCTGGGGCTTGCAATGATATTCATGGAAACTTAGCTGGCTAATTTTGAATTCTCCTTTCTCCAGGGCCCTGGCCAAGGGTTTGTGTGGTAGAAGGGTTATCCACTCCTTGTTTTAGGGCGACTGCCATACATAACCACTGTCTTCAAGCAAAAGCCTGACAGAAATAAATTTCCATTACCCAGCCAGTGTGGGAGCAGCTAGTGAATTCAATGGTTTATGTGAGTGCCTACAGCCCTGATAACCCTTTGTGTGTTGTGATGATAGTGATGGTGGTAGAGGTGGAGATGATGGTGATGATGGTGATGGTATTTATGATCGTGGTAGCGTTGATGGAGGTAGGGGTGGTGGAGGTAATGGTAGGGGTGATGGCGATGGTGGTGGTGGACATGGTGGAAGTGATGGTGGTAATGATGATGGTGGTGATGACGACAGCAGTGATGATTATGGAGGTGGTGGTGATAGTGGTACTAATGATGATGGAGGGGTGATGGTGATGATAGGAATAGTCATGACGATGATGGTGGTAAAGAAGAGACCTTGTACTTGTGTAATACTGGCAGATCGCTTAGCTCTTCCATATGGGTAATCTAAGCAAAATGGTGAGGTAGACGGTGAAGGTAGTGTTATGGGGGCACCTTGGTTGGCTCAACTGGTTAAGTGTCTTCGTTTTGGCTCAGGCCGTGATCTCAAGGTTCATGGGATCGAGCCCTGCATCAGACATTGCGCTGACAGCATGGAGCCTGCCTGGGATTCTGTCTTTCCTTCTGTCTCTCCCCTTCCCCTGCTCATGCTCTCTCTTGCTCTCTCAAAATAAATGAGGTGAAAAAAGGTAGTGATATTTCCAGTTGAGAAATGGAGGCTGAGATTCAGAGAATTTGTACGATAGGGCTGTTTGTGTTTTTTGTTTGTTTGTTTGTTTGTTTAAATACCACTGTTTTCTTGTTGGCAAATGAGTGGCATGGAAAGCTATGGCTAGAAGTGTTCACACAGAAAGGGGCTGCTGTAGGCCAGAAGCACCAAAATGGTTTCTAGAAATGGAATTTGAGCTTAGTAGTTTGGGGTGGAAAGTAGGACACAGGACAGTCAAAGGTGTGAGAATGTGTGTATGTGTATCTGTGATTATGAGTGTTGGAGGGGTGTTTTCAGAGAAGAGGAAGATTTAAAAGTAAGGACATAATTTGTGAACTAACGAATTTAATTGTAACTTCCTTGAATCAGAATGTAGAGAAGGGAAGGAAATGAGTATTTGTTGAGTCTCTTCAACCTATCAAGCCCTATGCTTTTTATACATCCTTTTAAAGAATGTGCACTTTTGGGGTGCCTGGGTGGCTCGATTAAACGCCTGACTTCAGCTCAGGTTATGATCTCACGGTTTGTGAGTTCGAGCCCCAGTCGGGCTCTGTGCTGACAGCGGAGTACCTGGAGTCTGCTTCCGATTCTATGTCTCCCTCTCTGCCCCTCTCCTGCTCATGCTGTGTGTATGCCCCCCCCCAAAATAAACATTAAAAAAATTTTTTTAATAAAAAAATGCACTTTTATATACATCATCCAGTTTAATCTTCACCCCCCCCATGAAGTAGGAATTATCTTCATTTTACACAGTTGGAAACTGATGCATAAAGTTAATAAATACCTCCCTCAAGGTCACCTAGGAAAGCCACATGAATCCAGGCCCGTATGATCCAAAGGCCATCTTTCTATAGCACCCCAGTGCCTGGCCAAGACCAAGCATGCTAAGTGCCAGTCTGTGATGGCTGGCCCACAGATATGCAGCCTGGTATAGGTTACTGGATTCTGCACCTCAGGCGGAAGGGCATCAGAGAGAGGAACTGCAAAATGGCGGGAGGTCCCATCCGTCTCTATGCTGGTATGCTCTCTTGCAGTGGATTTGAATGCCTTCTCTTTAAACAGATAAACATATAATTGCCAACTGCTGGTGTATGCTGAGAAAAAATACACCTTTATTTCTCTTCAGTTCTAGAAAGACTTTTCTGTAGTGACTTTGAGTGGTTGGACACCTCTGAGGCTTCATTCAAATGTGTGCCTTCTGTGGCAACTGCTGCCTGGTGCATAACCTATAGCCTGGGAGGGGGCGGAGGGGGGATGTGGGCTGAAGGCAACTTACCTCCCATGAGCCCAGGACCTGGGGAAGGGTGTTTGGCTTTTGGATGTTCTTTGGGGCTCTAAGGCAGTGCCCCACCACTAAACTCCTGACTTTTAGATTTCCTCCCCATTCCCTCTCTAGGCTTCAGTTCTAGAGGAACTGACTCCATGATGTGGTCTCTGAAAGGAAGCGGCTTAGCCCCTGTGCCCACCACAAGTTTTACTTGGGGCGTATAGTCATGGATTACAGTTCAGACGCCAATAGCATTAATGCTTTACATCAGAATGTAACTTTAATACCTTCCTGGACACATCCATTGTGTCATTTTAGTCCTTCCACAACCCTGTGTCTGGAAGAGGTGGTAGGTGTTTTTAACACAAGGATGCCAGTCTTTTTTTTTTTTTTTTTAATTCTTTAATGTTTATTTTTGAGAGAGAGACACACAGCACAAGCGGGGCAGGGGCAGATAGAGAGAGGGAGACACAGAATCCCAAGCAGCTACAGGCTCTGAGCTGTCAGCACAGAGCCCGACATGGGGCTCAAACCCACGAGCTGTGAGAT
This sequence comes from Prionailurus bengalensis, assembly GCF_016509475.1. NCBI lineage: Eukaryota > Metazoa > Chordata > Mammalia > Carnivora > Felidae > Prionailurus > Prionailurus bengalensis. Next base: position 65,602,745 of record NC_057354.1, read on the forward strand.
CATGACCTGAACTGAAGTCAGACGCTCAACCGACTGGGCCACCCAGGCGCCCCAACAAGGATGCTAATCTTGAGAGAGGTGAGGGGTCTGCCCTAGAGCAGTAATGGTTGGCAGCGATGGGGCCAGGGAGAGGTTTTCTGAATCCCACTGCATGCCTTTTCCTGCCTCCCACTGACAGTGCCATGAGCATTTTGTTTTTCCTAGAAAGGTCTGCGACTAATACCTGTAGTACATGGGCAGGCAGAACTAGATGATTCTGCAGCTGCCGGAGCCCCTGGAGCATTTTGTACCCGAGGCCGGCCCGTCCGTGCCTGGCTCAGTGGAAGTTTGGGGGCCTGTCTGCGGGTGCTCGGCTCCACCTGCCTGAGTTGTGCTTCTGGTCCGCGTGTGCCTGTCGTAGGCGGAGCGGCCCTTCCTAGCGTGTTGCAGTTCCATTCGGAATCATGCGTTCTTTCTGCCTTCCCCTTTTAGAAGAGATGGATTTAGCTCTGGCATGCCAAATACAAATCCTCACTTCATCTCGAGAGCTCTCTTCCCATCCACCCCTCCTCAGGCAGGCTATTTAGAGATTTGTCATTCCAGCACGCGGGTCAATCCACCAGTGAAATGAAAGGAAGGAAAGGCCCCAAGCCAACGAATTTGGGCAGATGAGCCTTATATAACACGTGCTAAAAATATGCAGCTAATTGGAATGGAACAGCACACACACACACACACACACACAAAAGATTGTGTTTAAGCCTTAGTCTGAGACACCAAAGAGTGATAGGGAAGCGTCTCCTCCCAGCGGAAGATGCTCATATATAAATAATTTTACTCTTGTGCGTACTCTCCATTTTGTGGCTTTTTAACCATGTTCAGTTCCCTCTCATCCCCCACGGAACTGAATTTGGGCAGCAGAAATGAAGACTGAGTAACAAGGGAACAGTGCAGAGAGCTGCGGCCCGTCAAGAGCAGACGAGGCGCTGTCTAGGGGGGTGGCCAGATGTTGTGATGGTAAACCGTGCTCCCACTTCAGATGTCTCCTGAAACCAGACACTCAGAAGACTCAAATTCTCAAAAGGTACTTTCTGCCTTGGAAATTAACACTAGGGAGTTTTCTGAAACCGAAGGGAATACTGTTTTCCTCCAGCTTTGTCCCCATCTGCAACCCCTCACTCCCAGGTCCTCGCTGCATCAGTTGGTCTCTTTCTCCTACATCTTCCATCACCTGTCTCCTGGCATCTGTCCCTCTGCCTCCAACGTGCACAGCTCTCCCTCACCGTGCCCCGTTGTGTGATTAGTGTTTAAGGTCTGCATTTCCCCTAGAACGTGAGCACCCTGGGGGCAGGGCCCTGGTCTAAGCCAATGCCCAGAGCAGTGCCTTGTCCAAGGTGAGCACAAATACTTCCCTGTTGAATACATGAATGATTCAGTGAATCACGGAATGGTCAAACCAAAGGGGGTATGTTATGGTTTCTAAAAATCTATTATGAGAGACGAATCCTGCTCTCATTATTCAGGTCTGGGGCAGGTTCCTTTTGGCAGCCAAGTGGCACTTCCATCCAGCTCACCAGTCACCTGACTACCGTCCCATGTGATACTCCACAGTGAGAACTTGACTCTGAAGACATCTGAACAAGATGTCACGGAGTGAGTCAGAAATTGAGGACAGTTAGTATCATGTTTGGAAAGTTCACGGGTTGATAAGAGATTTGGAGATGCCCTGGTACTATTGGTCAGTTTTAAAATGTGGAAATGAAGGCCTGGAATGTTCATAAAATTTGCCCCAGGTGGCATGGTTAGTGAGTGGCAGTTCCAGGACAATGCCTGCGGGGTCACGTAGGATGCTCAGTAAGCCTTACAAACAAGCACAGGGACCATCTTCAGAACCCTAGTTCAGAGCCCTCCACAGACACCACCCTGCCCCTTGCTGGAAAGAAAGGGGACATCTTGGGGGCAGGGCAGCCCTCCCACCCACAAGGATCTGCAAAGGCTCTTGCTGCCCACCTTACCATCGGAGGGCCTGTATTTGGTCTACAGAGGACAAGTCAGTTGCAGTTACCCCTGATGAACTCTGCTGCCTCGTGGTTAGGAACACACCGCCATCACTCACATGATTTATTCCACCTACAGTCCACTTCATGCATCTGTTGTTTGTTTGGCTTTGTCTGACTCAAAAATGTGTCTGTCTAGAGCTGAGTCACATTGTCAGCTCCACAACCTCCCATTGCTGGGGTGTCCTGAGCAGCCCTCCTTCCCTCTTTCTGGGGGCTCAGGGTCCAAGTATTCCTTGGAGTCTGAGATGGTCCATTGTCTTCCCAATAAATTCTCCTTCATGCTGAAGATGGCTCCTTTAGTCCCTGTTGCTTGCAAATGAAAGCATCTGAATGCATCTAACAGTGGAGATGGGAGAACCGAGGTCCCAAGAGGGGAGGCCAGCAGGCCAGCATCTCACAGAGGATGTACTGGATATTCTTCCCTGGACTCCCCGCTCCAATGTCCACGGTGTCATCTCTGAGAATCACAGCGGGGCTATGAGATCCCAGCACCTGTGGCCTCCAGCAGTGAGAGGCTCTCAGTGGGTGTTCGATGGGGACAGGAGAGGGATTTGATGGGAGAGAGGCCTGGAGAAGAGGCTTGAAACAGTTAAGTGTGGCAGTGAGGGCATATTTATACTTAGAAATTTGTAGTGCTTTTTAGGACCAACCCCTGCCCTAACTGGGGTAATCAAGTTATTCTTGAATTGTGGAACTGTGAAATTAATAAAGAAGAGGCATCTGGCTCATGAAGAGGAATGTGTGATGGCAAAAGGGATTCCTGGTAACAGATCAGAAAGCACGACGTGTGCATGATGTGTGATCCCCCCAGGAGCTGGCATCGGGAAGATGTAAGGAAATGAAGGATGGAGAAGCTTCCAGATTCTTCTTCCTGCCTTCTCTTCTGCTTAGGGTCAGAAGTGTATACAGGCTTCAGGGGAAGATAACTACCATGCTTGTCTGTGTGCCGCTGGGCACATATCTGTGCCCCTAATCTTCCATTTCCTCACTTTGCCTCCTATAATTTGTTTCATCCTCATGCCAACCCCGTGAGGTCACTGCTACCTTCACTTTGAGGCTGCAAAGACAATACCAGGGATATTCTACAACTTGCCCAAGATGTGTCATGCTTCAAAGCCAAACCTCTTTGGTTATTATAAAGTTGCCCCTAGATAGATATTCTAACATGTCTAAGTCCCTGCATTAGCTGATAACACATTTAGTTTATTATGCTCTCGTCACCTAAGTCCGGTATTGTGGTATATTGTTATTAAACAAGTGGCTTTGACTCTTACAACATGCCTGGCCCTGTGCAAGGTTCTGATTGATACCAGGTAAATACCACCACAGTCTCGGCTTTCAGGGAGCTTATAGGTAAGGCAAACACTCATCAGACACTTAAATAACAAAACGAGGCACAATGCGATTAGATGTCAAGATGAATGACCTAGGTGGTAAATGCTCCAACAACACCTTCTGGTGTCTTCAGCTCATTGACCTAAATTTCCCCCACTCCTGAAGGACCCCCTGGTGGTGAATCACATCTGGTGGAAGCTGCATGCATTATTTCCCTTCACCAATGCTCTTGTGTCCTAAATATTCCATAATTGGATACTTCCCTAGGCGCAATGCTGCATGTGATTTTGTTTTATGTCAACATTTTTATTAAAGGGACACATACCCACAGGAAAATTCATAGCTCGTGAGTGTACAGCACACTGAATTTTCACCAAGTGGATATACCATGTGATCAACATCCAGATGAAGCAACACAACATGACCAGCCTTCTCCCTGCCCTCTTACTGTCACCATGCACCTTCTTCTGCCATCCGGACTCCCAAGAGCACAGCATAGATTTACTTGGGTTTGACTTTTAAAGAAAAGTCACCTTTACCAAAGCTTGGTATTATCCGTCTCTTTCTCACACCCAGCTGTTTGGGTGTGTGTCTCTTTGTGTGTGTGTGTGGGGGGGTGGTAAACTATGCATAACATTCAAATTTACCATTTCAACCATTTTTTTTTCATTTCAACTATTTGTAAGCGTACGATTCAGTGGCATTAAGTCTATCCACATTGTTGTGCAAATGTCCCCACCTTCTATCCCCAGAACGTTTTTTATGTTTCCAGACCATCCTACTTCATGTCTATGAATTTGACTACTCACCCTCAGACTAAGTGCAGTATGTATTTTTTTGTGACTGGCTTATTTCCACTGCATAATGTTTCTGGGGCTCATCCAGAGGTAAATCAGAATGTCCTTCTTTTTTTAAAGCTGAGAATATTCCATTGTATGTACCACATTCTGTTGACCCACGCATCGTTCCATTTCATTCTGATCTTAATTTGCATTTGAGAACTTGACATTTCTCTTGAGCACCTTTCCGTGATTATTGGCTATTTGGATATCCTCTTTTAGAAGGGCCTGCTTAAGTCTTTTAGGACTTAAGCCCATTTTTCTATTGGATTGTCTGCCTTTTTCTTATAGATTTATGGAAATATTAATATATTCCAGAAATGAGTCTTTGTTGGCATATTATTTGCAACTTCTTCCAATCTGTGTCCTGCCCTTTCTTCATTCCGTAAGAATATATTTGATGAATAGAAGTCCTCAATGAATGTAGTATTCTTCATCCATTTTTCTTCTTTATAGTTAGCACTCTTTTTGCCTTCTATTTAAGGAAGTGCTGCTTGCCTGAAGGTCATGGTATATATTCACCTGTGTTCTCTTCCAGAAGCTTTATCGCTTTACCTTTCATCTAATATGTCTGCCTTCTCAATTGGGAGTACTTTTTAATCCTAGGGAAAGTGGGATACTTGCAGTGGGAACCTAGGATTTGGGCAGCATGTTGGTGAAACGTGTTAACTCGAGCCACTGGTAACCAGCTCAGGTGACTGGTGAATGTATACATGGGTACAGGCACGATTTTGTTTTTCTGAAGAGTTGCATATAAATTAGGGAACTTGGCCATATTATAAATGCCGAATCTATGACTTTTCAGATATTTCTGCCAAAGTTTAGGAACGGTTATGTATTAACCCGCCTCTGCCCTACAGACTGGTTAAATTAACTCTGCATTCCATTCGCTCTGACTGACACCCAAGAGCACACTTGAAACCCTCAGCTATAGGGGCGCCTGGGTGGCGCAGTCGGTTAAGCCTCCAACTTCAGCCAGGTCACGATCTCGCGGTCCGGGAGTTCGAGCCCCGCGTCAGGCTCTGGGCTGATGGCTCAGAGCCTGGAGCCTGTTTCCGATTCTGTGTCTCCCTCTCTCTCTGCCCCTCCCCCGTTCATGCTCTGTCTCTCTCTGTCCCAAAAATAAATAAACGTTGAAAAAAAAAAAAAAATTAAAAAAAAAAAAAAAAAAAAAAAAAAAAAAGAAACCCTCAGCTATAGCACAGTAGCTTGCTCTCTGGAGCACGTGGACTTCCGTCCTGACACATCAATTGTATAATTATCAAAAGTCACTTATGCTTATTGTTCTTACAGTAATTGCCTAAGTTTGATACAGTCTCATTTAAACTGGCGATACGTGAGTGTGACAAGTTTGTGTGAAAATGAAATTGAAGGCATTGGAAAGATAAGTTGCTAATAAAATTGCTGTTGAACTACGTGTGTAAGAGAAGGCCATATGATCCAGGGGGAGGGGTGCAGATAATAGAGTTTTTATAAGATTCTGAATTCAGATTGCTTCATTAATATATTAGAGTTTTTGTTCCACTCTAAAGAAACAAATTCGAACTCACGGATGGCCCATTATCTACGAGACACTGCTGAACACAGGGACATGCTTTAAAGAAAAGTCCTTGGCTCTATGGTACTGGCCAGTGGGTGGACATATTTTCAGATGAATGTTTTAAGTTTGAACGTATGCTGTCAGTTAAAATATTGAAACTACATATCTTAGTTTTGCATGATTCTCTGCTTTAATGGACTCATTCAATGGAACATTGTTCTATTCATATGGAGAAGAGGGCCTACGGGAAGGAATCCTTCCTCTTTCCTGGATGGCCTCAAGCTAGGAACTTCTTGAAGTAGTTTTGCCTTAAAAACAACAACAGCAACAATATTTATACTTCAATATTTGCATTCTAATCCGTGTTTAAAGACAAAATAAATTTTGTTCCCCCAAATCTTCAAATAAAACAACATACTTCTTCTGTGAGAGGAATTCTATGAGTTAGCTGAATTCTTCCGTAATAGGAGTAGTTTGGTGATTTAAATTCCCCTCTAACTGAAGTGTGGGATCAGTGCTGTGGGATCCACAGTGATCTTTATGGCGGGTCCACCTATGGCCTGCGGCCTGGAGATCACGCCTGCCTTGCGGGGAATGTCTGCTGATGCTGGGAGCTTGGATGGCTGGCCTGTCTCCGGGGTGTGGACATGTAGTATGTGGTGGGGAGGAAGCTGCAGCCTGTGCGTGTGGGAGAGCCTCTGTTCCAGAAGCTCAGCACTGCCCTGTTTGGGAGCCAGCCTGCTGCCCTGCATCTCAGGCTGGATTCTTTACCCTCTGAGCAGACCTGGCAGGCACTCAGGGTGAGCATGCCTTTCGTGCCAAGGACACCATGGTGACAACACAGAAGAACAGGCGATGCCTTCGCACCCCCACCCCCAGCCTGCTGTCTGTCCTCCAAGCTCTCCTTTGTGTGTGTGTGTGTGGGGGGGGGTGGTTCATTTACTCCCCAGACAGCAGTTTAGGTGGTTTTCATTTGTGCCCCACCCCCTCCCACCCCCTATAATACAGTAACCAGTGCCCAGGCCGCAGTGCTGGGAAGGTGCTCGGAAAGTGAGGGGAGACCTTCTGGGCTGGCACCCACATGGTTTTGAAACACCCAAGGCAGATTAGTCTGAGTCACTGGCCTCGTGGCAGTGGGCCAAGCAAGGAATCATCCAGAGTGATTCTCTGCTCACCATCTATCCTCCTCCTCCTCCAACGTCGTTGTCGTTCCTTTCTTACTTTACCCAGCGGAAGCCGCCCAGAGGCCCCAAGTCCAAGGCGTTGACTCGAGTGCCCCCGTGTGGCCATGGTGGACGCATTTAGAAAACGCAGCCGGGTCTTCCTTACGTGGAGGCTGGAGGATGCAGCCGGCACCTGCAGGCCTGGCACCCTCCTGAAAAAGACATTGTACATAATCTTCGTTGATACATGTAGTTTTTAATTTTATTGCTACTATTTCTTAACAGGTAAGCATTCTAGGGCTTGTTCAACTTGATGTGTGAGGAGTGGTTGTGAGGAGTTGTGAGGGCGGGGGGGGCTGGATTTTTGGTAGGTGTGGGGTATGCCCCCTTCTAGTTCTGGGAGACTTCCTCCGACCCACAGCCTCTTACAGGTGCAGGTTTTTATTCAGAGGGGCAGGAACAAAAGCTAGAGGTCTGCCTTTCCCCCCTGACACTTGCAGGCTCTAATCAACCACAGGCGTCTGCAAACACCTGCTAGGGCTGTGCTGTTCAGACACAAGGCTTCTGGTGCTCGTACTTTGAACGCCATAGGAGTTTGGACCTTCTTCTTTGGGTCCTTTCCAGAGTGCTCCTTAGAGAGGAGATGTGGAGGAGAGGAGATGTGGAGAGGAGAGGGAGTGAACAAGGTGAACCCCTTTGGGAAGAATAGATGCAGTTTTTATTCATGTGTCTTAAATCTCCTTTACATTTTTTTTCCTTTGCGTGTAGTTTTATAATTGTAATTAAATAAAAATACCTGTTTAGGGGGTCATAGTAGATGTTGTTGATACCCCAGCCATAGCTGTATCTCTTGGCCCACCAAGTCCAGCCTTATGACTTCCCATGTCTCTCTGCCTCAGGGTGACCTAAGCCATGATGTTATGGAGTGGGGGACCAAAATATGATGGGCTCCAGCCTCCAATCTCCGTGGTATCTCTCCCTTTCCACCTCTTCTCTCCCCCACCTCCACTCCTCATACCATTCTCAGGAGCCAGTGTGGCCCCAGAAACAAAGGACTGTGACCTCACACTGTTACCATCTGTTCAGGAAAAATCAGGAACTCTCCCCACGCAGGACAGGCTGATGAAGTGGTGTTTAGCCCCTTGGAGAGCTTGTGTCGATATCGAAGCCAGTGTAGACAGCCTGACTGAAGGGGGTGCTATCTGGCGATTGGAGGCATCTTGTGGGTTTTTGAGAACTAGGGCGCCTGCCTAGTTTATTCTTCAAGAAGGACACAATCGAGCATGAAAGGTGGCACTATTCACAATGAATGTGGGAAAACAGGCAAAATCTAGGACTCTCTCAGGCAAATCAGAACTTACATTCTCCCTATTCTATAAATCTCCCTGAATTTCCCACCTTGCTTCCATGACCCACCCTTTGGTGCCCTTCCAGTGTTCCCATACCTGCCCTCCTCACCCCCACCAGTCCTTGTAGGAGATATTTACTCAGCTAGCACGCTTTTTCTGGCATCCAGTGTGCTTTCTTTACTAACTTATGGATCCCTTCTCTTTTGCCTGAACATTGCCCCTTCCTGATTATTTGACCATAAACTCATTGTATCTTATTCAGCAACTTTGGGAACAAAACGAACAACTGTACCAATTTGCTTAAACGGAGAAAGCGTCTACTTACAAAATGATGCCAGTTTTCTTTCTCATTTCCATGTCTCAAAAACATTGGCCCTATTTGTGATAGATCCTCTCGTAAACCCCCGAGGGCAGAAGTCAGTCTTCGTGCCCAGTGAGGCACAGTGGGCACCACGTTGGGATCTCACTCTGGCACTTTAGCTCTCTCCCCTCGTGGAGTTTTGTGGCTGCACCAACACTCAGGAATCCAGTGCAGTAGGCTAATTCCCCACTGGCTCCAACCTCGTTCAACCCTGCGACCATCCCAGCGAGATCCAGCCCAGAGCACCGTGCCAGGGTGAGGGAGGTGCTGGACTGTCCCTCTCCAAGTTGTCTTTTCTCTGGAAAATGTGAAAAAACAAAAACAGACCCCTGTACGTTGTACTGTTCTGAGCCTCATTCATATGGTCGCTTCAGAGCCTTCAGTGAAATAACGGATATAAGTGCGCTTTGGAAAAGCGAAATTTGATACAAGTGTGAAACGTGATCAAACATCTTGAGTTTATCTTGGTAGTGCCCCAATAGTGACAGACAAGAGACAGGCTTGTATAAAGCCAGCACCCCCATCTTCCTCAGGGTTCAGAATTTCAGCCCCTAATAAGCCTTACTGTCAGGTGGTCGGGTCTTGGAGGTGGCCTTTTGCTGTGTTTTTCATTATGTTATATCCTACTCTCCTTAGAATGGTATCTGGGCCCTCTCTTTGGCTGGATTACTAAGGTTTTCAAAGAGACGTTTTCAACTTTGTGTCATTAAAATGAAATGCAATGAATTAAAAAAAAAGTGTTTTACTTAAGTGATTCCAGCAGTAGTTAGCTAATGCACTTTTAGGCACGCTTGCTGTAAATTGTTTTGGGAATCTGCTGGCATTTCTGAGATGCAGGTATAACTCAGCCCCTCACCATGCTGGGCTGGCAGTGAACTGCCAGCAAGTGCATTAAAACAAATTAAACACACACACACACACACATACACACACACACACACACACACCAGAATAACATGACTACCACCACCCCTTTGGCCCCATATAACCTCAAAGATTCTCCTTGCTTAGTTGACTTCACGTTTTAGAACTCATCTCCACATCTTCCTGGCTTCTTTCTTTTGTCTCTCACTTATTGGCTTCTAGAAATGGGCATCAACAATGCACAGTGGAGGCTGTCCTCATGTGCAGAAGGACACAGACCCTGTTTCCAGTCCATCGCTGGACATTTGCTTTGAGCGATCCAGGGCTAACCCTCATCAGGGTGTGTCTGTGTGTCCGTGTGTCTGTGTGACTGGCCAGGAGTGGAGTGAGAGACCGGATCAGGGGCACTTGTGGTTTGGAGGAGCGGCCTCCAAAGTGGAATTTGCACGCGGCCCAAGCTGGGCAAGCTGGGCTACTGGCTATGGGAAAGAAGCAACAGACCTTCCATTTGTATTTACCTTCTTCTCTCAGCAACAACGTGATTTCACTTCAATGTTTCGTAAATAGATTGCCATGCTCACAGCTCGTGAGAAACGTTTAGACCAGAAGGGTTTTGCTGGTATTTGCAGTCAAAACCATGGGGAGACCTCTGGTTGAGTTGACCCCTGTAGATCCCAGGAGTGGATGAAGCCGAGAGCATGCCAGTTGGAACAACAGCAAACGTGATTGCTTACATCCGGGGACTTGTCCATACACTTGTGCACACACGGTCATGCACTCACACTACGTACACAGCATGCATTTGGATCCTCACACGTGTGCTCACATGCTTGTACTGACAAATACCACAGACGCCACACCCACGTGCCACGTGCACACCGCACACACGCGCCTTCCCTCATACCCTCACATACTCATGGTTACGTCCATGTACAAACACTCCCCACCCCCTCCCCCACTCTCACAAACCCGCACACCCCACATTCGCAAACACAGACGGGCACCTTCAGCTTAATAACCTGCGATGATTGCAAACTTGATAGACACCCACTCCCAAATAAACAAATGACTTGTGTGTTAGCGCAAAGCAGGAACACACACTCCCAGGAGCAGAAGGGGAGGCAATAGGCCGTTTGTCTCTTGGAGGAGCACCGGTGGCCACCTGCTGGCTGATGTAACCCATTCTGATGGCCGGGGTCGACCTGGGCGGCAGGAAGTCAACACACTGCACGTGCACACTGACCCTTAGCGGCCAAGGCATTTTCTGCATGCCCACCAGGTGTTGGTGGACACCATCGGTGTGTGGTCACTGGTAGATTAGGCGACAGGAGGGCAGGCAAGAGGGAAACATATGGTCTCCAGCCTTAAGAAACTTAATATTTGGATTGAGAGGTGATATCGACCATCAAACTAGGCACTGACAGGTATTTATAACACGCCAGACTGTGCAGTTCAGAGGGAGGAGAGTCAGTGGGAGAACTTTGAGGAAGAAGTAGACTTCAGCTGGGATAGATAGTTGAGTTGAAAAGTAAGAAGGAAGAGAAGATTCAGCCAGCACAATTCCCTTTGTTCAGTGACCGAGGATCCGCCGAACTAAAGTTGCACATTAAAAAAAAAAATGTTTTTGTGTGTCTATTTATTTTTGAGAGAGACAGAGACAGAATGTGAGCAGGGGAGGGGCAGAGAGAGAGGGAGACCCAGAATCCAAAGCAGGCTGCAGGCTCTGAGCTGGCAGCACAGAGCCCGACACAGGGCTCGAACCCACAAACAGTGAGATCATGACCTGAGCCAAAGTCGGATGCTTAACTGACTGAGCCATCCAGGCGCCCCTAAAGTTGCTTATTCTAAAGCGAGTAGTGCCCTGGTCATTGGGCTGTCCACACGGATACTGGAGAAGCCTCAGGGGGATTTCAAGTGGTGGAAAGTAAACGGCCTAGATAACTCTGAAAGTCCACCTGAGGCTCTACGATAACACAGCCTTTCTTGGCTGGTTCTGGTTAAGAGGTGATACACTCACTGATTGTGAGGTTGTTGGTTGGGGTGAAAGACCCTTGTTGCTTTAGAGGATTACCTCTCCTACACGGATGAAAACTGGAGACCCAGGCAGAAGGCTGCTACATGCCTGGAGGTTCTGAGTGGGCTCGGTCTTTCCAAACAGCTATCAAAGCAAACTCTTGGAAACCAAACCTAGCTGCCGTTCTGAGTTTGCTCCTTCTTCTTGAGGCATGATCCATCTAGCATGGTCTGTGGAACGTCAGCCTTCTTGCTTAGAGAACTATAGGACCCTGCTATTAGAAACAAATATTTTTTCACTTCTTGTGTTCATCTGAGGCAGAACAAATTAGACATTGATTCTATTTCTACCTGTTTAATGTTGACAGAATGAATCATTGTGCTGGTTATGTTCCAAAGACACCAATGAAAGAAACATTTCTGGTTAAAGACAGTGCTTATCTGGGTGTACCCTGAGATGCTGACAAAAAATTTGCCTGTGGATTAGGATAAGAACATGATAACTGCATTTGGTCCATGACTTCTAAATTGTACTGGTGAGAAAAGAAAGTAACAATATAAGTAACATTGCCTTCCTAGAGTCCATTTAGGTGATGCAACCGAGCAAGCCTGTGCATTTCACATACGCATCATGTGCAGAGGACTCTGCAGCCAGTGTGATGCGCAAGGTCCTCCCAGCTCTCGGGAGGAGAGTAGCAGACACTGGCACAGGGTGTGCACTGAGTAAATCACGTTGGCCTAATAATGAGGTCCTCACAGGAAGGATTAGACTGTGAGTGGAATACGAATTTCCCTCTTCCCTGTGCTTCGTTACATAAGTATACTGTTTCCTTGCTCTGCAGTTAACTCTTGGGCAAGTCATTTAATCTCCTTGAGATTTAGTTTTTTCAACAATAAACTGCATTAAAATGCATTTTATGCATGGTATATATTGTAATACACATGTAATTAAAGGAGTGTATCAATGTCGACACTCTCTGTAAACTCTAGTTTTAATTAAACAGTATTTAAATAATTAAAAAAACCCCATATGCTTACAGGAAGACATTTAACAATACAGAAAAGTGTTTTGAGGAGTAGAGTCAAAGGTGCCTGACCTCACTGACTCCTGATCCCCTCTCCCTGGAAGCTGGCTGCGGTCACTGTTCCTTTCCTTCTAGAAGTCAAAAGGCGACACAAATACGTGCAGTTATTGTCCTTATTATTTCAGATACCCTTTCAACTTGTATGATGGTTTGTAGTTGACCATTTTAGCTAGAGAGATTGGGTGCATTTTGTGGGCTCAAACACAGCAACGAAGATTCAGGAGGATTTAAGAACTCATTTTATGTAATTTTTTCCTTTTGAGCATCGTAGGAGGCAAATTCCTTTGTTAAAGGCCATAATTCACTGAATCCTCCATTTTAGAAAGAGACGTTGCAAAAAAAATGAATAAATGCATAAATAAAATCAAAAAGGATGTTGCGCTTAGCATGCACAAAACCCCCAGCCTGTGAAAGATTAAAGGGACGGTAACCATCTCAGCCGGGAGATCACAGACGGACACAGGTAACTACGCAGGAACTAGGCGTGCACCCCGCCGGCCAGGGCCTTGGAAAGGGCTTCTTGGGGAGAGAGAATGATTGAACTGGGCCTTGCCGGTTAATCAGAATTCAGACGTACCGGATGAAAACGAGTTTTCCTGCAAAGACTCAGAATCAATGAGGTTACACAGACCAGAATTTCTTCTTTCCACATCTCCTTTGTTTTTCTTAAACATTTTCAAGTTCCACTGTCCCAAATGCCTTAGAGGAAGACACAGGAATATGAAGTTCTCACCAGATACCAGGACATGAAAATTGTGTCAACCAAGTCCCACTATCTTGGCGTAAACCGAGCCCCTGCGCCTGCTTCTTAGTGTCCTCTTTACCGAGCGTCCCAGCTTTGCAGAGTGTTCCAGACGGCCGCGGGGGAGGCTGTGTCTGAGTTAAGTAAACGGGGGAGAATCTGGGGTCACTGTGCAGTGGAGCTGCCCAGTCTAGCCTGTCTAAGTTGCTAGAGCCGGAAAGGACACAAATGAGTGTCCAGTGTGCTCCCGTTGTCCAGGTTTAGTGACCGAGGCACGGAGCTGTGATGTGTTTTCCTCAAAGACAGATGGCGGGGCCGCGGCCGAGTCAGATGTGGAAGGAATCCACCACCGTGGCGTTCTCTGCAGATTCTTGCCCACATGCCCTGATCCCGCGGCCCCTGCAGATCGAACCAGTTAGCTGGTGACTCAGTTCTTACGGTCTGCCTCACTGTTCTAAGTCCCTTGATGCCATTCAAGGTTCTTGGCATCGCTTTTGTTCTGCACTCGGCAGCTTGCCTCAGGCACTGGAGCCACAGGGGAAGGTCCGTGTCCCCACAAGTGTGTGTTTCTGACTCATGAGCTCTGTGTGGAAGCCCTCGAGCCAGCACGTACGTGTAAGGCAGTTTAGCTTGGAGTGGTAGTTACACTGGTGTAGACATCTGTCAAAACCCATCAACTTGTACACTTAAGATGTATACATTCCATTTTATGTACATTAATTCTCAAAAAGAATCCTTTTAAATTCTTAAAACACACACACACACACACACACACACACAAAACCCTCACTTGTAAATCCTTGGGCATGTAGGTTGGTGAATTCCACCCACTCCCCAAACCATTTTCCTGTGGAGGTTGCCCTCTGTGGAGTGGAGACACTTGTCTTCAGACTCCCAGTCCTCCTCCTCAGTGCCTTTTCCTCTCCAATAATGGGTCTTGTATTGCCTGCTCCTCATCCCACCTGCCCCTTCCAGAGCCTTCAGCTGCCACAGGTTCCCCCATTAGGCAAGAAAAGAAAGTGACTGACACTAAGCACCAAAGCACTAAGAGTAGGGCACTTGCCAGGCGGGGTCTCAGTCTCAGAGGGGGTCCGGAGAAGGCCACAACACACCACGACCCCAGCCGCGGCTGTCCTTCAGCGAGTCTGTACTATGTGCCAGGCGCTGTGCGCAGTGCTTTTTACGAGGTAAATCCTGTTATCACCCTCTTCTTGTGGATCTCCTAAAAAGAGGCTGTGTAACTGTGCCCTGCTGGTAGGTGCCGGAATCCGAATCCAGGCACGTGACCCCAAAGCCAAGGCTAGTTGTCTCTATTTTCATATGGTCCCTAGAGAGGAAATAATGACTTGCTAGTGGTAGAATGTCAGGCCCTTGTGGGGAAGACTGGTACAGGGTCTCTCCACATCCTTCGGTGAGACCACACGACGGCTGCTTTTACCTCTGTGTGAGGTCAGCTCTGGATGGCAGTGATGATAAGCCAAGAAAACTGAATTGGTCTCAGTGCTCTGCATGTTCAAATTGTTTCATGTTTATTAACGTTGAGGGCTGCCATTAAACCATCATCTGTGGGGCTAGGATTGATTATGAACCTGACAAAGACCCTCCCGGGTATAGGGTGCTAGCTGAATACCAACCAAGGTGACTGGCATTGGCAGAATCACTCTGCTGAGGAGCCAGGAGGAGCCCTGTGTCTTGTAAATCCCTGCCCACCACAGGGCTCCAGGCCCGTGGGACCCTGGGTGACTGTGAGTCATGCTTGATCAGTCTGTGACTGACCGTGCAATAAAGCCACTTGGCCTACTTGCTCCCCCATTTGTTTTCTGGCTCCCTTCGCCTGAATCTATTTTCCATTTAAATCTTATGGAAATGAAATGGGTTATAAATGACCCAAGTCAGAGCCTGGGGATATGCTGGCTCAGCTCTTCCCGGGATTTGCAGAGAAAGCAGGGACCGCTAAAACATCTGTCCATTTGAGGGGAGGGAAGGTGAGAACCTGGAGAACAGAGCTGCCCAATCCCAAACACATCGGCTCTCGAGCTCCTGTTCAAAGAAGAAGGTCAACAATGGTGAGACGTGGGAGAATCGCCCCCGCCAGCTTACTCTTCCTGAGGTCCTCTGCGGTGCCCCGGGAGGAGGTCCTTGTCACAGTGCCGTGGGGGAGGGGGAGATGCATTAAAGGCCAGTGGAACCAGATTGTGATCAAGGCACCAACAGATTGACTGGGTTAATCCTCCCCCACCTGCCTCCCAGGGCTTCAGTGGAAACAGAGTCCAGACAAAGAGGGGTGTGACCACATTCTTGATCAGTTCAGGATGCTGCCTGCTGCACAGCTTAGCTGTCACCTCCCTCTGGCAGGCCTTGAGTCCTCTGCATGGGATGGAAAGTGGCCTCATCCCAGCTTGCAGGGGCCAGGAGCACCGAGAACAGCTGCCTGCCGGGGATTGGGCAAACTGTCACTGCCCTCCTCACAGCTGCCCACGCAGGCTTTGCAGTCAGAGTTGGGTTCAGAGCTTTGTCACATCTCATGTATCATTGTTTAACCTCTTGAAGTCTTGATTTTCTTATCTGTGCAATTAGGATAAGAATGGTGCCTGCCTTATAAGCGGTGGTGAGGATTAATGAGATAATATATGTTAAACCACCCGTCACCCTGCTTGGTGCACAGCAAATAATCAGTGGGGCTGGTTATGATGATAACTGTTTCCTCTGTCCCAGTCCTTTGAGTTGCACGATGTCTGTAACCTTTACCTCCCATGAGGGCTCAGTCTGCAGGACCCAGGGACAGCATCCTCTCGAGCTCTGCGCCCCCTTGGTCCTTCTCTGGCTCCAAACCCCCTGCTTGAGTAGCCTGGCTCTGCCTTGACCAGGCCTTCTCTGGTGGAGGGCCACTCCGAGCCCGCAGCCAGATCTACTCCCTGCACTCATGCTCTGTGTCCCAGGGCTTTCCATGCTCTGGGCCTGCTCTTGAGCCCAGGCCTGTGCTTGGGCCCTTGCTCGTGTGGCCGGACCACCCTGGGCAGCTGGTCACCTGTAGGGACCTCTGCCCGTCTTCTGCCCTGCACTGTCCTTCACAATTCCCACCTACTACTTGGGCCAGAAAACCTCGTTTCCCTTGATCTCTGCCAGACTGCACCAATTGTCAGTTCAGCCCCTAGAGACTTCTGGTCCCCAGATCACAGCCCGTTACGTCTGGTCTGTTCTACCCACCAGCTAAGTCCCGGTTATGACTCAGTAGACTTAGACCCTATGGCTGTTTGTAGCAGCCCTGAGATCACCTTTAGCCACCAAAAGTAACCCGTGTCAGAGTAGGCGGGATGGGGCACTCTCTGAACCTCTGTCCATCACAGAGTGTGTCTGTTGTTATTGTAAGAACCGCACCTTGTAGGTGAAGTGTGGTATATCCATTCAATGGGACATTGTTTGGCAATAAAACGACATGAAGTACTGACACTTGCTAGAATATGGATGAACCTTGAAAACCTTCTGCTCAGTGAAAGAAGCCAGACACAAAAGGCCACATGTTATAGGATTACATTTATGTGGAATGTCTGGAACAGGCAAATTCATAGAGACAGAAAGTAAATTAGAGATTGCCTGGGGCTGGAGGCAGGGATACGGAAGATGCCAGGTGAAGGGTATGGAAGTTTCTTTTCGGTGTGATGAAATGTCCTGAAATTGACTATGGGGATGGCGTCACAACTCTGCAAAGACTAAAAACCATTGAGGATACATTTCACATGGGTCAATTGTATGATATGTGAATTATAGCTCAAAGTGGTTAGCAAAAAAAGAAACAAATGTATCAAAATGCTAAGGAAAAGATTAAGATAATGTTTATAATAATACAATGCTGACATAACTATTTTAACTTTACATGTCTTCTGATCTTTACTAGGAGACACCTTTTTTACACAGGCATAGTCACAGCATACTGTTTTCATTTTTCTTTTTAAGCAAATCTTTTTAAATTTTGTTATGTAGTCTTTATAATTGTCATTTGTATTCTATCAGTTTGATAGTTTGCTTAGTTATTTCCAGTTGATAGGCATTCAGTTTTCCAGATTTGTTGGCAGTGGTGTTTATGTAGAACTAAAAAAAAATTTTTAAGTCTATTTATTTATTTTGAGAGAGAGAGAAAGAGAGAGCGAGCATGAGTGGGGGAAGGGCAGAGAGAGAGGGAGAGAAAGAGAATCCCAAGCAGGCTCCATGCTGTCAGCACAGAGCCCAACACAGGGCTCAAACCCACGAACCATGAGATCGTGACCTGAGCCGAAATCAAGAGTCGGACACTTAACCAACTGAGCCACCCAGGTGCCCCCCAAAATTTCCTTAGGATTGTTTTTTTGGAGTGGGACTATCTAGTCAAATCTCTTGCCATGCAATTTATATTTCTTTTCTAGCCTATTTTACCGAACCAAGTTTGGAGGTGTCAAAATGACTTAGAAGCAGGGGAAGTCAGAGAACAATGAACGTGTGAGATCAGCAGTGCTCTCTTGGAACAGTGATAAAACTCACTCTCCCACCCCGACCCTAGACTGTGCTCAGACATTGCTCACATATAAATTGTCTAAACATTAGACACTGGCTAATAACTACAGCTGTGGGGAACAATTAATCTATAAATTGCATCGGTTGTAAAGTTGTGCTGTGCAAGGCAATCACTTATGGAGTGCTCACGGGTCCTATCTCCAAATTCAGTGCACTGAAGTTGAATCCCTGCTATATGCTAATGTGGCACATTCAAAACAAATGCTCATCAGCATGTGGACAACACAGAACCTTTAAGAATGTTGAAAATATTTCAAACAGATGAAAAAGCAATAATAATTTAGTGGCAATCTAATTCCCCTAGTTAGCAAATATAAAAATTTAACATTTGCTTCCAGTCTTTTGCATTGACTTTGTTAAAGAAATAAAACATCAGATATTGTTGAAGTAACCTTGAAGCAGGATTTTGCTCTTCCTCTCTCCCCAGAGGTAACCACTGAGCTGATGTTGGTATTTAGCTCATTCTTATGTTTGTTATTATTTTCTTTTTACATACGTGTGTCTGTCCATCAATGTTTTGTGAATTTGATTTTAGGTAAACTGATACCTTACATATTCTTTTGTAACTCGCTTTTTATTTATTTTACTTTTTTAATGCTAATTTTTTTAAGAGAGTATGTGGTGGGGGTTGGGCGCTGGTAGAGAGAGAATCTCAAGCCGCCTCCTCACTGTCCGTGCAGACCCCGACTCGGGGCTTAAACTCACAAACCGTGAGATTATGACCTGAGCCAAAATCAAGTCAGACGCTTAACTGACTAAGCCACCCAGGCTCCCCTGTAACTTGCTTTTTAAAGAGAATGTTATGCTTTAAAAATGTGTCTGTGGCACTAGAGTGTGTCCATTTTAACTACTAAATGATATTCATTGTAAGACAGCATCACAATTGTCATCCATTCCATTGGTGGTGGGCGTTTAAGTTGGTTTTAGTGGTTTGCTACCGCAGACTGTTTCGGTAAACGTCTTTGTGTCTCTTTGGGTATATTACAACATATAGTGTATACAGTATGTAGAACAGCTAGGTTATAGGATATATACATCATCAGCTTAATTATAACATAGCTATATGGCCTTCAACATAGTTATATTCATTTACACCCCTACTGGCAGTGTGTAAGAGTCTGTTTCTTGATACTCTCACCAATATCTCTTAATGCTAGATTTTAATTTTTGCCAACCAGTAAGTATAATGTGGCATGCCGTTAGTATTTTAATCCGTGTTTCTCCGAATAATTATAAATAAGATTGAGGACCCTGCTAGGGTTATTGGCTAATTGTCCCCTGAAAGAATATATATAAACTGGACTACCAAATCCAAGTCTGTTAAATGTTATAAGTATCTTCTCACAGTGTCTGTGGCTTGTCGTTATAATTTATTTATGGTGTCTTCTGTGCAGTTTCACATTTTAAATATGATTATATTGGGTTTGTGTTTTTTTCATTCTGTTTTAATAAAGCCTTCCCTGTCTAAGTGACAGAGATATTTTCCTATTTAGCCTTCAAGTAAAAGTTTCAGTGTTTTGCTTTTTACACTTGGGCCTAATTCTGTTTTTACCCCCAGTTTAACAACCTATGGACCTAAGATTGCTTTGTGATCAACCCATTTTATTTTAATTTTTTAATTAAAAACATTTTTTAATGTTTTATTTTTGAGAGAGAGAGCAGTGAGAGAGTGAGCAGGGAAAGGGCAGACAGAGAGGGAGACACAGAATCTGAAGCAGGCTCCAGGCTCAGAGCTGTCAGCACAGAGCCCAATGTGGGGCTCGCTCGAACCCACAAACTGTGAAATCATGACCTGAGCTGAAGTCGGACGCTTAACCGACTGAGCCACCCAGGCACCCTCAATCCATTTTCTCATCCATTATCTTATCATTGTTTTATTCTTTTGGGCTGTCTGTCCATCCCTGAACCCATACACATTGTTTTAATTGCTTTATCTGTGAAACAAATCTTAGTGTCTAATAGAGCAAGCTCTCATTCTTTATTGTGATTTGTTAACTTTTCTTTCTTTCTTTTTTTTCTTTTTACTATTTTTGGCCATTTTTCTTCTGTAAATTTTAGAATCAATTTCTCAAGTTCCATGAAAAACTGGGATTTAAACTGGAAATGCATTGATTTTTTTTTGAATTATTGAGTTTTTAAAAGATTATAGATCTATTCAGGCTTTTTAATTCCTGAGTTGAAAGTTTTTATGAAGTAAAACATTTGCCTAAAATAAATACTTAGAAACTATATCCCTAATTGGTATCCTGGGGAACATAACAAAGGTTGTTTTCTGCAAAATGAATTTTTGACCAACGCCTGCAGCTATCTTCAGTTTAGTTTTTTGTGGGTTTTTTTCCTTTAATAAAATCAATATATTTATCAAACTGTAACACTGAGTTCTAATAGTAGGTATAAAAACATACCATTGCTTTATAAATCAGGTAATTTGGACATCAACCGATGTTTGGTCTTTAGATGAGTGCATTTGATTTTCGTGTTTTCTTACTAAAAGCTTGATCTTGAAATTTGCTGGCAGAATTGCAGTTACACTCCCAGAGTTCATTTTTTCTGTTTCTCGCTTTCTGATTTTAAGGGTAGCTAATAAAGATGTCACAGCACATTTGCATGGGTAGCTCTGGGTGTGGAGAAAATAAATAGGCTTCAAGGTCATCAGCGGGGTTTATTCTTGACTCTATTCCAGTTTCCCCAGGGACTGCCAGATGCCTGGCTTGCTGATACCCCAGGTCAAGTGTCTAATAAGAAATGCAGTAAAGAAGATTACCACAGGCACATGGAGGGCAGAGAGAGAGACGGTGCCTTGGGGAGGCTGCCAGTTTCTGTGGTTCGCACTCCTGTTGGCGGTCGGGGAGAGGTGTCCCGGGATGAGGGGGACAGATGTGCCTTGAGTACCTCTGAGAACTTGGCTCGCCTCAGTTAATGTCCTGACCACCACGATCGTTTCTTTGGCCTGTCTCTGCCCACTGGGTGGCCTCAGACTTTCTGCCTGGGACTACGTCCACTCGGCCACCCTGACAGAAGGCCCCAGATGACCTCCTTTCATTTCCCCTGGCGTTTGTCTATTTCTGATCAGGATCACGTAGTATATTCTGACCCTTTCCAGAGCTTACGCCTCACCCAGTGCCGTGTGATCGCTCTAAGCCAGCGTTCTTCAAACACTGTAGCGCTGTCTGGTGCCTGGCTGGCTGCACCAGATTTCCTGGGGAGCGGACTGAAATGACAGATATTCCAGCCTCATCCAACAGGATCAGGTACCCATTCAGGGGTATGTGGTTGCACCAGCTTCTCAGGCGACTAAAAAACAGCCGGGTTTGAGAACCCCTGCTCTACACAGCTTTAACCTTGGGCTCCAGGGAGGAAGCAGGTCATGTAGAGCGTTAAGTAATGTTTCCACCCACAGCCAACTCGCAGACATGCCCTTCTACCTTGCAAGACTTTGGGCTTCCATAATTCCCCCTTAACCCTGGCTTCCTCACTGAAACTAGGTGATAGTTAGGATAACTATCCTAAGGATAACTCTTGTGTCATGACGTTAACCACAGAATTTGTGCTTTGTGGTCCTTAGGTTTAAAGGTCCTGCTCTCACCAGGGCCAGGCTGGACCATGAAGCATCTAACATAACAGGGGCCATAACTGACCTAACGCAGCCCCGCGCTGGGGGCAAATGTAGCAGAGGCTGAGTGCTGTCGTGCAGTGCACAAGCTACACGATCACACACGGAGGGCTTGGTTCTCCCACATCTCATTCTCCGAGTTTGCCTCAAGCTGGGTCCAAGCGCTAATAGTGGGGTTTAGGGCTGTGAAACTTGACAACCTCAGATGATCCAGACTCTCCAAGGAACCCTAAATCTTAGGATGCTAGAGCTGAAAAGGAGTTCAGGAATCACCTAGTCCAATATTCCCATCACACAGATAAACAGACTAAGGCCCAGAAAAGGGACCCCCCCCCACTCAAAAGCACACAATAGGTGATGTTAGGCCGAAGAACCTAGGCCTCCCAACTCTGTGACTGTGCTCATTTCAGCACACCTTGCAGCTCCTAGGCCTTGTGAGAGTTATGTGTGTGTAAGTGGCTCAACCACAGAAATGCACTGAAGTTTAAACCAACAAAACACCCCTCGTTTTGCTGAAAGTATTCTAAAGGAGCATGAACTATAGCAGAATTTATTATAATATGCCCCAGAGCCCCTTGCTAAGGGTTTAAATTAAGGACACATAGAAAACCTCTATTTTACATTTAAATTGCTACATTAAAATTTAGATTTACCAAATTTGAATTAAGGTGTAATTATTAGCATTACCAAAAAATTTAGCCAGGCTTCAAAAGTACTCAGCACGGGGCTCCTTTACACAGCATTTAAGATACATTTAAAATTGGGTTTGATTGATGGGAATCCCGTTGACGTGCAGCTTCCCAGGAACACAAGTTAATTGTAGGAAAAGTAAGAACACTGAAAGTGCTGTAAGTCACGCCATATAACACCAAGGTTCTATTAGACAAGCAGTTTCTACTTCCAGGGAGCTTATAAACTAACAAAACACAAAAACACAGCAGCCAAATAAAACTGTAGATTCCAGTATGCGAATTTGTTTTACACAGTAGGCTGGGTTCCCTCCCAAAGCCAATTTCACGGATAGGAAGTTCAAGCCAGCTACCTTTTTTTGACATTACCAAGTGTGTTGGAGATAACTTTCTCAAATAGTTGATAGCTCTGAAATAACCCTGGACCAGTTCTCAAACTTGAGCGTCTGTATTAGGTTACTTAGAAGAGACTCCGCTCTGAAGCTCCTTCCGCTTCCTTTTGCGGGGGTGGGGGGGGGGGACTGGGTTAATGTCCGTTTAACACTCAGGCGATCTTGATGGAACATACCTGGAGAATGTCAGGACCAGGAGGGACTTGCAAATTCACAGCCATCCATGTAATTTGGGGGAAGCTGAGACCAAGGCAAGCAAAAAGGCTTATGTCAGGGTCACATCTGATCAGTGTCAGAGCCAAGACTTTATCCTCCATTAGCCGATTCCCAGTCAAGGGCACTTCACGTACACTTTGCAATTAGGATAGAACAGAATCTCCCTTTCTCTTCTTTCCCTCCCTCCCCCTCCCTGAAAACCAACTCCCATTCCTTCTTCTCTCTTATCCTTGCAATATCTCCTCTGGAATACCCAATTCTGAGTCATGCCCCCAAAACATGGAACCCAAACATTTGTTCAAGGTCACTGGCAGCCGCTGAGTCAGAAGCCACCGGCTTCATCAACGCCACTGTCCCTCCGTGCCTCTCCTGAGTTTTATTTGCACCACCACCCACCCTTTCCACCAGTGCTTCTCGATACTGGCTGCACATTAGAATCCCCTGGTGAGCTTTAAAGAACTAGCACTCCTGTGCTTCACCCCCAGAGATGGTGATTCAGTCATCTGGGGTGGGCCTCAGGCACTGGCATATTTCAGTACTTTCCAAGTGAGTCTGATGTGCAGCCTGGGTTGAGAGCTAGTGTCACGCAATATTAGTTCTAATTATTTTTGTACCTGCTAAACCTAATTTACCAGTTGATGTGGGCGAAGCCCGGAGGGGGTTGAGCTTTCAGGGAGGGGAATGGATTCACAAAAGCTGTCTATTTTCCCAAGGCATAGAAGCTGCATTGCCCTCCTACAGTCTTATCTAGTGCCTTTGCCTATTAAAGAGAACTAAAGGAGACCTATTTAAATGCCATTTTTTATAGTTCTTTTGGATTTTGGAATAAAACAAATCTCCTGGCTGTGGAAATGCCCTCATCACCAGATGAAGGACAGGGAATTGCGGAATACAGACTTCTTTTGGGCCCAGAAGCTCAGATCTGATACACCAGTGGTTCCCAATTTTGACCCCAGGTTAAAAATCCCCTGGGGAGCTTTAAAAACTACCTCCTTCCAGGGCACTCCCCCCAGCCATTTAAATGGCAACCCTTGGTGGGTGGATGGGGCAAGGCCTCTGTGTATTTTAAAGCTCTCCCAAGCTAGTCATAAATGAGGGCTTTTCAGCTTCCAACGTGGTGACCCTACATGCCCACGGGAGAAACGAGCCTCTGCAGGGAGGGCGGGATGTCCAGCTCCCAGGCCCCCCACCAGGGCAAAGTGCCATCCTGACAGTTCAGGTCCTGGTCCCAGAGTTGGGCTCAGTACTCTGCACAGCAGGTGCTCTAGTTGCCAGAGAATTTGAGTTTCTCCTGTTTAGTGGTGCTCTTCCCCCTGTCCCTCACGTAGTCACAGGCTCTCTGATCGCTGCACTGCCAGTCTCCTTCCCTAGCCCAAGTCCCCTGCTCCCTGACATGCTCCTAGAAGCAGGTTTCTGAATGGAGGTGTGAGATGCGGGGCACTGGCACGCCCATGGGCAGTGCCTTGGGGGTGTCCCTCCTTGGAGCTGTTGGGGCCGCTGTTAGGAGTGTGGTTTAGACATAAACCACATAAAGATAGAAGACATCTCTGTCGCTCTTCTTTCTTGGACTATCTCCTGTCCATCAGTGCAGAATTCTCCGCTAATTCTGGTGATCCAGGGGACCAGAGATGTCTGCGGCAGCCAGTGATACAGTGGACTCACTTGGCCCAGCAGCAGTAGCTGCAGCAGTCACCTGGGAGCTTATTAGAAATGCAGATTTTCTTTTTTGTTGATTGTTTCCTTTGCAGTTCAGAAGCTTTTTATCTTGATGAGGTCCCAGTAGTTCATTTTTGCTTTTAATTCCCTTGCCTTTGGAGATGTGTCAAGTAAGAAATTGTTGCGGCTGAGGTCAGAGAGGTTTTTTCCTGCTTTCTCCTCTAGGGTTTTGATGGTTTCCTGTCTCACATTGAGGTCTTTCTTCCACTTGGAGTTTATTTTTGTGTATGGTGTAAGAAAGTGGTCTAGCTTCATTCTTCTGCATGTTGCTGTCCAGTTCTCCCAGCACCATTTGTTAAAGAGACTATCTTTTTTCCACTGGATACTCTTTCCTGCTTTGTCAAAGATTAGTTGGCCATACATTTGTGGGTCCACTTCTAGGTTCTCAATTCTATTCCATTGGTCTATGTGTCTGTTTTTGTGCCAGTACCATACTGTATTGATGGTTACAGCTTTGTAGTAGAGGCTAAAGTCTGGGATTGTGATGCCTCCCACTTTGGTTTTCTGTTTCAATAGTACTTTGGCTAGTTGGGGTCTTTTGTGGTTCCACACAAATTTTAGGATTGTTTGTTCTAGCTTTGAGAAGAATGTCGGTGCAATTTTGATTGGGATTGCATTGAATGTATAGGTTGCTTTGGGTAGTATTGACATTTTAACAGTATTTATCCTTGCAATCCATGAGCATGGAATGTTTTTCCATTTCTTTATGTCTTCAATTTCTTTCATAAGCTTTCTATAGTTTTCAACATACAGATCTTTTATATCTTTGGTTAGGTTTATTCTTAGGTATTTTATGGTTCTTGGTGCAGTTGTAAGTGGGATCAATTTCTTGATTTCTCTTTATGTTGCTTCATTATTGGTGTGTAGAAATGCAACCAATTTCCGTACATTGATTTTGTAACCTGCGACCTTGCTGAATTCATGTATCAGTTCTAGCAGTCTTTTGGTAGAGTGTTTTGGGTTTTCCCTGTAGAGTATCATGTCATCTGCTAAAAGTGAAAGTTTGACTTCTTCTTTGCCAATTTTGATGCCTTTTATTTCATTTTGTTGTGTGATTGCTGATGCTAGGACTTCCAACACTATGTTAGACAACAGTGGTGAGAGTGGACGTCCCTGTCATGTTCCTGATCTCAGGGGGAAAGCTCTCAGTTTTTCCCCATTGAGGATAATATTAGCTGTGGACTTTTCATATATGGCTTTCGTGATGTTTAAGTATGTTCCTTCTATCCCAGCTTTCTTGAGGTTTTTATTAAGAAAGGGTGATGTATTTTGTCAAATGCTTTTTCTGCATCTATTGACAGGATCATATGGTTCTTATCCTTTCTTTTATTAATGTGATGTATCACATTGATTTGCAAATATTGAACCAGCCTTGCAGATCAGGAATGAATCCCACTGATCATGGTGGATAATTCTTTTTATATGCTGTTGAATTCAATTTGCTAGTATCTTGTTGACAAGTTTTGCATCCATGTTCATCAGGGATATTGGCCTGTAATTCTCCTTTATTGTGGGGTCTCTGGTTTGGGAATTAAGGTAATGCTGGCTTCATAGAATGAGTCCAGAAGTTTTCCCTCGTTTCTATTTTTTAAACAACTTGAGAAGGATAGGTGTTAACTCTGCTTTAAATGTCTGGTAGAATTTCCCTGGGAAGCCATCTGGTCTGGGACTCTACGTGTTGGGAGATTTTTGATGACTGATTCAATTTCTTCACTAGTTATGGGTCTGTTCAGATTTTCTATTTCTTCCTGTTTGAGTTTTGGTAGTGTGTGGATGTCTAGGAATTTGTCCATTTCTTCCAGGTTGTCTAGTTTGTTGGCATATAATTTTCATAGTATTCTCTGATAATTGCTTGTATTTCTGAGGGATTGGTTGTAATAAATCCATTTTCATTCATGATTTTATCTATTTGGGTCCTCTCTCTTTTCTTTTTGAGAAGTCTGCCAGGGGTTTATCAGTTTTATTTTTTCAAAAACCCAGCTCTTTGTTTCATTGATCTATTCTTCTATTTTTTTTTATTCTATATTGTTAGTTTCTGCTCTGATATTTATTATTTTTCTTCTTCTGCTGGCCTAAGGGTTTCTTTGCTGTTCTGCTTCTAGTTCCTTTAGGTATGCTGTTAGATTTTGTATTGGGGATTTTTCTTTTTTCATGAGATAGGCCCGGATTGCAATGTATTTTCCTCTTGGGACTGCCTTTGCTGCATCTCAAAGAGTTTGGACTGTTGTGTTTTCATTTTCATGTTTTCACATATTTTTAGATTTCTTCTTTAATTGTCTGGCTGACCCATTCATTCTTTAGTAGGATGTTCTTTAACCTCCATGCATTTGGAGGTTTTCCAAACTTTTTTCTGTGGTTGATTTCAAGTTTCATAGCATTGTAATGTGAAAATCTGCAGGGTATGATCTCAATTCTTTTATACTTATTGAGGGCTGTTTTGTGACCCACTATGTGATCTACTTGGAGAATGTTCCGTGTACACTCAAGAAGAATGTGTATTCTGCTTTAGGATGAAAAGTTCCGAATATATCTGTCAAGTCCATCTGGTCCAGTATATCATTCAGGGTCATTGTTTATTGATTTTCTGTCTGGATGATCTGCCCATTGCTGTAAGTGGAGTATCAAAGGCAACCAACAGAATGGGAAAATATATTTGCAAATGACATATCAGATAAAGGGTTAGTATCCAAAATCTGTAAAGAACTTACCAAACTCAACATCTGAAAAACAAATAATCCAATGAAGAAATGGGCAGAAGACATGAATAAACACTTTTCCAGAGAAGATATGCACATGGCCAACAGACACATGAAAAGATGCTCAATGTCACTCATCATCAGGGAAATAGAAATCAAAACCACACTGAGATAGCACTTCACACTGGTCAGAGTGGCTAAAATTAACAACTCAGGAAACAACAGATGCTGGCAAAGATGTAGAGAAAAGGGAGCCCTTTTGTACTGTTGGTGGGAATGCAAACTGGTACAACTACTCTGGAAAGCAGTGTGGAGGTTCCTTACAAAAAATTAAAAATAGAAATACCCTATGACCCAGCAATAGCACTACTAGGAATTTATCCAAAGGATACAGGAGTGCTGATTCATAAGGGCACATGTACCCCAATGTATATAGCAGCGCTTTCAACAATAGCCAAATTATGGAAAGAGCCTAAATGTCCATCAACTGATGGATGGAAAAAGAAGATGTGGTTTATATATACAATGGAATACTACTTGGCAATGAGAAAGAATGAGATCCTACCATTTGCAGCAACGTGGATGGAACTGGAAGGTATTATGCAAAGTGAAATAAGTCAGTCAGAGAAAGACAGATATCATATGTTTTCACTCATATGTGGATCTTGAGAAAACAGAAGACCATGGGGCAAGGGAAGGGGGAAAAAAGTTACAAACAGAGAGGGAGGGAGGCAAACCATAAGAGACTCTTAAATACAGAGAACAGTCTTAGGGTTGATGGGGTGTGGGGGAGAGGGGAAAGCGGGTGATGGGCATTGAGGAGGGCCCTTGTTGAGATGAGCAATGGGTGTTGTATGTAAGCGATGAATCACGAGAATCTACCCCCAAAACCAAGAGCACACTGTACACACTGTATGTTAGCCAATTTGGAAATACATTATATTTTTTAAAAATGAAGATGTTCAGCCCCATTCCCCCGCCCCAGGCTTCCTGAATGGGTGGCTTGTGGCCCAGCCACCTGTGCTTTAACAAGCTTCCAGGGACTCTAAGTGATTTTATTTTAATCTTACTGATTTAGTAACGTTCTCCTATCTATTTTAGTTTGTCTACCTGGAGATAATACCTCAAATCACACCTGTGAGCTATACCTAGAAAGAACTGACCAGTGACAAAATTATCAGTTTGGACAAGTCCTCTTTAACTTTCCAAGCCTTTTTAAGACTCACCTCCGCTTTGCCTCAGGGATACACAGCCTCTTATTGCAGCCCAGTGATTCTGGGCAGGGAATCAGTTCTCAAACTCATTCACACACATCTCTATGATATAGTATTGGAGGGGGTCTGTGTATTCAAGCCAAACAGACGGATAGTTTCCTTATCACTAAAACTTCAACAGAGTGAAGAGTTTAAATGCTGGTTAGAAAATTTCTAGCGAAATGACAGTTTCCTTGCAATCAAATAATTCCTCATCAATATAGCACTTTTCATTTATAATTTACTGTAGCATAACCAAAGAACAAATAATGAAATGTAGCCTGAGACTCAGAATAGGATGGCAATAACCCAGCATGATGTTCTTGCATCGCTGTTCTGCTGGACTGAAAGACTAATTAAATTGGCCTGTCTAATTTAAACATAAGCATGCATGAAAATAGGAAATATCCATAGAGGGTGCCTACGAACTCAAGATGCTTAGTCAAGGACTTCTAGAGGATAAATATGTAGAATTTGTGTGATTATTGTTTGTTTGTTTTTTTAAAGGAAAACAACCCGACCCTCATCCCCATGTGCTATCATGAAAGGAATCTAGTACATGGAAACAATCACATATCAAAAGATGCATATATTTGCTGTACGATTGTGCGTCCTTTAGGGATTGTTAAATTGTTTAGAACCGGGATGGGTTTTATTTTGTGAAAAGACATTTTAATCCCCTTGTCAGTGAGGAAGAAATTCACAAGTATTTTCAGCTATAAGCAAATGAATTGCAATGTGTTTAATACAACATTAATTTTCTTACTATTGTCAATAGTTCAGTGTTTCATTCAATTAATGATGATTGGAACTAGGCAGTGGGTGTGTTAGAGGCAAGGTAGGGGAGGACACACAGGAAATCTTAAGGGCTTCTTTTCCTAAAGCAACTAGCCCCATAGCTGAGGAAACAGTACGAGCACCACATCAAGCACTCAGAAGGTGTATAAATGGATGTTTAGTGAATGGATAACAAATTGAATAGTAAAGACTCCAAGTGCTAGGAGAAGATCCTAATGGTCTGCTCAGATAAAGAAATGTTTTGTGGAAGATTTAGACCTGAAAGGATGGGAAAGCTTTAGATTGGGAGATAGGAAAAGATCCATGTCTTGGGAAGGAGGAGTGACTTACAGGAAGCTTGGAGGGAGGAAAAACATGACTTCTGTGAGGACTGTCTGGATGGACCTTTGTAGGCTGGTGAGAGCAGGAGCAGAAGAACAAAAGCTTTCAGGTTCATGGTAGAACTAGAGGGTGGAGGGGACTGGCTTTGTGCCAGGTACCCCAGCTCTCTCTAGTGTTTACCATCTCTCCAGCTCACCCAAGTTCTCAGCAGGCTTTCTTAAATGCTTTAGGTAGATGTTCATTCTAAGCTGTCCTCAGGTTGGCTCTTTCTATCTCTAATGGCTCTTGACTCAGGGCTGAGGATATGGAAGCTCCTCCCTAATTACTGTTTTTAAAAAATGTTAAGGCAATATTTATAGACAGTAGAACTCCTCTGTTTTTTAGCATACATTTCTGCCAATTTTGACAGATACAGTTATGTAACCACTACCATGATCAAAGTACGGAATAGCTCTATCACCCTCCAAATCCCCCCATTATCTTTCCCCTTCACAGTGCACTACCTTAAAAATGTGTGACATGTGGGGTACGGGGGAAGGGGTAGGGGGTAACCACTGATCCCTTTTCAGTGCCTACAGTTTTGTCTTTTCCAGAATGTCATTTGGATGGCATTTGGATGCAATCATACAGTATATAGCCTTTTGAATTTAGCTTTTTTTTTTTTCATTTAGCACAGTGCATTTGACATTCATCCGTGTTGCTGATTGTGTCAGTGATTTGTTCCTCCTCGTTGCTGAGTAGAATTCCATTGTATGGGTGTTCACCAATTTGTTTATCCGTCCCCCAGCTGAGAGACTTTGGATTGTTTGCAGTGTTTGAGGATTGCCAATAAAGTTGCTAGAGATATTTGCATATGGGTTTTTGTGTGACTATAATTTTTTACTTGAGTAAATACCTGGAAATGGGATTGCTAGAACATGTGTGGGAAGTGTGAGTTTGATTTCCTAAGAAACTGTGAACTGTGTCCCGAAGTGGTGAAACCATTTTGTTTTCCCACCAACAGGGTATGAAAATTCCAGTTACTTTCCATCATCATTAGCACTTGATATTTTCAAGTTTTATTATTATTATTTTGATGTTAGTCATTCTAACTGGTACGTACTGTTTTCAGTGTGGTTTTAATTTTTATCTTCCTAAAGCTAACATTCACCATCTTTTCAGGGGCCTAGCTGACATCTGTATGTCTTTTTTGGTGTGGTGTCTTTCAAATCTGAGGTCATTTTTTATTGGAATGTTTCCTTACTATCAAGTTTTGGGAGTTCTTGATATATTCTAGACCTGAGTGCTTTCCCATATGTGCAATTTGCAATTATTTTTTTCAGGTTGGGGACTTGCCTTTTTATTCTCTTAACAATGTCTTGTGAACAGCAGCTACTACTAATTTTGGTGAAGTTCAAATTTGCAGTCTTTTATGAATTGTGCTTTTGGTGTCGTATCTAATATTTACCTAATCCCAAGGTCTCAGAGATTATTTTCCTCCAGATATGTAATAGTTGTTACATTTCTGTCTATCCTCTATCTTGAGTTTATTTTTGCATACCGGTATCCAATTGTTACAGTCCTGTTTGTTGAACAGGACTACAGTTTCTCCATCGAATTGCCTTACTACCTTTGTTGAAAGTCAGTTGAGCATGTATGTGTGGACTAATGTCTGGGCTCTATTCTGTTTCCTTGTTCTGTTTGTCTATTTTTTATCGCAGCGGTGGGAGTGATGGTCTTTCTACATTCTTAGCAGGGCCCTAACCCTTTTGGATAAGTAAGTGTAGCACTTTTCAGTGATTCAGATAAGGCGCCTAATGTGGTCTAGACAGTCCTCAAAATGTGGTCCCAGACCAGCAGCGTTAGCATCACCTGTGTGCTGGTCAGAAATGAAATCCTCAGGGCCTCCCCAAACCTGCTGAATTAGAAACCCTGGGGATGGAATCCAACAGCGTGTGTTCAGGAAGCCCTCCAAGTAATTCGGATGCATGCTGAAGTTTGAGAAACACAGTTTTTTTTTTTTGTTTTTTGTTTTTTTGTTTTTTTGTTTTTTTTAAGGAGGTGAAGATCTTAGAATTTAGGTCATTTAGAAGAAAATAATGGTGGAATAATGTTAATGGGCTTAATCAGGTTCTTCTGTGTTCTCATTCAGATTGGACCAGAGACTGTGGCTCTTGTCTGTCTGAAAGAGATTCTTTTTTCCCTTCCTTCCTGCCCTTAAAATGTTTCTCTGAACTCCTGTGGCCATCACACTCCAACAGGAAATGAGGTTCCCTTTGAGGAATGAGAGGGCATTTCTGATATCGAGAAAGGTTTTCAAGCAAGACACTAACTTCAGATAGACCCAAGTCAGGGATCTAATGGGTGTGCATATCAGGTTGATAGGTTAAGGTTCTTCTGGTTAGTGAGTGTCAAGTGCCAGGTCCTCCCCACCCAAAAGTCAACTGGGGTTTTCTTGACTGCAAATAAGGGGGGACTATTGTGTAAGCTTTTAAAAAGCTTCAAACTTGGGGTACCTGGTTGGCTCAGTCAGGCGTCTGGCTTCGGCTCAGATCATGATCTTACGGCTCGTAAGTTCGAGCCTTGCATCGGGCTCACTGCTGTCAGCACGGAGCCAGCTTGGACCTTCTGTTCCCCTCTCTCTCTGCCCCTCTCCAACTTGCACTCTCTCTCTCTCAAAAATAAATAAACATGAAAAAGCCTCAAACTTCCTGACTGCAAGAGGAAAATTGTCGCCCTGTTCTTCCCGTGTTGGGCGGCAAATGCAGGAAGAGGTGGCCTTTCCACAGATGGTCTGGTACAGGCTACAGCCAGAGAGGCCAGAGCAGCTGCGGAATACAGGAGGGATGCCATCTTCAACACTGCAAGCTTTTTCCCCTCAGGAAAATGGTTTAAAAGAGCAAAAGATACAATGTCATATTTTCATGTTAGTTCTCTACCTTAAACACACACGATATTTTAACCTCTCACTTTTAATTTTCCAGTAATAGATTCGAACTGAGCCTTTGTTGACTGCTGTGTTTGGAAAAAGAGGATGATTTTTATTAAAATGAAACAAAACAGCAGCATTAAATTTCCATGTTTGTAGCCTCAGGATTGAGGAGGGGACCGACCTGGGGAAAAGAATAGACTTTTTCTCCATGACCAGTGTTCCTGCTGGACACTAAATGACTTGGGTCAGATTTGGGGAACACTTAGAACTGAAACTTGCTTCCTTGCTTGACTTGAGTGAATACAAACCTTTTGTTCCAGAAGGTTGTCGCCTATGTAGTGATTGCATTTGTCCCTGCATCATACCTCACATCTCCTCCTGCTTTTCAAAATTCTGGATGACCTAACTGGATCAGTACAAATAGACCCAAAGTGGGGTCTCTGGTCTTTCTGTCACTCCCTTATGCTCCCTGGTGTATATATGAAAGTGAGTTAGTTGTCTTTGTGAGTTTGCATTTTCTGTTAGTTTGCCGGCGGTCTGGTTTCCAAAACAACGTTCAGAACTTCTCATCAAACCCCATATTCACTTGAAAGAAATTGGCCTCTCCCTTTCCAATCTGCTAATAATTTTTCACGTAGTGTTTTTTCATTTACAGCATTTAAGAAGGAAAGTTCACTAAAAAAAAAAAATCTATGAGCCACCTGTTAGAGAAATATGAACAGCATGCTTGAATTTTCTTGTGTTTTCCCTAGTTTCCATATGAGATGAAAGGGGAAGAGTTGGGGGAATGTCCCATTTCATATTCTTTAACATGTGAGATATGGTGGGGAAACCATGAACTTTGGAGCCAGAGAGACCTTGATGCAAAATCAGGCTGTACCACGTAATAACTACGCACCCTTGGGTGAGTCACTTAGATTTTCTTACCCCTCATTTGTAGAGTGCAGGTAATAATGGCAATCCTGAGGACCCTTTTGAGAAGTTATTGTGCAGTAAATAAGTTCTATTATTTTTAAATTTATTTTTTAAATTCAAGTATAGTTAACATACAGTGTGATATTAGTTTCAGGTATACAATATAATGAATGATTCAACAATCCTATACATTACTCAGTGCTCACCATGATTCTTAGAATTAAAAAATATATATTAATTTTTGAGAGAGAGAGAGAAAACAAGGTGGGGAGGGGCAGAGAGAGAGGGAGACACAGAATCTGAAGCAGACTCCAGGCTCCAGGCTCTGAGCTGTCAGCACAGAGCCTGACATGGGGCTGGAACTCACGAGCCACAAGATCATGATCTGAATTGAAGTCAGACGCTCAATTGACTGAGCCACCCAGGCACCCTGAGTTTTAGATTAAAAAAAAATAGATTTCATATTTTGCTTTAGATGCGCCAAGCACTCACCAGCCTTGGATATGAACTTTCCAAAATGTGTCTCTTGCCACCACTCTCTCTAGGTCCTCCCCCTTTTCATGCAGCACAATTTCCTCCCTTCCCAGCTTGACCTCTCCCAACAGGATCTGAGATTCACAAACTAAACTCATGAGGGCCCTCCCGGAGGATCTAAGGGTTTAACAGGGTTAAAGCCTCACACTTAAAGGATAAAGCTTATGCAGTACATATCTCTGAATTCCCAGATTCAAGAGCCAGGTCAGCCAAACTTGCTTTCACACAGACTCTGGGATCCATGTGACAGCAATCTGATATAGTCTGTCCTGTTAGTATTTATTCTTCTCCCTTCTCTCTCCATAGGCAGGATAGGTGTGTAACACAAAGTACACAGTGCCTAGCATCTAAGAGGCACTTAGTAAACACTGATTGAGTGAATGACCAATTCTCACAAGTAAAAAATGATTCCTTCTGATGTTGACCTTATATCTCTTCTGCTTGGCTTATCTTTTACCTCTTGAATTAGGTATCTGTTGATATGCAACAAATTACCACAAATTTAGCAGCTTAAATTTAGCAGGCAAGAATTAACATGTGTTATCTCACACAGTTTCTGGGGGCCAGGGATTCAGGAGCAACTTTAGGTTGGATGGTTCTGGCCCACGGTCTCTCAGGAGGTTGCAATGGGATGTTGGCCAGGGCTTTGGTCAGCTGCCAGATCCACTTCCAACATGGCTGACACACATGGTTCACGATTCAGGGTTGACTGTGTGCAGGGGGCTTTAGTTTCCTACCAAATGGATCTTGCTCTAGGGTTTCTTGAGTGTTCTGTTGACATGGCAGCCGGCTTTCCCCAGAGCGAGTGACCCAAGGGAGAACAAGGTGGAACCTGCAATGTCTTTTATGACCTAGCCTCAGAAGTCATAGTCTACAAAATCTTTTTGGTTATATAAGTCAGCAGGTTGCTTCTATTCATTGTAGGAGGGGGCTACACAAAGGTGTGAGTATCGGGAGGCAGGGATCACTAGGGGTCATCTTGGAGATTGGCTACGATACCTCTCATTCAACCCTTTCTTATTTCTGCCAGAAACTAAAATTCCTTTTTACCACTTTCTTCTAGATGCATTTCAATTCTCTCCTCTTAGGCATCTCATGACCTAGTAAGGGATAACCAGACTCACTCGCACTTCAGAGATGTGGCAGAGATGTGCTTTGGCCAGGGGCAATGCTAATCCATCACCAGTGGTTCTTGACTCTTAAATATGTGATAGACCTTAACCTCAGCTTAACCCTTGCTGCATAGTCTCAGTTACTGCTAAGCCAAGCCCTAATGAAAATTCAGGGAGGTTGCTGCACTGTATGCGTGACCCAGATTTCTGGATTAGGAAAGTACCACCTTCTATAAGCAAAGACGTAACTTTTGGGCTGCCCAGAGGTAGTAGGGTGTAGGATGGGAGTTATGTTTTTAGAACAGAGGTTGGATAATATTGAGCCATAACCACTTCTTTCCCGGGGCTCTGGTGACCAAGAATATATACGGGCAAGAAGTTACTGAGATTCAAGGCAGAGCCTGTGGCCAAAAACATTTGCCTGTGGACAAAGATAACTCACTTACTTGGAGAATTTGATCCTCACTTGGATTTCATTAGCACCAAGGCCTAAGCTAACTGGATCACCCTTCAGCATCTGTGGCCTCAAAATATTTTCTTATGTTCATTAAACTGGAACAAAAGAAGATCTCCCCACCCCCCACCCCCAACACCTCTTTTCCTCTCGGCAGTTTTTGTTTTCTTTGTATGGGAGTTTATAGATACAGGGCCCAAACTTCAATGAATGGCTCTGTTGTTTGACAGAGTTATTAGAAAAACATTTTTTTTTTCCCCTCACAATAGTGACTGTTCTTTTCCCAACATTCCCATATCACTAGGAAAGACAGCTGAGGGGGAGATAGGAGTTTCCGAGGCCCTAAGAAGCAGTAACTGGGGATTTATTAGGTTTCCTCGACTGCAGTGTCCCCTGGTTGGGGAGAATACCCGGAGCAGGGGGTGGGGGGAGGGTGGGAGAGAGACCTCTGGCACAGAAGAGCACATGCACGCAACTTAAAGGAGCATGGGTTGGATTATGGGATGCTTTCAGTTCATAACAAAAGCATTATTGCTTTTGACCTGTTCATCCCTCTCTCCACGTGCAGAGTTTTGGTCACACTCTTAATGGAACATAAAATTTGAAAGCACAAGTTTAAGCAGGGTTTCAGAGCCAGGGGAAAACATCCAAGTTCCACAAGAGCTGGGGCCCTTATAGCTGTTTCAGTAGAAAGACATGGGGCTTGTTCACTTGTGTTAAGCTTCTTGCGTGACATGCCCTGGGGCCTGGACTGGGCTGGGCTTCCAAGAGGGAGGGTGGAAGGAAGGTGAGCTCGCTTCTTGGTGGGCAAGGACCAAAGGGTGGCGAAGGTGGATCGAGTACTTAAGACAAAGCCCTCAACTTCCTGGGAAGGGGTGGCCTTCATTTAGCCCATTACCAGCCTGGATTTTGTGACTTCACAGTCATCTTTACCTCTTTTTATTTTTTTGCTCCAGCTCCTTTGTCCTGCCATTCTTACATTGCCTTTTATTTTCTTCTTTCCATCTTTTAGTTCCCTGAAACACTCCTCTCCTGCCAGTGTAACAAGAC
The DNA here is from genome assembly GCF_016509475.1 of Prionailurus bengalensis. Lineage (NCBI taxonomy): Eukaryota > Metazoa > Chordata > Mammalia > Carnivora > Felidae > Prionailurus > Prionailurus bengalensis. The sequence continues at coordinate 65,639,293 of NC_057354.1, forward strand.
CTACCCACCTAGCCAGCTTCCTGGGACCCCTGCCTGGGACTCCAGATCACTCAGGGACAGGATGTGGGCTGTCTTTTGAACTTTAACTTCATTAGCAAGCACTCAAAACTACCTTAGCAAAGAAGGTTGGAGAAGACAGAGTTAGTTTATTGTTGATGTCTTTGAAAATGGTACAGGCACTTTTGAGAAGCTGGGTGGAGCCCAGGATGAGGTAGCTAGGGGCCCTGGGGCACTAGAGATTATGATTGGTAGTTTACTGTGCTCAAACCTTTCTGAGCTCTGCCTACTGCTGACCAGATGATGCGGAAAGGCTGATATCAACAACACTGGATGTGTGTGGGCTTTTTATAACACCCCATAACATTTTTGGTGGGGGTGACTGTGGCATTAGAAGGCTTATTATATATTTGAAGGCAGGTGGGAGCCAGCCTTCACTTGGCATTGACACCCCTTCTCTGACACTCCTCTCCACAATAACCAGTTAGCACCTGGGAGTGGACGGACGCCCTGCCGAGACAGACTTCTGCCACTATTCTCCCACAGGCCTTTTTCAATACAGTATTTTAGAAACATGAACAGTGGACAGTACGGAACCTCATGGACATAAGCTCCGTTAGGGCTCAGGTGCCCAGGAATGCGCAGCAGCTCTATTTCCTGCGATCTGAATCACAGGACTGTCACTGGCACCCGCGGGGCCTCTCGCCCCACCCTTGGCTGGTGCCCCACTTGGCTGATTTCCCGGGCTGGGAAAGTTCTTGGAGTTTTTAGCAGGTCTGCCTGGAGGGTTTTGCTCTGTGGTTTCCTCCTGGCAAGTAGTGACTTCTCCTGGGTTCCAGAGGCATGCAGTGAAGTTCCAGTGTAACTCTAGTATGTAATTTTGAATGGATGGAGGAGGGAGAGAGGGAATGAATGAGTGAGTGAATGAATGAATACAGAAGAGCAGGAGGGGAGCACATTCCATGCTTAAGTGACATTGCTGCTGTCCAATGGTTCTCTGTGTTCATGTGTGTGCTTTGCATCAGAACATGGGTGGTGGGATTGGGTGGGGGTCACCCTCCCCATTCTCCCTCAGTGATCATCATCCCACTGTCTGGCCATCAGCATGTTTTCCACCTCACTTTGAATTTTTTTTTTCTTACGTTTCTTTATTTTTTGAGAGGCAGAGAGAGACAGAGCACGATCAGAGGAGGGACAGAGAGAGAGGGAGACACAGAATCCGAAGCAGGCTCCAGGCTCTGAGCTGTCCACGTAGAGCCTGACATGGGGCTCGAAGTCATGAACCGTGAGGTCATGACCTGAGCCAAAGTCGGACACTCAATCAACTGAGCCACCCAGGTGCCCCTCCACCTCACCTTATACTCTGCTCTCTCCCTAACCTATCAGCGTCTGATTCTTTCACATTTTCTCCCTACAAAGCACAAACCAGCTTAAGTTTTATTTTACTATGTGGACAGAGCTCAGACTCTGCAATAAACACAGGACAGATCATTCAGAAAGCAGAGAAAGAAGAAATAGTTTCTATTACATTTGAGATGCTAATCTTGAAATGCCCCCAGTGCTCTTCTGATTAGATTCCACACCGAATAAAACATGTAGACAACAGCAAGCCTCCGCCCTCAGATATCTCCGATTCTCCTTGTGTGACTCTCTGGGAAGATATAGATAGCATGGAGTAATCTCTCCCTGGGAGTTAATTGTTTCCTCTTTCCTGTTTTGAACAGAAATTTTCTTTATTGTGTGAGTACAGCATGTAGAACATATTCTCTGGCATCACATAAATATTTACTTAATACTTAAAACTCATGCTCATGAAGCATTAATTCCACTTGAAAATATTATAACCTATTTTCCTCATGGCAAATAAAAAAGAAAAGTCACTGCTTCTTTGATTTTCAGTACCTAGTTTTGGGGGAAGTGTGGTTTTGTCTTCTTTCCATTTATCTTGTATCTTTCCACCAATAAGTCCATAAAGGCAGACCAGAGAAATTATTGAGAGGGAAAATTAACCCCTCAGAGACGGAATGGGAAGGGTTCTGTCTGGCTTCTATTAGGCACTCCCCCCAAGCCATAACCACCGTTGTCTGGAATAACCTTGTATTTGTTGCTTTGTTAGTGGAGATCTGTGTATTAAGGACCAAATCTAGAATATCCGAGGGCAATAATTGAGAGAGTGGCCACAGGCCATCCTTTGTGGTGTGGAGTCTGTGTCCAGAACAGTGCCTGATATCCATTATCCACATAGAAAACGTTTTTAGATGAACGGTTTATTTTATTCCCCTCGAAGATTTTCAGTGTGTCTTTTCACTTATGTTGTATGAGTATGCTTATCCTTTTCTCTTTCTCATTATATACGTACAGACTATACACACATTTCTTAGTTTTCTTTTTTCTATTTATTGTTTCTTGATGGATTAAGCATATCTGCCTTTTTTAAACCACTGCATTAAATGCCATCATGTGAGTGGATCATGAACTCATCAGTCCCTTTAAGCTTCCTTTCCTACGTCTCCAGACGAGAGCAGAGGTGGACGTGTGGACAGGGAGGTGGGCAGCAGCAGGAGGTGACTTCTGTCCACACAGTTGGGTACAAGTAGGACCCCCGGGCCATCCCTCCATCCTTGGGAGGTGTGACTGGATGGGCCAAGGTGGGAATTTCTGAACTGACATTTACTGTTTATTAACTGTATGACCTTCAACAAATAAGTTATTTAGTCTCTTGAAGGTTTGGTTTCTTTGTAAGTCGAGAATAATACCACTCCTTAGTATTAGAGGATGTATGTAAGTTGCTTACATATCTCATGTGTATGCAATGGCACCTCATGGATATGTAACAGTACCTCATGAATATGGAACAGTAGCTCATGTGTATGTAACAGCACCTCATGGATATGTAATAGTACCTCATGAATATGGAACAGCACTTCATGTGTATGTAACAGTACCTCATGGGCACAGAATAGTATTTCATGGATATGAGGTGCTTAGAATGGTACTCAGCACATGGCAGGGGCCCCATAAATTGTAGCTGTTATTTTTCAGCTTCCCATTTCTCAGGTTTGACAGTTACTTAGAACAAAACTACAAGGATGGTTGAGTTTTCTTTGTATTGTGAAATTACCTGCCTTTGAGGACTGGATTCATTCTTGGCTTGGCTTCTAAGAAAAGCCTTCTGAGAAGGTCCCCAGCCTTTCCCCAAACCCGTTACATTTCTCACTGAGTCCCAGAACTGAGTCAGTGTCCCTCGCCCAGCCCAACCTTCCTGGAAGCTTGCCAAGTCTGAAGATGGAGTTGTTTTTCTAAAGCTCCTAATGGATGGGGTGGGGAGAGATAATGCTGACTCTCTCTTACTCACAGTGACAGGTGTGGAACATCTGGAGGCAGCTGGGCCCCAGCAGGGTGGGGCAATTAGGGGGTGACTGAGCAGGTTTCGCAGGGTGGGGAGTGAGGCTGTTTCACCCCCCACCCCCGCAGTAAGGAGGTATTGTGTTCGCACCAGGAAGAAAAAGAGAAGCACATGAGCTTGGGGTTTAGGCTGAGCCATTGCATTACCCCTGCTTGATAGATAAGAAAGCAGAAGCCCAAAGACATTGAATGAATTGGTCTAGAACATAAAGCAAGTTTGGGGCAGAGGCAACATTTGTCTGGTCTCCTAATGCCTAGTTCAACCATATTGGCAGAAGAGGTCAAAAGAGAGAAGTCAGAAAAAAATAAAGACGACCCCACGGCTACTTGCTTGTGGAAAAGACCCCCGTGTGCCCCTGAGCATAAGGATAGGTGACTGTCCTTTGGTGAAGAACAGCAGTGGTACCCAGAGGCTGCTGGTCATGCATATTGGTCAGTCTGGTCCAGGCTTCTGGTCAAGGGTCTTGGGCAGGGTCGATCCTTGGGTTTGGCTGTCCTTGCTACATGTGACCTGGAAGGAAGTACTGGCATCCAGGTGTTCATAGGTCTGGGCCTGTCAGAAATTCCCTGCTCGGTATTCTTAAACTGAAAGATATCCCAGGTGTGTGGAGGTGAAGGGTGTCTGTCACCTCACGTAGGGGATGGTGTTCAGTCCTGTCAAGCCAGCTCCCTTTTTGTGTAAGAGGTGGTGAGGTGGGGTGAGGGAGGACATGGCGGAGCAGTGAGATCTTCAACGATCAGACTGGTGCCAGGAGCTGCTTTTCTCTGTGTGCAAGAGTGTCCCTGTGGTTGCAACAGGGAGGTCTCAGCCCCGGGAAAAGGGGCCAGTTGAGGAGAGACTAACAGAGTCGTAACTGCAACGCGTCGGCTCTTTTTGCTGCTCTGTCACCTGCCTGCAGGCTGTCCTAGATTCTTCTGAGCATGGAGGCCATAGGATGCTCATCGTGTAAAGCTCCTAAGAGCCTGAAGTTGATAGACTAATCGAACCATGCGGGAAACCTGCCAGGAATGTTGCTGGAGGCTGAGGTTACAGAGGATCTCAGGGTTGCTCCAGAGGATTCGCTGCTTCGCTTGATGCCTCTGTGAACTCTTGTCATTATACCTGACCGACCAAATCTGCGTTTCCACAGAAAGTTTGGCAGAAGTGATCCAGCTTTTTGTTGGTCTCTCCGTGACTTACGGTCTCCCCTTCTGCTGTGCGGCAGATGCACCCATAAAACAAAGGATCTGGAAAGGGCCAGATGGGGGTTCTGGGAGGAAAACTAGCCTGATTTTGCCTCTGGGGCTGCTGCAAACGAAGGGTCCCACCAGGTGGGCGTAGTTGGGTGCATCCAGTGACAGCAGTGAGCATCCTTCGGAGCGGGCGTCGGGAGGCAGGTCAGGGTGACTCTTTGCTCAGTTTAGAAGCACGGGCGGCTGTGAAGCTGATGAAATCTGTCCTGTCCCCCTTTGCACGGCAGCCTGTCTCCTCGTTCATGCCAGGCAGCATCCCGCTTACGCAGCACAAAGGACCCTTAGGCACAGAGAACTGCTTTTAAAAGTCATTAAGGGACATTAGAGAACATTGTTTTCAAACACTATGTACAATACATAAACCCATAATCTTAGTAGAGCATAGGGACTCTCACTTTTGTTACCTTCAACCTGCAGATGTGTTTTCCATAGGTTTGTGCTCTTGTGAATTCTGTTTACAGTATTCTATCACATTTCCCCATGTTCCTACATAGTCTCCACTTACCGTTTTTAAATTGCTATAGATGTAATATAATTCATTAGACCATTCTCTCTCTTTTTAAAAAAATGTTTATGTATTTATTTTTGGGAGAGAGAGCACAAGTAGGGGAGGGACAGAGAGAGAGAGAGGGAGGGAGACACAGTATCCAAAGCAGGCTCCAGGCTCTGAGCTGTCAGCACAGAGCCAGATGCAAGACTCGAACCCATGAGCTGTGAGATCATGACCTGAGCTCAAGTATGACACTTAACTGACTGAGCCACCCAGGCACCCCTAGACCATTCTCTTAATGTTAGACAATCAAGTTATCTGTTTGTTGGCCAAATTAGATATGCGATGGGGAACATCTGTAAATTACATAGCTTTTAGTTTAATTATTGACTTAGAGTTAATAGCTAAGGAACTCAAATGAAAAGATGTGAGTCTCTTTGTGGTATTTGCTATTATTATAATATCACTTTTGGAAATGTTATGTCACATTGTGTAGGTATACTGTGGATAATACCATTTTAAAGCAAATTTGTTTCTTTATTAGGTATTATATGGTAAGTCAGCGGTATGTCAAGACTGTCTGCTTTGCATTTTAAAAATTCCTAGGAAGAGTGAATATTTTGTATCTCCCCCATAAATTTTATGCTCATGTCATTTACACAGTTGTCTCTAGGGATCTTAATGGATATATTTGGATGTGTTGATACATAGACCTCTGTGGTATACTTGCCATTTAACTTGAAGCTAATCAGGAGGAAAGAGACAAATCCAGATTGTGGAACATTCCATAAGACGACACAAATGTGTCATAAAAAGAAAACAAAGCTGTTCTAGATTAAGAAGGCTAACGAGACACAGCAACTAAATGCAAGGCACGAGCTCTAAGTAGCTTCTGAAAAAATTTAAAGCCCCAACAATTATAAGAGGTATTTTGGGGGAGGACAATTGGAGAGATTTGAAAATGAACTATATGTTAGATAATGTTACAGCAATGTTCAATTTCCTGACTCTAATACTGTGGTTATGTAGGAGAATGGCTTTGTTCTCAGGAGATGAAGGCTAAAGTATTTAGGGATAAGGTGTCACTGTGTTTGTCACCTTCAAATGGTTTAGCCAAACTACATAGGTGTATATCCTATTATATACTCTATATTAATAGTATTATGATTAAAACATGATCATAATATTAATATTGTAATTATAATATACGGTTATACTATGTTCATGATGTAAATAAATGTAATACTTTATTGGTCTGTATTATTATGTATGTCTATAAATAATAGAAATTATTCATGATATATTTAATATCTAATCTATTAACTGATTTTTATATACACATCTGTATGCATTTATAAATCCTGTCACACTCACACCACACACTCACATATACACGTGTGTGATGCATTACCCCACAGGTGCATTATCCCACAGGAACTGCATTTTAATTGAGACCTTTGACAGCAGCAGGAAATGCTCAAGGGACCGGTTTCTGCTGGTGACTCCAGGCCCGGCAGGGAGGTTCTGTGGGGCCGAGGAGCCCTGCGGCTCCCCTCATGATCCAGGCATGTGGGTGACAGGCACAGAGATGCTCTGGCCGGACCCTCGGCTTCGCTGTCCAGAGGAATGTGGGAGTGAGTGTGCTGACCGACCAGGGGCCCCGTCCCCTTTCTCCTATTGCCTGTCCAACTACTACTGTGTACATGGCAGGTGGGGAGGTCCTCAAGGGAGCATGAGGTTTACCTGTGTTCTTCCCCTCCTATAGCCTTCTGTTTTCACACATCTTTGACACAGAATGTAACTCATGAGGCAGTGTGGATGTGCTCTGGGGGCAGGAGTGGCAGAACCTTTGGGGGAAAGTTCAGTCTGACAATCAGACTAAGGGGAATTATTCTTGGCTGTCTGTCTAACCTGTCCCCAGGACCCTCCCCTCACCCGCCACAGACATTAAACAGCTTCTCTCCAGGTGTGAGTGCACCCCTCCAAGAGATCTTTAAAAATCGGTGGGGTTAAATTAATGGGATGCTGTGTTAACGTATCAAATCGTTGGAAACAGAGTCTAGAAGTTTGATTTGGTCCCTGGTCATTTCTGTAAAAAGTTGAGAAATGAGACCCTCAGGGATACCTGTAACCCCCGTTCCAGCAGGACTCCCTTGAGGAAACTAGATTGGACTCATCATGAGTTTCACTGAAAACACAACGTTCCAGGGTCAAAATGATTAGTAAGCTTGAGGGATTTGCAAATCAAATTGCACCTTAAATGCAATAGGAGGCCAACTTACTATTTCAACGTGTCCCATGGGGAATCCGGTGAAGGCAGTTAGAGGTTGCCTTTTGCAGAGAATTTCCATCCTCTGGCCTCAGCTGCCCGGGCCTGGAAATTGGCGTCTGGATTTTTGTAGATGAGGTTTGTAGCAAGTAAGGGCTGCATAGATTCTTTTTTTTTTTTTTTTATTAACCATGTTTTTTTTTTTCCTCCTTATAAAAATGGTAGAATATTCTGAATGCAGTGAAAAGTAGGAAGCAGAAATGGAAGTCACCTATCATTGCACAACTGGGTGATAGTTGCCAGATTTCTTCGTGTGTGTGTGTGTGTGTGTGTGTGTGTGTGTGTCCATGTCTCTGTGTTAAAACAGAACTGGAAAAGTAAATTAAAAAAATAAAATAAAACAGCTGGGATGTCCCCATAAGAATTTGGTCACCTGGGTCTTGGTCCCTAGGCTGTGGCAGGGTAGGAGGTGGGCTTTCCATATTCCATATCTTTCTGTGTCAGAGACTTTTTGAAATAATAAGCACTAGTTAGAAAGGGGACCCAGGCAGGCTGGGGGCCAGGAAGTGGGGGGGTCCGCAGGCAGACCCCCATCGGGGTCTCAGGGTCTGTGCTGGGGATCAGCAGCTCTGCCTGTCTGCTTGGAGGCTGCTTCCCTCTAAAAGCCCACACTGGGCATGTGCTTCTGTCTTGCCTTTCCCTCCAGTTTTACGTCCCTCCACCCCTCCCCTCTCTGGCTTGACCCCACAGCTGCCCTTGGAGTCAGCAGCTGTTTGGCTCACACAGGTGCCCTCCATTGCAAAGAACCTTATTTTCAAAGGGGTCTGGGAGGAGCCGTTTTTCTTCTCCCCGGTAATGGTACTGCCACGGTGGCATATTGAGCATGGGGGGACTTTTGGGAGCATGGAGCTTTTTCAGTGCCATGTAGGCAACCTTCCAGGGCCTGCACTAGTACTGGGAACCAGGCAGGAGAGTAGAGCCTACCTTCCCTACCCTTGGAGAAGCTAAAGGCAACTCAGCCCTTGTGTTATGAGAGCTTTGAGGCTTTGCTGTTGGGAAAGTGGGCTGTCCCCCAAAGCAATGTGTAGACAGTGGAACGGTGGCTTCTCCCCGCTGTCTGGGTTAGAACCTGGGCTCCACCACTTGGTAGCTGTGTTTGCGAGAACAGGAGACATGAACTCTCTATTCCTCAGTTGGCACACCTATGAAGGGGGGATGCTATCAGTATCCTTCAAGAAAGGGTGGTTGTAAGGATTCAGTGAGCACCTGCCACAGAGTAAGCCCTCTGTGAGCATTAGCCGTTATTATCATTGTACTAATCTGCTGGGCTCCCATGACAAAATGCCATAGACGGGGTGGTTTCGACAGTGGAAATGTATTTCTCATAGTTTTGGAGGCTGTGAGTCTGAGATCAAGGTGCCAGCATGGTCAGGTGAGGGCCCTCTTCCCGCCTTGTAGACACCCACCTTCTTGCCGTGTCTTCATAAAATAGAGAGCTCACGTCTCTTCCTCTTCTAAGGGCACTAACCCCATTCTGGGAATCCCACCATCATGACCGCATCTCATTGGAGGGTAGAGCATCAGCATGTGAGTTGGGCAGTGGGGAGACATAAGCATTCAGTCCATAACAATCACTATTGTTGTTGTTGTCATTTATTAGCCCCCTTGCAGGACTTACTTAGGTTTGCAGCAACCTCTCCTGTGGAAGGAAGGAAGAAATGGGGACAGTCCTTTTGTCTCCAGTGAGGTCTTCAAGTCCACGGTGGTGGGTCTTGAGCCTTCTGGAAAACCGCTCTTACAGTGTTATATTTCCCTTTCCTTTTGACCTTCGGGAAAAGGCTCCTGGTTGTCCTAGGCTGGAAGAGGGGAAGGAAGAAAAGTCAGATTTGGTGGCTGCTTCTCTGGGCCAGACAGCTGGGTGCAGAGGGCTCACACCACCGACTCCACAGCACCCTGTGTTTTCAGCACTGTTATTCCCATTTACAGAGGGCCAGGCCTTCAGAGGCTCCAGGCAGGGAAACGCCGCTGTCTAAGGTCACACTGCAAGAAGCTGCAATAAAGTGTGCACCTTGAGCCTTTGGGTTCCCACACCCTTGTAGCCGGGGGATGGAGCAGCCACAGGACCAGGGCAGGACTGGGATTGGGATGGATTTGGAGGGCGCCACTGGTGCAGGGAAAGGCACACTTTGGGCCTTCCTGCCCTGAGTGGTGCTCCCTTGCTGGGGCTGGGCAGTCAGGCTCAGACCCCGGAGCCCCTCAGCTGGTGAATGCTGCCCCCACGACTCTCCCACTCCAGGCACCGAGAGTGGGGTGGGCGGTCTCTTGTGAGGTGTGCTAACCCAGATTGTGTTTTCTTCTCTGCTCTTGTCCTTCCCCAGCCCCTAAAGACAATGAAGAGCGAGTGTTCAGGGAGCGCATGCGGCCCAGGAAGCGGCAGGGGGCCGTCAGGCGCAGGGTCCACCAGGTCAACGGCCACAAGTTCATGGCCACCTACCTTCGGCAGCCCACCTACTGCTCTCACTGCAGAGATTTTATCTGGTAAGGCCCTCTCTCCCGGGAACCTCTAGCTATGCCTTCTCTGAGGCAAGGAGTCGGGGAAGCGGTGTTGGAGAATAGAAACTTTATTTTTAAAGCGCTGATGTGCTTTATGTCCTCTATTTGATTGGAGGAGACCTTTCTGGAAGGCTAAATGAATGTTTGGTGCTTGGGAAGGGGGGATAAATGGGAAGAACAAACCATGGTTCCTGGTGACTTAATACTTAGAATCATATCACATATCACGTTTAAGGAGTTAAAAGTTTATAACTAGTAATGGTATATTGTGATGTATTTTTTTTTTTTAAGAATCCTTCTCTTTTAGAGACACAAGCTTAATTATTTACAAATCATATGGTGTCTGGGATTTGTTTAAAAATGATCTGGAAGGAGAGGACAGGGGCTTGGGGTAAAGGACATAACACTGGCCACGTGTTGATCATTGTTGGAGGTGGGTGATAGGCCTGTTACATTTATCTCTTTATTTTTGTATACATCTGAGTTTTTCCATTATAAAGCTTAAAAAATACTTGATTGCCAATACCTGTAATTCCAAGCAGTTGTTAATAACTGTTCTAACAGTGGTGCTACCAGGGTGGCCAGATTTCAGAGGAGTGAGAGAACAGCATTGGCTGGAGTGCTCAGGGAAGGCTTCCTAGAGGAGGTGGCATTTCTTTTTTCATGATGACTGGGATTTGGTAGGCAGAGACAGGTTGTAGGCCTTTTGAGGAAGTGGAGAAGGATAAGGGGCACTCACTTGGGTATTGGAGGGGGGATTTTAAGGAATACCTACCATGTGCCAGCCTTTCTCTTAGGCACTGAAAATGTCTAATTCAATCTTCCCGGTGTCCTACGAGCTTTGTATTATCAAACCCATTTCATTAACAACAGTACCAAGGCTCAGAAATGAAAACAAGACTAGTCTGGCGTCCCCCAGGTGTGAAGTGTCAGAGGCCCGACTGAAAGCTTTTTCTGACATCCCACCAGCTTTTCTGGCATCCTCTCTGAGCTCTTGAAGTTTGCCAGTACACTTGGATCCTGTGTGGCGGAGAAAGAGTGAGGCCAGTCTGCAGCATGGATCATGCCAGGGGATGTTTGAATTGGACTCTGAGGACCCCCCTGATTCCCAAGATGTCCAGGAGTGGCTTGTCTTGTCCTTGTGGTTTTCCAGGACTAGCCACCGAGGTTGGCATGGGCATCTGAGGTGGTGCAGATCAGAGCAAACTTGACTCGATGGAAGCAGAAATAACACCCCACTCCCACCCACAGACACATTTCACCCCCAAGGCTGCTTCTGCCCTCTGACCTCCATTTTCTGTATTTCGGTCATAAGTTGTGTGTTTGGAGGGAGTAGGCTGTGAGTGCTGAGATTTATGGATTCAGCTCTCCTCTGAGCCCATGGTGAGCTCCATGGGGTTCTAGGCTTCCTGAGGCACTGCCCCCAAGTGGCGTCTGGCTGCTCTTGCTGGGCTGGGAATTGCAGATTGCCCCCTGGCCATTTGGTGGTGGTTCACTGAGGACAGGGCCCAGGCCAGGTTGGTTGGATTGTTCTGTGTCCATTGGTCCAGATGGTCCATCTTGTCCATCCATGCTGACCCAAACCCTGCTCCAGGGAACCCTACGCCTGCCATGGAGGGAACCTCTAACATTGGCCTTCACCACACAGTACACTGAACCCCTAGTCCTGGCCACAGACTGACCTGGAACTCTTGACTGCTTCTGGAATGCTCAGGAAATGTATCTATAAGCTGCAGCCTGCCTACATGATTACCCACAAGGAACAGCACATTTGACTAATCAAGGCCTGCCTTGAGCAGACAGAGTCTTTGTGGCTTTCCAGAACACTAATGGCCCCACTGGAATGGCTGTTTGTCTAGGGAGCCAAGACCTGATACCGACTAAACTCTATATTCATCCCAAGCACTGGGTCTACCCTCTGATGCCGATTTTATTTATTTTTTTTTTAATTTTTTTTTCAACTTTTATTTATTTTTGGGACAGAGAGAGACAGAGCATGAACGGGGGAGGGGCAGAGAGAGAGGGAGACACAGAATCGGAAACAGGCTCCAGGCTCTGAGCCATCAGCCCAGAGCCTGATGCGGGGCTCGAACCCACGGACCGCGAGATCGTGACCTGGCTGAAGTCGGATGCTTAACCGACTGCGCCACCCAGGCGCCCCCTGATGCCGATTTTAAAGCACCCTGCAAGTGGGCGTGAAACCACTAGCTGGTCTTCCCGTGTACTCAGTGCATTGTGGGTGGTGGCCAGAATGGGGTGGCTTTGTATGTTTTTTGACCTGCTAAATTTTATTAAAAGGTTGTATTCTTCTTTTCAGGGGTGTCATAGGAAAGCAGGGATACCAGTGTCAAGGTAAGAGACATTGTATGAACTAAATCCTTGGGGGCCCACAGGCCTATCGGGATCAGTGACACGGGAAGCGTGTGCTGGGTTTGACAACATTTGAAGGCTCCATACTGTTTGCCTGCTTATGGTCCCTCTCTGAGAAGCAAGACCCTGCTTTTCTTTGTCCCCGCCTGGCCCTGGCTCCTGCATTCGCATATGAGAGCAGAGTACCTGGGGGTGCCACCCGTCTCCAGGTGTCCTAGGGGTCTTAGCATCTTTCCTGGTGAGACACAATAGTCGAAGGCCCTTTGGAGGCCCCACTCTACAAGGAGCCGGGCTCTGTGTCTCCTGTCTGCTCCCTCCTTCTCTCGCTCCCTGGAGAAGTTCCCTCACCTCGTTTCACTCCTATCACCCAATGGCCCTTGCTGATTCTCTTTTTTTAGTCTCTACTGTGGAATCTTTAGCTCTTAAGCATTTAAGACTCACTTGAAGTTACTGCAGATTGTTTATTTCTGGTTCTTTGGCAAAAATGCTAGGTCAGGTTGTCCAGGACTGGAGGGTGGATATGCGCTTGTGGTCATGTCAGCCACTGGTTAAGTTGGGTCTCACCCCTGGGGAACTGGATAGGTTCTTTTGGACCTTCCCATGTCCTTAGGGTATCACGTGTACAAACAGTTGCTTACCTCTTCCAGCACACTGCCCCATGACACTGATGACACAGCTACAGGCCGCTATGAAATTAAACAAAAATGTTCGGCACGTAGGGGCACAGTCAGATCAAAAAGCTTAGGAACTCCTGTGCTACAAGACATCCATTCCCCTGCTGCAGTGTTTGCTATCGCACCTGCCAACATTGACGTTCCAGAGTGGACCACAAGGCTGCTGCAGTACCTTTAATAGACCTGCTTCACGGAAGGGAAACTGTTCCCTGACCTTGGAGTAAAGAAGCAGGGAAATTGATCGGTACTTCTGGAACTAGAGAAAAGTGCTGACGCCCTCTGGGTGTGAGTGGTGCATTCTTCTCCAGAGCATTTAGGAAACCCTAATGGCTCTGATGGCAAAGTGCTTTGAAATGACGCACGAAGGGCTTCAGCCAGGATATTACTTTAAGACTTGGTGACAGAAGGGGCGTGGCTCCCCTCAGCCCTCTGCTCAGAGCTGAATCTTGGGTTGGGCACCTCCCTACCCCCCACTTGTCGCTCAGCCTTCCGTTTTTTGCTGTTTGCAGTTTGCACTTGCGTGGTCCACAAGCGATGCCATGAGCTCATAATTACGAAGTGTGCGGGATTAAAGAAACAGGAAACTCCCGACGAGGTAAATATTTCTAACATTGAAATTCTGGGCTTTCTTTTCTGCCACTCCCACCCTCCCCTGCCTCCTCCAGGCTCCCTAAGAAAATCCTTATCTCTCTGAGCTCTCCTTGCTTTCTTCATTGTGTTTGATCAAAATTAAAGCAGTTGTCTACAGCCTTCCAGCGTGAGGCACACTCTGCAGAATGAGCGTGGCTCAGAGTCAGGTTCGCGTCTCTGGATGTTGTGCCAAGAGCCGTGTGACCCCAGAGCTAAAGCCTGTGAGGAAAATGTGAATTGGTTTATGTCATTATCTCATTGGAACGGAAAAGTAGCTAGCTGACATGTCAGTAGCTCCACACTGTTTATAAACAGTGTGAGACAATGCACAAGCAAGAACCTTTCTTTATGAGGTGATGGGGGAACGGAGTAGAAGCAGCAGACCCAAGAAACACTAAGGAGGTGGAAATAGCCACAGTAATAATAAAAGCCAACGTTCACTGGGTACTTCCCATGTCCCGATTTCAGTACTTCATCGAATATTATTTAATCTCATAACAGTTTTAATGAGATCAATGCACTTACCATCTTCATTTTGCAACAAAGAGAGTAGAAGCACAGAGGGGTCAAATTAATTTGCCCCAGATCACACAGCTGCTATGTGAAAGAGCCCCATTCAAACCCAGATGGTCTGTTCTAGAAGAGTCTGAGCCCTTGACCGCCAGACTTCATTGTCTCTTATCCTTACCAACTAGTATTGATTGGTTATTAGGGAAGGTCCCTAGGGGTAAGGAAGCAAGGTGATTCAACAGTGAAGGTAGAGTCCTCCTAACTAAGCAAGTGGGAGAAGAGCGTGACTGAGAGTTTGGATGTTATCTATGTTCACAACAGTTGATTTCAAAGGCATGCTTTTAATTCTTGGTGAAATAAATACAGTTATAATCATAGGACATTAGAATTGGGGGTCAGAGAGACCCTAGGTGGCTTCATAATCAAGTGGATTTTTTTTAATTTTTTTTAACTTTATTTATTTATTTATTTATTTATTTATTTATTTATTTTTTTATTTTTGAGACAGAGAGAGACAGAGCATGAACAGGGGAGGGGCAGAGAGAGAGGGAGACACAGAATCGGAAGCAGGCTCCAGGCTCCGAGCCATCAGCCCAGAGCCCGACACGGGGCTTGAACTCACAGACCGCGAGATCGTGACCTGAGCCAAAGTCGGCCGCCCAACCGACTGAGCCACCCAGGCGCCCCATAATCAAGTGGATTTTTAATGTGTCTTCCAAAAGGAATGACTTATAGGACCTTCTACTCCTTAAAAATAATTCAACCAAATGGCATCCTTGCATCTGAAGCATCTCCTATCTTTCATTTCCCTTTGCTTTCACACGGTCTCCAGAAAGCAGCAAGGGACAAAGCTTGGGTGAAATCTTCCATGTCCCCGAGGGGCAGGCAGCCCAGGGTGGAACCTTCCATGTCCCCAAGGGGCAGGCAGCCCAGGGCACTGAAGTTGTTTGTAGGGGCTTTACTGTCATGGCGGAAACTGCAGGTCGTCCCTACCTGGGCCTCCTGGCTCCGGCACCAGGATCATAACCCAAATGGATTGTCACCCTTGTTACTTTTCTAGTAAATGAGAGATACATGGCTGGCTCGCTGTCCATTTCTGTTCCTTCCTCTGGACAGTCCACTGAGCACTGCCTGTATACCAGCTACTGTACATGTCCCTCAGAACCAGGAGGAACACACAACTCCTGCCCTCCAGGATCTCACAGGTTTCACCCGCTGAGAGCCCCTGGATATTTCTCCAGCTTTTTCGTGTCTCCTTGGAGAGAAAAAGTCGCACATGAGCCCTCGCCATGAGGGTTAGAGGGTTGAGATTTGAAATACCCACAGCAGCTTAGTCTGTGACCGAGTTCTTCTGTCTTTCCTGGCATATTGGCAGTGAATTGAAGTCACTGGTGAGGTGTGTTCCCACACTCGGCAGGTCTCCCAAGGGAGATAAGTTGTCAAGGCTTGAGGACGGGGGCTGTGGGCCGCTGCTCCCAGGACCGGTCTCCCTTAGCACTGGTGTACCGCGGCATACCTGGGCGACCGACATGCCCTGTGCCCAATATAGCACTGCTGGGGAGCATCCTTCGAGCTCACTTTTCCCCCCATAACTGCCTGCATGTGCATACACACGTGCACACACGTAGCTTTAAACACCAAATGTCTAGGGTCTTCCTCTTATCAGATGCTTTAGAACTTGGACACCATGAGCACCCAGCTGGTGTTCTCTCCCTGTTTTGCATCTGGGGGTTAGCACTCCTGACACCCCTCTCCCCGCACTTCTGAGCGTGGTGACCAAGGAAGGCTCTCCTTCGTGTTACCTTCCCTCCTTCACTTTTTAACCTTCCAGTTTTGTCTTTCTGCTCTTTTCTTCTTCCCCATGAGCCCCGGGTTGGTTTCGCTCGCCCGTTTCTGGTCTTCCTTGGTAGAGTGGTGTGTGCACAGCTGGGTCCTGATGCGTGCGCTCTCGTGCCCATTTCGCAGCCTCTGATTCTGTGGCTCTTGCACGTGCCCCACCCACCTCCCACCATTCTCCGACACCTTCAGGTCCTTAGGGAGCCCAGCTGAGAGTCACACAGCTCTCCCCACCCTGAACTTCCTAGTTCCTGGATACTTCCCCATCTCTTCACCTTTGTCTGTCACCCATATCCCTATGAGGCTCGTCCTGGGACCCACGACCCTGTTCTCCACGTAGGTCCACCACATCTTCAGCATTTGCAGGAAGAGGGTGGGTACAATGACGTACATCCTTCGGGGTGGGCAGGCACACATAGAGGTGGGGTGACTATATTCACTAATACATACACCTAAGCTATGCATCTAAGGAGGGGTGGGCGCAATTGTTTTCAGTAAATCAGGGGATCTTGTACTGGGGCAAGACTCTAATTGATAGCCCATGCATCTCTAGCTGGGGTCAGTAAAATTCTGGCCCACTGGAAGAATCAGACTTTCTGTGCCTTGCTGTGAAGGCGAGTGACCCTGAGTGCGTGTGCGTGTGCACAGGCACGCCTCCACGTTTGTGCTCAAGTCTGCATCCACACCTTTGTCATGTCTGTGTCTGGCTTTCCCCCGTTTGATGCGTCCCGCCCATGGGGGCCTTTCATTCACCAGTCTGCAGCGAGCCAAGGACGGCTTCTTTGCGGCCTGCTTTGTACCCCCTGATTCCCAATGTAATGAGAGCGACTTTCTCCCCAGTCCATGGGGTCTCAGGTGTTGGTTCCTGCCCGTTTTGAGGGGGACCTGGTTCATGTGGCTGCTTCGCTAGGGACATAGGTGGAGAGTGGCTCCACGGAGGGGCACAGGAGACCCAAAATGGTGGACCATACTGATGACCCTTCATTTCCGTGTGTCTTGTCCATCCCACAGCCCTGTGACATTAGGTGGGATAGGGGGTGCTGTCCTTATTTGCCCAGGTAAGGAATCTGCAGCCCCATGAAGTCACGGAACTTGTCCAAGACCGACCTCACGGCTGGTTGGTGGCAGACCCAGGCCTGCAGATCAGGTTCCCCAACTCATCCTCCAGTCCTTCCCCATCCATCTTGCCACTTTGTCTTTACCCCTTTTCAGTAATGGGTAAGTGGCAACAGAGTAGTTAAAAGGCCTGGGCTCTGAATTCACACTTGTGGGCATCAAATCCTGGCTCTGCCACTCCTCAGCTTCCAGACATGCTTCTTAATCTCACGCTGCCTTAACTTTCCCGTCTGTAAACTCAGGCTAATGATGGCATCTAGCCCGTAGGTGCTGGTGAGGCTTCACTGTGATGGTAGTGCCTGGTCTGTGGCCAGCACTGGTAGCTTAGTGCCCGCAGTGGTCACGACTCTACATTAGCATTCCGTACCACAGTGATTGTCCCAATGGATGGCCGACAGTCTCCACAGCTGTGCTGGGTTTTCAGGGTGTTTATGGAATCCGCCCACCATCAAGCTGCTGAAAGACTGCCCAGGTGCAGCTTCCATGCCCAAAGTGGCATTGAAAAGCACACGGCGACATCTCCTCAACAGCCAAAACATGAGGTACGAAGTGGGTGCTGTGCACCGTGAGAGTTTGAAGCCTGCGGTCCTGGAGGGACCACACAGGGGAGCAGGCCTGCCCTCGCAAGGTCAAACCGAGAGGTGGAGAATGAGTTACAGGCATCAGGAGCAGAGGTCCAGGGAGGTTCTCTTCACCTCGTTTGTCAGGGAAGCTTCCAGAGCCCCGCTCGGACCTGGCCCCCTTCAGCGGTCATGCCTTCTGGGAGCTCCAGCACTAAGCACGCTGGGCTGTGAATGAGCTTGGCAGTGACCCTGTGTTTTGCCGTCCCTGCAGGTGGGCTCCCAGCGGTTCAGCGTCAACATGCCCCACAAGTTTGGTATCCACAACTACAAGGTCCCCACCTTCTGCGACCACTGTGGGTCCTTGCTCTGGGGCCTCTTACGGCAGGGTTTGCAGTGCAAAGGTAAGGCGCCCCATGCCCTGCCCTCACCCTTCCGTACTCGCGTGTCCCCTTGGTCTCCTTTTTGAAAAATCTTTGTTCCCCAGTAAGTTCCAGGTCTGGCCAGAGGACTGAGCCCAAACCCTTATTTGGCTCTCATTAGTTACTTGTGAATTTGTTAAACAATCGCCGTGCAGATGACGGCCAAAGAAACTCCACAGAGCGGATGTGGAGGGGGGAGGTGTGCTTCTTCCATCAAGACCATGAACAAGGCAGAGCAACACGATGAGTCCATAAAAGTGTAGAAATAATTTAAGGAAAAGATAGGTTGGAGCAGAGGAGAAAGAAATATTTCTGGAGAGAGGACCCGAAAGAAGTAATACCTCGCCACGATCCATGGTTACGAGCTTACTCTTGGGAGGAGCCATGTTAGGACCCTATCATCTAAGACGTCTTATTGATCCTTCATAGGTCTGTTCCATAGGCGATATTATTCCTATGACCCTGAGGCTCAGCAACTAAGTAACTTGCTCATGCCACACCGCTTATGAGTAAAAATAAGGTTTGAACCTTGACTCTTGAGCCTCGACTTCCTTCCCCTGTTTCCTGTTGTCCTGCTCATGAATTGTCTTCTTTTCGGATGAGATGGGTAACAATACACAATAATGTGGGGAGGAGGGAACATGCTCTGGGGATCTGAATGGAGTGCTTAGTTTCATGGTCTGGTCCAGTTGGCATGCAGCATTGGACATTCATGAACTGTTGGGATTTGTACTGAATATATTATTAATAAATTCCCACTACGGAAAAATTAAAGGTAAAGGATAAAAAGGAAACTGGAGGCCATGAACAGGCTGGTCATTGAAGGATCCCAATGAGAAATTATGAGGATTGGAAACAAAGTTTATAGGTGTAGAGGGAATAAAGAGAAGGAGAGTAACTTAAGAGATACTGAGGAGTGATTTATTGGATGTGTGACCAGATCCAACTGGGAGGGCAGTGACACCATTCGCTGAGAGGAAATAGGAGAGGAGATCAGGCTAGAGGCAAAGATGGTGGAGTTGAGTTGAGGACATATTACCTTTGAGGTGCCTGTGTGAAATCTACCAGAGCTAACTTTTGGGCGTTCTCATTGAAATTTGGGGCGAAGGCTATGGTGAGCATCCAGACTTGGGATTTGTCAATGTAGTAGTTAAAGGTATAGTAGGTAGTACTTAAAGCTATAAAGTTCATCCCTGGAAGAACCTGAGCGTCGAGAGAGAGGGTAACACCCTGAGATTTGGGGGAGGAAGGTTACCAGCATTCGAGGATGAGCCTGCAGAGGCTATGGCGGGACTTCAAAGGTAGGAGGAAAGGTCTTGAGGAAAGGCATCGCGGAAGACGAAGAGGGAGAGAGTATTTAAAAATGTTCAAAGGAAGTGATAAGTGGTGTCAGATGTTTCCAAGAGGTCATTCAAGGTAAGAAGTAGAACATGGAGTTGGATTTAACTCTCAGGAGGCCTCTAGTGACCTCCTGACAGGAGGTGTCTTGGTGGGATTGAAGGCCAAGTGTGGATGCTGTAGATGAAGTATTTTCAGAATTTTTTAGGTAATGAGGGAAAAGACCGTGAGAATAGGAGAGATTAGTGAGCTGGGAGGGAGAGGAGTGGGCCTTGGGGAGAAAGATGGACACCCCTCCTGCCAGGTGGACAGGAAGCCTCGAGGCCAGGCACAGGTGCGGATGTGTTTCCTGTGTCAAGGGTAGGAGGTGAGGACACAAGGTGACCCTTTAAGTTCTGACTCTGTTGAGGGCATTGCGCGAGAGTCCCCTTGTCTTCTGAACGAGGAGATCCCTTTCGAAGTCGAGGTAAGGAGTGGGTGGAGGGTGTGAGAGGTGGTGCAGGTTGGAAGCGGCTATGCTGGAGACCGAGGGCACCCTGATTAGGGCCAGGAGGAAGTTCTGGCTGTCCACACATCTGTCCTGGGTGAGCTCTCCAGACTTTCAGACCAGCATTCCCACACACGACCCTGAGACAAAGAAGCAGGGCCTGCCCGAAATCCTTCTTGACACTAAGTGACATCAAAACAGTGGAAGAGGAGGGAGTGAGTGGAGCAGGACTCTCCAGTGTTGTTGGCAGAGGAGTGACGCTTTTAGGGACTGTTGAGTGGGGTTGCCAGGAAGCACAGAGCTGCTTTGGATGCCACTCTGATAAGGCCATGTCTGGGTTTCAGTAAATATATTACTGACTGATCAATGTGGGGAGTCTAAATGAAAATACCATCATCTCATAAATATTGACATTTTTTTTTAAATTTTTTTTTAACGTTTATTTATTTTTGAGACAGAGAGAGACAGAGCATGAACGGGGGAGGGTCAGAGAGACAGGGAGACACAGAGTCCGAAACAGGCTCCAGGTTCTGAGCTGTCAGCACAGAGCCCGACGCGGGGCTCGAACCCACGGACCGCGAGATCATGACCTGAGCCGAAGTCGGCCGCTTAACCGACTGAGCCACCCAGGCGCCCCAATATTGACATTTTAAGAAAGCCTCCCAGGCACCCAGATGTCACTGCCAGGGCTGTAGGGTCCCTGGATGACCCTAGGAGAAGGCAGGACTCAGGACGTGTATTCAGCTGTTTTGGCAGGAAACGCTCTCATGCCAGCTCAAGCAGAGGAAGGGGACAGTGAGGCTACCTACAGCAAGGATACCTGTTTCCAGGAGCCCAGAGCAGCGGATGGGAGGCAGGCCACACAGACTTCAAGGCCAAGGCTGTCAGAATATAGGGTCCCCAGCACACATTCACAGGTCTCCCCTCTCCTGTTCCCCTGTTACCGTGGTGTGGTCACTCCCTCTTACTCCTTCCCTATCCTGGCTACCTCTCCCCCACCCTTAATTAACAGACTATTTTTAGAGCAACTTTAAGTCCATAGCAAAAGTGAGAGAAATGTACAGAGACTTCCCATATACCCCCTGCACCCACATACACACAACCTCCCCACCATCAATGTGCCCCCCACCAGTGGTACGTTTGTTACAATGGCTGAGCCTCCATTGCCACAGTAGGACCCTGGGGACCCAGTGTCCCTAGCTTTCATTAGGATTCACTCTTAGAGTTGGACATTCTTTGGGTCTTGACAAATGTACAGTGACCTGAATCCACCCCCATGGTATCTACAGAATGCTTTCCTTGCTCCAGATCTCCTGTGTTTACTTCTCCCTTTTGATCCTTTCTCAACCTCATGTCTTTTTGCTCCTGCGGACCCCTTACCCTGTAGGGAGGGTGATGGTCTGAAGAGGCCAGCAGGATTCAGAGCAGGGGCCCCTCTTGCCTGGATCTGAGTCTGGTTCTGCTGCTATGATTGCTAAAAAAAAAAAAAGAAACCAGGAATTAGAGACCTGCCCAGGGGCCTAGAGCACATTGCTGTGGAGCCAGAGCTTACCCCACCTGCCTCCAATCTCTGCTCCATGCCCTCTCCTGCTCTGGAAGCCTCCATCAGGTTCCCACCTTTGCTGGATCATGCTGCCTTGGTCCCCTAGGCTGGGGCCCTGGTCCCCTGGCCCATGCCTTCAGCTTTGTTGTCCCCCTCCTGTGAATAGGGTCACGTATTTTCAGTGAAACGGTTTTCTTGAGAGCTTGGTTGTGCAGGGAAGGACCCACGGGGCTGTCTTGGTTAATCTCCCTTCAGCCTAAAATTGCCTGAGCCCTGTGGGTTCATGGGTTGTGTGTGTATTCGCCTAAAGACCGTCCCTCTGTCAGCCAGGTAGAGAGAACATAACCACCCTGTTTTACTGGTGGGGGATGGAGAACTGGAGTGCACAAGGAGGATACAGGCAGGGACCCACAGGGACCCACCTCTGTCCTCTGGGCTGCCCCCTCCCCACCCACGGCCCGGAGGCACTGGACCCTAAGGAGGACACTCACCAACACTTGTTGGGTAACCGAGCTCCTTAGTAAAGGGTAGAAAAACACCAGCACTAAGTATGCAGACAAAACATTTCATCCCTTTTTTCTTAGGACTCAAGTGCCCGTAGAGTCCGCATCTCTCTCCGGATTCATTCATGAGTCTGCCTGAGCACCCCAACCACTGTTAGACCAGAAACTGGCTTCAGACATTCAGAGGCCAGCATCACTGAGCCCCTGAGGCATGTGAATCCTTGTTGTTCTTCACTTTATTTTTAAATGTTTATCAATTTTTGACAGACAGAGAGAGACAGAGCATGAGTGGGGGAGGGGCAGAGAGAGAGGGAGACACAGGATCCGAGGCAGGCTCCAGGCTCTGAGCTGTCAGCACAGAGCCCCACGCGGGGCTCAAACTCAAAGACTGTGAGATCGTGACCTGAGCTGAAGTTGGACACTCAACTGACTGAACCACCCAGGTGCCCCAATGCTTCACTTTATTTTAACTGCTCGGCTTCCCCAATGTGACCTCACCTGCACCATGAACCTCTCCAGCCCCTTTTGCACCTGTGTTTTATTTTTCCATTGACACATGGAGTCAGTCCCCCTGGAGGGAGACACCTAATACCTTATGATTTTTCTTTTCATCTCTAAAGATGATACACATTCTCACCTTCCTCGTAGCCTGCCTTCCATTTCTCTTCTGCCCACGATCCCCCCACACTCACATCTTCCAGCACAGCTGCCCTGAAGTCATCGGGCACTGAGGAGCAAGGCAGCAGAAAGCCAGATCCGTCTACACTGCTCACAGTGTGCCCTGCAGGGACCTGCAGAAGCCCTGGCATTTTGTCATCCCCATGTGAGGTGGGCCCATCTGTGCCTGCATGTCCACTCTGATTGCAGCTCTGTCCCCAGGCAGGGGTGACGGTACCCTGGGGGAAAGTCTGGCTGGGAGATTCCCAAAGAATCCTCCGGGCTCCCTTCCTTTCTCTGAGATCCCATCTTAATAGCCACCCTGCTCTGAGGCTGCTTTCATGGGCTAAGGAGCCAGAGTATCACTTACTCTCCAAGAAGTGATGAAGAATGGGTCAATTTGTTTGGGGACAAATGACCTAGGGGAGTCGTGGCCCATCGAGATCACAGGGTTAGAGTCTTGGAGGCTGTTTTCGGTCCTGGTTCTATTATCTCCTGGCTGAGCAGTTGCAGGAGTCACTCTGGCTTGGTGACCCTGGGCTTGCTTCTAATCTCAGCTGCCCTCCTGCCTTCTGGGAACTGCAATGAAAATGGTGAACTGAGCCACCTTCGTGGTGTACTTTGGGGAGTGGCTGTGGGGAGCCAGAAAGACCAGAGAAAGGAAGAATCTTCTTCCCTCCCTTCCCTCCTTCCTCTTTTCTTTTCTTTTCTTTTCTTTTCTTTTCTTTTCTTTTCTTTTCTTTTCTTTTCTTTTCTCTTTCCTTTTTTTTTTAAGTGTTTTGGCCATTTGTAAAACACTAAACACACACAACAGTGATTTTATTCTCATCATTTCTGAAAATGTCGATCCTTTATTATTTTTCTAGCAACTAGGCTCCTTGTCATAACTTCAAATTTTGTTTGTATTTTTAGAAGGAAACAAACAAACAAGAACAAGTAATATGTAAGTCATTCTCACTCTAAAAGATTCCAACAAGACTTAAAACTTCTATAAAAGATATTAAAGACCTTTTATGGTCTCTTTCTACTTCCATCCCAAGACTTAACTGCTATGGGTCCTTCCAGGGATGTTTTTGTGTATGTTTGCTGCATGGATACCTAAACTCACTCGCTCACTCTGTGTTAGGTATCTATTGCTGCATAACAAGTTATTCTAGAACCTAGAGGCTTAAAACAACCAATATTACCTCAGAGTCTCTTTCCAGTTGCAGCTTGGCTAAGTGCTTCTTGCTTAGAGTCTCTCATGAGCTTGTAGGCAAGCTGGGGCTCTGGTCTCATAGGAAGGCTTGACTGGAAGAAGATCTCTTCCAAGCTCACTCGTGTGGCTGTTGGAACCCCAGGTCCTTGCTGGATGTTGGCTGGAGACATCAGTTCTTTGCCACGTGGGTGTCTCCTTAGGGCAGCTCACACTACGGAAGCCGGCTTCCTTCAGAGCAAACAAGCAAGAATGTGAACAAGGATACCCAAAACAGAAGTCACAGCCTTTTGTAACCTCATCTCAAAAATGACATCCCATCACTTTTGACATTCTGTGTTCATGAGAACAGATTCCTACATTCAGCACACACTCAATGGGAAGGAATGACATGAGGGCATAGGTACCAGGAGGACCATTAGGAACCATCTTAGAAGCTGCCCACACCCCCCCACCCCATATGCCCATGCTCTCCTACACACACGTGTGATCACCTCCTCTGTGAGGGCTACTCTGACTGCCCTTTTAAAAACTGAAGCTCTCACCTCTTACCTTCCATCCCCTTCCTTTGCTTGCTTTTTCTTTATGGCACTTATCGCCTTCTAATATTCTAAATTACTTATATATAATGTTTATTTCTCTCCAAGGGTCCATAAAGGCAAAAGGTTTTTTCCATCTGTTTTTCTATTTCCCCAGCATCTACGACAGTGTCTGATACCTTGGCACTCAATAAATATTTAATTAAATTGTCCATGCCTTGTTATGTAATTTGCTTTTTTGCCAGTACATCTTAGAGTATTTCCAAGTCAGTGTATATATAAGTTACCTCATTCTTTTTAATGGCTGCTTAATAATCCACATTATGACCATTCCATCCGTCATTTCAACGTTGCCCTCTTGAGGGACACTTACTTGTTTCTGAGGCCTCGCTATTTCAAGCTGCTGCAAACATCCTCGTATGTGTATCTTCACACATATGTATAAATAGTTATGGGACAAAGGCCCTAGAAGTCCTGCAATAGCTTTAAGTCCTGGTCTTTGTGTGGTTGAATTGCATGAGGAGGTAATTACATCAGGGGACTTTCGTTTGTTGTTTGTTTGTCTTTAAATAACTGCTTTCCCTTCTTTTGCCTTGACGTTGGGTTTTGCATGAGTGGAAAATGCTTGTGTAGGGAGTTTAGGATCTCAGTCACTGTCACGTACTGGGGTCTGGTCTTTGAGTTGCCCTTATGCTGCCAACGTTCCGCTACTCTCTCGAGAGTTAGAATTCATTTAAGAGCGTGGCACCATGCTTTGTGCAAGGCATCATGGAGAACATGGAGATAGAGCATTACTTTAGCTTTCTAGCAACTTCTACCTTACTTGGGTGGTGAACATTAACAAGTTAAATAATAGTAAATCAAGCAGTGAGTCAGAAATAAGTGTGAGCAAGTCATGGGCAAGAGAGGCCCTCGGGACTCAGGCGGTCAGGACAGGCTTTTGAGGGTAGATGGGGCTTGAGCTATACCGTGAGGAGAAGGACCTGAACAGGAAGGAGGGCAAGAGGGAAGGGTAAGCAACCAGTTGTAAGTGGAGGGCACAGAAGGAAGAAGCAGTTTTGTGCTCAGCACCAGAATGCCACGGGAGTCTGGTTGATTTGGATTCCTTTGCAGAGTGGCACCTGGCGATGTTGGGGGCCATGCTTGCACGTTCGGTGGAGCGTTCCATCAGCATTATCATCTGAAGAGTGCTGGGCAGCAGATAGTTGGTCAGTCAGTCCCTGGGAAGCTTTGACTGGTGGTTCCAGTGTGATCAGGGCTCCCAAATCTCTATCCAGTGACATTCGGTGCCCGGTGTGACCCGCCAGGCAGCTTCCCCTCTACCCTCCTTTATCATCTTCTGCCTGGGACTCCACAGTCTGTCATTCCTGCCCCATGCCAACCTGCATTACATAGTTACACTGTTTCCTGTTGACAATTGTTTATCTTCTGCCTCCGAGCACGGCACGACCCTCTCTAACCTGCTATGGAATCAAACCAGCGCCCTGCCTCTTGCTCAAGGGCCAGATCACACTAACATAAAGAGAATTCTGCAGGACACATGGGCCTGCCTCTCTCTTCAGGCATGGCTCCGTCATTGTTCTCAGAAGGCTGGCTGCTTGCTTTGGAAAATTTCCCAACAGCCTGACCCACCTTGGTACCATCCTTAATCTTCGCAAAGAAAAGGCTGCAAACATAGAAAGAAAATCTCTCCAAAGGACGGTAGAATGGATGATAGAAAACGTAGGTGGTACGTGGTGGCACTGCCCAGGACGCAGTAGGAGCTCAACAATTATGAGTAACTGGGAAGTAGCAGAATAATGATTGTCCTTTTAGAAGAGCCCCAGCAGGCCCACTCTGTTTCTTCCCGGCATGAATTGTGCAGGTGAAACCACTGAAAATGACATTCAAGGCAGTCTGGACAGGGAAATCATAAAGGGCTGAGACTGGCAGCCCAAGGCTGATGGCCCTTGACCTTGGTGTTCACCAGTAGTGGTGGAGTGTGGAGGTGAGGAAGGACAGTGTGGTTTGTTTGGTCCCCATTAATGTGAGTGAACCTCAGGTTTCTTTTGGATCCAGCCAGCAGGGCCACAATACTTTTATTGGTCTGTAGCCTCTGGGTCACCCCCCGGCCTCGAGGGGACCCATGGGCTGCCTGAATTATCTCAAGTTCCCCTTCCTCAGCCAGCTGTGCTGTCACGTTTCCAGACTTTTCAAAGCACTTTCAACGTCACTGTCTCGTGCCATCCGTTTGAACTGACACATCATTGGGATTTGTTTTTTCTTACATATTAAGAAAACTACATGGCTCTCCGGGGGAAGTAACAGAGTCTTTAAAAATAAAAGGCAAAATCTTTGAGGAAGAAAACAAAATTTTTAAAAGTAAAAAATGAAGTCCCTGAAGACTTTCTGTTCTCCTGTCTGCCAACTCACTCTGATTGTGGTTTCGTTACGACAGGGTCAGCATTTTAACAGCAGAGGGCGCCAGAGGCTAAGTTATGTAGATCAGTTGCCCTTGCTAAGAAATCCTTTTAATTTGGTTGCTTTGTTCTTGTCCTTTCTGTCACCTCAAGAAGAGGCAGGAGAAAGCATTCACAGGGCTAGTGGGCAAGAGTAGCAAGGTGAGCTGAGTGTCAGAGGGTAGCATCTGCTACAGGGAGCAGGATAGGGAATTTAGAACAGAGGGCTGGGAGTACATGATGGGTCTGAGGATTTCCGGACCTCACTAGCAGTCATTCAGTGAATGCAATCAGCACCTTGGCTAGGCTGCAGGGGAGCTTCCTTATATGTTTATATTGTCTGAGAAAGGCCCCTCCCACCAGCACCCCTACCTTGCACCCTCATCTTTGGTTCTGTGGACATCTTGAGCTCCATAGCTCAGTTGAACCCTCCAAGCCTGAGTTGGGGTCAGGGGTGGGGTCAGGGGTGTGATCCCTCCTCCAGGTCAGTGATCAGGCTATGCAGGGCCAGGAGGAGGCCCAGCCACCCTGCTTGGTTTCATTCAGAAAGATTTGTCTGTGTTTTTTTTTTTAATAGACTTTAATTTTTAGAGAAGTTTTAGGTTTACAGCAAAATTGAGAAGGTACAGAGATTTCCCATATACGCCATACCCTCACACACAATCGGTATCCCCCACTATCAGCATCCCCCACCAGCGCGGTACATTTGTTACAATCAGTGGACTTAGACTGACCCATTGTTATCACTCGGTTTACATTAGGCCTCGCTCTTGGTATTGTCCATTCCATGATTTTGGACAGGTATAATGCCCTGTATTCACCAATATGGTCTCATACCGAGTAATTTCCTTGCCCTAAAAATCCTCTGTGCTCTCTGCCTCTTTATCCCTGCTTCCCCCCAACCACTGGCAACTACTGATCCTTTTACTGTCTCCATAGTTGTTTTTTTTTTTTTTCCAGGGTGTCATGTGGTTGGAATCCTGCAACACAGAGCCTTTTCAGATCGGCCTCCTTCACTTAGCAATATGCATATAAGGCTCATCCATGTCTTTTCATAGTTTAATAGATCATTTCTTTTTAGTGCTGAATAAAATTCCATTGTCTGGGCATGCCACAGTTTATTTATCTCTTCACCTGCTGATGGACAGCCTGGCCGTTTCCAACTTTTGGTAATTATGAATAAAACTGCTGTGAACATCCTTGTGCAGGTTTTCACGTGGACATAAGTTTTCAGCTCATTTGGGTAAATCCCAGGAATGTGATAGCTAGATTGTATGGTCGAGTATATTTAGTTTTGAAAGAAACTACCAAACTGTCTTCCAAAGTGGCTGTACCATTTTGCACTCCCATTAGCAATGAATGAGAATTCCTGTTGCTTCATACATATCCTCACCAGCATTTGGTGTCATTGTTTTGGATTTTGGCCATTTTTATAGGCATGGTAGTGGTATTTTCATTGTCATTTTAATTTGCAATTTCTTAATGACATATGATATCGAGCATCTTCAACAGATGCCATCTGTATATCTTTGGTGAGGTTTCTGCTTAGGTCTTTTGCCCATTTTTAAATTGGGTCATTCATTTTCTTGTCATTGAGTTTTAAGAATGCTTTGCTTATTTTGGATAATAAGCCTTTATCAGATTGTCTTTTGCAAATATTTTCTCCCAGTCTGTGGCTTGTCTTCTCATTCTCTTGACAATGTCCTTTGCAGAGCAGAAGTCTCTAATTTTAATGAAGTCCAGCTTATCAATTTTTTCTTTGATTGATCATGCCTTTGGGGTTGTATTTAAAAAGTCATCACTGTACCTGAGGTCACCTAGGTTTTCTTCTACCTTCTAGGAGTCTCATAGTTTTGAGTTTTATCTTTGGGTCTGTGCTCCATTAATTTATGTGAAGGGTGTGAGGTCTGTGTCTAGATTCATTTGTGTGTGAGTATGTCTTGGGGTTCCAGCACTGTTTGTTGAAAAAAACCTATCTTTTGCTCCATTGTACCTTTTCTCCTCTATCAGGGATAGATAGTTGTATAATTACGGGGATCTCTTTCTGCACTTTCTGTTTCTGTTCCATTGATTGGTTGGTCTACTCTTTCACCAATACACACTGTCTTAATATACCTTTTAGAGTAAGTCTTGAACTCAGGTAGTCTCAGTCCTCCAACTTTGCTCTTCTCAATATTGCATTGGCTATTCTGGGTCTTTGCCTCTCCATATAAACTTTAGACTCCCTTTGTCAATATCCACAAAATATGGGATTTTGATTGAAAATGCCTTAAGAAAAATTGACATGCTAACAACACTAAGATTTCCTACCCATGAACATGGAATGTCTCTCCCTTTATTTAGTTCTTTTTTTATTTCTTTCATCAGAGTTTTGTAGTTTTACTCATATAGACTTTGGACATATTTTGTTAGATTTATACCTAAGTATTTTTTAGGTGCTAATGTCAGTATCATGTTTTTAATTTCAGATTCCACTTGATCGTTGGTGGGATATAAGAAAGTGATGGGCTTTTGTATATTAGCCTTGTATCCTACATCCTTGTTTATTAATTCCAGATGATTTTTTTCAGCTCTTTGGGATTTTCTACATAGACAATGTCATCTGTGAATAAAGGCAGTTTTATTTCCTCCTTTTCAGTCTGTATACCTTTTATCGCTTTTTCTTGTCTTATTGTATTATCTAGTACTTCTGATACAATACTGAAAAGGGATAGTAGGGATGAGAAGGGACATCCTTGCCTTGTACTTAACGTTAGAAAACTTCTAGTTTCTCATCCATAAGTATGATATTAGCTGTAGGGTTTTTTTTTGGATGTTCTTAATCAAGTTCAGGAAATCCTTCTGTATTTCTTGGTTTCAAAGAGATTTGATTGTGATGGTGTTGGATTTTGCCAAATGCTTTTTCTGCATCTATCAATAGGATTGTGTGATTTTTCTTCTTTAGCCTATTGATGTGAAAGATTACATTAACTGATTTTCAAATGTTGAACTAGTCTTGTGTACCTGAAATAAGTCCTACTTGCTTATGGTTTATATTTCTTATGCACTGCTGGATTCCATTTGCTGGTATTTTAGTGAGGAGTTTTACATCTATATTCATGAGAGATGTTGGGCTGTAGTTGTCTTTTCTTGTAATATTCCTTCTGCTTTCATCTTCCCGAAGATACTATAGAGAATTGGTATAATTTCTAACTTAAAGGTTTGGTAACATTCACCAGTCAACCTATCTGGGCCTGATGCTGTTTTGGAAAATTATTAATTACTGACTTGATTGCTTTAATAGAACTTGATTGCTTTAGTTGACCTTTTACATTCTCTATTTCTTTTGTGAGGTTTGGTAGAGTTTGTGTCTTTTAGGAATGGTTTTGCTGTATCCTCCCAATTATGAGAAGTTAGGTTTTCATTTTCAGTCCGTTCAAAATATTTTTAAATTCCTCTTGAGACTTCCTCTTGACCTATGTGTTATTTAGCAGTGTGTTATTTAATTTCCAAGCATTTGAGGGTTTTCCAAACATATTTCTGTTATTGATTTCTAATTTAATTCCACTGTAGTCTGAAAGCAGGCATTGTATGATTTTTTTTGTTGTTGTTCTTTTAAATCCATTAGGGTATGCTTTATAGCTCAGAATGTTGTCTGTCTTGGTAAATGTTCCATGTGAGCCCGAAAGTAGGTGTATTCTGTTGTTGGATGGAGTAATTGCTAGATATAGTAGTCAATTATATTCAGTCGGTTGGTGGTGCTGTTGACTTTAACCATGTCCTTACTGATTTTCTGCCTTCTCGATCTATCCATTTCTGATAGCAGAGTATTGACATCTCCAACTGTAACAGTGGATTCATCTATTTCTCCTTGCAGTTCTGTTTTTGCCTCACATATTTCGATACTCTGCTTCTAGGTGCATGCACATTAAAGATTTAATGTTTTCTTTGAGAATTGATCCCTTTATCATTATGTAATGCCTTTTGCTATCCCTGTCAACTTACCTTGCTCTGAAGTCTGCTCTGTCTGAAATTAATATAGCCACTGCTGCCTTCTTTTTGTCAGTGTTAGCACAGTGTATCTTTCTCCATGCCTTTAATTTTAACCTAAATATGTCTTACATTTAAAGTGTATTTCTTGTGGATTATTTACCTCAAAACCACAATGAGATACCACCTCACACCTGTCAGAGTGACTAACATTAACAACTCAGGCACCAACAGATGTTGGCGAGGATGCGGAGAAAGAGGATCCCTTTTGCACTGCTGGTGGGAATGCAAACTGGTGCAGCCACTCTGGAAAACAGTATGGAGGTTCCTCAAAAAATTAAAAATAGAACTACCCTACAACCCAGTAACTGCACTACTAGGTATTTATCCGAATGATACAGGTTTGCTGTTTTGAAGGGGCACATTCACCCCAATGTTTATAGCAGCACTATCAACAATAGCCAAAGTATGGAAAGAGCCTAAATGTCCATTGACAGATGAATAGATAAAGAAGATGTGGTACACACAAACACACACACACACACACACACACACACACACACACACACTGGAGTATTACTCGGCAATCAAAAAGAATGAAATCTTGCCATTTGCAACTATGTGGATCGAACTAGAGGGTATTATGCTAAATGAAATTAGTCAGAGAAAGACAAATATCATATGGCTTCACTCATATGAGGAATTTAAGATACAAAACAGATGAACACAAGGGAAGGGAGGCAAAAAATAATATAAAAACAGGGAGGGGGGCAAAAATATAAGAGACTTAAATATAGAAAACAGGTTTACTGGAGGGGTTGTGGGAGGGGGGATGGGCTAAATTGGTAAGGGGCATTAAGGAATCTACTCCTGAAATCATTGTTCCAACATATGCTAACTAACTTGGATGTAAATTAAAAAATAATATATAAAATTTAAAAAACCTCAAAAAGAACAAAAAAATAAAGTATATTTCTTGTAGATTAAATATAATTGGGTCCTGTTTTTTGATCCACTCTAAAAATCTCAATTGGCATACAGTTGACCATTGAACAGCACAGGTTTAAACTGTGTGGGTCCACTTATATGTGGAATTTTTACAGTACTGTAAATGTATTTTCCTTATTATTTTCTTACTAGCATTTTTTTCCTCAAGCTTTGTTGAAAGAATATAGTATATAATACAAAATATGAGTTCATCAACTGTTTATGTTTCCATAAGGCTTCCAGTCAACAGCAGGCTATTAGATGTTAAGTTTTGAGGGAGTCAAAAGTTATACTTGGCTTTTTTACTATGCAGGGGAGTCAATACCCCTAACTCCTGTGTTGTTCAAGGGTCAAGTATATTTAGACCATTGATATTTAAAGTGATTATTGACATAATTGGATTAATAGCTACCATTTTTGCTGTTGTTTTCCATTTGATACCCTTGTTCTTCCTATTTTTATTCTTTTTTTTTCCTGCTTTCTGTAATTAATTGAATATTTCATATGGTCCCATTTTCTCTCTTTGTTGTTAACATATCAATTATTTTTCCTTTTTTAATTATCTTTGTGGTTGCCTAGAGTTTGCAATATACATTTACAACTAATCCAAATCCACTTTCAAATAATACTCTTAATGCTCCAGAGGTAATGCATGTACATTATAATAACAAAATAATCATAATTTCTCCCACTCCATGTATCATTGCTATGGTTCATTTCCCTTACATGTAAGCACACATATTTATATACATACGATGTACATCAGCATATGTAATTGGTTATATTGTTGCCATTATTTTGAGGAAATGTTATTTCTTAGATGAAGACTGAGGGAAATACAAGTTTTTATTTTACCATCACTTGTTCCTTCTCCGATGGTCTTTCTTTACACAGATCTGAGTTTCCGACCGATGTTGTTTTCCTTCTTCCTGAAGAACTTCTTTTAACATTCCTCGCAAGACCAGTCTGCTGACAATGAATTCCCTCAGTTTTTATTTGTCTGAAAGAAGCCTTTCTTTCTCCTTCACTTTTGAAGAATAACTTCATGGATACGGAATTCTATGTTGGTTTTTTTTTTTCTCAGTACTTTAAATATTTCACTGTTTTCTGTTGCTTGCATGGTTTCTGGGGATGAGTCAGATGTAGTTCTTATCTTTGCTGCTCTGTAGGTCAGGTGTTATTTCCTTCTGGCTTCTTTCAAGAATAGTTTTTCTTTATCTTTGATTTTCTGAAGTTTGTGTATGACATGCCTAGGTATAGTTTGTTTTTTTTTTTCTTTCATATATCCTGCTTGGTATTCTCTGAGCTTCCCAGATCTGTGGTTTGGTGTCTGACATTAATTTGAGGACATTCTCAGTCATTTTTGCTTCAAATATTTCTTCCGTTTATCTCTGTCTTCTTCTTCTGGTGTTTCCATCATACACATTATACCTTTTATAGTCCCACAGTTCTTAGACAGTCTCTCTTTTCCTTAGTCTTTTTTTTTTCTCTTTGCTTCTCTGTTTTGGAAGTTTCTATTGACATATTCTCAAACTCAGAGATTATTTCCTCACCTGTGTCCATTCTACCAATGGTCCCAGCAATGGTATTCTTCATTTAAAAAAAAATGTTTAATGTTTATTTTTGAGAGCAAGAGAGAGAGAGAGACAGAGCATGAGTGGGGGAGGGGCAGAGAGAGAGGGAAACACAGAATCCAAAGCAGGCTCCAGGCTCTGAGCTGTCAGCACAGAGCTCCAAGTGGGGCTCGAACTCACAAATCGTGAGATCATGACCTGAGCCACCAGGCTCATTGCATTCTTCATTTCTGTTAAGTGTTTGTGATCTCTAGAATTCCCTTTTGATTCTTTCTTAGAATTTCCATCTCTCTGCTTATATTGCCTATTTGTTCTCACATGCTGTCTACTTTATTGATCAGAGCCCTTAGCAAATTAATCATAGCTGTTTTCAATTCCCAGTCTGATAATTCCAGCATTCCTGCCATGTCTGGGTCTGGTTCTGACTGCTTGCTCTGTCTCTTCAAACTGTGTGTTTTGCCGTTTTAGAATGCCTTTTAACTTTTTCTTGATAGCTGGACATGATGTACTAGGTGAAAGGAACTGCAGTAAATAGGCCTTTAATAAGGTGGTGGCGAGGGTGTGGGGGAGGGGAAGCATTCTATAGTCCTGTAATTAGATCTCAGTCTTTGCCTGAGCCTGTTCCTCTGAACTATGAGCTTTGTGACTATTACTCAGGGTTTTTTGTTTTCTTCTTTTCCCTCCCACCTTAGGTAGGACAGTATGGCTGGAGTGGGCTGGAGTTGGGTATCTTTCTTCTTCCACATGGGAAGCTACAGCAGGCTAGACTTAGGGTATCCGCCCCCCACCCCCCCACCCTGAGCCAGGGTCAGGTAGCATCTGATAAAACTACTATAGTTGAGGCTCTTGTAAAATAGTTTCTCCTAAAAGCAGGCCTTGTTAAGAACAAAGTATTCTGGTTTATTTCAAAATGGTTTCCCCCTGTCCCACGCCCCCCACCCCCCACCCCTGCAGCCAGAAGCATAAGGGAATTTTTCTCTAGGGTTTACTCTGAGAACCTGGTCAAACTCCTAGAAGCAAAACTGACAAAGATGTGGGGGTCCCTATGACTGACCGGGTCTGCCCAGAGATTGGACTCAGCCTTGTCTGCCCGGAGACTCCAACACTTTGTCAGTTTCGCTTCTAGTTCCCCTGCCCTGGCCCCCACAGAGGTTGCTGCTGGGGAGTTTCTGCCTGGTGAGTTGTGGTTCACTGTAGCTACCCATCTGTCTCATTCATTTTGGCGGTAGCGTTTGCCCTGTGACCTTCCTTCTCTGGTAAATCCGAGAAGAATGAGTTTTTCGGTTCGTGCAAGCTTTGTGCTTGTTAGGACCCAGTGATGTCCTCCAAGTGCTGTACATGCTAAGCTGGAAACCAGAATACTAAGCTGGAAACCAGCTGGTTGATGTTTTCACTTGCGATGCTCTATACCAAGGACAACTAAGTGATATGGGCAAAACAAGACTTTCAGGCATGGCTCTTGTTCCTTTGAAATTGGATTTTAATTTTTTTTTTCAACGTTTTTTATTTATTTTTGGGACAGAGAGAGACAGAGCATGAACGGGGGAGGGGCAGAGAGAGAGAGGGAGACACAGAGTCGGAAACAAGCTCCAGGCTCTGAGCCATCAGCCCAGAGCCTGATGCGGGGCTCGAACTCACGGACCGCGAGATCGTGACCTGGCTGAAGTCGGACGCTTTAACCGACTGCGCCACCCAGGCGCCCTGAAATTGGATTTTAGATTTGAAAGGAGCCTTGGTGGTCTCCTTACTCAGTGTCCTCATGTTCAGATGAGTGTCTCAGGCTCTACTATGGGCACTTCTCTCTGGCTAATATTTGCACATTTTAGCAAAGTAGTATAATGCACTGTATATATGCAACCCGTCTGTGCTGAGGATCCAAATGAACTTTCTCTAAATAAACCAGTTTTGTTCTTTCATAGTCAGTGTTCTGCTCCCTGAAAGGAAATGTAATGTGATATTTATCCACAAACAGTGGTGACCACTGTATGGTGTTTGGATGGATGCTGTTAGTTCTGTGTGATTTTATT
Organism: Prionailurus bengalensis; assembly: GCF_016509475.1. Classification (NCBI taxonomy): domain Eukaryota; kingdom Metazoa; phylum Chordata; class Mammalia; order Carnivora; family Felidae; genus Prionailurus; species Prionailurus bengalensis. Next base: position 65,674,615 of record NC_057354.1, read on the forward strand.
TTTCTCTTTTTGTCTTTCTCCATTTTCCAAATTCTGTCAAATGAACATGTATTACATTTACAATCAGGAAAAAAATAAGGTAATGTTTTCGGTCATGAACGTTGGAAGTCTCCTCTCCGTGTCTCCTTACAGTCTGCAAGATGAACGTTCACCGACGCTGTGAGACCAACGTAGCTCCCAACTGTGGGGTGGACGCCAGAGGAATTGCCAAAGTCCTGGCGGACCTAGGCGTCACTCCAGACAAAATCACCAACAGCGGCCAGAGGAGGAAAAAGGTAACTGGCTATTTGGTGGTGTTTCTGGAGCTCTCTGTGGGCCCACTTTCTCTGTGCTGGCTTCCTGAGAGCCCCATGGAGTGAGGTTCCAAGATCACTGGGTTTGAGACACTGCACACAAAATAGCATGTGCTTAAAGGGAAGGAAAAAAAAAAAAGAAATTAGGCAGGTGACATTAAAGTCTCCTTCAGTTCCAGAAGTGGGGGAAAAACAAAGCAAGTCTCAAGTGTTACATTCCTTGGGGAAACATAACCTTTGAGATGAGGACTTTGGAATTCTCTCTAGAAAAAGCACCATTCTAGACAAGGCAATAGGCTTATCTGCCTCCAGAACTGGCATGAAAGCAATGTCACTGTTTTGAACTTTGCCCCCTGGTATTGCTGTAATGAGGATAAGTGGACGAAGAGCTGGAGCCACATTCTTTTCTAGGGAACAAGCCAAGAAGGTCTGTGCTAGTGCCCGCACTCAGCTGCCCAAGGGACATTGTTAATGCCCCGTGACATGAAACATCTGGGTCTTTCTTGGGAGACCTAAGCCCCCGTCTCTACCCGGGTGACCTTTGGAATGTCAGTGGGAAGAGATCCATTTGCTAAAATGTTATTTTGGTAAGTCAGGGCCCACAGATGTAAACAGAGCTAAAGGCATCCATAGCATTTTGTTTGAAGGCCCTCCTTAGCCTTGGCTCCCAGCCTAGAAAATGTAAGAGTTTTTGAAAAAGTAAGTTATGAGAAAATCAGAACCACATTTAACTGGGCAAGAAGTTCTGGTGGAGGTGAGAAGCAGGCAGTGATCCTCATCACCCAGTACCAGGCAACCTCAAGCACTTTCTAGAAAAGTAATTCTCACACCAGGTGCTCTACAGTTTGGACTCCCAATGTTCTCCCTAAGTCCTGCCCTAAAATTCCTTCTGAAGGGCTCTGTGTTTCCCTTCTTTTAGAGGCTGCCCACCCCTTTTCCCGGGTGCATCTCAGAAGAGCCCTTTCCCTTGAATGGGGAGGTTTGGATCATTTTAATCTTCTTAAACTCCTCCTTCTTTACCTTCCCAATAAGCAAAGGTTGGAGGAGAAGAACTCTCTTCTCCCCGGTTGGTTAGCTATGGGATTTTGTGCTTCTGGTGGCTCTTAGCTCTGTAAATCCCACCAGTGGAAGTAGGACTTTAGTTATTGACCCAAGGCATTGCAATTGCAAGCAGAATGTCTGCACCCAGGAATGCTAGACCCCCACCGAAGGAGTGGGTTAAGTAAACACCTTGTGATGACAGAGTTGGACATACACATTTATGAGCTCTAGAGAGAGCCCTTTTCAGGAGATATGGCTTTTCTCCTTGCTAGAAGGAAATGGAGACAGAACCTTCATTAATCATCATGAAGCATTTTAAAAGAAAACTCAATACACACCTGCCCTCCCTGCCCCCCACCCCCAATTTACACAGGCCATAATGCCAATAACCAGCCATCGTCTGTCTGAGGTTTGGGGGCACCTGGTGATATGAAGCCAACATGGAGGAATTCAAGAAGAGACAGAGTTAAAGACTAAAGGATTCTGATATTTTTATTGCTGGGTTGCTTCTGATGCAAAAGCTGGAAAAAAGCCACATGATCCAAGTCGTGGCTTGGATCCCTTGGTCCCTTAGCATGTGAGGAAGGGAGAGAAGTCTCTTGCTCAGAAGCTAAGCGGGCTTTTTGCAAGAGCGTCAGGCTTGCTGGAGCATTGTCTGTCTTCACGTTGCCCTTTGCGAGTAGTCCTTCACCCAGCAAGGATGTGTGCACACGGCTCTGGAGCAAGAGTAAAATAGAGTATGTGTGACCGCTTAGTCCAAACCTCTGACTTTGGTGGGAACTCCACATGGGTGCACTGACACCTGTGCTGGGAAATAGACTTCCCTGGAGGGTGTCCTGTTAAAATTTGCCAACCGATATCAATGCACCTAAAAATATTTATTGAGCTTCGACTAAAGGTATCATTTGGTACAAGGTGCCAGAGGCAATACAAATGCTAGATAGTCTTACCTTCAAAGAGCCTATAGTCTACCCAAGGAGAGTGCCCCACACAGTATCCACAAGCAGAAGCCATTAACTAAACACAGCTGAACAAGAGGACGGATAAACGTGATAACTCGCGCTGCTTGCATTGGCGAGCGGGTTTTCACGGAAGGGGTGCAGTTGTGCTTTGCTTAGACAGGTCAATTGCCTTTGCATAGGATGAAAACTGAACAAACCACAGTCTCTTCTTAAGTTTTTAATTCCTGTTGGCTGCCCCATAGTGTAATGTTGGATTCTGGTGTGCAACCTAGTGATTCAGCACTTGCGTGCATCACCATGTGCAGTCTCGTCTTCCCTTTAACTGTCAGGAGGAACCTGAGTCTGGGCTTTCAGAAGGTCAGTTCAGCAAGTGCTGCTGTGCCCCCGGGGCTCCTACAGCCCTCGCTGGGGTCCAGCATCTGGGCGGTTCTGACCTGCGGGTTGCTCCCCACCCTCCCTTCTCTGTCTCCACCCCCGCCCTCTCTCTCCCTCTCTCTCCCTCCCTCTCTCTAGCTCATCGCTGGCGCCGAGTCTCCGCAGCCTGCTTCCGGAAGCTCACCGTCTGAGGAAGATCGATCCAAGTCAGCACCCACCTCCCCTTGTGACCAGGGTGAGACCCTCAGATTTGCTTTGTGACCTCTGAGTAATATCATCTGAACGACTGAAGGCTTCAGACACCCTCTCCCTGCTGACTCATTAGCTACTCTTTTCTCTCTACAAGTATTTCTTCAGGGAGAGGCACTAAATGGCTCTGCTCGTGTTAAACCTTGTCCATGCCAGGGTAAAAGAGAAAAAACAGGGAATGTTATGGTTCTTTCTTTACTCCTGCCTCTTTCCCGGGTTCCAAGTGTAGGAAAGCACCCTGAGCCTGCTCCCAGACCTTCCATGTGTCTGTGCCACTCAGCTGAGAGCAAATTCTTTCCTGACTCTGGTCATCACACTCAAAAACCTGAAAGCAGGGCATGAGTGGGGGCCTGTGGCTGAGCAGGGACAGGAGCGCCAAGCAGAGAACAGACAGAGAAGGGAGGAAGCCAGCTCTAGGCCTGACCCCTTCCTAAAGTTCAGCTTAGGATGTTTCCTTCTTCCCCGTAAGAATATGCCTCATGTAGTCGAAGTTTCTGAGTTCTGCAGGCATCCAAGAATGCTGAGGGGAGACTAACACATTTTAAACCTTGCCCTCTGGTGATCAGACCCAGGCGTCCCTGGGAAAGGGATGTCTGCTCCTGCAGAGCAGGAATAATCATCATTGCATGGCAATAGTGCCTTGATTTTCCATAGCCCCAGTTGTGTTCCTTATCTTAATCTTATCCACACACTAACTCTGTGTTGGTGTGCCCCATCCCTGGCCCCATGCTACAGGGTGGGAAGCGGAAGATCAGAGAGTCAAAAAGTTCTGTCCAAAGGCCTGGAACTAAGTCAGCAGTAAGAGCAACGCCATACCCCTCCTGGTTTTGGGACACCCCCCACCCCCACCCCGGGCTGCCGCCCCACCTCAGAATCTGTGCTGTCATATTCTCCCTGGGGGTGTGACCCACTTCAGTTTATCCAGCAGTAGACGAAACAGCTGCAGGGCAGTATGCCGATCTGAGGCCTCAAAGTACTCGGCCTGCATCCCTCCTCTTGCTGCTCTGATTAGTTTCCTGTGTCTTTATTCCTGTGTCTGCTTAATTCCAAAAAAGAATTTGGTCCATTTGTATGTACTTCCAGTGGCACTCAGGGGGCCTCCAAACTAGTAGGTATTATCCTAGAACCCGTGCAGGTGTTTTCATGTGCCCCATGTTAGTGCTGAGACCTCCTTTGGGAGCTTCAAGGAGCTGGGATTCTATGGTAGAGACCCCCAGTAAGAGTGAGCTGGCTGGAGTTTCTAGGCCTGGCTTCTGCCAGCGTGCTGCCCAGACCCGGCAGGACGCAGTGCCTGTGTTTGTCTCTGGTCAGTGCAGGCACGAGCATTACCCAGCAGTGGTGTGGGCACAAATGGATGCAAAGACCCTTAGCAAGACACAGCATTGCTACACAACAGGGATGCCACATAGTTTCTCTTCCTTCCAGGAAGGAACACCCACAGTGACATTTTCTTTAAGCTCTAAAGCCCCTAAACACCCAAGTCCTGTTTTCCAAAATCCATTTAATAGTTTGCCTTGAAAATGGAGACATTGAGCCATTTGCTGAGACTAGAAGTTATACTCAGTAGAGGCATAAAAGAGAGGAAATGGGTGAATTGGCCAAGGGGAGAGCTTTAGACTCAGGAACCACCCTCACCCTGCCCTCCCCTCCACCCCAGCACATCTTAGAGGAACTGGACTCCAGGTCTAAGAAAGATCCAGATTCTTTGAGCAGGCTTCATGGGCCTCAGTCCTGCAAAGAAGCTGAAGATCTCTTTATGTCAGGCAGCACATGCTTATCATGCCTAACCCGGATTCCTCAGGGTTAATGGTCTGTGTTCTCCTTCGACCATCCCAGTTATTCATGAGCATCTCTTAAAACCGGAGTATGCTTTCGGTGCCCACTTCTACAATGAGGAGTGTGTGTGTGTCCTGGTGAATGAATAGCTAACAATAAAGCTTCCCCAAACAGCAAAGGTCAGGGGGTCATCCAGTGTTATCACCGCCAGGTAGTTTAGGTCACATGCTCTGCCGGGGCACAGGACTGTCCCATGGTCGTGAAATGGAACTGAGGAATCCCTGCCCCGGCTCCGATAAATTTGCAGCATGCCAGTCTCGGGAAACAGTTCTTCACTTAATGATAAGCCCATTGCTCATTTGGTTTAATATCCTCTTGGGAGATGGGTATTAGAATAAACGTAACATGGGGAGCCTGGGTGGCGCAGTCGGTTAAGCGTCCAACTTCAGCCAGGTCACGATCTCGCGGTCCGTGAGTTCGAGCCCCACGTCGGGCTCTGGGCTGATGGCTCGGAGCCTGGAGCCTGTTTCCGATTCTGTGTCTCCCTCTCTCTCTGCCCCTCCCCTGTTCATGCTCTGTCTCTCTCTGTCCCAAAAATAAATAAAAAAAAGTTGAAAAAAAATTAAAAAAAAAAAGAATAAACACAACAACAAGGCCGAGTAAAGTGCTTTACACGTTAAAGGCTTCCTGGTCCTCGCTTTTGATATAGTCATATCACCAGTGATAACTGTGATGACTGTTCTCAGTCATTGTTCTAAGTTTCAAAGGGACTTGACAGGTACCTGTTGCCTTTGAGACTCTGCAGGATTCCAGACAAGGCTAGGATTCCTGCACTACACCTAAGATAACAACAGGCTGCTAGCCAAGGGGGCTTTCAGAGAGAGGGCCGGGTTTTTGTGTAATCTGAAGGTGTTGGCTGGTGGGGACCGTGTCCTCTTGTTTGCGTACCTAGATGCCAATGAAAGCATGTACGTTACATGTACCTTAGGTGCCAATGAAAGCGTGTACGTTACACATACATTCGGTGCCAATGAAAGCGTGTACGTTACAGGTACATTCGGTGCCAATGAAGGTGTGTAGAGCAAATGAATGTGGGAAGAGATGCCACACTGGATTGGCTGCTGTGAAGAACCAGATGGAGGGTGGAGGCCTCACACTTGGGGGCAGGGGACGTTCTGAGTGCTGGGTCCTGATGGAAAGGGATCATGAGGCATGCACTAATGTGGTATCTTGTCACCCTTGGCCCTAGAAATAAAAGAACTTGAAAACAACATTCGGAAGGCCTTGTCATTTGACAACCGAGGGGAGGAGCACAGGGCGGCGGCCTGCAGCGATGGCCACCTGGCGAGCCCCGGCGAGAACGGCGAAGTGCGGCAGGGCCAGGCCAAGCGCTTGGGTCTGGATGAGTTCACCTTCATCAAGGTGCTGGGCAAAGGCAGCTTTGGCAAGGTCTGTGGCGTGCGTGGGTACAACCGCTGACTTTCTCTGCCCTGTGGCGTTGCCTCATCTATCTGATCTAAATCAGATTAAGCTATGAACATTTCAGCCCAGTCTTGTTGCGTCTTCCTTCCTTGTTCAGTGGAAACGGCCTGCGGCTGAGCAGGTGGGAGTCTGGGTTCTGCTGCTAAGTAGCTATGAGACTTCAATGTAGTTGCTTAACTTCTTTGGGATTCAGTTTTTCTCATTTGTCAGATGGTGACACAGGCATCCAGTGAGATCATGGGTAGAAGAGCACCTTGAAAAGCTTAAATTGCTTTACATGAGCTTGGCTTCCTGTTAGCAGTACTACTAGCTACTACTTCCCTTCCTCAGAGCTCCATGCGAAATTTTGGCTTTCATTCGTTGCAAAGACTTTAAAAAATGAACTCTAGAATCGCTGCACTCAGTGAGCTTGGGGCTCAAAGCAAATCTGAGTGTGGGTTATTTTGAAAGGTAAACGCTATTGAACCGACTTTTCTGGCACTTACTACATGTTGGGTTTATCCTCCACATTGGCGAGAGAATGAGGATAATCATCTCATGTCTTGGGTCTTGCTTTGCCCTCGGTGCCAGGCTCTCTGTCCTGCCCCACACTGAGGTGAGCAGAACCATGCAGGGTAGGGGTGCCAAGCGTGTCCCGTGAAGCTTTCGTGGCGATCAGGCACGATTCTGATGGCTGGCAAAGTGGGGTGTGTAAATACTGTTCGTTTTAGAAAGAAGGTGTAAGGGCAGAAAGCCAGGGATGTCGGCTAACATTTCAGCCAAGACCCCCGATGATTCCCTCGCTCTTCTCAAAGGCAGGAGTCCACGGGAGGTGTCTCCCCAGGCCCTGTTCTGGGGCCCAGGCACCCCCCCCCCCCGCCCCGCAGCTCCCCAGGGTCACGTGCCCTCCCGTGTCCTGGACTCTTGAAAGCCTCAGCCGGTGGGTCAGGCAGCTTGCGGAGCTGCTGAACCGCTCTACTGCTCTTGAAGGGAAGGGCTCAGGAAGCCTCCAGGGTATGGGCCTACCCCCTGGCCCCTCACCTGCCCCATCTCCTCCTGAGATTACTGTAGCAGGAAGGTAACCAGAGGGGGCTTAAATGGCAAATGCTGAAGCAATCACATTCCTCAGAGACCGAGTAAGTAAGAAGCAGGCCCCAGTCCCTTGGTCCAGGCCTAACTCCGGGATGTGAGCCACTTTAATTTTGAACAAGATTCAAGGTAAACAAGCAGGCTCAGAGTTTCCAGGTCTCCATACTGTGTAGGCAGGATGGGAACTTGGAAGACTCTGGAGTATTTAGGTTGTTTCTTGGGGAAAATTGCAGCCAACGTTGGAGCTAGCTTTAAAGAGTGAATTACGTGTGGGCGACGAAAGGTCCTTAGGTAGACCCCTGAATTCCCTCTTGAGGCTTCTGAGTTCCCACTCTTGAGAACTGGCAGCTCACCTTGGAATAGTGTGCTTAGGAGCTGTTTAAAAGGAGAAAGGCTTGTCATGTTGTGCAGAAATGAGTGCAAAAATATCAAGTGATAGGAGGACTTTAATAAACTGGTAATTTGCCCTCTGGAAAAGGAATCACATTCCCAGTGTTAGAAGAAACCACAAAGGCAAACATGACTGATGTAGCTACATGAGGACAAGTGATCCTGTCTGATAGAAGATAGAACAGAAAATCCTAAAACAGGCTTAGACAAACCTTTGCAGAAAGCAAAGTGTTAGCATCTTTATATACAAAACTCCTACAAACTCATAAGAAAATAATATAAAGTAGTAGATAACTAGACAAAGTTACCTTGACAAATATAAATTGACAGTTCACACAATTAGAGGAAAAATTTTTTCAAGTTTCTCTTAAATACAGAGAACAAACTGAGGGTTGCTGGAGGGGAGGTAAGTGGGGGTTGGGCTAAATGGGTGATGGGCATTAAGGAGGGCATTTACTGGCATGAGTAAGTGATAAATCACAAAATTCTACTTCTGAAACCATTATTACACTATATGTTAACTAATGGGGATTTAAACAAAATTTAAAATTAAAAACAAGTTTCACTGCAAGTTAAAACAGCCTGGAGGTTATATATCACACCTGTTACATGAGCAAAAATGCTTTTTAAGTGAAAACACCCAATGTGGGTACATTGCCATAAAACTAAGGCACCTCTCCACTCCTGATGGCAAATTCTGTTGTACATCCTTTTTGAAATTCAAGAAATGTGCAAAATATTTAACGCTGTAGTCAACTTCTAAGACTTTCTAGCTTAAGGATATGGTTGAAAAAAAAAAGTACATGTACAAAAACACCCAATCCAATAAATATATATTTATTTATTGAAATCAAGAATCAGATGCTTAACAGACTGAGTCACCTAGGTGCTCCAGTAATATGTTTACTTGAGTTAAATATAAGCATCCCTGATAATGTTGGTGACGATGTAGGTGATGAAACCTTATGAAATCACGTTCGTTTAAACAAAATTATATGTAAAATAGTATGATTATAAGCAGGACAAATCTATATGAACATATGAACAATTATTTAACAGATATGTATTGCTTCTTTTTTTTTTTTCTATGCTAGAGATTGACTTGTGTTTCTTCTTTGGATTCCATGCATGGATAGATTGCTATGAGTGGTTTTGGTTCATTTGCAGGTCATGTTGGCCGAACTGAAAGGCAAAGATGAAGTATATGCTGTGAAAGTTTTAAAGAAGGATGTCATCCTCCAGGATGATGATGTGGACTGCACGATGACAGAGAAGAGGATTTTGGCTCTGGCGCGGAAACACCCGTACCTAACCCAACTCTATTGCTGCTTTCAGACCAAGGTATGTCTAGGAAGAAGCCACCATCTTGAGGTAGTGCTGTATGATGTGATGGTATCTTGATGTCTGATTAAAAATATCAATTATAGACCCTCTCCATTATTTTCTAACAGGCCTTGTGAAGTGGCATGGATTTTACCCTTGAAAAGATCAGGGTATATCTGAACGGCATCCTCTTTTTTAAGGGTGTGGAATTTTCCATTCAGGGTTGTGCTCGTGAAGGGATGAGAGAGCAATAGAACTTTGCAAATGCAGCTGGACAAAGCCAAATGGCTAAACCCAGTGTTTGCTCCCTGGAAAAAACAACAGGTGTGATTAGTCCTTGCTCTTCTCCTAACTTTCTATCATTAGGCAAATCACTTAAGTTCTCTGTTGCCTTCAGATCAAATGAAAAGGAGTAAAGCCCGCCCTGACCACTTCTGACTTGTATAATGTCATATGAGGCAGAGGATGTGGACAAGTGCTTACAATGCTCATTTTCAGCTGGCTGTGCGGGAGCCTGGGAACCAGAAGGTGGCAGTAAAGAAATGAAAATAATTTGTAGCTGCATTATGGAGTCTGACCAATGACTATCGTAACTGATTTTGTAACTTACTGTTTGTTAGTAAAGAAGAGAAATGCCAACATTCTTTATGAAGCTCCTGTTTTATTTCCCCTTTTGTTACGGGGAGTGAAGGTCTTTTATGGTGGCTTATGGGTTTGTCGTCCTCAGCTTCTTGAGAAGGCAAAGGCAACCTCACCTGAAACTCCCCCCCGTGCCCATCTGGAGCCCAGACAGTACAGGGCACCATCATGGAGAGACGATCTCTTGCCCCTTGGCACACTCTCACCTCTATGTCACTGCCATGATGTTCTTCCACTTTGAATTCAACTATTATTGGTCATTTGGCAAATTTTTATTTTATGGTATTTTATTGACTTCTTCCCATGTGCCAGGTACTGGAGATACAACGGTATCTCCAGTCTCTCACCTCAGGGAATTTACAGTCTCTTTGGTACACTGTTTTTCAAAGGGTATTTCTCTGAACCCTCATCACTTGAGAAATTCTAAGAATAAAGGATCCTTTGGCCCATAGTTTGGGGAATTGAAATTTTGACTTCTTCTAGACTGCTTCAACATGTACTTGCTTATTTAACTCCCTGAGGAGAAATGCAATGGGGGGGGAAAAAAAGATTGCCTGTGTTTAATCTACTATTTCCCAATTATTTGATCTCAAGCTCCACTTCTACAATCACCTATTCCACACTGAGAAACAGTGATCTAGTGGATATTTCCTATCCCTCTGATCTCTCAGGAAGATAAGAAACACCTTCTGAAAATCTGGAAATCCCTTTTCTGAACAGGTGCAGGAGTCATTAGCTATCCTTGTTTTTGAAATGTGTTATGTAATTCCTAATATTTGTGGGTCTATGCATGTATGTGTACATATGCGGAGCTCAACATGGTAAAAGAGGATCAGTCATATGGTTAACTTTTTCTTTTCTCCACTCGAGTGTAATTTTAGATTAATGAAAAAATGTGTCCTGTAAGTCTTTATCTTCCATGGCACCTATCACAGGGCCTCACATTTGGTGGGTATTCACTATCAGAATTGGAGGGTTGGAAGATTTTATAAAAATTCTCTCTTCTACTCTACTTTTTGCACCAGTGAGAAAATCAGATGTCAACGAAGTAGAAGTCTTTTGCCTATAGACACTCTGTTTTGGCCACAGTGGACTTAGCATCTGGTCTCTGGGACTCCTAGTCCAGTGGGACCTTGCTCTGATATCACACTGATATTCTCTCTTGCCTGACCCAGCACCGTGCCCCCCTCTGTGGCAGGAGATTTCCCCCTCTTCCCCTACCCCTAGCAGGTAGCCATCTCTTTCCCTGTCTGAGGTGGTTTCATGGGTAGAGATCCACACTGGTGTTTTTTCTTTGGACATATTGCCAAGAGGTTCAACATTCTTGGGAAGCCACAGTGGAGGGTCAGCTTTCCTACACCTCTTGTTGAATAAGTGAGATATGGGAATGGATGTCTTCCATGTCACCAGTGTTCTCCTCTGTGCATTGTAGAATATCAAGGCTAAGGTTCCTCACTGTATGGCAGCTTTTGGAACACAAAGCAGTATTTAATAAACACCATGGATTTCCTTTATGGGAGAACAATACCCAAACTGACACATGGAGATTGGGGTCTGGATGGCTAAAGCATGGGGTTGGGGAGAGAAGAGACTTTAGTAGTTCAGATATTTACTAACTCTTTCTCTCAGGCTGATGTCAGGTAGCTATAGTTACAGGAGCAACTTTGCCCCACCTCTTCCCTGCCACCATCATTCCATAGAGAAATAGCACACCCCACTTTACACAGCAGACATATGTTCATCTCAGTTTTTGAAAGTGAATCATATTTTAACTTCACTGAAGGACCTTAGCTTATTAATGAAAGCAGTCTTACGAAGAATCATTTTATGAACTCCCAACTTCTAGAAAAGGTGACTTTTCCTCTGACAACCAGTAGTCATGTTTTTTTTTAACATTTATTTATTTTTGAGAGACAGAGAGAGACAGACCATGAGTGGGGGAGGAGCAGAGAGAGAAGGAGACACAGAATCCAGAGCAGGCCTAGGCTCTGAGCTGTCAGCACAGAGCCCAATGCGGGGCTCGAACCCAGGAACCATGAGATCATGACCTGAGCCGAAGCCGGCCGCTTAACCGACTGAGCCACCCAGGTGCCCCCAGTAGTCATGGTTTTAAAGAGTAGCTATTATTCACTCACCTGACTATGAGGTAGGTGCTGGCTCTAGGTTTATCAGCAAAATGTGGAGGGGTTTACTCCATAAGCAATGGGGAGTTTATACTCTTTCTGTAAACAAATGGCAGCAAAGAGTATTGGGTGGGTGTTCAAACTAGGAGGACTCAGAGAAGAGGTGCTCTTGGGGTTTGGAGTTGGGAGGGTGCTCAAGCCAGGCTGTGAGGAGGGGAGGATTGGGCCAGGGTCTGGGTGGGAACAGGAACCGGGCTCAGTAGCCATAGCTCAGTCTGGCTTTCATTTCACTTTTCCTGAAAAGAAAGGACCCTGAACCTGGTTTCAACTAAGACTCTAATACATGATAAAGGAATGTGAGATCTGATTGCAATCCTATTAAGATTTCTTTCATTCTTACTTAATTATGACACACAAAGCAGCAATAATGTTAAGTCAGGTTTAATTACTTTTAGGTGAGCCTTTGTTTTTCAGTGTGTAGGGGAAAAGGCCCCCATAGAAACACACCCTTAGAACTTCTTGATAGTTTGCACATAGCTTCAGGCCACACTTATACAGATTGCCCGATGGGACTTAAATGTGTGTGAGGTGTGGGTGCCATGTCTGGTGTGGTGACCAATGGTGATGAGTATATAAACCTACTGGCACCAGTCATGATGTCAAGTCGTGAATTAGATATGGTCCTCACAGCCCACTGAAGGTACGATTCAAGGCCAATTTGGCCTTTTCTGTGCCGTGCCTACCTGCCATTGGTTCATATACTCTGATCCTTCTCCTGAAGATCTGGAAGGAAGAAAAGCAAATGAAACAGCTCCATTGTTCCAGTGCTAGTAAGAAAAGGCAGACAGGCCAGTAAATTAAGCCAGTAACTTCAATTTCAGTCAAATTCAAACCAGTATATTTGATCTCAGTTCCTGCTATGCTGTGTGTTCTTGGGGCTGGTGGAGTAGCCTGAACTAGGGAAAGCTACACAACTGTATTTAATTAACTATCAAATATATAGTATGAAAGGTGGATCAGGGACTTCCAACTCCAGCTGAGATAGAGAACCCTCATTTCTATCAGACCCTCTCTCTCACAACTAAAGAACCCTCAATGTAATTCTTATTTCATAAAGGCATTATGCTCATCAAGATTGACATAGCCATCCAGAATTACAGTATCATCTATTGATACAGATGAGAAACTAAAATTTCCATATTTAAAACTTCCAGATGACTTTTAAATGGATGATGTTAAACTGCTATCAATGGTATTTATTATTTTCACACACACAATAACTGTTTCTTGGTTAAAAAAGTAGTGTCCATAATGATTTCAATGAATATACAGGTATTTTTGAGCATCTATTATAGGCTAGACACTGCTAGATTCTGGGGCTACAAAGCTCCAAACATACCAACTCTGAACTCAGGGGGATGACTGTCTACTGGGGAGACAGATGTGCAGAGTGATGGACAGCTCTTCTAATGGGGCCACGGAGATGAAACATTTGAAGCCCTGCAAAGGGTAGTTGGAAAGGCTTCCTAGAGGAGGTGAAACAAAACCAGGACCTTAAAGCATGGGTGGCATTTGAAAGAGGGTAAGGGCAGAGAGATGACTGAGGAAACCTAGAACTTATCGACCAATCTCCTCTTCGACACTGTTTTCCCAACGCTGGAACTCTCACCTCTTTCTGTGCCCTACTTCCGCAAGCAAATGAAAATGGCTGAACAACAGCAGTGAAGGAGAGGAAGAGTAGAGGATGTTGAGAAAATTCCTGCACCTGCGAGATCAGATGATTGGTAGAGAGGGGGCGGAAGTGCAGTTGGCCTTTGGACAACACGCTCTCGAACTGGCACACTTATGTGCGGCTTATTTTCGAGACAGTACAGGACTACAAACGTGTCTTCTCTTCCTCAAGGTTTTCTTAATAACATTTTCTTTTCTCTAGCTTACTTCATTGTAAGAATACAGTGTGTAATACATATTACATACAAAATATGTGCTCATCGACTGACTATGTTCTCAGCAAGGCTTCTGTGCAATCGTAGACTATTGGTAAAGTTTTGGGGGGAGTCAAGTTCTATGCAGATTTTTGACTGTGCAGGGACTGCGCACCCCAACTGCCATGTTGTTCCAGACCTACTGCACTATGAGCCAACCTCACTGGGCGAGGCACCCAGTGCAGCTCCACAAGTTACAGGTTTGGTCAAAGTCAGGGCTTAGGGCAAGGAGTGACTTCAGGAACTGCCTCTTCAGGCCTCTCACTCATGCACAGAAATCTTAGGGATGAGAGAGCCACTGAGTGATGGGTTTGTTTTTGCTTTTGTTTTTGTTTTTGTAGTTACAGGAAATAAAATTCTCAGGCATTTTTAGATTCTATGTATGAACCCCATTGTGAAATCATTGCTTCCGACTGGATCCCATAAAACTTGTCTTGAGTAATTTCATCCACGATTTTTCCTCTTTAAAAATATTAATCTCTACCTCATCGCACCCATCCCCCTCCCTATGGCATTTCCCGCCAGGCCTGGGAAGCTAGCTCCTGGAGGGCTGTGCCTCTCTCAGCTGCTGTGAAGGAAACAGAGGGTGAACTCCTAGAGAATCTCCCTTGGCCAGGTTCCCTCGCTGCCCTGGGGGAAATGCAGAATGGAAAAATCCTTAAAAAGCAACTGGAGACATTTTTCAAATGAGTTTTAGTAATCCGTGTGAGCGTAGGGTGAGAACTACAGAGCAGGGGTGTTGACAGCATAGGGAAAAAAATGACAGTTGCAAGGAACCCTGATGTTTGTTTTGATCATTGTTTCTGTAGGATGGCAAACACAAAAGCAAAAAGCAAAGTTAAAAATTAGGCCGTTGGGAGATATTTTGAAAAACAGATGACTGTGTCAGATTATAAGAGCCAAGAAACAGTTGAACAAAGTATGCCTCCTACTAGAGCGTGCTTGTATGAGGCAGCCAGACGTGGAAGGGGCTGGAGGAGTTTTGACTGGAACTGGTGCCTCACAAGAGTAGACTGACATGTTCAACACCATGAGTTGGCGTGTGGGTCAGAAAGCCACCTGGTAATCAAGATGCTCGCAAATCAAACTAGTATGGCGGACAGATTCAATTCTCTTGAGGAGGGGTGGTCTGAGGCCATGGAGGGCTGGTGGGGATTGAGAGGGGGGAGAGAGAGAGAGAGAGAGAGAGAGAGAGAGAGAGAGAGAGAGAGAGAGGAAATGTGGGTGGGGAGAGAGAGGGAGAGAGAGAGAAAGTGTGTGTGTGTGTGTGTGTGTGTGTGTGTGTGTGTGTGTGTGTGTTTGGTAGGATGTGTCTATGTGCGGACAGGCCAGGCATGCCCAAGCCAGTCAGAGGAGATAAGAGTTTTCATAATCAGGCAAGGCTTCACAGAGGAGAAGGATCTGACTCAGGTCTTGAAACATACCAGGATACATTCTACCTGATGAAACAAAGGTTATAGAGTTAATTAATGTTCATGTGCCCTGGGGGCAGAGAGGTATGCATGTTGGCTCTTAATCTACGATGCTCCTGCCTCTTTGCCTCTAAGGAAACCTTGCATTTGCTTTTAAAAATGCTTTTAAAAATGCTTTTTAAAGTTGCTTTTAAAAATGCTTTCGCTTATATCAGCCATTGAACATGCCCTAAATGTGTCTTTGGGAGGCGAGTATGGTTACTCTCTCTTTCAGACGGGAAACTGAGGCCCAGCAAGGCCTTACAACTTGTCTGTAATAGAATCCAGATTGGAATGGAGATTTCCTGATGGCCCTTGTTCACACATTATTCTGTGGAGCTCCTTCCTACTGTTTAAATTCTCTACTTCAGATAGCCTCACCTCCAAACTCCTTTCCCCTGTCTCCATTTGCTATCACACATAGGAGAAAGGGTCTAAGGATGATAGTTCTATCTGACTTGGACCCAGTGAGATTGAGATTTTAAAAAATGCTGGCAGATATAGTAGGATCTATCAGACCGTTTCTGGAAATGTGTCTGTTTTCTGGGAGTGCAAGAGAAGGGAAGAGAAAGGGACCTAGGCACAGGAATTAGAGCTCTTTCTCTACATGAGGAGGTAATGTTTTGACACACCCATCATAAGTTGAAAATATGCTCAGAATACTTACATCAGCCTACAGTTGGGCAAAATCATCTAACACCAAGCCTATTTTATAACAAACTGTTGCGTATCTCATGTGATTGGTTCAATACTGTCCTGAAGTGAAAAACAGAATGGTTGTATGGATACAGATTGGTTGTAAGCACGCGGACTGTTGACCCTGGTGACCATGTCACTGACTAGGAACTGGGGCTCATGCCATTGCCCAGCCTCAAAAGGGAGTACCGCAATCACTGGCCTGTGTAAAGGTCAAAATTTGAAGTACAGTTTCCACTGAAAGCATATTGCTTTCACTACATCGTAAATCACAAACATCATAAATTGAGCCATCGGAAATCAGGGACTGTCCATATATCCGAAATGGGCAGGAATAGGATGAGGTCCTCACACCTGACCACTCAGCCATCACTTACTGAGCAACCACTATGTACCACGCCATGGGTGTCATGACACCATGCTACCTGCTGAAGGAGTTAGTGGTGAACCAGATAGTTATGTTTCCTGGCCTTATGGAACCCAAAGCTTCACTGGAACATGTTTGTTGCGCCACGGTGTGAGAAGTGCTGGCATGCACCTACTGCCCAGAGCTCGTTGCTTTGTTTTCTTTCCGAAACTGTTGTCCTTGGCTTTTAAAAAATAATATTTAATTTTGGAGCACCTGGGTGGCTCAGTTGGTTGAGCGTCTGGCTCTTGGTTTCAGCTCAGGTCATGATCTCATGTTAAATGAGTTAAAAGAGCCCCATGTCAGGCTCTGTGCTGACAGTACAGAGCCTGCTTGGGATTCATTCTCCCTCTCCCTCTCTCTCTCTCTCCCTCCCTCTCTTCCCCTCCCCCACTCATACATGCACACATGCTCTCTCTCATGCTCTCAAATAAAAACTTTAAAAAAATAAAAAATATTTAAATTTTATCACAGAGCATTTTTGTTCATTGTAGAAAATTTGGAAAATTCAGAAAAGCTCAAGAAAATAAGAGTGATTCTAATGACTACTATTTGATGTATTTTCAGTTTAAAAGTAGTTATCTGTTTATTTATAAAGTTGATATTCTATATGATAAACTGTTTCACCAGGTGACAGCGTATAACCATCCCCATTGTCACTATTCTTCCATCAAATGATTTCCAAGGTCTCTACAATATGTGAGGGCCTCTTGTAGAGAAGTGCTGTTATTTGGGAGCTACCGGCCACCAGTCCATGCTTGGCTTCCTGTAGAGCTGGCATCAGCAGGAAGTGAACCAGAAGGTGCTGCCCAGAAATGGCTTTTGCCTCTCTGCAACAGAACTGCCTCTTTCTATGGCCATTTCTCTCTCTCTAGAACATAAACTCGAGTGCAAATTGTAAATAATCTACCTGACATTGACATATGGCAGAGTAAGATTTAAACGCTCTTACCCGTAGGTAAGGAATATACTTACCCGTATCTTCCTAAACTATCTGCATATTCTTCTAAGCTGTAATTTTTGCATGAGGTTTTGTGGAGGTGCGGTGTGTGCCTGCATGTGTGTGCACACGCATGAGGACACACAGACCCTGGATATGCCGTGGCAAGGGAACCCTCGCTCACCTCCCTCTCCCAAAGGAGCACTTCTAACTTCTTCACACATTAGGATTCCAAGTAACCTAGCATTTGAAGAGGGGATTTCACTTCAAAACAAAACAACAGTTTAAAACCACTGTAACTTCTGAGAGTCTGGAATAAATCTTGATGATTTTTACCTACCCATATGTAAGCTGATGTTTATATGGAGCAGCGGTTCCTGAAGACTGTCATTACAAAGGTCCTTCCATTACTAAAACAGGCGCATTCCTGAGATTTAGGTAAAGATGGAATTTGGGGAAGCAGATTTAAAACCTAGATTTCTAGTATTTTCTGTGAGTGCCATCTCTGAATGGGTTGGATGGTTAATACAAGCATTTGCAGAAAACAGTACCTAGAAGCAAGTGTATAAACCACTTTGGCTCACTGAGGAAGGTTTTCTACCAGAGAGAGAGAGAGAGGGAAGTAGATGGAACGTGGCTAGGATATGCCACTCTGATGACGAGAAAGTTGGTCATGAAGCTCTGCTCTGTGCCAGCACCCTATCAGGTGCCATTGGAAGATAGCAGGGACTGTAACTCTTCTGTTCAAGGCGAGTAGATAAAATATACATTAATCAGTAACTGAGAATATAGTATGTGATGAGGGGCACAGAGTGGCTTCTACTTAATGAGCACCTATTATGTGGTGAGTCTTGCATAGAACCGATATAATCTCACACAAACTTTCATGGGGTGTGATGCTTCTGCCGTCTCTTTGGGCAGATGAGGAAACTGAGGTCGGGGTGCTCAACAGCTTGGCCAGGCTCACACAGATCTGGGGCTCAGAGCACAGGGAGCCACAGGGAAGAAGGGCTTGCCAGGAACAGACCCGCCAGTGAAAGGAGAGCAATGGCTGTGCTGAAACAGGAGGCCCACAGTGGGAGGGCATGAGAAAGACACCTTCCTGAGGAGGTGCTGACCAAGCTGGGGAGATCTTACAAGGCCCGGCAAGCAGTCTGGACTTACTCTGGAGATAAAAGATTCCTGGAGGGTCACATGGGAAGTGAGGACTTAGTGCAGCGTGACGCCTCCGTGTGCCATGGACGAAAGGGAGAAAGGAAAAGCAGACATACTGGGAAAGAGGCTGTTTCAATAACCCACATGTGTCCAGAGGCAGTAAGAGAGAGCTTCTGAAGGAAGAATTGCCACAGGCCATTCGACCTTCCCTCTGCATCTAGAAAGGCTGGTGAAGAAAGTAGAGTGTTCCTTTGGATAGTCTAGAAAATATTGGTGGTGTAATCCCAGACAGATTAGAAATGTGAATTTAGATAGCTGCCAGTTGGGTTCGGTGACCTACACACCTCTAAGGTGTCCTTTGCTCACAGTTCATGGGTACACAGAATCAGATTTAAATACAAAGTTTCAACTTGAAATCTAAAACCAGAGGGCCAAGTCATCGAACCCATTCACCAAACAAAGCCAGTTTCCTCATTGGTTGACATCAGACCTCCCACCTTCCCCCAACACCATCTGCTGGGTTTCGGGATTTACTCTGTGTGTGTGTGTGTGTGTGTGTGTGTGTGTGTGTGTGTGTCTGTG
The DNA here is from genome assembly GCF_016509475.1 of Prionailurus bengalensis. Lineage (NCBI taxonomy): Eukaryota > Metazoa > Chordata > Mammalia > Carnivora > Felidae > Prionailurus > Prionailurus bengalensis. The sequence goes on from NC_057354.1 coordinate 65,693,551, forward strand.
TCTGTGTCCGTTTTTAGATTCATGTTGAATTTTGATAGTAGACTGATGTTTTACACACGGGGCAATTTGGAGAAGTCAGTCTATTGAGATTGCTCAATTTAGGCAGCAGGCTTTCCTCACATAACCTGAACTTTTTGTTACAATGGTCTCAGGTACTTCAGATGGCCCTGCTGGCCATTAATGCTTTGACTTTGAGATCTTGCCAGACAGTGGGTATGTCCCATTCAGCTACTTGTGTGTGTTTGTGCCTTGTTGATTTGTAGGGAAAATGGGATATAGGAAAGAAGGCACTGTGAATCAAGGAATTCTGGTTCTTGTTCTGGTTCTGACACTGATGGTTCTTAGATATTTCTCTGGGCATTGATTTCCTCACTCATCATAAAAGCTGGGGGAGGACACACAGAAAGAATTAGACAGCATGATCTATAGGATTTTAAAGATCTTTGAAAATGCAACTCACTGGGAACCATACACAGGACCCTTCCAGACTTGCTTGCTGCTAATGTGAGAGAAAAACAAGGATGAAATCAATGAACAGTGCTTCTATTTAGTCTTCCCTTTTCAGAGCTCAATTCAGTAAAGGCTTCTACTTGATCAAAGCCTTTACGTTCACAGGGCTTTCCTTCTTCATCAGGGTTCCAAATTCAGACATACTTTCAATGACTAATGGTGCCACATCGGAAGAGCTCCTAGGAGGTATTATTGTGCTCTCATTAAAGCATAGCACAGTTTCTAGCACACAGAAGGCACAATAAATGTTAGCTTCTGTCTTACCTAGTTAACAATTTCAATATCCTTTACAAAGATAGGCCCCAAACTGGATAGAGAGCTTTGTCCTGCTTTGTTTGCCTATAATGATTACCTCTTCTGACCAGTGGGCCAGTTGTTCATGAAACAGACTTGAGCCCCCATTGTTGGTAGATTTGACCCCCAGGCATACTGGCTAAACAGAGAAAATATATATTACCTGTCCCCTAACCTGAGCCCAGATTGTCCTTGACTATAGCTGTGGCCCATTCTCTGAATTCGTCTGTTCCTCTCATAAGTACATCAGGAGGGGCCATCCTTTTTTTTTTTTTTTTTTTTTCAACGTTTATTTTTATTTTTGGGACAGAGAGAGACAGAGCATGAACGGGGGAGGGGCAGAGAGAGAGGGAGACACAGAATCGGAAACAGGCTCCAGGCTCTGAGCCATCAGCCCATAGCCTGACGCGGGGCTCGAACTCACGGACCGCGAGATCGTGACCTGGCTGAAGTCGGACGCTTAACCGACTGCGCCACCCAGGCGCCCCGGGGCCATCCTTTTTGAAGAAGTGTCTGCTCAACTAGAAAATGAATGCTCTGTTACATCCTTTTTCTTAATTATAAAATCTTTTCTTAATGATGAAATCAATTACACTTAGAAGTGTAACTAGTTAAGGTGTGAGGAACACGCCTGTGATTATATGTCCCTAGGAGTTAAGTAATTCATCCTTCTGACTCCCCAACCCATAACTTGAACTAGGGCCAACACAAGGTTGCCATGACAGTGGTTTCTGCATATCCCCTCTAAATGCTTTGTTTCATCCACAAGATTCTAGTGAATTCTTGCTAGACACTTTGTCTCCTTCCTATGACTGAGATGGTGGATGGAGGGGGTCACATATTGGGGCCAGGTCCCCAATGTGAGAGGAAGAGGTTACTGGTTCCAGTAAAGAATATCTTGGGCAAAGCTGCCCTTGTGGTGGTCTGAGAAAGGGGGACAAGGGTCATCTAGGTGGGCTAGTCCTCACCTTCCATTTCAGGGTCGTCCTTGGCTCAATAATGACAATACTATAGCAACAATTTCTATAGGACTCATTATACTCCACGTTCAATTTCAAACATTTTATATCTATTAACTCATTTAATTTTCAAGTCAAGCCTCTGAGGTAGACCTATTATTCCAAAGAGAGGTCACACAGCTGGAAGTGGCAGAGCCTGGATTCACACTCCATTGGCTTCTAGAAACTTCATTTTGTCTGAATATCCAGTGCAGATTAGGCCCCTGAGACTGATGAACACAAACCAAACTCCTAAGAGACCAGGTGTAAATAAAATGGTGGTTGGTTGATTTACGGTGGAGTGACTACTTATGTCTGTTGCTCAGGGCATTCTGGAATAATTCCTTGGGGAGTAGTATTTTAGGCAATCTGAATTGTATTGGGAAAGCAATGGAAGGAAAAACAGACCCTCTTATTCCTGTTATGAGACCTTTACTTTGCAGGGGCGATAAGAAGTCGAAACATCTACTCTTGACCCCATTGGGGCATTTTATTTTACCATGATGTTCCAGGGATAATATAAACAGAGAATAAAGAATTCTCTCAGCGCCCCCCCCCCCTCCGCCATGGCATGGCAGAAGGTACAAATTAACTCCTTTGTTGGGTCAATATGATATCTACTTGGGATTCGTCAGCAGCATGTAATCCATTTTATCAGGAATACTTATGTACAGGTTGCTAGGGAACTAAGCTCATTACCTGGCCCTGGCTCTTAGAGCTGAGCTGCTCAGCTCTAAGGCTCAATTTGGGCCTGGCTAACTGATAATTACAGGAGTGGTGATGAGGTTTGAGGCCTTCCCTGGTCCTCCAGAAAGAGCATGGAGAATGCAGTATGGTAAGAGTCTGAGGAAGGAGTGGTTGGGGATAATGATGGCTTTGTTCTTAGCGTTTCTTCATTATTTATCCAGCTGACACCCATTTTGTTTTGTTTTGGCTTTCAAGTCATAGATTGATAACCTCCTTTATCAAGTCCTGACTTATGAAGGCTTCCTAGATGCACCGGTGTTAACACTAGAAACACTCAAACACAACCAAATGAAATGCACTGCTGTTAATGTGGCAATAATCCCATAGTCTAATTCACTCAGACTTTTTTTTTTCCTATGGGGGAATTTATTAGAAATACGGGAAGTTGGGGCGCCTGGGTGGCGCAGTCGGTTAAGCGTCCGACTTCAGCCAGGTCACAATCTCGCGGTCCGTGAGTTCGAGCCCCGCGTCGGGCTCTGGGCTGATGGCTCAGAGCCTGGAGCCTGTTTCCGATTCTGTGTCTCCCTCTCTCTCTGCCCCTCCCCCGTTCATGCTCTGTCTCTCTCTGTCCCAAAAATAAATAAACGTTGAAAAAAAAAAAAAAAAAGAAATACGGGAAGCATTTCTTGTACATAAATTAGAAGTGAACCTCAAAGAAGTAGAAGTGACAAGAAAACTTGAAAATAAAATCTGACCCTTAAAAAAAAATTTATATATATATATATATATATATACACACATACACATACATACATACATACATACATACATACATACATACTTAGGTGTGATTGCTCACCTTACAAAAGCCAACTCCTTTTGTAAAACGTTTAGCAGAGAATCCACTAGAAAACACCTTGGGTTGACAAGGTCCACATGGATTTGCCAGATGGAACGGCTGACCTGTAGAGGTATTTAACCTACAGCATTAAAACCTGTGGCAGTGGAAGAGTGGTCCCAAGGAAGGGAAGACACACAGAATACGTGCCATCAGCCAGAGAGGAAGTGTCCTGCTTTGGTATATGGTAGACACCCAGGATTTCTTCAATACCTGGTATGTCTTCAGCTTAGTGGCAGGTATGCTAGGGATAGGAAAAGACACAGTCCTTGTCCAAAGAACTTCTAGTCTGTGAAGGAAGGTAAGACCAGCACAGGTGAACCAGAAAATGAAATCTGTACAAAAGTGAGTGATGCAGAAATTTTCTTAGGAAGTCAGAGAAAGAGGCATGAGTGGGCTGGGGCAGAAGGCACACTCCTGCACAAGGGAGGGGCACTACTGTCACATATGAGGGGCTTTGTCATGGGAGGAAGAGCCTGGGTCCATCTCTGTCAGGAGCACAGTGCTGAGAGCCCAGCTGAGTCCATGGGACTGGCTCTATGTGGTCCTGTCATTCTGTGACAAGGAACAAACTTCGTGTGAGACTAGTCTGGATGTTTTTGTAATTCAGGTCCTCCCATCCAGCTGTTACCCCCCCTCCCCCGCCCCCCAGTGTTGATCTCCCAGTGTTAAAGCAGGTTAATGGCAGGGAAATCAGCCCCCCATCCTGGGAACTGGGGAGAGCCTGATGCGCTGGCATCGGGTGAGCACAGGAAGGCAATATGTTGTGTATGGCACAGGCAGGAACAAACTGGGTCCTCCCCTAATCTGAAAAATGATAGATGCTTCTAGTGCAAAAACTATGTGATTCCTATGCATCTGTATCCCAGGGGATGATGGATTCCGTTCAGCTCTTTGAGCTCCGCGGTAAGTCCTGAATCCTGAAGACACTAAGTTTAGGATAAAACGCAGACAGTCTGATGCTCCTTCCTGCTGTATAGAAAATGGTGCTAACAGTTTGCAGAATTATGAGAGTAAAAAGCCCATTTGATCCAAATAGGCACTTTTGTGGGAGGAGAAAAATACAGTAGGAGGGCTTTGTGAACACCTATACAAATTGGTCAAAGGTTACGGTACAGATGTGAGACTTAAAATCCTAATTCCATAAAAAGGGATGTTTAGACTTCATCGGTAAGGAAGGGCAAGAATAGGAAGAGTGTGAGCAGTTGGACACAACTGGAAAGAAACACAGAATGTGCAAAAATATTAAGAATGTGGTACTGGGGGCGGGGAACTCCCCTTTTGGAAGAGATTATCATCTGGAAGGTTTGAATGCATTTCTTTTATCTTTAAATCTACCCAAAATACGTCATTTTGATTTAAGGAAAGTACATTTGAATTATAAAGGTGAGGAAGTGGCCACAGCTTGAGTAAATGTGGCAGCTGGTTAGCAAGCAAAGGGATGGAATGAATCCATTCAGTGGCTGTGTCATGATATTTTATGGAGGATGTGAGGGATGTTTTATAAAGGTGCTTTTAAAAGACAAAGAGGGAGGGGCACCTGGGTGGCTCAGTTGATTGAGCATCAGACTTCAGCTCAGGTCATGACCTCGAAGGTCATGAGTTCCAGCCCCGCGTCGGGCTCTGTGCTGACAGCTCAGAGCCTGGAGCCTATTTTGGATTCTGTGTCTCCCTGTCTCTCTGCCCCTCCCCCACTCATGCTCTCTCAAAACTAAACAAACATTTTAAAAATTTTTAAAAAGACAAAGAGGGAGCCCCCTCCCCCACTCAGAATGGAGACCCGAGCTGTAAGAGCTGGTGATTTAAAGAGGGCACAGAGACAAAAGACGCAAGTTCTGGAAAGACACATGTAGCATGCTGCATTTATAGAAAGGGCCCAAACAGAAAAAAACCAAGCAACATATTATTTGGAAACAAGCACAGGGGTGATAAAACTATAAAGAAAAACAAGATGGTGGTTACCCTTACCCCTGGATGGGAAGTAGGGGGGAGGGATGCTGCCAGAGAGGTTTAAAGGGGCTTCTGAGGACCAGCAAGCAACCATTTTCTGTTTGTCAAGATGTGTCGTGGCTAAAAGGGGTTTGTTTTATTTGGTTATTCTTTAAAATAAATGCATTTTGTATATCCTTCTTTAGGTGTATTTTATAATTAAAGGGGGGGATAGAACAAGATCGTGAAAGTATCTAAACTACCAGAGATGTTAGCATTTTAAGTTATAATATCCAGCCCCTCCCCTCAAAAAAAACCTCACTGTAGTAAGAACTGAGCTTGAGGACAATGTCTGCATGTCAGTATTTTGCCACCAAAGTCTTGATTTTCCTGTTGTCTTTGGCAGGGAGGTCTGTCTCAAGGACAGGAAGTGTGGCAGCTGGTCACGTGGTCTGGTTAGCTGGAAGGATAAAGCACAGTCCCTGTCTCCTTCCCAAGACCAAGGCCAAGATGAGGCTGGGACCTCAGGGTTATCCCAGGTGGAATCCTGGCCTGCCGTTAGCCCAGCCTGTGGCCTCACGGGTGGAGAATTCTCAAGGAGTGACCTAGCCGAGCCCTACTCTTTCGGCATGTGGCTCTGACGAGGGGAGAAATCTCTCCTGGTTTCCACAACTTTGGCATTTCTCAGCATTTTTTGAACCACATTTTACAGCTAAGAAGATGTAGTCAAAGATTTCATTTGGCACTTCATATCATGAAAACCACAGACATCTTTCCATTTCCCATCTATAAAATTACGTTGTGAGTTAACTCTGCTTCTAAGCTGTACATGTACGTGTTCCTTCTGGATTCTGACACATCCTCTATGGAGAACATGACCCTTCCTGTGTCACCCTCCCCTGTCCTGCCACTGGTTTTCAAATAGCTTTCCTCGCTGTCCTCAGCAGCAGCAAACATTTATACAATGTCTTCTATAAGCCAAAAATAACAGGAGCTGGCATTTTGACAACACTTAGCATGTACCTGTTGTTTTTAAAACTCTTTGCATATATTGACCAATAATGCTTGCAAGGGACCTATGAGGTAGGTCTCCTGAGCTACAGAAAGATCTTCCCCTAATATCACACAGCCAATAAGTGGTAGAACTGGGATTTGAACCCAGATCGTCCCCACTCCTTCATTTGTGTGCCCACCATTCCACTGTGCGGGCCAGGTAACATGCTAACACCTTTATAGGTGTGATTTATTCTAACCGTGCCTCCGAAAGCTTTCTTATTTCCCCATTTTACAGATAAGCATACTGAGGTTTGTAATTTCACTTCACGCAGGGTTGAACAGCAGAGGAAGCCACAAAAGTGGCTTGGATATGGGACCATTGAGGACACCATTTGTTCATTGCCCCCCACTCCTTCACCCTCCTACTCACTCCCCTCCCCAGCCCACTCCCTGGGGAAATGAGTGTCCTCCCTGTCCCCCCTACCCCAGCCAATCCTGGGGTGAGTGGCTTCTATGACAGGAGGAAGGAGCAGATCCTGGAGCGAGGGCATGAGCAAGCCTGTTCATGTGTTGCTAATTGCTCGAACATCATGGAAAGGAGTTTGTCTCGTTATATGTGTGTTTTTTGGTTGTGTGTGTGTGTGTGTGTGTGTGTGTGTGTGTGTGTGTGTGTGTGTGGGAAAGCTTTTCATACAATGCTGGCTGACTCCTGAGCCTTAAAGTAAACAACTACATCATCCTGTACAGAGAGCGTCAGGAAAAAGGAAACTGCTAGAAAATACCAGACTCCTCCAGCTCTCTCTCTCTCTCTCTCTCTCTTTTAAATGTAAGTGGAGGAAATTATATTTAGGGGCATTTGCTGGGGCCTTTGTAACAGAAGGCTTCATGAATAATGACCCCCTTCCCAGGCTGCACATTTGGGTAAATATTTCCCACATTGCGCATTCTTCTGAATGCCCTCGCTGTGATGTCGGGAGGAAAGTCCACCCACAAAACATGGCTAGAAGATTGTGAACACCAATCAGAAAGTTAAGCTACTTCCCATCAGGGACTGGTGAAAAGTCCTCACTTGCAAAACCTTTGGGAGGTCCCATGGGGTGACCACGCTGACAGCTCTTTGTGGCCCTCCTGTCCTGCAGGTGGACTATGTTCACTTCTGTCTTCTGTGTATGAACATAGACAGTATTCTAGGCATCCCCCATGTACTTGGAGAGGGTAAGGATACACTCAGAAACACAGCTGACGTACCAAAAAAAACTAGCTCATTTTCTCACCAGTACCCCAGCCATCAACCTCCTGTGGATGGGGAATGTCCACATCCTTTACACCCACGCTAGGATTCTCCAGAGGGCCTTCCTGGTTGCCTCGTCAGACTTCAGCTCTTCCTGTATCCCAGGGCCCCCAAAGGACAGTGGTGCTGGGCAGTGGGGCTTGCGGGGGAGGGGATTAGGTGGTCAGAAGATGCAATTGTCAAAATGACCCATGGGCTCTTCCAGCCACGCAACAAACCTGAATGTTTCTTTAAAAAAAAAAAAACAACTTTTTTTTTTTTAATGTTTATTCATTTTTTGTCAGAGACCGTGCATGAGCGAGGGAGGGGTAGAGAGAGAGAGGGAGACACAGAATCCGAAGCAGGGTCCAGGCTCCGAGCTGTCAGCACTGAGCCCAACACGGGGCCTGAACTCACAAACCATGAGATCATGACCCGAGCTGAAGTCAGCCACTTAACCGACTGAGCCACCCAGTTTCCCCTTAAACCTGGAGATTTGTAAGCACTGTCCGTTCTCTCCCACTGGTGTTCCTTCTGAAAAGCAATGGCATCTTTCAGAGGTGATTGGGGGATGTGATAAGATGTAAAGTCACTGCTGCCTTTAGAATCATTGAAATCAATGTCTCCTAAGGTTGCTGCTGAGTGACACTTTTTTTTTTTTTAATGTTTGTTTATTTTGAGAGAGAGGGAGAGCTCAGGTTGGGGAAGGGCAGAGAGAGAGGATCTGAAGCGGGCTCTGCACTGACAACACAGAGCCTGATGCGAGGCTCAGACTCACTAACTGTGAGATCACGATCTGAGCCAAAGTCAAGAGTCAGATGCTTAACCGACTGAGCCACCCAGGCGCCCCTGAGTGCCCCTTTTTTATAGCAAACTGTAACTATGCCCCAGTAAAAGGAATTAACCACTGAAATGACCATGCTGCTTTCTCCTGCTCCTGCGTGACGGGAGACTGTCCCTGTCCTTCTGCCCCACAAACTCCAGGCTCCTTGCCATCTTTGTCATCCATAGAATAAGTTTCTTCTCCCTGAAAACAGTTTTCGTTTTGTGTTTCCTTTCATGGTAGAAGGGAACCTCTCTGGGGGATGCATCTCGCATCATTCCTTACCCGTCGGGCATCCTACTTTTGAGCTGCCTCCTTTTTTTTTTTTTTTTTTTTTATTTATTTATTTTTTTTTTTTTTTTTGGGACAGAGAGAGACAGAGCATGAACGGGGGAGGGGCAGAGAGAGAGGGAGACACAGAATCGGAAACAGGCTCCAGGCTCTGAGCCATCAGCCCATAGCCTGACGTGGGGCTCGAACTCACGGACTGCGAGATCGTGACCTGGCTGAAGTCGGACGCTTAACCGACTGCGCCACCCAGGCGCCCTTGAGCTGCCTCCTTGTGGATGACGTAGCACACTCCCTATGAGTAGGGATGAATATTGAAATGGACTTACCTAAATGGGATGTCGGGTGGTGACAGGAGCAACAGATTATGGTGGGATTAGCCATTTTGATTTTAATTTGAAATGAATCAGGGAAGGAGTTTTACAAATAGACCAAAGGAGCTTGCCCCTTTTGCCACACCGTTCTGCCCATGGCCTACAAAATAAAACATCCTCCAGCGGATCACAGCCTGCCCTTGTCCATCTCACTGCCCAAGTTCTGGGCACCACGATGCCAATTCCTGCCTCTCTGCCCGTTCCCTTTGCCTAAGAGACACAGCCCACCTCTTATCCATATCTGCCTCCTCTGTGAACCCTTCGATTCATCGGAACTTCACTAGTGTTTATTAATTACTCACTACTCGCCACCCAGCATATACAGCATGACTAGCTGTTAGATTCGTGTGCGCAAATGTCTTACCTCCCCAAACCAGCTATATGTGTCCAAAGGCTGACACATTTTTTTTTACCCCTTCCTACTTTTCATGTGTGTGTGTGTGTGTGTGTGTGTGTGTGTGTGTGTGTGTTTAGGAAAAGCCTGCTTACCCAAAGTAAGTGCTCAGTAAGTGCTTCCTGTGGTCGCCATGGCAGTGATGGTAATGTGACTGCACCCAGCAGGAATCATTTCGGGAATTGAAATCAGCTGACTGAACCACCACTGTCCTGTGACGAACCCGCCCTCCTCCTCCGTTGGGCACGCTGCTGCAGACTCCTGAACACATTGCACTGCCCCTGCCAGCCCCTACTGACTGACCACAGGTAGCATGGGAGAGAATCCCAACTTCTCCTTTGCCTCCCCTCCCCTTAGATATGCTCAGCGCCCAGCCCCTTAGGCACAGGAGCCCTTATTTTGCATAGACATTTCATTTTCAGAGACCTATTCTTTTTTTTTTTTTTAAACTTCCAGAAAAGGTCTTTGTGTCCTCCTCTGCAAAGTGGAAGTAAGGATGTTCCCCTCAAAGGGCTGCCACGAGAATTCAGTGTGGGCCTGTCCGGCCTTTAGCACAGTGCCCAGCAGGTGCACACGGGCAGCCCTTCAGCCACCTTACAGAGTCCTTTGTTGGCTCTCACTGCAGTTTATCTTCACAGAGCCTCTGAGATAGGCAGGACAGTAGCATATTTTCCTTTGAGAGATGAGGAAACAGGCACAAATCAGTGAGGGGTCTTCTCAAGGACCCATGCTTCACGAAGGGCTGGGCCAGACCTGAGACCTTGCCATGCCTGGTCTTCCTCCTGGCAACATTTGCCTTGTGGGCAGTGGGGAGAGGGGGCAGCCTGTGCCTACAGACTGAGCCCCAGCACCTGACTTCTGCCTACCACTCTCCTCTTAGAATGGACATGAGTTTCTGGCAAGATTTACCCTCATTATGGTCAAGCCACCTCCTTATTCCCAGCCCTCTGGAACCTTCCCCCCTGCTTACCTCCAGCAGTAGGATTTGTTCAAGGTTACCATGTATTTTTCTTGCATCCCAGTTATTCTAGAAAGTTCCAAGGTGTCTTGGGAGCTTTCATCGGCTGGGCTGGAAAACACCCAGGCAGTGATGGTGTGTTGATGCTGGAGTCAGATGGGCTACACGGGTGGTGATTTATGAAAAGCCCTGTAACCCTAGAAGCCCCTAATGGGAAGCCAAGAGAAAGGGATGAAGTGTCTTAATCCTCTCTGTAATTTCCTTATTAAGAGTGACTCTAATTAGTCTTGGGTAAAGTTACTCTTCCAAGGTGTGTGCTTTGGGGGATGTTAATGAAATTTCATGCTTCCCGGCTGAAACTTCCAAATCTGCAACCTGCCAATGTTTTCAGCTGTGAGAAAGGAACACTGCCGGGAATTCATCATGAACTGGAAACAGGAAAGTATGGAGAATGAAGTATCTATCCTCAGCACTGCTTCTAAAGGTCGAGGTTTCATTTACAGACCTGGAGCCATTCAGCTGGAGGAGAAAAGGCCCACTTTCCTCTGTGATCAGTGTGAACGGTATGGAAGCATGGACTGGATGGCCCCCACTCACGAAGCAACGGCATGAAATCAACATGTAGCATTTACAAATATTGGTCATTTCTGGGAGGATTAGAAAGGAGAAAACGTGAATCAAACATTGGCTACAGATTCAGGCCTATCATTTTCGTCTGTAGGAATGGCACCATATCAGCACATCAACATTTGAGGGGCAAGAGAGGAGGGTCAGGTAGCTATTGCTCTTTATCTTTCTCACTACACACGGTTGTGTGAGACCCATTTGGTCTCCAGGGCAGAGCCCTTGGACATGGATCTTGTCGTCCAAGTTGGTTATTGCGCCATGTCTTATGACAGGGTCCTTAAGCACTGGTATGCGTTCTGTCTCCCAGAAAGCTCATTAAAATGGCACATTATGGGTCCTACTCCTGGAGCTTTAGATTAAGAAGCGCTAGGGATTTGCATTTTTTAATGCAATGTGGTCTCTGATGACACTGCCAGAGTGGCACAGCCACCTGCTGTTGGGGACGGCTGGCCTTAGATGGCAGGTGACTGTCCTAGACACTGTCGTAGGCCCCACTGGGATTTGCAAAAGATTCACATACTGTAAGCCTCATGCTTGAGAGGTGTATGGAAGAATTGGAGTGGGCATACAGGATTTGGCAGACTCAGATGCTGGACTGCCAGAGGAGCTCCCAAAGGGCTGGAGAGTCAAGGCTGGTGGGGCATGGGTGGTGGGGGCTCCAGCTGAGCTTGGAGGACAGCAGCATCTGCACTGATGACTCAGAGGGGAAAGGAGGCATTTGTGATGGGGGACCACTAGTGTGAGTGCAGCCTTGAGTTTGGTACTTCACCAGCCTGAAAACATACATTTCAGTTTTGTGAAAGTCATGGGCTCAGTGGGCACTGGCCGAGATTCCCTGAAATCTGGTGTCCGTGAGCCAAGTCTGGGCAGCGGCCCCACCTGCTACCGACAGGTCAGGACGTAGCTCTGATGATGCTGCAGATGGCAAGTGACACTCTGGGCTTTCAGAATTGTACTCTGACGCAAAGGGTGACATGGGCAACGTAGGCTGTGGCCTCTAACAGTTCAGACCTCACTATTTATACCTGTCTGCAGAGTATGTTCCAGATTTTCAAAGCTCTTGCTTCTGTTTGAGCCTTTGGTGGGATTTGGGGACTGTCACCTCCTTTAACGGGTGAGAAAACAGGTGGAGTGTTCCTGAAATCCTGTCAGTGATATGGGGTGGGATTGAGTCCCTCTGGTCCGCAGCTGAGACCCTTCTGCTACCCCACTGAGACCAGTTTGCGTGTGAGGACCAAGGCTCTTGGAGTCATTTTTAGGGCTCTGCTTTGTTTAAAAAGAAAAAATCCTTTCCTATTGCCCTTTGAGATCTATCTAAAACGTCTTTCTCTTTATGAATGCCCATATGACCTGTGCCCCCTCATCCTCCTAAACAAGGCTCATCTCTTCTTCCTTTTATCCTCCTGAGACTTTGTCACTCTGAGTACCATGTACCCCATGCTTATGTGTATGGTAGTTATGTCTGTGGTAGCATTTCCCACCAAACTAGACCGGAAACCTCAAGGTGAAGAATTAGATAGGACTCCTGTTTATTTTTTTTTATCTGCTTTGGCTCTGAGGATCATGGGGGATACAAATACCTGTCTTGCATTCAGTAGCCCCTCAATGTGTCCTTAACTGATTGAGTTCAATCTATCTAATCACAAGATTTACAATAATAATGTTGATTGTTTCAGTTATCCAGGCTACACAAAAAAAACACCCTCAAAACTTAGTGGCTTAAAACGATGATAAGTTAATTTTCCTTATTCTGTGGGTCAGGAATTTGGGAAATTGGGTTAGGTGGCTTCCCTCACTTGGCTACATTCAGCTGGTCGCTGGGATAGGGTTAGAAGTTGCTAGAAGCCTTCACTCCTACATCTGGTAGCCCCCACGAAGGGCCTCGTCCTTTGGTGGCTGCGCCCAAGCTTCTTTCCAGCATGGTGGCTCACTGCCCTAGAGAGCACAGAAACAGAAACTGCCAGACCTCTTAAGATTAGATCCAGAACTAGCACAGTTCTGGCATCACTTCTGTGTATTTTGCCCAAAGCAAGCCACAGGCCATCCCAGGTTCAAGGGGAGGGAAACAAACTTCGCTTTTCGATGGGAGGAGCATGCCCATCGAGGAAAGGGAGAATCGGTGGGACCATCTTTGGAGACCATCTACCAGTCATGAAAGCAGTTAATACTGAGCTTTCACTGTTGTCAGGTACTAAAACTGAGTGTTTTTATGCATTATGTTGAATCCTCATAACAGTTTGATGGGGGAAATGCTAGTATCATTTCCATTTTATAAATGAAGAAGCTGAGGCTTCCAAAGTTAATGGCTCTCCTTTGAGAGGAATGGACGTGAGTCAAGGAAGTCCAGTTTAGAACCCCTTCTTGGGCAAGAGACAACCTTGGTGGAACTCGTAGGCAAGCTTGGAATTCTTTTGTGTGTGTAGCTTTGTGTTTCTTACTGTGGGGAATAAAAAAGTATAAACCATGTCTGGTAAACAAGGCTGAAACAAACAAAATGAGTAGAGACACATATGCCAATAATGAGTTAAACTGTATGCGCCAGGCAGTAAATGGTAGTGAAATTTGGAAAAAAGAGGGAATGTAGGTATCTTGAAGGAGTTAGGGAGTTGGGGCTTCTGCTGGTCCTTAGGTTTGGATCCTTTGGATGGTCTACTGGTCCTTGGGATGTTGGGTAGGTTTAAGTAGCGTGAACCACAGCATCAGGGCTGGAAGATGCTAGTGCTCACAGATGAATCAGGCAGATGGAGAACAGGCTGGGTCCTAACTCCAGAGAGCTGAGAGAGGCTGTGGAGGAATTGAGACTTCCTGAGGCAGCCTAGAAGGGTCCCCTTGCAGTGGAGCCTCTGATTTTCTGGCTGGAAAGGATCCTTCCAGGCTTTGAGTTCCTTGAATACAGAGTCTATGGCTTGTCCACTTCTGTTTTCTCCTAGACATGCTCAGTGCCAGGCAAAGAATTGCACTCAGCCAATGTACAGCAAAAGAGTGATCTTAGAGGCCCTTGTCCAACCTGCACTTTCAAAGATGAGAAAACCTGGGTTGATAGGCCAGGTGATCCTCCCAAGGTAGGGAGGGCCATGACCACAGCAGAAATCCTCTGACTTCCCAGCCTGGATGGAGGTTAAGAGTTTAGGCTCTGGAGTCAGACTGCTCTGTTTCTTACGAGCTAAATAACCTTGGGCACGTTTCTTAACCCGTCCACACCACAGTTTCTTCATTTGAGAAATGGGTATATTAACTCCTACTGGGGAGAGGTGCTATGAGGATTAAATGAGGTAACTTGGGTGAGGCACTGAGAATGGTGCTGGGCTGTTAGCCTTGCATAAATGATAGCAGTCACTAGGCCCCCCCCCCCCACTACTCTCGTATGGAGGTGGGGGCAGCTCTGTGCCTGTGCCTGCGTATTTGCTATTATGTTCTTCCTCAGTCAGAGTATCTTGCCTCCAAAGTCAATTTTGAAAACATTGTAGATTTCTGGCCACCAGTCCATCAAAACTCAAGAAATGGTAGAATCACTGCTTCCTTTGTGCAGACGTCCCTCCCACACCTGGAGGGGTTCCACAGTAGCTCAGTCTCTGTAACCTTCACCCCCCTGGCCTTGGGAGCACTCTGAGGCCATGGGCTGTGAGAGGTAGCCTGGCGTCCCGGACCAGGGGTCCCAGGCTTGGTTGTGCTGTGTGACCGCAGCGAGTCCTTCAGCAAATGAGCCGTTCTGACCCACCATGGAGGGTGGTTGGGAAAATTACTCTAGCATAGCACCAGTCACATATCAGGGACTAATAAACAGTAGCTTGACTCATTATTGATGGCATGCTCTGAGATTTGCAACTTTGGGGACTGCTTGCTCACCGGCACGTGCTACTTGTACATTGGACTGACTACATGGTAGCCCCACTATGCGCAGATCTTGGTTCTGGGAAGGGGACCGTGTATTTGGGTTTTACCCAAACAGCCCATCTGTTCTCGGAAGCAGCTTGTGATCACGTGAGTTGTGCTGTACCCGAAGGCCTTGGCTGTCTTTTGCCTCAGACAGGATCTCTACTCCCACTCAGCAAAATCAGGATGGTCCTTGCTCTCAGGGCTTCTGAGCAGAGAACGTTCACAGCCCCCATCAGCCCCCCATCCAGGTCTCCGCACACCGGCAGGCTTGTCCGTAGCTCAGCTCAGTCAGCCATACTTCAGGGTGTACTTTATACTTCTGTGGAAATATCCGAATCGGAGCTGAGCTGAAGGTCCAGAGACTTCCCTGTGGCTGTAAGGACCTAAGCCCCCTTCTACAGAGGCGACGAGGTCCAAATCTCCGATGTGGGCAGGAAGCAGAGAGGGCCAGGGCTTTGCAGGACTAGCCCGTGTCTCTCATTGAGGCTCCTCTCAGGAAGATGCAGGTTAACTTGAAAATTTTTGCCTTGATTTCTCAGGGCTACCAGCCAGGAATTCACACTTAAACCAGATGCCCAATGGGCGACTCTATAGTTGTGAGCATGGGCCCAACCTGGCTGGTAGGTTGTAATGTTGGACATAGTGTGACAACAGGATACTCTGTCCTCCCTGGTCCCTGCTTGCTCTACCCCAACCCATATCTCCCTTCTTTAGACCCAGAGATACCCACCCCCCCACCTTGCTGATACCTCAGTAATAGGGGTCTGAGCTCAGAAACAACAATATTGTCATTTATAACAAATATGTGTTGAGCATTTACCATATATGGTATATATCACATGTGTGTATCCCAAATACACACATAGACACGTATGGCCTAGCACTGGCTAGGCACAGGGGCCAGAATAACATAGAGATATTCATTCAATACCTGTTTAGCATGTGTCTATTACATGTAAGGTACTGTCCTTAGTGTTGCAGCATTGTACAAAATAGTGGGGAATCCCAACCCTCATAGAGCTTACATTCAAGTAGGGAGAGAAGGGCAATAAGCAGATTTAAAAATCCATGATGAAAGAAAGGAGAACAAAAAAGCAAGGGAAGGTAGAAGTGGAGTTCTGGGAAAGAATGTTTGTTTGTTTGTTTGTTTGTTATAATCCGGGGTAATGCCAGAAGCCTCTCTGATAAATTATAATAACAGAGCAGAGCCTTTAAGGAAGGGAAGTAGTGAGACATTAACCTGGGGGAGGAGTGTTCCAGACAGAAGGAAGAGCTGGTGCAAAGGCCCTGGGGCAGGAGTGTGCCTGGCTTTTCTGAGGAACAGTGAGGAGGCCAGCATGGCTGGAGCAGAGTGAGCCAAAAGGAGGGTGGGAGGAGATGGGAGTCAGAAGGACAGCAGGCACTCACCTGGCCATGCTAAGAAAGGAAGAACATAGTCACATAAAAACTTAGGTAACTGAGAAAAGCAGGATGTGGTAAGTACACACAGAGTGGCACAGACAGTTTTAAAACACCCAGAGAAGAGAGCATCCTCTCTGGGCTGGGGTGGTCAAGAAAGGCCTCCTGCGAGACGAAAGGCTTGATGAGAGGAAGGGCAGCATGGCCAGGTGGGGGTGAGGATGTTCCAGGCAGGAGAGATGTGGAGGAAGCTAACAATAAAGCTGAACCCAGAAGTGGGGCCGTGTTTAGAGGGCCTCAGATGGCAGATGAGGCTGTGAAAAGTCCGTGCGGGCCTGGCCGTCCAGGGTTCGATCCCACCAAGCAGGCAGCTTGGCCCAGCCTGGTGGAGATTCTGGCTCTCCAGAGCGTCTCAAACCCTGCCTCGGGTTCAACCCTGCTGTTGCTGACTCAGACTTTCCTGTATCCCTTCCAGTGATGACTATCACTCTGCCAGGGGCACAAACCAGGTCCCCTCCCAGCCACAGACACCCTCCCTGGACATAAATCTCTGAGGTCTGCAGGAATGCTCTTTCTGGAACCACTGGAATTCCACAGGAAGGGGGTGGGCATCTATTATGAAAAGTGTTACTCAGCTTCTGGACTGAAAAGGCATTCGAGAGTTCAAGATAAGGGCCTCCAACTCCAAGGCATGCTTATCTGCCAGCCACCCTGAGACCAGCTCACCTCCTTCCTTCCATCAGCAATTAGCCACGTGTGAGAGAAGCGGGGAGGCACTGTTGCCATAAGACAAGGAGAAGGGATTACCTGCCAGTGCCATTTGGCTTAGAGATGCATTATTACATAAAACACTCCGGAGGAGTTTGAAGCTCCCCCCAGGCTAATGCTGACATCCTTACGTTGGTAACTCTAGAGCTGAGTATTGTTTTACTTGCCATCTTTCAAAAGAGGGAGAAATATACCCACGTTGTTATTCAGCCTGGTAATAATACTAGGGAACAGCAGCAACTTCTAAACCTTATTTCTGCGGGCAGGACATCGTGGGGCTATTGTTCCTTCGTAGGCCACCCTTCAACCTCCAGAAACTGGTCTGGGTTATGATCAGATTACAGGCAAGATTAAGAGGCCTTTGGGGGTGGGAGGGAACGTCTTAAAACATGGCAGCCTCGCTCTGGCAAAGAGGAAATGACCCTAGACTTCAAATCCAGACACCTGTGTGACCTCTGGTTTCGGTGCCGGTTGACTTTGGTCAAATTACTGAGACTCTTCAGACCTTAGTTTTATCATCTTAAAATAATAAATGGGGGCAGGTATTAGCTAATACTATGGTGTAATCATTTTGCAACCTGTAAGTGTATCAAATCAATACGGTTGTGCACATTGTATGTACACAATGTCATGTATCAGTTGTATCTCAGTAAAGCAGGGGGGAAGATGGGGACAGGGTGACCATTACCATCTGCTAGAGCTGCTTCAAGGTTCAGATGGGAAGATGTTTATGAATGCCTAGCACAGGGACCTCAGTGTGCCAGTTTCCTTCTAGTGTCGGCTGGGGACTCAAGGGGAGCAGTCGGGTGTGGTAGTCACTGGCCGGAGGCCCTTCCTCTATATTTATCTTCTTTATAAGCCAATTATACTGTTGGTATAATTTTGAGGGGGAAAAAATTCAGGAGGCTACATAGCACTTAAAATTCTTTTTGAAGAAAAAGCCTACTGGCAGCCAATGCCAAATTATTGAAGTTCCCAGACAAGGGAGTGAATGTCGGGTCTTGGCAAAGTGGGGTGGGGAATTTCTGAGTGTGATATTTGAATAAAGAAATCTAAACTAGGGGGGAAAAAAAAAGCTTCCCCAGATCTTATCATCATACAATGAAGAGTTGTATAAAAACTGTTTGTCCCCGGTGCATGTTTACTTACCAGTGGGCAGGATATCTTGCCGGGCAAAAGTTCAAACTCCTGTTAGCTCCAAGTGATCTGTCAATTTAAAATGAGCTGACTTCAGAAGAGGCTCGAAAATGATTTGACCCACAGATGCTCCTGCCTCCCAGATGCCCCCCGGTATTCACCACTGTTGTTGGGGATAGGGAAGAAATAGCCTGGAAAGATGAAGCGAAGGCATCGTGGTTACCAGCCTCCCTCCCGAATACGTACACTCTCACATACAAACACACTTTTTCCAGATATTTCCGTGTGAGTAATGTTCTTGTTCCATTACATCAAGCTTCCAGGCTTAGCCATACTTTATAACGATAAACAGAGCTGCTCTGCCGACTCCAAACAGTGAAATGAAAAATAGAACATTTATTTTGATTTTTTTTTAAATGCCGATTCACTTTGAATTTTTGTACTTTTCACTGTAGCCACCATGAACATCTTCAAACTGAGAACTAGATCTTACTAATCGACGTTTGAAGTGCCAGCACAGTTCCTGGCGTTGAGCACATATTCAAAAAAGACTTTCAAGTGCAGTCTATCTACTTCTTTAGGCGCCGTTTCTGCTGTGAAAATGCAGTTTCACGTGGTGGTAAGATCATGACCTTGCTTGAAATCCCACCTTTTTTTTGACTGGTTGTGTGATTTTGGCCATGCTACTTGACATCCCGGTGTTTCAGGTTCTTCATCTGCCAAATGAAAATAACCGTAACTAATAAGGCTCATTTTGAGGATTTAGATGAATGACTCTAAGGTGATGTCTGTAATGTAAAGTATAGGGCACACAAAATTTGCTATGATTTTTATTACCATTCTCGGCAAGTTTACTGTTCCTTGTTTTCCCACCTCCAGTTTCTCTGCGCCTCTCACAAGTTCCAGAGAGCTTGGAACCCAGTTAGCAGGGTTGCCGCCATTTTCATTTGGCATTGCACTTGACTTGGGGCTTCAGGCTCTCACACTGATGTTCCGAACAGTTGCCAAGTAAACCTCCACCAAGCCTGTCTCTTTTATCGCTACTACGTTTTTCTGGCTGTATTATTGGCTCATGTTATTAAAAAAAAAAAAAAATGGGGGGCGCCTGGGTGGCGCAGTCGGTTGAGCGACCGACTGCAGCCAGGTCACGATCTCACGGTCTGTGAGTTCGAGCCCCGCGTCGGGCTCTGGGCTGATGGCTCGGAGCCTGGAGCCTGTTTCCGATTCTGTGTCTCCCTCTCTCTCTGCCCCTCCCCCGTTCATGCTCTGTCTCTCTCTGTCCCAAAAATAAATAAAAAACGTTGAAAAAAAAAAATTAAAAAAAAAAATGGGTGCCTCGCTGGCTCAGTCAATAGAGCATGTGACTCTTGATCTTGGAGTTGTGAGTTCAAGGCCCACATTGGGCATAGAGCTTACTTCAAAAAGCAAAAATGAAACAAAACAATAAAACCAAACTTAAAAGACAAAAAGCAAAAAATAATTCTGCTCCCAGGGTCTAAGTTCGATCTCTGGATTGGATTGGCTCAGTCTTCCTCTTCTGGACACCTGCTCTAGCTAACATCCTTTAAAGTATCTTTTATTTATTGTTTATTCAAGAAACGGGATGATAAGTTTTGGGGATGAAGCCCTTTTGCTTAGACCTGAGGCTCCACTTGCTAGTTCCCTCTGATCACTACTGAGCAAGGAGGAGGATGTGTGGGGTCTCACCACCATCTACTGTCATTGGGTTCTTCATCGGTCTCCCTGGCATCCTAGATCTATTCTTCCACCACCTGAGTTGATTGCGGTTACGTTTCTGGGCTACCATGCATATAGGCCCACGCTGTTTCTAGAATTGCCGTGTTTACCTGCTGAGGGTAGGACATTTGATTGGGGCTAGCGTCTCAGAAAATCTGACTTCTCAGCCATGGCTGGAAGCTCTGTGAAGTCTGGCCCTTGTGTCTTGTGTATCTTTGCTGTGTTCTGAGCCGACACAGCGTCTGGCTCCCAGTGGGTGCCCAGGGAATGTTAAGTGAGCTTTGAAGGATGAGTAGGATGGTCCCTGGGAGAAGTGGGGAGCTCGGAGCATTCCAGGAAGAAGTTTCCACACGAAGGAGGAGCCCAAGCAGGCAGGAAGCAGGGATCACGAATGGTGAATGGCAAGCCGACTGCAATTCAGTGACCTACTGCAGTGAGGGGAGGACAGACAGCAGCCGCTGGCCGTGTGCTGAGTACCTTAGCGTAGTGCTGTCTCCTTGGCTTCTGGTTAGAGTCACTCAGGCTACTTTAAAAATGTACCCCCTCATGGCTTCACCTTAGTCTGGTTAAAACTGAATCCCTGCGGGTGGGGCCTGATAGGTTCTGGGGATGGGCTGAGAACCGCCGGGGACACTTTGCTGAAAGGCAAGAGTCCCACACCCAGGAGGCCGTTTTCACAATAAACTGGTAACAGTCTCGGGGAAATGGCAAAATCTGCCTCTAGAGCCTTCCAGGCTGGAGCTTAGGATTCCGGCGTGAACCCTAGAAAGAGGAGTGTAAAAATCAATGAGAGAGATCGGTCAATGACAAAGAATGAATGATAAGGGCTAGAAACCACTGGGGCAGGCAGTGCTAACGACTTACTAAGACTTCGCCTGCCCCTGCTCTCCCTTAATTGTAACCCTTGCACTCTGAAAATTGCTGACTTCCTGAATGCTTGCAAACTGACTAATCTCAATTTTAAATGTAGTTCAGACTTTACCCTATATCTAGGTCACAGCGAAAGCACCATATATCCCAGGAGTGAGAAGCCAGCAGGCTCATTAGGGTACTGTTTATATTTCTACTATTCAAAATAAATCATTTAGTATAACCGTCACATCCTGACTTTTTGAAGATCGTTTCTTCTCATGAGTAAGTGAGGCAAAGCATTCGTTTCATATATAGGGTTGCATTCCTCAGGCCTTCAGGTTCATAGTGTGGAATCAGTTTCGGGCGTTTCTCATATTGGTACCAGTAACTGTGCCATAGGGCTTAAGGTAACAAATAATGACCTTTGATCGTAGAATACTGGGGATGCCCATGTCCTGTGTAAGAATTTTAAAGCAGTATTAAAACAAACAGAATGCTTTTCGTGCGGGACTTGTTCCGTTCATCTTTCTTTCCGTAAGTCACTACCCGGTGCTTGGGCTTTCGATAAATCAGACCCACTTAGTAGAGCACATGTCCCCTCTTGGGTTTTAAAGAGAGAAACTCACCTATGCCTATTTCTCCCTACACCTGTTGGAACTCTGCTCACATCCATGCCGACTTCTAGAGGAAAGGCTGGAAAATGTAGAACGCGGGAGGTGACAGCATTTGCAGGACTGGAGGAATCTGGGCACGTAGCCTAGGATGGGCTTTACAGGTACTGTCCTGAGTAACCATGAAGGCACTGATGACCTTGGGTTTGTTTACTAAGCTAACTGCCTGGTCACAAATAATAGCTGTTTTGCTTAGTGTGGAATGAACGACATCGTCCTGAAGTGTTTCCTCGCAAATACCTTTCCATATGCATCATGGCAAACGGTAGGTCAGTTTACATTACACTGTTTATAGTTCCGTTTAAAATTCTACAACTACGATGCACTGCTGGCAATTCGGTGTAGAAAAAGCCAGTCTCCCATTTTAACACTTCAGCTCAAACCCTCTTGTTTTCTACCCTACGGACATTATATAAGCTTTTCTTTTCTGTGGCTGATTTTTAGTTACCAGAATATCTGACTTCTGTATCGCAGGGTGCAATATAATTTGATGTGGCAGCCCCCTTTCTAGGGATCTCACTTGTTTTGTTGTTTGTCTCATTTTTTAATATGCGAGTTCTATGTAAGCTCTAAAAGCTGACGACTGTGAATACTGGCCAGCTGAAAATAGGTCAGTGTGAAAAGGACAAGTCAGAATGGGTAAATGAACAGCGTCGTAAGGACCCGTACCTGCGGGTCTTTGTAGCATGTGGATCTCATCAAACCCTCTGACTCAGGCTGTAGCTTCCGTGGCTGACCCACATTCTGGCTCTGTGAGTTCCCTTTTCCTGTTCACTTCTTACCTCCAATGTCCTAGTCCCCCCTAAAAGAAGGTTGCCCCCCATTTTTAAATTCTTATTAAGGGAAGGAAAAAGTTTTTTTTTCTGACTGTTTACTGCCTGCATAAGTTGGGCTTTTTCAAAAGGGACATTGGTAAGAAGAGAAAACAAACAGAAGTAAGCAGGAGAGGTTAGAGTCCGAGATTCTGTTCCAACTTTAAATAAGCTCTAGCCACAGAGTCAAATGGCCAGCCAGGCTTAAGAGGTCCACATGCCAGCCTATGGTTCTGTTCTGTTTGCCTCTGGAGAACGAGGGCCAGGGCCCTCCACCTCCATCTTCAAGGCCCAGGTATCCCTTTCTTGGTCCTTCTATTAAGTTTCGACCATCAGCACAGAGTCTTAAAGGCAGGTGTAAACAGAGAGAGAGAATGGCACGGTAGTTGCAGGGTTAGGGAAGACAGTGAGGGTATACTCACCTGACCAGAGAGGGTGGAAGGAAGAGGGGTTGGGTAGGTAGGCTGGGACCAGATGACAGAGGGCCATAGATCCTACTGTGAAAAGAGGCTGCCTTGGTGGATGACATGGGGCAGAGCAGCTCCACAGAGCAGTGGAGGAGTATACTGTTCCCCAAGAGGAGTGAGAGGAGTATACTGTTAAGTCACCAGTGGGAGAAGAAATCTCCTTCTCCAAGGGGGTCTTCTGTCCATCTTACAGAATGTCAGAGGCAAGGGGCGGGGGTTCACTCCCAGAAGCTCAGCTGTAGAGACCCTCTCCTGATTCCCCCAGGTTAGGCAGTGTGGTTACTCCGACCTGACTGTGGGCCTTTCCATGGACACTGCTTCATGGACAGGCACTGCCCTCGTCAGCGTTTTGATTTTCAGACATCATATGCCAGCACAGCTGTGTTGTGTGTACTGTTTTTTAATAGGAGAACATGGTTAAGTTTTAGAAACCATATTGGCCTCTCTCGAGTCACCTGCCTCTTTACGCCCTTCAAAATTGTGGTGGTTTTCCTGAGAGTCCCTCTCTTGGTTTTATAACTTCATTCTAAACTCACAAGGCAATTCTACATCCAGATTAAACATGTGAAGTGGGAAAACCTTGTGGGGCCTTCAGAAACACATTTTTTGAAAGGTGTTCTGTAAATAGGGCATTACTACTGCTCCTGTGCCAAAACCATGTTAAATAAAACAGTTTCAGATCTGTACTTTTACTGACCCAGAGCCCTCTTTCATCACAATTATGTCCTTAATCTGTTCTAGGATCATTGCCATAATCTTATCGCTCTAATTATAGCCCCCAAAAATGTGAAATATGTTATATAAACCAGAGCTTGTTTGGACTTCTTATAGACATGCTTATATGGCAAGAAAAACAACTTTCAGTCCAACAGTGGAGGGTAAGAGTCATACATGTGGTAATTATTCCAGTGTTTTTTTTTTTTTAAGTAACATTAGAAATGCCCAGTTGATCTCTTTTTTGATATGTTACATTGAAATGTTTTAACTCAAGGGGCAATTACATAGTGTACCTTCCACTAGAGATCTGTGGCGCTCAAGGTGATGGTTGCCTGGAAGGCACTTTGCTAAATAATGGAAGCATCCACCGAACTTCTTTTAATTAAAAAAAAAAAGAAGAGACCCAGTTGTATGGATGGTTGGTGGGGATGTGGTGTGGGTGGGAGGCACAGGGCAGGGCTGGAGGCACCTGTGATGATCATTCAGAGAAAGGAAGGTGACAGAAATGTTCTGTTAATTCTGACTGCTCCCCTGTATTTTCATCATGGAGCTCCACATGGAAGGAATCAGAAAGGAATTTGTTTCCACGTCCATGAATCATTACAGCCCTTATCAATTTGTCTGAAAATGTGGGTGTGAAATAGAGACATGTGAGTGAAATAGAGAAATGTGAGTGAAATAGAGACTTTTTGTGTCGGAGTGGTTCATGTATTCTGGCTGCAGCCACCTCCCGGCAGATGCAGAATTCCAAGTGGGGAAGACCCTTCTGTGAAGAGAGGATGGCGAGTGTCTGGGTCCATTGGCTTGAATGTCCTGAACGCAGCAGCGATGGGTGATATCATGGGTTCTGTCTCGTTAAGGCTTTAAGCCAGCTACCCTAGGCCTGAGGCCAAAATACACATCTCTCATTTTGGTCACCAGCTATGCACATTAAATTCTTTTCCATACAGGCGGTGTAGACCGGAGACTCTCCAAAACCCTGGTCTAGAGACCAAGGATAAGAGAGAAAGGTAACGTGGTGCTTAGTGGTACAAATATTTGGTAGATATTTGTTGAATGAATGAGTGAATGAGAAAATCTGGGCTTGGTCCTTAAGGCATTGATGTTCTTATTTAGCATGGAAGCTTTAGCTACATGAAATAATGAAAGGGCACTTTAAGTCCCGATTACATAACATCAAGGAGGCAGAATGGCAATGTTTGAATTCTGAGACGGGCAGTGGAGGAATCTACAGGCCAGGGGATCAGCACAAATAGAGTCTCAAAGGCAGCTGTAAACAGAGAGAGAAAATGGGACGGTAGTTTCAGGATTAGGGAAGAGAGTGAGGGTATACTCACCTGACCAAAGAGGGGGGAAATGAAGGGGGGTTGGGTAGGTAGGCTGGGACCAGATGACGGAGGGCCATAGATCCTACTGTGAAAAGAGGCCGCCTTGGTGGATGACATGGGGCAGAGCAGCTCCACAGAGCAGTCTTCCCCAAGAGTGGCCCACAGAACTTTAGCTTCACATCAGAATCACCTGATGAGGCATAAGGTCTGGGCTGAGTCCCAGGTGATTTTTTTTAACAAGCCTTCTAGGGGATTCTTCTGTGCATTAAAGTTTGAGAATCTCAGCTTTGGCTTTCTTTGGTATACATATCACACTGAAAGATGGAAAAATGTAAGCATGCGGGATATATTCTTTCATAATTAAAAAACTTTAATTCAGCTTCATTGTGGAGTCTTCTTGGTTAGGGTTGCTATGTGGCTGGTTGAAAACTGAAAGGAAGTGGGAGAATCAACTCTTCATCTACAGCAGCAACAGTAGAGCACTGATCTTGGGGCATCACCTTGGGCATGACTCCTTCAGAAATCCTTTTGAAAATACCATCTCATAAGCAAGGACTTAGATGGGATTCACAAGGTGTTCCACATTCTCAGTCTATTTCTGGTAATAAGTGAACCTCGTTAGAACAACCCTACTTCCAATATCATCTGCCAGTTAACAAGCTGCTCTTGAGAGCTCCCCATGGGCCTGACACTGAGCTTTCTGCCGCTTTCCTCAACTCAGCACTGAAGGACCATGCTCAGCCTTGTTCTCTGTCCCTTCTCCTGCAGTGGATTCTTCTTGGGTCAGGAGAGATGTATCTGATATCCATGAACTATTTGAGGGAGAAATCCTGTGGCATTTGTTTTTCCGGGAGACCCAGCCTTCCTGACTGTATTTACCCCTCATTAGAGTAAGTTTCAAGGCACATGAATAGATTGATTCAGATGAGCCGATGGGCAAGGGCTCTCACTGAAGCTGTGCTCCTCGTCTGAATCACTCTTTGCTATACTGTTTTCTAAAAGCTCAGAAAAAAGAGTATAGAAATCTCCTCTCCAGTTGGCCAAAGGGACCAAGCATTTGAACTTGACAAGATTTTGTTAGGGGTTGATAAATACCACAGGTAACTGGTGATGCGCATGCTCTTTTATAGAGTGATGAAGATCCACGGCTGAAACAAGAATAAGGCAAAACACGTGTCATGGAAGACATTTTGGGAAGTCACTGCACCCTCTGCCCACCCAGCAGGCCACCGAGCTCACAGTGCCGTGTGGTCAGCGCAAGGTCAATGCGATGTAGTTGGCACATCCTGGCTAACTTGCCAAGTTAGAGGTCACCATAGTGCTCAGGCCATTAAGCACATTTTAGATGCTCAATGTTTGAGAAGCTATACATTTCAGAACACTCAAGTGGACTGGGTCCAACTTGACAATGTTGGTTGTTTCACTCATTCAAGGCTTTAAATCAAAGTGGTCCCCTTTCTCCCCTCTCTTATTTACTTAATCATTAACTCATTTATTTTTGAGTGAGCATGGTAAATGACTCAAAAACAAAACTTGGGAAAAAATTTTTCAAGAGAGAAGATATCTTGGCCTAAAAAAATCCCATCAAAGCATTTCCACTTTGATTGCTGACCTCTGACCTGCATACAGAAAGTTTGCTGTCAAGTGCCAAGCAAATCCTGGAAAATTGAACTTGATTTTGAAATGTTGTTCTCTCTCAGTTTCACCAAGACCAGCTGGGTAGCTCATTAAATGTAAAAAAAAGTGCTTTGAACATTGGAAGGCCAACGTATGTGTTAACTATTATCAACAGTCATAAAATCAGTGTCTTAATTGAACTCCTTCTGCACCGTGGGCAGGAACTCCACAGATGGACGCACCTGCCCACCGCAGTAAGGTTTGGCACCTTGCTCAGGGGCACATGGGGGAAACCAGGACAATTAGGTTCTATTTTCTGTTCTGTTTCTGACTAGCTGTGGTCAGGGCTGCTGGATGGTGATTCCTTTGAGCCTCATTTTCTCCATCTGTGAAATGGGGACAACAGTCCTTACCTGCTTCATTCATTCATTGTCCTCAGGCTTAAACAGCATTTTGTAGAGCCCTGAGGGTGTTAGTAAAATGGAAAAGTCTTCCTGTGTGTTCTTTCTGTATTTTGTATTCCGCCATCAGCTTCCCACTTCCAAGGATTCCTCACCTCTAGCCAGGGCCCACATGGTGTTCACTGCATTCAGTGACTTGCCAGCGCCTCCCACCAAACAGATGGCTTTCTGAGCAAGGGCCTCAGTGTCCGCACAGAGGGCAGGGGCAGGAGCAGGTTCACCCAGGGTAGGGATCTGCCCAGTGGTCCTCAACCCTATTCTTCCCTAACATTTGACCTTTCTCCAGGAAGAGGCAGGTGATAGCTGGAAGTGATCTGCTCTGCATGGGGGTTTTGGTGGTGGTGAAGGAAACCAGCATCTGAGAGGTGAGCCTTTCCTTTGGGTAGGAAATGCACTGGGCTTTGAATGCAAAAGGGGCCTGGTCGGGGCACTCAGAGCCTTCTCCAACTGGGGGAATGGTGCTCATCCTGCAAGACCCATCTCCGAGTGACTCCTGCCTTCTTCCTTCTCCTTCCCAGAGAAAATGCACTCTCCTCTTTCACACGTCCACATGACACAAATCGCACAGTGTAATCGTTGGGCCTGTGTTATATGGCTCTCCAGTGAAGCCTGGTCTCTCACCTGTATGGGAGGAACTCAGTGAAGTTCTAAAAACAGGTTAGTTGGTTCTTCCTTGCAGTCTAGAGTCCCAAAGACCTTCTTTGGGGTCCCCTGATAGAGATGACTTGACCTTGACAGAGTTAGAAGGTCAAGGAGAAGACACAGGCCCTTCTTTCCCCTTCTGGACTGAGCTTGGGGCAGGAATGCCGGTCCAGGCCCATCCTTCCTGGTGTCTTCTCCTTATCCGGTCCCCGGCCCTTTTTAGTGTCTCCAGGGGCCTCAGGGTTTCTGTCTAGAAGCTTCCCAAGCAGTGACTAGTTGCAGAATGGGCTCAGAGTGTGATGGAAGCCCCTGCCGTTGGATTGGTGCCATCCAGGCTTCTTTCCAGTCCTGATGATGCCTGTAGCCAGGCCTCACTGAGGCCTACAGGTCCATTAAGCCTCTGTTGACTTAAAGTGGTCTGAGATAGGGTGAGATGGGAAATCATGTACCAGATGGTGCAGAGCCCTTTACACACACATTTTTCAATGAACTATGAGCCCAGACCAGAGTCCGGGCCTTGAGGAGCCATGCTGGTTTAAGCCTGAACTGTTCCTGAGGAGCACTCTGGCAAGAGGGAAGCATCTGTAGGTTATATACCTGTTGCAGGAAATCCCTTCTGGTTCCCTGAAAGCTGTGGGAAACTCTTCTCACTTGATTCCATCTGGGTCACCAAGGGTTGAGGGACCTAACCTCCACTTTTCTACTGAGTCCTAAGTCCCATCTGTTCTAGATGACCTATCTTAATCTCCCTCGTTGGTTTCTCTCTGTCCAATTCCTCCTGCTTTACCTCCACTTAGGTCTTGAGGACACACTATTTCATGTTCTGCGGTTAATTTCTTGTGATATGCGTTTCCCCTTCATAACTATAAGGCCCCTAGGGCAAAGACCGGGCCCTTCAGCACAGTGCCAGCCTCAAATGCCATTGTCACAGCCAGTGAAGGCTGTAGGGGAAAACCAGGCCTCTGGACCAGTGGGAAACTTTAAGCCCTGTGGCCTTGGGGGGTTGGCATTTCCTACATTGGCCTTCTGCTGTTCACTCAGCTGCCCTGTTCACAGGGTGGCTTAGGCGAGCTCATGGCCCACATCTATAAAGTCACTTCCTTTAAGTCATGTTTACCTTTCACAAGAAAAGGGCCAAAGCAGGAAAGCTTTACAAGCACCACCACCAAGACTCTAACCCTGATAATTTCTTTTTTTTTAATATTTATTTATTTATTCATTCAATATATGAAATTTATTGTCAAATTGGTTTCCATACAACACCCAGTGCTCATCCCAAAAGGTGCCCTCCTCAATACCCATCACCCACCCTCCCCTCCCTCCCACCCCCCATCAACCCTCAGTTTGTTCTCAGTTTTTAACAGTCTCTTATGCTTTGGCTCTCTCCCACTCTAACCTCTTTTTTTTTTCCTTCCCCTCCCCCATGGGTTTCTGTTAAGTTTCTCAGGATCCACATAAGGGTGAAAACATATGGTATCTGTCTTTCTCTGTATGGCTTATTTCACTTAGCATCACACTCTCCAGTTCCATCCACGTTGCTACAAAGGGCCATATTTTGTTCTTTCTCATTGCCATGTAGTACTCCATTGTGTATATAAACCACAATTTCTTTATTCATTCATCAGTTGATGGACATTTCAGGTCTTTCCACAATTTGGCTATTGTTGAGAGTGCTGCTATAAACATTGGGGTACAAGTGCCCCTATGCATCAGTACTCCTGTATCCCTTGGGTAAATTCCTAGCAGTGCTATTGCTGGGTCATAGGGTAGGTCTATTTTTAATTTTCTGAGGAACCTCCACACTGTTTTCCAGAGTGGCTGCACCAGTTTGCATTCCCACCAACAGTGCAAGAGGGTTCCCGTTTTTCCACATCCTCTCCAGCATCTATAGTCTCCTGATTTGTTCATTTTGGCCACTCTGACTGGCGTGAGGTGACATCTGAGTGTGGTTTTGATTTGTATTTCCCTGATAAGGAGCGACGTTGAGCATCTTTTCATGTGCCTGTTGGCCATCCGGATGTCTTCTTTGGAGAAGTGTCTATTCATGTTTTCTGCCCATTTCTTCACTGGGTTATTTGTTTTTCGGGTGTGGAGTTTGGTGAGCTCTTGATAGATTTTGGATACTAGCCCTTTGTCCGATATGTCATTTGCAAATATCTTTTCCCATTCCGTTGGTTGCCTTTTAGTTTTGTTTAACCCTGGTAATTTCTTATGAGCAATTGTGTGATTGTTGAGTTTCTGCAATTCATGTCAACAGTCTTCCTTCTAATCCCCAAGCCGTGAGAAGCTGTCTGAGTGCTGCTCACTGGGCGTCCCTATGTGCCTGCCCTGGGGCACACCTAGGCTCTGGGTCCTGCTCCCTAGAAGGAGTCTCATTTCTGTAATCACTCCAAGCTTAATGGCTTTCATCCCTGTGGGTTGCAGTGGAGAGAAAGCATTATTTCTGGTCTTTTGGTTTCCTTTCCAGCCTTCCCTGCCTCCTCTCTCTCCCAGCCCCTCCCTTATGAGCCAAATGGATTATAAAATGCTAGGTGTGACCTTGAGGATTGGGAAGGAACCACCTTGGGGGTTGGTTTTCCCCTCCCCCGCCCCCGGCACTGGCCCCTTGGTGATGTTCCAGAGGGTACCAGGGGCAATTTCAGGACACTGCTACCATGGCTTAGAAAGAACATGACTGGGTAGATCTCTGATTTTTTTAGTTTTTTTTTTCAGCCATGTCCTGGGAGTCATTTGTGGGCGGGCGAGTACATTTGGGATGTGCCTTCTTCCATTTTGTTTTTTTTTAATCAAAGCCTCACTCTTTGCCAGGAAAATGAAAGCAAAACATATAAAAACCAAAATGGTGATTTTTCACGAGGTCCCCCATGGGCAGAAGCACCTCCTGGCTCATCATCTGAGGGGTCCTGTAAAGCCCACGATCCATCATGATCCTCTTCTCTTCTCCCTGCACCTTCATTTTGTGCGGAGTGGGAGAGGAAGGAGGGTGGCGATCTGTGTGTCGTGTCAGGTTGGGTGCTGAACACAAATTCTCTTTCCAACAGCAGTTCTCAAAATACCTCTGGCTGGTGTCATTTGATGCTCCGATGTGAGCTTTCCAGGCAGGGTACCACCAGGGTGTTGTGGGCACACTGTAAAGTGACTGCTTCTGTGAAAAACGAGGCCAGCCCTGGGGCAGCCTAGAGTAGCGGGTCCTCAGTCTGGTGGTTCCCAGTGGCAAGGAGTTGTCCAGACATCTCTGTGTACCATATACAGGCTGTCACTTTGTCTCTGAGACTTGGTGGTGAAGGTTGGGAAGTTGTGAGCAGGGCAGGTGTGTTTATCTTCTACAGATGAGGAAGCCAAGGCTCAGTCATGCAGCCTGTGGCGTGGTTGAACCCCTGAGCACGAGGCAGTACCCTTGCTATTTTCTTCCCAGATGCAGACTTTAACGTGGCTCTGATCTCCTTTGGGGGAAGCTGGAAGCTATTTCCTGGATCTGGTACCCACTTTGAAGTCATGCTGCATTTCATTTCTTTTTTCTTTTTTTTAGAGAGCATGCACGTGTGCCCACGCATGCACACACACACACACACACACACACACACATACACATGTGTATGAGCAGGGGAGGGAGGGAGGGAGGGAGGGAGAGAGAGAGAGAGACAGACAGACAGACAGACAGACAGACAGAATATCCCAGGCAGGCTCCACGCTCCCATATAGAGCCTGATATGGGCCGCAATCCTAAGACCCTGATCATGACCTGAGCCAAAATCAAGAGTTGGACACTCAACCCAATGAGCCAACCAGGTGCCCCGGCATAGTATTTGTTAGGGACTGTTCTATCTGTCCGGTGCTTTACCACTTGCATATATTATTTAGTTCTTTTTTAAGGCTTCACTGAAGTCAAGTGAGAAGCAGATATTCAGGGATGATTTCTGGGGTGCATGGAGAGAGAGGAGAAAAGCTGAATAATCGATGGTTGTGTCACTTTGGACATGATCCCTCATCCCTCTAGTAGTTGAGTGTATCTAAGGGTTGAGCCTCTTTCAGAAGTCACCATGTATGATCCCGTATGTAGAAAATATTAACAAATGCACACACACATAAAGAACTTACTAGAACTAATAAAAGAGCAGAGGAAGGGCAAGGGCATGGACCTACAAAAATCAGTTGCATTTCTATCTACTAGCAAGGAGCGACCCGAAAATGAAGTTAAGAAAACAGCTCCATTTACAACGGCATCTGAAAGCATTAAGTACTCAAGAATAAACTTAATAAAAGAAGCTGAAGATTTCTATACTAAAAAATACAAAGTACTAGAGGCACCTGGGTGGTTTGGTTGGTTAAGCGTCCGACTTTGGCTCAGGTTTTGATCTCAGTTTGTGGGTTCGAGCCCCGCGTCAGGCTCTGTGCTGACAGCTTAGAGCCTGGAGCCTGCTTTGGATTCTGTGTCTCCCTCTCTCTCTCTGCCCCTCAAAAATAAATACACATTAAAAAAAAATTTAGTACAAAGTACTGAGAGAAATTAAGGAGGATCTAAATAAATGAAAAAACAGTCCATATTGATAGATTAGAAAACAATATTATTGAAATGGAATTTCTCCCAAAGTTGGTCTGCATATTCGATGCAATTCCTATCAAAGCCCCAGCAGGCTTCTTTGCAAACAGCGGCAATCTGAAGTTTAAGTTCATGTGGAAATTCAAAGGGCTTGGAATAGCCAAAGGAATCTTGGGAAAGAAGAACAAAGTTGGAAGAGGCACACTTCTTCATTTCAAAACTTTCTGTAAAGCTACAGTAATCAAAACAGTGTGGTGCCTGCATAAGGGTAGACCTACAGATCAGTGGAACAAAGATTCCAGAAATCAACTCTCACATTTATGGCGAATGGATGGATCATTGACAAGAGGGACAAGGCCACTCAGTTGCGGGAAGGATCATCTTTTCAGCAAATGGTGCCAGGACATGTAGAACCTTCTCCCACACCATCGGCTAAAATCCACTTAAAGCGAATTATAAGCCTAAATGTGAGACCTTGTCCTACCTACAGCTTGCTGTGAAGTCACCAGAATGAGAATGTCAAAGGCCTGGGGCAGTGTCCAAAGAGATACAAGCAGGACCTTCAGTGATTCTGCAGAAATTACTGGATGGGAGAGAAAAACCGATTAGAGACATGGTGAGAAGCCCAGCTCTGAAAGCAGGAACCTTTCACTGTTTGGACCCCATGGGTCATCTGCAGACCAAGAAATTTGGACCTAATAAGGACCTTATTATGTTGTAAGGGAACTTAACTTTTTAATATAAAATAGCTACTTATTTCAAATTCTTTTTGTTATTTCCTGTATGTAGTTGTTGTTTTGTTCCCCCCTCTCCCCCCTCCCAACACTACAGCCTTCTGGTGAGATAGGAGCAGAATTGCCATCATCTTCACTCCATGCCTGCCTAGTGCCAGCCTCTGCTCCCAGCTCTTTACAGAATACAAGCTCGCTGGATTCTCAAAGCAGCCCAAGGGGGTGGGTACTGTTCTCACGCCCATTTTACAGATGAGGATATTGAGGCAAATATGGTTTTGTGACCCACAGCTAAGAAGGTGCAGAGCTGGGGTACCAGCATGGCTACAGGACGGTGACTCCTCACCAGGCCCAGTACGGCCTCCTATCACTTGCATATAACTGAGGAAGTGCAGGGACAGACCCTGTAAGCAATTATTCAAGGCCATGACATAAGTTGCCCATCAATTCACTGGTGTGTTTCTGCTGCCTCAGACACTGACACCCATCCTGTTCACTGCAAGCACACGTCCCACATACATAAGGTAAGGTAAGTTAGAGAAGAATGACAGGAGAACGAAAAACCTTCGATCTTCAGGGCAACTCCTATCCAAACTCAGCATCTCTGCAATTTCACCCATATTCACCAAAAGCTCATTACACAGCTTCCTCTTATGCATTTTCTGCCCTGGGAAGCTCCCTATAGTGACTATTATTTGATAGCCCTTCTAGATAGAACGTTCTCCTCCTTTCTGAGCCCCAGGTGGCGTTGGCCTTGTCAGTTCCATCCTCAGCCCCGGTTCTGCCTCTGGAACAGTACTCAGGGAGTCCTGTTTCCTGGTCTTGAAGCCCAGCTCTGTGACAAACACTCTGTAACCTTGGGCCTTAGTTTCCTCATCTGTAAAATACAAACAAGCTCTTGGGAGGAGTGCATCATTAGGCGCCCGGGGCTGCTCACTGTTACCGTATTTGGTCACTCCAGTCTAGCTTCCTCTTCTTCATGTCAGCACCTTTGCTGCTTTACCCGCCTCCCCACCACCTCTTGTGGCTTACAGACCCTTCCTTTCGGATCTCGCTCTTCTGGGTACACTCTGCCTGCAAAGAACTGTCCCAAAAGGCAGACTCCAGAGCTGGACTCTGTAACCCCTGATGTGTCTGACCAAGCCCACTTGTGAGCTGAGCCCACAGTCACTTTCAGATGGGATTCATGTGTCAGCACAAGGCTTCCTGATAAAGCTGTTCATTTCGTAAGTGTTACCGGGAGGGAGCATATGCTGCTGTCCCCAGATCCTCTTTCCTTTCCTTTCCTTTCTCAAAAGGTGTTGTAGTGATTAAGACAGAAATTGGTGGCAATTAGTGCATTTAGGTGTTTCTAGATTTTACATTATTTCTTCTTTTTTTAATGTTTGTTTATTTTTGAGAGGGACAGAGCACGAGTGGGGGAGGGGCAGAGAGGGAGGGGCAGACACAGAATCCCAAGACTGAGCTGTCAGCACAGAGCCCGACATGGGGCTCGAACTTGTGAACCACGAGATCATGACCTGAGCCGAAGTCAGACACTTAACCGGCTAAGCCACCCAGGTGCCCCTAGATTATTTCCTCCCAAATCATTATTCATTAAGAGCTTTTACTGTGTGTTATGAGTAACTGTCTCTTTGTATAAAAATGAATATTGGAAACCAGACAAGCCTGGAGTTCGATTTTGTCCTCCTGACACCATCCTTCCTGTGGGTAGCAGCAGGGCTGAAATTACCTTTTCTCTTTCCTAAAGATAGCTCTCAAACCTTTTATTTTAGTGGTGGAATTCATGGCTCTGATGCTAATGAGAAACCCCGAACATATGAAAGAGACGAAGGCATTTCCTCCCTGATAGAAAGATGCGACTTTGGCCCTGTTTTGGTTACTTTTGCTGCAAAAGAGGTCACCTCAGCTTGGAGGGCCCAGCTGGTTGGTTCTGGCTGAGGGCAGTCAGAGGGTGGTTGAAACAGGGGGCAGGGGGCTGAAGCAGCTGGGGACTGGCTGGCATCCCTCCCTCCTAATGGGGTCTCCAAGCCTGTCCCTGTGTTCTCACTGCATGGGTTGACTTGAGCTTCCCTACAACATGGTGGCCCCAGGGCAGGTGTGGTGGCTGAAGATTTCAAGAGAGAACATTCCAGCGAACAATGGGGAGCCTTCAGTGCCATCTGTGATTAACCTCAGGAGTCACGTTGCATCAGTTCTTCCACAGAAACCCACCGAGTTTCAAGGGACACATGGAATGAGGAATTTGCAGCAATCTGGAAAACACGCAACCTTCTTCCCACCCAGTCTCGCCTGACATAGAACTCTAACACACAGTTGATAAAGTTATTGGGGTAAAGTGCTGGAAAGAGGGCGAGACATAGGATAAGGCAAGAAAGATTCTCTTTTCAAATTGCTGAATGACTCAGCTCTGTGACTTTGCATTTTTGTTCTGTTTTGTTTGGGTTTGGTTTTTTTACTCAAGCATTCAGAAGTTCAATTTGTTCCTCCACAAAAAACGGGGATTTGGATATAGCTTCCCTGGCTTCCTGGCCAAGCTGTTGGGAGGATGAGAAGAGGAACCACTTGTGAAAAGATGAGAATATAAAAAGATCTCTGTCAGGATTATTCACAGGGACTTTTCTTACACTGGCTGAAACACAGAAGAGGCAAAGGCCCCCCACCAGCCAATTGACCTGAAATGAGAAGGTTAGGTTCAGACCTCAAGAGTTACTTTTAACCCACTTTCCTCTCCTCGACCCCCTCTTTGCCCTCACTTTTTGGTTTGCAAGAGGAGCAAAATAACGGATGAATTCATGCCCTTCTCAGTACTTTGCAGTTTGAGCTGGAAGGAACCTTAGCGACTGGCTAGTTCAATTCCCGTGAGAGAAAACGGCCTGCTACAGCTCACACAGATGCTAGACAAGGCCAGAGGGAGGACCTGCGTTTGCAGGGCCTACCAGGATCAAGGACTAAAGCTTTCTGTCCTGACAGGACACAAATATCCTGGCCTAGGTGGCCTGTGGCAGGTCAGGACACGAGGAGGTCAGCTGGCCATGCCGTCCACCCAGCCCCTGGAAAGCCGGAATTGGACTGGCTGGGATCCAGATGCCCATTGTGTGGGGATGGGATGAAATGTTTCCAAAGGAACTGGCTCATTGTTTAGGATGCTAAATGTTTATTTGGTCAAACCAGACTTCAGCTGAAGAAGTTAGTCAAAGGGTCTGAATTTGAAATCCCACAGACTTGGCTTAGAGGGAACGGACAGTGCAGAAGGAAAGAAGAGAGTCTTTTTCGATCAGAAGTTGCGATCAAGATGTTCACTCAGGACCTGGTCCGCATATACCACCTGGTGAGAGGAGGGCTGTGCTCTCACCCAAGCAGGACAGACCCAGGGACTTCCGGTTTTCTGGACGTTCCAAAAGGTTCACCAAATGCCATGGGTTCCATCTCATTGAATGGTTCTTGATTCTGTTACTTAAAAATGTCACTTTTAAGTGAAGTAAAATATTATGAATGCCTGTTTGCCTGCACATTAATTGTTTCTTTTGGCCAGTGAAGTTCTCTTCTTCGACTCCTCAGGGACAGTGGCCACAGCACATAGATCGTTGCATCAACCAGGGCACTCGTTGTCACTCAGATCCTTAGGTAACCAGTGCACTTGTAAGTGATCGGTGAGTCTGTACAGAGTGGTCTGACTCAGAACAGTTCATCTTCGAGACCACTGGGATTCATCTTGCTTTTGCAGTGATTAGTGGTTTTGTTAATGTTTCCAAGCAGATGTGAGAGGCACTCCACTGTGGGCATTCCCTACCACCCCTGTGCGTGTTCACGTTCTCTGGACCCAGCGTCTGGCTTGGGCCATCTGCTCGCTACTTGTCATGTGCTTACTGAAGACAAGTATCTGAATTCATTTTCAAATGAACTGGAATTCAAGGGATGTTTGAACATTTTAGAGATTAGCCAACCAGAGCGTTTCTCCTTACTAATTTGACATGTCCTTACTGCTCTATGCTCAAGGTCATGTGGGTGCACCATTACATGTATGATAAGAATGAAAACCAAACAGACCTTTAAAGGACTAAAGAAAATACCAGGCATAGGATTAACCAAACGTGAATTATCCTGTACGTTATTAAAGAACAACAGAGCATGTTGTTGGCTTTGAGCTGTACACTATTAAATGCCGCGAGAAGAGTAGTTTTGCCGTATCTGTTCTCTACAGAACATACCATTTCAACTTGGGAATGTGTTTTCAGCCCCCAGAGCCGAAGTTAACAACGTGGATGACTGCGAAAGCAGTTCATGTATAACCACCACACGTAAGGTCAGACAGCCCTTCCATGAGCACTGCCTGGACGTGGAAAGGAGACCCTGTCCGAGGTTTCAGGATACCTGTTGTGAGTGAGACTTGCGTGGGCAAGGCCTTGGAGCATTAAGTCTCAGAGCTCTACCACCCTCTCCCCACCCCCCGCCGACCCGGGGAGCCCACATGCACACCAGGTGGTGACCTCTCACGGTAGCTTTACGAAGCAGGCCTTTCTTCCAGCGCCGCTGGGTTGCAATGGGCCACTGGGAGCAGGGCTCTGGAGTGTTCTATATGCTTGTAGGATACTCAGCCCTGCTCACGCTGAAGGCATCTCAGTCTGTGTGTCCATCCCAGTCACCCAAAGAACTCTGTCTAGTCCTGTCAATGTTAGCACCAGATCTTATTTTTCCTTTAATTGTGTCCAATTCCTTCTAATTTTTTTTTTTTTAGAATTGATTTAGCATTGTGCTCTCTAGTTTGGAGAAGCAATTCTCTTGGATTCATTGTTATTCTGCGGAGACCAATGCCCTACAGCAGGTGGTTCCAGGCTGTTTATAATAATGGAACCCTTCCTTAAAACAAAACCTGCAGAGCAGCTCAGTGTATAAAATTATAAAAGGGGACTTGGCTTTCTGGTGGCTGGCCCCCAAAGTTCCTCCTTGGTACCTGGGATTCCTGGAGTATAATTTTAAAT
Source organism: Prionailurus bengalensis (assembly GCF_016509475.1). Lineage (NCBI taxonomy): Eukaryota > Metazoa > Chordata > Mammalia > Carnivora > Felidae > Prionailurus > Prionailurus bengalensis. The sequence goes on from NC_057354.1 coordinate 65,731,333, forward strand.
CCCCTCTTTTCGTTGATGGGGAAATCAGGACTGGTAGTCCAGAGTCTCCCGGAGAGTAGAGTAGTATCATGCTTGCTCTCCTGAGTACCTTTTCAGCATATTGCTGTCATTCATGCATAAACTGTGTTTCTTGCTCTCTTCCCAGATACAAAGCACTGCATCAGATGCTGGTGACGTGGAAATGAGTAAGATAGACGTGGCCCCTATCCTCTTGCTGGGGATAACTTTTAGGCTTTCAGGGGCAAAATCTGTCCCAGTGCATAGTCTGTGTGTTCTGGTGATAGGTCATCCCTGTGGGCACTCCCTGGGCGGATGTGTCTTACCCAATCTAGTCAGCCTCTTCATGCAAAGTGTTCCCTTTAGGAAGCCATGAGAAGCCCAGCATGCCAAGAAAATCCCGCTGTGATTCTAAAACAATCCCTGAGAATCCGGGACTGGACACAAAGCATGAGGACTGAGGGGTAAATAGGAGAGTTGGACAGAATGATGGCTGAGGTTCTCTGCGATATTCTCACTTTCCGTTTTCTTTATTTTGCATCCACCCCTCCCTCTCCCCACTTCACTACCCATCTTTTAACTAGGAGGTGAAGGATAAAAACTCAGCTTATTAATGTAGGTTTTCCTACATTTACAACCACAGCACACAAATATTCAAGCACGTCTCTCATTTTGCTAAGTGTATTCTTGGAAACCATAGCAGAAAGCGGAGTGGGGAAAAGCTGATCTTTTTTTCTCTTCTCTTCAAGCCAGTTGCTGAACATCTTGCAGTTAGCCGCTTGTGCCACTAGAGGGCGACGGTACTTGGAAGGGAGGGCTGAGAGGGTGGCTATTGAACTAGGCGATACTGATGAAATAGCCACTGGTTATTATGTTTGATTGATCCACGGCCAGGAAAAGCAGGTGGGAGAGCTAAAATGCTTTAGGCTCAGCTAAGTGAGTGAATTGGTGATATTCTAGGAGAATAAATTTTGGAATTACCCCCATGTCCAGCAATGCAGGACACTTTTTTTTCTTATGAGCCAGATTCTGAAGTTATGCAGGGAAAAAAAAAAAAGAAAAAACATGGACAAAAAGTCAGGGGCAGAGCTGTGCTTTTCTTTTAAAAATAGATACATAGAAGCATGTGTTTGTTTATTCCTACTTGGTGTTTTTGTTTTACTTCTAAAACGAGAACAGCTGAAATAATTTCTGAATTGTTCTGGACTTTGGAGCACAGACTCCCAGACAGTCTCTGTGGTCTGGGCCCTCAAAAACCCACCTGACAAGGGCTGAAGCTATTTGAGGCTGTGTGAAGCAGCCCAAGTTTGTTTTCCCCTGCACTTGAAAATGAAAGCCTAGCACACTCCCAGGACAGAGAACTCTTTTGCAGCTTTTTTTTTTTTTTTCCTGAGAAAGCCTCGTCTCCATTCTTTCTGCTGCAGGAGTTCTTACTAGGGACCCCTGGACCCCTCTTCTGCCTAGATTGGAGTTGCATTTTCCTATCAAACTCCTTGAAGATGCAAATTGTTAAATAACCCAGGGAGAGGACAGAGGATTCATTTCTAATGACCTGACAGAACCCTCCTTCCCCTCTGAGCCCCAAGGGTTGTTGACTATAATAAGGTTTTAGTCCTCAAATCCTTCATTTGCTAATTTTTGCTGCACAGAAGGACGGCCAACTGCCATTACAATAGTCTTACTCCTCTGACACCCAAAAGTCATCTAAATATATCTATAAATGAAGTTCACATGAACGTCAATTAATGATGTGTTTCTTAATACTGACTAATTGGGCAGCCCAAAATCAATTAGACTTCCCTGCATGGAAGGCTTCTTTAGAAAATGGTAGTGGATGATAATGGGAAGGACATCTTGGCCACAAACGCTTCAACTATAGCTCAAGGGATTGAGATTATCATCAGCAGCCTGCACTAGAAGCAAAGTCTTACTGAAAGCTATCTCTCTTCTAGATTAGATAGAAGAACCGGGGAGGTACAAGGAAACATTTTCTGAGGTTGGCTATACTCTGAGTTGGGGGACGGTGTGGACTGGGACTTGGAAAACGCCTCACCGGCCTAACGCTGGGGGCACGACCAACTACCGCAGGAAGCACAGTCAACAGCGACTGATGTTTTCTAGCTCTTTTGGGCTCTCTCTGTGGGCTCCTTAGTATTACAGAATTTTGCTACCTTATGCTCACATGTCTCTCTTTGCCTGTGGAAGTCCCTGGCCCGGGGAATTTATGTTCCTTTGCATGTGATTGAGGGGGCGGGGAAGGGGGGTTAGGTGTTGTCGCTGACAGTGAGCTGACGCCTTCTACAGACGTTGCTCTTTACTTTTAACCAGGGTATGAAGGAGAAAGTGTTGACTTTCTAACTTACAAGACCATACTCTTAAGTTCTTTGACCCTTGCACATTCTTAACCCTTTGAAATATTTTCCTTGTTTCCACACCTCAGAGCTAGGATCCTAGAGTATAGGGTAATAATTCTCCAGGCTTCTTTTATTCAGACAGGTAAAGGAGTGGGGGTGGGGGTGTTGATGTAATTCCTGGCTCATTTAAACCTAAAGGCCTACCTTTAAGGGAAGAGAAAAGGGGAAAGCGACCGTCCAAGACCTGAACCTTGAAATAACGCTGTCCACCAAGTATCCAAGTGTCAGGAATCGTGTCTTTGGGTGATCTAAGCAACCTCTCCCCAAGTCTCCATGAGGAACAGTGTTTGGTTGGGGTTTGTCATAGTTTCTAACCTACTCACGAAATAGTTTCTTTCCCAACAAGTGAATGCCAGTGTCACTCCTTGGAAAGTCTTTCTCTGACTCTACCAGAAGACCATTCATGTTACTATCTGTCCATTGATTGCTAAGCTTTACAGTGAGAAAAAGGACACAGTCATTTGGGGGAAATGGGGTATTCTTCTCATTGGAATTGCCAAAGATCATGTGGGTGTGGGGACCACAGTTCAGAGAAGATCTGTTGTAACTAAATGTGGAAACGTTACTTTTCAGATTTTAGCAGACACCCTTTTACCTTCCTATTCTGGAATTAGATCCTTCTGACAGGTCTTTGCTTTGTCTTAATGATCAAGGTCTGGTGTGACTAGAGGTCAGAAACATAAGCAAAAAAGAACATTTAAATATTTTTCAATTGGAAAATTACCCTGAAATATCTTTACTATATTTCCCAGCTGTAAATGATCACAGATGCTTTTAGTCATGCTGCTGATTCCAGGAAGGTGTTTACACAAGTTGAGAAAGTGGAAGGGGCCAGTTGACGCATGCTTTAGCTGATGGCATTGTCTCCTTGGAAGCTCAGGCCCCCTTGCCTTATGCACACAGGGCTGATGGAATGCCGCTGCTGACTCTGTCATAACTATCTCTTCTGAGACGGTATTGCTCCCCTCCTCTCCCCCGCCCCAACACATTTGTAAAGACCCAGCAGCAGCCCTCCGGAGATTACTATTTCATAGACATTCCAAAGGGCTGCTTGCAGATAGCTCAGCCACCATTTTAACCTTGGCATTTCCCTTGAGAGAATAGAGGAGTAGCAGGCCAGGACCTAGAGGAAGGACATGAAAGTGGTAAGGGGCTTCAGGGGGTCTGTGGGGAGATGAGATAGCCCTGTACAATATCGGGTGAGGGGGAAGAGTTGATAAACTCCCTTTCCTGGGTTTTGTAGATTCCCCTCCGTTTATGCCTGCATGCCCGTTCGAGTGTCGGCGTGGCTAGAGTCACCCCAAAGGAAATGTTGCAGTAATCAGAGTCACCTGCCTTTATTTTGATCTTGCTTTCCTTCCCTTCCTTTCTTTTCCCAAACATTTGTAAATGGAAATAGATAATCAGAGGTTGGGTTGGCTAAAGCTGTTGGTTGCCTCTTGCTAAACCAGTGTCTGGGGAAAAGAGGGCAAGAGACCACCTGCTCTAATTGGAAATCCTAGACGTATATTCATTTAACAACTTTGTATTACTCAGTGCATTGTCTTCGAGTAAACTGAAAATAAGTGATTTCTAGTGCTCGGGGCATAGTCTGTGAACTGATGTGTCTGTGTCTCTCATAAATTTTCCATTTGGATGATCAGAGCAGGGCAGAAGTTTTTTGTGGCACTATTAAGCTACAGGCAACTGTTGTCACTGGCCGACCCTGGGTTGTAGGTGCATGGGAACTTGGTCGAGGCCTTCATGGTGCGGAGAAAAGCTCGTTTCTAGGGCGAAGTCTGCCTCGGGTTTGTCGGGAGCTTCTGCTAATTATTCTTGTGTCAGTGCTTCTGTTTTAACCAAGTTGGCAGAATTTTATCTTATCCAAACAGAGATACACAGCAAAAGAAAACTAATTTGGACAATTAGAATTGGTGGTAAATCTGAATTATGTGGAATATGTTCAGAAAGATGATGTGCTACTACCTCTGTGCGTGGAAAGGAATTAGAACTGCTAACTCCTAGCTGCCAGGTAGAGGTTCCCTAGGAACCTTCCATGATAAAACGATAAGTGTAATTTTAATTAGCACATTTGCTAGAGAGTAGATGGGTGCTGTCAGTGTGCTTAAAGATTTGTGTTCTTCAGTTAGTTACACAGTTTTCATGCACTTGAATTGGCCATTCATTGGCCAAGCAATGCATTCCTTTATAAAGATAAATTTTCAACTTATTCCCATTCGAGATGTTACAGCATTGTGTTTGGACACATGCCACATGGGTGAAGTGCACTGTGTACTGAGGCCTTGTCCACCTTACGGAAAGAGATATTAAACAGTGGTTTAGAGCCCTGAAGAACAGCCTGAGGCGGCCTCTGAGAGGCGACTTGGACTGTGCCTGGGAGGTGGGACAGAGGGGGGTACCTGGCAGCTTAAGGCAGTGCATGTTGTGCCCTCTTGCAGTCTTGTGCATCTCTTCTGTCTGTTCAGCACATGTTCAGGTTTAGGCCCAGTCCACATGGTACATAATGAAACACCAACGATAATCTCAAGAGGTGGCATGGCATGTCTTGGAGTTCTCCGAGAACAGAGATGGAGAATGAGCAGTTTATACCCTGGAGGCATGCTGCCTTGTGTTTAGTAGGTGCTCAGAAAGTATCTGCCAAAGATTGATTGACATTTATGAAATGAAGGTACCAAACTTAGACTTAGCCGGGCAGGGCCTGAAGGCTCTCAGATGCAGGACCGCCCATCCTTAGGAAGCCAGTTTATTTCAGAATAGTTATTTAGTTTTCCTCTGATGTGGCAAACCAAGAATTTGACGCAGAGCAGAGGAACAGTAAAATTCATGTGAATCTGGAAATGCACCTCTTTTCCAGGCATTTATTTGGAGTTTCCTGGCATTGGATTGTTTGTAGGTCAGTATTGCAAGAGAGTGCACATTTTTTACATAATACTGTGGTTGAAAGCAGGGTTTCCTTACCAGCTCACTGATTATTTCACTAAGTAAGGAATTAGTCAGAAGGCAATTGAAAAGTCATTTGTTTTCATTGTTCATAAGAGACTGCGATGGTTTGCCTGCACTTTACATCATTGGTGAATAGATCTCCCCTGTGGAATTCTTAAAAGAAGGGTCATGAACATGTGTAAACCTCAGCTAGTCTGTATCCAGGATGAAGAGAAGTAATCTATTTGGGTGAGCCTCATCAGTGGTGAACCATCTAATTTATAAGCATGCCTTCTGTGCTAGGTCCAGTAAAGGATTCAGAAAGAGACCTCAGGAGCCACTGGAGGAACCAAGACCACAAAAAAGTGTTGACTTGGATTGTCTGGTGGTACTCACCTACCTCATAATTCAGACAGTCTTAGCTGGGCAGAACCAAAATTATATTAAATACGTGGACTGATAAGTCTAATTAATCAGTCATTATTATTGACTGGCTGTTACATACAAGGTGTAAGTCCTGCTCTCATGGCCTGAGAAAGTCTCGTTGAAGAAGTAGGGTAGAAAAATAGCACTGAGGCAAATAACCCTGTATGCATTCACAATATATGCCAATGGTATAAGTTTATAGTGCATAGGATATGATTACTCATTCTCTTGGGAGGCTTGAGGACTGCCATGAGTTCACTGGAGAAAGGGTTCTGTAAATGCTGTCTTCACTGGAAGGGATGTCGCCAAGGAGGAGGAGAATAGGAAGTGTTTGAAATGTGGAGAGGAGGCCCTGGAAGCAGAGTTGCCTAGATGGTTCAGAAGTGACAAAGACCAAGGACTGCTTGCAAGATGAAGTGAAATCAAGTCAAGTAGGAGGCAGTGAGATAGACTGAAATTTGGATCACCACCAGATGGGGAGGTTCTAGTGTGAACTACTCAAAACACGATCCCCAGACTAGCAGTATTGCAGTACGTGGGAGCTTGCTGGAGATCCAGAATCTTGGGTCCCAATCTGGACCTATAGACTCAGAATTTGGGGATTTGGGGTCCAGGAATCTGTGTTCTTAAAAAAGCATCCGTTTGATTCTTCTGTACACTGAAGTTTGAAAAGCACCATTACAGATAGTTGGGGCTTTGTTCCAAATGACAGTGGAGACCCTTTGAAGGCTCTGGAGTAGAGAGGTGGCCTGTTTTTTAGTGAGCTAGCAAACCAGGGCCTTGGGGAGATGGTCTTCAACCTGTACGCTTCTTCAGTATTCTCACTGGTAATTCTCACTCACCTGCTGGTCACCACCTGCACGAGAAAACCTCTCCAAATTGCCAGTCATTTAACTGTGGGAGCTGAAGTCATATAAATGCTCTTTGAAGTGGTTTCTGAAGGCTGAGGGTAGGTCCTGTCTGGGTAGTGATGTGGTATGCATCTATGGTAGGTTTCTGTAAGTAGGGGTTTTGTTTTAATGTGTGTGTTATACAAAAACTTAGCTAAGTCACCAATGATAGCAAACACCTTTATGGTGCTTTATAGTTTAAAACGTAGTACAAAGGACTGATTTGAAATGAGTCCATCACTGAGTGAGCCACGTGCAGCCACCAAATAAAAGGAGGCTTGTGAATGAAAAATTAGAACTAATGTTTTCCTTAGCAGTTTTGGTTTTTGTTTTTTTTTTTCCAGACCCAAGCACCTATAGTAAAGGTAATCTGTTTTCTGTGCAGTCACTGCTATCGGATCTTGATTTGATAGTTGAGGAAGCCAACGTCCGTGTTTGTCCAGGCTCACACAACCAATAAGCAGCTGAGTTAGGATTCAAACGCAGGCAATCTGGGTCCAAAGGCTGAGCTCGGACCACTACACCAAGCAGGTGAGAGTGTGGATGGAGAACGATATCAGAACATTAAAAAACACCCACTGACAAGGTACCACAAATAGGATTTGACTATAGTCCAGTCATACCCTATTCCTGTTGAGGTGTGCAAATTCCTGAGTCTTTTTTTTTTTTTTTCCCTCATTCGTGGCATTAAATGAATCTATTTAGAGAATGGATTTCTACATTTAAAGAAACCAGCGTTCTAGCCAAATTAAATTTGTTGCCCCCGCCCCCGGTCTGCATCAGAGCTACAACTCAACCCAAAACTCTCTCTTGCTTTGTTCCTATCACCACCTTTCCTGGTCATTAAGAACAAAAGGTTTGTGAACAGATTAAACCTACGCTGTTTGTGTTCCGCTTTTTGAGTACCTATACCTGTTTAGTGCAGATAACCTGGTGTCGATCGGAGTCCGTGCCCATAGATTTTTGAAAGCAACACATGCCGGAATTTAGCACTTTCTTACAATAGCACAACCGTAGCTAAACAATTCCTTTGAGAGGGCCCTGTGCTATTACACCAAATATTTAGAAGTTTATCTCACCACACCGCCTGGCATTCTGAGTAAACCTGGGCAGTAGTATGGAGATCAAAGAATTTAATAATCAAAAAACCACCTTTCACGCTCTATCTGCCATCAAATGAGAGTATTAGTGAAGTGGTATGGAAATCCTCTTTAGCACGCCTGCAGCCACCAACCATGCCACTTAAGATTTAAAACAATGTGATTGAGCGTTCAGAATCCACAGGATTGAGTTGTATGGGTACGTTAGTGTATTATTTCCAAGTTGCCAGTTTCCCCCAGATTAGCACATTTTCATTTCGGCTTTATTAAAGGAGTCAGAACATGAAAGGGGATTTAGCACAGTGGAGATGTCAACCACGCTTCCTTGCCATCATGGAGTGGCTTATTTGGTTCAAGGCAGCCATGCATGTGAGTCCAACAACGTGACTATGGGACTAAAAGTCAAGCCAAGTGGGATTGATAGAAAGGAAAAGACAGAAATACAATGATGCAGTGAAACCACAGCTCTCTAGCCCCGGGTGGGAACTTCAGGCCCTTGATTTGATTTCGTATGGCCCTACAGTTGCAAAACACACGACACAACGCAGTATCAGCTACACAGTAAGTGCTTTCGTACAGCATTACTGGAATGGCTTGGATGAGCCCAGCATGGTGTTAAGCACAGCAGAGACGCAGCCAGATGCAGGGGACGGGGCTCTGGTCACTCCAGGAGACGCCTCCTGTTGTGGAAAGCCATGGTTTTCATGAGAACACACTCTGTCCGTCAGAGTGCTAGAATGGAAGAAGCTGGAAACCTTTGGTTCAGGAATTTACATTCTAGGATCTTGTTACAGATGATCAGCTCTGTCTGCTACCCAGAGCCGGGAGACGTGGGGGGCAGCATTTCTTTTCTTCACGTTTGGTGCGGATCAACCTGAATATCTCCATCTAAGCAGGTTCTGTATTCTTCCCACAATTGAAGGGAAATATTGATGTACCTTCTCCATTCAGAGTCACCTACCTGGTATTTGCTTATCTTTAAAGCTGGCACAAGAACTTTGCATAATCTTTGGAAAGAAAAGAAAGGTAAGAAAGGAGCTAGTTGTAAAGGGAACAATTCAGTTAACTGGTCAGTTGTTTTGTATACACAAGATTGAAAAAATCTTTCCTTGATTGCTTTTCACTGAATAGACTTGGTCACTAGTTCTAATGTGGGTACGTTCTAATCCTCTGAGTGGTGAGCTGGATTTTTCTCTAAATAGAATCAAATAAGCACAGAAACAAAAACAAAGATAGAGAAACAGAAAAAACAATAGGAACAGCAATAACCTGCTTCAAGGACTGACCTAACCCAGGACCACAGGCTTTATTTGCAGTGGTAGTAGGTGCATGAGCTCTCTGGAAATCAGACCTCAATATTACCTCTATAGGTGCTGCTTTTTGTGTTGGGCCCAGGAAATGATAAGGTGATGGCTTAGTTTCTGGAATCAGAGCAGCAGCTAAATGAGCTGTTTCAGTCCTGTGTGGGGTCCATCTCTAGCATCAAAACTGAGCATCTCAGCTAGTTCTTTACTCAGCTGCACATGCACCGAGCCTAGACAAGATGGGGTTACACAAGACAGGGATGTCCTGAGCCCCACCTATTGGTGCTTATGACCTAACAAAGACACAGGAAGGCTTATGCGTGAGAAACAAGCAGAGTTGGATACAGTCACACACTAGGTTGGGAGGAACAGCCTGAGCTCATGCGAAGAACATTGGTAAAGAACAAGACTATGATGTGGACCTCGGCTGGGTTGGGAAAATGGAGTTAGAACAAGAATACTTTTATTCCTATGCTTAAAAACACTTAGAAGGAACATTCTAGAGGTCCTTAACATTGGCTTCAAACAGCCAACAACTGGTGACAATGGGCTCTAATGAACAGGCAGTGTCTTCTTCCTCTTTAAATGATCTCTTGGTATCATCAAAGACAGATTTGGCCTATGCCACCATCTTGCCCAGAATGGGAAGACCAGATTCTGGGTGGGCAGTAGGCATAGCACAGAGCCTAAAACCTCTGCTGGGTGACTGGGCCACTAAGTTGAGCAAACGAGTGAGGGGCAAAGTTCCTGATACCTTGGTGCTTTCCTGGAGTCCAGGTCAACAGCCAAGGAGAGAGGACAGTTATCAGATACTACACCCCAGGAGTGGCATTTGATGAACAAAACAGCCAATGGGGGAAACCAGGAAGAAGGACCTTGGGTTTTGTGAGGTGCCACTGAGGTACAAGACATTGATGCTCTGATGATGTGGTGAAGTAGAAGAGACTCAGCAAAGCCACACTGCTATCCTTTTCACTGTTCCCCATTGAAACCCTCTTGATTCTATCATTTTCAAAATGGGAACTGGGGCACCTGGTTGGCTCAGTCAGTTAAGTGTCCAACTCTTGGTTTCAACTCAGGTTATGATCTCCTGGTTCATGAATTCAAGCCCTGCATCGCACTCTGTGCTGGCAGCATGGAGCCTGCTTGGGATTCTGTCTCCTCTCTCTCTCTATCCCGCCCCTGCTTGTGCTGTCTCTCCCTCCCTCCTTCTCTCTCTCTCTCTCTCTCTCTCTCTCTCTCTCTCTCTCTCTTTCTCTCTCTCTCTCTCTTTCTCTCAAAATAACATTAAAATGGGGAGGGGAATTAACGACATGCCATTATTCCCACTTAACTTCAGACACTGCCCTTGTTCATGGCAGGAAGACACTCCAGCAGTCAACATTGTGGACATGTAGCCTATTTGGGGGCTGTTCCATACGTACTGTTGTGTCATGTCATAGAAGCTTCTTTCTTATAAGATGTTGATGACCGCTGTAAAAGGAAAGTGTTCTCTGATGTATTGAATGCACACCCTTCCTCTTGCCCCTGGCTTTCACACAGTTGAAAGTGCATGGTGCAGGTTGGCAGTAACTTGAAGTTGTTCTCTGAGCAAAGTGAAGCTCTAGTCAGAGGCAGGAAATGTTTATTTGAACTTTATTGGGTGAGTCAGTTTGCTACAGCTTTAGGTCACTTTAAACTTGGGGCATCCTGTGTATGTCAAATAATCATAGTTTTAAGCAATTGGAGACAAACATCAGATGTACCTGAATGAAGCAGATGTACCTTCTCAACTAGCAAACTGTCAAGTGGAATTTTTACCATTTGGCCAATTCTGATTAAGGCTTTCCCACATGAAAATAAGCGTCTCCCCTTTTACCCAAAGTAGGGTGGACTCTACCCTCGATGGCTTCTAGAAGATCGTTACAAGACACAGCCATGTGAAAACCCACTCTCTATTTCCCATGCTACCATTGCTGTTGGCAGAATCGGTTATTGTAATAGGCATTCAGTTGAAATAAATCTGAATTTGAGGAAATATCACAACAAGGTCATTACACTCAAGTAAGGCCTTTGAACGATGGGAGACGAAAGGAAGAGAAGGCCTATGAGAAGAAGGACTGAGAATGTGTGAAAATGATTTTCTGTAGACAACATTATTTAAGTGATAATTATTTTTGTTATTGCATCGGGATGCTGACATCACTAATCCTAATTCTTATTCACACGAGACTCTTCTCTATTAATTGAGAGTTGAGTCTCCAGTGAGAAAAAGGATGTTTCCTGTGATGATGGCTTGCTTTCTTTGTGGGGAAATACAATTGTTGGGACACCTGGGTGGCTCAGTCAGTTAAGCGTCTGACTTCAGCTCAGGTCATGATCTCATGGTTCATGAGTTTGAGCCCCGCATCAGGCTCTGTGCTGACAGCTCAGAGCCTGGAACCTGCTTCGGATTCTGTGTCTCCCTCTCTCTGCCCCTCCCCCACTCTCACTCTGTCTCTCTTTCTCAAAAACATTAAAAAAAATAAAAAACAAATTAAAAATGGTTTTGGTTAAGTTTCCCAGAGTGATTGGATTTTTCCTTTGGTTCTACCAAGGAGGTGTAATAGAGAGGAGGAAGGATGGCTTGTTGTTCTTGTTCAAAGATAATGAAGTATTTAGGACAGTGGCAATAGGGAACAGTGGGAATAACTTCAGGCTGCCTTCTACCACTCCATCTTGAAGTCTGCTTCCAGAATAGCTTTGCATAAAATCAGCTTTCTTTATGCCATTTCACAACTCAGAAATATTTCTAGGGTTCTTTGGTTCCTCCCTGTGTCTTCAGAACCACTTCCTCCCTGTACCACCCCCACCACCCAATCTGTCTTCCTACCCACATCCAGAGTTTATGCCATTTCCTAGATAGCAAGTTTTTTCCACCTGCTTGCTCCCAGCCTCCCCATCCCCACATGCAGTGTCCCTTTCTGTTTCCCTCTGTCCTCGAGGGCTGTTCCTTTCACTTGCCAGGACTTCTCCTCCACCCGCCCCCCCCTCCTGACTCTAATTCAGATTTGTGTCATCCAAATTCCTATAGAAATGGCCACTTCGACCAGGACCAGTGATATTATGGAAAATAAAATATAAAAAGGGTTTTCCCATGACTGTTTCCTATAATGATCATAAGTACTAAGGCCTGGATGACAGATGATTACTCTCTATGGTGGCTAGAAAGTAATGACCCAGATACATAGCTTTCACGATCTGATTCGTACATAACAATAGAACATTTTGTGTTGCTGTTTGTGGTTTCCCATGTTCAGTTTCTAGTTCTTCGAAACCAAAGCCTTGGCTTATGTTATCTTTCATATCCCCCCAAGTACCCACTCCAGGGCTGGACACCCAAGAAAGACCTGTTGAACTGATAGATTAAATGGTGTAGATGTGGAGGGGTCAAGGAGATGTCACAGAGTGTGAAGTGAGGATCCATGATTCCCTTAGATGGTGCATTGGAGAAATCGTTCATCCTGTCACTGGCACATCAAAGGAGGACTGTTCCAAGTCCAGTCTTTTGTTGGGCACTCATGTGAAATTGATTCAAAAGCGATAGAATCTTTGCACATATAAACAGCTAACAAATGATGGAGAATGTGCGTCCAAACAAATCCAATTGGCAGGACATGTGGTGCTGTTGAGAGGAAGCCGCTGGCTATCCATCACACCTTGAAAGATGAACAGGGCAGGCCTAGCTTTCCCTTCAAAGGCAGGAAAGGTTAGCGCTCTGGGAAAACAGAGCCCAATGGGAATTTCAAACACACGGTGTGGCCCTTCCGGCTTGTAGGTCATTATTAACTATTCTTACCCTAAATGGCCATGACATATAATCTCTTTCCTAATTTTATTATTTTACTTACTATCACAAGACCGTAACTTTTTAGACATTCAGGTGAGATTAAGGGAGGAGGAGGTGGAATAAGGCTTTTAAAACCTTTGGTTACCTCAGAAAACATATTTGCTTACTTTACCAGGAAGTTGGATTTTTGTTTTGTTTTGTTTTCTACTGATGCCAAGAGGGGATTAACGAGTAGCTGCTGGGTTTGCCAGCTTTCTTTTGATTTCAGTTTATGTAATTAAGCAGTTCCCAGAATGACTTGAGGTTCTCACTATGCATCAAAACATGCTTCTCAGATGTGTTAGGTGTGGAGGTCAGAAAGGATCCAAACTCACTGAACAGAGGGAGGGGGAGTGAAAAACTGATCTTGCTTTAGCAGCAGTCCATCCTATCTAAAAAGGGTTGATTCTGCTTTGGGGCCATGTACACTGAGGTATATTGAGTAGAAAGGTTAAAACAGAAGTTCAGAATGAGCTAATGTGGGAATAACTCAAAGTGAGGTTAACAATAGAAATAACACGGGAAACCAGCTCTGATTTACTGTTGAATTTCCAGCAACTAGAGCCTCACACATGGTGGATGTTCAAGAACTTGTGCATTCGACAAAGACACACTAGTAACCCACTAGGTGCCGGGCTCCATTCTAGCTGCTGGAGATACAGTAAGGGATTTAACCTCCCTCAGGATGCTCACATGAGTAGGCACAAGACAACCTGCCTGAGACATGGGGAGGAAACCAGCCTAAAAGCCAAGGGAGCCAAGCATTTGCAGGAAGAGGATGTGATCACGAGAAAATGCTGCTAAAAGGACAGGAAAATGAAGACTTGGTAATGGTGGCAGCTATATAGCCATCAGTGACAATAGGAATAGGCCACCTTCACAGAGTACCAGTCGTGAACCATGCATCTTAACATATAATTTCATCCCCCGTAAGACACCTGTAAGGCAGGTCCTATGTCATCTGCTTTTTACAGATGAGAAAACTGAGGACAGGAATGAAGTCATTTGCCCGAGCTCAGATAGCCAGTAAGTGACAGATTCAGGAGGGAGCTCTTCTCCATCACTCCATGGACCCTGTTCTTAAATGCTGTGTGTCTGGGGTTGGTGGAATAAAAAGCAGTCAGGGAGTGGAGAGGGGCATGGGAAAGCGAAGTTTTCTCCTCTTGAAAGATTTGGATTCTTTCAAAGTCAGCTGAGGAAATGCAGCGTTGTTGCTAAAGCCCAAGTCCGGGCTGGTGACCATAGGAAGGCACTGTAGCAGTTGTTTCTGATGGCGTGTTTCAGCTAGAGCAGGGCAGCGTCAGATACGTGACACAGCTGCACTGCTGGGTGGAAAGGCTTGCCCCCAGTGCTTCAGGGCCGCGGTTCTCAGAGTGGGGTCCCCAGACCAACAGCGTTGACATCACCTGGGAACTTGTTAGAGATGCAGATTCTCAGATTCACCACCCCAGGTCTTCCAAATCAAAACCTCGGGGAACGAGGGGTGGAATCCATGTTCTAACAAGTCTTTGTGTGATTCCGATACACAAACCCGTGTTCTTGGGGTATCCTTGAAACCAGAAGAGGGAAAATCCGAATAGCTTATAATCCATGTATCTCACAGATGCAAAACACCTTGGCAGAAACCAGATGGAAGACTGATTCTGAACCCTGGCTGCACGTTGAGGTCACATGGGAAGCTTTGAACACTACCAATGCCCGAGTTCCACCCTCAGAAATCCTGGTGTCATTGGGCTGGGGTCAGCCTGGGCATTTGGTTCTTGTAATGAAGGCTTGAATGGGGAGTGGATGATTGAGTGAATGGTTGGCAAGGCAGCCGGTGTATTTTTGAGTCAGAATCATACTTGGGGGAGAAAACAAGGCAGGTCTTGAAGGGGAAAGAAGACAAATGGAAGAGAAGCCAGACCTTAGACCCTTTGTGAATACCAATATCGCTTGAATAAATCTGGACACTGTTGTGGGAGGAGAAGGCAGTCTGAATTCATAACAATTCTTAACAGGGGACTTATTTTCAGAGCACTTCCAATTGTAAAGTAAATATGCTATCAAGACTGCTTCATGAATAAAGAAGTATTGTGATTTTTAGTCAGTCTTAATGGAAGTGTTTCTACTAATTTTGGTTGAAAACAGTATGCTCACCTCCTCCTGGCAGCTTCACTCAGACTCTGTCTATATGTTAAGAATGTGCTCTGTTCCTCTGGCCTCTCCAACATCAATGTTTTCCTTTTGCTCCATGAACATTCCTCCCCCGCTGAGCTGCTCAGCTCCTGTCCTGGGCATTCTCACTCTGTCCCCAAATCCTGGGATTTGTTCATGCCCTCCACCCCTGCATCCTCATTTTCTCAGGCCCTAGCTCTGTCCAGAATCCTCCATGGTCCCTGGCTTAGAGAACCCGCCCTTCTCTTGCTCTTTGATATTTAAGACACTCTGCTCCTATTTTGCTTTTCATTCTGCCCATTTCTCATCTCTACCCCTGGATCATAAGTTCTGCAGGGACAGTGCTGGCTCGCCATTCTTTGTCTCCTACCCAGCCCAGCACCCCACACCCGCACAGCCTTAGGAAATAGTAGTCAAGAAATTCACCACAAAGTGAATATCCATCTATCTGCCTCGCACATGCTCACGTAATGTGCTCACGTAGGGCAGATAAAGAAGGCCCCTCCTCCCATAAGGTAGGAGTGTGGTCGGGCCATTCAGAAGGCTGCCTTGAGGGAGGAATCCACGGGAAAATGTGCCAAGATGGGAATCCCAGAAGGAACCTCCTCCAGAGTGAAAAGTGGCCCTCGCAGAAGGGGCACTTGCAGCCTCATTACTTTGTAGTAGTTTCCTAGGGCTGCCTTTAACATACCACCACCAGTTTGGGAACTTAAAACAATAGAAATCCAGTCTCTCACAGCTCTAGAGGCCAGAAGTCTGGAACCAGTGTCACTGGGCCAAAATCAAGGTGTGAGCTGGGTCCTGCTCTCTCCCAAGGCCCCAGGGGAGAGTCCATCTTTGCCTCTTCCAGCTTCTGGTGGCCGCCATGTTCTTTGGCTTGGGACTACATCACAGTCGCTACCTCTGAGGCCACATTGCCTTCTCCCTGCTTCAAAAAACTCCCCCCTGCCTTTCTCTTATAAGGACAACTGTGACTGCATTCAGGGCCCACCCTGGTGATCCAGAATAACTCCCCATCTCAAGATCCTTAGCACATCTGCAAAGTCCTTTTTTGCTAAGGTCACATTTGCACATTAAGGGATTAGGACATGGATTTCTTCTGGGGAGCCATTATCCAACCTACCCCACGTGTAAAGGTAAATGGAGCTTCCAAAGGGGCAGAGATTTGCCCAAGGACACACTCCAAGGTCGTCACAGAAATCAGACAAAGACCCAAGTCTCCTTTCTGTCAGCTTTGGGCTTTCTCCACTAGACTAAGCTGATGTTCATAAAAATAAAACAGAGGAAGAGATTTAAAATAATACCTCATACCCTAATCCGTGTGCTGTCTGCATTATTTGTCTTCTGTCTGGATTGGGTGCTACCAGGGCTCATTCACCTCCACACCCTCTTCCCCCTCAAGTTCTGTTGTGTCAGGCTCACGATACCCTCTCTGGCCTGTGTGGGCAGCTGCGGTAGAAATACCTAAATGGCATTTTCTGCTCTCCTTTCAGGACCGCCTCTTTTTTGTCATGGAGTATGTCAATGGTGGAGACCTCATGTTCCAGATTCAGCGCTCTCGAAAATTCGATGAGCCTCGTTCCCGCTTCTATGCTGCAGAGGTTACGTCAGCCCTCATGTTCCTCCACCAACATGGAGTCATCTACAGGTAGCTCTTCCCTCCTCCTCCACCTCCCTTCCCTGACAGCGAAAAAATAAAGAATTCTGCAGGCACTTGAACTGACTTTGGCTCCTGCCCAACTGGTCTCTTAGCAACCCGCTTTAGATTAGTTGTTTGTTCCAATTTGCTCACAGAGGACTTTTTTGGGGGCTGTTTATCACTGTGAATGTTAATATTTGAATAGCCCCGGGAGATCTGGCCCACCGTTTGTGCCAGTTTTGATTGAAAGCCCAAACACAACATTTTAAAGGCTTGGCGCCGAGCGACCTTGGGTTGACCTTCATTTCTCTCTCTCCCCACCCTCTTCCTTCAACATCAGGGCATTCTCCTTACTTTTTCCTTCTGTGCCATGAACTTCCTCCCTTCCCAACCTCTTGCCACTTCCTGAGTTTGTTTGGCTTAGTTGTCTCCAGCAGATAGAATCAGAGAAGGAGGAGTTGCTTGGGGGTCTCTGGGTTTATGATTCAAGGAGGAGGAGGGGAAGGGAGCTAGACAATATCCAACAGGAAGTGACTGCAGATCATCCAGTCCCTTACTGCCGCCCTGTCCCCTTTCCAAGAAAACACACACACACACACACACACACACACACACACACACACACACACACTGATTTTCCAGTAAGGGAGCAGGGCTATTTACGCAGGCTCTTCTGTGAGGTCAGGAATTCTGGGGGGAGTAAATATTTATAATTAGCAACAAGGACACTAAAGTTCTTTAAGGTTTTCTCAATGACTGTCCATTGCTTTTGCTCCCCCCCCCCCTTTTTTTTAATTGGGTTGAATAATAGCTGGCTGGGTTCAACCTAGAACTTAGTCACCAAAACTTTTCTGACTCTCTCCTGGGAATAGTGCTCTGAGTAAATGCTCTTGAAGGGGTTCTGACCAACCGCCCCCCAGACTTCCTTTCTACTGATGAGTCTTAGTTTCCTAAAGTATGCATCTCTCTGCTTAAAAATAGTCAGGACCTCCCCATGGCCTACATAATAAAGCCCATGCTCTTTAGCCCCTAGTCATGGCCCTCCGCATCTTGCGTCCATGTATTTGTTTCCTATTGCTCTGTAACAAAATACCACAGACTTCAGGGCTTAAAACAGCACTCATTTATTATCTCCCAGTTTCCATGGGTCAGGAGTCCAGACATCATGTGCCCCAGCTCTTTGCTCGGGGTCTCTCTGCTGCGATTGGGATGTCAGGCCAGGCTGCCTGCTTGTCTGAAGTGTGGGGTCCTCTTCTTAGCTCATGTGCTTGTAGGCAGAATTCATTTCTTCGAAGCACATGGCTGGCTTCTTCAAGACCAGCAGGAAAGAAAACCTTTCTTGCTTTGAGTCTCTACCTTCAGGGAAAGCTTGGGTCCTCTTTTCAAAGGATCACATGATTAGATCAGGACTGTCCAGGATCATCTCCCTTTGGTTTCACTCAAATGATTAGGGACCTTTATTATCTCTGCAAAAGTCCTTTTTCCTATAATGTCACATAATCACAATAGTGATAGCGTATCATCTTTTCCACCTTCTTTTGGTTAGAGTTAAGTCACAGCTGCCACCATACTTGGGGGAGGGGTTACGGGATTATACCAGCGTGTGACTCAGTGGGGCTCAGCTTAGGCTGTATCTGCTCTATAGCCCAGGACACCTTTCTCTCCTTACTCCCCATAGCACCTTGTTTTGACCTCGCCAAGGTTCGTAGCTTTTCTCAAACTCACCTGCCAATTCCCAATTTCCCATGCTTATTCCCTCCCCTGTCCAGCCCAGAGGCCTCACACAACACTGCCTGCCTGCACAAAGCCTGGTCTCACCAGCCAGAGCAGGTCTTTCCAGGCTGGACACTTCCATTTGCAATTTGGGAATGAATGGGATTTGAGACTTGCGTCGCTGCACCTACCGCTGTCCACCTTGTGTTAGCAGTAGGCATTGCTGTGGATCCTTCACCAAGTTGCAAACAACCTTAAAGGACCATTTCTTCTTCTGCTGCTGCTGCTGCTGCTGCTGCTGCTGCTGCTGCTGCTGCTTCTTCTTCTTCTTCTTCTTCTTCTTCTTCTTCTTCTTCTTCTTCAAGCCCTCAATCATCTTATTTTACATACTCTTCTTGTCTTACACATAGTAAATATTCAACAAATGACCATTGACCTCAATTAGTTTAAGACCCTAATCTCTGCCCCCAGAGCAGTTCACAAGCCAGTTCCAGATACAGGAGTTACGTATGCAAAGGGCTCACCCATCCTGCAAGGCAGTGCACTGTTAGGTGCCAGTGGCAGGAGGAAGAATTTCTGTCCTTTGAGATGTCATCCCCATTCCATCCCTGTTAGGAGTGGGTATAAACTGTCCAGTTTACTGGCAGGGATTCAGAGACTCCCTTTAAATAGCTTGCCCAAGGCCCTACTTGGTCAGTGACAGACCCGGGAAGTCTAAGTGACTGATAAGCAAGCTCGTGCTGTACGCCATGACACCTGTTACTCTGCCTTTTCAGGTCCAAGTCCAGACTCTTAGGCTTGTCATCCCAGGTATTCCAAAACTTGACTTTCCCTTACATTCCTACTTTTCTCCTTTCCAAGTCTGTCTCATCACAGTTGTGAACACTTGCTCTATCGGCTTTTATGCGCCGTACCTTCCCCTTCCCCCCCACTCCTTCCCACCTCCCTGACCCTTTCTCCTCAGTCTCTGTATTACCCAGCCCGGCTGCTTCTCCCTTCCAACGTCCATTCTCTAAATGCTGGTTTTCCCCAGGGCCTTCATCCCTCCTTACTCCCACCCTAAATACTCTGCCCGAGTGATTTCAACATTTACATGCTTTCAGATGACTCCTGTGTGCCAGCGACTCTATGGCACTATATCCAGTCCCCAGTTATCCCCAGACCCCCAAACAAGATCTCTATCTCAAACCTCTCTCTCTCAAGAGTTGACCTTGGGGGCCTTCTTCCTTCTTCCCAGGTGAGTTTCCAGTAGTTTACTGACCTGACTCCCTCACCGGTTCTCGGTGTCCCATCATTCCTCTCTGTCCTCCCTCCGTTTGCTGCCCAGCATTCTTTGAAAGCACACGATTGTCACATGCTCCCCTTTTTAGCATCCTTCAGCCCCTAAAGATAAAGCACAGTCCCCTTTTCTGGCCTTCAGACTCCCTCATGCCCTGGCCCTGTTGTGCAGAGGTCTGTGGTCTGGACATGGCTTAGCAGTGAAAGGCACAGGCAGTGAGTGGAGGGTGGCATCCAGGTCAGCTCTGCTTCTGTGGGCGGTTTCAGCCCAGGAAAGGGGTGCTTTTTCTACCCAGAGGAGATGCCTTACTGTGTTTCTCACAAAGACACCACATGTGCTAACTGGGCCCCAGTAGCCCCAGTGATCTTGTGACCCTTATCACTGTTCCTTCTAACCACACATCCCACCCTCTAAGTGTTCCAAATTATTTGCCTTTCTCCCCCTCCCCCAGTACCATTCTTTTTCATTTCTCTGAGCCTTTGTACACCTGTCCCTGGAAATCCCTTGCTTCTAATCTGTGTCTTCATCAATGAGCAGTTCCTAGTTCGCATCCGTGTTCTGACTGCCTCTGAGTCCCTAGTTTAAAAGGTGTGTAGATTCCATAATACTGGAGGAGGGGAAACCAATAAGGGTATCAGTGAGAAAAGAACGGCCATGAGTTTATGATTGCCGAGGCTGGGCGATGGGTACCTGGGGCTTCAGTATCCTATCCTACTGTTTATATGTTTAAATTTGCCATAATTATAATGTCTTTTTTAAAAAAGACTAGCAACTCCAGGGTAACATTCCTAGAGTTTTTGATTCAGTAGGTCTGGAATGGGGTTCAGGAATCTCTATTTTTATAAAGTGTTCCTCAGGTGGCTTGGGGACCACAGATCGAGAAAAATTCTATTGTGTCTTTGGAACTATGCCAAGCTCCCCTGCTGTGTGAGGCCTTCCCTGACCACCCAGGCTGTCCTGGCAATCGTGCCTTCCCTGAGCAACATAACGTCTCTCCATACCAGGCATTTAGCAGATTCTCTTTGCAGGGCTTATATTTTTACTTAAGATGCCTGTTCCATGGTTGAGAACTCCACACAAGAGTCCTTACCTGGTTGTTCTAGAACAGGAGCCTGCTTATAGTAGGTGTTCACTAAATATTTGTTCCTCGTGTATGTAATGTTCCAGAGCCTTCCAGTCCAGTGGGCTGCTCCCTCATAGGTGCATACTGATTAAAAGTCTGTGTTGGAAGCATTCCTAACTCCTTGACCCTAAAAGGCCCCCCAGTTCCTTCATATCTCTCATTTTATGGATTAATGAGCATGGTATGATCTCTATCTCCCATGTTGCTTTGTGCTAAGGGGCAGTCTGTCTGTATGCCGCTGGCTAGAGACACTGTATCTCTGCCATTTGCCTCTGTCCTGAAGCCCAGGCGGAGACCCTATTTTGTGTGATCCAGGGTCTTACTTAGGAGGTTGGCAAGGCCAGGTTTTGGAGGAGGAAGCTGATGGCTGGAGTTGAGATTGAATTTTCCGGCCTTCTTTCTGGAATGTATATACATGCTAATTAGCAGCTAATTGGCCAGCGTTCAAGAACTAAGGAAAAAAGTCATTTCTCTGGCTGGTGGCTCACACTTAACAACAGAGAGCCCATAGCCCCCTTTCTTCTCATCTTTGAGCCAGGCTCCAGCACCAGGCTGCACAGGGCACTGTCTCTGTGTCCCCTGCCCAGCGTTCCTGGGAGTCCTCTGTGTGGCTCACTGTGGGTCCGCTCTTCCCAACTATGGCTTAAAAAGAATCTCTTTCCCTCCTTTACACACATACACCGTGAAAGGTAGAGGTTTTGAAGGGTGGGCCTTCTTTAAGAGTGGGTTCAGGGATGCCTGGGTGGCTCATTCGGTTAAGCGTCCGACTTCAGCTCAGGTCATGATCTCGCTGTTCACGAGGAGGAGTCCCGCGTAGGGCTGTGTGCTGATAGCTCAGAGCCTAGGGCCTGCTTCGGATTCTGTGTCTCCCTCTCTCTCTGCCCCTCCCCTGCTGGTGCTCTGTCTCTCTCAAAAATAAACAAACGTTAAAAAAAAAAAAAACCTTTAAAAAATCTGCCTTAAAAAAAAAAGCGTGGGTTCAGAGAACTTTTTCTTCCTCTACATCAGGCTTGGTGCCTGTCCATTTTCCTCTGAGCTGCTCTATTGAGAGCAGCTGACTCTCAGCACACCTCTCTCTGTGTGTGCAACATGAGAGAGAAAGACGGTGTGATCCACCCCAGACAGAGGACAGCTGGGGGCCCTTGGGAAGTGAACCAAAAGCTTGGCAGACAGGAATGTATCTTTTGTGTTTTTAGAGTTTGGAAGCCAGGACCGTTGTGGCAGAGGGTGGTGGAGAACATGGCCACTGTCACACTGGCCAAGCATCTTAACACTTGACGCCTAAGTGTCCTCACCTCTAAAGTGGGAATGATAGTTGTACATACCTATCTCTTGAGGTCGTAGAGATTTTGTGATCTGATAGGCCTAAGTAATTTTGAATACTGCCTGCCACACAGTAGGTCCCCAATAAAGGTTAGCTATCTCATTGTATCTTGATTTTTATTAAAATGTATTGAAAGAACATTGGAGATCTTTTAACCAATCCAGGCTCCAAAAGGGATTCCTGGAATCACATTAGAAGAATGAATTCCTTTTTCCTTCTTAAACAATTTGATTCCTTTTTTTAAATGATGAAAGTAGTAATCATAGGAAAAATAAAAATTTAAGCAGCAGAGTGAGGGATGAAGTCAGTTTTCCTTTCACCAGCCTTGCAGCCATCCACGGTAAAATAGTTCAACAGTTTCTAGAGAATCCTTTGAGAATTCTTCTTGAGCAAATTGCCGAACCTCCTTCTGACTGGCCTCCATTGACCTGGAGCTCAGACAATGCCTGCGTTGTCTCCCTCGTGCAGGAGCAGAGCGTGATTCCTGGAAGTCACACTGACCAGGTCCAGGTGAAGGGTCTGAAAGCAAGTGGGAAATGACAAGGCATTTTATTCATGGGAAGCCTCATTGATGAATGATGTCTCACTGCGATCACTAAAATTTTGTCTTGATCTAGCACAGGGGACAATAACTTCTAATGCTCTCCTCCTCTGTTAATTCTTCAGAACTTTCCATCTGTAACAAGACATCATCACCCCTGCTCCCCAAGAGCTATCCTGCTCTAGGGGCCTATTGCATGCCCGGTGTCAGAAGTGGGGGCAGTGGGGCACCAGGAGGAGAGAGAAGGGTGTCTCTGCTTTGGCTCACTCTAGATCACTCTATATTCAAGAGGTGCTTAGAAAAGACTTTCCTTGTTGATGATCATGTTCATAAGAAGTCAAATAAGAGTGAGAAGCATGGAACAAAGATTTAGGTAAAACCTCAGAATACCTAATAAACGTGAATCTTAAATGCCTTGTCCTCAGAAGGACTGGGGGACAAAGCTAACAACGGGAGGCTGAGGGGGGTTTCCCTCGACAGAGCTGGAGACACAGTGAGGTCTCTAGCTATGCTCGCAAGCCAGAACCCCCTGGAAAATGCACACAGAGTCATGATGTGAACACTAGCCTTGTTTCCTGCTAGTCCAAGGGGGAACATGTGTGCCTACTTTGGGGAATGATGGCCTGCCTTGATCCCCAGAGCCATCTCCTGCCATTGGCAGTTAGACATTTCTTGACTTGGTGAAGGTCTCCAGCTAAAGCCTGTGCTAACAAATGGAAGTCCTAATATTTAGAGTCCTATCTTCTTTCACTACATTCTCGATTTCTCTAATGCTAAAAAAAGCAGAGGAGGAGGAGGGATTCGGATCATTTCTTCCTTCTTCCTTCCCAGACTTCTGTGGCCTGCCCTCAGAAAATCTCCTAGGACATTTAGGGATCTTTTCCCTCACAAAGCGCTGTCCCTTACTGTCAGCCTTTCCCCAACTATTCTAGAACATGATATCGTGATAAAATACTCCTAAGGATGTCAGACCTGAGTGTGTAATGAGAGGGTGGCAGGAATCTCAAATGCTAAATCAAGGAGGGCCCAGAGACAGTCTAATCCAATTCTATTTTCTAGATGCAGAACTTGAAACCAGAGCTGAGCAGTAACTCCCCAACGTTTACACACTGAGGCACTATAAAGCTTCGATGTTATTTTAATCAGAGATACCCATATAGATAAAGATTCAAACTGTTCTACAAGGTGCCTAAGCCAATAAAAAGCCATTTTCCACTCTCCCTCTTGCCCAGTTTCCTCTTCCACAGAGATAACCATTTGCAATCTTTCCAGCTGCTGCCTTTCGTATGGACCTCCGTATTTCTAAATAACATGCTTTATTGTTACTTTTGTCAGACTTTATTTTAGGCGTCCTATAGTGACTTTCCACTGTGGAAGTGAGAGCTTGGTTCTCTGCCCCACCCTCTACCCACTCCCTGCCCCACCCACATCCACACTCTGGTACCAACCCCCCTTCCTCCCTTCCTCTCCTTAGAGTTTACTGCAATCATGGTTAATGAGTATACGTCGTGTACATTATTATGACAGTGAAAGACTATGGGGAACTAAGCCCTGTGGTAAGCTATCATTACTTTTCCTATACATTTTCTTTGTTTTCCCTGGAGATCATCATTATCTCCTTGCTTTCTATGTGGTTATTAGTTCAACACAAACTCTACAAATTGTCCACATCTCCCTGAAGGATGTTTCCGTGCAGTGGGTATTCTATCAACTGCATGCTCATGGGTAACTCTCCTGGAGCCCTCTAGACCGCTGCAGTCTGAACACCACCCCCGTGGCAGCCGTCCAGTTGTCATCCTGCGTTCTCCCTCCCCTGCTGCCGGGCTTCCTTTGGCCTCTCTCCTCTGTGAATCTCCGGTCTTGTGTCCCCCATCTCCCCTTTCTCCATGTATTCCCTTGATATGGTGAAGCAGCCCCAGAAGGTTTTTGAAGAAAAGGATGGGATATAAATTTTTGAGACCTTTCTTTTATATATAAAACTGTCTTTATCTTACTCTCAACCCTGCTAAAGACTTTGGCTGGGTATAGAACTTTAGATTGAAACCCATTTTCACTCAAAATTTGGAGGTATTGCTCCATTGCCTTCTAACTTCCAGTGTTACTGTTTGAGAAGTCCCAAGCTATTTTTATTCTTGATCCCTTGGTAAGGATCTATTTCTTTTTTTCTGGAGGCTGGCGATTACTTAATGATGTGGGGTAGGCCATTTTTCATCCATTGCACTGGGCTCTGGATAGACTTACAATTTAGAAAATCATGTCCTTCAATTCTGGAAAATACTTCTTTAATGATTCCTTCTGTTTTCTCTTTCTGGAACTGTCATTTGGGTATTGGACTTGCTTGTGGACTAATACGGCTGGCTACATAGTTGGGGAGGCCCCAATTGTCAATATTTTTAGAACTTTCCTCTTAGAATGTTCAGATTGCCCTGGGAAGACTCTTCCAGCATCCTGCCTGAAGAGAGAGGGTTTAGCAGCCACAAGAGGCTCCATCATAGGAGCCACATGAGGAGGGAGACCTGGAGGGCCCTGCTCGCAGGATACATTGTCCATTGAATCCTCCATTTCCAGTTCTGTATCCTGGTGCCTGCCCTCTGCCCCATCCTACCCTGTGTCCAGAGACCCTCTGTTTCTCTTCTCCAGAGAATAAACCTCTGGGGGTAGGGAAGGGGCTATGCAGAGTGAAGAAGAGAATTGGGTTTATGGCTCCTTTTCAGCCAACTGTTTTTATTTTATCTCTCTCCACCGTCCTCTCCAGAAGTAAACGTTACTGCAAATTCCTGAGCTTTGGGTGGGACAGAGGACGGGAGATTCTACAGCGTACATGTAGCTGTTCTTGACTTTCCCCATGGCGTGTCCTGGGTTCAGCTCTTTCTCGGGTCTACTAAGTTATTCACCACTCATCCCTTTGCTTGCGAGCTTCCAACGTTGTGTTGCTGTTGTTTCTTCTCTCCTTCTCCCCATCTTTGTGTAGTTAGGCCTTTGTGTGTAATTTTGGGAAGGAGACAAAAGTCGTTGTGGCTATTCAAGCTACTCTCTTTATCCAGAAGTCAATAATAATAACAACGACAACAACAACAGCCACAGCAGCATCAATAACAACCACGAATAGCAAGACCCTTATTTAGCCTTTGTTACAAACCAGACACTGTTCTGCACGCTTCCCACTTATTAACTCATTCAATCCTCACAGCAGCCCCCTGCCATTAGATACTGGCAGTAGATACTGCCATTATCCACGGGATTTGTGATCTTTCTGAAGACCCGCCCCACCGCCGCCAATGTCCCGTCTCCCTGACAGGCCAGCTGTGATTTCACGTGGGCAGCAGAGTTGTATGTTGGAGACAGTGCTGAGTTCAGACTCGGAGAACTGCGGCTGCATCCTGGCTCTGCCTAGTCTTTATAGTGTTTCCCTGGGCAGGGTCCTCAAGCTGCTTGAAATGTAGTGCCCTCATTCTCCTGTGGAATTACCCGGGCCTGCTTTTGAGAATCGCATGAGAAAGCATTTACAGAAGTACTAAAGTACAATCCTTGGCACCTAGGAGGCTCCAGAAATATTTGTTAGATGAATAGGTTATGGAGTCAGAGGATGTTATGTGCTGAATTGCATCCCCTCCAAACTCATATGTTGGAGCCCTAATCCCCCAAACCTTAGAACGTGGCTGCTTATTTGGAGGGAGGACCCTTGAAGAGGTAAAAAGTAAAATGAGGTCACATAGGTGGGCCCTAATCTGATATGACTGGTGTGCTTAGAAGAAGAGGAGATTGAGACTCAGAAATGCACCTAGAGGGACCATGTAAAGATCCCAGGAAAGGACGCATTTACAAGCCAAAGAGAGAGGCCTCGGAAGAAACCAATCCTGCTGCCACCTTAATGTGCGATTTGTAGCCTCGGAAGATAAATTTCCCTTAAGTCATTCGGTCTGTGGTACTCCGTTATGGCAGCCCTAACAAACTAATACTGAAGTCCCAGGTTCAAGCCCCAGTGCAGCCACTTACGAATTGGTGTCGTCCTGGGCAAATGACCTAGTCTCCCTGAGCCCCAGTTTCCTCATCTATAAAATGGAGCTGCTAATAATAAATAAAATAAGGTGGCCAGGCCTGCAGCCTCGGCATAAATTGAAAGATTTAAATCAGCTAATGCACACAGAAAGGCCTCTGGAAGTTGTTTGGGGCCCAGCAAGCCTTGCAGAGGTACAGGCACGTGGCAGTAATGATGGTGTAGTAATGCCCCTGTTCGAGGGGAGCAGGATGGTGGACATGTGATGTCGTGTGCCCCGTGCAAGTAAAAGGGCCCACCAAGGGCAGGGCCAGACCTCAGGGCCAAGCACTGTTTCAGAAAAGGGGGCCTCTCCTTGGTGCTATTCTAATACTGGGAGCACTCAGGGGCCCTGGGACAGGACAGGCAACTCCTGATAAATGCGCCTGACAGCGACCAGTGGCCTGAACAGATGTGCTTGCGCTGGAAAGCTTGGAGGTCTGACTGTTGTGCCTCAGCCTTCCTGTTGGGCTCCGTTTGCATCCATCCATTGTCACCCCCTCCCACACCTGCACCACCCGCTTCCCACGTGACATGCTTCCCCAAATGCACTGACTTCAGAAATGTGCATTTTGGTCATGAGAATCATTCTGCCCCTGTACCATCTCTTATAAAGTGCTTACCCTCCTGATAAAGGAATGCTAAATATCATCAGGAGTTTTTCAGGAGTAATTGCTTTTTTGTGGGTCCAGATTTTCTTAAATGTGAGATCATCTTTACCCCAAACTGTTTTTGTGTGGTGTTACCTGCCCGTCACAGCATGGGGTGAAGTCACTGGGACATGAGAAAGGGGAGGGAGAATGAGAGGAAGGGACTGAGCTGCTTGGGCTGAAAGGCCAAGTTTACATTCCTCTGAGGAAGCCACATTATTGCTGACCTGATCAGAAGTAGGATTCTGACTCTCATTGACATCGGACATTCAGAGCAAACAGGAAGTTTGGAACCAGAGGGAAACTCCTGATTAAATTTGTTTCAGTGTTCCAGCTAATAGTATGTGTTTAAAGAAAAAAATTATCAGGGACCTTGTCATCTACTTTTGTGTCTCTCATGCTACCTACTGTAGAGCTGAGAACCTGGTATGGTGGTTAAGGACTTCTGGGCTCAAACGCTATCTCCACGGCTCATCGGGTATATGATTTGGGGCAAAGAACTTCTCTAAACTTCAGTTTCTTCATCTGTAAAGTAACTACGACTGTCTGGTACAAAGTAGACACTCGCTAGGTGTTAGCTACTGTCCTCCTTGTCATATTATTCTATTTCACGAGTGGCAGAGTGAACAGTGGATAAGATTCACTTTGTCTATCTTGAGAATTTCACCCTGAACGTATCCTGCCAGCTGGCAAATGGATGAAAACCACCTTGTCACATCAGAGCTTCCAAATGAAGACTAATCTGAGGAGGTGGGAGCTGCCATATGAGAAGGCAGTCAATATCTGTATATTCACTGTTATTATAGGACTATAAAACGTGCTCTAGAAAGTAGTCGATAATAAGAGCCTGAACCCTCCTGGGTTTAGTCATATGATTTTGTTTCTTCAATGCCTTTGGCTAATGATTGAACTACTAAAAATGGGAATTGTTTTAGCAAACAATGGGTGGCTCCGCCCCATGGTAAGCAGAGTGTACTTGAACACCTGAGTTGGTCCTGTGGTCTCTGTGGGCCCCTGGCTGAGTCCAGAATGATTTGGACTCGGGGTGGGGGGACAGGGTGCCTCAGCACATTGAGGCCATAGGGGTCACACTTAATTGTCTTTGCTTCTTTCTTTGGTCATGGGGTAACAGGCTGACCATTCCTTGCAGATTAATTATCATAAAATAAGGAGTTGATGCACTTTCTTGCTCAGAAGTCTGCGGTCACATTCCATTGTCAGGATAATGTCTAGACTTCTTCTACCTCTTCCTCAAAGCCATCCCCAAGCTGACTGTCTTAATTAGCTTCGTCTCTGGAACTTATGAACATTCTCTTGCTACCCCCAGCTTTTCAAGTGTTTCTCCCACCCAGCTCCTGCTCGAATATCTTCTTGAGGCTAACAGGTGTCCTTATCAACACAGCCACACACTGGACATGTATTGCCTAGATCCTGAACATTACCAGTCACAGGACTCCTTCCTCCCTTTGCCTTTTCCTGGAATACCATACCTTCTTTTTCACTTTTTACTTTTTCTAACTCATATCCTTTGAGATTCTGCCTCAGCTCATTTCTCCTGGCCCTTTCTTTTTTTTTTTTTTAATATGAAATTTATTGTCAAATTGGCTTCCATACAACACCCAGTGCTCATCCCAACAGGTGCCCTCCTCAATGCCCCTCACCCACCCTCCCCTCCCTCCCACCCCCCATCAACCCTCAGTTTATTCTCAGTTTTTAAGAGTCTCTTATGTTTTGTTTGCCTCCTTCCCTCTCTGTAACCTTTTTTTCCCCTTCCCCTCCCCCATGGTCTTCTGTTAAGTTTCTCAGGATCATATGGTATCTGTCTTTCTCTGTATGATTTATTTCACTTAGCATAACACTCTCCAGTTCCATCCACGTTGCTACAAAAGGCTGTATTTCATTCTTTCTTATTGTCAAGTACTGTTCCGTTGTATATATAAACCACAACTTCTTTATCTCCTGGCCTGTTCAAGCACAGTGAGTCCCTTCCTTCTCCTGTTCACACTGCACCTGCTACCTTATATAATAGCATTTCTTACATCGTATTGTAACTTTCTTGGTTGAAAGATCATATACAGAGAGCTCCCCCAGTTATGCTGAACTTAAGGTTTTGCCCCATGGTCCTTGATTTCTTGGCCAACCCATTCAAACATATCGAGGAACCCCCTCCAAGAAGGTGGGAGAATTTTCTAAACATATTTGGCCACAGGATTTTTTTTTTAAGAAAGCGCACAAGCTGAAAAAGGAGCAGAGGAAGAGAAAGAGAATCTTAACAGGCTCCACACTCAGCACAGAGCCTGACACAGGACTCGATCTCACCACCCTGGGATCATGACCTGAACTGAAATCAAGAGTCAGATACTCAAGTGACTGAGCCACCCAGGCACCCCCACAGGGTGTATTTTCTAATGGACTTCTTGCTAGACTACCATTTCCCTGGGCCCTTTTCTGTATGCTGTGCTCCTGCCATGGGTTTTTCTGTTCTTTGGTGCCTGGTTGATGAAGTGCTGCGGTGAAAAGCATGGGCTGGGACTCAGGGCCCAGAACTCTAACAGGGCTCTGCCTCAGCCGTGTGACCTTAGGCAAATTCTCCCTTCTGGACTTTAGTACCCTGCGTGTAGGCAGGATTGGATGATCTAGCCCTGTGACCATAAGATTATTGGTCTGGGAATGCCTTGAACAGAATCTGAAAATGAAAGTCTGAAAATGGCTTCTCCAAATGATTTCAGTGCGTCTCTGGAGGCAACTGAGTCAAAGTAGCAAGGGTGCCTGGTGCCCTTTGGAAAGGTTCAGAGATGTGGTCCGTGATTCCCATGATCCCTTGGAACACGAGACATCATTGGAGGTGGTCCCATAAGCTGCTCTCTGAATATCAAGTCACCATATGGGGGCTCCCCTCCCTAATGTCTCCTCAGTCCTCTCTATCAGAATGAATAGTTTTTCAAGGCTCTGATGTTGCCAAGTTAAATGTTTATCCCTTGAGGGGCTGAAACGCAAGAACTGGGTGAAGAATACGGCTGCTGGCTTAGATAGTTGTGGACCCATCAGGACTGAGAAGCTCACACCCAGGGGTCAAAAACCCTCTCAGAAGAGGGGCATCTGTCCGGTGAAATGTGTTCCCTTGTTAGAAATCTGCTAATGTAAAAGCAGATTAAGTCCCAAAGGGGATTTCTGTTTGGGTTTATACCTTTTCTTGAGACACAACCAAGAAAATGTCTCTGTTGTTTAGAGAGCACTATGCTTAAGCAGACGCTCATTTGTTCAATCAATGATTGTCTGGTCCCCTTGGCATTGTGAGGTATAGGACTTCAATATATGATGGAAAGGAAAGGACATACATTCGCTGCCCTCTTAGCACTTAAGTTTGGGTGGGGATGCCAGACGGTAATACAAGCAATAACAATAAAAACTGATAAGAATGGTGATAGGGAAAGGTTAGGGTACTAGGGAACCACATAGCAGGGATATCTCAGCTAGTTGGAGAACATCAAAGAAGGCTTTCTGGGGGAAGTGACCTCTCCCATAGAGACCTGATGGCCAGAATAAAAGGATGTGGGAGAATGAGCCAAGGAGTGGGGACAGGATGTGCGAAGGCTTGGGGTGGGGGCAACACCAAATGGGCTGTGGGCTAAGGAATTTCTACATGCCTGTATCTCAGAGCACAAAGGGAGGCCTAGTGAGCAACGAGGCTTGAGGGGAGACCAGGGTCCTCATCCTGAGGGACCATAGATGACCCATGAGAGGTAATGTCAGTACATGATCTTAGATTGTATTGTATGTAGGGGCTGGGGAAGAGAGGCCTACAGTTTAATAGAATTTCAGAGGTGGAAGAAAACTTGGAGGTCAGCTACTCCAGTTCCATCTTTTATAGATAAATAAACTGAAACAGAGAGGTTGTGTGACTTACCCAAGGTCATTCTGTCTCTTGGTGACACAAGCAGAATTGTGAGTTGGGTGTTTTTTTGATGGTGTGTGTTAACAAACTGGCTCTAAACAGAAATACCTAATTTGTAGCTGATTTCTGTGATATAAATATTACCCCTGGCCAATTTCAAACACCCATATTTAACAATCAGCTCAGAAAATCCTTGGGAAGTTGAGCGGTCTGGTTTGTACACCAGTACGAGCCAGCAACAGTGTACCCGAAGGGACAGCTGACTATATGCACCTCTTCCCAACTCTGAGATCGGTGATATTTGCTGATGGTTTGAAATCAGCCATGGAGCTCAGCAAATGCTACAGCTCAAGGTTTGTTCCCCTCAAGAGCTATTGTTAAACATTTACCGGCACACTGCTGTAAAAGGAATCCGGAGGTTAAGTTGGGCAATGCCGTTCGGGTCACCCACATCCTTACTGATTAGCCGCCTGCCTGATCTGTCACTGACAGATCCGTTTGTCCATTTCTCCTTTCAGTTATGGACATCTCTTTTCCTAGCAGTTTTACTGAGATGTAATTCACATACCATACCATTCACCCACCAGAAGTATACAGATCAAATGTGTTTTTGTGTCTTCACACAGTATTGTACAACCATCGCCACAGTCGGTGTAAGAACATTTCCATCGGGCCAAAAGGAAGCTTCATTCCTTTTAACTATCACTCCCTCAGCCTCCCACCCCTCCCCCATGGCCCTAGGCAGCCACTCTTAATGCCTTCTTTCTCTTTAGATTTGCTTCTTCTGGACATTTCATAGAAATGGAACCATACAGTATGTGGTTTTTTGTGACTGGCTTCTTCCACATGTGTTCAAGGTCCATCCGTGTTGTAACATACATCAGTACTTCCCTCCTTTATGTGGCTTAGGTAGCACATTTTGTATACTCATTCCTCAGTTACTGGACCTTTGGGTTATCCAACCGCTGCTAGAAATGTTGCAGTAAAAGTCTTTGAGTGGACGTAGGTTTTCATTTCTCTTGGCTGTATACCTACAAGTGTCAGTGCTCTGCCGGATGGCAACTGTGTTGCACTTTTTGAAGACCTGCCAGATGGTCTTCCAAAGTGGCTGCACCTTCTTACATTCCCATCTGCGACACGTGGAGATTGTAATTTCTCCACATCCTCATCAACACGTGTCATTGTCTGCATTTTTTATTACAGATCCGAGTGGATGTGAGGTATAGCCCATTGTGGTTTTATGTTCTCTCAGTTTTTCCCTCTATTTCACTCTCTGTTTTTAGATGCATACCTATGTGGCTAATGTGGATTTTAGGTCATTTGGAAGAATTGGCCCCTTTATCATTAGGTAATATGCCTCTTTATTCCTGATAATTTTCCACATTGTGAAGTCTGCTTTGTCTGAAATTGAAATAGGTAATCCAGCTTTCTTCTGACTGGTGTTAGTACTAGGTTTTCTCTCTCCATCCCTTTTTAATTTTCTGAATCTTTATAAAGTGGGTTTCTCATAGAAAACATATAATTGGGTCTTATTTGTTTTCAAATCTACTCCAACAATCTTAGTCCTTTAACTTGTATATTCAGATTATTGATATAATTGAATTCATATCTACCATTTTTGTAACTATTCATTACATTTGTTCTTTGTTTTCTTGCACCGCCCCCACTTTTTTCTGATGCTTTTTAACTAAAAAGAAAAATTATCAGTTTGAATTGTAAGATGCATCATCAAAATTATGAAAATGTGGGGGAGAATTATGTTCTAGAGTCTATAAAACATGGTCTTAATACCCCCCTTATAAGGAGGTTATGGGGCTTAAATAGGATCATTCATCAGAGTACTTAGCACAGTATTTGGTTTGTCAGTGAGCACTAAACATTAACTATTACTATAATTACTGTGTTAGTACTATCCAATTACTTTGTGGACCTCATAGCTGACTTAGACACCCCAATTCCCTTACTGCACCACAGTTGAAAATAATTACCCTAAATACATAGGAATATAGATCTGGACTGGGGTTGTTGTTGTTGTTGTTGTTTTAAGTCACTTGCTGAGAATATGTTCTCTTGACCTGCTCTGTAGTCCACAGTTAAACAGAACTCTGAGGTCAGACAGCCCTGTATTTGAATTCCAGACTTGTCACTTACAAATGTATGACTTTGGGGAATTTCTAAGCCCCTCCAAGCCTCAGTTTCCTTACCTGTAGAATGCCTTATAGAATGTGGTCAGGACCTAACAGGTGATCAAATCATAGATATACTCTTATCAGTTGTCATATCTCTTCCTGTAAACAAAGCATCCCTATGCCTTAGTCTCTCTTTTTGAGCTGGAAACTCTAGGCAGGACCTGAGGAAGGCGGAAGGCTCATGGAAGGATGTAAGCATCAGCAGGAGAAATGCCTTGAGCCATAGGGACAAATCTCTCCAGGTATGTGTGTCAGGGGAAAGGGAATGGGGCCACTTTATAGTGTACCTCATGTAGGGGATTACCTCTCAACCCTGGACAGGGCTGGCTCTGGGCCAGGAAGAGACTCCTGGCTGATGCAGGCAACAGGGGCCACAGGACAGTAACCCCATTCTCACATCCATCATAAAGCAGTGAATCTTGGTGGAATACCACCTACATATTCATCTCAGTCCCAGGTGATTGTGCTTCATCCCTGTAATTTTCTCAAGAATATTCTAGATACTGCTAGTTTTTCATTTTTTTATTTCCTCATTTACTTTCCATACACACACACACACACACACACACGTGTGTGTGTGTGTATATATATGTGTGTGTGTGTGTGTGTGTGTGTGTAATTTTTTTCTTGAATCTGCAGTTTTGCTTTAATGGGAGTGAATCATTGCCTCTCTATTCATTCCCCAGATACATTTTTAATGTCTGAATAACCACCAGGTTGGCCTTTGGACCCAGATGAGCAGGGAGAAGTACCTTCACAGAAAAACCCTATAGTGCTTGGTTCTGTTTCACCACAGTGGTGAGCATGTCAAACAGCACAGAACTAAACACATGCAGATCTAGGCCTGCCTGAGAGGAAATTTCTATGTCTGACCTAGTTTTCTGTGGTCAGGGGGCTTTGTTCATGATTCTTCCGAGTCAAGACTGCAACCTTCCAGAAGCCATCATCTGGCTAACCTAGCAGGAAACAACATTGCCCTTCCAGAGTCCAAGGCTTCTAGAAGAATGGAAACTTCTTTCCCTCAAGAGTGCCTCTTTGCTGTGCTTTATGATTCAGTGAGAATTTTGTGATATACTGACATGAATTTTAAAAATATGGGTGAATGGAAGCAATTATCTGGATTGTGTAAGAAAAAGGCAGGATTTGAAGAAAAAGGATTTGAGCCCTTCATAATATATATTTAGGGACCCCTTTTCTCAAGATTGTGTGTTGTGCAAGATCCCAGGAAAATCCTGTCGCATTGGCCTGGGCTGCTGAGGAGATGTAGGGACAGTTCCATGAAGGCTTCCAGCCTGTCCTGAGTGGCCCTCCACGTGAAGCATACTGTGGAGAGTTTCTGCATCTGGTGTCCCTCCTGGATACGGTGGAGCTGAAGCCTCAGTCCTAGGCACTGGAAGGTTATACTTGGATAAAGTGGCAGGGAAGTATTTCACGAGTTACCCACTACCCAAAGCAGAACAAAGGTTCCAGGCTCAGCTGGTCACCTTAGACTCTCACCCCCTGATATTGTAAGCTTGCACAGAGAGGGCCTAGTCCCAGACGCTGTGTCTCATCCTTTCCATATTCCTGAGGGGTAGTGGAGGTGATTGCCATTTCAGGTGAGAGCCTGAAAACCTAACTTATTGCTGGCACAGAGAAATTCACTTCTCATAAAATTCAAATCCCCAGCAAAAAATGACCACCTAGTCCATCTTGTCCAGGGTTGAGCCACTGAGCACATGACTGGAAGAATGTGCTAAGAGGTGTAACAAACCCAGAAGCCCTGCTTCCTTGAAGATTCCACAGTATTCTCCAGTGGGGACCTTTATAGTCTAAGGACACATTTGTGTGCATACAGTATGGTATCTGGCCACTGATGAGGGACATATCTTTGCATGCATGAAGCCAGATTTTAGAGCTATCAATATATGCATCAGTACTGGCTTCAAAGCTACCAAGTTTGTGTGTGTGTGTGTGTGTGTGTGTGTGTGTGTGTGTTATAAATCAGTGTTTTTGATGGAAATAAGATACAGAGCTATAATTAGAACCCACTTAGAATCAGACACAGGCTTCTTTCTCTCTGTAATTAGCACCCCATCATGGAGGGTACCCTGGGGAATGCAGCTCAGCGAGAGCTCTCCCATCCTTTGCCTTCTTTTCTGTTTGTATATGACTCTTTGTTTTTCTTTTCAATATGAGACAAACAAAAGTCCTCACTATCAGGAACTGAAAGCCTAAAGTTACAGGAGGAAAGATCTTGCCTTATAATGTTACAGGGGAGGAGGATTAGGGTGAGATTTCCCTGAAAGGTGAATGAGCATTTCCCTAGTAGCTTATGGGATGTCAGAGTATAGGTAGGGATGTAGTGCTTGCTCTGTCTCGAAATGCTTCATTTTTGTTGTTTCTCCCCAACTAAGCTGTTAGCCCTTGGTGGTCAGGGGCCATGACCTCTCCTCATCCCAGGTCCTCCAAGGTGCCCAGCCTCACAGCTGCATAGGAGGTAAGCTGGCTTCAGAGAGGATATCCCTGTTGACAAGGGGGCATACTACACCTGCAGATGGAGAGTGTCAAATGAGAGTTGCCTCTTAGAACTTCTCAGAGAACAGTGTGCACCCATGTGTGTGAGCTGCTAAGATGATGAGGAGAAATGTGAGAGGAGATTGGAGAGCTGCTGGGGTAGCCTGGTATGGTTGACACCTGGGAAGGATCGATCATGGGCTAAGAACTCTGGGTTATCCTGAGTATGAGTTCTCCCCTGCAATCCCCCCATTCACCTCCCACTACACCCCACTCCCCTGCTGTCCCCACCTTAACTGCAACCAAGTGCACCATTTCACTGACAGGATTTGGTCTGTGCTGATAACAGTGCTATCCCCACAACCGACATGGGCTCACCAGCCAAGTTTGCCCATCCCCATTCTCCCCTGTGGTTGGCCAGAGGCGGTAATTTAATAATCACAAATAATGCTTTTTCTGAGAAGAATGTCTCTTTAAAAAAACAAACAAATGAAAACTCCTTGAAAGACTGGCTAGAAAATGTGAGGATTAAAAACATCCCATACTGAAATTAGGGGAAGGAGAAAGTAGCAAATGAGAAGGTACTTCAGTGGTGAGGTTTACAGAGGGGAAAAGCAAACTGTGGAGAACAGAAAGAGATTTCACTTGGAGAAGCTAAAGAATTTTGTGCTGGTTTTCCTTGCTATTGTTCAAAGGGAAGCCCACAGTAAAGAAAATTATGGGTCAAATTTCATATAAGAAGCAACATGAAATGAAGGATTTTATCTTCAATAGCTAAGAACCCAATTGAATGTTTGAAAGAACGTTGAGGGAGAAAACCACAATTGACTGTCAAACATACTATAAAATCCTGTCAAGTTAGCTCTTCCAGAAAGCACACAAGGGCATCAGGAGGCCAGGATTTTCTCAATTCTGCCATCAGGAAATGGACTGATTTTTTAGACAAACATACCAGAGTTTGCCTATCTGAATGAGTATGGTCATCTCCTTTAAAGGAGTCCTCCTGGGAGACTTTATTCTCAGGGGAAAATACTGCTTTCACTTTGAATATTTTTACACTCCTTTCCAGCTTCTTCTTCAAGTGGTGTCCTTCATGTATGATGGTTCTCCTTTAGGAGTAAATCTGATTTCTGAAAATCCTATACTTTGTATCAAAAATAATGTGTGCATATAATGGGAAAACCTCGATTTTCTGAGGGACTTTACAGTGATAACATTCTAAAGTAAGTTCTACATGAGGTCCAGAAATCAAGCAGGCAGAAGCAGCACCCTCACTGCTTTCTCCAGTAACTTCCAGAGATCCAACATGCAGCAGCCTGCCTGGGTGATCACCCACCTGTGAGCCAGACACACCTGGGCCAGGTGAGGTCCTGGCTCTGCCTGCCAGCCTGTTCTGAACCTTTCTGACCTTCAATTTCCTCATTTAAAACCTGGGATAGGAATAATACCTACCTCTTGTGACTGTAAGGAATATATTTATTTTTTAAGTTTATATATAATGTGTGTGTGTGTGTGTGTGTGTGTGTGTGTGTGTAGGTATACATATATATATTTTTAGTACTCTCTACACCCAGTGTGGGGCTCGAACTCACAACCCTGAGATCAAGAGTTGCATGTTTGGCTGACTGAGCCAGCCAGGTGCCCTGTGACTGTTAGGAATATTAAATGAGGTAATGCTTGAAAAGCACATAGGCAGGGCATAGTAATTCCATTGCTATTATTCTTCCCTCATACTATCTGACTGTGGAACCAGGTACATGGTAGGTAATCACTAAAGAGCAGGGGTTGGTTGTGAGGTTGATGCAAAAGATGTCAGGCTTTGACTTCAAAGTATACCTGTAGCTGACGAGTGGGGTCATCTGAGGTCATTGTAGAAGGGCTAGGAAACACGTCTAATCCTCATTCCTGTGAAACTCTTTTAGAGTGGCATTTATTTACCCCAGAGTTCCACCTCAGCAATCCTACTCTGTGAAGTTGACTATTAGGTGAAACGAAGGAATTCATATGAACAATAAGAAAAAATGTTAAGTAGCATAGATAATTGAAAAATAAACTGTCAGAGACTCAAGTAACCCTATATAGAGGAGAATATCCTTGGGACAGTTTTGTCAACCGGAAAGGCTCCTCTGTGGCCTCGTCATTCAAAACCGATGAGGTCATTTGTTTAACTGGAGCATGGGAGGCATCACCAAGAAGAAAATCTACCTCAAAGTCCACAAACAAAGGAGAGTGGGCCCTTGGACAGTCGTGGGACAGGGCGGGGAAAGAGAAAACTGCCCAAGGTTGGCCAAAGATCTTGTCACCCTCTTATGATGATCTCAGATTGATAAGGTTTTCATACCTTTTCAGCTTCAAAAGGGAGAGTAGGCCCTCGCAGCTCTGAAAATACCACGTTGATTACAAAGCCCAGTGTGACGCAGTATCATAAGCAATCAAAAATTGGGAGAAGGCAGAAACACAATAGGGGACGCTTTTCATGCAAGGCCTTGAAGTAACAAAAAAGAAAAATGGAGATGAGCCTATTTGATTATCACTGCATAGTAATATACTGATATTACTGATATACAGTAATATACTGACTTCAGTAACGAGGCTTCTAATGCTCTCTTGTAACCATGGAAGACAAAGGAGACAGAACAGACTTAAAGCCAAAGAGATGGAAGGTGACGAGTAAGGAAGAAGACCTTCTTAGAGATAAAACATAAGGACAAAGATCCCTAGTGATGGGCAAGAGTGTGGCACCTGGAGCTTTAGGAATTCACTGTCCATAAGCAGGCCTGGAGCACTGACCCGGGGAGCCTGGGAACTCCTGAGAAAGTAGATCTTTGACCCAAGACCCTTTCATTTGAGCAACCTGATTGAATCTCAACCTGAAACACATAGGGCAAAAGTTTGTTCTCGGGATGTTGGAAACTAAGTGGGATGGGGGGCGGAGGATATTGAGGGCCGTGGCTCCCGGAGGAGCCAATGGCTTACGAAGATTTTTCTTTCCACTGGTTCCTGGGAACCATGGAGTCAACACAAATTAGCAGAGCTAAGTAGGCAGATTTGTGGGTTTGGAGGCATAATTAGTACTGTTTTTCTCTCATCTTGACCTAACTGGAGTTCACTGGGTATGTAATGGAAAAAAAACAAGCAGCTTGATATAAAAATACAGGAAATGCCTGCAATCACTGCTGATTACAGTAGCAGCTTTCCTTCTGTTATTTTTGTGAAGGAGAAAAAAAAAAAAAACAGCGTTTCTTGGGTTTGTTCTTGTTTCGCTTTTTTTTTTTCCTTTCCTAAATGGTAGAAACAACTTGGCCTATTAGTTCTTTTTAGGGCATTCTTTAGCTAAATGATGTCACTTAATCTTTATAAATAAGGGGTGGGGAGGAGGCAAGAAGACATTCAAATTCTTATCATAAATAAAATTCCTTTAAGTACAAAATATATTCGAGTGGTTCTAAATGTGGTTTGTTAGCCCTGGGAGCTCATGTTTTCTGATCCTCCAATTGCTAGTGCCTCTAGGCTGTTCAGGAGGAATTTAGTTTTTAGCATAGTGCCTCGTTCTGCAGTGTGGTGTATATTAGGGCTGGAAAAGGCAGGACCGTTTCCAGCAATTTCTTTTCTCAGAAACCATCACCTCTTAGCAAGTAAAGAAACTCCTACAAAGAGATCTTCTGAACCAATGGACTAAGGGACACACAATGTTCCGATGCAGAGCTAAATTCTTACCAACGAGCAGCTAGCAAGAAATATCCACCTGGTCTGTTAATGACCTTCATCTAGCATATCTTACTTTCAGCTTTAGGGTTCTCAATTCCTGTTGCTGGAATTTGGATAGAAGTTGTAGTTGTAATGTGTCTTTTAAAATGCCACCTGGGAATTGGTTGGATTCTCCTGGCTTTCAGTGGGTGTGTGCCCTGGGAGTTTGCAGATGGGTGGCCCCTTGGGCACCACCCAGAAATGATGCACTCTGCCTATAGAGCCATGAGCCTCCTTTGTTCCTAAAGCTCCCAGAAGTGTTGTCATTCTGGACAATAGACTTGGGGAACTCAGCTCCCAGCATGGAGCTCAGGGAAAAAAACAGAATTTGGTTCTCAAGCAACAGCACTGTTTAGGGGGGAAAAAAGCGCCGAACTCAGGTTCAGAAACTTCTATTTGCCCATAGCTTTTTCAGTTCTCTGTTAAGATTGGACCAGGTGATTCTTGATGTTCCTCTGACATCAGCTGGGGTGATTTTGCCCCCAGGGGAAATGGGCAATGTCTGGAGACAATTTTGGTTGTCACCTCTGGGGAGGGGGCTGCTGCTGTCATCCAGTGGACGAAAGCCAAGAGTATTGCTAGACAGACCACAGCGCACGCTGTCTGACCAACCTGCCGGGGCTCCCGAGACCAAAAGTCCCTGCCTCAGTTCTAAAGTTCTCTGCTGAAGCAGCTCTAATGGCTTGGGGAGGCTGGGAGTTAACAGGACCCTTGCTTGGCCCTCGTAAGGTGTGTGCATGTTAGGGGGAGCACAGCCAGAAGTGCAGGGTTTTCAGACCCTGAAGAAATCAGATCAGGATGCTGAAGATTTTTAAAACCCTTTTGAAGATAAGAAAGGCATAAGGGAGAGATTTCCATTTGTCATTTCATTTCCTTTCCTTTCCTCCACTCTCTAAGATTCTACAGCATAACCTCTGAGATCGCATTGAGTTTTTTTCCCTAAAGAATACCACCCATGTTTGAAAAACCAGATTTTTTTTTCTATAAATGTCAAGAAAGATATTTATCCATACCATAAAAGCTGAAATAGTCTAAATATGATCCTCTCTTCTTATTGCTGTATTAATGTGGGTTTCCCCACCCCGGTTGGCCCTAATGTATGGTTAAAATGAACATGTGGCAGTATCCTTTGGAATTGCTTGGCCCACTCACAAACCAAAACCACTTCTCTCCAGATAAATTTTGCTCCAATCAAAACAAAAAAATTTTTTAAAGTCAATTTACCATCATAACCCGATCTAACCAGAGCACCTTAACACCACCCCACCCTTTAATCTTTTTATGAGAAGGTTATGCCAGTTAATGGTTTGGTGTTCTTGGGATTAAAAGGATTACAAATACACCGGTAGACAATATTCATTTCCACCTCAGTGCACCCGTCATAAAGTAGACTTCGTATTGTTTATGGCTTCTTGGGACCAGACTGCCTTGAACGTTTTATGGTGCGAGATCAGTCTGCAGAGTCTCTGTCCCCAGTGCCCTGGGAGAGGGTCCACCCTGCACCCTGAGAGAAGTCTCCTGGTTCTGTTCTGACACCAGGGCACCCAGTGCCTTCACTCCCTTGTCTTCAATGCCTGTGTTCGGTGCCTGCAAATACCTGCCCGGTCTGTGCAGCATAGCAAGTGGGCTCTGAGATGGCATAGGTGCCCACCGGGAAGTTACAGAACCTAGCCCAGTGTAGGGCTTATTAGGGGAGTGGCTAGAGAAAATGTTGACCACTTTGTTGATGGGAAATTCTGGGTTGGTCGTCAGGTTCACCAGTTTCAGTAGGTCAGTAGGTACATTGTTTTGTAAACAGACCAGCATGCCATCTCTGAACACACACCCCCATGGCTTCATACACCTAAATATATACCCAAAATGACATTCGTCAATGTCTCTGTACAGTCGGCTCACTTGCTGAACAATCCTCTCCGGAGCTGGGTTTGTAGGTAACTTAAATGGAGCAAAGGCAGACTAAAGGAAAAATTATTTATGTCTGTTCCCTGTTTTTTTCTCTTCTTTCTTTACCCCTTCTTTCCTCCTCTTTCTCTTCTTCCCTTCCCTTCCCTTCCCTTCCCTTCCCTTCCCTTCCCTTCCCTTCCCTTCCTTCCTTCTTATTTCTTTTTTCTTATTGCGGTATAATAAGCTTATAGCAAAGTACACAATTCCTATATGTTAACAAACTTTTACATGAATATACACCCATGTAACCCAGATCAAGATACAGACTATTTCTAGCACCCAGCAGGCTCTCCTACAGCCCTTCAATCAGCACCATCCCACCCCCTGAGAGGTAGCCACCGTTCTGACCATAGGTAAGTTTTACATTCAGGTCTCTTTAAAGATGACCTTAGTGATAGGATACCCTAATTAGCCCTCACTGTATCCTTCTGACCTTACCTGGGTCTGGGTTGATATGTGACACTCCCTCACTTTGGAAATTGTTGGTAGTGATTACCGAGGTTAAATCATGCCTGGCAGTAGAGGTTTTCCATATGTTCTCTCATTTAACCCTCAGGAACGTGGTCTGGGAGGTAGACAGCATTGTCCCCATTTTACAGATGAAGAAACTGAGACTCAGGTTGTAACTTGAAGCAAAAAGATCCTGTAGGCAGGAAGTGGGGAAGCCACATTGGAACCCGGCTCAGGCACCGAAGCCTCTTTCCTTTAGCACGATGCCAGCAGTTACTTGCCTCCATTATACGTAGAAGAGTCTGAGCAAAGCCAGATTATTTTTCATATAAAACTGACTTCAGTCCTCCCTAGTAAAGCTTGAGGAAAGATTCTAGAAAATTTTACCAGACTACCTTGCCATTGATCATTGTGGCAATATTTAATGCCCAGTGGTCATGGTATCTGAAACCTCCCTTTGAGGTGCTGTGTTCAGTCTTTAAAAAAGAAAGTTTACTTAAGTTCACTAGCAAAAATGTACAAATACAAGGAAAGGAAGAGCCTTAGAAAGGAAAACACTTGAGCCTCCCCCTGCCCCCTTATTTTTTGTCTACACACTGTGAAAAGGAAACTCAGAGTAAAAAGATAAGTCACACATATTAATGTCCTTAAACTATTACCTCCAATTGTAGGACAGTTACTGAGAAGTAGGAGATTAAAATAAGGTTCGATGGAACATGAGGATAATTTGGGGGAAGTGTCAAAAGCACTACCCGAAACAAGGAATTACTTTTATTGGAGGAATGAATGATTTCACCTGTCTACTCTAAGAATCCTTAAGGGCTCTGGATCACATGGATCAAAAGCACATATGTTGGTTTTAAGGTCATATTGTATCTTCTTCCTCCTTCCACCCTCTTTGGCATTTGGTGATAAGGTTTAGCACCTTCCCAAGCACAAAGAGATCAAGTTGCCAACAATAAATGAAGAAAATGAATGTTTATGAGGCACGTACTGATCCAAAGGGGAAGCAAACTCAAGGCACTGCCGAATTCAAGCAACTGACAGTGGTCAAGTGATTTCACCAAGAGCCGCTAGTTTGAAAAGTGACTTTAAAATGTTTGCTTGCGGAGTGCCTGGGTAGCTCAGTCAGATAAGCATTTGACTTCAGCTCAGGTCATGATCTGGTGGTTCATGAGTTTGAGCCCTGCGTCGGGCTCTGTGCAGACAGCTCAGAGCCTGGAGCCTGCTTCGGATTCTGTGTCTCCCTCTCTCTCTCTCTGCCTCTCCCCTGTTCACACTCTCTCTCAAAAACAGATAAAAACATATAAGAAAAAAATTTGTTAATAAAATGTTTGCTTGTAAATGAAGAGATTAGTGTCAAACAGTGGATGCTGTTCTCATTTTAATGTATGGTATATTTAGACGTCATAAGGAATATGAATAGGCAACTATCTAGAGAGAATTTCTTTTTAAATACTAACCTGATAAGCTGATATTAATATGATCAAGATCCCCCTCCTCTATGAAACTTATCTGATCAGTACCCTTGACACTGCCCTATGTTCATTCACCAGTTGGAAATTCCTGCTTGTGTTAAAAATGACCATGTAAATCCATGGCTCTATATTTATGTTAGAGCTTCTGGGTGGAGGAAAGAGATCATATTCTTTATACCAAAACTTCACTCGTTGATCTAACTTGGGCATGCTACAAACTCTTTTAAGGACCGGAACCACTCCTCCAGCTCTCTGATCTTCTACATCTAGCAAAGCTCCTTACAGTCAGTGTTGCGAGTGATAAGGATGATTGTGTTACCTGTTTATATAATGTCAGATGCCCCTACACAATTAAAAATATTTCTCCACTGGCAACCTCCATTTAACTGGTAAATATGGTGGATGTTACACCGTTTACACATAGTGAAATCTCTTCTGAAAAAAGGGATGTCTCACTTGGACTCTGCCACTGGGGCACAAATAGGACACTTGGGTAATTATTTGCAAAGGTGTCTTGCCCACTTCAGCCACTAATTGCTCAATGATCTCTCTCTCTAGTAATTTCTCCAGTTCCTCACTGCCATACTTTAGTCTTACCGACGTATATAAACTCTAGAAAAATTGGCATTTAGTTGATTTGCCTTGACATGTATCTAAATATTAGGAAAAATGCCTTTGGAAGAATATTTGGGAAAATTAATTGATGAGCAGTTCCATAGTTTGTTCATCCAAGAGAACTCAACAATCCAAATTCTGTTAGAAAGGAAAAATAGGCATAGTCCCCATCACATGGTTAACAAAGAAGATTGTTTAGTTTCTGGTATACTGTGTTGTTCTAGAAAGTTCTTTGGAACCAGTCATTAAATGAACAAGGTAATGACTTTGAGGGGACATTTTTGGTAACAGTGACTGAGTTCAAAATAAAAGTTTGAGTTGATGGGAACCAGTTTATCTGGAACAAAGGGATCTTTTCTGAAGTTGGTATATTGGACTGGGGGTTGGCTGTTGCCATGCAGGACTTAAAGGGAGGAAGGGAGAAGGAAAGTCAGTTCCCTGAATATGGTTAACTATATATCATCAGGAAGGAAATGAATTGGTCATTGACTTCATCTAGTCAAATACAACTAACTGATGGACTTTTTCTACTTTTTAGTGTCTTTGATAATCCCCTTCTTTTAAGTTCACACGTGCTTATAAATGTGGACACACACACACACACACACACACACACACAACAAAGCATTAACAGTGCAAGGACCCTTAGTAGGCACATAAGTAAGGATCCACTGAGAAAAACAAATGTTCAGCCTAGGACAGTGAGTCATTCGTAATTCACATTAGGATTAAATAGGTATGAAAATCAAAGTCCAGTCCATACATGATTACTGCCATAACAAAATGGAGTGTGAATCAAAATCAAGTTGTACGTG
Organism: Prionailurus bengalensis; assembly: GCF_016509475.1. Classification (NCBI taxonomy): domain Eukaryota; kingdom Metazoa; phylum Chordata; class Mammalia; order Carnivora; family Felidae; genus Prionailurus; species Prionailurus bengalensis. The sequence goes on from NC_057354.1 coordinate 65,776,324, forward strand.
TCTTCATTGTGTCTGAGTGAAGTACCTGCTTAAAATGATTAAAAATTATTTAAGGAAGTTAATCTGTGCAAACAGCATGGCAGATGGAAGCAACGGGGTTGCAGCTGCCAAGCCAGGGTACTAATAACCCAGCAGGTTGGTTCTTGTAGAGCGGGTTCAGGCAGGGTTGTATTATCAGCATGACATCTGAGCTGTGGCACAGGCAACACTAAGTTTCCAGAAGAAAATTACTTAATGGTTCATTCTTTAGTCAATACTCCAAAGCGCCTGCTGTCTTGAAAGTTGACCCTCTTCAGCCCACAGAGATGTCTCTGAGTCTCTTCTTAGTACCCGTGTTCATTCTTAGTCAACCAACAGATTTTTTTTGAAGTGCCTGCTACATCTCAGGCCCCGTGCAGGGTCATATGGGGATAAAGTGGTGAACTCAGTGTAATGCCTTCATCCTTCTTTGCACCTCGTTTGGGAGGCAAAGAAATAGGCATTCAGATTCTACTGTCGTGAATACTATGCCAGGGGTGATCCAGGCACCTTGGGACCCCTTAGGAGGGGGACGGAACCTAACTGGGGGAACCTGTGAGAGCTTCCTTCAGGAAGTAAGTGATGGAAGCTGGCCAGAGAAGAGAGAGAAAGAGTGTTGTAGGCAGAGAGAGCAGTTTCTGCAAAAGTCTTACTATTTACACCTCGTATTTGACATTTATTGATACGTAAATATATATTTCCCATTTTAAGGCCAGGTTAAAAGCTTTTTCCCAGTAGAAACTCTCTTAGTATCCTTGGGTCTCCCTACAGAACCTGACCTGTGGTAACAGTTTGAAAAATGTGAATTCCCTTCCCTCTTTTCCGGAGCGTTCACCCCGAGGATAATACCTCTGTGGCAGCCTTCCTGGCAGAGGCCAGCAGAGTAGATGTCTGAGGGTGGAGAGGCTCCCGAGAGTGAAGACCCCTCTCTGAATTCTACTCTCCTTAAGGCCTGGCCTTAATAGGCTTCTCTAGGTGAGCTCCCTTGCCATATGGGTATTATTGCTGAGCTTTATTTAACACCTAGAGACGGTTGGTGCTATTTTAGGCCTCCAGACCCTTAGCCTAGGAGTTGAGGGGCAAAGTATGGAAAGAGCAAGGCTTCAGGCCAGAAAGCCTGCAGATTTGGGCCTTCCCAATTAGCTCTGTGCTCCAACTTTGTGTCTTTATTTAACTTCCAGGTCTGTTCTGCTTAAAATCATTGGTCCTTGCCCTGAAACATTTGCCATTGATATTTCCTTCCCGTACTGCTAAAACCCTGGATTCTTAGAACCTCCTTTTTAAAAAATTTTTATTTAAATCCAAGTTTGTTAACATATAGTGTAATAATGGTTTCAGGAGTAGAATTTGGTGGTTCATCACTTACATATAACACCCAGTGCTCATCCCAACAAGTGCCTCCTTATAATCTTCTTAACACAGTGTCCCTAGCGATTCTGCTTCCGGGTTTTTAATCGTGTGCCTAATGTTTTCTCTTATTTTGGAGTTGGTGTAGAAACAGCTGTGTAGTCTATTTTGAAAAAGAGAGAGAGAGCTTGAGCCATAAGCTAGCATCTGATCCCAACCTCTCAGCTTTCGGATGTTCAGGTCATGTCAACACACACTGACTGGCTGCCACCCATTCCAGGCTTCTCTTAGAGTTTGGAGATGTACTGAATTTGGTGTTGCTTGTTCTGCTGCCCTTGACTGCTCTTCCCAGCAGCCGTCCCTGTTCTCAATCCATTGTGTGCACATGGTAGGCGATCTGCAGGTACTTGTGAATGGACGAGGACCAGCAAGTTCTCTCCATTCTCAGAGTACGCTGGTCCGGCTCCTGAGATCCAAGTTTGTAACCCTTTGAGGCTGAGTGGCTGTCATCACAGGCAGCTTGCTACTGCTAATGAGTTGAGGGGTTTTTAGATTGGCCTGGGTCTGGGGGCTTAGATGGGGGACTTAGCTAAGCAGAGCTCTGGCTAATTTGCACAAAAAAAGGGAATTTGCTGGATAGCAATGGAGGCAGCTCACAGATACAACAGGCAAGCTGGAAAATCAGAAATAAGCAGGGATCAAGGAGGCTGGACACAGCCGTGCCTCGTCGACGTGACCATAAGAAACCACAGCCCCGGGGCGCCTGGGTGGCGTAGTCGGTTAAGCGTCCGACTTCAGCCAGGTCACGATCTCGCGGTCCGTGAGTTCGAGCCCCGCGTCAGGCTCTGGGCTGATGGCTCAGAGCCTGGAGCCTGTTTCCGTTTCTGTGTCTCCCTCTCTCTCTGCCCCTCGCCCGTTCATGCTCTGTCTCTCTCTGTCCCAAAAATAAAATAAACGTTGAAAAAAAAAAAAAAAAAAAAAAAGAAACCACAGCCTGGTCAGCTCAGTCCCTTCACCTTTGTGCCTCTGCCTCAAAAGTCACAGGAGTACCAAGCTGGCCAGACTTTGATGTCCCGTGTCCTTCCACAACTCACACACGGGGGGTGCCCCCCTCACCACCACCCCCCACACACACACACACACAAAGTCAGCTATTGTGGGAGATAAAGTCTAAGCAACAAGGGCACAGCTACCCCTCTGTAATTCCGAGTTCTTCATTCTGGTTTCCCCCTCTGGTTGTTTACCATTTGCGGTGTTCCCTTCCAGTGTCATTTGTAATGTGGTCAGTCAACACACACACACACACACACACACACACACACACACACACACCAGACATTCAAATCTATGCGGCAGACAGTCATTTTTTTGTAGGTGAGAGAAGAGTAAGAAATGAGCGGTTTCAGTGATCAAGTTTGGAAATTGCTCACAAAGGAGAATTGGAACTAATATTTGTCAAGCACCCACTCTGTGCCAGGAACCGTAATGAATTTTTACATATTATTTAAGCGTCGCAGTAAGCCTTTGAAATGAGTAATTGTTATCCCCATTTTACAGGTGAGACACCTGAGGCTCAGTGAGATTAGGTCACTGTGTTCACATACCGTTAATAGTAAGTCAGAACCAGAGTAATCTTCAGACTCGTATCTGTGAGATGTCTCAGTCTCCTGCTCGGTCTCAGGCAGTTTTGCCTTATTAATCCTTAAGTGGGATCATGAATAGTCCCTGTTTTGGTAAATGTCTCCTAATCCTTATGCCTTTGATCTTTAACCAGGTTTCCAGAGGCCCCAGATCTAGATCTTTGGCTGACCATTAAAAATTAAGTCTGACAAGCCAATGAAGTGCCATTATTGAGAAGTCAGGGCTAGACGACCACACCTCACAACCTACTGGACTAGAAATTGGGGTGACCCTGACGTGAGACCTCCAGAGAACAACCCAGCTGTCAGTATGTACTGACTTTTCCTGGCACCAGAGCCAAGGGAGAATATGGACAGTGCAGCAGATGGGGGCCCTTCTTTGCATCTGCTCATGAATTCTTCCAGTGCCAATGGTCTCTACCACCCAGTTTAGGACCCTCCCCCCAGGGCGTGGTTAGGAGCTAGGTCTATGGGGTGCAAATCCTTGTCCCCACCCCAGTGCTAGCAGTGGGCTTCCAGGTAAGGTATTCACCTACTCCAGGCCTCAATTTCATCATCTATGAAATGGGAGTGTGGCGGTGCCCATTCCAGAGAGTTTGGGGGCAACTTAAATGAGATCATCCACATGAGGTGCGCTAGTAAATACTCACCAAATACCATCATCGAGCAGGTAGCTTTCTCCCGGGTTCACCTGCGAGTGACAAAGGCTACGTGTGAGAATTCTGTCTCACGTAAGTCCTCTCACAAAGGCTAGGCATTTAGAAGGTGCTCGATACTCGTCACTTCACGGAAGAGAGATAAGGACATGGACCAGAGTTAATCCCACCCGAAATATTCCCAGCATTTGCATCCCTTCGCACGTTAATTATTGTTACATTAGCTGAAGTCTCTTTCCACACTCGAAGGTAAGCTCCATGAGGCAGGGACTTTGTTTCCTCCATGCCAGGAACAGTACCTGCCACAGAGCAGTTGCTCCGTAATATCTGAATGCACGAATGAATGTTTTTTCCTCAGAGAGGAAAACAGGCTGGCTAGAAACCTGTGGGCAGCCTTAGCCCCGGGACCTCCTGAGCCCCCGGGGTTAATGATCCCACTGTCCCACAGACTGCAGCCAGGCTTGGGTTCTCACGGAAGCTGCCTGTGCCGGTCCCTTGACCCAGCTCCAGCCAGCTCACCTGCAGGGCCCAGGGCACAGCTTTTCAGATTGGCAGCGGCTTAGTGTAATGTTGTAAAACTCACTGGGAATCGCTGCCATTTGGATTTATGATTTTAATTGTTTTATAGTTTATACTTGTGCCCTGCAGTGATTTTCCATCAAATCCGAACATTTATGTTTTGAAAAAGAGCAGGTATGGTTGTGGGTATATATATCTTAACAGCTAATCTCTGGCAATAAAAACTATTTAACAGTCTTCAACAGATTAGGAAATTAGCATTTGTTTAATTAACCTCCATTTGGGGCTGTTAGTGCATGAAAAGAGTGAATTTTTTTTTTTCCTTCATAAGATGACAGATTTTGCATTTGTGTACTCTTAAGGCCTCAAGAGTAATTGTTTCCATCTCTGTTACCATAAATGAATAGGCAGGAATATATTGCAAAATTGGAAAGAGACCAACAACACCAAATGTAATCTAACAAGTCACTTAAACTTCGTGATGTAAAACATACACTGTATACACGTTTCATATATACATACATGAATTATATAAATATAAATACATATACAAATAAATATTGTATATGTTAATCATGCTACATGTTTATTACATATATATTACATATATGCTTATATTACTTTTTATGATATATATATTTTGTGTTTGTGTATATATATATATATATATATATATATATATGTAATGTATAACTCCCCATATCTATGTCATATGTATTTATCATTACTTTATATTTATTACATATATATAATTTATTATATATATTACTTTATTATATACCATATTATACACACAACAAAGTACCGAGTATGATTATATGTGAGAGAGTTACATCTTCACTCATTGTCACACAACATGTTAACTACTTTATTACACATATATGTCTTTGTATATATACAGGCAACACATAGCTCCCAGCGTCTCTGTATGTATCTGTGTCTACAAATATTAATTTGTCTCTATGTGAATAACACTGTATACTTTATTATGTATACGTAATAAAGCACATAGATAATGCAGTGTGTGTATCCTAAAGCATAGAGTATGATTAGTATAATGCAGAGCTGTAGGTGGATGGGGAGATGTTGAGAATTCTGGGTTGCCTGGGCACATCCTCACAGCCATGTTCACTTCCTTTTTAGTTTTCACTACAGTTTAGTTTTTGCCACAGCACTTGCTAGAATAAATTCACAAGTCATAATTTATTTCGGAGTAGAATATTTGGAGAACTTATTTGTCATATATCTGAAACACCCACAGATTGCACATTTTTGTGCTTAATTTGGTCAAACAATGTGCTTTCTAGCTGAAAACTATTCCTCTCATAGACCTCATCAGTATCTCACTTGGTCTGACCACTCTCTGGCCAGCTGGCTTACACCACAAACTGGCTCCATTCAAAACCAAATTAAAAGATGTTCTCTGTGCAGGTAGAAATTGCTGCTTTCATACACCCTCATGCTAGCTCAAGAGTAGTAACACTATTGCTCAATCTGGGGGTCCACTATGCTCTGTGTGTACCCCGTGCCCTTACTACCCATCCATGACCTTGACTGTAATGAAAGAGACTTTGTTTAAAAGCTGGGTATCACGTTTTTCCAAGACAGAGATGAGTCAACCTTTTTTAAGTACCTCCCTCCATTGGACATAACTTAGTACTGTTTCATCCACATCTGTGGCCAAACAGCCTGCTCCAGTGTGAAGATCAAGGCAGCTGGTGATTGCCAGCGAAGTCAGGGGATGAGCAGCACCCTGAGTTTTAGCTGAATGACATCAAGAAAATCCAGTCCTCCCAGGATGTTCCTAGGGGTAAATAAAAAGAAGTAGCTGGCTCAGGCTGGACCCAGAGGTGGGGTAAGCCAGTGGCCCCTAGAAGGGATCTAGGCCCCCTCCAGCCAGGATTTGAGACGTGGTATTGAAGCTGTGCCCCCCGCTCCACACCCCATCTTCTCTACTAATTCTCCAGAGTCCTGTCTTCAGTTTAGGCAGGTTCCCTGGGGGAAGTTATACTTCAAGGCATAAGTGCCCACCTTAGCTCAGTGGCATTGAACAGATTTGCAACTAATTCAGAGGGTTTTATTGTTTGGAGGAGGGTTATTTTTTTTTAATGTTTATTTATTCATTTTAAAGGGAGGGAGGGGCAGAGAGAGAGGGAGAGAGAGAATCCCAAGCAGGCTGCCCACTCTCAGGGCAAAACCCAACACGTGACTCAATCTCATGAACCATGAGATCATGACCTGAGCGGAAACCAAAAGTTGGACGCTTAGCCGACTGAGCCCCCCAGGTGCCCTGGGGGTAGGTGATTTCTAACCAGAAGGAAGCAAAGAAATATCCAGAGCACAGTGGCCCCCTCGGATGGAGCAGAAGAGTCCATGGAGGGCACCCAGAAGGCAGTGGGCTAGTAGAGAAGCGAGAGGGCTCAGGAAACTGCCCTATTGTTGAGCTGGGCTCTCTCTAAATTTTTTTTTTTCAACATTTATTTATTTAGGGACAGAGGGAGACAGAGCATGAACGGGGGAGGGGCAGAGAGAGGGAGACACAGAATCGGAAACAAGCTCCAGGCTCTGAGCCATCAGCCCAGAGCCCGACGCGGGGCTCGAACTCACGGACCGCGAGATCGTGACTTGGCTGAAGTCGGACGCTTAACCGACTGCGCCACCCAGGCGCCCCTGAGCTGGGCTCTCTCTAAATCCACTAACTGGGAAGAGAAGGAGGCACTAGGTCCATCTTGGTTGGAGACTGGGAGGCTCCTAGAGAACACAGAGCTCGGGCGGGGGGGGGGGGGGGGGGGGGGGGGCGGGGGGGTGTCTCTGAACAGGGGTGTCTCTGAACGGGGCTTCTTCCGGCACAGAGACAGCTGCTGTCTTGTGCACGGGCAGATCTCCCGGGGTCACTGCAGAGATGATGCTTTCTTTCCTTTTTCCCCTGAGCAGAATCCTGGAAATCCCTTCCCTTCTTCCCACTGGCGGATTTGCGGTTTACAATTCTGTTCTTTACTAAAGCTGTTCACTGGGCCAACTCTGGCCCATGATACCTCTACTGATCTGGAAAGTATTTTCTTGAAAAATGCAACTTATCATCATCATTTCTGAGTATGCATTGGAATATCTAAGCATAGAGAGAAAATCTCAATAAATACAAGTAAGGGCAAGTGCATTTATCTCTCCGAGCCTGAGGTGGATAGTTGGGCTTCTGTGGGCTTCCGGACTCCCCAGGCTCCTGAGTTTCCTCTCTGGTTGTCCCGTTAAATATCGGCCTTGCTCCCAGACCAGTCTTAACCCACTTCTCTTCTCAGACTGTTTCACCCACGCTCATTATTTCTCTAGCCCAAACCTTCATCTCTCACCACTTGGTCGGCATCCATTTAGACGTCTCCAAGTCACCTCAGACTCCGCATGGGCGGGTTGAGGTATTGGGAGACCCCTGCCCTCACTCGGAAGCCAGGACCTCCCTTGTGCGTGGTAGCGGCCCATTCAGTATTCATCAGGTGGAGTGATGGAGGCTGTCTGCTTTATAAATTCCACCAGATTTTGTCCTCCCTGAAGACACGGAGGGATCTCCCTCGCCTGCCTCCCCCTTGTGGGCCTGTGCCCTCTCCTCGGCCATTAGCTGCAGGCCTACGCCCGCGAGGAGACGTGTAGGCGCAAGCACAGCCCTGTCGCTGTCCTTGCAGCATGTATGCATGCATATACACGCGCACGTTCCCATATTAACGGTTCTGATCAGCTGAAAAGCACCACATAGTCCTAGAAGCAAATCCCTTGCGTGGCCAAATTAAACAAATACAAATGTAAGACGCCTTTTTTTAAGACTAATAAAATCTGTTTTCTGTCCCCTCAGAGGTCAGTCCACTTTCAGCTCCCTGGCCTCGCACGAGGCCTCTGCTATCCTCCAAGTAACTTGGGTGACCCCCACTTTGCAGGAAGACGTGCTTTCCCTACATCCCCCTCCACTTGTGCGGACTTACATTTGTGCTCCCTCAGCTCTTTATCTGGGTGGAGGTGACCCGCGAGGCGCTGACCGTTCTTCTAGCACGCGGCTGCCCATGTGGCCGGACGAGGAAGACCTACGCTGCCCTCATTTGGGCAGCCGCTCGCCCTGCCCAAGGAGCTCGGAGAGTGGCGCTCTGGCCTTCCTGTCTGGGAGTCCTGGGCACGAGGGTCTAGAGTCCACTTCCGCTCGGCTCCCGACACACCCCCAGAAGGGTCACTCTTGGTCCTTTAGCCGGAGTGGCCCTCTCTGTGATGACAGAATGCTGGCCGGATTTTGAGCTGCAAATCGCTGGGCCCAAAAAAGGCGAGGCCGGCAGCCCTTACCTTCTAAGGGCAGCAGTAGCATCCTGCTTGTCCCTCTAGTGTAGAACTTACCACGCCAGGCATTCTGGCCTCATGTCCACCTCTCCCTCCAGACCCCGAGTACAGGGACTGTCTTCTCTCTCAGTATCCTCATGGCCTGCTACAAAAGGCAGACTCTGAGTGGCAACCATAATGGAACGTTACACAGTAGGGCCATCTAGGCAATGGGTGCATTAGGGTTTGTAATCATGCCATTAACTACACCCTCACCAAGGTGGACTTAACACAGATCCGGCTCCTCCAGACGCTCAGCCAACAGTGAGTGCAGGCTCACTTGGCAGGGCTCTGGGGACCACGCTGGGAACACAAAGACACCTCCCCGGTTCTCATGGAGCTCATGCGGGGGAAAACCATTTACTCCAGGAAATAAACAAGCAACATCATTACAGGCTGTGGTCATTGCCGCGAAGGGAATGGCTGAGGTGACAGAGATGAGGGTCAGGGTCGGTGGGGGACGAGTGGTGGTGGGCCATTTTAGAGACCGTGGCCAGAGAGAGGCCTATGGAATGGGGATCAAGTCAGGGGCCCTAGTGATGAAGAGTCTGTTCTCCAGGGAGACGGAACGGCGATCTGGCAAAGGTCTCAGGGCAGGAAAGTGCTGTCGGAGTCCCCTGTGGGGCTGGACGGATGGGAAGGTGGTGGCAAAAGAGAGGGAGGAGAGGGCCAGTGCCAGAGCCAGAGCGAGGGTCTGGGGCTCCCCTCTGACTGCCATGGAAGCTGCTGCGTTAGCGAAGGAGTTCTTCCTGAATGTAATGGGAGAACGGATGCAATCAGCTGCCTCTGATGGTTTGCCCTTGGCCTTAACAATTTTTAATAATAACATGTTTTAATAGTTCCATATATTATCTGAAAGCATTTGTTCGGGCCGTCTGGCTGCCTGGGGCCATGATTCACAAATTTCCCTCCCTGCTCACTGATTCTTTCATCCTTTGATGGAGGATGTGTATTGAGAAGCTAGAGAGCATCTGGCAACTGGGGGACATCTCAGCAACCCCCATGGGGTGTTCATTGTGGGAGGCAGATCCTTATAGCCAGGACATTGAGGCAGGAGACAGGCTCACACTCCTGGGAAGCACCCAAGGCCCCCAGGCCCAGGTTTGGATTATGAGGGAGTACAGTGAGGGATGAGGCTGATAGTCCAGCCTGGTGGAGACCCCAAAGCACCTTGCACACTATGCCAGGAAGCATGTTCGTGGGGCGCCTCTAAAGAATGCAAGCGGAAGGAGAGCGTCGTCTGATTTACGTTTTCTATAAAAACGCCTGCTGGCAGAGATTTGCTCCAGAGTGGAAAGGGACACATTTGGTGTGCAACAGCCAGGACTGCAAGTTCAGACTTCATGGGCTCCAGCTGCCTTCACTTCCCAGGATCTCAGACGAGAAGGTCCTTGGGGATTGACTCATCCAGCCGTCTTTTCTCATATTTGAGGACAGTGAACTCAGAGAAGTGATTTGCTTGAGGTTGTCGTTGTCCTTGGACCCAGTCTGTACACCAAAGCCCATAAATAGCCATTTCCCAGTGCAGGTTGATTGATGACCTGGAGAGGAATAGGGGGGGCCAGGGGTAAGTGTCATGATGGTCTGAGGGATCCATCCCACTGGCTGGGGACACAAGTCAAGACTTATTTCCCTTCGGTGGAAGTCAGGATATTGTCTGTGAGTGTGTCAAGCTTAAGAATTTGCTTTCATGAGACGCCTGGGTGGCTCAGTTGGTTAAGCATCAGACTCTTGATATCAGCTCAGGTCATGATTCCAGGGTCGTTGGGCTGAGCCCCACATCAAGCTCTATGCTGAGCATGGAGCCTGTTTAGGATTTCCTCTCCTTCTCCCTCTCCTTCTCTCTCCCTTCCTCTGCCTCCCCTCCCCTCTCAAATAATAATTAAAAAAAAAAAAAAGAATTTGCTTTCACGACTGTGGGTTTAAAAAAGTAATTGGACGGGGCACCTGGGTGGCTCAGTTGGTTAAGCGCCCGTCTTTGGCCCAGGTCATGATCTCACAGTTCGTGAGTTTGAGCCCCGCGTCAGGCTCTGTGCTGATACCTTGGAGCCTGGAGCCTGCTTCGGATTCTGTGTCTCCCTCTCTCTCTGCCCCTCCCCAGCTCATGCTCACACTCTGTCAAAAATAAATAAACTTTAAAAAATTTTAGGGGCGCCTGGGTGGCGCAGTCGGTTAAGCGTCCGACTTCAGCCAGGTCACGATCTCGCGGTCCGTGAGTTCGAGCCCCGCATCGGGCTCTGGGCTGATGGCTCAGAGCCTGGAGCCTGTTTCCGATTCTGTGTCCCCCTCTCTCTCTGCCCCTCCCCCGTTCATGCTCTGTCTCTCTCTGTCCCAAAAATAAATAAACATTGAAAAAAAAATTAAAAAAAAAAATTTTAAAAAGTAATTGGACAATCATGCGGTCAGATAAGTTATTCTACAGTGCTTCAATTCCAAGCCTTCATGTCCAGGTACAGCCCCAGGCTATTTATTTTGGCCACGAAAGGAGTACTGTTTCACCCCTCAGATTTCTAGAGGTCAGCATAGTAGCTGAAGGCCTGCTGGTCAAAACAGCATGGTCTAGCTTATCAGTTACATCTTATAACCATGTTGCCATGAGTCAGAAACAACCATCACCCCAATAGCAACAACTGTGCTGTCAATCCCACAGCAGCACAGCTATAAATACAATGTTCCACACTTCCCTACACCCCCCCCCCCCCCCCCCCCCCCCCCCCCCCCCCCCCCACCAAACAACATAGCAAAGTGATTCAGAGCATGGGAGTTGATATCAGGCAGATCCACTGTGTCACTCCCCACTTGTGTGTCCAGGGCTAGGTAAATAACCCCTCAGACCCTTCTTCCTCATCTTTAAAATTGGGGTGAGCACTGGGTGTTGTATGGAAACCAATTTGACAATAAATTTCATATAAATAAATAAATAAATAAATAAATAAATAAATAAATAAAATGGAGATAACAATAGTCCTGCCACATTCCTAGGCTATTGGTAGGCTTGAATGAGATAATGCATTTAAAGATTTAATGCTGAGCCTGGGCAAAAGCATTTGGGGGAAAAAATGTAGTTAATTGTTTTGTCCTAAATTATTGAGATTTCCCAGCATGCTGGCCCGGAGTGAAACATTACCACTGACTCTCAGCTCAGGTATCAGCATAGCAGTGAAGAATTTTTAAATCATTTACCTCGACTCTGCAGCAAATTCTGCTTTTTTCTCTTTGGTGAAAGGCATGAAGGGTGGTTTTACAGGCTCCATGCTTGCAGTGCCATCTGGCCTGGTGTGGTGCTTGAGTGATTTGGGTTTCCTGGGTGTGCTTCGGGTGGCTGCCACAGAAGGAGCCAGGAGAAAGGACATCAGCTGGTCACCAACATTTGCCACAGTGTCAAGGAGAGTGTGCTATCCCAGAGGGGAAACTTGTCTTTCTTGTAAATGTGTTGTTAAATTTACGAAGGTGTTTAGCGACATCTGCCAGAAGGGCCTATATTCCCATCTGATTAACCACAATCATGTGCTAGTCTCCACTATTTGTCCAAAAACAAGCAGAGTTTCTTCATAATCTCCCCTGAGGGGCCTGCTCTCTGGTAATTGAAATATTTGGCATCCTGAGAAGTAATCCTTCTAATCTCTTATCTTCAAGTAAATGGAAGAATTTGCTATCATATGTGTGGCATTCAGGCCTGAGCTTTGTGGAATTAGCATGCCAGAGAAATATTCCAGTGAGCGTAGCACCAGGGAAATGAAGGCATTAAATTTTATGGAGCCTGGTTGATGAGGATGGGGGCACATGGGTCTCTTCCTTTGGGGTGAGTTTTCAAGTCAAGCAAAAAAAAAAAAAAGTTCAACTTTTTCTTTTCTTTTTTTTTTTCTTAAGTTTATTTATTTTGAGAGAGAGCAAGCAGGGGGAGGGGCAGAGAGAGAGGAGCAGAGAGAATCCAAGCAGGCTCTGCACTGTCAGCACAGAGCCCAGTGTGGGGCTCGATCCCACAAACCATGAGATCATGACCTGAGCCAAAACCAGGAGTCGGACGCTTAACTGACTGAGCCCCCCCGCCGCTCCCCGCCCCCAGGTGCCCCTGTTCAATTTTTTTCTTATGTGTGAAAGTTCTCAACTTGTGCCAACCCTTTGCTAAATGCTTGTGGTTTACAGAAGAGTTTTCTGGCCCTTATCCTTGGGGGATCTGCCAAGTTGGGAAAATACGATTTCACAAGTAGGAAAGGATGATTTTCAAATAAGATGGCTGAGGCACAGCGGGAGGAAAGCTGGACTCCACCCAGCTTCTGTTGTTCAGGTCCCGGCTCACCTCAAGAGCCTTGATGCTCCCCCCTCCCCCACCCCCAGCCGGGCCATGCCGCCATGTTCTTTGCAAGTTGGGGCTGCTGTTGGGAGAAAGAGAGATAAGGTGTGTGATAGCACACAGTGAGCCACAAAGCACAGGAACAGATTCATGCCGCTACCACAGCTGCTCCCTGGCTGTGCAGAGCGCCTACCCCCAAGGGCCTGGGAAGGTTGCTGAGGGTCTGGAAGCTGTCGCATCAATCCTGATTAGTGACACCTGTGCTGCTCTACCCCCTACTACTTAAACCATGGCCTCCACCTTTGCTTTCTCCCCTGGGGCACTGGTATTCCCCTCGGTGCGTGCGAGGTGTCATTCCCCAGGCCCAGGGGAAAGGAATCCGTGATTTTTTCAGTGGACTAGACTAAAAGTTTCAGTCTCTTTCCATCTCTCAAGTATTATTTGACACTTCCCCCGTATGTTATAGTTACATATACTTTGTAGTTTTCGCCCTACAGAGTCTGTCTCTGTGGTGTGTACACACTAGGAAATAATAAGTACTTCTCAAAGAGTTTTTAGGGACCTACTCACCTGCCCTCACAGGGCATGTGTGTTTTAAGAAATGATGGTTGGAGACCCCTGGAGACTCTTAGAGACAGTTAGTTACTCCTGGAGTAACCACCATGTATTGGGTACTATGCTAGAACTGTCACATGGGTTACATCATTTAATCATGGCAATTGTTACCCAGATTTTACAGATAAAGAAACTGAGTCCCAAAGATATTTGAGATTTTCTTGACTTTCTTTTGAGTTTCTGGTAGAGATCTGTGCTCCTATCTCAAGGGAGCCTTGGTTATACCATCCTGCCCCTAAATCACTCCTTCCCTGTCAGCAGCTGTGACCTCTCTCGGCTTCTGTATTTCCCTTCTCACCATGAAGCCCACCTTTATAAGACCAAAGGAATTTGGAGTCCCATCAGCAGACAGAGATTTACAGCTTACGGATCTTACATTTGGTCTGAAAGCTGGTCACGGGTAGTTGTGTGGCATAAGCCCAGTACCTCCTCTTACCAACCGTGCACGTGTGGGTGAGCCTCGATTTCCTAAGATGTTTTAAAAGATCGGTTGATGGTATACCAAATGTCCACAAGGCTGGTGTGGTCAGGCTTCCTGTCTCCCAGGATAAAATGGCAGAGGACATTCCAGGCAGATGTACCCTTTCCTGATAGCTTTGCTGTCAAATCCCTGTTTGGCTTAATGATCTGGGCCAGACCATCTTGGAGCTTTGATCACTGTTTAAGACTTAGATTAGGGCAGTAACAGTCCACCAGAGGTCCTGTAGGGGATATGTGACAATGTCTAGAGCCATCTGGGGCCTTGTGAACTAGGCAGGGCTGGGGGGGGGGGGGGTGTTGATAATAGCATCTAATATGCAGAGGTCAGGGTTGCTACTGAACTTCCTACAATGCACCAGACAGCCCCCCACAACAAAGAATTATCCAGCTGCCAATGTCAATCCAGCTCCAAGGACGAGAAACCCAGGACTAGAGGGGGGCACTGTACACCCTGTTCCTTACCCTCTTCCCCACACCTCATTTGGACCTCTGGAAGCTGGGAGAGAAAGGGAGTTTCCATGGAATTTCTCACAAGTCTTCAGTCTAATGGAGGTCTAGTCGCCTTCAGTCAGGTACCAAGTGACAAGGGCTATGATAAAGGCATTCTGCCTGAGGAAGTGCTGGGAGGGACCCCACCCTAAAATCAGAGACTACCAAATATGCTCACTATCACCATCGTTATTTAGCATTGTTCTTCAGGTTCTAGCTAACACAATTAGGCAAAATAAGTAAGCTAAAAATGTAAACACTGAAAATGAGGAAGTAAAAATGATCAGCAACAACAGATGATTTGGAAAATCCAGGAGAATCAACTGGAAAACTCCTTTACAAAAATGAACATTTGGGGTGCCTGGGTGGCTCAGTTGGTTGAGCATCCGACTTCGGCTCAGGTCATGATCTTGCAGTTTGTGGGTTCGAGCCCTGCATCAGGCTCTGTGCCAACAGCTCGGAGCCTGGAGCCTGCTTCGGATTCTGTGTCTCCTTCTCCCTCTTCCTCCACTTGTTCTCTGTCTCCCTCTATCAAAAATAAATAAAATATAAAAAAAATGTTTTTAAATAAAAAACAGTATAGTGGCAGGGCATAAAATGATAAGCAGAAATTAATAACTAGTAAATACATATGCAACCAGATAAATAATATGATGGAAGAAAAGACCTCGTTTATAATAGGAAAAATTTTTTTAATAAAAAAAAGTTTTTTTGGAGAGAGAGAGCGCATGAGTGGTAGTGAGGGGACGAGGAGGGACAGAGGGAGAGAGAGAATTCCAAGCAGGCTTCATGCTCAGCCTAGCACACCACAGGGGGCTCAATCCCACGACCCTGGGATAATGACCTGAGTTGGACACTCAACCCACGGAGCCACCCAGGCACCCTCAAGAAAAGACCCCATGTATAATTGGAATTTAAAACAGACAATAACAACTTGCATTCTTTAGAAGTGGATTCCGCTGTAATTATCATATAAACCCCAGACAACAGTGCTTTAAATAAGATACAAGTTTCTTTTTCATATGAATGCTAACTGGAGATGGGAAGTCCAGTCACCATTACTGGGGCTTTTGGTCCTTTTCTTCATGGTCGAAGGTGGCTGCTGATTCTCCAGGCATGATATCCTCATCCAGGCAGTAGGGAGAGGAAGGAAAGAGAAGACTAAGTTTCTTCATTTTGCGACTTCACACAGTTGATTGGCTAGAACATAGTCACATAACCACACCCAGCTCTAAGGAAGGCTTTGAGTCCCAATTTATAGCTACATCACTATGAGCAGGGCTCAAAAAACAACAACAACAACAATAGCAGCAACGTTCTCTTACTAAGGAAGAAAATGCGAAGGGGTATTGGGACAACCAGCAGGCTGCCATTAAATATAACAAGAAATGCACAAGATCTATAAGAGAGAACTCTCAAATGCCCCTCACGGACATTAGACTTTAACAAATCGGAAGACAAACAATATTATTGGATAGGAAGACTCAACATCATAAAAATATCAATTCTCTCTGAGTTAATTTATAGCTTTAGACATGTTCCCAATAAAAACATCACAAGGATTTTTTTTAAAAACAAGACAGATGATTCTAAAGTTCATATGGAAAAATAAACAAGCAAGAGTAGCTAGGAAATTTTAAGAAAGGGGATCAGCCCTACTGGATGTGAAAATGTTTTATAAACCCACAGTAATTTAAAAAGTGTGATATAGATCAACATCATCAAATGAAGAGTACAGAAATAAGTCCAAATGCTTATGGAGAGCTAGTAACAGCATTTGAAAAAGTGGTGTTTCAGTCCATGAACTATCCAACCTATGGGATTTGAACCCAAGTTGGATCTCTGCTCCGTACTTTTATCAGGCCAAATTCCAAACACGTCAAAAGACTTCTGTTTATAAAATGAAAGCAGGGGTGCCTGGGTGGCTCAGTCAGTTGGGCATCCGACTTCGGCTCAGGTCATGATCTCACAGCTCTGTGAGTTTGAGCCCCACATCAGGCTCTGTGCTGACGGCTCGGAGACTGGAGCCTGCTTCGGATTCTGTGTCTCCCTCTCTTTCTGCCCCAACCCACTTGCATTCTGTCTGTCTCTCTCAAAAATAAATGAACATTAAAAAAAAATTTTTTTAATAAAATGAAAGCAGAAAAGTACAAAGGGGGATCTTGAGGAAATGCTTTTATTAACTTTGAAAGGGGTAAATCCTTTCAAATTAAGACATAAAATCCAAAAACCATAAAATAAACTGCCATAAGCAATATCAAAAATTAACCTGGGAGAAGAATTTGCAATTCCTCTGCCACTCAAATTTCACTTCCTAATCTAGAAAGAGCTCCTTAAAAAAAAAAAAAACAAAAAAAAAACAAAAAAAAAACAATGAGAAACAAACACCATAAAATAAAAACGACAACAGTTCACAGAAAAAAAATACTGGTATCTTTTAAACGTATGAAAAAATATTCAAACTTACAGAGAAACTTAAGAATATACTGAGATACTGTATTCACCTATCAGACTACCAGAAACTCACTGTTTTCACCTGTCAGACTACCAGAAACTCAATAATGTACCATTTGGCAAGGAGGCACTATCATGGACTGCTGACAGAAGTGTAAATCGTTGGGGTGCCTGGGTAGTTCAGTTGGTTAAGTGTCCAACTTCATCTCAGGTCACGATCTCATGGTTCATGGGTTTGAGCCCAGTGTCAGGCTCTGTGCTAACAGTTCAGGGACCCTCCCCTGCCCATACTCTGTCGTCTGTCTGTCTCTCCCTCTCAAAAATAAATAAACATTTTTTTAAAAAGTGTAAATCCTTCAACCTCTAAGGAGGGCAGCTTGGCAACATCCATCAAAATCTACATTCCCGTTCTATCTGACTCAGAAATTTCCTTCCTAGAAAGCATGTACGGTTACCTTCATATATTTATAAGCATCTTTACAGCAGCACTGTTTGTAATAGCCCGATAATTGAAAGCAAGCTAAACGTTCCCCAATAAATATGGTAGAGTGTTATACAGCCACAAAAAATAGCCTCTTTATGTGCCAAGACAGATCTCCAATACATATAAAATGGAAAAGGTAACGCGCAAAACAGTGCATGTAGTAAGGTCGTGATTAGTTAAAAGGGAGGACATGAAGTGTTCTTATTTATGCGTAAAATGTGACCAAGACGATACACAAGACATGAATAAAATGCAGTTGCCTGGGGCGCCTGGGTGGCTCAGTCAAAGCATCTGACTTAGGCTCAGGTCATGATCTCACAGTTTGTAAGTTCAAGTCCTGCATCAAGCTCTGTGCTCTCAGAGCCTGCTTCAGATCCTCTGTCTCTCTCTCTCTCTCTCTCTCTCTCTCTCTCTCTCTCTCTGCCCCTCCCTTGCTCACTCTCAAACATAAACATTTAAAAAAATTTTTTAACATTTATTTATTTTTGAGAGACAGAGGCAGAGCATGAGCAGGGGAGGGGCAGAGAGGGAGGTGGACACAGAATCCGAATCAGGCTCCAGGCTCTAAGCTGTCAGCACAGAGCCTGACGCAGGGTTCGAACCCACAAACCACAAGACCATGACCTGAGCCGAAGTTGGATGCTTAACCAACTGAGCCACCCAGGCGCCCCTAAACATTTTTTTTTAATGCAGTTGCCTGTAGGGGGAAAATAGAGGTGTCTGGAGAACAGATGCAGTAGGGAGAATTTTTATTGTTATGTATGCCCTTTTTATACTTTGGGTTTTAGAACATATGAAGGCATTGTCTATTTAAAGTGTTGAAACTATTAATTTAATAAGTAAAAGCTAGTCATATTGATTCATATATGGGGAAAGGATTTTGCTGTATTTTTTTCTACTATTAAAAAAAATGACCCCATTCCTTTAAAAATGTCCCCAGTCCTCAAACGTACCCTGCCCTTGTATTTGAGGACTGATGGGGGTTAATATGTAGTCAGAAATCCCTCTTTGCAAAGCTATAAGTCAACAAGTTCGATGAGAACCCACTATGTGCCTGGCCCCTGACCTGAGCGCCTGGGGAACACCTAGGAAGGAGAAGAGCCCACTCACCCTGCCCTGCAAGCTGGGCCTCAGAGCCAGCAAGGCTGAGAAACCATTGTTCTGACCTCTTTCCCAGGGAAGCTTTAGAGACCCCTCAGAACAGGCAGCACTAAAAGCCAGCAGGTGAGGAGATCCTGGGGCTGGAACGGCAAGTAGAAAGTGGAGGGGGAGGTGGGGGGTCTTGGGGCAGCAGTGCAGCCAAGGAGGAGGGAGGGAGAACCAAGAGGAGCCACCACCCTCAGCCAGCCATTCAACAAGCAGGATTCCAGGGACGCCACCTTCCATGAAGGGCCCTGGGCCCCTACGCCCTTGTAGAGAAGGGCGTTCTCTCCCTTTTCCTCTGCCTGAGCAAAACATGGCCCTGGCTGTGCCATCCACTGAAACCCCACTCAGAACTCACTGAGAGCCCAGCACCAGGCAGGCTTAGTCCCAGCAGTGTGGGTAGTTTTCTTTTTAAAGAGACTGAAGACCCCCAGGGGAATAAAGTTTTAATTGTGGCATCTCTGGTCCCCAGGGGACTTTCCAGCTGCACCAGTCTCCCCTGTCACAGAGGAAAGGAACTTAAGTCACCATCTCTTCCATGAGACATGGTTTCATGTGGGGAGGCAGAGCTCTAGAGAAACACAGACAGCAGAGGGGAAATTTGAAGAGGTGAGTAGTGGCAGGGTTTCTGGCATCAGCGGTGGGACAGTGTGAAGATGTGCT
Organism: Prionailurus bengalensis; assembly: GCF_016509475.1. Lineage (NCBI taxonomy): Eukaryota > Metazoa > Chordata > Mammalia > Carnivora > Felidae > Prionailurus > Prionailurus bengalensis. The sequence continues at coordinate 65,795,476 of NC_057354.1, forward strand.
TTGGCCTGGGGCCTCCCTTCCCCACGGCAGACGGGACAGCTGCCCGTGGACTGCCTACAGAACATACTCGGCCCTCGTGGTCCCCCTGGGCCTTCAGCATGGGGTGGCTTCTTCCCTCGGGGAGAAGAGGAGGCAAGAAGCAGGGGGACAGTGTGTACCTGGGCCAGGGCTAGGACAGGCAGAGAGCAGAAGAGGAAGAAGAAAGACATTCCACCTTCTCTTGTCCTGAGTAGGAATCCTGAGCAGAAGGAAGTGCGGAGTTGAATTTTTAGAAGGGCAAAGTTCAGGCTGGCTTGGAATCTTCCGAATCTCCTCCATTCGTACAAAGCAGAATGCACCCTTCCAATGACAAGGCTTTAAAAGAGAGGGCTTGAGAGGGTGCAGGTGGGGCCTTTCTAAATTGGGGCTGGTGGCTGGCATTGGAAGAAGACCACCAACAGGAAGGCAGGAAGGTAGAGGAGTGTAGTACACAGAGGCAAGAACACCAGATTTTAGAGCAGAGGACCCAGTTCAAGTCCTAGTTACATCAACCCTCTTGTCACCTTCCAGAAATCACCTACCTCTTTCCAGCTTCCACTTGCTTACCGCTGCCACGATAATAGCAAAGCATGTTCTTCTGAACCCTTGTTCAGAACATGAATGTGGTTTGTAGACCACAGAGGTGCTTTCCACATGTTTGTTTATTGCTGCTACAATTGCAAGTGTAGCCATGGTGACCATGGTGCGTGCGTGTGGGCCTTGACAAGGCAACACTAGATTAGGGAGCAGCAAGGGGTTGTAACTCAGTGGGGCACATAGGTTCACCTCTTGACGACGCCAACATTTTCAGATGGGCAGACAGAACACCCACTCCCCTCCAACTCAGTTTCCTTGTGAAGGAAGTGGGTGTAACGGTATAAAGGCCTGCTACTTCTACACGTACTATCTCAACCCTTTAGACAAGCAGGAAAGTGTCATCCCAATTTGATAGACCAGATAACAGACCCACAAGGTGAATTCACCAGGGCCATGCCACAAGAGGGATTAAAACCCAGGCTTCCTGTGCCCACGTCAGTGTTCTTCTCCCTTCCCTCCCACCCCAGCCAGAACTGAGCCCTGACCACACACAGTGGCTAGGGTAGAAGGTCGAGGAGCCCAGTCCCAGTGGCGTGGCTTGGTTGGGCTCCCTGTTCTTTCTTTAGTTCACAAGCATCTGCTTAGAACAGCATATTTTATGAGCTTTCTCTTTTCTCAAGAAGTCCCAGCTGTAAGCGGAAACAGGGCTGTGGGTGCAAAGCAGGCAGGCCCTGAAATGTTTCCTGCCCCACCTTTGCACTCAGGCCCAGATCTCTGATGATGGCTGAAGTTCAAATCCAGATGCCAGCACACTTGTGAGAAAGGCCCCTCTTGCTCTGTGTGTGGGGCAATAGGCCTTCTTTGTAAGACCCTGGCCCCATTCCAGAGAGGATGCTGAGGGAGGTCCAGGGTGAGGACCTCCATCTGACAGTCTGGGTTCTTCTACAGGACAGGGTTGGGGTTTGCAGATTTGGTTGGTAGGGGAATTCTTATCCAGAACTTCAGATTTTATACAGGATCTTATGTAGAACCCCAAACTGTAAAGCAGGATGCAAGAGAGCTACACTGACTGAGGCCAGCAGGCCCCCACCCACCCTTTGTGGCCCTCAATCACTGCAAGGAACCACCTGGTCTCTGTAGGCCCTGGTCGTTGCCGCCAGTGTGTCTTCCCTCCTGTCCCCAGAACCTTTCCCCCCTCTGCCTGCTTGCCCAGAGAAGACTGATCTTACAAATAGATCGTGCTCATGCAGGCAGGTCTCTCGTTGTCCTCAGCAGGAATTTCAAACCCCTCTTGCATTCTAGGCTCTTTGGGGTTGGTTTCAATCTGCCTGTCTTGCCCCGCCATTCACTGGAGCCCAATTCTCTGGTCCTTTCACTGCCTTTTGCACCTGCTGTGTTGGCTTTCCCTTCCCTCCCACCTTTTCTTTTTGTGCCCTTTCCAAACCTAACCATCTCTCCAAGCTTCTCTTGAGAGTCCTTTTTTTTCTGAAGCTCTCCCAGACTGCAGCTGCTGTCAGTGGTCTTCCCCATGAAACACAATAGCTCACATAGTCGGTGTCCTGTAAAGTAGCATCTGATCCTTCTGTGGTTTTATCTGAGTCATCGGTGTTACTACGCATTAGTCTTGTCCCTCCAACTGATCCCTATGGTTAACCCATGAAGGAAGGGGGATAAGTTGCTTCTCTCTCTCATATCAAGGTCTAAATAATTTGAATTGCAGCACATAGTAGGGCTTCAATAAATAGCTACTGATTTTATTAAACCACAGTAGTCTTGACATATTAGGAGCTCCCCTCTCATGTTGGGGACAATGGAGGCACCGTTAGGGGTTGCTCAACTTGGGCAAGAGCCCCGGACAGAGGTTGGTTGCCAGCAGGTCAAGCCTCCTCAAAGGTTTTCCTTTTTATCGCAGATTTCCCTGAGGTGGCCACATCTCTCCAACTCAAGAAGACCATATTGGGGTGGCTGAAGCACTAATCATGTGGGTCTGACCCCTCTTGCAGGGATTTGAAACTGGACAACATCCTTCTGGATGCAGAAGGTCACTGCAAGCTAGCCGACTTTGGGATGTGCAAGGAGGGGATTCTGAACGGCGTCACAACCACCACATTCTGTGGAACTCCTGACTACATCGCACCCGAGGTAAGACCATGTGGTAACCACCTTCTTCCACCAGGGCAGAGGCAGGGATCCATTCCCATGCACTGGGGTCACTTACTGGTGCTGGGGGAAGGCTCTAGAAAACTAGGATAGATTCTGAGGGAGGAGGGAGAAAAGGAAAGGTAGAAGGTTTGCTGATTTCTCCATAAGGAAGTTGACGGTGATAAGGGAGATACTGGGCAAACTGTGAACAGGCCATTCCCCAAACCTGGGCAGGTCCTTCCCTCTCAGTCCAGAACTACCAATGAAAGTAAGACTAAGAGAACTTTGTAAACTTCTATCATTGTTTTCACTTCTTAATAACCGGAATAAAGGGGCACCATCGATAAAGGCAGCAGTTAGCTTCTTCATTAGCTGTAACGCACCTACAGTAAAACCAAGAATTATTTGCCCTTCCTAGTGGTGTGGCGATTCTGCATAGCACGTGCACAGGGTCAAGCAGGAAGAGGAAAGCTATATGTATATCTGATACAAATAGATCAGAGATGTCCACTGGGAGCCCTACTGATGGGCTGCCTTTTGTCAAGTTGTCTGGATGTTTTGTTCCTCATAAAGTATTTGCTTCGAATTTCTCCAAATCAATCTTACCTAGGTTGAGTGATACCTAGTGTGACATGATTCCAATTTAGGACGAAGTATATCACAGATGCTTAATAAAAATGGACTTGAGGGTTCTGACACATGTAAGATGGGAAGGAAATACCAATCTCCATTAAGCACTGCCCGTGGTGGGTAGGTGTTAGCCCATTCAGATTTCATTTCCTTTCAGTGGCATTGTTTGAGCACCTGCTAGACACAAAGCAAAGTGGGGATAAAGAATTGGCTAAACACTCATCACTCTCCTAAAAGAACTTCTGGTCTAGAGGCAGTGGCAGATAAGTAAACAACTAATTAAGCAGCATAAATAGATATGAGAGACAAGATGGTATCCTCAGGGATAAGGGGAGTCTTCTTGGAGCACCTGGTAGATTAACTAAGTTGTCAAGAATCAGCAGGATTTCCTTTGGTGGTAGGGAGTGGGAAGCATTCCCGAAAACAACAGGGAAGATTGGGGTGGGGGCAGGGAAGTACAGGAGGTTCAGTATCCCTGGGCTCTGAATCCTTTAGGGCAGAGGCTGTGTTTCTAATCTGAGTCCAGGAACCAGACCACAGATCAGGCTTTTAGTCATGGTTCGTTGAATGAATAAATGAATTTGAACTTGTGACACTCCACCATGAACACAGTTGAAGGGATGAGAATATTCTTGGCCTTGTTCAGAAAAGGAAAATAATATAGCTATTTATGGTAATAGATAAAATTAGGAAAAAGGACCAAGGAAAGTGGTCTTTTTCCTGTCGGCTCTGTAGACCCACTAAGAGTTTTCCATTGGAGGGTGTCCAGGTTTCTCACACCTGTCCCAGGACACAGACAGGCAACAGCAATATAGCTCAGAAGACAGAGAGTGAGGGAAGGTCAGTGAAGAGACTTTTCACAGACCGGACAAGACATGGGGGGCCTGAGGAGAAATGTGAGGATGGTAAGTAATAGTTGAATTCCCTTAGGACCTTTATCTTCTAAGAGATCTGAAAGGAGAGATTTCAAAATATCTTCCTTAGCAGGAACACTAGGAATTTAATCTTTGAGGAGAAATCAGCAAAAGTGAGGGCTCTCAATTGGGACCTTCTTTTTTACCATCTTCCTCATTCATTTCTTATCATCAGAATACTTGGTTCCAATTCCTCTGTAAACTGATGCCAGAGACAAAGTGTTAACAGGCCAGCATAGTAGTTAAGGACCCAGCCCAAGGCAAACATTCACTTTATGATGAACAAAATGCCCACACAACCTTCACGAAAGGCAGTCCATTGATGAGAGTCACAATGAATAGGGCTGATCTCTCTGTCTATAAGGAGGCGCAGACACTGTTCCTTCCCATTCCATCTTTGTGTCTGCGATACAGAATCTCCACTATGTGTGCAATGCCAAAAGCAATCCCTGGTCTTCCTGTAGGCAAATTACAACTGATAGAGACATAGCTACTTTTATCAAGGGCTACGGGGGAGATTAGATGAAATTATGCCTCTAAAGCATTTAGCCTGGTGCCTGGCCCACAGTGAGCACTGGGACAATACGCAGTAGCTCTGTCACCATCATCACTGTTGCTGGCACGTGCAGTGTGGGAAAAGCACAGTCCTGAGAGTTGAGTTTCCAGGCTAGACTTGACCACTGATGCCCCCATGGGACCTTGACCAAGTCACAAAATGTTTTCAACCCCCCAGCTTCCTCATCTTTCAAATAGGAATAACAATTCCCGCCCTACCTACCTCATCAAGGTGTTATAAGAATCTAATGAGATTAGAGCATGGAAATGCTTGAGAAACCATAAGCCTCTATTCAAACAGGGAGGGGTTGTGAGGCGCCTGGGTTAACCCTGAAACCAGAGACACCTAATGAGGCGCTAGCTCATTTGGTGCTAGCTCTTCCCCAAGGCTTCCCTTCCCACCGTGCGACCTGGGCTAGCCCCCACTTCACCCCCTCTCCATTTCCCATGCCCAGCGCGTGCTCCCCAGGAAATGGCAGCCAGCCCTGGGTATGACTGGCGCCATTAGACCCAATGCCTGCCCTTCTCTTCTACCCGGGCTCTGACCAATTCAAGGGGGTAGCCACCGTACCAGGTGCCCTCCCGTGGCGTGTGAAGCCTTGCCCTTCTCACCTCTCCATTGTTGACAAGCTGGTGAGAAAGCATAAAATTAGGGCCAAGCCCGAAAGGAATTTTACAAAAGATGCCTCCCCAAAAGGGAAGGCTCTGGAGTGGGCCTGGGGAAGGGTGGGCAGGGCCGCTCTGTGGTTTCTGCAGAGCCGTCCTGGCTGAGCACACATGGGCCACCTGGAGGTCACCTCCCCACCACCCTGTGGAGGCACTGAACCCAGATCTTCCACCTCCTGGAGGCTGGAGGGTGGCCACCCTGGCACCCCAAGCCCCCTGAACCCAAGAGAGAAGGGAGCATACCCGGTGAGACACACACTGGGGCACATGTGGCAGCCAGTGTCGCGAGTGCTGCAATTGGCCTGGTTGCAGGGGAGCCGTCGAGGGGGGGCGTTGCTCAGAAGCACGCTAGAACCCTTATGCCTGGTGCCTTAGAGATGCCCAGAGGGAACAATTGACCATGAAAAAATAACCCAAATCACGGTAGTATATGGAAAGTGCCTAAAGATCTTAGGGACAGGAAAGGGTCTTAGGATGTCAGAAGATAAGAGGAAAGCTGGGGGAATATGAGAAAGCTTTCTGGACAAGATGGGTGATAGCGATGCCCTCAAAACCAGCAATGCCATGCTGAGCCGCACAGGGTGTTGGCTCATTCATGACTGACAGAGCCACTCGCTGGCTTTGGCTTTGGCACAGAGCAGCATTACTGGCTTCTCGGGACAGCAGAGCTTACTGACCCTCAGATACCATGTGATGACCACTGAGCTAAGAGACCAAAGATACTCACCAGAGTGCCAGCCCCAAATAATTCAAAGATGGCTGCGTTTGCTTGCATTTCTTTCCATTCTAAATTAAAAGGATTCTTAAATTCTTAAATCATGCATGCTTTTAATGTTTTCAAAATGATTCCTCCCAAGTCTTTTTTTACTTAATCCCAAGCAATCTCTAGTCTCTAGAAGGGTGTTTTGAGAGACCATGGAAAGCCCCGGTCCTCACGGTCAGCATCCTCTTCCCTGGCTGTCCTGAAATCTGAGAACTTGAACTGGAGCCTTGCTCTGGACAAGTTCCCTGTGAAGTTACCTGCAAACTGATGAGACTGTTCATGGCCTTTGCCATTTTGGGGAGAGTCCTGGATGCACACCCCTTTTAGGACATGCACCCCACCCATGCTTGTCCTCCGTCACCATCACTTTGGGGAATTCTCCATAGAATTACAGAGCTGAGAGAAACCAGGAGAGGTCATCTCCTCTGCCCTTCTGTTCTTGGGCAGCACCAGGCCTACTCCTGCTCTGATAAGAGGAGAAGATAATTATGGGATGGGGACATCACTTCATAATCCCTTCCTTAGCAGTGGGGACAGCGCAGCATTTATTTCTACCCTGAGCCACACATAGACCATTGACCTACCACGTACTTTGTATACATGGAGACCAAAGCTAACAGAAGAAAACTTGGATCTCCTACCACCTTCCAATTATCTGGAGCTTTGTACTTTGCAATATGCTTTCAAATCTTCCACCTTGATTCATCTTATGAGGTTGAGCTGAGAATCTGAGCTTCATCGGATGAGGAAGTCAAGTGAGTGGCTCCAGGTCACCCAGAAAGAACTTAGCACCAAACCTGGAATAGAGTGGAAACATCCCGGTCAGTCTTCCATCTCTTCCACTGGAACCCATAGCCAGTGCTCCAGAAAAAAATAGGATCGGGGCAATTACTCGCTTTTCTAAAGGTTCTGTAGCTTCCTAACTTTAGGTGGCGTTTCTCCCAGATACTGAAATTGTGATTCATTTTTTAAAACTGCAGTCCCCACACACCATGCAGGAAGGTGATGGCACAGAACATTCCTCAGCCACGTGTCATACATGCGTTTAACATAAATGCATTCAGCTGTGCCTGCAGTCAGAGGAAAGAGACTGAGAGCCTAGGTGAGAGAAGTGGCTGTTGACAAAGATAAAGCACACTGGATGATCAAGGAGAGGATTTGATTGGGGCTATTGCAATAAGGAGAATGCCTCACAGAAAGTGAAGGGGCCTGGGCTTTGCAGAGGCAGGCAAACAAAGGATTCATCAGTGGGTTTTATGGGAGTCGTGAGGAACGCTGGAGATGGGTCTTTTCCTTCCTGGAACATCCAAAACATAGTCATCCTTTGTGGTTAGAACACAAAAGGATGGGGAGACTTATTGACTACAGTTTCTTTTCCAAAAGCACAGGACTCAGGTGAACTTGACATTGTCACAGTTTAAAGAAGACTGACATTCTGTTCACCTTCTCACTGTGTGTGCCGTGCTCGGTGTGAGACAATTCTTGTTTGCTCTCAGTTGTTCACAGCTTGCTTATGTCTCTCTCAGTCTGCATCTTGCTCCTCTGACCCTGAATTTAGTGTCAAAAACACTCACGCATTTTTATATGGTCCTAAGCGCAAGTCAGGAACTTCATCTGCTCAAAGAACAGGATCTATTCCCACGGGAGGACAGGCTGTCAGTGTTGACTTTGGAGGAAAGTGGATAGTTAGCCCTCAGCATCACACGTTCTAAACTCAGTTTTCACTGAATTGGCTGATTTTGAGCCTAAATCATACCAGCCTGGGCCCTGCTGTGCAGAGAAGCAAGCTGGAAATAACGAGGCAGTTCGCACAGCACTGGAGACAAGGGCGACCGTGGGTGGGGATCGTTGGCAGCCCTGACCTTGCCCATTTCCTTGAACAGATCCTGCAGGAGTTGGAGTACGGCCCCTCGGTGGACTGGTGGGCCCTGGGGGTGCTGATGTATGAAATGATGGCTGGGCAGCCCCCGTTTGAGGCTGACAATGAGGACGACCTGTTTGAGTCCATCCTCCATGACGACGTTCTCTACCCGGTCTGGCTCAGCAAGGAGGCCGTCAGCATCCTGAAAGCCGTGAGTCCTCGCCCTCCCCCTCCCCCTCGTGCCTGCTCCCCTGGCCTCTGTCTTCTCCCTCTGTCCCTGTCACTCCTTTCCCATCCCATGAGCCCTTTGGCCATCCCTCTCCGCCCGTCTCTGGCCCACCTCTGCTGCAGCCGAATGGTAGGCAGTCACAGTGGGGAGTTGAGGCTCGAGTTGCTTTCTGTGGGCCAGGGATGCGTTTGTGTTTCCTGAGAGGGAGCTCTGCGTTTCAGAGGGAGCAGAACCAACCCAAACCATGCCAGGATCACTTCTGCCCCCTTACACACCAGGCACTGGACCCTGCGTCCTCCCCAACCACCCGCACCCGTCTTCCTCTGGAGCCTGTGATGGACAAGAGGGAGGCGAGCACAGTGTATCTGCGTGCATGACGGCATCTCTGTGGCAGAAGACCTGACCAGAAAAGAAGTGTCCACTGAGGGCGTGGAATCCATGCGCTGGATTCAGACATGACAGAGAGACTATCCCCAGCCCTGCAAATAATCCCTCACACGTGAAACGCTCAGTACTGCCTCAGCACGGCTCTTTCCACCATGTAAGCCACTTGTGCTAGGGCAGGTACGTGAAGCTCCCTGACCTCCTTGGAAAGCTGTAAAAGCTGGGGTGCAGGGAAGGTGAGCAGAGCAGTTGACCCTCAGGGTTGAGGCAGGACCGAGGTGACAGCCCCAGAAACTTGACTTCCAGTCCTGACTTCTTTCACCCACCAGAATGCTCCAAAGTTCAGTATTTGGCACATCACATTCACCAGATTTCCCATATCAGGTACCCTCTCAACGGTGATTTACTTGTTCTTTCAATCCACTACCGATATTTACCTAATGACATGTTTTTTACAAAGAAGTTCCTAATCGCTGTCATAAATGGAAAATCAGTATCATTGCCATAACTAATTAACATAAATCATCATGTGAAATTGGTAAAAAGACCTAAAATCACTTTGTAGGTGTCTGGGAGCACACATACCATATTCCGGAAAATGCCACATCAGAGCATGCTATTCTCTTCCGCAGTTCTTTTTTTCTTCCTCCTCTCTTCTTTCCCTCAACTCATCAATTTCCCTCCCCCCCCCACCTTCTCTCCCTCCTAGTCAATAATTTAATGACCTATTTTTTTTTTAAGAGAGCACAAGTGAGGGAGGGGCAGAGAGAGGGAGACAGAGGATCTGAAGGCCGTCGGCGCAGAGCCCCACGCGGGGCTCGAACTCCCGACTGTGAGGTCATGACCTGAGCCGAAGTCAGACACTCAACCGACTGAGCCATAATGACCCATAATGACCTATTATTTATTGAGTGTTTCCAATGTGCTGGGCATCATGCCTCATGCTAAGTAAGCATTGGTGGCTATAACAGCCAGGGTCCTGCTGGATTGGTTGACTACAATCCAGCAGGCAAATGTGGGCAGTAAATAAAAAATAGATCCACACATAGTCACCACTGGGATGAAAGCGGTGAAGGAAGCAGATAGAATATGTGTATTCACTCACCTAATGTGTGCCAGTGAGCATCTATTATGTACCAGGCACTGTGTCAGATGCCGGCTAAGGAGAAACCTGCAGGCAGCACCCAAAACACCCAGAGTACCAGCCCAGCAGAGCTGATCACTCGCCCAGCGCCCTGAACACCAGCCCGGCAAACCTTCCAGTGAGCCCCCTGCCGGCACCCCCACTAGGCTCTTTCATTTTGGCCAACCCGGAGCAGTGTTTCTCAGCTAGGTGTGATTCGTTTGGCAACGTCTGGAGATGTTTTTGCCATCACAACTTGGGGTGGGGAGGGAGCATTGCTGCTGCTGGCATCTAGTAGGTGGAGCCCAGGGACATGGCTAAACATCCTACCCTGCACAGGACAGTCCCCACAACAAAGATGTACCCCATCCAAAGTGTCATTAGCACAGAGGTTGAGAAACTTTGACCTACAGAGATTCAGAAGCTAGAAGTTGTGCCTGTGTCCACTGATCCGTGAGGGCAAAGTCTCTGAGAGAAGGCATTTCCCTGTAAGAGCTTCTGGCTCAGGAGCATCTTCTTGAGATGTTAAAATCTATATGTTTGTCAGTAGCCCTTATACTTTGTCTCCCAGAAGTGGAAGGACAGGAAGAGCTAAGGAAGTAAGGAAGAATCTTTGTTCCCTTGGCCTTGGAACACTTTACTTCCTCACATTCTAATGCCAGGCCAGGTTTCATGACTGGCCGCTGAGCTCTGTCTCTGAGACCTGCTGCCTACATCAAAGTGGTGCAGAGCTCTCAAGAAGGCCGTTTGCCTCATAGAGTTATGCAGTGCACAACCTGTGCAATAGTAAGTGCTGGTCCTGCTGCCTTCCTTCCTTACCACTGTGCTCTGAGGCCCAGCGTTCAGCCCCCTATTTAGTCATTTAAATGTACTGAGTGCACAATAGAAGCTAGGCACTGAACCAAAAGCTGGGAAGATGGGACTGATTCCTATATCCTAGAGCTCACCAAGGGTAAGGGATGTTTGGATAAATTATAATTTTTTTAATTTTTTATTCTAAGAGAGAGAGAACATGAGCGGGGAAGGTGCAGAGACACAGGGAAAGAGGCTGAGCCCCACGCTCAGTGTGGAGCCCAACACATGGCTTGATCCCATGACCCTGAGATCATGACCTGAGCTGAAATCAAGAGTTGGTCACTCAACTGGCTGAGACACCCAGGTGCCCCTAGATAAATTATAATTAAAAATTTTTTAATGTTTTAATTTATTTTTGAAGGAGAGAGAGAGAGAGAGAGAGAGAGAGAGAGAGAGAGAGAGAGCATGAGCGGAGGAGGAACAGAGAAAGAGGGAGACACAGAATCTGAAGCAGGCTCCAGGCTCTGAGCTGTCAGCACAGAGCCTGATGCGGGGCTCAAACCCACAAACTGTGAGATCATGACTTGAGCTGAAGTCGGATGCTTAACTGACTGAGCCGCCCAGACGCCCCATAAATTATAATTTAAATAAATGAGAAACATGAGGTCCCAGGTCCCTACAGGGAAGAGAATCTGGAGAGGCTTCAACAGAGCAGGAAGCATTTTGCCTGGTTCTTAGAGGATACATAGGGACTGGATATGGGCATTATAGGTGCAATAAAGGATACAAAAGCCTAACCGGGTAATCTTGGTTCAGACTGAGAAGTTTCCATGTGCCAAACTGAGGGGTATAGACTTTATCCTATGGGTGTTACGAATCAGGAGTGTTTAAGCAGGAGTGGCTTCTGCTGACTCTTAGATTAGGAGGGCAAGGTGTGCATTGGTACCATTTCTGACTCCAAACTGCCCAAAACCCCTTAAGGCATTCTCTTACCTGTGGCTCTCCCAGCTCAGTGTCCATGTGCTTTGGCTTCAGGGACACCAGGCAAGAGTCAGCAAGAGGCTCTCCCTGCCCAGGAAAATCTCCCTGAAGATGAAGCCCGAAATTGTATCAGTATAAATTTATTCCTTTGGATTATGGTTTGTCCTCTTAAATTCCTTTGTTTAAATACAGGCTCTCAGCCTTCCCCCTGTAAAATCTAACTCTTTGTCTCCAGCTCACGTGCACACACACACCACTGCCTTTATTTTGGGTGGCTATCAGAAATATTTCCACCTACCAGCACTGATTTTTTTCAGTTATATGGTACACATCTGCTCAAATTACTTGCCATCAGGACTGACTCACTTAACAGGAATAAGTTCGCCTGGGTGTGTGGGGAACTATCAGGGATACAGATAAAAGTACAGATTTTAACATCTGGGGAAGCTGCCTCCAAGCCAGAAGCTCTTCTCACAAGGCTAAGGAGGAAAACACATCCATGTGGTTTACCAGACAAGCAGTAAGCTTTTCCTTTTCTTGTTTGTTTTTTAATCCGTTGATCTACATGGATATTTTATGCTAGAGGTTACAAATTCAAATTAAAAAAAAAAATGAGAGGGCCCAGAAAAAGGAGAAGTGGAGGGGGTGCCTTTGATAATTTACCTTGGCATGAATATCTGGTCCTCTTTCCTTGCCTCAACAAGGACTGTAGACCTCTCAACATGAGTGAGTTTATCTGATCTCAGTCTCCCCAACTAGAAGACTTGAGAACCTGAGGAGAATCAGGGAGTTAGTAGTAGCCTGAGTTCCTAATCCCAGCATTGTACCTTGTTGGCTGTTTGATCTTGGCCAAGTTAATTAACCTCTCTGTGCCTCACTTATAAAATAGGGATAATAATAGACCTCAGAGGCTTGCATTTGAATGAAATGAATGAATTTATATACGATGTTTAGAATGACGGCTGGCATATGGTAAATTCTGTATAAGAGTGAAAGAGTACCCTGGGGCCCCTGGGTGGCTCGGTCGGTTAAGCATCCAACTTCGGCTCAGGTTGTGATCCCACAGTTCATGAGTTCAAACCCTGCATCAGGCTCTCTGCTGTCAGCACGGAACCCATTTTGGATCCTCTGTCTCCCTGTCTTTCTGCCCCATCCTGGCTCGTGTGCTCTCTCTCTCTCTCTCTCTCTCTCTCTCTCTCTCGCTCTCTCGCTCTCTCGCTCTCTCACTCTCTCTCTCAAATAAATAAACATAAAAAAAAAAAAAAAGAGTGCAAGACTACCCTCAGGGGCAGAGTCCCTCAAAGTGCAGGAAACAGGCTTGGGAGATGGTCTTGAAGCTGTTGCCGTAGCTGACTTTCATCTTTCCCTCACAGCCTGTCCCTGCCAAGCCTTTGTCACTCATTCTGTTATGCCCTCCTCCCTGCAGTTCATGACCAAGAACCCCCACAAGCGCCTGGGCTGTGTGGCGGCACAGAACGGCGAGGACGCCATCAAGCAGCACCCGTTCTTCAAGGAGATCGACTGGGTTCTCCTGGAGCAGAAGAAGATCAAGCCACCCTTCAAGCCTCGAATTGTAAGTAGGGCCCCAGAGCCCATTCCACACTGTGCGTCGGGCCTGGGTGCGCAGAAAAAGCCGATTGGGGCACGTTTTACAGCCAAAATGACAAGGGCAGGAGGTGGCCGAGCCGCTCCCCGAAAGAGTCTCCTAGCCCTCAGAGTTTACTGTCAAAAATACATAACCTAGAGCCATAACCAAGATGCTGATTCGTATGGGACACAGAAGACTTTTAATTTTAACAGAGATCAATTGATTGATTTCAATCAGAAGTTACAAATGATATGAGTTGGCCGTGTATGGTGGAGATTTAAGGTTTCTTTATAAACAAATGAGTTCACTTTATAACTGAGTCAATTTAAAGAAAAGTACTTACTAGGTAAATAAGAGTCACGGTCATGGTCATTATGTGGACTTAGTGCAGCGTGAGAAGGTAAGACCCAGTGCCCAACACCTGGGGTAGGGCTGTGCTGCACCAACCCTGGGGCCGAGTCTGTAAGAGGCTGTCTCTGTAGGGCTCCCCACCCCCCTCTGCCCCGCTGTCCCTGCTGGCCTCCCTCCGGCCCAGCATACACCTCCTTCCAGGTTCTCAGCCCTGTCCCGGTGATGCCTGTCGAAGGGGCTGCAGGAAAGGGTGTCAAAGCTCAGCTGTTGGAAAGAGGAATCAGAGAGCAGAGGCCATGTCCTAGCAGTGACCTTCTGCTGGAGGGAGGCCTTCTGGTCAGCAGGGCTCTCCTTGAAGTTGAGAGTGTGCATACAGACCTGTGTAGGGGGAGTATCCCAAGTCTGCTGGCTTGTGGCCTGATGAGGCAATTATTCAGACTGAAAATTGGGGTAGCCAGCTGGCTAGTATGCTAGGAGCAAAGGAGGTATGTAATATTAGGAAATTACAGGCCAAGAGCTCCGGAATGCTGGGACCGGGGTCCTGGGCAGGAAAGACCTGAGACCATCCAGTCAAGCCTCAGTCACCCCACACTGTGTCATGCAGCCCCCTCTCCCTCACCTCCAAGTACAGGACGGACCCTCCTGTGCTTTGTGAATGATCACAGAGGAATTCTGTTATATTCCAGGAGGTTTTCTGGGGAGCAGTTACTGATAGTGCTGTGAAATGTCCCAAGTAGGAAGCAACTCTCAGTATGGTCCAGGCTCAGCCAGTCTAGAGCACGGAAGGTCGACTGTCCCTGGATACTTGATCGGGTCACTGTTCCTCATCTGCTTCCTCCTTTGGTTTTTACAACTTTCACTGGCTGGCGCACAGCTCGGAACAGGCTAGATTCAGGCTCGCCTTCTTTCTTTGTTAGCATCACCTTCGCTCCTGCCCATTTCCCCCTTGGCTCTGGGCAGGGCTCCCTGCACATGCCATCGTGCTCAAAGGCTACCCCCCTACCCAGAGGGTCTCTGTGAATGGTTTACAAGGACAAGATCAACCGTGTCCTGGAAAAAGCAAGGGGAAGTAGGAAACCAGAGACCAGGTGGAGAAGGAGGGGAAAACTAAAGACTCAGATCTGAGGGTAAAATGTTATTGCAGGTTTAGTCTAAGGTAATGTACCCAAAGCAAAGTGGGAAGTAGAGCGAGGTAGAGAATCCACCTGACAAGAGGGATCCCAGGGCGAGAGCAGGGACCGATCAGTCAGCACAGGTCTGCAAAATGACTTACTCGACTCAAAGCTAGGCTTATAGAGAGTCAGACAGGGCTGGAGGGGCAGCTCTTCCTGCGGGTGTGGGGCCAGACGACAGGGCAAGCTGAGGGGACCGTCAGCAGGGGGTGCAAAGGGAAGAGCGGGCCTGGGGTAGGGCGGAGGCAGGCACCCAAGTCTTTGCTGAGAAGTCACAGGGAAACAAGGAATTAGGGAGAATCTTTATGATAAAAGGCCCAAAGAAGTTTTAAAGTGTGGATTCATGGAGAAGAGTCTCTCTCTGGGGTAAAGAGAAGGCAGAACATGGCTCAAACCCAGCAGAGGAAAGTGCTCTGAGATTTCAGGGGCCCTGCGAAGCTCCTGTCTCCAGAAGCCTGTCCCTAAAGCCGAGCAATAGCAGGGATTCCTCCTGAGGCTGCGACCCTCTGTCTCACCTCTGAGCCAAATGAAAGGGCAGACCCAAGAGAAGCGACACTTTGAGCTGTGCCTGGCTTCCCCTGAGTGAGGGAAGGGCGTAAAGAACAAGCGTGAGGTTTCTGTGGGCCTGCAGGATGGAGAAGGAACCAGACACAGAAGAAGAAGGAGAGAAGGGTGACTCGGGATGCCAACCCGTGACCCAGTCCACTGGTAGACAGGCCTCACCCGGCCTGGACAGGCAGGGGTAGCCGGCCTGGCGTGCAGGTGCTCCTGTGGGCCAGGGTGGGAGAGGGTCCCTGGGAACCAGCAGCAGAAGTACATCTCTGGGTGAGGGAGTCAGGCTGACCTGGAGGTCAGGTGGGACTCCACCCGGAGCACAAGGGACCCGTGCTTCCCTCCCTTGGGTCTCTCCCGAGCCTCCAGTGTGGGACAGGAGGGCAGGACTCTCTGCGCTTCCTTTGCCGAAGGACTCAAGTAGGCTTCCTGGGGCCAGACCATCCCCTGAGAGGATGGCAGAGAGTGAGGGCAGGGGCTGTTCAGGAGCTCCCAACAGTGTCCAACTGTCTGAGTCAGCATTCCCAAAGACTGAGTTCATCCTTACCTCACACGTCACCTTCTGTGCAAGTCCCTGCTCACCCCCACAGAACTCCAGAGTTATCCTTAACACTGTTGGGGGTTGGGGTGGGGAGGAGGCAGGGAGAGCGTTTATCCGGCTGGTTTGAATTCCGTTTGGAAGAGAGAGGCCATCCGAAAGAAGGATAAGAAAGGAAACTTCCATTGTGCAACAGGTGTCTCTGGTCACATTTTGAGCCGAATAATGTTCCATACAGAGTTCTCAGCTACAGGTCTTTAAAGATGTATTCAAGTTCTTTTAAGTCTCTGATCTCATTTATATCCTAGAGATTTGTCTCTGGAGAAATATCAAAATGGGAAAGAAAAGAATAGCCTACATCTCCTTAGCAGGTTGGAAAGGTCTGCCTGAGACTGCCCCTAAGTTGAAAGCTCTTTTCTGAAAAATGTTGATGGTACCACCCTGAGTCCTCTGTGGGCTTGTTCACAGCAGAAATGAATTTTAAGTTGAATTCAAGCCCACCACAGTGACAAACATACTCTAGTTCCCGTGTCTGAAAGCCTTGCAAGACCCACGTGTAACTCACACAAGGTTTTAAGAAGCCAACACCCACCTCTTACTAACTCAGGATTAACCCTGGGGGGACCACGGGTAGCCAGGCCCTCCTGGCTCAGATACCAGCAGTGGGGGTGGCTATGCTCTGTAAGTAGGGCCAGTTACCAACAGGCAAAATAGATAGCCACCCACGAGTGGTCACGGGAGAGACACTGGGGGCTGAAGTGCATCCCACAGAAGTCATCTTCTGTTTACAGGGGAGGGGTTCCATCACAAGATAGGCTGTCCGCCGGCTGAGGGTGTCGCATAACCTTAGGGCACATCGATGCCCTTTGAGGAGAGCTGAGAAGGAAAGGTTGTGACAGTGGGAGGAAGGAAAGTTGCTTTGGAGCCTGACATTGGGAAGAAGCGGACAGGGCAGTGTGAGCTTCCTGGATCTTAGAGACAGACAGCCTCCTTGAGAAGGGAGAGGACAAGTGTGCGAGCCTTGCAATTTGGCGGTGGCCTCAAGAAGACACGGGGTGTGTGTTTTAGAAGGCAGTGAAACGAGATACACAGAAACCCTCTAATCTCCTCATGCCAACCCCCCGCCCTGGGCGTTCAGTCACAGAGGGAACCCTGGGGCTCCTTTGTCTTGGGCTAGCTCCACTAGCTCCTACCCACGTCCTGTTGACATCACAGCAAAAGGCCGCCACCCCCAGAAAACAGCAGGATAGCGACCACCCCACTGGATGAGCCGGCCATACCGAGTCTAAGGGCCTTGGGGGTGTCCTGCCTGTCTTGATTCAGGAGGGAGTTGGTTCTGTCTGGTGGGAGGTGCTGGAGTGAGGCCAGGTGAGGTCACGTCATCCAGGCGCCAGGGCTTAAGAAGAGCCAGGACTCCGTGGTATGTTTTCTGCATCTCCGGACTCTTCCCGCTCGCGCGCGCGGCAGGGATGAAGCTCCTCCACGGCACAGCCTGTGGTGGGAGAGGAAACCTGTACACTGCCCAGGCTGGCTCTGCTGAAGACTAGGGTGGCTCAGTCGCCCCCGTAGGGGCTGAGGATATGGCAGGTTCCCAGGCCTGGTTTCCATCCCCTCCGTAGGAGTCCTCATCCCTTCAAAGATCTCACCGAGATTGTCCAGATCCCTAGCTGGCCTCTGGCCTCTGGTCCAGTTCCCTCACAGACCTCAGGTGGCTGCTGTCCCCTCCAGGCCTTTACCTTCTCAAGACGTTTGCTAAGCTTAGATTTCTGCTCCCTCGCGCCTGAGCCTCCCTGTCTAACCCCTGCCCTGACTCACCAGCTGTCATTAGTCCGACTGGATTGCCTGCCTTCGGGTTTAGGCCCATTTGCACTAACCCCCACCTCGGGACATTTTTTAGTGGCCTCTGCTTCAATGTGGGGATTTCGTCTCGTTCGTCCTGCCAACTATCTTGTATTCTCCCGCCCTCACTTTCCCTTTTATATTCGTCCTGTCTACCCTCTGGCCACCCACGTTTGCAACTGATTTTGCACAAGCGATGTGCCGTCAACACCAAACCAAAGACTCTGCCATCCTTGTATTCAGATCGATTTCTGGAGGTGGCTGGCCTCACGGCAAGGGCACACAGGGTGGGTGGCAGGCACCCCAGCAGCGGTTGGAGGGCTAGAGAAGCCAGTAAGGCTGGAGCCAAGGCCTTTGATGCTGGAAAAAAATCTCCCGGCATAGAGTTCATTCGTCTGTCCCACTGGGGATTTAGTTCCAAGGTGATGGCATCATCCAGTAGCCAATAAATGTAGCACATTTTGCTTTTGTGTTACTGGTGAGCTCACCTTCTCTGGGGACCACAGAGGGCAGAGTGATGGGTTCGGTGTGTTTGAACGGTATCATGTGACCGTGCGGATCTTGGAGGTATTGTCTCGCTCCAGGCTTCTTTCCTGGGCACTCCTCTTGCACCCAAAAAGCATTAGGCTCCGAGATTATGGCTCCCAGGGCTCCAGCGCTGGAATTGGGGGAAGCCAGTGGAGGGGGGAGAGATCTGCCTCCCCAGAAACCTAGCTATCCTCAGTGAAAGCCAAGGGCAATGAGGGAAATGCCGGCCAAGTAAACTTCTCTTTGTGTACGTGTTCTCTCTTTTCAAGTTTGCTTCAGTGTGAATGTCCCTCTTTAAGGTAAGGCCTCCTGAATGGGGAGTCTGTCCAGGTAGGTGAGCCCTCTCAGGCCCGGTGACATGGAGGCCCTTCCAACCCCATGATCTGTTTCCATCCAGTCGTCCACACTGCATGGCGGGACCCTCGAGGGAGGCCTTTCCTGCATGCTCCTGCATGACCGGGCTGTGCTGAGAGAAAACCGGGAAGTGGGTTTGAGACCCTCACAACCTCACCAATGTAGCAGCCTGAGGAGAAGCCCTGCTGAGCAGGCAAAGGCAACCCTTTCCCCTGAAGCTCGTCAACCCACCCAGGAGACCACCTGTTAGTGGGCCCCATGAAGACAGAGTCCCAGGTGACCAGCAAAGGCTGTCCTCCTCCTCCACCTAGCAGAGCAGGGACGGGACCCGGCCAGTGCCTAGAGACATCAGTGAGTACATCCCCCCGGACTGTGTCCAGGCCAGAGTGGGAGCCCTTCGTCTCCAAGAGGCTGCAAGGTCCTGCAAAGAGCCAGGACACCAGTCCGGGCCTAGAGGGCATCATGGGAAATGTCCAGGAAGCTGTTTCTGGCAGTTGGCCCAGGTAGTGACATGGCACAGTGGACCGGTACCGGCTTTGACCGCAGAGAGACTTGGGTTGGAACAAAATTGCTGTCGTGGGTTAGCCATGTAAGCCCGGGAGTTCACTTCATCTGCAGACACCTGGCCTCCTTGGGCCTGAGCTCCTTATCTGTAAAATAGGGATAAAAATATCCAGTCATAAAATTATGAACAGGATTAGATAAACCTGTAGATTCCCTATGAATTTTAGTTCTTCTCTCCAGTCACCATCCCCACCCAGCCTGTCAAAGCCCCTCCTTCTCCCGCTCGCGTCAGGAATCAAGAGCTAAGGAGGCAGTGCAGTATATGGAGGCTAGGCTGTGGAATCAGAGGCGGCCAGGTTCCAACTAGGGCTGCAGGATCTTGGGAGAGTCGTCTCACCTCTCCGAGCCTCAGTGAGCCGATCCATAGAACAGGGATACTAGTATGTGCCACGTCGAATGTCTGTGAGGAGTGAAAAGCAAATCAAGTGAAGTGATTAGCACATTCCTTGGGATACAGGGGGTGCTGGGACAGAGCTAAAGCTGACAGTACTGGAGACCCCGGGGGTCTAAGCCAAGGGGGCTAGAGAGGGCTCAGTTCCCGGAGAGGCCAGGGGTTCACATGAGGGATGACACCATGTGGTCGGGGAAGCTGCCATTGCAAGGCAGAGGACTAGCAAAGAGCACCATCCAGTCCCCGCAGAGAGCCTTCTGGAGCTTCATTCCGGCCCTGCCCCTGGTCTGGGATGGGAGAGCACAGGGAGACAGGAGATAGGGCAAGACAGAGATTCACCCCGGCCCTAATGCCCCTTGAGGAACCCCAAGTTTCCCCGCAGGGTCTGTCCCCCTTTTATGGTGTGACCTTGCCACCACCTTTACTTCCCCTGCCCCTGTCCTCACTGGTCTTGTTTGCCGAGCACAGTCGTGCAGCCCAGCCCTAAAGTGCTGGCAGTCTGATGAGACCCCATGACCGTGGCCGTAGGAACACGGAGGGTTCCCAAGTGTTTCTAAGCTAAACAGCCTCAGTGGGGCATCTTTGACTCTGCACAAGGGATTTCTCTGTCTGGGAATTCTGCCTGCAGGAGCGTTCCTATAGCCCAACCTGCACATCACTTTGGTGCTCCCACCCACTACCCTAGGGGAGGAATTTGAGCCCTGGGCTGGGCTGGGCATTTCTGTAAGCTCCGAAGTTTTCATTTATAACTTCGTAGCTGTTCAGTTGAGATTTGCCTTCATGGGTTCATCGAACTAGTGTATATTGAATTTAATCTCCTCCCCACCCCACTAGCACCTGAGGTAACACAGCCTGCCGGGGAGCGTGGGACCTACTGGGCTGTGTGTGACTGAAGGAAGGAAGGTTCTCCGGAGGAGCTGGATCTGGGCAGAGAAAGCCAAAAAGGATTAGGGACAGAGAGCTACCGGGAAGAGGCATGGCAGCAGGGGAGGGCAAGGCAGGATTCACATCAGGTCTTTTCAGCAGGAATTTAGTGAGCATGTACTTTGTACCCTCTGTGAAGCTGTAGGGGAGAAGGCTGGTTGACATAAGAAGAATCACCTATAGAGGCGCCTGGGTGGCTCAGTTGGTTAAGTGTCAGACTTCAGCTCAGGTCATGATCTCACAGTTCGTGGGTTCAAGCCCCACATCAGGCTCTGTGCTGACAGCTTGGAGCCTGGAGCCTGCTTCGGATTCTGTGTCTCCCTCTGTCTCTGCACCCCACCCCCCAATCATGCTCTGTGTCTTTCTGTCTCTCAAAAATAAACATTAAACAAAATTTAAAAAAAAAGAAAGAAGAAGAATCACCTGAATGCTACCATCCTGAGGGGTTCCAGTGGCAGGAGGAGCCTCAAACATAAAGTGCTTGGGGAATACCAGGCACAGTACAAAATGCAGGCCTTGACTCAGGGCAGGGGTCTTGGGGTTTACCTCTTAAGGTTAGGGGGCAGGGAGGAAAGGTGATGTGAAGAGGAAAGCCTCCCTGGACAGGCCAGCTGACAGGGCCTCTGTGGGCCACCGGAGCCACTGGCCACTTGCAGTCTCATAGAAGGTCCCACCCGGGGTGGTGGTCTGGCAGCCAGGAAAAGAGGGGCAGTGGTCCCAGGCTGGATAATGTGCATCTAAGTAGAAGCAGATAGAAGCTCAAACCTTCCCCAGGTGGGGGGTTCAGGCCTCCAGGCCTCCAACCAGCATTTGCTCTCTGAGGGGTGCAGACACCAAGGGAGACTGTGCACCAAGGGGTTGGGGGTGCTCCCCACCCACGCCAGCCTCCAAGGGGGCACAGCTGGCTATCATGGAGGAAAGAAGCTCTTGGAAACCCAGCTTGCATTGGGGGACGGGGGCATTAGTGCCCTGTTTACTCCCCACTGTTTGTGCCAGGATAGTGGATGTTAACAGAATTGGATTTAGCTTAAACTCGACACTCAGACATTCTTCTGGAATTCTGGGATTTGACAAACACACATTAGGTCTGTGGCACATCATTACAGTTCCACATCAGCCTCACTCTCAGAGCGAGGTGATCCCGGCCTGCGGGACTTAGACCCCCACATTATTCTGGCCTCTTCTTTCTGGGACCTGCTCCACCCCAAAGGGGTTTTATCGGTGCACAGAGCTTGAATGTCAGGTGTGTGAGCCCCGCTAGGTGTGGAAGAAGGTGAAGAATGGCAGGGACAATGAGATATGATACTCGCCTTGAGTAGGGAGATGGGAATATAAGCCCACAGAGGGGCTTACCAACTGCGATGACTCAGGAAATAAAGCAGACCTTGACTTGGGGCCTCAGCCAAACTCCCTCCCCACCCCTCCCGCATCTTAGCTAGTATTTGGAAACCACAGGTGGTCTTCCTGGGGGAGGCATGGCAGATTCAGGCTGCAGGTACCCAGGCACCTGGGATGTGGGTGATCCACCAAAAGTTTCAGAATATAGTCACCCCAAAACATGAGATTCCAGAATTTAGCCCCCACTTTGTATCAGAGGCAACGAGCTAAGAGGAAAACACTGGACAGGGCTGGGTGCTGGTCCCTCTGTTTTTTATATCTTTGAGACTCGGAGCAAATCACTGAATTTCTCTGCTCCCTTCCTATAAAATGAGGGACTTACATAATCCCTAAAAAGTCTTACAGCCTATGAGGGCAGGGATTGGAGGTTTTTGGAAATCAATTTTATTATAATAAAATTTACATAGAATAAAATTTAACCCATTTAAAATGTGCATTTTGACGCATTTTAACAAATGGATGCACCCATGTTACGCCAGCACAGTGAAAGATCTCTACCCCAAACTGTTCCCAGGTGCCCTGTGCCCCAAGGCAGTCCCTGATCTGCTTTCTGTCACTGGAGAGTAGATCTGTCTTCTAGAGTTTCGTGTGTGTGTGTGTGTGTGTGTGTGTGTGTGTGTGTGTACGCACACATATATATGGAGCTGTGTAGTGTGTGCTGTTTTGTGATTTTGTGTCTGGCTTCTTTCACTCAGCATCCATGTGTGTGAGATTTAGGAATTATATTTTTAATTTTTTACCATGGAAAACGTCAAACGTGTACAGAAGTAGAGAGAATCCCCATGTGCCCATCACCCAACACCAACAACTAGCCTGCTCTGGTTAATTTGTCAGGGGAGGGATTGTTATCTGTTTTGTGCACAGCAGCGTCCTCAGCAACTCCTGGCACGTAGTAGGTGTTGTAACATATACTGTGAATGAATGAATAAGTTCTATAGGTCGACAGTGTTTTTCCAGAGAATACTTCTCTCTTAGCTCCAGCTCTAAATTCTCTTGTCACCTTCTATGGCCCAAGATCTGTTCCAGTTTATGCCTCAGAATTTAGGGTGATAAGATCCTGCATTGGGAAACCTGAAAGTGTTGAATGGTAGGAGAGGTGGGTGACCTCATCTTGACTTGAGAGGCATATATTCGGGTGTTTACAGTTCCCGTTTCAAAGCCAGCAGGCAGAGCAACAATACATTCCGGGCCAAGAGAACTGATTTCTATCTAGAACATTTTCATAAATAAGGGGGGTGGTATTGGTGAGTGGAGGAACAGGGCTTTTGCCAGGACCAGATTGAAAAGTTTCTTTGGGCACCAAAACGTCCCTGGAATTAGATAGATGTCAACCCAACAGGCGTCAACCATGACACTGCTTTGAAAAGTAGATGCTACATGAAAAAGGGCTGCACGATTAGAAGCAGAATGGGGCCAGGTTTGCCGCTGTGGGCCTCCCCACTTTCAGCTGGAGAACACGGGCTCCTGATGCATCACCGGGCACAGGTCCTGCCGCGGCACGTCCCGCTGTGTGGGGCCAGCTCCCTGCAGAGCCCAGCTCGGGCGCTCAGGCCTCGGGCGGGCCACAGCATGTAGGGTGCTGTCTCCTCCTGAGCCTTTTTATGGCTGGCTATCCACCCAGGTTTTCCGCATGTTGTCAGTTCCAGACACCCCGACTGAGTGTCCCTTTGCCCTACTTCAGGGTCTCCGCAGCAGTAGGGTATGAAGTCAATTTAAGGAGTCAGGTGAAGAAAGAAGTGTAATAAAGACTAAGATAGGGTAGAGTAGGGTCAGGTCAAGTAGAATCAAACAGAATAGAATAAGTAGGATATCATGGGACGCCTGGGTGGCTCAGTCGGTTAAGCGTCTGACTTTGGCTCAGGCATGATCTCGCGGTCTGTGGGTTCGAGCCTCGCATCGGACTCTGTGCCGACAGCTTGGAGCCTGGAGCCTGCTTCAGATTCTGTGTCTCCTTCTCTCTCTCTGCCCCTCCCCCTCTCACACTCTGTCTCTCTCAAAAATAAATGAACGTTAAAAAAAGTTTTTAAAGAATAAGTAGAATATCAGACTATAGCACAGAATGCAATCTAGGTAAACTATGGCTTGCTGAATCATTTCTTGGGCTGATGGGATGAGGTGATGTGCACTAGGTTATAGACAAAATGTCTTTCTTACTGTTGGTCATACTAAAAAGTTCTGAAGGGCTAGGCCCCTCTTCGCTCCTCATGTCTAAGAAATGACCCTATGAGCTGTAGTGGGGATGGTGGCTTCACGTACAGGGAAGATTGCAGGTGTGCATTTGTAATGCAAATAACAAGGCTATTGGTGGAAAGCTCTGAACAGCGTGCCTGTGCTGGGCTCCGTGCAGCAGCCCATCGCGCGCATGAACGCACCGATGCCTCTCGGAGGGAGGCAGGACGGCACATGTCAGGAGCATGGGCCTTGGTGTTAGGACACCTGAATTCAGTCCCGGCTGCACCTTGGGCAAACTGTTTCCCAGTCTCTCCAGTGGGGTCTGTGGCGGTGCTCGCTACCCATGGGGTAGGGGTGAGCAAGAGTGAATAAGGCAGGGGAAACAATTAGCGCAGAGCCCAGCACCTGAAAAAACCTCCATCCGTGGGCTTTAGTGACGTTTTCATGTGCGGGAACAAGTGTGCCAGGCTCTGTACGACGACGCTAGGAATTCAAGAGAGATGCCCAGTGCGTCATTATTTAGTGCTAGTTATGAGGAGTACCAGGAAAGAGAGGCACGGGACAACCGAGGGGTATGGGGGGGACCAGCCTAGGCTGGGAATGGTTCCCCAGGAAAGGGAACTGATACAAGGGGCATTTCCTTCCCACGTGGTAGCGCCAGACCCTGTCTTTAGTGGCAGAATGGAAGCCTTGTGGCCTCAGGAATGGTTTCAGAACTCCTTTACAGCATTTTGAGAGGGCGGTGGACTCTCCCTTATTCTCATTGCTGGTCTCAGAGGGCAGGCTCACCTTTTGAACAAAGCCGTTGCACTTTGCCATCCTCTGGGGATGCAGCAGGGTCCATTTAATTAACCGGGAGCTGGCAAGGCCCTAGCTCTGAGCCAGGCAGCGCTGGTGAGATGCCTGCCTCACCGGGAAGCCAAGATTCACAGGCCGCTTAGAGGCACCTCCAGGCTGGTTATAAACTCCAGACTGAATGTCATCAAGCAGCCATGTGCACCGTACAGACAATGAGGACTTCTCCCTACCCACGTGGCTCAAAATGACTCTTGGCTGAAATGTATGCATTATGCATGTGTCACCAAATTTTAGAATCAAATTGTCACAGCCAAAGGTGTGCATGTGGGTGGACTTTGGAAGGCCCGAAGGGTTCGAGCAGGTAGAAGTACCACCCTTCAGAGCCGCACAGAAATGCCTCCTTCCCTAAAAGGAATGAAGAAATGCTGTCTGTGGAGTTAAGACTCTGATACAAATGACTTCACCTGGCCTTAAAAGAACCTTCTGGAAAGAGCCTCAGATACACAGTCTGTGTCCGGGGGACTTTTCCCATTTTCATAGAGTCGCTTCAGCCTTCCGGCAGAGCACTGAATACACCAGAGGGAACGCCCCGTGCTGGGGACCCCCTCGCCATGGTCCAAGGGGACAACTCATGTCCTGAGAATCTTTCTTCTCTATGTGGATTCCTCAGAGTTATCATACGTTGGACAGATTCAGGTTTTATTCAAAGGGAAACTTTCAAATCTGTGGTTCTTAGCAATCAAATCACTGCCCCTTCAAGAATCTGCTGCAGTGAGATGTTTCCACATGCACAACATGCTGTACCGTACGAGGCTCACGAAGCCCTGAAGTCCATTCCCTAGCACAAGGCTTTGCAAATTGGCCCACAGGCTGAATCCAGCCCACTGCCTCTTTTTGTGCAGCCCTCGGTCTAGGAATGGTTTTTACATTTTTCTTAAATGGTTGAAGAAGAATGTTTCATGACACATGAACAGTATATGAAGTTCGAATGTCAGTATCCATATGTAAAGTTCTGCGTCCATACGTAAAGTCACACTTGTGCAACTGTCTGCGGCTGCCTTTGAGCCACGACAGCAGAGTGGAGTGATTGTAACAGAGATCCTGTGGCCCACAAAACTTAAAGATTTACTGTATGGCCCTTTGGAGAACATTTGCCACCCCTGCTTTAAGAGTGAGAATCCAGGTTAAGAGGCTTGCTTGAAACACTTTACTTAAAATAATTGAGCTGTATGCGGTGCCCCGGGGGACTCAGTTGTTTAAGTGTCTGACTCTTGGTTTTGGCTCAGGTCATGATCTCACGGTTCGTGAGTTTGAGCCCGTGTCAGGCTCTGTGCTGACGGTGCAGAGCCTGCTTGGGATTCACTCTCTTCCTCTCTCTCTCTCTGTCCCTCCTCTGCTCTCGCTCTCAAAATAAATAAACTTAAAAAAATAATTGAGCTGTAAAATTTAGAGGTAAAAGCGACTTTGAAAATCACCTTGATGAGCTCCCCACTTGACCATGTTAAGCAGGGGACTCCAGGGAGTGGTGTCTTGGGCTCTCCTTTTAAAGTTCTGTGGGTTTGGGGGCACCTGGGTGGCTCAGTTGGTTAAGCATCGACTTCAGCTCAGGTCATGATCTCACGGTTTGTGAGTTCGAGCCCCACCTCAGGCTCCGTGCTGACAGCTCAGAGCCTGGAGCCTGCTTCGGATTCTGTGTCTCCCTCTCTCTCTGCCCCACCCCCACTTGCGTGCTGTCTCTCAAAAATGAATAAATGTTAAAAAAAATTTTTTTAAATAAAATAAAAATTAGGACCTCTAATGTGAAAATGTAACTGGAGCATTTCTTGACGTTCAGAAGCCCTGGAAGCCCCGGGTCTTGTTCCTACAGGGGTCATCACCGTGTGGTGCCCACCGTGCCCCAGTCTCTAACAGCTCCAAATTCCCCAGGCTCCCCCCCCCCCAACACACACACTCACACCCTGCTCGTTACAGAGGAGAGATGACATCACAGCCAGCAGCGCCAAAAGTAAAATTTGTCTTCTTTCTTCTTCTTGTTTTTCTTATCTTGCTTTATTCTTGAAAGTTTAAAGATGGCCCACCAGGATATATAAAGGACATACTCTAAATATAATATCAGTGAAAATGAGGAAAGAAAAACAAAGGCAGGAAGACAAAAAAAAATCAGGAATGTTCTTTGTGGGAGTGTCACACATGTGGCTCTTAGCTTTTGAGAGCAGACTGTTCATTGTAGAGCAGAGTGGGGGGGGGGGGGGGGACAAGAAAGCACCCAGGGTGTCCAGGTGAAATAGTGACTGTTCTGTGAACCAAGATCAAGTAGAAATCGCTCTCAAGGATCATCCCAAAGACAGTGCTGTTTGTTCTAACCATACAGTTGTGATAAATAATGATGAGGAAGCAATGCTAATAATTTACATTTCTTCTATACCATGTGCTGTTCTCACCACTTAAATGTATTACTTCACTTACTCCTTATAACGAATATACAGGGAGAGCTACCAGCATCCCCATTTTACAGATGATGAAAGTAAGGCCCAGAGAAGACGTGATTTGCCCAAAGCCACAAAGCTGGAGAGATGCAGAAGTGAAATCCAGGCAGTCTGGCCCCAGAGCTCTCGTGCTAACCTACTGAGCTGCACTGCCTCTCAGAGGCAGCACCTGGAGACACCAGTATGCTTCCCAGTGAGCTCTTGGATGTCCCAGTTTATAAAGGCTAATATCAAATAAGGAAAGGAGGGCATGAAATTGAGAAGGAATGCCAATATACAGTGTGAACTTGAGAGGAAGCCAAATCCACAGCAACTACAGCCCTACATAGGCTTTTAAGCCACAAAAAGGCCTTTTGCAACTGCCAAGGAAAAGAAGGAAGAAAGAGACCCACTGCTCCTTTACACAGAGGGACCCAGTCAGGCTGCCTGTCGGGATCACTTGGGAAGCTTTAAAACATACACAGGTCTGGGCCGCACCGCTGGATGGTCCAATTAGTGAGGTGTGGGGCAAGGCCCAGGTGTCCATGTGGGCGCATTGTTGGATTTTTTGTTGTTTTGTTTTTAAGTTTTTATTTTACTCCCCCTGGGGCTCATCATGACACGTGCCCTCCTTCACCCTCACTTATCTCCCCCCTGGTAACCATCAGTTTGCTCTCTAGAGTTGAGAGTCTGTTTCTTGGTTTGCCTCCCTTTTTTCTTTTTCTTCCCCTTGTTTTGTTTCTTAAATTCCACATATGGTATTTGTCTTTCTCTGACTGACTTATTTCACTTGCAGTATACTCTCTAGTTCCATCCACGTCATTGCAAATGGCAAGATTGCATTCTTTTTGTGGCTGAGTAATGTTCCAGTATGCGTGTGTGTGTGTGTGTGTGTGTGTGTGTGTGTGTGTGTATGACCTCTTCATTCATCAGTCAGTGGACACTTGGGCTGCATCCATATGTTGGCTCTTGTAAATAACACTGCTGTAAACTTAGAGGTGCATGTATCCCTTTGAACTAGTGTTTTCTTTGGGTAAATACCCAGCAGTGATTACTGCATCACAGGGTAGTTCTATTCTTACCTTTTTGAGGACGCTCCACATTGTTTTCCAGAGCAGCCACGGCCAGTTTGGGTTCCCACCAGCAGTGCACCAGGGCTCCTTGCCCAGGTTCCCTTTGTTTCTGATGCACAGGCAGGATGGAGAACTGCTTTGTTACCAGTGACAAAAAGCAAGGCTGTTACCTTGTCTCTAACTTTTCCCCAAAGAGAAGTCTCTTAGAAGTACAAAGATTAGGGCAAAACCCAGTAAAGATGAACTGATTTCCAAGGGAGAAATAAGTCATTACAAGCCAGAAATAAGTACCAAAATAAGAAGAAATCAAAGTCAAATGCAAATCAGTTGCACTTGATAAAGCTCACCTGGGGAGCTAGGACAGGCCATTCCCTGGGCCGGATCCCTGAGCAGTGACACTGAATCTCTGATGTGGGGCCAGCATCACTGTTATGTAAAGTTCCTGGCAGTCCAGTGTGCAGTCACTGGTCTGGGCCCAGGTGAACTACATGTCAGGTTACTAAAAAATCTGCTGTGCCCACTACTTGGTAATTTGGATTTCCAGAAACCAGCAGTGACACCAAGCGATGGGAGATGGGCAGACAGTCTCCCCGTATTCAAAAATAGGGAAAATGTAGATTTGGGATACTTGGAGGTAGGTGCTGTTAAAGCAATTTCTAGACGTTTTTATGAAAAGGTATTTTGTGAACACTGGGGGAAAATGGTAATCACTTGGAGCCAATTAACTTCATTTCTAGACCAATAGACCAGAGAAATGCAACAGCGTTAGGTATCTTTATTCCAGCAAAGCAATTGAAAGTCTTTGATATCATCCTCCTGAACAAGATGGGAAATGTGACCATGCCTGGGTGCCTGGGTGCCTCAGTTGAGCACCTGACTTTGGTTCAGGTCATGATCTCGCAGTTCAGGAGTTCGAGCCCCACATCAGGATTGCTGCTGTCAGTGAGGAGCCTACTTTGGATTTTCTGTACCCCTCTCTCTGCCCCTTTCCCACCTGTGCTCTCTCTCAAAAATAAATAAACATTTTTTAAAAAGTGACCTTGGCTGGTCAATTCACAGTGGATTTAACCATAATGCCCCCAAAGTCTGCTGGGGTGCCTGGATGTTGGCTTTGCAAGAGGGCTGTTTGTAGAGGGCAGGCCAGAAGGGTCCAAGCCTGAGCCTGCCTTACATGGTATTTTTATACATGTCTTACTGGAGTAATGGGAGGCATGCCAGTCATATTTTAGGATGACACAGAGTCGAAGGATATAGCAGACAAGATGGATGATAGAATTAACATTATGTTCCCATAGTATTTTCACGTTTACATGAGCTTTGCTTATATGCTCTCATAGAGCCCTCGGCAAGCTAGGCATATTTATTATCCCTACTTTGTTGGTAACAGACTGAGATCAGAGAAGTAAGTTACAAAATCATTACTTATGACTATCTCAACAAGCCGGAAATAAGCACCAAAGTAAGAAGAAATCAAAGTCAAATGCAAAGGATTACATCTGGATTCAAAACAATCTATTTCAGAAGATTGACATTTGTATCAGTTGCCTAGGGCTGCCCAAACAAAGTGTCGTAAACGGGGTGCCTTAGAACAACAGAAACCTATCATCTCACAGTTCTGGGGAGGAGAAGTCTTTAATCAAGCTGCCAGCAGGGCCTTGGCGCCCCCACAGCCTAGAGGTGGTGGGGAGAGTCCTCCCTTGCCTCTGTCAGCTTCAGGTGGCCCCAGACATTCCTTGGCTTGTGGCAACATCTCCGTTCTTCAGGTGACATTCTCCATGTCTCTGCACGTGGGCTTCCCTCTGTGCAGGTCTGTCACTGTTCAAACTTCCCTTTCTTGTAAGGACCCCAGTTACACTGGGTGAGGGCCCACCCTCATGACTGCATCTCAATTTGATGACATCTGCATGGACCTTATGTCCAAATAAGGTCACATTCTGAGATACCAGAGCTTAGGAATTCAACATCTCTTTTTTGGGAGATGCAGTTCAACCCACACTAGGGTCACACTGGATAGGTAACACGAAGAGCATCATTGATTTCTCACAGCTCCCTGAGAAATGGAACTAGGCATCGGATTAACTTGAGGGTTCCTACCAAGTAGAAGGTCATGCCACAGCACTTGGCATTGCTCAGACCAGAGTCAGGAGTGGAAAGGTCAGCTGTGGCCACTACATGCTAAGAAGGAGGTGGATTTTAAAAAGGAGGGAGCCACTGAGGGCTCAGGGCAGGATAGGTGCCATAAAAGCTCCATGGGCGGCCGAGTGCCAGGGAGGCCCGTACATCTTGCTCTGATTTCTATAAAGAAAATCCCGAAGTGTGACCAATTCTCGGTTAACAAGATCAAGAGGGGAAGAAAGGAATGGAAGATTATGTTTGGAGCAATTTCTAGGTAAATGATAGTTAACTTGAAATTCCGTTCCAGCCCTCATTTTTGCCAGGCAAGGCATTATGCAGTTTTACATCCTTTGTTTCATTTAACTTCACATGTAAGCATGGGTGCATTAACATACACACGTATACGCTGTTATTTACAATGTAGGGGTATAATGAATAGATATGTGTCTACAAAGATTTGTTTAATAGAGAGCAAGCATTCTAATTATTTAAAGTCTTGCTTTTTGTTTTCAAGTATGTAAAAGAGCCAAGTGGAGCTTAGGCGAGAATTTTGACATTTCAAAGCTAGGAGGAATTTGGGGTTTGACTGCTCTGGTGAATGAAATTATTTCAAGCAAATGAATATTTGCACATCATCTGCTGTGTCCTAGGTGTCTTAAGGTATCTGAGAGGAGGCTGTGACACACATAGCATTTTAGAAGGGGCCAAATGCATGATCCAGAAAGTGCTGTGGGAGCTGGGAGGAGGGTGAGATTGGGTAAGGTGGCTGTCAGGGAACTCCGAAGAGGGAGTCGGAACCTGATGTGGGCCCAAGACCAAAAAAAGCTGGCATTTTGGAGACTGGAGACAGCATGCTCCCCCCTCCCCCATTCTGATTGTGTGCGTGGATCAGAGTGACCACAACCTGTGCTCTCGTCATGCCCGGAAGAGGTAAAGAGGTGTGGGCAGGGACCAGGGAGGTAGCCACATGAAAGCCAGCCCCATGCCCCAGCTGGTGAGATTAGGGAGTTTTCTCGGTGCTTCAGAACAAAGTCATCTGTTGATCTCGTAATCAGATGAAGACAGAAGCAGAAATCGCTGGCTCTTCTGAAAGCTGGTGTTTATGACTTCAGTACAGTGAGAGAAAGAATTGCGCCAGCCAGACAGGAAGCAGGCATTCAGGCCGCCTGCCCATGTCCGTGCTGCGATCCAAGCACTACCACAGCCGGCTGATCCCCCAAGCCCTCGGCCGCCTCCGGTGATTTATAAGGCAGGCCCAGTGGCTCTGCTTCTCAGTTGCAGTTTCTCAAAAGGATCTGGAGGGACCTGTAACTGTTTCCATAACCTACCTCACTCTCCCGTGGGAGATACCAAAGGTAGGCCCTTGCCCCAGAGTCAGCCCCGGACCTCTCAAATCCCAGACCTTATCTCTCTCAGAAGGGATGCCAGAGGGAAGGGGAGTGTCATTTTCCTCTAACATCAGCCACAAGGGTTAGTGTCATAAAGTCCCCTTAGCCCATCTGTCTTTGATGGAATTTTCCCAAACCCTGGTTGAACCTGTTTGTGTTGGTCTCCTGCCAGCCATCAGGGAACCCCAGTGCCCCAAGCTGACTGCTGCTCAGAGAGGAAACCCCATGAAGTAGGCCTAAGTCTGCCTGTTTCTCTGGGCTGCCCCGCGCTAGGCCCCTCACAGATCAGACCTCAGCCATCTCGCCACATCACCTGGGCCCCCCCAACGTGAAAAGCCCATCTGGTAGAACAGCTGCCAGTGGTCCTGAAGCCAGAGCACTTACCTGGCTCTGGATACAGTAGAAGCAAGAGCAGTGCATTCACTCACTTCTCAGCAGCTATTTATTGAGCGCTCACTGTGTGCCAGGCAGTGCACTAGGATGGGGATGGGATGTGAGTTCAACCCAGTCCCCATCCCCAACAAGCTCACAGATTAGTGGAAAGGAGGAGGATGTGTGTGATCAGGGCTGTGATAAGGCAGGAGAGGGCTCCTGGGTGGCGCAGTCGGTTGAGCATCTGACTCTTGGTTTCTGCTCAGGTCGTGATCCCAGTGTCGTAGGATTCAGACCTGTGTCAGGCTCCGTGCTGAGCGCGGAGCCTGCTTAGGATTCTATCTCTCCCTCTGCCCTTCTTTCCTGCTTTAGTGCACTCGCTCAGTCTCTTGCTCTCTCTTTCATAAAAAAAAAAAAAAAAAGAGAGAGAGAGAGAGAGAGATGATGGAGCACCCATAAGAGGGGTGGAAGGACAGGAAGGCTGCTTGAAGGAAGGCCATCTAAGCCTGGTTGGGAAGGGTGAGCAATTCAGCTGGGTGATGAGGACATGGGACAGAGGCGGGGGTGGGAGAGGGGGTTCCAGGCACAGGCTTGGAGTCAGGGGAAGCCAGTGAGTCCAGAGAACCTCATGGTCCAGCAGGGCCCAGAAGCAGTGGGGAGCTATGCGGGGATAAGACCCTGAAGGGCCTTAGAAGTAGAGGACTGTAAGACCCTGGGACTTTTCCCAAGGGCAGTCAGGTGCCATTGGAAGAATCTCAATCTCTGGACAAAGCACTGGGATGTTCAGGTAGACCCTAGCTCTGCACTCATTCAGCATTTGGAGGCATACAGATAAATGTAAGACTCAGTCCCTCCTTCGAGAAGCTCATGGCATCAATGGGCAGGCCACACAGACTGTGTTGGGTAGCAACCAAGCTGTCTGTGATGTGTGCCCATGGCACACAGGTGCTAAGACTTGGAGGTGCATTTATTGGGTGCCCATTACATGTTGGAGTCTGCACTGAGGCACCTAACATCTGATGTCTCACTGAGTCCTCAAGGCAATCTATAGAGTGCCTGTCACTACCCCCATTTTACAGATGAAAAAACTAAATCTCAGGGAGTGACCTCACAGTGTCATAGAGCCAGGAAGGGGCAGTACCAAGATAAGAGGTCAGCTAGTGCTCTCTGTCCTCCTCCGTGTCACCCCGCTAAGTGTGGGACAAGCACGTAGGATGGGCTTCATGAAGGAGATAAAGACTGAAGAGGTCCCAGGGTCACCTCTCAGGCTCCACACTGTGGGCTAAGAGTCTAACATTTAGACTCTAGGGGAGGCATATGGGAAGACCGAGGATCTAGGTCAACGGGGAACGTCTCTGGGGGTTGTCCATCTGAACCTTGGAGTTGAGTCTTATGCTCGCTCACAGGGAGGCCCCAGCTTTTCAAAGAATAAAATCGGTGAATAAAGGATATAATGCCCAATCCCCTCCACATTGAGGATGCTATGCTGTCTACGTGCTGTTAATAGGGAGTGGTGTTTCCCAGAGATATTTGCTTTGGAAAACTTCTCAAGTCTCTAAGGTTAATGGTCAGGAATTGCACATAGTGGGGATCTTGGCTTCTTGAATTGGAAATGAGTAACGGATATGCATTCAAAATGTTTCCAAGGAAACCAGGGCCTGGCCCAGTTTGGATAAGGGGGTGAACAAGGCAGTATGTCTTTCTCTAGAGTTCTTAAAGAATGGCACCGTCACTGAAATGCCACCCATGATTCTGTGACCCCTGGAGAGCCCAGAGCTGACTTGGTGGTACCCCAAAATAGCATGAAATGGAGCTAGAGGTCCTCTGGGAAGGACATCCCTTGCTGTGCTGACCGAACCTGGTGGCCTGGTACACAGTCAGTGAGTGATGAAATTCAGACGTCCTGTGGAATCTAGCTCCGTCACTACGCTCAGCCGACCTCAGGCAATGAAGCCAGTTTCCATGGACACTAATGACTGAAAAGGTGAGCATAAACAAGTAAGCAGACAGGGAAGGCCAGTGCCCGAGCAGTTCCAGATTTCTCAACGTTCCGCATCTCAAGGGCAACACACACATCCTTCAGGTCCTGTTTCCATCCCTTGGATTTTCTGTATCTCTCTTCTGTCTCCCTTCTGAGGTCTCCGAGACCCACTCAACTATGCAGCTCAAGCCCAGAGAAAAGACACGAAGCAGGACTGATGTGGCCGAAAGATCCAGTCATCCCTGCTGTGTGCTATCCTCCTGATTGTGATCTCAGCCTGGGATGGTCTGAACACATGCCCGCTCCCCCCCAGCCAAGCTCGCCCAGTACAGGTTACCCACTCTCGCCCCGACCCACAGCTTCTCCTGCCACACTCACCCACTGGCAAGCCCTTCTGGCTCCAGGCCTAGCAGTCTGGCCTGAATGTCTCTGGGTGGACTTTGATCCTTGCATTGTCTTTCCATTTCTCCAGTGTCCAGCTTTCTAGACATTCTATGCAAGCAGCATCATGCAGGGATCTGGATTTGAATCCAACTCTGCTCTTAACTAGTTGGGTGACCCTGGTTACCAAATCTCTTTGAGCCACAGTGTCTCCATCTGTAAAATCAGGGTAATAGTATCTGCCTGTTCTAAGGATCAAATAAGGAAACAAATGGGCAGGTGCTTTATAAACTATAAAACCACAGTTCCCAAACCGTGTCCTGCAGAACTCTGCATCTGAGATGGATGTTAAGCTATTCAGGAAAGGGGTGCCTGAGGTGGGGTGGGGGGGCCTCAGTCGGTTGAGCATCTCACTCTCGATTTCGGCTCCAGTCATGATCTCACGGTTCATGGGATTGAGACTCGAGTCAGGCTCTGTGCTGACAGCACGGACTCTGCTTGGGATTCTCTCTGTCTCTCTCTCTCTGTCTCTCTCTCTGTCTCTCTCTCTGTCTCTCTCTCTCTCTCTCTGCCCTTCCCTTGCACATGTGCACTCTCTCTCTCTCTCAAAATAATTAATTTTTTTAAAAAAGCTATTCAGGAAAAAGAAAGTTTCACGTCAAGTTTGAGGAAGGCTGTTCTAAACAAAGTGAACCAGGTTTCTTGACCCTATGACAGCTCAGAGCCTTTAATTTGCCACTGTATGTGGCAAACCTCCAAGAGCAGGGTGCAAAAATAGCTTTGTCTCTAAACCACCTTTTTCATAGAGTATTATTAACATCTTTTAGGTTACTAGCTTCCACAGAACAAAGCTTATATTAATTAATATTCCTCCTACAAATAATAATGCTAATCTTTCCACAAGATTTATTCCATCATCCAGGTCACTAATCCTGGGTAACACCAGTTAATCAGCACCTGAAAGGGTATTGCCGGAGCTCCTTCAATCCTCTGGGCATTGTGCCATGTAGTGCAGGGCGAGGGGGGCGGGCGTTGAAGGCCTCCGCAGTCGGACTCACTCTGCCTCCCTCCATCCCCATGCTGGACTCCACCCTGGGCAACTCAGTGAACCCTGTTCTAAATCTTCCGTGTTCCCACCTCCCCACCCACCATCTTTGTCCCACCTCTCCCTGCCGAGGTGACTTCTTCCCCTCTCTGCCAACACAACCGTAATTCATTCTTCAGGTCCCAGCCAAGTCTCGACTTCTCCATGGAAGTTTTTCTAACTATTGCAGCGTGTGTTCTAGACAGTAGTACTGGCTCCCAGATCAACTGGAAGTCCCAAAAGGCAGAGAGAATATTATTTACACTTGCAGATTTTTCTCCAAAAGCCAGGATTTGTTTGTTTGCTGCTCTCCATCCCCCATGGACCATAAGCCCTATTTCAGGAACTTGAGCCTCTAACTGGGTATGGGTCCTTCGGGGCTGGGGAGTCAGTGCAGTGGCGGGTTCTTCCACATGGCCATTCATTCAGTAGATGCTTATTGTGGGGAACCCAAGGTTGAGTAAGACAAGGCCCCTGCCTTTAAGGAGCTCTTGGTCAAGGCAAATAGCCACAACTCGTTGCAAGTCAGCATGTTGAGTATAATCATGGAAAGAATGTAGGAGCACAAAATAGGGTTCGTGGTGGATGCAGGTAGGGATCAAGGCAGGCTTCCCAGAAGACAGTCCCCTGCCCCCACTCCACTCATCCTCCTACTTAGAAGAAGTCATATGGAGCAGACCTGGCAAGGTTATGGAGGTCTACCTAGAGACAAGAAAGACCACTGGAGACTCCATGGGAGAGAGATTCAAGTTTGTTCCCCGGGTCACAGGGATGGAGGTCTCGATGGAGCCAGAGGGTTAGATTAGCAGGGGGAGTACGGGATGAGAGCTATGCATCCCACGCTCCCAAACACGCGTGCTCCACCCCCACACGGCAGTCTGTGGGAATCCCACTTCCCTGCTTTTCCATCATACCCTCTCACCCCTTCTTCCCTCTCACCTGGACTCATTCTTCCTTTCCAAGTCCTCTGCCACCTCCTGGTCCTGGGGCCATCCGTCGTGACCTCATTGGAGCAGCCCCGTGTCTTCTCTCAGTAGCTAGAGGCCTGCTTTGGTGAGAGGCTGGTCGGTGTGATGCCCGCTCCCTGTGGGGGGGCCCCGGGAGGAAGGTCAGCCTGGAGTCAGTGCTTTCTCTTTTCTTCTCGCAGAAAACCAAAAGAGACGTCAATAACTTTGACCAAGACTTTACCCGGGAAGAGCCCGTCCTCACGCTCGTGGATGAAGCAATCGTGAAGCAGATCAACCAGGAGGAATTCAAAGGCTTCTCCTACTTTGGCGAAGACCTGATGCCCTGAGAAGCTGTTCCAGGTGGAGTTTGGTGACGCTGCAGGAAAGGGTGCCGAGAAGAGTCCTATTTCTGGAGGCTCAGAAGGCCTTGAACTGCCTCTCCTGTTCTCCAGAGCCCCAGTCCCTCGTCTACCCTCTATTTATTGTGTTCCCTCACCCCAGGCGGGCTCCTCCCTCTTCCACCTGGGGACCAGAAGGCACTCTTGGTTCTTGTCTCACCAGTGATGCAGAATCGCATGGGGTCAGCGGTCGGCTGGACACACTGCGTGTTTGGTCTGTTGGCAAGCCCGTTTCCACTCCTCGGGGGCTCCTGGCAGCGAGGCAGCGAGGCAGCTTCGGTTCTTTTACTTCAAAGAGCAACAAGAAAAGCAAACAAGAAGGGCCTGGCCGTGCTATTGGACATAGGGGCCCGATCACTCTCACTTCTGAGAGCCTCGGTTCTGAGGCTCCCACTTTTGAGAGCCTGCCGCCCTCTCCCCTTCTGTCCAGGAGAGACAGGTGCTTCTTCGGCATGGGGGTGGGTGCCCTCGAGGCGCGCTGTGGTGGAGGCACACCGCGAGATGCATGGGTTGGCTGCCCGTGTTCGGCAGAACGGCCAACGCTGGCTTGCTTCGGTTGTAGCTCTTGGGCATGCCAAAGTTGTGAGAGCATGTGTCTCGTGAAAGAAATCACTCTTTGTAGAAAAAGAAATTGGATTTTGAACTCGGTTAACATTTGAAGAATATATCACCAAATTGGCTTTCTAATCGGCCAAAAGATATAAATTCCAATATTAACGCAGGTAGATATTAAAGGGCTATTATACAATGAGAAACCAACTGTCCAGGGTTTAGGCTGTTAACGTTTTTGTGGTTTGTGGCACACGGGGGCTGGATGAATTGAGAGAGAAGAAAACAAGTAATGCTCCTCATTCTTCAAATTCTGCCTGAACACAGAGGCCACCGCAGCAATGGCCAAGACCCTGAGGTTCTAGGAAAACTCACTCCCAAATTCTCTTTCCAGTTTCGTTCTGAGTTCCCAGCATACGCTCTATTTATTTCCTGCAACGGTGTGTTACTTTTGCGCACTTCTACGAAGAATTGATAGTACTGCTGTGTTGTGTTTTTTAGACATTAAACATGTAAAGTTAAATATGAAATCTCTGCTTTCGGAGCAAGCCGAATGAGGCTAAACGTGGGTTATGCGGAGGGAATCCAGAGACGGAACAGCAACTTATCTGCAAACTGCCAATGTGGCGAGACGTGCTCGGAGTTTTGTTTCTGTGTGACATGCAAATGGCAACTCGTGTGGGACACTATTTCATGGATGTGATGTTACCTCCTGTAGATATGCTAACAGTGTTACATTCTTTGATTTCCAAGGGTTCTCTGTGGCTTTGTGTATATGTTTCCCGGAGGTTATTTGATTATCTATTTTACCGAACTGATTTTAGCAGGGAATGGAATCCATTCCAACTGTTGCACGCGGATTTCCCAGCTGCCCCTAAATATAGATACGTGTGAGTGGCAAAGTGGCACTAATGAAGCTTTTTGCCTTTTGTACATTTGAGATTTTTGTATATAGTGTTTGCTGCAAGGCCTGTGGAATTAATTCATTGAACTTAGAGGTATCAACTGCTGCATGTTCAGGCATATTATAAAACTTTAGTCTATGAAAGAATAATTATAATAATGTCCAGGTGCAATACTCTGTAAGCGTATTGGTTCAAGTTACCGAGAGATAAGGTGTGTTTCTTTTTCGAGGATGGGGAGGAGTCCTTTGTATTGTTTATTTCATTTTGGTTTATTTCAAAAGACGTAAACATATAGTAAGCTACATTAAATCTCACATACAGTTCTCCTGTGCTCTATTATGCCCTGAGAGGGATGGGGAAGCGAAAGGAATATTTTCGATGGTGGTTTCGAAGCTTGGACGGTGACCAGCTCGAGCCCATAGAAGGTTGGTGTCCATATTTACATCTGGTTGGCCGTAGCCTTTGTTATTACTAAGGATGACATTCAGTTTCCTTTTGTTTTTATTTTTGAAAAACTCAGGTGTAGTTATGATCCGTTCTTATGATACTTAGAAATACTATTACTCTATCAGTTTGTGTGTTTGGCGTAACAGTGAAGTGAAGAAGAACAGATTAACTTAATTTCTCTTCGGTAACTTGACGTACTGGGGGAGAGACTATCTTCCGGAGTTGAGTACAAGCACAGAAACATCTTCACGGTGGCATCATCTCAGTTTTTAAGAAGACGTGACAATACTGCCCATCATACTCCTGCATCACTACTGCTCTGTTTCTCCTCTGCTTCCTTCACCACGATGAACCTGGAACAGCCAAGCAAGCTCTACCTGCAAGACGAGCGGCCTGCTTCAAGGCCCCGGTGGCGTTCCCATGTCAGCAGGGCTTGGGCCCTTCCTATAGGACAACTGGCATTTTGGCTGCAGAGTCAAATAATACATTCCACCCGGCAGCTCCAGGCAGTCATTCGCGGGGTGCCTGGCCCAGAGATGCCCCCTTCCAGCACCGAAGCTGGGCTGGCTGGGATGCCTCCTGCTTGGGGCCAGAGCTGATCAGTTCTCTCACAGGCGGGTTCAAATCCCATGTCGTCTATAGAAAAAAGCTTGTGTGTTCCTCGAGTATTCACTGTTTCATTTCAATTTTCACAAGGCTTAGGAAGCGGACACACTATTACATTTCTTTCTAATCTATCCAGCTCTTGAGTGCAAAAAAAAAAATGCCAAAAAATATATGAAGGATAGCTGTTCTCCTGTGTTCTCTCATTATGGACTTTGTGAAGTGGAAACATCGTTTTTTTCCTCCAAAGGTGAAAAAAAATGCATTCTTGCTTTAAAAAAAAAAAGAAGGCTAAAAAATTACCTCTTTTTAAATTATGTGCAAAATAATTCTGGCTAAATATAAAATGTACTCAATTTTAGGGGTTTTTTTGTATTGTGATGCTTTATTTGTACATTTTTTTCCTTTCTGGATGTAATTTTAATCTCTTGCCATTCATTAGTGTTATTTCATTGTAAACATTATTGTGCCAAATGTACTGTATTCAAAAGGATGTGAATGTGTATTGTTTCAGAACCTAATAAATACAATGGCGTTAAATCTTATTTCTTGGCTCCAATGAGCATTTCTTTATCTTCTTTGGGAGTGGCAGCGTGGCACCAATGAAGCTTTGTGCCTTTTGTACATTAGGGATTCCAAATTCCGAAACCTAGGCACAGTTTTGGCTTTCCCCTTCCCTTTGAAGCTGCACAAAGGAGGGGCGCCTGGGTGGCTCAGTCAGTTCAGTGTCTGACTTCGACTCAGGTCATGATCTTGCGGTTCGTGGGTTCGAACCCTGCACCCGGCTCTGTGCTGACAGCTCAGAGCCTGGAGCCTACTTTGGATTCTGTGTCTCCCTCTCTCTCTCTGCTCCTCCCCGCTTCCTCCCCCCGCCTCTCAAAAATAAATAAACATTAAAAAAGAGAGAAGAATATGCACTAAGGATGCAAATGGCCGTACTGGCCCACCCAGCCTCACCTCTGTGCTTCTGGGACTACCACCATCGAGATGGAGGGGGCCTGAGTAGATCAGATGTGGCTCTGGGCTGTCTGGGCGCAGAGCAAAAGCACGCGGTCGGCCTGGGAGTGCTGGAATTTGGGCAAGCAAAGCAGGCAGCACCCTCATTCTTATCTTTCTAGCAAAGCAAACACCGAATCTTCTTGAAGCCAGTGCCCATTCAAGCCTCATCAGGACTCAGGTTCTGGCCGGTCGCTCAGAACTTCAGGCTTTTGGAGTCCAGGAAACTCCTTCAAGACTGGGACCCCTTGCAGGCTGGTCCCGGAGCACGACTGGTCACTGGGGCTCTGAGCTTTAGCGCGTGCCCACCGCCCCTGCTCAGCCAATGTTCGTGGCTACCATTGTGGCTCCTGGGCTCTCCGGTTCCTCCTTTGTTCTGGAGTGTTCCTTTTTGGCCACTCCATTCATGTCACGCTGCTGGTTCTGCAAGGCTCCTCCTCTTCCTTTTCTGACACAGATTTTTCAAGCATATTTGAAACTCCTAAGTACGCTCTGGAGTATACCACAACTTTCAATTAGCCACAACTTTGTCTTCCTTCCAAGTTGTGGAAATATTTGCAGTTTTACCATCTGTCATCCTCAGGGGTAAGGGTGGTGCTTCCTTGTGAGCCCTCCAATGACTATGGCATGTCATCATGAATGTACCCTCGGTTTCCCCTTAGCAATGTCGCCTGCCTGCCTGCCTGGAGATGTGGGAAAAGGACCCCTGGATCCACCCCAACAGGAAAGTTGTATACATCACATATTTTCCTCCCTTGATGCTGGTAAGTTTCTAGGTAAGTGACCAAGGAAAAGCAAACCTCTTGCCAGCTTATCTGTCTTACTAATTTACATAAAAGTCAGAAGAAACAAAAGGAGCCATTCCAGAGAGTTCAGAGGACCTCTCCAAGCATTGCACTGAATGCAGTCTGACCAGCCTACACCTCCCTTGCCTGGTAGCCCAGAAGAGACAGCTCCAAAGTCCCGGAGATGAGGGAACTCATCCTCCCAAATCTATATACTGCACAAATCACTTTGAAGCTATAGGAAAAGTCACTGGCTGATCAGCATCCCTGGTTCGGAACCTCTCTCCCCACCGCTAGCCACATTCCAGGAGAGAATGCCCAGCGCTGGTAGGTCTGTTCCAGGAAGAGGAACGCTGTCTCCTGGCGAGGCCTAGATGGCTCCAGAACCGCTTCAGGAAAGCCTGTCCGGGCAGCTGTGCCCTGGAACTGAAAACCTGCCAGTCTAACAGATTTCTCATAGGATCAATGAGTACCTTGCCCCTTCTCCATCTCCTTGTACCTGAATAGAGTCCAGCGCTTGGGTGAGCAGTGGCCTAAAGATCCCCATGTGATGAGAGGACTGAGCCACGTGACGTGCATTGTCATAGCACTTACAGCCGCAGAGAGATGGGGGCGGAAAGAAGGCTTAGATGTCATATTATGAAGTCTCTTTCTTATTTTCCTCTTACTCTAGCCTCATTGTTTGTAAGCAATACCTGAAGAATGGAATGGCTGTGCCCATCAGGAATCCCTCCTCTAGCGACAGACAGCTGATCGCATAGTGTTTTTCCAGAAGCCTACCACAAGTGCATGTGCTCTCTTATCTCCCATCGACACCTGGAGGTCTTGTCACCAGCATAAGGAACTCCAGGAAACTATTTTCTCAAGGAAAATGGTGGCTTGTTAACTAGCATAAAGAATGCTAGAAAGGTGACGTTGCTGATACATTTGGGATAATAGATGGGCAAAGATATTTAAAGACAAATCTCTGCATTTAAAAGTAAAAAAAAAAAACAGAATGTAAGAAAATAGCCTTCTGCTCCCCTAGTAATCAGTGCAGTGCAAATTTAAATCGGTGCAATACCACTGTATACCTGCCAGAATGACTAAATCCAAAAGGCAGACATATCAGGTTTCGTTAAGGATATGGAACAGTTGGAACTTTGGGTGTTTCTAGTCTGAGTATAAAATGGTACCACTATGAAACATTTTGGCTACTCAAAGTCTGCTAAAGCCAAATATGAATACCCTTGACTCAACAGAAAAGTCTAGCAGCTGTGGAATAACAAATGAATTGTGGAGTATTTACACAACAGAATACTATATAGCCACAAATGACTTATAACTATGTGCAACAAGACAGATGAATCTCACAACATAACGCAGAGTCTAAGAAGCCAGGCAGAAAGGAGTATAGACTGTATGCTTCCATTTGTGCAGAG
Organism: Prionailurus bengalensis; assembly: GCF_016509475.1. Lineage (NCBI taxonomy): Eukaryota > Metazoa > Chordata > Mammalia > Carnivora > Felidae > Prionailurus > Prionailurus bengalensis. The sequence goes on from NC_057354.1 coordinate 65,838,153, forward strand.
AAGCAAAACAGATCATCTGTGTCACTAGAAATCAGGAGAGTGGTTGCCCTCATGGGGAAGGGATGTAGTGACTAGAAGGGGCCACGAAACAGCTTCTGGGATGCTGGTTAAGTTTTATTCTCTGAGCTGAGAGCTGCCAAAGAGCTACATTCGCTTTGTGATGATTCACCGAGCTGTACCCTTACAATTGGTGCACTTCCCTCTATGTGTTTTGTACATCAATAAAAAATTGCCACACACACACACACACACACACACACACACACACACACACCTACCTTAGGATGAGGTTTGTCTTTCACCCTTGGGAATGGCACTCTAGGCTGGCCCCGTAAGCTGCCCGTGTCCCCCTGCTGTCCTGCCAGAGCCTTGGTTGCCTAACTCCCACAGACAGCCTCGTCTGTGGCTGGCACAAGGTGGCGTTTGACCTGGGTAGACCTTTGCTTCAAGGCCCTATTGGAAACACCCAGGCTGCCAGAGCTGGGACTTCATGCAACTTGCGGAATGTCCACAAGACTATCCTGTGCCTGCTTGCTAATAAAATATTTGTCCATATATGTCTCAGAACATGGTCAGTGAGGTCGTCAGGGAGCAGCTAAGCCTCCCCCTCTGGCAGCTACTGAGATCACCAAAAAGAACCCGGGGAAATGCATCACAAAAATCGGTTCAGAGAGTCTGCAGCAAGCGAGGGTTGGCTCTAGCTCTTTCCGCTTGGGCAGGCAACCGTGCCTTTCCACATTCATCAAATGGCGATAACAAGACCTACTACCTCAAAGTCCTGTTGTGAAGGGTCAGGGAGATAAAGATTCCAGAGCACAGCATCTAGAACTGTTAGTATTCTTTCTCTTCCCCAAGGTGCCCTGTCCTTCATCAGAGGCCAGCCTGCACCACGAGTGGCGTGGCCTGGTCTCCTGAGGACTGCTCTCCTGTCCTCGCTCTGATTTGTTGTCTCTCAGCCTCCGGATGTCCTGCCCCTCAGCTCTCCTGGGGCACCCACACACCCTACCCCACCTGTGAAAGACCCTTTCGGGGGCAGGAAGGGAGCAGGGAGAAGAGTGGTGAAGACAAGGTCTTGGTGCTCAGGGAACTTACGACCATCAGAAGATGTCATAGGCCCATGCAGGAGAGCAGCACAGGGCTGACAAGAAAGACAAAGATAAGCCCTTCAGATGACACTGGGGAAGTCCAGAGAAAGGGGTTAGGTGTGTGCTATCCAGGCAGGCTTCCTGGAGGAGGCAGTGGTGAGAGGGTACTGAAGGATGATGAAACTATGGGTACGCAAAGGGCAGAGAAGAGCCTTCCGGGTGGCCACTCAGCTGGTTCTAGGGAATTGGGCAGTAAGCAACTTTGCCACAAGCATTTTCACCCTGCCACTGATTATATTTTGTGGGTTGTACAAAAGCACTTCAAAGTCTTTCTATCGTAATATTATACTTTTTTTTTTTTTTGCTGGTTGATTCATCTCCCTGTTTGTTATCTCATTTTTTCTTTCCTCACTGAATTTTCTTCCCTCATTAAGAGAGGTATGTGTTTCCAAGTGCTAGGATGCATATATATATAACTGAGCTTTGTGTCGCATTGTGAAGGCCTTCTACCCTGCTGTTTGCTCTCGGTGTATTGTCTCACGTCCATTGACAGATGCTTTGACGTTCTATGGGAAACATGGGTTCGACACCCTGTGCTGCTGTATAGCACGAGAGCTAAGATTTACAGAGTGTCGAAATGGGAGCACTGTACCAGTGGAGAAATGAAACCAAACTATCAACCAGTGTTTGTTTTTGTTTTTTATCTTCATGGCAAACTGTTTTATGGCCAACTAGTCATGTGGGCAAAAACACTTGTAAATCTGTTTGGGCCTAAGCATCTATACCAACGATGCTTACCGCAAAAATACCAGACCCGCACTCAGCTTGGAGTAGCAGGGAAAGGCGGGGGTGGGGAACTGGAGATCCAGGGCAATGCTGTAACTTCTGTTCCCAGCAGGACATTGTCAGGGGATGGGAATCCTTCAAAGTGCCTTAATGGTCTCTGCAGGTGGGACGGTCTCTCAGAGAGCCCAGCCCAGCCCTCGGTAGAGGGCTGCCTTTGTGTATGACAGGAGAGATGAGGTCTCCCTGCCCACTCTCCCGCTCTCCCGATGGGACCTGGTTGCTGCCTGAGGACTGAGATCAGGTCATTCTCAGTTCTAGAACCCAAACACCAAGTAAACTGTACTACTTCTCAGGCCTTCTGTGCATCGGAGCAGACAGCCACCCACTGCTCTCGGAGCTCTGAGTTTGGGGGGGGGGTCCCCTCTGGGCACCAACTGCAGAATCTCACCGTTTACGCTTCCTTCTTTGGGTTGTTAATTATTTATTTAAGTTTCACATGTATTATCCTTCTTTGTTCCAAACACCATGCTAGGCTCTTAACATAAGTAATCTATGTAAGCCTCACAAAAATCACACGATTTAGGTAGTTTCTAGTTTATATGGTGGTTGATACTCCAGTTACCCCCATTTTATAGATGAGAAAACTGAAGCTCAGAAATTTTCTAACTTACTTAGTCCTTATGACTCCATGAAACTGTTGTATTCTTATGCCCATTCTACAGATAATTGCCCCAATTGTCAGACCCAGTGACTGGTAGGGTCTGCTCAGACAGGACAGAAAGTATTTGCACGCGGAACAGATAATGCAGAACTATTCATTCCCCCGTTTATTCCACAAATGTTCATAGAGTTCCTACCACGTGCCAACCATTCATCTAGACATCAGTGAACCAAACAAAACAGACAAAAATCGTTGCCCTTACAGAACTTACCAGGGGGCGGGATCTTGACAGACAACAAGCAACAAATACGACCAGTAAGTGAATTACATAATTTGTAAGAAGGTCGAGGCCACCGCTAACATTTGAAGCCAGAGTACAACTGGAGGTCCAGATCATAGGGCTAAATATATATATATTATTTAAGTTAAAAGTCAAGGTACCTTTAAATATGTGCTAGCCCTGTCCCTTGACAAAGACACCTACGTAAGTACCTGTGATTCCGGGCTTATCACCTCCAGCAATTCCAGTTACTGTAAGGGGGTCTGCTCCTGAGGGCCCCTCCTAGTGGGTTCTGTTCACTAGGAGGAGACAATGGTAACACAAAAGACGGCAGATGAAATCAGAGCAAGGGATGGACTGGACAGCCCCTCCCCGCCTTCCCCTGCTGCCCTCCTGCTTAGCTGAGGCCAGCCCCTCCTCTGCAGCTCAGGTCCACAGTGGGGCTAGAATCAGAAGAACTTACCCTGGCCAACACCTCCTTAAAACTTGTGGTCTTAAATGGCCCTGCCTTCCACTCCACCTATCCCCGCTGTGTGTGGGGGTGTTTGTATCTTGTGTGAACTCTGGGTTGGGGGTCAGGGGCTCCTGCGTGACCCCTGGCAGGGGAAGAAGAACAGCGAGAGTCTAGCCTGGTGAGGATAAATGCAGCCAAAAGCAAGGTGGGTGGGGCCAAGGAAGAAAGTCTGTCCTCCCAAATCTCATCACCACCCACTGAGGCAATGATGAGATCCGGGAGCGGGTGAGGAGCTGGCTGACTACGATGTGCCCGCTGGTGTGGAAAGGAGAGACGGGGCGGGGTCTTGGAAGGGTTGGCCACAGTAGCTGGGAGCATTTCGGCTTCAGGGGAGCAAACTGGATTGCTGTGGGGACGGATGTGCCTCATCCTCTTGCCCAAGTAACCCCCTCACCGCTGTGCTTGACTGAGGGAAGGAGGCTGGTTTCCGGTGCGCCTGCCATGGACAGGGCGGGCACTGTGCCACGGAGGCGGTGTTGATTAGGTCCCCAGCTTGAGAAATGAGGGCTCTGAGGCTCAGCAAGTTCAGGAAATTGTCCAAGCCACATAACCAGTCCCCTGCAGATGCAGGACTCAAGCTTGCAACATGAATCTGCATCTAATCAGGGGCCCCTGGGGGGTTTCACCTGGTTGGGCGTCCAGCTCCGGCTCAGGTCATGATCTCACGGTCGTGGGTTCGAGCCCTGCGTCAGGCTCTGTGCTGACAGCTCAGAGCCTGGAGCCTGCTTCAGATTCTGTGTCTCCCTCTCTCTCTGCCCCTCCCCTGCTCACACTGTCTCTCTGTCTCTCTCTCAAAAATAGAAAAACATTAAAAAAAAAAAAAGAAAGAATCTGCATCTAATTGGTGTCCCAAACCTGGCTCTACCCGTGGGGCTTCTGGTCACTGTCCCCACATAGGTCCTGCATGCTTTTTTTCCCAGAGAAATGTCACCTCCCAGTGAAAAGATATGATTGTCTGATGGAATTTGACTTGTGTTGCTCTCTCAGAAAGCTTTGAGTGTGAACACTGAGGCACAGCCAGGAAATGGGCAGAGGTATCTGGGAATTCCTTCTCTCCTACCCCACCCTTGTCCCCATGCCACCCCCTCCTAGCAGGGCCCTGAGAGCTGGTCCTTGAGCCCGGCAAGTCCTCCACCCTCAGACACCCCTCCCACCACCAGAAAAAGAACCCCTCCCTATGGACTATTCTAAGCAGGAAGCCGGTTTTCAGTTCACTGGAAAACAGGAAATGCCTCCAAGGGTCTGAAGTCTTTTTAGTCACTGCGTGCCCTTCGCATAGGGTCTGCGTCCCAGGCCAGCTGCTGAGGAAAGGCCCAGACACAAGGCCACCCAACCCCCAGCCTGGAGACTGGGATCCTCAGTGCCACTTCCAAACCCCTCTGCTTCTGGAGCCAGAACTGACTTCCTCATCCCCTACTCAGGATACGGGTCATTTGAGACTAGGCCAGAGCCCTGGAATGCCAGAAATCCTACATAAAACACCAGAGAGGCTAATTAGCTTCTAACCGTGGGTGGAGACCTCACCCCAGCCAAAGGCTGACCTCTCACCAGCACCCCCACCCCATCCCAGTGGCTTCTAACCCCCGTCAGAGATTGGTTGGCCCCCAACAAAACCTGACTTCCTAGTCCTTTCCTATGGTTCACTTCCTCATCCTGGCTACACACTGACCCTCTACACTTGACCTTGTCAGAAACTAACCTTTGGTACTAACTACAGCTTTGCTTCCTAACCCTGGCCACAGAACAAACTCAATTGCTTGCCAGTCTCCTCATCCATTCAGTAGTTTACTGAGTGCTAAATGCTGTGAGCCCAACACAGCCTGCACAGACCCTAACAGTCTGTGAGAGAAGGTAGGCCTCACATGTGAAGCTCTAATCAGATTTGGGGGAGGGGGCAGGAGCAGGTAGTAGGAGCCTTATCTGAAACTCCAGTGTCGTCACTGTCTCCAACTTGCCAGGTAACCTTGGGTTGGTCACATCACTTCATGGGCCGAGGTCTCCATGGGTTCCTCTGCAGTGGGACAGCATGCCCAGATGGTTCCTGAGGTTCCCATACTCCATGGTGCATGCCAATGGGAAAAGCGTGAAGCAGTCTGAACATGAGGCATCATCGTCAGTGTTGGGAGGGTATAAGAGGTCAGGCACTTTTACTTCTACGTGGTAGATGAGGGTTCAAGGAATCCCTCCACCACTTGGACATCAACCTTTTGGTTCCACCATAGATGGTGGGGCCTTGACTAGATGCCACTAATATTTTTTCCATCTGTGAAAAGAGCTGTGACACCACAGGTGTCAGGACTTTGGCTGTCTATGTGTTTACCCAAATTGTAGAGGAATTAGGATAATCTGGGATGAAGACCGCTCACATGTGGTTTGATTCCCTAGAAAACACAGGGATGGCAGTGGGTAGAGTGTAGACTGGCCGTGGAGGGAACGAATCACTATTTACCAACTGTCCCCACTCTGCCATCATTAACTGAATCAATAAGCTAACCCCTTATTAATGGTGCACTGCCTGGAAGTCCACCATCAGGGAGCAGCAACCCCATACACAGGCATTGGCCTATACCTCACCTGCACATTACCTGTCACTTGTCACCTGTGCAGGCCTGCTTCCCTTACCAGCCCTCTTCCCCATACCAGCTGAGAGCAGGACACTGAAAGAAAAGCAGATACTGACTGGGAAAATCTGTGAGGGCAGGTGAAGATAGATGGGTCCAAAGGAGGTGAGGTCTGAGGACTCTTGGCATCTCCAAGATCTTTTCATGGGGTGTGATCTATTAGTAATCTATTGCTATGTAATCAAATACCTCAAAACCTAGCAGCTTAAAACCACAGATATTACCTCATAGTAACTTGCAATAAGTCAGGAGCACAGGCGTGGCTTAGCTGGAAGATTCTCACCAGCTTCAGTCAAGGTGTCAGCCAGGGCTGTGGTCTCATCTGATGACTCAGCTAGGGAAGGGTCTGCTTCTAACTGCCAACTGCGGCTGTGGGCGGACCTCAGTTCATCACTCAGGACCTCGGCCAGAGGCCTCCTTCAGTTCTTTGCTGGGTGGACCTCCCCGTGGCACCACATGGGAGCTTACACCATGGCAGTTCACTTCCCCCAGAACAAGAGAGCAAGAGAAGGCACTTCAGGCAGAAGCCACAGTCTTTGGATGTCATCTTCAGAATGACATCCCATCACTTTTGCTCTATGTATTCCTTAGAAGCAAATTGCCAGGTCCAGCCCACACCCAAGTGGAGGGGATTCCACAAGGGCATGAAGATCGGGGGGCAGAGGTCATTGGGAGAGATTTCAGATGCTGCCTAACAGGAAATCCATGAGGCTCTGTCTTTCCCAACATATCTCTGTGATGCTGGATTTTCTTCATATATTTCACCCAAAAGAGTTCATGCAGAAGCATATGCAAGAATCCAGCTGTCCTCTATTAAGCTGCACATTAAAGAGATTTGTAGGGGAAAAAAGGAGATTTGTAGAAATGGAAAACAATGCCACTATATTGAGAGATGTCACCCACATCAATAAAAAGCTCTTTGGGGCCCTCCAAATTTTAAAGAGTAGAAAAGGATCTTGAGATCAAAAAACTTGAGGACCACAGGTCATAAAGGATAGAGCTAGGATAGTGCCCGAGGAGGGCTGCCCTGGGGGGTGGGGCGAGGGAAGCACATGCCAACGAGAAACCTCTCAGACCCCAACAACTCAGAAGCCTGGATGCCTGGGAGAGGTGGCCAAACACAGCAAGTGAAACGAAGGGCCTACAGTCTAACTTTCACTTTCTTTACAGTTTGGCACACAAAACATCTCCGAGTGTTTGTCCTTCTGCATTTGGGTACATAAATAAATTCACCATGCACACATATTAGTTGGCATAGGTGTACATGAACGTGCACGGACATATCTCAGCAAGCACGTGTAAAAGTTGTCATGTGTGTATAGGTATGTATGTGCATGCGCCTGATGAAGGAGCCCCTGGAGGTGGGCAGGGCCTGGCCAGCAGGACCAGGGGCATCCTGCTAAGAGGAGGGGTGGCATGGACCACCACCTCCATGCTGTGTATCCCTGCAATCCCCCTCTGCCCTCAGCCTCTGCACTCAGCATGACTCTCAAATATTTTCATCTTCTATGGGAACTTCCTGTTCAGCTTCCTGTTGTTCTTGGACTTTTCTTTTTTAGTTGCTTTTTTTTAAAGGTTGTAATTCTTTTAATGTGCCTTTTTATTTTGCCCAGAGAGGCACTGTGGTCCCTAGCCACCTCTGAGAGGAAGAAGATATCCTGCAAGAGCAGGCCAGGTCCTTGGCTGGAGTTAAAGGCTCTTGGGAACTGAACACAGGGAATAACCCCTCCTTCCATCGAGATTAACTGAATCTTTTAAAACCCTGGTTTATTCTGTAGAAGTTGTTCAGTGCACAGGGCAGTGGGAAGGGAAAGAGGCCTGAGGCAAGCAGAACTTGCCACCCCAAAATATGTCTCCCTGGCACCAGGATCATTTTGTGCTGCTTATTTTGAGAAACTGAAGACACAGGAAAAGCTCTGTAAACAGAGTAGAAGTTACCCTTTTGTAGGGAAATTTATTTTCGTAAAGGAAATCACCATTGGTCCCGGTGTCTCCCTCCCAGTGCTAAGAAGGGAACCTCTACCAGAGATAACTTTTTCACCTGGGAGACTGATCTGCAAAGCTGGGCAAACTTTCCTTCCTTATACTTCCTCCTGTCCCCTTCCAGTGAATTATCTTCTCCCCCTCCAGAAGCCCCAGGCCCTGTCCCATCAACTGGCTGTCACCTTTTGAGTCTCTTATCTTTGTGGGGCTACTGACCCTACAACACCTATGTAATTAAAATTGGCTTTTTTCCCCCTGTTTATCTTATGTTAATTTAATTCATAGACCAGACACAGAATCTAGAAGAGTAGAAGGGAACATTTTCTCTCCCCTACAGGCCTCAGGGAAGATTTCTCTGGTTGGAGGGGGAGGTCAGGGAGGGCCTGGCTAGGGCAGTACCCCAGGTTTGCAGGGCTCTATGACTCTGTCAGTCCTGCCCTCCACCCGCCTTTCCCACTGCCAGCCTTGGCTTGGCCCAGCAAGGGCCCACCTACCCCCCTGGTGAGGGTCCTGTCCCCCAGATGGATGGTCCTCTGCGCAGACTGGTACCTGTGCCCTTGCTGTCCCTCTGTTTGTGCCCTTCATTTCCCAGCCACCCTCCACCACATCAGATGCTTCTTTAACACTGACATCACAAATCTGCTGGGAAGCCTTCCCTGGCCCTCCTGGGCATGATGCCCCCTCCCCACAGCCACCTCCCAGGTCTCCTGGGACTCCCACCTCCTACCCCAGTAGCTGGTCCACTGGTTGAGCCATCCTCCTTTCTGTAAGCTCTGGATTTCCGGTGTGCTCCAATGCCCTTCCCGCCACCCCCCTCCAGACCTACTCCTCCAGGGCAGTGCCCTGGCTTCTGGACCTATTCCCCTTTTCTCCTTACTTCCCTTCTAGAACTTCCCAGAGGGCAGGTTCTGATCTGGTTTTCTCACCATTACTTGCCTGGGCTGTGACTTAAAAAAAAAAAAAGTGGTCCTGAATATTTGCTCTCCCAGTGTCTTGATGTGACAAACTCACCCAAATCCAACCTATAATAGCTGATGTTCTCCCCACCACCCCTCCAGAGGGATTTGCATTTTAGCTGGAGATAAAATCTAACCCAAAGAAATAAATCTCTAACTGTGGAGTTTCAGGCACCCTGGAGGAGATGGGGTGGTGGTGGAAGGTGTGCAGGGGAGCCTTGAGCTGTCTCTGTCACCCCTGCCTAAGGCAGAGTCCAGCTGCAAGTGATCAAAGCTAGACCACCCCACTTCTCTTGCCTGCCTAGAAAGGGAAACCGATCTCCTTCAGCTGCTGGTGGCTCAAGAGGGTCCCACACAAATGGGAACTAGTATTGTCATTTCCGAATATTGTTCAAATAAAAATGGGGACTCGTGGGCTCCACCCCTCAACTTATGAAGTCAGGTCTGAGGGTGGGGGGTTTCAAAGGTGACCTGGTACATAACCAGGGCCATGAAACTGTTCTCCTGTGGATAGGGGGTCCCTGATTTCTAGCTGAGGGCCTGCCATGGTAGGTGCCCCACAAATACATGAAGCATTGAATGAGAGGCAGGGAGATACCATGCAGGAAGCACAGGTTCTGAAGTCTGAGGGATCTGCCACTTTCCATGGGACACTGAGCAGGTTGCTCACATTGGCAAAGTAGAGACCCTCATCCCTACCTCGCAGGGTTGTTGGGTGGGGATAAGATGCCAAACGTGCCCAGGCTGGCTCTTCCTTGCAGAATTCAGGGCAGTACCCTAGAAAGGTGCGTAGAAAGAAACCTGTCAGCTCATCTTCAGGACCTGTGGAAGGCTAGCACCCACCATTTCCTAGGACCTCCCTACCCCAGCTTTGGCCTAAAGGGGCTCCTTAAAACCAATGTTTATAGGACCCACTAAGATTGCTCCTCTGGGTCCAGCCTGAAAAAGCAGAACTCCTAATACCTGTTGTTTATGAGCAATGATAAGAGGACAGGACACCACTTCCTGGTTAAACCATCTCCTGTAGACCTTATCTCTGCCCAGACACATTTGCTCCCCAGGGCTGCTGCCCTCTGAAGCCACTGCAGCCTGAAGAGGTGCAGTTTGAGCTGAGCCTGTGACCCACACTTACCTCCAGGGAGTTGTCCTGACCCCCCTTTGCCCCCTTCCAGAAACTTCCCTCAGGACCCACTGAGGGACCCTCTCTCAAAAGCAGCTCCACTTCCATAATCCTCTTTCATTTGAATTGATAAGGCTTTCATCACCCCAAACCCCCAAGCCCCCAACCAAGGACTCAAGATGGTAGTTTAAAAAGTTTTCTCTCCTCTCAACCCTCCCCAAGACAGTAAATAATCCCTGTTTACTTCAGCCATTGCCCATGTCCTCAAGGATCTTCCTGCTCTGGTGAATCCTGGGCCCAGCTTTATCCAATCCTTTGCTAGTCCTTCCTTCTCAAGCCCTCCCATTGAACCTCCATCACCTCAGACCCATTTTTAGCAACCTCCACTACACCCTCAGCCTGGGTGCCTTAAGCCCTCACTGAAGTCTTCCTGTCCCCTGCAGCCCTCCCAGGTGGAGGCAGCTTTCCACTGGTCCAGAGCTGGGGTAGGTGTTTTCCTTGCCCTCCACTGACATTCCCAAGCCTTTTTGTACCTTCCTTCCAAATCCCGGTTCCTGTGACACTGACCCCATCTCTCCATACCATCTGCAGTCACTATCCCTCTCTACTATCGACCTCCCTGCTCTTCCCTCTTTCATTGAAGATTCCAGTTTTGGGGTCATTGTTTCCCATTCCTGACTTCATTCTAAGAAACTGTAACATCCATGGAGCCCCCACATCTAACACCCTGATCTCCCAGTTCCCTGCCCTCCCTGCCTCTAATTCCAACTTTCTTCCATTCCCAACCTAGCCACCCCCTACCCTGATGGTTGCCCCATTCCTGTTCAGACCCAGTAACTGCAGCATCTCTGAAACTCAACCACAAGCCTCAGACTCTCTCACCATAACCTTCTAGCCTTCTAGCCAACAGTGTACTTACGTTTTGTATCCCCTCAAGGAATCTTCAACTTCATTGAGACTTCCAATCCATTGAGCCCACCACCTCTTTGTCATCTATCATCCTTCTTTTGTCTTCATAGTCCTCTTTACCCAGCTTAGAGTCCATCATCATTATGACTACCTTTCAAACACTCTTAGCTTCCTTGGGGCTTAGCATTACTTGTCTGTCAAAAATCCCAAATTTGGTTAAATCCAACAATTTCACTGTGCCTACCCCTGAGCAGCTAAATATCGGTTGAGAAAAATCACAAACTCTAAATCACAGGTTTCCCCTTACCTTCATGACCACAAAGCACAGTGGCCATTTAGCTGTTCCTGGAAATCCTCAGATAGTTCCCAAATAAGTTTGCTCTCCCATTATGGAAGATGATTAGCTAATACCTTCCTCTCTTGCTATACTTCTGACAAGTTCTTCCCATCCATACTTTCAGCTCATGACTTTGCCTTATGCTTCATGGAGAAAATAAAAGCCATCAGCTAAAAAATTCTTCATCCTTCCACCTCCCCAAATCTACTGTGGTGAGGACCACCAGGACAATTTGAATAGAGGCCGTTATAGCCAACACTCTTGATTTGCTATTAGTTTTAACAGGAAGTCTATAGCTTTAACATTGAGTATAATGATTGCTAAAAGTTTGTTTTTAGGGTTGTTTTGGGTTCTTGGTTTTGTTTTGTTTGTTTGTTTTTCATACAGTTTTGTAACCTGTATTTTTGCTATAGGTTTTTGAAAGCCATGTCTTTTCATATTACTTTCTAATGTTAGTTTGCTATGAGATCTAGTTTGTTTGTTTTATCATGATTGAGTGTTGGCTTTTATTACATATATTTTCTATATTGATGGATATAATTAGGTGGAGTATAGAGACCCTGGACAAATGACTGAGAAATAATTGCTGTTGTAAATCACTAAGTTTTAAGGCATTATTTGTTACATGGCATTATCACAGCAAAACCTGACTAATGTACTGGATAAAATAAGCTGGATAACTTTTCTTCTCTATTATCTGAAATAATTTGTGTATTTTTCTATTCTCTGAAACAAAACTTCCATATAAAACCATCATCCTTTAGATTGTTCTAGAAATGTATTAATTTCATTCAAGTTTTCAATTTTTTGTCATTGTCTATTTTTTCTAATATATGTATTTAATACTAAGCAACCCTCTAAGCAATACTTTCACTGTATCCCACAAATGTTGTTAGTTGTGTTTTCATTTTCATATAGTTCGAAATATTTTTAAATTTCTTCAGATTTTTTTGTTTTGTGTTATTTAGAAAAGTATTGTTTAATTTCTTTTTTTACAGTAATATTTGTTTAATGTTTATTTATTTTTGAGAGAGAGAGAGATGGAGTATGAGAGAGGGAGGAGCAGAGAGAGATAGAGACAGAATCCAAAGCAGGCTCCAGGCTCTGAGCTGTCAGCACAAAGCCCTATGCGGGGCTCAAACTCACAAGACATGAGATCATGATCTGAGCTGAAGTCAGAAGCTTAACTGACTGAGCCACCCAGGTGCCTCTGCAGTAACCTTATTATTTATTTCTAGTTTAATTCCCTTGTGGTCTGAAAGCACACATTGTATGATTTCTATTCTTTTAAATTTGTTAAATTGTGTTTTATGGTGTAGAACATGGTCTATCTTGGTGAATGTTCCATGTGAGCTTGAGAAGAATGTGTATTCTGTGGTTGGATAAAGTAGTGTATCGATGTTCATTATATCCAGTTGATTAATGGTGTTGTTGAGTTGAACTGTTTCCTCACTGATTTTCTGCCTGCTGGGTCAGTTCATTTCTGATAGAGGGGAAGGAACAAGCCCTTTCCAACCCACACAGATGATTCCCCAGAGGAGAAGACATAGTAATTTTGCCAGAAGAAGAAATGCTGACCAAGCAAAACAACAGATATCTAGTACAGAGAAACATTTCAAACTTCTCTCCCATGAATAAGGACTACATAGTTTATGTGACCATGAGTTCAGGAGTACTTTAATTGAATGGTCTGTCTCTGAGTTTCTCATGAGATTCAACTGGATATTGGCCAATACTACAGTTTTCTTAAGGCCTGCCTATAACTGAAGAAGCTGCTTCCACACTGGCTCACTCATATGGCTATCAAATTTGTGCTCTTTCTTGATAGAAGACCACAGGTCCTCACCATGTGAGCTTCTCCACAGGGTGGCTTGAATGTCTTCTTGGGATGACAGCTGGCTTTCCCCCAAGACAGTGATCCAAGAGACCAAGGAAAAGGCTGAAATGTGTTTTATGACAAGCTTTACATATCATGCATCACCACTACTCCAATATCCAACTGATCAGAAAGGTCATCCCTTTCAATATTGGAGGGGGCTTCCCAAGAGCATGAATACTAGTGGATACTAGGTGAATACATAGAAGAAAATGCCCTAGATGAGGAGCTCATTAGATTCTAGATTAAAGGGCTCTTCAAGTTTCTAGAACAATGGATTAAAATAAACTCTCTCCAATGCATATCATAAAATTTCAGAACACTGAAAGTCAAAGAAAAAAATCTCTCAAGATTCCGGGAAAGAAAAAAAAGATGTCACATGCAAACATTTAGAATCAGAATGCCTTCATAATTCTCAAAGGCAAGTGTGTAAGACAATGTAATGAAGCAGTATTTTTAAAATTCTGATGAAAAATTTGCTTTAAATATAGGATTTTATACCCAAGACAAACCACGAGCAAGTTTTAGTGCAGAATAGAGTCATTTTTAGATATTCAAGTTTAAAAAAAGGTCTCCCACACACTCTTTCTCAGAAACTTTGAGAAAACAGAAGATCCAGGAAACAAGAGATTCAATACAAGGAAGAGAAGAAGGAAATCCCCAAAATGATGGAGAAAAAAATTCCAAAGACAACAGCTATTGCCAAGTGCAGAGAGCAAAGAGGACAGACTTGAACAGGTCAGAAGACTCAGGAGATTATTTAATAAGAGGATTAAATTGATAGAACACCTAAGATTTATGAACACGGTGAGAGATTTACACAACTGAGAGAGAGTTTGAAGTTGAGCTAATGATGAGTTCGTCAAAACGGAAGATAATGGGAAAATAAAACAAATTCTTAATTCCAGAGAAAACAAAACATGGCTTGGAAAGGTAAAGCAATCAAAATTTACTCTCTGCCTCAACTGGAACTGGCATTTGCAGTCATAAAAAATGCAAACACAGAATAGCAATCTAACTAAATTATGATGTAACTGTATCTGATGGACAGAGGAATGAAGAGCGTTCATGAATGAAATGTGATGGGGCAAGCCAGGGTTAAAAGAAAGCTAGATTCTCATTTTCCATAGCAGGCTAGGTCATATCTAGAACTGAAAAATCAATAAATAGCAGTATAAGCATGTTCCTTAGAGATGTGGAAGTAAATACCAAATGAATCGACTAAGTGGTTGAAACTGGTTGCCTCTGGGGAACAACATTTAATGGAGGGTATGAGGGTAAGTGTGCTAATTTTCATAATAAGCCTTATATAACTACTGTAATCTTCCAACTATGTTCATGTAAATTTAATCAAAATAAAGAGGATTTTCAGAAGGCAGCAAAATGGGAAGCACCAGGAACCAGTAATCTGCCTTCATACCCAGACAACAATTACACTGGCAGAATGTGCCTGATGTAACTGTTTTAGAACTCTGGAGTCTGTGGAAGGTTTGCCACTTCCAGGGGAAGTCTTGAACAGTACATTGCTGTTAATTTCACTCAAGTTCAGCTCTTAGCACTATTGTGGACACCCAGACCCTATTCCCAGCCCCATGGCAGAGGTCTGAGCACACATTCCAGGAGCAGCTGGCATGAAGCATGTGGGAACCAGGGTAGGCAGAAGGGACTCTGCCCTCTAACAGTTGCTTTTTTTCACAGAAGTGTGGACAAAGAGGTGGATGGCCATCGTTGTTGCATCTCCTCCCATTGTTGCATGGAGCTGAAATCCATTCTAGGGGGATTTAAATGGCTACCACTCCTTTCCCTGTCCCCCCTTTAATTTTCTCTTTTTCCACTGTTGGGAGCCAGACATTAAAAATCAGGATATTTAAAAGCAACTGCATACATAAGGAAATTTAGAAAGTGATCATACATGGGGCTCCTGGTTAGCTCAGTCAGTTGAGAGTCCAACTCTTGATTTCTGCTGAGGTCATGATCCCAGGGTCATGGGATCAAGCCCTGTGTTGAGCGTGGAGATTCTCTTTCTCTCTCCCTCTGCCTCTCACCCCTGCTCATTTACTCTCTCTCGAAAGAAAGAAAGAAGAAAAAGAAAAAGAAAAGAAAGAAAAAGAAAACAAAAGTGATAACACATGCCCAAAGGAAGTTCCAAGTTCAGAAAAGACCTGAGAAGACCTTAAGTTTACACCTCAGGCAGATCTGTGGCATAGAGACACCCTGCGATAATTAATAAACAAACAAAAGCAATAATAAAAAAATAGCAAACCCCAGGGAAGGGGGGAAATCTGATTTCCAGAGTTATCAGATTATCAGATTCAAGTGTCCAGTTTAAAAAAAAAATCACAAGGCGTGCAAACAACAACAACAACAACAACAACAGGAAAGAATGGCCCATTCAAAGAAAAAAATTTAAGTCAACAGAAACTATTTCTGAAGAAGATCTGATGGCAGATCTACTAGACAAAGACTTTAAAACAGCCAAAATATACTTTAAGATCCAAAGGAATATGTGAAGAGAATCTAGAAAATAATGTATGAACAAATGGAAATATGAGTAAAGAAACAGAAGACCTTGTTTGTTTTGGTTTCGGTTTGGGTTTTGGTCCCAACTTAGGACTTAGGTGCTGGTCCCAGGGTGGCACTCGGGGCTAGTCCTAGGGTACAAGATGCTTGAAATACTGTATGAGGCATGGCATCAGGTTCATCTCAGGGTATAGGAAACTTAAGGTATGAGAAGTCTTAGAAGGCTGGTCCTGAGGTACCTGGACCTGCGCCACCCCCCAACCCCCACCCCAGAGCTTCCACCACAGGTTCTGGGAGGTGGATTGCAGGGATATGAAGTTGCAAAAGCCACCATGGGTAAATTTCCCCATCTCATGTGGCCAACAACATGACTCCTAGAAGCTGATGACAGGGGACAGCTTGGCATGCACAGCCTGACTGTTGAAGCAGCAGTTACTGAGCTCAGCCACTGCCCACTCTGCATCTTCTTTGTGCTGGTACTTGACATAGACATTGCCCACAGGGTGGTCCCTTGGGTTTAGGCTAAACTCCTTCAACTTTTGTTTATCTGGGAATGTCTTAATAGCTCCCTTACTTCTGAAGGAGTTTTGCCAGATAAAAGATTCTTGGTCGACACTGGGGGTGGAACCCCCCTTAATATTCAAAGAGATAAGTGAATCAAAAATGGAGAAAAGAGAAAACCAAGAGAAAAAGAGGCAAAGAATATGAATACACATTACAAAAAAAAGAAATACAATCAAGAGACACATGAATAAATTCTTCATGTCATTCATAATTAAGGAAATGCAAATTGAATGATGTCATGCCACTTCTTTGTAGTATATTGACACAGAAAATGAATTTTATACTCATCACTAACAAAGGTAAAGGCAGTTCAGCAGGTAGGTAAGAGTGCAAATTGAGGCAGACTTTGTTGAAGGCCAATAGGGAATATCTGTGAAAATGTATAATGCTCCTGCTCTTTGAACAGCCCATCTTCTGATATTTAATCCTATAGATATACTTCACAAGTACGTACTCTGGGTTTAAAGGCATTCATTGGGAAACCCACAAATGTCTCTCAGTATAGGACTAGCTAAGCAAATAGTGATACATCCTTTTCATGGTATCTTAGTTTATTCAGGCTGGTATAACAGAACACCATAGACTTGGGGGCTTATAAACACCAAAAACTGATTTTCACAGATCTAGAGGCTGAAAAGTCTAAGATCAAAGCACCAGCATATTCAGTGTGTGGTGAGGGCCTGCTTCCTGGTTCAAAGGCAGTGGTCTTCTCTCTGGCTCTTCACATGGCAGAAGGAGTGAGGAAGCTCTCTGGGGTCTCTTATAAAGGCACTAATCCCTTTCATGAAGGTTCTACTTTTATGACCTAATTGCTTCACCAAAGCCACGCCCCCAAATATCAGCACACCGGGGATTAGGTTTCAACCTATGAATTTTCGGGAGACACAGACATCCAGAACTTAGTATACAGAATACTCTGCACCATTAAGAAGAGAGGCTGATCTGTGTTTGTTCATGTCAAAGAGAGGACAACATATATAAAGCCAGAAGAAAAAAAAAAAGCTTCTGGCAATATTTATAGCATGAGTCCATTTGTGTGACAAAGGGAGAAAAGTGATATTTGTAATGATCTGGCACCTCCTTGATGGTCATTAGAAAGCACTTAGCTACTTTCCCTAATATAAGCTATAAAACTAAACAATTATGATTCAAGACAAAATACATAAATTCATTTGATAATGAGGCTCACTAGGCTGCAGAGCTCATGTATAATCTCTACCTCTGTGTGATTTATAACAGCTTTGTTGTTCTCATTCAGCAACTCAATAATGATAAATGCAATAAATTTAAATGTATAAAAGAAATTTATAGAATATTCTGCTTTTAGATGTTTCATAGGTTTTAGTTATTGGGTTTTTTTTAACAAGCTTTCTTTAAAAAGTATATAGTGCTTTAGCTTAAAAAAAAACAGAAAATAATATCCCCCATTTCTTTCCTCAGCTGGCTGGAGTTTCTTAGCCCAGCAAGAACTTAACAGATTTGTCCTGGACTAGAATTCAGGAGGCCTGGGCGCCAGTCCTGGCTCCACCCTTCACTGGCTGGATGACCTTGTAAAACCATTAGCCTTCCTTAGCTCTTTTTCTCAGCTGTCCTGTGGGGCACAGCACCTTTCCAATCTACCCCATGGGACCATTTTGAGGAGCAAATGAGATATATAAATTTGTAATCTGTAAAGATTCTGCAAACGGAAGGGCTTTTATTCTGATAACAAGGATCTTCTCAGAGGTTAAACATTTCTGTTTTCTGGTTTCCCCAGAGGGCAGGCAAGCCTGGGTATTTATTTAATAAACCTTGGGTGCCTTTCGGAAACCGGGCACTTGGCCAGGGGCCGGTGATCCAGAGTTGAACATGATGCAGTCCCCGCTCTCAAAGAATTCAGTTTGATGGGGGGAGGCAAGCCATAACTGCAGTAAAGTGTGAGAAAGGTAACAGAATAGTGAAAAAGAGTGATAGGACCCAGAGAAGGAACTATCTCTACTTGGGAAAGTGTCACTGAAAAGGTGACATTTGGGTTGAGTCTTCAAGAACATGTTAGAATTTGCCAGGTGGGGCACTGAGTGATTTCCTGGTTGAACCCTGGCAGTGCCCAGCCTTGTATCAATTTCTCACCTATCTTCTTCCGACCTTACCCATGCTGTGTGGCAGCAGGCCATCAGAAACTTGCTCTCCACCGCCTGTCCTATTGGAAAATATTTGTGAAAATATGTTAACAACAGGTCAGATGTGTTTCCCTCCCAGGAATACATGCATCAGGGTCCAAAAAGTGATATGGGTCCCTACACACAAAGGAATCCTAATAATGTCTTAGTTTACAGCTTATGCCAGAAAAAGTACCTGAGCACTTTCCTACTGGCCACCAACTGGTGCTAGATCCCTATAAATAATTACTTTTCTTCTTTGTCACAGCAACTTATTCCTGGTCGTATTGTCAGTGAGGAAACAGAGGGCCTGATTCACCTGTCTACTTAGCAGCAGAGCCAGATTCAAACTCAGGCCATTTTCTTGCCCATCCATTTGTTAGGTTGGTTCTCATGGCAATCCTGGGAAATGGGCAGGAAATGAATGTGATCCTGATAGAAGATAGGAAATTAGGACTTGGAGAACTTTGCGAGGGACCTCCAGCTAGCAGCTTGACTCCTGGCCCGGCTGAGGATTGTTACCTTGAGGCCAAGGCCCTGACAGAGAATGGGGGTGATATTGTGGGGTAGGGCTGTCTCCCTGGCACTTCTCAAATCTCATCCCTGGAGGCGGCTGCCCAATGTCTTGGCTGGTCCTGGGCCCAGGACCCTGATATTTTGGAAAGCTATTTGGAAGGAGATATCTCACCTTCTCTGAGTATCTTCACCATGAGGTGGGCTGAATGGCCCCTGTCTACCAGGGTCTGCTCCCAGTTGACCCTTTTTCTGCCTTCGTTCAAGGAAGTAACAGGGGCACAGAAGAAGAAGGTGCCCCCTTAGCTTGAGACAACATTTGAGGTCATCGAGAATAACTTCTTCTTCTTTCATGGATTGCTTGGTATTGTGCATTGAAAATGGCCTCTCTGGGGGTTCGCAGATGGGAGAAGTTGAAGAGCTTGACCAATGGTTAGCCAGGAAGAATCACATCCAAATACACATCACCTCACGGCCTCCTTCCATGCATTCCTCCAACCCTGCCAAATCTTCTCTGTCTCTGTCAGTCTGTCTCTCTTCCTCTCTTTCTCCTGTAGGCTCCCTGGTGTATCTGTGTATCTGTACCTCTTTCCTTTCCCCCATCCCCCTCTTCTCTCTCCCTCCCCTTGCCCCTCTTCCTCTCACTTTCCTGCTTGTTCTTTTCTATCCTCCTTTCCTCCTCCTCCCCTTTTCCTCACTTCTCTTTCTGTCCTCTGTCTTCATGTGTCTACCCCTGTGTCAGCCTCAGGGCAGACCTACACATATTTAGGATTCATTGTTTTTACCAAACAGATTCTGTAATCACTTCTGTTCAAAAGTAGGCAAGTTGCACTCTTTATGTGCCAAGAAAAAAAAAAGGCCATCTTAATTTAACTTTTTTTTTCCAGCCTTTGGCCTGTGGCTGGAACAAAAATAGGTCTCCCTGCTTCTGGCACTCACACCGCTCTACCCAAGCTGCAAGCCAGCCCAGTTGGCAGATGTGCTGCTGGGGCCAGAATCCTGTTACCCAACTCAGAGCTGCTGCCAGAGCTCCCAGCCCAGCCAGGCATTCTAGCCAAGGCTGTGGATTGCCTGGAGGCCTGAGGGGGGCCAAACTGGCCAAGGCTCTTGCCCACCTGGTCCCGGGACTGGGCTGGTTAGCTACCTTTTCCCCTTCCTGTGAGGCTGCAGGAGGGGGTCAGCGGGAGCCCAGCCCCCTCTCAGCTTGTCATTATTCCTGGTGACACCCCATAGCCTTGGCCAAGCTGTCAGGTTAGTGCCCAGTCCAGTACTATTAAATTTATGGGACTAACATTTGAATGGGAATTAAGAGTTACATAATGTTCTTACCTCATAACAAGCTAGTGGAGGAGGTTTTATTGAGTCTTTATAGTGACCAAACTGAGGCTCATAGAAGTTAAGTTGTTCAGTTAGGGATTGAGCTGATGCATAAGACTCTGGAATTCTTTGCCCAAATGTCCACAAACAAGGTTCCAGAGTCTACACAGACCACTTCTCCAGGCCTGTTTTCCAAGGGTAGACTGTACTGTATATACACATTGTCTCTACTCTCAAGGGTAGCTACAGGGCAGAAATTTGCTAGCTGTGGGTGGACCTTGGACACATAGGCTGGCCTATCCCTATGGAGTGTGAAGTTTCTGCAGAGAGAGATGCCACTGGGGGTAGGAAAAAGAGGAGAGTGGGTCCACTCTATCAGAACTTCCACGTTCAGGCATGGAACTCCCAGGAATGTGATGATTCTAAATTTGAACCTGGCGTCCCAGGTCATTGTGAATGTGTATTGTGGAGTTAGGTGGATAGAATATATTTTAGTTAATAGTTAACTTAATTTATCACTGAAATATTAAGACTGATGTTAATTGGGATATCATTAGACTTGTGGGTTCTGGGACCATAAGTGTTAGAGGTGGGCCTGTTGAACACATTTTCATGTGTTTATTGGCAGTTTGGATGTCCTCTTTTGTAAAATTCCTGTTCAAATCGCCTGCCGTTTTTAGTTGGGTCATCTCAATAATATTTGAATGTCTTTGTGCCTTTGGAATCTCCTCATCTGGAACCAAGAGGAGGGGTAGAGTGCCAGAGAGTGTCACTCACCACCTATCACTCCATCTTGGCCCACCTGAGAGATCAGTCATGCTTTGTGGTTGAAAACTGTCTTGTCATACCTGCCATTTTTCTATGTCCTGACCCAGATCTTTCTCCTGGGCTCAGTGTCTTAGAAGGTCCTTCAACTCAACCCATTTCCTCTCCCAAACCTATTCTTTGCTCATGGTTTCTGCACCCAGGAGTCTTTGACTGTTTCTCCTCAGCCCCAATTCCCCACCTACCTGTCACCATATCTAATCTATTTTACCTCCTTAAGGTCTCTGAAGACCATCCATGTGGCTCTATGCCACAGTTACCAGTTCCACTTCAGGGCCTCTCTGCTAGAGCTGGGACAGCCATCAGGAGGCCCTCCTTTCCTCCAGTCTTGCTCTACTCTATCCCATGCTCCATATTGCTGCCAGAGGGTCTTCTTAAATAGCTCAGAAATCTGCCAAGTGCCCCACTGCCCATAAACCAGAACTCCAGCTCCTCGGCCTGTACTTCAAAGTACTTGTTTCATGATGATGTTCATTGTAAAGATCAGACTGCCCCTGCAGCAGGTGTGGGGAGTGGAGGACAAGGGAAATCAGGCAATGGCAAACCTCAACCACATGACTAGGGCTGCTGGCAAAAGCCAGGAAAAGCCACCAAGAAAGACTAGGTGGACAGTGAGCTCTGGTTTCCTGAGCTTAGAACCTGGGCTACCTCATCACCTCCTCGACTCTTGAGCTCTACTTGTTGCAGACAGGTGTGCCATCTTGCCCTTCTCTGCCTTTTTCTTTCTGCTCTTACCACCAGCTAGCTGCCTTGTTTTTCCTACATCTACTTCATCCCGCACAGGGAAAGAATCTCTTGAGCCGGTTAGTCCCAATATTCCTTGGGTGGAGAGTTCTCACCAGACCACCTCATGGACAGGACTTGGAGCAGTGCCCGGCCTGATCCAGTCAACTGGGAGCAGGGAGGTGATGATCAGGTAGACTGGCCAGACCCCCACCTACCATCTCCAGAGGCTCAGTATTTGGGAACCCATGACGTTCTTCTCACCTTCCTCATCTCTGTTCATGCTGTTCCCCTCACCAGATGCATTCAGTCTTCATGGCTCAACCCATGCTTCCCTCCCAGGAAGCCTCCTGTAAACCCCTCCAGCCAGAATGAACACTCATTCTGGGCCACTGCTGCTAGTTGTCCTGATGTCCTTCTTTTTGTTATTGTGATTTGTTACCTGCCTGTCTGCCTAGTTGGGTTGTAAACACTATGAAAGCAGAAACTATACTATCCATCTTTGTATGCAATTCAAGGGCCTCTTACAGAGATGTGCATAGAATAAGCTAGCTTCCAGTTGAGTACATTGTTGGATAAATAAATGAATATATGGTCTGGATAACCTATCATAGCAGATGATCTCAAAACTATTTCTTTCCTCTTAGATGCATCTTATAAATATTTTGAAACACAAGAGTTTAAAACCCTGAGAGCTGAAAGACCCCCTCCCTCTCACCCTGTGGCTGCTCTTCCTCGGCTCCTCTAGAGTCCTTCCCTCTGTCCCAGCAGGTGGCCTGTGATAGGGGTGGTGGGGACCACCCAGGAAACCTGTGTGGTCATGGACTCTGCATGGAGGGCCTGTCAGGGCAGCCTGGGACTCCTGCTGGGGCCTGGGTGGTGTGGGAGGCATGGGCAGCTCCAGCGTGCTCTCACTCACGTCCTTGAAGCTTCCCCTGTCCTCTGAGTCAGCTCCAGCATCTCAATTCGTGGATGAATGCCCTGGTCCCAGACAGAGAACCGATTCAGCCCAGCAGGGTTTCTGGAGGGCTCCCAGGAAGGGGAGGCCAGAAAACGGCCAGGAGGGCAGTGAAGTTGGGGCGATGGCCAGTTCACTCCAGCTACAGCTCATGGCACACTCTTCTGTGTGCCCCCACCCCAACCCCACCCCACATTCTTCTGGTGCCCTCAACAGTGCCCAGCTCTATCTGGCAAACAGGAGACTGGAGCCTACCTTGAGCGCTCAGTTGCCAGTGTCCTATGCTTCCCTGCCCTGTCCCTATCATTTCTCCCACATCTGAGTTTGAGTGTGAACGTGTGTGCACATGTGTGCCTGCAAGAGTGCACACCCCTCATAGCAGATGCAGTTGAAGCCTTTCCTCAGAGGTCCCTGCACTGCCCATGGTGGCCACAGAGCACTGAGGTGGAGTTAATCCCCTTATATAGCTCAAAGAGCCCCCAAAGGCAGGCTCGGACTTCTTTGTTTATGTAATTTATATAATTACATCTAAACTTGATACCATTTGGTAAATTAACATACAACAAAATGTACTGTCAATTTGATCATTCTTTACAATTTGGGTGTGACCACCATCTGAGTTCTAGATATTCCCATTTCCCCAGAGAGTTCCCTCATGCCCCTTTCCACTCAGCCCCCACTCCTTTCGGCTGCTGTCTGATTTATGTCACTGTAGATCAGCTTTCAGGTTTAAAAACGTATAAATCCATGTCAAAGGACACACCATCAGACTCTATGCCATGCACATCTAGAGACTGCCATGCAGCTCCAAGTTCTGAAGCTAAGAGGCCCTGTCCTCCCACCCACTCCTCCAGGGTCCCCAATCCAGGCTCCAGGGGCTGCATGACAGGACAGCGGGGTCAACTAACGGTACCGGGAAGGAACACAACACTGGGGGCCCAAAGGTCTGGGCAAGAGGCCTGGACTCACGGGATCAAGGCAAATCACTCGACCTTTTGGATCTCGGGTTCCTTAACTGTACCCTGGAGACAAACATGGTTATCCCCAGGGCTACTGGGAGAATTGAATCCAAGTTTGTAGCCAACTTTACAGGTAGAGGCAGGGCACCAATCAACAGAAGAATTCATCCAAATAGTTAATATTTACTGAACTATCTGAGGTACCAGGTGCCATGCTAACAACTTCCTTTAACCCTCAAGGCAGGGAGGCTGGTACTATTATCCCCATTCTGCAAGTGAAAAGACTGTGGCCTGGAGCAGGGAAAAGACTGGCCCAAACCAGACAGAATACAGTGGAATTTGACTGTAGGCAGCCACTCTAGGCTCCCACTCTTGACCAACTGCACCCTCCTTCCTCCCAGATGAATATATTCATTGACAAAAATAAGCTATAGCAGACAGTCTGTAAACAAAGATGTGCAATGCCAATGCTACTTGCTATCAGATCTATTAATGGTTTGGGGAGCTAGAGAACTGGATGGCCCCCACAGGCCTCACCCCCTAGGTTGGTCTGCCCTAATGAATTTAAGAACCATAGCTGCTGCCTCTTCTCCTTGGACCCATAGACTATTGCATTTCAGCTTCAGAGACAGAAAGTCCTTCATATCTACCTTGTCTTGCTTGCTATAGGATAGCCAACAGCCAGCTCACCACTGGCCTCAGGCAAATCATTATGTGCACAAAGGTACTAACTAGCTTTCTGCCCTATAGGGAGCCCCAAAGTGCTGAGGCCCGTTGAGGGCCAGTCTCCACTGTCCCCTCCCAGTCCTAAGCATGTAAGTTCTGGGGCTTCTCTGGGGATGGAAGAATGGATAGGCATGACGGAAAGGGTCTAAAAAGGATGTCTGAGCTGCCTCATCTTCTGTTCTCAGCTCCCACAGTGGCCCTTGTGTCTGGCTCCTTCCTCTAAGAGTTCTCCACCCACCACAGATGTCACTCCCATGTCCTTGTGACATTTCTGCAAGGCTTGTCAAGGGAGGGTTTGGGGAGATAGGAGAGAGGGGGTCTGGCAGAGTCTTCTGGGAGAAATGCATTGCTTTAGTGTGGGGAGAGAGGCCTGCTAGGTCACTGCTTGACCTTGGTTAGGCCAGGTCCTGGCTTCCTCCCCTGCCAGTGGAGATAATATCACTGCTACCCAGGAGCACTCAGAGGCTCAGATGATACCAATACAGGGAAGGGACTTGGCAGAGCAGAAGCTGAAGTTCGGCCCAAGGGATTATTTGAGGCACACTGTGATGCAGAGAAAGGTCTCCGACTCACCTAAGGGAGCTCGGGGCCAATGGCCTGGCTTGCTGACCACTAGTGTAAGCGTCCCATGGATCCCTCTGTGACAAAATGTGAGGCAGAAGGACAGTCAGCTTGCCCAAACCTAAGGGCCCTGCCTGTGCTCTATGCATCTGTGTGTGGGCCTCTGTGCCTGCACAAGCATGTCTGTCTGTGCTATAGTGTGCAAGTGGGAGTTTTCCTGTGACTGCAGGGAAGGTTCTGTTCCACAGCCTGCTTCTCCCGGGGTCTCTTTATGTGTGTCCCACTGCATGGGCTTGTGTGGATCTCCGTGTCTGTGGGTATGTCCATGTTGTACAGCATCTAGTTTTTATAAAGTGGTCTAGGCTTTATGGTGTCCATTAAATGGGAATAGGGCACCTGAGTCCCTAGGCATCTCGAGGCACAGTGATTGTGTTGGGGAGTGCAGGTGGGTATCTGCAGGGCTTCACATCCACCCGTGGCTCCCCATTCCTAAACGTGAATGTCTTACCCTGGCGTTCAAGGTCCTCCATGCCTAGCATACATAGACCCCTCCAGCACGATCATCCACTCTTCTTTTTTTAAATTTTTTTAACATTTATTTATTCTTGAGAGACAGAACCTGTCTACCTGTGAGGAACCCCTACCTGTGGGGAAGGGACAGAGAGAGACACACACACATAGAATCCAAAGCAGGCTCCAGGCTCTGAGCTGTCAGCACAGAGCCCAATGCAGAGCTCAAACCCAAGAACCACGAGATCATGACCCGAGTCAAAGTCAGATGCTCAACTGACTGAGCCACCCAGGCACCCTACAATCGTCCACTCTTACTGCACACAGATAGGAGAGACTGCCACTTCCTAGTCACGTGACTCTGGACCTGTCCCTTCCCTTCTGAGTTTGATTCTCTCAAATGTAAAGTGAGCCAGAGAAATCATTTACAAACTGGAAAGCATGACACTCACAAGAGGGATTTCTCTTGCAGACTCCTGGACTTTGGGTTCAGAACCCCTCCGTGCCTTTCTTTCTGCTGCCCCTACATCCCCCCTCCCTCAATACCCTCCCCTTCTCTGAATAGTCAAGCTTAGCCTGGCCCAAGCTTCACTGCTAGGCTCCCCACTGCCTGCAGTCACACCTGTTTCTATGAGGATCCTTGTTTTTATGTCTATACATGTGATGTGTGTGCCTCTGCATAGGCACTCGGGTCTGCCCTCTCAATATACTTTTAATTCATTTGATAAATATTTATTGAGCACCTACCTCGTGCCAGGCATAGTGCTAGGTGCTGGGGAGTCAGCCTTGAACAAGGCAGATGTAGGGCCATCGCTAGCCCATTTGGCAAAGTAGAAAAAGTTATCCTATCAGTGGATGCCGTCTCATGGGTACAGAGCGTGGTCTCGTGGGTACAGGGCGTGGCCAGTAAATTATGATTTACTGGAAAAGGAGCCTTTTCCTCCTGGAACACATAGCCCCAAACTAAGGCCCATAGCTTAGAAAGTGGTGGTGGGGGCTGGACTTCAGTCCCACTGTCCTCTCTTGGCTAAGCCAGGCACTCTTGTGCACTGGACAACACACCCATCTCAAGACAGCAGCCCAGAAAGGCCCTTACCTCCCTTAGATGTAGCACTCAAGCTCTGGTGTGTCTGTGCATCTCTGTACTGCTGTGTCTATTCACTGTGTGAACGTGTGATGTCATTGTGTACCTCCGTGCACTTATCCCTGCCTTGGGTGGATCTGTCCATACTCTTGTCGGGGACGGGGGGGGAGTACCTGTGTGTGTGGGCATCAGCTTGAATGTGTGTACCCACGTACCCACAGCACTGGGCACCACTTCTTTACCATCTTCTGGGATGGCTTTCTCCACCTCCCTAGTTGTTCATGTTCCGCACCTGGACCCCATGCTCTGTGAAGGCTTCCCTCAGCCCAGTAGGGCAGAGCCGAGCCACAGGAGAGAGTGGACCAACACTGGGCCCGGCATCCTCCTAATCTGCTTCTGCTTTTTTTCTGCTCTGGGCCCCCCTGGCAGCAGCATGGAACAGGGAAAAGCATACATTACATAGAGGATCTAGGGTCTCCTCATCTGGGAGACCACGGCCAGATCTCTAGCCCCTCCTACAATCTCACCCAATGTGGAACATGATGAGCTGCTACGTGCTTTGCTGCATAAGGCTTGCCCAGTCTTGCTTCTGTACCTTTGCTCCGGCTCTTGCTCTTGCGGCATCCTTCAAGACTCAGGGCTGTCAGGAACAGCAGTGTCAGCAGCCACCTGCTACGGAGCGCTCCCTGGACACTAGCGTGCTGGAGCGTGGACTGGACACACTGTGGACCTTGGTGTCTCTGTGCAGACTACATACACGCTCTCACTCAAGTCTCATAGTAAAGTCATGAAATAGGTATTGTTAGCACCACAGTTTTCGAGACAAGGAAACCAAGATTCAGAAATGTCTGAGATCCCTCCTGGGGTCCCACTGCCATACTCACTGACTAAGACCATTGGGATTAGGCCCCCATGCTCATAACCTCAGGTCACTGTCACTCTCCCTGCTCTGAGCTCCTGACATCCTGGTGAGTACAGTGGCCATCTGGACTTACACCCCCAGCTGTTGTCTTAAAAAGACATCCTTTTTTTTTAACATTGTACATACCTCCCAACTAGATGGTCTGTTTTTGAGGGTAGGGACTTTTATTCTCTTGTGTCCTAAGCTCCTCATGCCTTCAAGATAGTGATGATGATAAGAGACCCTCTGTCTGCAGTTGTCTCCTAGCCTGTCTCTTGGGCCACAAGGTCACCAGGGTAGCTTTGTATAGTCTCAGAAACACTGTGACCTGGAAGAACGTGTTCCTCATAGGGGAGTGTCTTGGTTTGGGAAGAGGAGCCCTGGGCAGACATGGCCCTCTGACCTGGTATCCCAAAGGGCTTCTGTACCCCTGAGGACAGGGGCAGTGACAGCAGATCCCTCTATCCCTCCCTCTGGAGTCAGCATTCTGGCCACCCTCCACCTCTGACCCCCCAGGGCCCTGGGCTCCACATGCCTGGGTGGGGAGGGTGGGGAGGAAGTAAAGAGGAGGAGGGCCTCCGACCCTGCCTCTGCAGCAGCGATACAAAACTATGTGGTCTTTCCAGTATGTTAAGAAATCCTGTTCCCACAGAGGGCTGGACCAGGTGGAGCTGACCCCCTGAGGGCAGCCTGGCCTGATGGTTTGGGTCTGGGAGCCATGCTGGAGGTTCCTGACAGCAGCCGCAAGGTCTGGGCTGTGATGCCTCGGCTCACCTGAAATCAGAGTCCTCACGTCTGAGAGGCCCAGAGGTGATGGCTGTGTAGCCATAGTCTCTGCACACAGCACCGTGGGGCAAATCTCTGAAATGTGTTTCCTGCCCCGTGGACTGAGGATCTAGGTACACCCAGTCTGCTCACACAAGGAAATGGGTAATCCATCCAGAAAGCGGTGCCAGATCCCAGCAGTGCTGTATTACATTCGGGAGGGAAGAGCATGGTGGGTCAGAGGGTCCGGGAAGGCAATGCAGAGAGAGGAAGTGGATTTGGCAGCTCACCAAGGAGAAGCTCAGAGGATTGGGAAGGTTATCTTGGGCAGGGAGGAAAAACACGGCCAGCTGATGGTAACGCACACACTGTTCCCCAGCTCGTGGGTCTGAACGCCCTCATCAGTAGAGGGAGGACGGACCCTGGTATGGACATCTTGTGAGCACACCAGCACCCACGCAAGCCAGGCTTGATGGCCAATAGTGATGCTGCCACTCTCCAGATGTGCTAACTTGCGGGGGCTACTTCACTTCTCTGAGGCTCCGTTTCCTCATCAGTAAAACAGATGAAAATCCTTACCTCTGAACGTTGTTGGCTTTTGCTGTCATCATTCTTTAGAGTGAGATGAGACTCTCAAGAGAGAAATGCCTGTTCTTTCTCTAATTTAAATGAGGTAGAGAATGGTACTGTTTGGATTCCCTGACTTGTATCTACCAAAAAGTATGTATTCCCATGAGCTTTGCCCTGTGTTTTGTGTCATGAGGGAAGCAGGGGATGACCTTTGGAATCTATAGGCCTCCCTGGGAACACAAAGACTGGCTCTGGGGAGATGAGATTGTGCAGAGTAGTGTGGACTGTGTGGACCAGGTGAGGGTTGCAGCTGGTCATAAAAGGGGAGGCACGGGTGAGGTCTGGATCAGCTGTAGACACTTGCTGTAGAAGCTGACACTTGAATGAAACTTTTGACTTGGTTAAGATGCCCGATCATACTTCATGTGGGTAATTTTTCTGCCTGTCTTTTGATTTTTTTTTTAATGTTAGTATATTAGTTGTTGCTGCCTAACAAATGATGGCACAACATACTGGCTTGAAACAACAAACATTCATTTTCACAACGTTACTATGGGCTGGGAATTCTGGAATGGCTGAGCTGGGTGGCTCTGGCCTTGGGTCTCTGATGAGGTTACAGTCAAAATTTGGGCTGGGTTGCACTGTAATCTGAAGGCTTGATTGGGCTGGAGGACTCACTTCTACATTCACTGCCATGGTCATTGGCAGGAGAACTTGGTTCTGCACTGGCTGTTAGCGTTAGGCCTCTGTTTTTTGCCATGAGTGCCACTTGAGAATCCTCATGATGAGGTACTTGGCGTCCCCCAGAGTGAGCTATCCAAGAAGGAATGAAAGGGGGAAACTGCACTGTCATTTCTGACCTAGTTTCTGTAATCATGCACCATTGCTTCCAGTTTCTATGCGCCAGTTTCTGATTGGCCTAGAGGCCAGTCCCTAGGTACAGCACACACACTTAAGGGGTGGAGTTTGGACTTCATCTATGGAAGGGAGGAGGATCAAAGAACTTGTAAAAATATTTTAAAACCATCATCATTATGGACATTTGTTTACTTTTTAATGGGCAAACTTTCAAACATATGCAAAAACAGAGAGAATAGTGTAATGAACCTTCATATACCCATCATCGAGCTTCCAATTATGAACACAGGCCAGTATCTTTATCTGAAGGATAAACAACAATGATAAATCACATATATTTCAAGTGGATAATTCATTAAGTTTTGAAATATGTTTACACCCATGGAACAACCCCACCCCCCCCCACAATCGAGGCACTGAGCATATCTATGGCCACCAGAAATGTCCTTATACCCCTTTGTAATCAATTCTTACCTCGAAGCTCACTCCACCCCCATCCTCAGGCAACCACCGATGTGTCATAGTAACAGAGTTTACATTAGCTGGAGTATTATATAAATCAAATCATATAGCAAATACTCTTTTTTTGTTGGATCCTTTCACCTAGCCTAATTATTTTCAGATTGTTGTTGTGTGTATCAATAGTTCATTCTTTTTCATTGCTGAGTAGTATTCCATTGGAAGGATACATTATGATTTTTTTTTTAACATTTTTATTTATTTCTGGGACAGAGAGAGACAGAGCATGAACGGGGGAGGGGCAGAGAGAGAGGGAGACACAGAACCGGAAACAGGCTCCAAGCCATCAGCCCAGAGCCGACGCGGGGCTCGAACTCACGGACCGCGAAATCGTGACCTGGCTGAAGTCGGACGCTTAACCGACTGCGCCACCCAGGCGCCCCTACATTATGATTTTTTGATCCATTCGCCTGTTGATGGACATTTGCCCTGCTTCCAGTTTGGTGTTATTACAAAGAAAGCTGCTATGAGCATTCATGTACAAGTTTTTATGTATACATCTGACTTCATTTCTCTCAGGCAAATATCTAGCAGTGGAATGACTGAGTTATGTGGTAGGGTGTGTTTCACTTTTTAGGAAACCGTAAGGCTCGCTTGCAAAGTGGTTGTTTTATATTCGCACCAGCAATACATGAGAATTTGTTGTTCCACATCATCATGATACTTGATATGATCAGTCTTTTTAATTTTAGGCATCCTAAAATTAGTATCAGTCTTTCATTGTGGTTTTAATTTGCATTTCGCTAAAGACAAATAAGTTTACCATCTTTTCATGTGCTTATTTTCCATTTACATATTGTCTTTGGTAGAGTGTCAGTTGAAATTTTTGCCCATTTTTTACTGGGTTGCTTGTTTACTTCTTACAGAGTTTTGAGAGTTCTGCACATGTTCTGGATAAAATTCCATTTTTAGAAATGTGATTTGCAAATATTTTCTTCCAGTCTGTGGCTTGTGTTTTCATGCTCTTCTATGTGTTTTAAAGAGAAGTTCTTGATTTTAATGAAGTCCAATTTACCACTTGCTCTTTAAAAAAAAAATCCCTTTTTAAATAAAAGAAATCATGCTTTTGACGTTGCATCTAAAAAATTCTTGCCTAACTCAAGGTCATAAAGATTTTCTCTTGTGTTTTCTTCTAGAACTTTTATAATAATTCCAGATTTTACATTGAGGTATATGATACATTTAGAGTTAAATTTTTTATGTAGTTCAAGGTAGGTCAAAGCTTGTTTCTTTTTCTTTCTTTCTTTTCTTCCTTCCTTTCTTCCTTCCTTCCTTCCTTCCTTCCTTCCTTCCTTCCTTTCTTTTCTTCCTTCCTTCCTTCCTTTCTTTTTTCTTTCTTTCTTTCTTTCTTTCTTTATTTATTTCTTTCCTTCCTCTTTTTTAGACATATATCCAGTTTTTTAAGAATTGTTTATTGAAAAGATTATCCTTTCTCCACTTTTGTTGATGATCAATTGACCACATATCTGTGGATTTATTTCTGGACTCAATGTTCCATTGATTGTCCATCTTTAAACCAATACACACTATATTAATTACTAGAGTTTTGTTTTTAATTACTGTAGTTTTATAATAAAATTTTTCTTGTTTTTTTAATTGAGATATAACTCATAGGTCATAATATTCACTTTTAAAGTTTATAATTCAGTGGATTTTATATATTCACCAGGTTGAGTCACTATCACCATTATCTAATTCCAGAGCCTTTTTATCACCCCAAAAAGAAACTCTGTACATAGTAGCAATCTCTCCCCATTCTCCCACCCCAAGCCCCCTAGGGCCCCTGACAACCACTGATCTTCTTCTGTCTCTATGAATTTACATCTAATGATATGATCACTCCTCACAACTAACCTTTTCTCCCTCCTCCTCACATCAGGTGTAATAATCCTGAATCCCAGATTCTTTGTTTCCTTGTACTCCTTTTTAAGATTCTTACTCTATATAATTCCTAAAATGTTATTTGTAAAATTTTACCTATTAATACCTTTACAAAAACAATGCCATGCTGTGTAGAACAGGAGTGTGGGGGGGACATACTATTTTCACTTGATATTTTGCTTTGCTGGTTTTATTCATATTGTTGTCTATCTTTGCAGTGCATTTATTTTAACCCATACACGGGAATATGCCACACTGTAATTGTCCACTCTGTGTAGATGGACACTTGGCTTGTTGGCAGGTGTTTGCTGCTGTGAACAGTGCTGCTCTGAATACTCTTGCGCGTGTTTCCTGAGTATATGTGAGTGAGTGAAAATCTGGGGCGTAGGTTATGTTGGAAACTTAAGAAAATAATGCAAAAACTACTTTTTCAAAATGGATCCACTGATGTATACCCTCACTGGCAACGCACAAAAGACCGTGTGGCTGTGGGCGCACATACTCCAAAACTTTAAAAAATTTTTTGCTAATCAAATGAGTGTGAAACAGTGTTTCATTATGGTCTTGATTTGTGTTTCCCTGATCACCAATGATGAGGAACATCTCTTTATATGTTTATTGGCCATATGTGCTTCCTTTCTGTGAAATCCCTGCTCATATCCATCTTTCTATTGGCTTGATTGGGCCCATCTTCTTATTTAAAGTGTCTGTTGTAGGGGCGCCTGGGTAGCTCAGTTGATTGGGCATCTGACTTCAGCTCAGGCCATGATCTCTCAGTCCGTGAGTTCGAGCCCCAGATCAGGTTCTGTGCTGACAGCTCAGAGCCTAGAGCCTGCTTCAGAATCTGTGTCTCCCTCTCTCTCTGCCCCTCCCCCGCTCATGCTCTGTCTCTCAAAAATAAAACAAAACGTTAAAAAAATAATAAAAATAAATAAAATGTCTGTTGTTATATATATACAAATATATTCTGACACTAATCCTGGTCTATCACGTATATTGCAAATATCTTCTCCCAGTGTCTGAATTGGTTTTTTTAACACCGTTCAGGTTGTCTCTTGAAAAACAAAATAATCTTTATTTTAATATACTCAAATTTATTCATCTTTAATATTTGAGGCAATACTTTTTGTATGTTAAGGCATCCTTCTCTACCCCAAGGTATAAAAGATATTCGCATTTTTTTTTACCAAGCATAATTTAAGTTTTGTTTTTGAAATTTTAAGTCTTTAATCCACATGGCGTTATGAAGAAGAGATCTTATTTAATCTATTCCTCTTGGGCAATCATTTTTTTCCCCATTTTCATTTATTAACTAATCATCTCTCTCCATCAGTTGAATGCATGATCTCTATCTCGTGCCAGAGTCCCACGCTGTGTGAACCTGTTTCTGAGCTCTCTGCTATACTGCACTGGTCAGCCTCATCATCCCTGAACCGTATGGGTGTACCACACGATCTTACCCTTAACAGCTTCAAAATGAGTCCTCTCCTGATCATCTCCTTCAGAAGTGCTCTGGCTACTCTTGGCCCTATACTTCCCCAACTAAATTTTAGAATTATTTTCTCAAGTTCTCAAAAAAGAAAAAAAAAAGGAAAGAAATATCCTAATGGATTTTCAGTGGAATTTCATTCACTCTGTAGATCAGATTAGAAAGAATTGACAACTTTCTGATAATCAGCTTTCCTGATGGTATTTCTTCCCCTTTATTTATGCTTTAAAAATATCTCTTAATACCATTCCTCTGGTCTTTACTACGTTTCATTACATTTATTTCTGAGTATTTCATATTCTTCAGTGAAATTGTCAATGCTACCTTCCCTTCAATTGCATTTTCTAGTTATTTGCGCTGGCAGGTAGAAATGCAACGGACTTTTGAGTGTTGATTTCCTATCCAGGCAGCTTGATGAACTTCCTAGGTCTTTAGGATTTCTGTCTTTAATAGTCTTAAATTCACTGCACTGAGGATAAGTGTGAGCCTTTTAATGTTTTCCTCTTTGACACTCTACAGGTCCTCTGGATCTGAGGTTTTTTTTTTTCTTTCTTTCTTTCTTTTTAATTTCAGGAAATACAGCTCGGCTGCTTTATAAAATGTTTTCTTGGGGCACCTGGGTGTCTCATTAGGTTGAGCATCCGACTTTGGCTCAGGTCATGATCTCACAGTTCGTGAATTGGGGCCCCACATTGGGCTCTGTGCTGACAGCTCAGAGCCTGGAGCCTGCTTCTGATTCTGTGTCTCCCTCTCTCCCTGCCTTCCCCCGCTCATGCTCTGTCTCTCTCTCTCAAAAATAAATAAACATTTAAAAAAAATGTTTTCTCTTCTCCCTTTTTATTTCTGTCTCCTTCTGGTAACTTCTAATCCAGATATTAGCATTTCTGCCTCTAAAATCCATGTCTCCTTAACTTTCCTTGCCTATTTCCATT
This sequence comes from Prionailurus bengalensis, assembly GCF_016509475.1. Lineage (NCBI taxonomy): Eukaryota > Metazoa > Chordata > Mammalia > Carnivora > Felidae > Prionailurus > Prionailurus bengalensis. The sequence goes on from NC_057354.1 coordinate 65,872,594, forward strand.
TCTTTCCTTTTTCTGTTTGCTTTTCCAATTTCATCTTCTGATTTATGAATTCATTTCTCAGTTGTGACCATCCAGCTATTTAATCATCTACTGTGTTCTATATTTGAAACATTAGGTGTTCATAACTAATATTTCTACTTGGTTCCTTTTTTATGAGCTCTTCAAGTGGCCAGCTCTTTTGGCCAGGGGCTAGTTTTCTCTTATGTGTATTGGCTACTGTGTTAGGCAATAATTATAGGGGGTGGGCGGGGAAGATGCCAAAAGGCTCAAGGGATGGCCAGTGAATAAACCTTGAGGGAGCCTCAGGCAGCAGAAAACCACAGTTCTCTATCCATTCACCATAGCAGGCATGGTGCCTGGCTTCCATGATGCTTTCAAAGACCCATGAGAATGTGTCATTTCTAATTCACTTTAATATAAAAAGAAAAAAACTAACGTAATAACAGTGTATGTGTAATAATGAATCCAGCCTGGATTATATTAATCTTTATGTTAGTACAGTCATAAAATATAATTCTTAATATATTTTATAAAAGAAAGGTCTCCGGATCCTCTCAAGTGGGCACTGTCCCCGCCCCCATAAGACATAGTCAATCACTGCTCACCATCCAAAACAACCTTCAGGTCAGGTCTGGTCCTCACCCTCCTCTCCACACCCCAGACGCAGAAGTGCTGTCGGAGGAGACACTCCTTAGAATGTAATTCCCCATCCCTGGGGGTGGGAAGGAGATGGGATAAGAAAACAAGCCAGCTGGTCCCCGCCTGGTTTTGTCAGCAACTGGAGCCTACAGCTCCCGCTCCGCACTGCCCCAATTTCACCTCCCAGGCGCCTTAAATACGGGGTTTGACTCAGGGAACTGTTGGTGGAGAAGCAGTTGTGGATTGCCAACAGCTCTTTCTATTTGACAGTCCCAGGGAGTGCTTGCAGCCCCAGGCCAAAGTCACCACCCCCACACAACAAATCAAAATAGCTCCTGTCATCCCTGGGGGTTCCCACAGTTTTCTATCTCACAGATCCTCTGGGTTGATCTTGGGGGAACAAAGCCAGCACTTGTGCTTCTTAAAGATGCAAATCTTACTTCGGCATTGTCCTGGCTGAAGAGCTCTGGGGGTTTCCCATTGGGCTTCCGGATTCTTAGCTTGACTCATCTAGGAGAAAGGAGAATTCCTTATAACCTCCCTCTTCCTAGTTCTTCTCCATGGAGAGCACTAACCTGAAGAGGTGGGCGGGAATTCTGTGCATTAATGGGTCACATGCATTCACTTTTCTTTCTCCATCTGGCTAGATAGGCAAGCTGGCTTAGTAAGTAGGCCGTGCCTTACTCTACAGACCTGGCCTTTATTACTCCCCTCTGTCCTTGACTTCCTCCATGCAGCCCAGACAGAAATTGGTGAGCTCACAAACTTTGGATGCGGGCCTAGGAGGAAGTAGGAAGTCATTCAGTTTACAGTCTGAGCTTCATGCTTCAACCCAGCTTTTGTTCAAGATCTGCATTTGTGCAGCATATAAGTGTAATTTTGATTCCCTTTTGGCTCCTCTTCCTTCCTATGGGAACTTTCTGGAGCTGAGAGGAAGAGAGAAAACACGAGAAGCAGGGCAGGATTCTGATTTGCCAGGATTCCTGACCACGACGTCATCAAATGCCAATAGCACCTCTTTGCGCTGGATGGTGAAGGTTGACCAGCCTCTCTGTTCCTGCCCTGTCGTTTACAGTCTTCTTGCCATTTTACCTCAGCTTGTGGTGTTCCTGGCATACTGGTCCTTACTGAGTGTTCCCAACATTTGGCATGGGGCTTGGCACTTGGCATGTGTGTGTGTGTGTGTGTGTGTGTGTGTGTGGTGTGTAATGGATAAAGTTAAGTAAGTATTGTTCCTCCATTTCCTGAATGTAACTCAGAGAAGCTAAGTCATTTACCCTGAGTTACACAGATCTGGAACTGACATCAGGTTGGCCTGATTCCCAGTCCTTTCTCTTCTCCGTAGGGCCAGGCAGAGAACTGCTTCCCTGGCACAGCCGTATTTGCATCAGGAGAGAGACATTTGGACTCATGGAGATTACATGCCCCAGAGCTGACAGCTTGTTCTTCTTGTCCACTTATCCGCTGTCTATCTTCCTTACTAGTGGAGATACTGTGGGCATAGTTCTTATTAAATTAAGCGTGAGATGAAATCATTTATTTAAAGCCTTTTACCTGTCCATTTCCCCAGGGCAGTTCTTTATTAAGTGATTTCTCACATTTTTCCAAGTGACTCAGTTCATTTGATGGGTGGTGTGCCAGGGGAAGATGGGGAGAGGAGAGAGAGAGAGAGAGAGATGGAGAGAGCTAACAAAGGCTGGCTGGGTAGCTGGAAAGGAGGCCTGGGGATAGACAGGATCCCTGAAAGACCTCAGCCCCCAAGAACGATGGGAGCAGAAGGCAGATCCTATGTTTCCAGAGGCCTGGGAGCAAGTTGGAAGGGTCGAGAAAGATAGGGAGGTTGGAGGTAATGCCAGAGGCCACACTTCATCCAGAGCAGAGTGTCCAGGAGACTGGGTCCTATGAGGGATAAAGTCTCCCTCAAGTGGGATTCAAGGCCTGACATACTGACAGGGCCCAAACACCCAGAACATGGCCAAGTCTCATCACCACTGCTATCAAGACTTTGGGAAACTCCAGAGTATGAGTGAGGAGAATGTTTGAAGAAGAGAAGCAGTTGGATTGGGAACTAAGACACTGAGGTGGCTGTCACTCTGCTTGCTCTCTGGCCTCGAAGTTCCCATTTATCACATGGAGGTATTAATATAATGGCTTTCTCAGATTATTTAAGCCAGTTAGGGTCTTCTGCCCGGTTCAAAGCTTCCTGATGATGCTCTCTGGACCATGACCTTCAACTTGACCCCTCCGCGCATCCATCACACCACCATAAATGGATCACACACATAGAAGGCCCATGCTCTGCCCTGAATCTCAGTGAATGTGAAACATTTTCTGACACACCTCAGAACCTGGAGCAAGCTGGCCCCCCAGGCAGCCTGATAAAATCAAGATCATTGGCCTTGGATCAGGACACCTCAACCCTAATCCCAGGTTCCTGTAGGAACCAGGTTCCTAATACCACATTCCTGGGCAGGGCTTTGATATTTCTGGGATTACAACACTGAAAGGAGGAAAATAATGCTTATCTTTCCTACCCCATGGAGTTGAGAGATCTGAATGGCAAGGCTGTATAGGTAGGTGCTTAGAAGAATATAAAGTTCTCCTGCAGAGCAAGGCAGCGTGACCAATACTGACATTACTATACAACTGTGAAAAGGAGACTCTAATACCTCAGAAGAGCAAACACTTAAGTGTATGAATGAAGAAATGCTTTCCTTGGGTTAATTAAAAATGTATCATTTCCGGGGCACCTGGGTGGCTCAGTCGGTTAAGTGTCTGACTTTGGCCCAGGTCATGATCTCACAGCCCGTGAGTTCGGGCCCCATGTCAGGCTCTGTGCTGACAGCTCAGAGCCTGGAGCCTGCTTCGGATTCTGTGTCTCCCTTTCTCTCTGACCCGCCCCCGTTCGTGCTCTGTCTCTCTCTGTCTCAAACAAATAAACATTAAAAAAAATTTTTTTTAAATAAAAATATATCACTTCCGTTAAAGAAAGGATCGTTCCAAATTAGCCATACAAGGTACTAGTTAGAAACGCTGGCCCCTCCTGGGAAGACTGGATGCTGCTATGACTCATCCTGAAAGAGACTCATCTAGAGGGTCATTGGGCTTGGTGCCACATGACACCCCTTTTGACTACAGCCAACAAGACCAGGTGGGCAACCCTATGCAGGCAAGATAGCAGGTATGAAATCTCTGCCCCCTCCACCCACCAGTGTGCTCCACTCGATGCTGACTGAGCAATCCACAACATATGTGGGTTCATCCCCCTTCCCTGCTACCCAGCAACCTTGTGTAGCCATGGCCTCATTCTTTGGCTGCAGAGAGTTGTCTACACTCGCTGTCTCCGGCAAGAAGGAGTGCTTCTCCTGTCTGTATTTTTAAAATTCACTCTAGTTAGACTCCTTCCCCCAACCTTCCACTCTCGAAGGAGACACGCATGGCCATCACGTTCCAAAGCTGACGGCCAATTCTCAGTCCTCATCTTCCTCCACATCTCAACAGTGCTTGACATGGATGCTGGCTCTTCTCTTCCCTGAGGTATTTCTTCTTTTGGTGTCCAAGGCCACTCTCTCTCAGTTCTCCTCCATCTTTGCTGGCAGCTCTTTCTCAATGTCTTTTGCAGGACCCACTTCATTTGCTCGATTTGTGACCGCTGAGACATCCCAGGGCTCAGTGTTCAGCTCTGGTCATCACCATCCATACTTCCCTCTAGTTGAGCTCATGCAGCCCCATGTCCAAATGAATGCCAATCCCAGGTGTATACCTCAGTCCAGACCTTTCCCCTAACCTCCACTCGTACATTCAATTCCTGTCCAAAACGTCCCCTTGGACCTCAAGCTAAATGTGTTCAAAACCAAACTCCTGACACTTCCCGGCCCCCTCTCCCCACCCCCAGTATGTCCCTATCTCACCAATTTTATTCTCCAGCTACTCGAGCTATCAAGTCACCCTTGACTCTCCTCTCTCTAGTTCTCTGTGTGGCATCCATCAGCAACTTTTGTCAGCTCTACTCGGCCACTCTGTACCACCTCCCTGGCCCACGTCACCCTCGCCTCAGCAAGAAACCTACTGTAGGCTCCCTTCTCCCCTTGCTCCATTCCTGTCCCCAGTCTCTATGCTCCACTCACAGCTGCCAGAGTGATCCTTTCATAACACAGAAAGTAGGTCCTATCGTCCACGTCAAAACCTGCACTATATGCACCAGGAAGGGTGAGACCTACCATAAGTTGAGGACTTCAGTTAATAACGTGTCAGTATCAGCCTAGCCGTTGGAACAGATGTGCCACACTAATGTAAGATGCAAATAATCGAGGAAGCTTGAGGGAAGGGGGTATGTCAGAACTCCATACTGTGCAATCAGGGAGAAATTGGGGAAAAAAGTAAATCATATCACATCTCTGCCCAGGGGCTTCCACCCCACTTTGGGAGCAAGGCAAAGGCCCTTACCATGGTCTACAAGACCACTTTTGAGGGGCCTCCCATCACTCCTTCCCCCCTCACCATGCTCCAGCCATGCTGGCCTCTTGCTCTTCCTCCAACGCAGTAAGCAAGCCTTTGGCCTCCCTGCTGCCTATCTCCTGAGTGCACTTGCTGTGTTCAGATCCCACCTTGAAGTTCATGTTGTCAAAGAAGTTCCCCTTACTGCTCAATGACACATAGCATTTCCTCTCTCTCTCTCTTCCTTCGTGATACTCTCTTCTTTTTTGCATGTGGCACCATCTGACTTTTGACACAGACGTGTGTGTAATTTTTTCTTGTCTTCCTTCACTAAAATGTAAAACCATGATCACAAGGACTGTGCATTTTGCCTACTGCTTTGTCTTTGGTGCCTAGAAAAGAGCCCGGTGTATCATAGGTGTGTAGTAAATATTTGTTGAATTAAGGACTTAGAAAATGATTACGACCAATCAGATTCCTTCCTGGGAGTCTGCCCTGGAAAGGCTCAGAATGTCGGTAGAGCCAGAGCACAGAGAGTAGCCCAGTCACCATAATGATGGAGTGTGACAGACGGGGCCTCAGCATCTATTGCCCAGGGGGTGGCTAAATAATTGCATCACTACAGCTAGATTGCATCCTAAGAAATACAGTATTTTCCAACTGATGGTTCAAGCTCCCTGACACTTGGCCATTTAGTACATTTAATGTTGTTTCCTGTTAGGTTTTTTGAAAAACCAAAGCATGTCTCCTCTATGCAACAGAAGGATCTAATTCACACAGAGAGCTATAGAACCATCCTCATGTTATGTCTAAGAACTCGGTATTATGTTTAAAATTACTTACCTGATTATTTTCTTGACCAAACTCAACTTGTACCAGGTTTCAGGGAATCAAAAACAACAGACAATACTGTCTCAGAATTTTTGATGTTATAAATAACATCTTTTTAAATAAGTCTTTCTTTACATCTCAGATCATTTTCTTTTCCTTTCTTCCGAATAGCAGAATGTGGGTCTATGGCTATGAATCCTGATATGCCCAAGTGTAAGATAAAGTTTTCTTTTTTTTTTCTCCCCCATCCTAAGTTACTCTTCAGAAAAGGGGTCATTTATTGTCAGATATTATGAATGCTTTTATTAGCTGCACTTTAAAAAAATTTTAATGTTTATTCACTTTTTGAGAGAGAGGCAGAGACAGAGTGAGAGCAGGGGAGGGGCAGAGAGAGAGGGAGACACAGAATTGGAAGCAGGCTCCAGGCTCCGAGCTGTCAGCACAGAGCCCAATGCGGGGCTTGAACTCACGAACTGCGAGATCAGGACCTGAGCTGAAGTCAAACACTTAACCTACTAAGCTACCCCGGCATTCCATTTAGCTGCAATCTTTAAATTACTGTATTTAAAAAAAAAATTAAGTTTATTTATTTAAATTATTTTTTTTTGATGAAACAGCGTCTTTAAATTATTTTTAAAAATTTTTTAAAGTTTATTTATTTTGAGAGAGAGAGAGAGGCAGAGAGAGAGGGAGAGAGAGAATCTGTCAGCGCAGAGCCCAATGTGGGGCTCGATGACTTGGGCCAAAATCAAGAGTCAGATGCTTAAATGACTGAGCCACCCAGGCGCCCATAAATTACTTTATTTTAACAGCAAAGAGCTATTGGAAGAAAAAGATGCATAAACCCAGTGCCTCTCAACCATGACTGGAATCTTAGGGAGATTTAAGAAAGTACTGATGCTTAGGTCCCACCTGAGACCAGTCATGTCAGAATCTCTGGGGGGTGGTGCTGGGCATTGGTCTTTTTTAAAAAGCTTCCCAGCTGTTTCTGTGTGCAGCCAGGACTGAGAGTTCCTGCCCTGAAATGACCTCAATCCTTGTTAATTTTGTATATTTATAAAAGCCACTTCTCAGAGTCAGTATCCAAAGAGCTAAAGAAATTTAACTTGGATTTTATCATTATTCTTGGGGGTGTGACTTCCTTCTCTTCTTATCAATCCGTGCTCAGGAAACTGACAAGCTCAGTCACACTGAGGTGTCAATGACTGATAACAGTCATGTGTCAGTTAGCCTTTTGATAGGACGTCCCTTGTCTGAACAGGAGGAGCCATAGGGCCCTTCTGGATCCACGCCCCCCAAACCTCCATCTAGGGGGTGAGTGGCTGTGTCCCACAAGGCTCATCTGGATTCCCAAGAGGTGCTCTTATATTCCACCCATCAAAAATAGGACATTCCAGGGCCATACTCAGCCCTGGGCCTGTAAGCAGGGTAGTGTCCCTTTAATTTGCTGCTGGAATTGGGCAGCATCTGAGATCAAGACCTTTTGAAATATTTATCTGCTTGTTATTTATCTGGGCAGGGTGCGGAGGAGAACAGAGGTCCTGGGAACTATGCCCAGAGCCAGAGAGAGTGCAGGGAAACTTTGCTTAAATTTGTTTTAATAACTTTTACTGTACTTTTTTTTATTATTATTATAAAAGTAATAGCTGCTTACTAGAGAAAACTTGGAATATGCAAAAGCAGAGAGAAGAAGAAATCCTCCATAATCTCATAGCTCAGAGACATCCGATGTTAACAGTTTGGCATGTCTCCATATAGGCCTTTTTTTTTTTTTTTTAAGCACACACACAAGCACTGTATATAATTATACATAGTATTGCGTCCTGTTTTTTTTTTTTCTTTTAACATTATATCATGAGCACATTGCTGTGTCATTGAAAGGTTTTTTTAACGTGATTTGGAATGGCCCCACAATGTTCCCTCCTTGGCTATTTCGCCATTTATTGCATTGATTTCCTAGTGTTGGATATTTAGGTTATTTCCAAGTTCCCATTTTAATGAAGAATAATGAGACTGGCATCCACCTACAAATCTGATCACATTTCTGATACAGTTTTAGTTTGGTCTGTGACCAGAAAGCTGACATAGCATAGAAAAGGGGGGAAAAAGCATATTATTTTTTTCTTCTTGCTTTTCTTTTTTATCATTGAGGTAAAATGCACATAACATAAAACTCACTATTTTCATCCTTTTTATGTACATAATTCAGTGGCTTTTAGTACATGTGCAATGTTATGCAAACATCACTACGGTCTAATTCCAGAGCAGTTTCAAAAGCCCAAGAAGAAACCCTGTACCTATTGTGCTCCCCATGTCCCCCTCCCATCACCCCCTGCAACCACTAATCTGCTTTTTGCCTCCCTGGATCAGAGCGCAAGATTCTTGTACTCAGGAATACCACAGTTCAAGCCCTGAACCACCTACTGACAAGACTTGCAACTACAGCAAGTTTACTTAGTCTTCTTCGGCCTCAGAACCCTAGGTAAACAAGGAGTTCTTGGCAACTGAAACAAGATACCAGATGGGGAAACTCATGGCACATAGTAGATGCCCCAATCGTTTTAAAAATAAAAATATTACAGCTGAAATGGACTTTGAAAATCATGTAATATAATCGACTCTACAGATGAGGAGACTGAGAGCCTGAGGGAGAAAGTCAGCTGGGGCCCTCCCAAGGTCACTGTGCTTGAGCCGGTTTGCAGGTGTGTTTTGGACTAACAATGCTCCGTTTTTTGTGAAAATACAGTCCTCACTTCTAATGACTGCACACATCAGGCCCAGGGGCTCCCGGGCAGCTGGCCTGATTCGGAACGCAGGCATCTGGTTACTGATGTGCCGCTGTCTCTTTCTGCATTCCCATACACCTGCAAAGGTGTGAAACCAAAGATGACAGTCGCAAATTATCATTCCAGAGATCACTTACTAGTTACAAACGGGGAAAGGCAGGTTTACAATGGAGAAACCCCCCGGAAGCCACCTTAACTAAGTGGGGAAGCTTAGCATCACCACTCATGGGACAAACTGACATCGTGCACTAAGGACACATTACCTATCTTGTATTCTTGCCAAAGATGTCTGACCTTCCAACTGCTGAGCAGCCATTGACAAGACGGCCTCCAAACACCTGGCTGGTGGCTCTTATCAACTGTCACTGCCATGAAAAGCAAAGAAGGCAGAGGACCTGGTGGAGACTAAAAGACACTAAAGATGTGTGTACATCTGGATTAGGTTGCTGATTGAGGAGGAAAAAAAAAAGAGTCACAGAGGAAAGGATTATGACAATTGGGGGAGTTTGAATATGGGCTGTGTATTAGACAATATTGTATCATGTTTAGTTTATTTCTCTTTTTCTTTTTTATTGAGGTATAACCGACACATAACATTATATTAGTTTCATGTGTACAACATAATTCAGTATTTGTATATATTGTGAAATGGTCACCACAATACATCTAGTTAACATTCATCCCCATACATAGTTACAAAAACTTTTTTTTCTTGAGATGAAGACACGTTTAGTTTCTTCAATATGATGATCATTCTATGGTTAGGTAGAGATATATCTTGTTCTTAGGAGATACATGCTGAAGTGTTTAGGCAGGGAAAGATCATGACGTTTGCAACTTATTCTCCAACAGTTAGCAGTAAAAGAATGTGTGGTGTGTGTGTGTGTGTGTGTGTGTGTGTGTAAAGAGAGAGAAATAAAGCAAATGTGGTAAAATGGTAACAATAGGCTGGTCTAAGTGAAGTTGGAATATAGGGATTGATCTTATTCTTCCTTCACCTTTCCTGGATTTGAAGTTGTTCCACATAATAAAATTGGGGAAAATAAAAATAAAAAATAATCGAATCTTGCCCAAAGAAATATACAACTTCAACTTTACAGCATTTAAAAAAAAGTTAAGCCAATATTTCAACATTGAGGAATTTCACTTAAGAACCCAATTTCCAGTTTGTTTGTTTTTTTTTTAGAAAACTATTGAATTTGCCCCCTCTAAGCCATAATTTCAACTGGGCATCAATTGGTGTTGTTGAGTGGTCTCTTTCTGCCTTAAAAGTTTACTCCCACTCCAAGAATGCATGCTCAGGCTCTTATACTCACTGGCATTGACCAGGAAAGCCTTGATGGTGAAAAATTTTGTACACTTTAAATGACTAGGGAGAGGGTTCTGGACCAGAAACTCAGAAACCTACAGAGCCGGTTGGGTCACCAACAGAGCCAACCAAACCAGGAGGCCCCTAACATTATAACCATGGCACTCCTCCCATGGAGGTTCACTAAGCCTCACTGAAGATGGGAGCCGAGCCTCCTCCTTCACCTAGGGGCACCTCGAGGGCTCCATCCTCACCAAATGAGGGGCTTCCATGAGAGCAGAAGCCATAGGCTTCTCCCTTATGTTAAGTCCAGAGAAAGGTGTTTGCTAGGGCACACAGGCTCGATAGCAGGCAACCAACTCACATTTTAGGAATCTCAACCACACCAACATGTACAATGACTACTCCTAACAAAATATTTTGCTTGGAAGCCTACAAATTTATTGGTGGCCAACCCATCACCATGGTGCCCATCATCTCGGCCAACCAATCACAGATCAAAGCAGGTTGGGGCAAGAGCAACAGTTCATGTCCTCATAAAAGATTATGACACTTAATTGACTGAAATGAATCTAATTAGAAGACACACATACATGCCTCACATGACATCATCATAATAGGATAATGTCCTTCACCCTGGTAGAGGAGAGAGAAAATCCCAATTGGCCTCAGCTGCACCACTGACTCACTCTACAATCTTGGGTGAGGCGCTTACCCGATCTGAGCCCTCAAATGCCTCATCGATCAATTGCAGATAATTGTCCCTGCCTTGCCTACTCACAGGGATGTTGTCATGAGAGAATAAGACAATACATAGGAAGGTTTTGAAAAATATCAAGGACTGAGATGCTATTGATTTACTATTTGTGGAATGTATTGTAATTTTTCCCGCCAGAGACATCTTCCCCACTCCAAACTCATCTAGTTCTTCTCCCCCTCCCCCATTATCCCTCTTTACTCCAAACTTTCCTCTACCCCATCCTGGAATTCCTAAAACTTTCAGGGATGGCTTCCCTTGAAAACTCTGGCCCCAAAACATATATAGATGAGGCATGGATATTTGAGCCCCAAGACTTCTGCCGGAGTAGGGATGGGCCTTACCTCTCTCTGTAGCTTATGGGTCTACCCTGGACCTGTCATCAAGTAGGAAGACAGTACATGTTTGATGACTGAATGAGTCAGGGACTCAGTGGTGTGCGTGGGCCCTGCCTGCATTGGGGAAGGAGGCAGGCAAAATGGGAACCAGCAGTCAAATTCTATACAGTAGAATGACATGGAAGGTAGAGAGGAAGGGTCTGGGTTTATGGCTAAGGGAGAGAAAAGTCTTCCACTCTGTTGCACGCAAGTTCCTCTGGTTTGAGAAGCCTCACTCTCTCACGCCTGGTGACCTGGGAGCCAGCTGGGCGTGTAGAATGGGTTAATAATGGTCTGTAGTCAGGAAGGCCTGAGAAACCCCACGCCACCCTGAGGCCTGATAGAAGGGCCCTCCAAAGTCACCATTCTTGGATTCACTGGATGGAATGAAAAAAGCCTCAACTTCAGGCAGCCCAATTTTACTCCATGGGTTTGTCTTAAATTTCTTTGGTAAGAAATTTCTTTCTTAAATTTCTCTGGGAAAGATGTAGACAGGAAAAAAGACTCCCAAGCTATCAAAACACTCCGGTGACAAGACAAGAGGCAAGAAAATGGCTGAGAAAAAAAGGGGTCAGTGTGGGACTAAGGGAACGCAGAGGAGGCACCGTGGTCCAGCCCCTGGGGGCACATGGAGGCTCCCAGAGCTGCAGAGAAGCTGGGGGAAAGGGCATTAGATAAGGCTGTCTGAAATAAGCCTGTTTTTAAAAACCATTTTTTGTATGTGTATGTGTACACACTTGTAATTAGAGCAGTTTATTTTTATGTGGTTACTTCTAAATCCTAATCGTAAATGCTTCAAAACAAGCAAAGAGCTAGAAATATACAGAAGAATGCAAGCAGTGTGGTTTTGCATGCAGAATTATAAAATAAGTCCTTTTCTTCTCAAATAATTACAGTTCTCCTCCATCTGACTCCCTCCGATATGGTCACTTCCCTTAGGCAATCCTATAGCACCTATTCTGTGACACGAATCTCTTTCTTCTTATACTAGTTATTTCCTTCACTTAACAAGTGTTTATTGAGGACCTGCTACATTCCAGGCACTGTTCCAGGAGCTGGGGTATATCATGAACAAAACAGATAAAAACTGATGCATCATAGGGTTTATATTCTAGCGGGAACAGATGGACACATAAATAAAGAAATGAAACATCCCTGGGGTGCCTGCGTGGCTCAGTCAGTTAGCATCCGACTCTTGGTTTCAGCTTAGGTCAAGATCTCACGGTTCATGAGTTTGAGCCCTGCATCAGGCTCTGTGCTGACAGTGCAGAGCCTGCTTGGGATTCCCTCTCTCCCTCTCTCTGCCCCTCCCCTGCTCACTGCCTCTCTGTCAAAATAAATTAAAAAACTTAAAAAAAAATTTTTTTTAAGAAATAAAACGTCCTGTATTTACAACATATGCCAGATGGTGATAGGTACTGTGGAGAAACACAAAGCAGGAAAGGGGAATAGGGAACGTGTGTCTATGGAGGATGGGGGTGCAGGTCAGGGCCTTACTGAGGATGGGTTTGAGAAAGCCCTGGGGAGATTGAAGAATGAGCCATGTGACAGCCTGGAGGAAGAGCGGTCCAGGCAAAGGCAACTGCAAGTGCAAAACCCCTGAGGCAAGAGAATATGAGCAGGAACAGTGGGGGTCAGTGGGGCTGGAATGGCAGGGGTTGGTGAGTGTAAATGAGGTCAAAGAGGCCACAGAGAACCACATCATACAGGCCCTCAGGGGCCACTATAAGAACTTGGTCTTTCATCTTTTCATAGAGGAATGACTTGATCTGACTCCATTTTAACAGGATCATTTGTATTGAGGAGAGACTGTAGGGGACACGGAGGGAGAAGACAGCAGTTTGGACCAAAGTGGTTGTGTCACAGCTGGTGAGATGTGGTCAGGTTCTGTATCTATTCTAAGGTAAAGCCCACAGGTCTTGCTGATTAATTGAATGTGGATATAAAAGAAAGCATGAAGTCAAGGATGACTCCAAGACCTTAGGACTGGGCAGTGCAAGGGTAGGGTCACCATTAAGTGAGGGGAAAGACAAGAAGGGCTGGTGGGGGTTGGGGAAGATCGGGAGTCTGGCTTTCAACATTTTGAGTTTGAATTGTCTGTTGGAAATCTAAGTGGAGACGTCAGGCAGGCAGTTGGATACTAGAGTGCAATTTTGGGAAGTGGTCAAAGCCAAAGATATAAATTTAAGAATTAAACAAATTTAGATTATTTATATTCAGGTAGGTCCATTGAGGCAAAAACTATGTCTTGTTAATCTTTGAACCCCCACCTAACCTAGGAGTGGTTTATCTATCCACAGTAAAGTCTCAGTAAATATTTATAGAATACATGGATATATCTGTCTATGAAAATAAAGTCAAGATTGAGATGTGAAAACAGTGGCACCCCCCCCCCACTTCCATCGTGCATAGAAAATGACAAAAGCTCAAGATCTAGAATGAACTGATCCAGACATGAGTCCTGGTTCTGCTACTTCCAACAGGGTAGTCTTGGCCACATTACTTAACCTCTCCAAGCAGGTTTCCCCGTGTGTAACATGGGAGTAATCTCAGTAGCTACACCAGCAGTGGTTATGAAGATTTAAGGAGTTTGTGAGTGGGAAACATACAAGCGCCTTACAGATAGGAGTTGAGAGAACCAGGCATGGATTGGTAAAGACACAGTTCTACTCCTCTGGCTCGTTGCTGTCTTCTTGTTCACCTCAAGGACTTTGAGTAGGGACCCCAGAAGCTGGGATTCAGAATGCATCCGGGAAGTCCCTGCCTGGCCAGATGCTCCTCACCACTAAAGGGCCAGTTTAACACCAACACCAGCCCACACATGCACTGCCCCGGTAATTTTCTGAACCACCTCAGGCCAGGTTGAGCTCTCCCTCCTCACCTCCTATAGCAATGGCCTCCAAAGTGCCCACAATTTATCTCCTACTAGGGTAAAGCTAGAAAATACTAGAGCATTTACTCAGATTTATTTTATACCTTAAAGAATGAACAAATAAAAGATCATCAGCATCGGTCACCAGGGAATGCAAATTAAAACCAAGATGAGATACTACCCCACCCTATTAGAGTAAAAACAAAATGAAAACAAAAACATGGGTTCCCTCGACCCTGATAATGCCAAGTGCTGGTAAGGATTTGGAGCAACTGGAAGTCTGATCAGTTACTGGAAGGACAGCAACAGCACAGGCACTATGGAAGATAGTTTGGCGGTTTCATATAAAGTGAAATATACACCTACTGTGTGACCCAGCAATCTTTCCTCTTGGGATTGACTGAACAGAAACGAAAACATGTATTCACACAAACACCTGTATGTAGATGTTTCTAGCAGCTTTATTCATAATTGTCCTGAACTGGTAACAACCCAGATGCCCTTTCACTAGTGAATGAACAAACTATGGTACATCCATAAAATGGTTGGACTACTGCTTAGCAATAAAACAGGAACAAAGATCTGTTTCAAACATGGATGAATCTTCAATGTATTTTAAAAGTGAAACAAGCCAGAGCCAAGAGGCTCCATATTGCGTGATTCTGTTTACGTGACATTCCAAAAAGAGCAAAATGGAAGGGGCAAAGAATAGATCAGTGGTTGCCAGAGGCTGGGAGGAGTGTTGGTAACAGAGAACCAGCATGAGGGGACATGGGAGTGATGGGATGTCCTGCATCACGTGTCTGGCATTGTGGATACACCACACTATGTGTTTTCCAAAACCCATAGAACTGAGCATAATAGCAAGTGAATTTTACAATATGTAAATTAAGAAAAAACCAACCAGGATACAGGATGAACTCAAAGTAGAATATAAGTTATAATAAATGAACGTCAATGTATTATAAATGAATAACGTCACTACCCTGAATTGGGGTGGAAAAGAAAAGACCTCACCTATGTACTTCCGGAAACTAGTATTTTGACTGGATGTTGTCAGGCTAAAGGAAAAATAGACTGTACACAAATTCTGTGGTTTGTTTCTCACAGGGATGTGCTTTGGCAAATCTGAAAGTGAATATACTTATATTGGACAAATACGTAAATATATTCTAGATAAGGACAGCCCAATTTCTCACTGTCAGAGAAAGAAGTTACAAATGAGGAAAAGGAGGAAAATAAGGAAATTTTATTTTATAAAGTTTTAAATGTTAATTTTGAGAGAGAAAGAGAGGGAGTGAGGGAGGGGCAGAGAGGAGGCGGGGACAGAGGATCCAAAGCAGCTCTGTGCTGACAGAAGAGAGCCCAATGTGGGACTCGAACTCACAAACCGTGAGATCATGACCTGAGCCAAAGTGGGATGCTCAACCAACTGAGCCAACCAAGTGCCCCACCATTTTAACCATTTTTAAGTTTTAAAATTCATTGGCATTAACTACGTTCATGATGTTGTGCAACCATTTCTACTATCCATTTGCAGAACTTTTTCTTTATTCCAAACAGAAACCCTGTAGGCATGAAATAAAAATTCTCCATTCTGCCCTCCCTCCAGTCCCTGTTAACCTCTATTATACTATCTTTATAGATATTTCTATTATAGATACCTCATGTAAGTGGAATCATGCAATATTTGTTCTTCTGTCTTATTTCACTTAGCGTACTACTTTCTAGGTTTATCCATATTGTAGCATGTATCAGCATTTCATCCCTTTAAAAACAAATGTTGATTTTGAGAGAGAAAGAGAGAGCAGGGGAGGGGCAGAGAGAGAGGGAGACAGAGAATTCCAATCAGGCTGCATGCTGCCAGCTTAGAGTCCAATGAGGGGCTCGAACCCACAAACCATAAGACAATGACCTGAGCCAAAACCAAGAATCAGAAGCTTAACTGACTGAGCCATCTATGCACTGCAGCATTTCGTCCTTTTATTATTTATTTATTTATTTATTTTTAAGAGAGAGAGAGAAAGAGAGAGTCAGAGAGACAGGGCATGTGTCAGGGAGGGGCAGAGAGAAAGAGAGGAAGACACGGAACCCAAAGCACGCTCCAGTCTCTGAGCTGTCAGCACAGAGCCTGATGCAGGACTCGAACCCACAAACCATGAGATCATGACCTGAGCTGAGGTTCGACGCTTAAACGACTGAGCCACCCACATGCCCCAGAATTTCATTCCCTTTTTAAGGATGAATAATATTCTACTGTAAACCATATTGTCTACACCATGTTTTATTTATCCATTCATTTGTTGATGGACACTCATGACTTTTTAAATTTATATACAGATAGGTAGCTACAGAAATGAATATGGAGACATGAGTGTCCATGTATTAGGACACAACATATTTTCCTGTCTCTTTCCACTGAGAGGGCCATGAAGCCACTATACTCCAGGAGCAATGGACGTACCTAGCACCCAGATCCTAGTTTATAAACACTTCTCTTTGGAGAAGTGGTTGACTGTAGGCCTGGGACAGGGGAAATGTGAGATGAGTCTGTAACATCTTGTGGACCCAGAGAGTTAGGGAATGCTTTTAAAGGGTTGGGAACATGTCAGGCAGCCTGGGTGGCTCAGTCGGTTGAGCATCCAACTTCTCCTCAGGTTCTCATGGTTGTGAGTTCGAGCCCCACATCGGGCTCACTGCTCCAGTGTGGAGCCTGCTTGGGATTCTCTCTCACCCTCTCTCTGCTCCTCCCCTGCTCATGCTCTCTCTCTCAAAAAAAATGAATAAACATTAAAAAATAATAATCAAATAAAAGGTTGGGAACATGTAAAAAAAGGCACAGGAGCCAAATCGAAGGAGCTCCTGGTAGCCAAAGCTACAACAATTGGAGGAATAAATAATAATCTTAGGTTATAACCACATCCATGAATTCATACCGATATGAATAACTGAATAAATAAGTAAATGGCAGTGAAAGGACAGCTCCTCCTTTCAGAAGAATTCCAACTACTAAACGTAGAAAGAATGCAGAAATGTGGAAAGAATGAAGGAAATCGAAAAGCCACCGTCAGAACAGCACAGTAATAAATGTTACAGGCAAACCCACACAGATGCTAAGGTCAGTGAGCAAAAGTCTGAGGAGAAAGTCGATATTTGCATAATCTCCAAGCATCTCTCTCAAGATATTTATCATTTACAAAGGGACACACTATGGCTTGACAGTGGGGAAACCTAGTAGACACCACCTTAAGTAAGGCTTCAAGTAGACAGAGCCAGTAGTGAGTCTGGTGGCATCGTGGAGACCCTGCTATGACACAGTGGCAAGAACACGTGGGCTCTGTGGTATTTATTCTTGCCGAAAATGTAGAACCACAATCTAAACAACAGGAAACATCCTACAAATCCCAACTGGGGAAAATTCTACAAAATGTCAGAGGCAGGAAAGACAAGGAAAGGCAGAAGTTATCACAGAATGGACCGGGGGACGAAGGCAACATGACAAGTAAATGCAGTGTGGGATTCTGGACTAGCTCCCGGAACAGAAAATGTATAATAGTGGGAAAATTAGTGAAAATCCAAATAAAGACTGTAGTTTGGTTAACAGTATCGTACCCATGTTACTATCTTTGTTTTGATAATTGTCCTATGATTATGTAAGATATTAACATTAGGAGGAACTGGGAGAAGGCTTTGTGGGAACTCTCTGTACTATTTTTGCAAGTTTTCTGGAAGTTTACATTTTTTTCAAAATAAAATTTTTTTTAAAAAAGGAATAAAAACTTTACTGCTCTCATACGTTTTAAAATGCACATAATATATTCATATATTGAGATACTTCCATTAATTTATAAATTAACAATTATAAGGACACCTGGGTGGTTCAGTCAGTTGAGCAGCCAACTCTTGATTTCAGTTCAGGTCATGATCTCAAGCTTCATGAGATCGAGCCCCATGTCTAGCTCTGGGCTGACAGCATGGACCCTGCTGGGGATTCTCTCTCTCCCTCTCTCTCTGCCCTTCCCCTGCCCGTGTGCTCATTCTCTCTCTCTCTCTCTCTCTCTCTCTCTGCTTGGGATTCTCTCCCTCTCTGTCACTTTCCCCCTACTATCTCTCTCTCTCTCAAAGTAAATAAATAAACATTTAGAGGTTCCTGAATGGCTCAGTCAGTTAAGTGTCCAACTCTTGGTTTCAGCTCAGGTCATGATCTCACGCTTTATGAGATCTGCCCCCCCCCCCCCATATGTGACTCTCAGCTGATAGGTTGGAGTCTGCTTGGGATTTCTCTCTCCCTCTCTGCACCTCCCCCATTGGCACGCACTCTCTCTCGCTCTCAAAATAAGTAAGTAAACATTTACAAAACTTAAAAATAAATAAATAAACTTTTTTAAAAATTAACAATTCTTGATACAATGGTTATGTGTATGCAAACTTATTTAGCTGATGGGAGTTCTTGGTTGAAAAGATTTGGAGACAGACCACTGCCTTTCAGCCTGAGCAAAAAGTACTGTAGATACCGAGAGTATTTAAACTCACAGAGACAAGAAGTAGAAGGTGGTTGCCAGGAGCTGGGGAGGAGGAGAGAAGAGATGGGGAGTTAGTATTTAATGGGTACAGTTTCAGTTTTGCAAGATAAAAAAGTTCAGAGGTGGATGGTGGGGCTGGTTGCACAGCAGTGAGAATGTACTTAATGCCATGAACTGTCCGCTTAAAAAATAGTTATGATGGTGAATTTCATAGTATGTGTATTTTACCACATTTAAAAACAAAACAAAACGAGGGTTATAGGGTTTATGGTCGGCTCTGCATTATCTTGCTTCTACATCTTTCTTTTAGACTTTTCTTCTCAAGAAGGCTTCCCGTGCGCTGGGTCTACAAGCCCACCTGTTTTGCGAGGCTGGGTATTTGTTCATGCTTAATCCATAGATAGTAATCAACAGGGGATGGAGAAGCTCAGAGTACAGAAAGGAAGATTCTCTTGGGGGGAGCTCTGAAAGGATTCATTGAAGGTTATCTTAATCTCCCAGAGACAAGTTGAGCCTTCCCTTGGATCTCTGAGGCCTGGTTACTCGAAGCTCAGGGGTGACCTGGGAGATGCATGCCTGCCCTCCACCCTCTTCCCCACCTCCCTGAGGGTCAGCCCACGTTATGTGTGTTCTGTGGTTCTGTGGGAGCTTCCTTCAGGATCTATGCTTCCTCCATCTGTATTTATGCGCAAACCCATCTGTATAGGCAAGGTTGTGTTGTGCTAATAAACAATCCCCAAATCTCAGTGGTTTAAAACATTAGAAGTTTGTGTCTTGCTCACTCTGCACATCCACCACAGGTTGGCCAGAGTTCTTCTCTGTGTCATGGCCCCTCTGGGATCCAGGATGATGCCATAGCCACTATCAGGAAGACAGTGGTAACTGTGGGTGCTGGCTCTTACGGCCTTTGCCTGGAAATGACCTAGGTCACTTCTGCTCACATCTCATTGTCTAAAGCACGTCATATGCCCCAGCAAGACTTAAAATAGGTGGGAAATTATAATTCTCCTGCAGGGAGTGCACTGACTATTGGGGAAGAAGAGTACCGTCCACCACACTGACCAGCCCCCCAGCACTTCCCTCACCCCTGGGGGAAAGAATTCTGGGGTTGGGGAGAGGGTCATTCCCACCCCACCCACCCCCCACGCACTCTGCCCCACTGAGAGAACTCTTAACGCCTCCACCTCCTGCAGCAGAGCACTCCAAGACCAATTAGAGGAATTTGTTTTGGGTGTAGAGGTCTGGTAGGTCCCCTCCATGTCTGTTCACTTCCTGTCCCATTCCCACACTCCAGCTGGGTCTGCCCTATGGTTGTGAGGGTCCCGCCCTGCCCCTTCTGAGAGTAGACTCATGGTCATTTTTGAGGAGCACATGCAGGCTACTCACAGGGGCCACTGTGTGACTCATTTGGCTTCCCAGAAGATAATCAACCAACTGGTGACTAGTGATGTACCAGCCCATTTTCCCCTGTGCTTCTACTGGAAATCAGGGCTGCAATCCTGGAAGATTAGGAGAATCCCTATCACTTATTTGCATTTTTAAGGGCCATAGCCCTAGTAGTGAGTTTCTTTTCTTTTTTCTTTTTGATAATGTAATACAATCTTTATATAGGATTAGCCCCTTAGCAACAGATAAAGAAAGATGTGGGAGGGTGCAGTGAGTATGTATCTGTATGTGTGATTTAGTTGGATCACCTTACACTGATTTCACAAATTATTCACTTTCTATACAAATTCACAGCATTCTTAAAATAGCCAGTTCCCATTGTGCCTTTAAAGTACTAAATTGTTTTCACAAAACTCTGATTTACACCCAACTTCTCAGGAGCATTGTTCCTTTATAAAGCAAAGCCTTTGCTGAGGTTTCTCAGCAAATTCCTAGAACTACAGACAATATGGAAATGGAAGGTCCTGGATACGACAATTGTAATATTTGTGACTCACCCAAAACTTGCTTCCCTTTGGGGATGGGGGATTTCTGGCAGGGAGGAAACAGATTTATTCATTTGTTCTGCTAAGTGGCTTCTAAGAGCTGAATACTCTGATAAGGGCTGTAGAATATGCAAGGAAAGATTAGCACCCACTACCCCCTCTGCAGGGTTCACAATGTGGCCGTGTGATTGCATGTCATCTGCATGACATCCTCCAGAGGTAGCTTCTAGCCCAGAGACCAGATGAAGAAACAGACCTGGATTGGCCAGGCCTCCAGCCCTGTCCCACACAGCACCCCTCCCCTCAACAGCATTCTTGGCACACACAACTCCCTCTACCAACCCTGTGGCCTCCCAGGACCCTGCCCTGGCCCCAAAGGAGGCAAATCAATCTGACACATGGAGCATTGAAACTTGGGTTTCTCTCTTTGCTTAAGTGAGTTCTTTGTTATTTTTGGGTTATTAACGTCTTATTAAATCTGGGCCAGCCGTAATTGGCCTGTGTGTGCTGGTGAGGGTAACGGCTTTGCAGAGCTGGGCAGAAGGCTGTGTGGGCTCAGAAGCCAGCACTGTGGTTTGCTTGGGGCCGATGGCTGCCACAGAAGCCCTGAGCTGTTTGCCAGGATCTGGGAGACCTGGTCAGTCACATGGTCAGGTGGATGGGACTGTGTGATTGAGAAAGGCCCCTGGAAAAGGTTGGCCCCTTCTCTAGGGTGAAAGCACTTGTTGCCCCAACAACAATTACCTCTAGGGCAGATAATTCTAATATTCATGGGGGGGAACACTACTACATGGAGAACCTTCTCCTGACCTGCCATTTGGTTGTGAGACCTCATAATCGGAACAATTTAACCAAAGGGTTAGGAAGATGACTTAGGTTCCTTGGAGGCTGACCCGAGGCCCCCCAGAGGTTCTGCTGGCACCTGGGAAAAAGTTGTCTCAGAAAGCCAGTGAAAGCACTGCAAAAGCAGGGTGTAGCCCTGCAGAAAGCAGCTGTGACTGGTGCAGAGGTGCGGCCCAAAGCAAACGAGCTGACTTGGGGCCTAGGTGGGACTACGGTTTCTCTCCCTGGAGGATTGTTGCTTTAAACCTAGCACTCCTACAGTTAGCTACAGTTTGGGGATTCCCCTCCCCCTAAAGTTTATTTATTTATTTTGAGGGTGGGGGGGAGGGACAGAGAGAGTGGGAGAAAGAAAATCACAAGCAGACTCCACGCTGTCAGCACAGCCCCCAACGCGGGGCTTGACTCAGAAACTGTGAGATCATGACCTGAGCCAAAACCAAGAGTCAGATGCTTAACCAACTGAGCCACCTAGGCGCCCCAGTTTGGGATTTTTAAGAGGTGATCCAACTAGCACAATCTTCTGCCTCTAGATAGGATGTTATTTAAGCTTCCTTCGATGCTTCCATGATTGTCCTGTCCTCAGGGCTACCCTGTATCTGCTCACCTTTAGAATGTTCCCCTGTAGAAACATTGCTTCCTCCTCTCTTTCTGCACTTGATTCATACCTCAATTCCGGACAGCACAGTGTGACCCAGCTCCAAGTTTCATGGAGCAGAAATTGGACGGCTGTAGTGGGGAATGCAGATGGCAGGAAATTGCCATTCTCGTGGGGGAGCCCAGACCCTGGCATCACAAGTGGATACTCACGCTGTTGTGGAATTGAGTTGAAGGCTTCCTCTCTGCCCTGCCCAGGAGACTTACTGGCTTCCCTCAGTGACTCCTTTCCAACTTTCCCTGCCAATTCCTAACCAAAACTCTTTACCCCGAATCTCAAAGCTTTTTTCTTGGAAGTAAATTACTAGATAGGAGCTGGCTTCTTCCCCACTCTCGTGGTTTTTATAGGAGGGAATTCTCTTTACCTTCCTGACTGCTTGCTTCACCCAAGACCCCTCCCCACTGATGGGAGCTGGGTTTGCTATGTGAAAGTTAAGGAGGGGAGCATTATCCTTCCAGGAAATAGAGCTGACATGTCTACTTCTATCTGCTGTTTCTGTATTTTGGAATTTGTGTGAGGAAAACATAGATGTTCTATATTGACCTCCTTGAGCCCCAGCAGGCCCAGAAAAAAAACACAGAGACATTTTCAAGAGCTGGCTTGTGCCCCAGAGGCATATGGTGCCCAAGGCCTGGCCCTCCATGTTCCCGAGTACCTGTTTGGGTCTCTAAACCCATTCATTGTTGTGCTATCTCCCTAGGGCCTCCTGACATGTATGGGTGCCTGGCTGGGTCCCAGGAGATGCAGTGTTGAATTAGACACTGTGCCCAGCCCTGTGTAATTATCCAGAGTCAAAATGAGTCAGCAGGCAAGCCAGATTAAAAACCGTGGCTCCCGACTCAGGCCTGCACACACAAGTGCCCACGGTCGGCTGAAGGAAATCTCTGAAGGAAATCTGGGATGGGGGTGGGGGGTAGATAAAGAGGAGCCACCAGGGAGCTGGATTACATTCTGGGTGAGGCAGGAAGGATGATGAGTGTCTCAGGAAGGAAGTCAGGACCCTCTAGCACCCATTCTTTCTTTGTAATTAGAACCTCCCCTCCCCCATCTTCTAACCCCCAATACCCCACCCACCCACCCCCGACCCTGCCCCCCCAACACACACAGACACACTGCAGCTCTCTGCTCCATCCTGATTCCCTGGAGATCAGAAATACTGGTCAATACCTCCTGTTCACAGCAAACATTTGCAATAGACGAATTCTGGGCCCAACCCCAACCTCTGAAATGGTGCCATATGGAGGGCCATGTGAATCTACATAAAACACGGGTTTTTTTAAGGATTTTAGGCCAGACTACACTGTCTATCTTCTGAAATAATTGTGTAGGATTCCTTAGCCTTCTATTGCCCTGAAGAGTTGACACTTGACAAGGTACATGAAGCAGTAATCGAAAGAATATTCCTGTAAAAAGTCCTGAAATTTCCAAGCCCCATGTGAGCCCAGATTAAACACTTTAGGAGGCCACTCTATCTTTAACCAACTCTGTGACCCAGCTGACCAGGAAATCAACAGAGTTGGGTGATTTTATAGCTTGGGTAATGCCAAGCTGTCGTGTCCAGCTAGTGCATTGATCACTTATCAATCTTTAGGGGTTTCCAAGTACTCTTGGGAGCATCATTGACATTCCACAGACCTGTTCAGAGTGGGAGACCTATGGGCGGAGCCAGGGCATTTAGTCTAAAGAAAGGAATACTCAGTCTATTAATGTGAGAAGGGTGCCTTGTGGACAAGGGTCAGGCAAGTTTAGTATAGTCCAGACAGCAGAACTGTTTTCAGTGGATGGAGGTAGTGAGTTTCCTGTCACTGAGGAAGTTAAAAGGGAGACTGTGTGTGCATAGTCAGAAGGGCTGTTTCTGTCACCTGTCGGGGTTGGCCCCCAAGACGCTTCCCACCTGTTATGGACTGAATGTTTGTGTCCCCCTAAATTCATCTGTTGAAGCCCTAACCCCCAATGTAGTGATACTACAAGGTGAGGACCTTATGGGGTAATGAGATTTAGATTAATTAGATTAGATGAAATTATAAGAGTGGAGTCCCCCTGATAGCATTAGTGCCCTTATAAGAAAAGGAACAGACACCAGGGCATCTTTTCTCTGCCAGGAAGTGAGAAGGTACCTGTCGGCAAGCCAGAAAGCCGGCCCTCACCAAGAAGTGAATTGGCAAGCACTAGACCTTGATCTTGGACTTCCCAGCCACTGTGAGAAACAGCGGTCTGTCAGTTAAGCCACCCAGTTTATGGTATTTTATTATAGCAGCCAGAGCTAAGATACCAGCAGAGTCGTTGATTTCATAGACATTCAAGAGATGAGGTTGGGTCTACACCAACCTTATGAGATCCCTTCTGCCCACAGAACTGTCCTGGTGCCTCCCTCTCCGGAAGGGTTAAACAACAGCACCCAGGCAGGAATCCAGGACATTCACTAATTCAGCCAACCTCCAAGTGATCATCATGGAAAAGAAAATATGAATCTGGTCCCTCTTCCTTATGCTGATTTTATTTTGAATCTTGAGCTATTTTACAGTCACAGAATAATCTAACCAGCACCCAGAGTTTCACCGCTTAAAATTTAAGCTAAGATTGATTTCGCCTTTGCTTTCAATCATTTCATTTTGTAAGAAATAAACATTTCAGGTAGAGCAGAGTGCCCTTGTAGTCGGGAAGTCAATCCTATTCTTACAACTCTGTGCAGCGTTCTGTTTGTGTAAATAAAAACAATGTAATTCTAAAATTACAAATGGGGACCGGCTCTCCATGATATTTTCAGTGCGGCCCGCTCCGGAGTGTCTGGGGCCAGTTGACCCCAGGTTCTCTCTGCCTCTCCCGCGGGCCGAGGGCCAGAGCAGCCGGAGAGGGAGGGGGTCGCTTCCTAGAAAAACCCGCCCAGGCTTCCGCGGCCTTGGCCATCCCGCGGCGAGCCATTGTGCGCGCGCCTGGGGACCGCGCCGCCGGCCGGGGGGAGGCGTTTCCTGGACGCGCGGCCGCGCAGCCTGGCAGGGCGGCCCCGCCGAGGAAGCGCTCGATTCTCCGAGTGGCACGTTCGCCTCGGGCCGTGCCAAATGCCCCGCTGGGCGGAGGTGAGGGGGGTGGCGCCACGCTGGGGTCCAAATCAGGCCCTGGGGTTTGCAGGGGCAGCCGGGTGCGCTCGCTTCTTGGATCGTTCCTTCGTTCCTTCCCCGGATCGTTATAGCACTTCGTACTGCCAAGCTGTATTGGCTGCTGGCGTTACAAAGACGGTTTCCGCTTCATTCATTCATTCATTCATCCATTCGCTCATGCATTCGTTCCACAAGTAGTTACTGTTCTTTTAACTATTTGGCCAGGCACTAATGGGTCAGGCACTGTTCTAGGCGCTAGGGATACAGCCAGGGATCTTTGCCCCTAAAGCTCTCATTCTAGCGGAGGGACAGACCATGAATAACGGATGTAATAAGTAATTATACAGCCGACAAGTGCTGCGGAGGGAAAGAAAGAGGAGGGGGTGGGAAGATCAATAATGGGAGTGGGGGGTTGGAGTTGCCAAATCGCTGTCTGGAGGAAGAACATTCTAGGTAGAGGAAACAGGCAATGGAAAGCGCTGAGGTGAGAGCTTGCTTGGCAGAATGTGACTTATACAGAGATCGTTGTTCCCCAACCACCCCACCCCCACCCCCCTTGGCCACCTGGGCCTCACCTGGACCCCCAGAGTTCAGTTGAAGAAAAAAAAAATCTCCCTGAGGCAGGGCCAACATGAGTGGCCACGTCTGTGCTCCAGTGACTCCCCTCGGTCTGCAGAATAACATTGATATACCTTTGATATACCTTGGGATGCCCACAGGTATCCTCATTATCTGGGCCTTCTTTCTGTCTCCAGTCCCTCATCGGAGCCCTCTCCATTTGCACTGTGCCCAGCTTGCCCAGTGACTTGTGGTTCCCCAGGTGCATCGTGCTGCTTCAGGCCTGGGTACATGGCATCTCCTGGAATGCCACACACATTCCTCCTACCTGTGCCCCCCTGACAAGCCCTTACTTTTCCTTCAAGAGTCAGTTCAATGTCACATCCTCCATAAGGCCCCTTTTCACTTCCCCTTGAATGTTCCAGCCCGTCCTCTGCTTATGTGATGCCTGGCACAGATCTCAACAGGCGAGTGTCTGGCCACGGGGCAGTTATGTGTTGACTTGTCGGTGGCCTCTTGTCGGTGGCTCCCTCACCTCTGTATCCTCAGCATCCAGCACCTGCTTGGCACAGAGTAGGTGCTCAGTAAAGACAACTCGACTGAATGAGTGAGCAGTACTTGGCTGCTTTGGTTCCCTAAGTGCCTTGAGGCCTGAGTCAACCAGTCCCTGGCCCTGCCCTTGGATATTTAACAGACTGTATTCACAGCTGTGGACTCCCGGGTCACGGATTTCCTGTGGGTGAGGGACTGGCCGGGAGAAAGGCCTTCATTTTAACTACAGAAAATGACGGGCTCATGGGGCATTGTTGTCCGAGAGAATAGGAGAGGCTGCCCCTCTCCCTGACTCCACCTCAGCCTTGGATGCCAGTCTGTGGCTGGCCACACAACTCCTGGAAACCCTGGTCAGAAATGGGCTTCCTCTCCCTCCCACCAGGACTCTGAGCACTCCTGCAGAAGCGCCACTTACAAAGAGTTCAGTGGAGGAGTGCCTGGGTGGCTCAGTCAGGTGGGCGTCCAACTTCGGCTCAGGTCATGATCTCATGGCTCGTGGGTTCGAGCCCCGCATCAGGCTCTGTGCTGACAGCTCAGAGCCCGGATCCTGCTTTGGATTCTGTGTCTCCCTCTGTCTCTCTGCCCCTCCCCTCTCTCTCTCTCTCTTTCTCTCTCTCTTTCAAAAATAAATAAACATTAAAAAAAATTAAAAGTGCAGTTGACTGGCTGGCCGGTCACCGCTCAGCCTCCAAGGCCTGCCAGCCTTCCCTTGAAAGTCATTGTCCTTTTCTTCCTATTCTGACATGCACAGTCCTAACCCATGCCCCTGTCTTCCCATGTGGACAGCCCAGAAGGTTTTCTGGTTCACCACCTTGTCTCCATCCCCTATCAGTTCCTACCTTCTCCTTCCAATGTTAGAACCATTTTCAGATACTTCTGTTTTCCAAGTCACCTCTCACCTCCACTTGGAGAGGTGACTCTGGGTGTCAAAAGACAAAATCTGAACATTCAAACTTGGTGTCCTGGGTCCCCTGAAGATTGACCTTAACTCCCCTGTGTGCACCTTTGTTTACCCTTCCCTGTCACCAAACTCTGTGCAATAGTGTACTTATTGTCTCTCAAATACTGTCCCACTCTGGGCTTTACCTGTCCTCGATGCCTTTCCTGTTCCTCACTACTTACCCAATCCTAACAAATGCTTCCACATACAAACCTGTCCAGACAGCCCTGGGCTACCCATCTCTGAGCCCTGGATCACATATGCTTACTACCTATGACAGTCGTTTAATAACTAGACAGTTGACCTTGAGAGCTTTTAGGGTCCCTTCTGTCCTGCAGTTGTATTACAACCATGTGATTTTGCTGTCATTTTTTACAAGTTCACTTCTCTACTCATAGAGCAAGAGCCTTAGGGACCAGACCTTGCCTTTGCCAGTTGGCATCTTCTGTGCTATAGCAATGCCTGGTGCACGATAGCAGGCTCAGTGTGGCTTTACTAATGGGAAGTTTCCAGACCTCAGCCCCAGATGTTCCTGTCTCCAGTCATTCCCTGCACAGTTGCCATGTGCCGGGGCTGCCACCTACATGCTTCTGAAGGGGAGCTGATAAATATATGCATATTGAGGGATCAGGAATTTCATACATCTGTCCTCCAAAGGGAATCTGCATTGCCAGAGGTGCCTGGAAAGAGCATTAGTGAACCATCATTTAGCTTTTGTGGTGGAATGCCAGTTATCAACAAGGGAGGAATGGTGGGCATGAGAAACTTTCTCGGAGCCATTCAGTCATACCCCGCTCTCCTTGCCTTCTGTGCAGCCGGTTCTAGACAGGGCATGGGGGCAGGGCGGGAGACAAGGGGCACAGGGTAGAAAGAGGAGAAAGAAACTTACAAGGAAACCTACCACTCCCTTACTCCATGCAGACCTTACTTCTTTAGATATCGCCATGAGAAACCTTGTGGATATTTGTCTGCTCCTCTGTCCCTGGTCAGCGTCAGCAAGGCAGCAAGCTCCTGCCAGCCCCTTGCCCAGAAGGAAGAGCTGTTGGAAGGAACTAACTCAGTCCTCTTGGACCCATGGTCCCACTGGAGGGACAAATGTTACTCAATTATAAGAGAGTGGGACAGACTGCCGGTGGTGCATGAGGATGGGAAAAGCGGGTGTGGGTATTGAGAGGGAGGGAGGGAGGGATGAACTTGCATTTACTGAGCACCTATTGTGTGCCAGGCACTGTGCTAATCACATTTACATATGTTACCTCACCTAATCTTCCCCCAAATCTTGGGAGATAATTGTCATTAGCTGCATTCCCCAACATAGTTTATTTCCTCTCACACCCTTTCTCCATTGTTCTTTTTCCTGTTTTTTTTTCTTTTTTGGTCACAAAGTGATTCATATTCATTGTAAACATGGTATATGAAAGTAATATAAAAGTGCAGGGGAGAGAAGAAAATCATCTCTAATCTCATAACAAAGATATAACCATTATTAGCACTTATATATGTGTATATTCCAGTTTTTAAAATCCATTTTAAATATATGTGATATTACCTTGTACCTACAATTTTCTATTTTTTTTTACTGAACTTTACGACAGAAATATTTTTATGTCATTGAAAATTCTAAAATAACCTCTGTAGTGCCTTCGCAGTGGGCGTTCTGCGAATCTACAACTAATTTTACTATTTCCCAACTACCGGGCATCTGTTTTTCTATCCTTTGAAATTATAAATAATGATTCAGTAACATCTTGGTACCAACATCTTTCTATGAATTTCTGAGTTTGTTTTTTGTTTTTGTATTTTTGATAGATTTGAAGAAGAACGGTTGGGGTCAGTGTAACTGATTTTAAATAGTAGTTTTATTTTCTGACTTCAAAAGTGAGAGTTGTTTTTTGTGAATATTTGGAATGCATAAAAAAGAAAATAGCATCATAACTTTTCAAATGACTCTTATTAACATTTTGGGGTGCTTATTTCTCAGTGTTTTTTCCAATGACATACATATGTAAGTATAAATAAATATGACTGCAAAAAATTGGTATTACTAGTATATACCATGCTCCAGCCTGCTCATCAGCAAGCGTTGTATTGTTAATTGTATTATTAATTATCTTTGACAATATTACTTCTTTTTAACTTTTTTTTAACATGTATTCATTTTTGAGAGACAGAGAGGGACAGACTGTGAGTGGGGGAGGGGCAGAGAGAGAGAGGGAGACACAGAATCCGAAACAGGCTCCAGGCTCTGAACTGTCAGCACAGAGCCCGACGCTGGGCTCGAACCCACGAACTACATCATGACCTGAGCCGAAGTCGGATGCCTAACCAACAGAGCCACCCAGGCACCCGGACAATATTACTTTTAACAGCTGCCCAATGCCACTGTAGGGATACAGCATACAAATGGAAGCCTTCTTTTATTCATGGCCACTTAGAGTTTTGTTTCCCCAAATTTTCCATTAGTAACTCTCTTATGAATATCTGAACATCTTGAATATCTGTGAATACTAATCTTTGACCTCATCTCTGATCATATCCTTCATGCACATTCCTAGAAGTGAAATTACCAGGTCGAAGCCTACGAGCATTGTCAGAGCTACTGGCACGCATTGCCATATTGCGTTCCAAAATGTATCCTTATAACCAGAGATAATTGCAATACTGATTATGATTCATTTCTTTAATTTTCACTTTTCTTATTAACGATAATGTTTTGAAATGTTTATTAGCTACTTGTAGTTCATTTTGGGGGATGATCTGTTCATGACGCCTATTCACCTTCCTGTTTTTGTCTTAGTATATATTTCTTGATGTTTTAGATGAACTCTATCTTTTAAAGGTTATAAACATAACCTTATGTTTATCATACTTATTCTTGGAGAATTTTCCAAGTAAAGAAGAAAATATCTCCATTTTTACAGATGACTAAGCCAAGACTCAGTTTACAGATGACTAAGCCAAGACTCAGTGAAGAAGTGAATTATCCAAGGTCACCCAACTGGCAAATGGTCTAGCTGGGATTTGAGCCCAGGTCTTACTGGCTGTAGAACTCTTAGTCAGAAAAAATTACGAAGAGTAGAGAAATGGTAACGGTAGCTGTGGAAGCCTCAGTGGTGGAACTTGAGTCTGTTCTGTAGGATGAGTAGAAGTCAGCTCCCGGAAGCGTTGGAGATGTTTATGGAGGAGGAGAAGGAACACAGTGCTGGGGGACTTGGAAGCCAGGAAGGGGCCTGGCCTGGTGCCAGCTGTGCGTCTTTTTGATCATTGCTTCCAAGCTGAGGGACACCCTTCTGGCATCCTTCGTACTTTCATGACCCTTCAGAGGACTGCCTCCAGCAATTACCCACATCCTCTTCAAATCTGTATGCCGCAGCACAACTTTCAGTTTGTCCTCACCTGTATGTTCCCAGGTCTTTGAAAGGCCCCTTGTTACCTCTTACACTGATCTTTAGAGATGGGATAGGCCCTGGAGGCCACATCCTTCAGCGGAGTCCAGAATCAGAGGTCTTCTTTGGTCATCTTTTCTTACCCAGTTACATTTATTACAACCCTCATTTCTACTGATCCTTGCTAACTGCCAGGGAAAGAAAGAGGAAGAAGGCAGAAGACTGGATTGTTGATTTCCTCAGGATGGGTGCACGTGCTCTCCCAACTAGCACTTAAGCCCCTTGACATCCATGCAGGCTTCTCCTCCATGTTTCCTGCACCAAGCACAGGGCATGGGATGAGATGGGCTCAGTAAATGCCTGTGAATGACTGACAGGGGGGTCTACGCTACTGCTGAAAGGTTGTCTGCTGTCCTCCCTCCTCCAGGAAAGAACGGATGTAAGAACAGTAAATAAATGCAGTAGTTTAATTTTTCATTCTGGGGTGAAGCAGATACCCTTTAGAGGGAGGGCAGAGGCAGGGAAGGGGGTGGTGGCACAGGAAGGGGAAAGAAGAGAGGCCCCTTGTTACTTGCCCTTTCCTCTCTTGTAGCTCCATCTGGACCCATCCTCAGGGAGTTTGGAAATGCTTAAAATTGTATCTTGGCAGTTAACTGCACTATGGGGAATGGATGGAAACTTGCAGATTTTGGAGGCTTCAGTGTCCATAGAGGTGGGAAGAGAATTGTGGTGTTCTGCAGGTTGAAGGGAAATAATAACATGGAAGCTTGATCTACAGAAAGGAATAAAGAGCATCAGAAATTGTAATTATATGGGTAGCTCTAACAGAACAATCTTTCCATTCTTAATTTCTTTAAAAGACAGCTGTCGAGGGGCGTCTGGGTGGCTCAACTGGTTAAGTGTCCGACTCTTAGTTTCGGCTCAGGTCATGATCTCACGGTTTGTGGATTTGAGCCCCACATCGGGCTCTGGGCTGCCAGTGCAGAGCCTGCTCGGGATTCTCTCTCCCCACTCTCTCTCTGCCCCTCCCCCACTCACGAGCTCTCTCCCTCTCAAAATAAGTCAACTTAAAAAAAAATTAAAAAGAAAAAGACAATTGTCAAAAGCAATAACAGCAACAACAACAATGTACCCTGGGGCTTATGTTCAAGAAACAACATACAGGACAACAGAACAAAGGATGGGGGGGGGGGGGTAGGAGAGGGATTTGCACTGGTTTAAGTTCTCATATGCAAATCCCAGGTAAACTGGGAGAAGTTAAGGATGCATATGGTAATACTTAGAACAAAAAGTTAAAACAACACAGAGGTTTAGCTACAAATCCAAGAGTGGAGGTAAAATGGAATATTAAGTTATAATCCGCAGTTGATCTGAAAGAGTACAAGAAAAATGAGCACGGAACCAATGGACAGATAGGAAAGCAATGATAGCATCCATTAATGGTAATGTCATCCATGAAGGGAAGAAATGAGATCATCTCTAAGGTCTTTTCCAGCTTTTGTTGTCTCTGATTGTAATTCACGTGACAGCATCTACTAGTGGCACTGAGGCAGAGTTTGTTAGGATGAGTTATGGGAGAATTGGGATGAATGAATCTGCTGGTTCCGGGGTCTGAAATTAGCCCATGGAGACTATAGTTATGAGTCTGCCGTGCCATTGCCATTCGAGTAGCAACTTGTGATGATTCGGGGTGGGGCAAAGTCAGGGAAGATGCTGGTGCTACCAGACAGGCCTAGGGTGAAGGGCCCAATTTACAGTCAGTCTGCTTGGATTTGGTTTGCCTGAGAGCTCTTCGAGAGAGCTGGCTTAGAGAAGCCGGGGTTCAGGAAGGCCCAGTTGAGTGGGGCTGGGCTGGGCTGACTGGGCGGGCAGGGCTCCTGTGGTCTCTCACAGCAGCTGCTCCTTCAGGGGAAGGGAGGCATGTGTTTCCCATTGCTAATAACCTCTCTTGCCCAGGACCTTTTCTCTGTCTCTTAACGATACAGTGTAATAGCCATTCATTCAAAAACCTTTACTGATTACCCTATCTTACCTGATTACCCACCAGGTGCTATGCTAGCTACTGGGAGTGTGAATCTGGGGAGCAAAACTCCGGGGATGCATGGATATCACAGAGCTTAAGTTCTAATTGGGAGACCGTGTGCCCTCATCCTAAGGAAATCAACAATCCTGTCTTCTCCCTTTTGCCTTCTTCTCTTTCTTTCCCTGGCAATTAGCAAGGATCAGTGGGTAGAAATGGAGAAGCCCCTGTGACCCATGAGGAGAGGGCTCTGAAGGCCAGTGGGGAGCTGGACCAGGGGGCCGGGAACCCAGAGCCTGGAGGGCAACACTGCCTGGGGGAGTGGGCAGGACCAGAGCTCAGAGAAGGAGTAGCAGCTGCACCAGGAAGGGATTGTCTTCCATTGCAGATAGAAGCCACGTGAGGGTGTAAAGAAAGGACTGACACGGCCTCATCTGAGATTTCAAAGATGACTGGCCACTGTGTGGAGAATAGCCTGGAGCGGTGACAAGAGAAAACCAAACAAAACAGGACAATGGGCAAGGAGATAGGAGTCTTGGATTCCTCAGTGTGCTGTGTGTGATCTTGGATGCATCACTTAGCCTCTCTCCTGTCTTATCTGTCTGTCAAATGCCAGTAGTAGTATCTAGGCTATTTACGTCATAGAGACAGGGTAGCAATCAGTGATAGACCATTTAAAACGTTACCTTTAAAGGACAAAGGGCAGTACAAAACAAAGACTGTGGTATCTTCTTGCCCCTCAGTATGTTAGACACACTAAATTCAAGTGAAGAAGTGGGGTCTGCGTCGTAAGAACTTGAGTTCATTTCCTCCGTGAACATCATGGCGTCTGAGTCTTCACTGGCACAGAGGCTGGTCAGTTCATTTGGTTAATGAGGCCAAACTCAACCCCAGTGCCAGCCAGATTCTTTCCCTCCATCCCCGGGCCACGACCTGATCAGACAGCTTTTAGCTGGATGTCACTGGTCACCACCGGCCCCACAGAACCAGTGGCCGCCCCACCACCACCACTAAGACAGCCTCTGTGCAGGGGAATGGGAACATCACCTGGGACTGAAGATGAGTTTCAAACCAGCCATATGGCTGAGTTGCTTCACTCCTCCAAGGCAATTGCCTCGTAAGAATGGGGAATAGGGCCTTGTCCCAGCTTCTCCCGGGGGCGGGGGGGTGGGGGTGGTGGTTGTGTGAGATCCACAGAAACCCCCGAGGAGGGGCTGGAGTGTTAGTCCTGTTGTTGCTGCTGCCAAGGGAACTACCACTGTTGTCACTGGATTGGGAAAGAAAGCCTGTGATACATCAAGAAAGATTATTGCCTCCAGCCCTGCAGGCTGGATTCCAGCGGAAGGCCATTTTGTGAAACACATGCATGAAGCAGAAAACAAACAAACAAACAAAACCGTAAGAAGCCAGAGTCTATGGGCACATACACCTTGGGTGGGATCAAGGTGCTTTTTGTGCCTTAGCACTGTGAGTACATTAAAGCTCACTTCTTCCTAACCGTGGATATCATCATCCTCATTTTACAGACTGAGAAACTGGTAATTCAGAGAAGGTAATGGATTTGTCCAAGGCTGCCTGATGGGCTGCAGAGCTGGGAGTTAGGCCCAGTCAGCCGATTCCAAGGCCTTGTGCACCCAGCCCTGAGGCTCACAGTCCTAAAGCATTTAGGGTACCTCTCCACAGTTCTTTCCATGAAGGCCAGTTCTCCAGACATTCTGGGAACCCCTCAGGCCAGAGATGATTGAGGACAAAGTCAGACCTCTTGGGGCTGGCTTGTCATTTAATCCATCAAAAGACAAATGATCAATCAGCCAGCAGATGTTAATTACGGGCCTGGGGAAGAGGTCTGGCAGGCAGGCAGGAGGTGTGCAGATTCAAGAATAATTTGAGAACAAGATGCAGCCGTGTCTATGCCCAGAGGAGAGGCAGGGCTCGCCACTGAGGAAGGAGCTGACGAGGAGCTAACAGTGAAACAGGGTCCGTGCAATGCTGACGGGTGGAAGAGGGTGATAATATGGGCTCAGCTACCACCATGAGAAGGCCAGAGGGCCTGACGGCTTCCCTTTCCAGGGCCTGGGACTCAGGTTGTGTGTCTCTCTGAAGCACAGCAGAAAGCCGGGACAGGGCCACGGGAGTGTCCAGCACAGACGGCACGCACACTTCAGGATAGCCCAGATGCCCCAGGCACAGCCCCGGGCCCCGCTGTCCTTTTTCCCTACAGAGTCATTCTCTCAGCATTGCCAGCTGCTAGCTGAGTGACTGGCTGAGTGACCGAGACTGAGGCTGGCTCAGTGACTGAGTGACTGAGGGCCTGGATGCAGGAACCGAGAGCTAGGAAAAGGGATTTCTTTCTATGTCAGGGGGAAGCCCCTGGGGAAAAGGGAAACACAGTGGGAAGGACAAATTCTTGCGGTAAGTCTGTGCAGGGCCAGCATAGTGCCCTCTAATGTGTGAGATTGGGCCCACGCTCCTCTGGGGTGACAAGGTGACAGGGTGTGGGGCTCAGCTGCTTGGCCTGCTTTAGAACCTCAGGCAGGGAGAGAAGAAGATGAACCTGCCCTTCCTGTCAAGTAGGCCTCCCTGCCTGCCACCCTCCCTCTCTCTCTCCCTCTACACTATTTTAAAAATGTGACTAGAGGCTTACCTGGTCCCCACCCATCTGCTCAGGGAGAAGGGGAGGGAGTTCAGCTGGATAGCTCTACCCTAGTGGGGGGGGGGGGGGGGGCGGGGGGGGCCTCCCTTCCAGAAGTAGGCTAATTTAGCAATGGCAAAGAGCAGAAGACAGGGGTCTTTACTGACTCTTAAAAAAAAAATGCCTCTTAATTTTAAAATAAATTGGCTTAAAATTATATTGGATAAATACTAAGCTTCAAAGGTATGGAATTTACATTAGTATGCAAAAGTCAGAGTTTTTTTTTTAGTTCAGTCTGAGATGATTCCGTCTTGCTAATAATGCTTTCCCTTTGGAAATCCATAACAGTATGAGAAACTATGATATTGATAGGACATTAATAATCACATTTGTATCATAGTTTTATAAGGGGCTTCTGGGCACAGGATTGCATCTGACCCTGTCCCGAAGTCTGTGAAGTAGGAACCCTTAGTATCTTCATCTTGCATATGGGGACATTGGGACTCAGTTGAAAGGATCAGTGACCACCTAAGAAGTAGAGGCCAGAATCCAGGCTCCAGGCTTCAGACTCCAAGCCTACCAGTGGGGCTCCACAGCACTGCCCCGTGCACAGCCTCTGGGCCCAAGGGAGAAAAGGGCACCTTTGAATGTGCCTCCTGTTCTAGCCCAGCCCAGAGCATTGAGCTCACACAGACCCAGTTCAGTCAAATCAGGTCCTTATGGTTATATAGGGCTTTAGACTCTCCTCATTCCATGGCTCATTAACTTCCTCACCTTTCTTTTAATTTGGAAGAAAAATAAATGTAGGAACAAATGGGAAGCGAGATGTGTTTATTCCTCATGCCTTCTCTTGAGGTCTCTCAGTCATACCTCTCCAGCATTTGTGGGCCCGATGCGCAGCCCGGTGCTGGCTTCTTCAGCACTGGCCTGAGTGACTTCAAGCCACAGAAGCTGGCTGGAGTGTCACCTCCCACACATCTTTGCCACCAGTTCATCTTGAACAGCCCAGGCAGGCCTGCGCAGAGGGGCCTCTCAACTGTGCTCTCTCTTATGCAGGTACTAATGGAAGTGGCCTTCTTATCTCTGCGATCATTGTGGCTGGGAAAAGCATGGTCACTGAAACCCTCAAACTCAGTAGAAACTTGTGGAGAAAAAAGGTGTATTCACTGGGAGAGACGAGTGGAGAAAGAGAAGGAAGAAGGTAGGGAGCAGGTAGGGGGTGGGATTGCCCATGGCAAGACATACAGAAGAAACTTGCAGGGCCTGTGTCTACCCGTCACACCTCCAGGGGCCTCCCCCATGCTGCTTACACATAAATATCCCCTGAACCGGACTGTGGGGAGAGCTTGATTTGCCTTTGAACCTACTTAACATCCCCAAGATGCTATGGCCTCTACAGCTACCTGTCTATACTTCCAGGGCTATGCATACAGACCAGAATCCCCTCAAATTTCAGGGCTGTACTAATTGGCTCCTTGCTTAGAGAGGTAGTACCCAGGAGATTCTAGAACCTACAGGAAGTTTGCTCTGATGTTAATGCCTATTGTGCAAAACTCTAGTATACACTGAGCATGAAAGTTTTTTTTAAAAAAAAAAAAGAGGGGGGGGGAGTTGCTGAACAAGAATGATAAATTGTTCTTATGAAAGCCTGGGAAAAGTTACCTGGTAACCTGAGTCAAGGGCTGCCCAGATCAAGGACATCCACACTCCTTTCCACATGTGCTCCCAGAGTTTGCAGAGAAATACTCAGTCCTATACAGTGGTATCATTACTGCCACAATGGCCACCTAATTATTGGGAGCAAATTCATGATGGGAAAACTGGAATGTCATGGCTAAAAGAAGAGGGTCACAGTCCCTTCCTCACCAGCATAGGTGTTGCTGTCATCCTCCAAACGTCCCAGGAGGCATGAATACAGGTGGTCTACGTGCTCTATAGAGCCAATAATAGCTGATGACCTAAGATGACAACAATAACTAACCCCCTGAAGGGTCTTTTGTGTTGCTTCTGTATGCCCTGCCCTTTGCTCTGAGGGGTGTAAAAGAGGATTTGGTCCCTACTCCCAGACCCAAATGCTGTTCTGCCACTTCTCTGACTAGCAAACTTCAGGTCTGCGCTTCAAGACCCAGCCAAAATGTCACCTTTCCTGCAGGCTTTTACTCTCATCCCCCAACCCCCACCAGACTGACAGAATCATTCTCTATTCTGAACTCCCAGAAAAACAAAAACAGGGGTGTAAACTTCTGCCATGTGCTGTTTTGTCTGTTTCCCAGTTTGTCCCCAACGGTACACTGTGAGTTTAGAGGGTAGGGCTGTGTCTCACTCATCCACCCAAGCTGAATTTCAACCACACTGATGAGTGTGAGCTGGGCACTCATTAAATGCTTAAGAATGGAAGGATGAACGAATAAAATTAATTAAACAAAATCGGACTTCTCGCGAAGGGGATGATGCCTCACGTGCAATGAGATTTGAGGAGAGAATTTGGAAA
The DNA here is from genome assembly GCF_016509475.1 of Prionailurus bengalensis. Taxonomy (NCBI): domain Eukaryota; kingdom Metazoa; phylum Chordata; class Mammalia; order Carnivora; family Felidae; genus Prionailurus; species Prionailurus bengalensis. The sequence goes on from NC_057354.1 coordinate 65,910,231, forward strand.
GGTGCATTTTTAAACGCTGTTGTTTTATTACTTTTAAAATGTGCTATCTATTCTTAACTGGTAAAGTTACTACGGAATTGCCTTTAGATCTTTCAAGTACTCTCCTAAGTATGATCCTAATTATTGAACCTTGGGTATATGAGCTTCACTTTGCTACGCAATGAACTCTGGGCTCTCTGACTTGGAGTCATCTACTTAGAGCTTTACCACTGGCATGTTTTTATGGCAGAAGGCATCTCTCTACCATAAATTCCTGTCTGATCAAGGTTGACTTTAATTTAGCCTAAAATAGAATAATTAGGAATGCTCATCTGCTCTAATTTAAAATTACCAAGATAAAGCATGCCCAGACCCATTGTCTAAAGGCTTTGACATGTCTATGCCTCCCCCTCCATCAGAGTAGATCATTGAGTACACTGGTCATAGCTGGGCTTGCAACCCCAGCATTCATGCACCTGAGTCTGCAATCCTCTGAAGCAGACCCAGAGAAAATCCTCAGAGTTTAAAATCTTAAGTATTTATAGGCACATTCTCGGCATTGCATCTCTGGTTTTCTTCAAAGGGCTAAGACAGAGGTATGCATTCAGAGAAAAATCAAACATTTCAATGAGGTTTGTGTGGGAACTTATTTCTGGGCTTGGCACCTGGGGAGGTAAAGGTGCATGTAGGTGCGTGAATGTACAGGTGCACTTGGGGCCATGTTAGTATGCACCCCTGGCGCTCTCCCCTCTAACATCAGTGCTGCAGAAGGACCCAGCTTTAGTTCCAAAGTGATGCAGATAGGAAAAGCCTTTACATAGCCATGGAAATCATAAAGGGGCAAACTTTTTCCTCATTCCCTGTATATTAATAAGTTTCAAAACCAACTCCTATAGTATCCAGACCCCCTAAATGTCATGTGACCATCCTTCTCAACTAAAAGTCTCAATTATATCTTGTTATCTCTGACCATTTCTTGAATCTGCAGGTGCTGTGCCGGGGAGACATGATAATGAGTTGCAGGGAAAGCCATTTGTGAGGTCGTGAGGCTTTTTCCCTCCATTTTCCCTTGTGTTTCTATTAGCTTAAATCTGAAATTTAAACCCAGAGAGAGTGGGCCAGACAACACTACGATCTGCTCGTAGTAGACAAGCTCCCTCACAGACCTTGCTGGGTGCTCTGTGGTCTGCCACAGGGATGGGTTCAGGCTGGCAGGAGAACGGCTCTAAATGAGATCAAGAGAAGGCAGGGTGAGAAGATGCTGGAAACCAGCTCCCGCCGAGTCAAACGTTAGTCAAGCACCTGCCTAAATAAGATGCCGAGAGTGGTTAATTTCCCATGTAGGAAATGGAAGCCCTAAAGACACAGCTTATGGCCTGACCCAAAGTAATCCACAGATGGTCTCACATCTCTGCCAGCTGAAGCTAATGGGGTAAAGACCTCCGCTTAATTGAATGATGCATAGCCAATTCAAACGTCAGAGCCCAAAGTATCTAAAGATCCAGCCCTCTCACTTTAAAGAAAAGGAAACTCAGGGCCAGAGGTAGAAAATTAGTTGTTCAAGTTATCTGCCTGTAGGTTCCTTGAGGAATGGAGCATGTCTCATTGATCTTGGTGTCACCAATGCCAAGCAGCGTACCTGGCATATAGTGAGCATTCAACAGGTGCTGATCAAGTAAATACCATATACAAATGAATGAGGGAAGGAATGAATGAATATATCAGCCAAGATTCTTAGCTGCAAGTAACAGAAATTGCCTCTAGCAATTTGAGAAGAAATGATTTATTAAGAAGGTTCTGGTTATCTCACAAAATCTCTGGGGTGGCGGTGGTAACTGAAGAGTCAGAGGTTGAGGCAACCAGGAATAACGTCCCAGACTGGAACCACGAGAGCACCATAGTTGCCACCGCAGGTGACTGTAGTTCACATGGCCAACCCCCCAACTCACGACTCTGAACGCTGATGTCAGAACTGCTGGCATCAAGATGGCGACCACTTTGCAAGGTGCCCACTTCCCCCAGATTCAACTAGATTTGAAACCTAGGGAGACGTGTCTGATTCAAAGAACCTGAGTCACATGTCCATGCCAAGGGTTCTAGGGGAGCTGAGATTAATCTAGCATTTTTACTATCTTTAGTGAAAGGCAGGCCTTACTAAATAAGGTGAGTAAGGAACTCCCCAGTCATGGAAAGGTGCTAAGGTTCGGAAGCTAAGGAGCTAAGAAGAAAGAAAATATGCATTACCACCAATAAATTAAGAAAATGTAGGTGCAAGATGTAAATACATTGTGCATTTAGCCAACTCTTGCCTCTATTTGCTCCATTTGGCTGACTCTTGCTGCAGGATGCCCCCTCCTTGCTCCTCGGTCTCCCCATTACTTATTTCTGGGAGTCCCTGGAGCTTTTTTTTTTTATAAGTTCTGCCTTTGCTGCCATTTTCCCCTGGCCTTCTACAACCCTTCCTGTGATTTCCATAGTTAAGGCCTTCTGCAAAATTAGGTCGGTACATTTACCACTGCCTCCCGGGCCCAATTTTTTTTCTGGGCCACCTCTTGAGCCTCTTCCAACGAGTCTCTAAGCATTACTGTGGCTTCTGACATCATCCACACGCACAGACCTGAAAGGGGTCTCAAGACCTCTGGAAGAGTTACATTAAACAAACAGGGTGTGTATGACACAATCAGAAGGCAACATTATTATTTTCTTCCATTAAACTTTTAAGTAGTCCATTTGATGGATTATTTTATTCCCACTTCAAATAAAATCTCAGGTCCCAAGACTTTTTAAATCACTCTTTAGTAGTAAAAATAGAAATTCCTTTGCTCATATTAAATAAATGTCCAAATCCAGTAGATAATGAAAATTCCAAGCTTCACCCCAACTTAAAGCTCTGTCCCCCCCAGCTCAGACTTCCTTGAACTTGGAAACCTGTGCAGGAGGCAAGATGCTATACATTGCTTACACCTTAGAATCTTGACTGATCCATTCATTTGCTCATTCATTTATACATTTGCATATTTGTTTGGTCAGCATTTACTGGGTGCCCGTTTTATGCCAGATGCCCTCTTAGGCACTGAGGATGCTAAGATATTTCCTTACCTAGCACCTCTACACCTAACCCCTCTACTAGCCTATATTGGCCCCTCTAGGCTAGGAGAGAGGGAAAACTAAGATAAGAAAGGTCTTCTTCTTCTTCCTCTTCTTCCTCCTCTTCTTCCCCCTCCCCTCCCCCTCTTCTCCTTCTCCTTCTCCTTCTTCTCCTCCTCTTCCTCCTCCTCCTCCTTCTCCTTTTTCTTCTTCTACTTCTTCCTTCTCTTTCTTCTTCCTTCTCCTTCTCCTCCTTCTCCTCCTCCTTCTCCTCCCACTTCTTCCTCTCCTCCCCCTTCCCCCTTTCCTCCCCCTTCTCCTTCTTCTTCTTCTTCTCCTTCTTCACTAGCATGAGTGTAATTTCTCTTTGGTTTTCTCTCGCCATTGCAGTTATTTGGCTCTTTGGTATCTCTGTGGATTCCTTGGATATTCCCCTTACAGTCTCCTCCAACTGCAACCCCCATGGCTCCGAAAGGACCCTCCACCAGCAGATCACTTCTGATCCTCCTCAGTTTCTGCCTCCAGTAGTGCCCCCCATCTTTTTCTGTTGAGACCTTCTTGAAGAAGTCCATGTGGCAAGGTCGTCTTAAAAATCCTCACTGGGTATTCCTCCTGTGGATTCCACATCTGATCTGTAAACATCATGCTCTGTATTAGAGCTCCAAATCCCCACTCAGATCCCTCTGCAGGAATGAAGGCCTTTCCTCCGCTGAGTGCTGTTGTCCAAAGCCACACCCCTTGACTGATCAACACAGAGATAGAAAGGCCTGGCCCCTTCACCCCACTTTGGGACTGTGAAGAGCCATTCCAGTTCCAGACCCCCTGAGGGTTTGGATGAGACTTTTGTTGAGGCTCCACTTCTCTCTGCCCAATCCCACTTCTGTCCCCCAAATGTGATCCCTCAGAGCATTCCCTGATCAACCTGCTGAACACTAATCTCCCCCTCCTGTTGGCTTCCAGGGAATCCAGCCTGCAAAATACACCATTGCCATGACTAGGTGAGAGGGAGTAAGTTCCAAACCCAGCCCTCCACCTGGCTGCAATAGCCACTTAAGCCAGCTCTCACCCGGGGCAGTGTCCTGTGTCCCTCAAGCTGCAGGGGACAGACATCAAGCTCTCATGTGGTCTCCAGTAAGCCCCAGTCACAGGACTTGGAGATAGTTGAAAAGCATTCCTTTGTCCATGGTGTAGGGAGGGGAAATTCCATGATGTTGACAACTCTACCCCAGAAATCGAACTCTTAGTCCTTGTCTCTATCAGTTCATGCATTCCCTTGAGATGGGCATTGACTAAAGCACACAAAACCATTTTCAAAAGCACTCTGTCCAGTTCTGTATTTCTGTATTTTGAAACTGAGCTAGAAAAAGTCCCATTTTAACACCCTATTACAGGACAAAGCCATACTATAGGAGTGGGGAGGGTGTCTCTGCCCCCCCACTCTGTGTCATTCTTAGTTACCAGACTTCAGGGCAGTGTTGCTTGGGGCCCAATGTCATCATCTTTATTGACAGCGGCACCTTCATTTCTGCTTGTGTCCTTTCCACTCTAAGGTGGGGCTGGCACATCCTTCCTATCGGCCATTCCTCTCACATGTGTGTGACTTTGCCACCCCAGAGCTCGCACCCACCAGCCAGGCAGACGGGCCAGTGTGGGCGAGGCGTCTCTGAGTCCTAGCAGTGAATATGGCTGGGACTCGAGGTTTACCTGCCTTCTTGTTCACTCTCTCCACCCTCCCACCCACCATCACCAGATTCTCACAACACCTATTGTTTAGAGTATATGATTTTGCTCTCAATTTTCATATTTAAAAAGTTTTAAGAATACATACCTATATATATGCATTTTAAAGTAGTCTGGGAGAGGAAGACTTCTTCACTATTTGTTGAGTGACAAAAGGATAAACACACAAGACCTTTCATGGGCAAAGACATTAATCTCTAAGTCACTGATCATCCAGATGGGAGGGGGGATGGGGAAACTGTTTCTTTTAAAACTGGATCCTTCTTAGTAAGCACTAAGAATTCAAGTAGAAAAAAAAAAAAGCTCTACTTTTTCTTCCTCCTTTTCCTCAATAAGAGTCACAGAACTCTTTTTGAAAGATGACAAATTCTGGATTTGTACGGTCAAAAGTCACATTTCACTGTAGATACAGCATACGTCTGTGTGAAATAGCCCATGGCTTTGGCCTGAAGCCAAACACAAGGGGTGTGGTTTTCTGGTCACGGAGTTCACTGATGAGGGGTATGAGGATAGATTTGTAAAGTCACAATTTAAGAGTTGGTTTTGTTTGGAGGACTAACAGGCAAATATGAGGGAAGGGGTGACTTCCCTTCCAACCAAATAAATGGCGAGACTAGGCCAGATGGGTGTTACGAGAGATGACATATGTGGCAGGGCCAGGGCTGGTACCACCCTGAGAGTAAATACCTCCTTAAATTTTGTACCCTGGCCCTGACATGTGACAATACATTGCAAGTTGTAAGTAAAGAAACAGCCCTGCCTTCCAAGATCTCTCCTGTTAGATCCCACTCATCCCAACCTAAATTCCAACCATATCCTGGATCATACTGTTACTTTAACAAGATTACTGAGGCCTTCTGTCTTCTACCTGCCCACTACCTCCCAGTGCCCGCTCTCTACTAAGTTTGTAAGTTAACTGTTTGTCTCGCATCTATCCCACCCTATCCTGTCCTATCCCTCTGTGCTCTACAGAGGACAGAGGAAGCTGGAGACCCAGTCTTGTCCCATATTAAAACAAGAGGGTGTTCTCCTGGGGTCACAGACTTTGTTGCCAAGAGGTCCAGGCTACAGCTGGGGGACAGGGAGGGAAATTTGCTGGGAGATGGGCAGCTGCTCCCATTTTAAGCAGTTTGGGAGTTTCTTTTAGTAATGCCCTCTGCTGCCCTCTGTGGCCAAAACATCAGTGTCTCTAGAGACACTCCTCTAAATCCTGGAATCCATCTCTCTCCGCCACTATCTCTTAAAGCTCTTCTCCTTTAGTGCTCCATGAGCATTAAAAAGTAAAATGGGACCCTCCAGCCACAAGCTGGTGTTGGGTTCACACTCTCAGCTCCTTCCTGCAAAGGTTGTTGAACTGAATCCTGGAAGAAATCTTAAAAGGTCATTGGGCTGCTCAGCTCTGCTCTAAGCAAGGCTGGGGCCAATCCTTCTGTATAGGGCTTTTGGTGAATCTCTCAGATTCAATCAGAGAGTCTGGATTCAATCCCAGACTCTTCAAAGTTACTCACTGGGATTTCCACGAAATCCATCCAGTTGTTTATCAGAGCTTGGGGACCTTTCACTTAGAGGGCAAAATCCCAATTAGAAAGATGGGCAGGCTGGCCGTGGGGAAGGAGCAATATTGATATGGTAGATGTGTTCTTAAGTGATCCTTTACCTTTCCTCTTTTTTTTTTTTTTAAACATCAAAAAATCTAATTTCATAAGCTCAGTACAACTGAAATGTTCTGTGTAGGTTGGAGGTGTTGTTCTGTGACTTGAGAGCACAGCCCAGGACTCAGGAGGTTTCTCCTTGCTCTGGCAGTGAACCACTTTGAGCACCTTGGAAGCTGCCAAAGCACCTGTTTCTTCTCCCACTCCTGCACCAAGTGAGATAAGTAAGCTAATTGTTGATTAAGGGAGCGCTGTGTCTTACCAATCTCCTTATTAAGGTTAATGTGTCCACTAGGACTGGGCGGCTGGAGAAGCCCAGTTTGAAATCACTCTATTTCTGAAAACCCACCACCTCCAAGAAATGGCCCCCTAAAGAGATTTACAATCTTTGTTTGAATCCCTTCACTGTCAGGCGTGATGTTTGATTTCAAAGTCTGTGTACACAGTGCTCAGTGGCTCTAGGAAAATGAGAAAATGTGCTTGGTTATCCGGTTCTCAGGTTTTCTCCTCTGCTTTCCAATGCCTTCCAGGCACCTGAAAAGTATTCCCACCCCTCCTGATATGCAAAACAAAACAAAAACTCTGTATTTTGGTGATAACACAAACCTATACAAAAAAAAGTTCCACTTATGATTATTTTTTCTTAATATTTATTTTTGTATTGTGGTAAAAAAGCATGGCATTAAATTTACCACCTTAACTATTTTTAAGTGTTCAGTTTAGTAGAGTTAAATATATCCACATTTTGTGCAACAGATTCTAGAATGTTTTCATCTTGCAAGAAGCAAAACTGTATACCCATTAATCACTAATTTGCCATCCCATCCCCCTCACACACAACCACCTTTCTACTGTGTTCCTATGAATTTGATTACTTCAGATACTTCATGTAAGTGGAATCATACGGAATTTTTTTGTGACTGGCCTTTCTCACTTTGCATAAAGTCCTAGAGTTTCATTATGCAGATTATTTAACATAAAATACGGCAAAGCTTATGGGGAAACATACAGCAAGGCTTTCGGTGCCCAGGCTACCAGTTCTGTGGGCCTTTCTCTTCTTTTCCACTCACACCTGTGAAGCCCACAGGCTTTTCTCAAGGCTTGGAAGACTGAGCCTCCCCTGTCCCCGATCCCTACCACCTGGATTAACCAAATGTAGGTAGACGATGGGGTGGGATTCTTGGGAGAGCAGAGTCCACCCAGTCACATAGAACATAGGTGCCTGGGCCAGCACCGATTGAAGGCAGCGTTTAAAAAAATTTTTTTTAATATTTATTTTTGAGAGACACAGAGCACCAGCGGGAGAGGGGCAGAGAGAGAAAGAGAGAGGGAGACACAGGCTCCCATGCGGGCTCAGGCTCTGAGCTGCCAGCACAGAGCCCTATGACCAGAGCAGAAATCCCATCCTTGACCGACTGAGCCACCCAGGTGTCCCAAAGTCAGCGTTTAAAGCACATCTGGAAAATCCCTGAGTTCTGACGGCCCGCTCCTTAGATCTCTGGTCTCCCCGCACTCGACACCTGAAGTTTTCATGTTCCTAGTGCTTCAATAAAACCTTGGAGACACACAGGGCAGGCCTGAGATCCTGTGATTTGAGGACACGCTGTCAACTCTTAATCCGAAAATTACACTGGGAAGCCAGACTGCCTTGGCCAATTCTGAAGTGGCGCAGGCCCACGCTGTGGTGGCCAGGTGTTGAGAGTAGGGTGCGGCAGGCAGGCCAGACAGCTCAAAGCGAGGACCCTCCTTTCCCGCATCCTTATCAAGGTCACAGGGTCCAACACAGCCCCGCAAGCAAACCGGTGTATCAGTCGGAACGGAAGAGCAGGTGAAGCCCTAGCTCTGCCTCACCGAACTGTTTCCCCCAGACCCAACAGCTGCAGGTGGTCTCCCCGCCTCTTCTTCCAGACGGCAAAGTCAGCTGCGTTCGGCCGAAAAAGTGCATCGCCTAGGCTCGGAGCGCGGCTGCTGGGCCCTCGAATTATCCCCATCGGGCTAGGGGACCAGGCAGCAGGGCGAGGGAAGCAGGAGCGCAGCACTTAGGAGCGGCTCTGCGAGGCCAGGCAGAGCGCGGGACCCTCTGAACTCGCGGTCCTGCCCTAGACCCAAAGGTATGGCGGAGGTGGAAGGACACCGGTGCAAAGGGGCGCTCCCGGTGCTCGCAGCACTCCCGGAGACCGACTTCTCGCTGCCGGTTAGCCCCACTTAAGCTGCGCCTGCCCGGTGCGGAGTCCCACCTTGCCACCCGCCACCCCGCGACCTCATAAACAACTTCTGGAACTGCGAAGGGAGGAGGCGGGGCGGGCGGGCCGCGGCGGGGCCGGGAGCGCGGGGGCAGGGGGCGGGCCGGGGTCAGGGCAGAGGCTGCGGCCGCGCCTCCCCATTGGCCGGGACGCAGTGGGCTGCCCGGGCGCGCGGCGCTGCGCGGGCGGGGTGGGCGGGGGCGGGGCCTGCCGGCGCACGCCCGCCCCCGCCCCCCCTGCGCCCGCGTCCGCGCCCCCAGCGCCCTCCCCCGCGCGGCCGTAGGAGTTTTTAAAGTGGGCGGGCGGCCGCTGCAGCCGGACATTCGAGAGCGGTCCGCGACACAGTCCTTGCACCCAACACAGCTCTAGCCTGAGGAGGCTGTACAATCCTCGGCAGTGTCCTGAGACTGTACGGTCATCTCCGCGTACGCGCCTGCCGGGCCCTGGACTCTTGCAACTCCCATCGTTGCAGCCACTTTTTCTTCTCTGTTTTCTTTTCTTTTCCTTTCTTTTTTTTTTTTTCTTTTTTTTTTTTTTTTTTTTTGAAAACCCAGAAAAGTGACTCTTCTTCGTGGGAAAAAGGAACTTCGGTCCCGCTCTCTCTGCCCTCTTTTTGGATTTGACAGCCTCCTCCCACTCCTTTTCCCGACCCCGCCTCCCTGTGCAGGTTCCTCCCAGTCACCTTTCTCCACCCTCCTCCCCCGCACCTACCCAGCCTCCCGCAAACTTCCACCTGACCGTGCGGGGCGCCCGGGACCTGTGAGCACCTGGGACCTTTAACACCGGCCCCGGCCGCGAGGAGTTGGCGAGGGCCACAGCGAAGGCGGCGCCTGGAATCCCCACCGGCCACGGAGCCCAGGTGTCCGGCGTCTCAGAGCACCACGGCGACAATGACAACTGACAAGGAGAAGAAAAGGTAAGCAGGCGTCCGAGCCGGCGAGGGACCTGGTTGGAGCGGGATGGCCAGGCTGCGCGGGGTCGGCACGACCAAGAGCGGCTAGGAGAGAAGTGAGGAGAGGTCTTTGAGGCCCGAGGATCGGTTTGGAGGGGTTTGAGAGGGAGAGCAGGTGCCCGGTCCCTGGACGCGGACTCAGGGCTGCGGCTTCGCAGGGGAGGGTTCTGTGATCCGAAGGAATCACGAATCTGAGCGCGCGACGAAGCCAGGAGGCCCAGGGAGATGGCCCTGGAGGTCGGAGGGGCTCTGGGGCGCAGAACCTTCCCAGATCGCTGCCGCTCCAGCCCCCGCACCGAACTCATGTGGCCAGCATGTTGAAATGTTTCTGGGTTGACTCGACTTAAGTCAACTTTCGATCTTCTCAGGTCTTGCATGTGGGGCACCATCCACTCGTCTTCTTTTCCTTCGGACCCCTCGGGTTCTTGCAAGTGAGCTATTTTTGTACTGCGCCCCAAACTAGCCAGGGGCCGGAAGCGGAGCGCGGCTCTGGGACGCGCCCCCGCGGAAGGGCCAGTACGCAGCAAAGGTCCCCCCCAACTCTGGGTTTACAGACCTTATTGAAGCCTGGAGTAAACGCCCTTACTGGTCCCGCACCTTGACTCCGGAGGGGAGTGGGTGGTGGGCCAGGTTGCTTCGCGGGGGGCAGGTGTGTTGGTGTGCGAGGAGGGAATGGCGACACCGGGTGACCCCGGCAGGTCCTGGTGTCTCTCCCTCAAGAGGACAGAGAAGGGCAGCCACGATCTGCGCGTCTGCCCTCGTTAGCTTCTCGGCTCTGGGTGAGAGGCAACTCCGGCCAACTCTCACTGCTTTCCCGCCCCCTCCCAGCCGCTCCCCGCCCGGCCCTCTCCGGGCGGGGGTGGGAGCGCGCGGCGCGGCCGCACGGCGCGGGCACGGCCTCGCCTCCAGCAATGGAACGAGGCCGGCCGCCTAGACCCCAACTGCTCAGGGTCTCCTCCTCTGGGGCTGCCCGGTGGGCTGGCGCTTTCAGCCCTGCCCTCGGCGGCGGCTTGGCGGGGCTGGGTTTCGGGGAACCGAAAAGAACTTGTGGCCAGAGCCGGGTCAGATAAGCTGCAGGGCTGCGGGGCGGTGGTGCGGAGATGGGGGAACGGAGCCGCAAAGGGAGGGGGTGACTGACCCCGAACCGAGGCCCGGGAGAGCTCAGTTCCGGGATTGATTTGCTCTTGTTCTGACTTCCACTGTGGGACCTGCGCCAGAAACAGTGCATCTTTCGGTCAAGCGGCGGTTCCCACCTCGGGGCACCGATAAGGATTTGATAACCGGGAGCGAATCGCGCGCGTTTTGGCAGGGCGCCCGGGCCGGCGCTCCCGGATCGCCGGGGGAGGGGACTGAGCCTGGCTCCCCCTCCCGCGTCACTGTGGCGCCCCCCCGGCCTGCCACGGGTGAGGGAGCGTGGGCCCGGCCGCGCTGGGTCCCTAGGGCCTCGCAGCTCCTCTGGGGTCCTGTGTCTTTTGACGGCGGCAAAGCAAGAGACCTTAAGATCTCTTAAGACGTATTTTGTAAAACCAACATAGCCAGCATCGTCATGATGCCAATGCTAATGACTGAACAACCAAAAAACGAGGTTGTAGTCCGCTCTTATGAGCGCGCTCTGGGCTCCGGAGCCGGCGAGGGAACTTATGGTAGGTACATTTTACAACTGTGATGCCTATCGGGGAAGGTCGCAATCGCGGAGGTGGGGCCTGATGGTAATCTTGACAGATGTGTGAAGTGTCAGTTTCTCCCCGCGGCTCAGCGCCTGGGTCCTTGTGTTATGTATTTTAATAATTGCAAGAAACTTGGGAGTAGGGGAAATAATTACTTCGATAAGCCTGGCCGTATTACCTCCTTGGTTAGAGATGGAGAGAGCTGGAATAGGAGAAGGAAAGAAAGTGGATAAACAGACTCCAATTAACTCTCCTGAACGGCGGCCGGTGTGAGAACTGCTGTGGGGATCGCGTGTGAAGTCGCCTTGAAGGCCCCCTTGGGGCTGAGGAGCAGAGCTGGTGACCGAGCCCAGTGTGTCTGCCCTCTGTGGCTTGCTTTTTGATTTTTGCGTCCCAGACTGGCAGCATACACAGCATGCCGCTCACCTTCCAGAGCCCCACGAGGGCTTGTCCAATTCCTGTTGGGTTGTTTTGAGATATATTTACTTGTCCTGCCCGGCTCTGTTTGTTCGCTGCAGGCTCCTTGCGGGACCAAGGTGTAATTAAAGCATGTGAACCAATACATTCAAAGATACTGTCTTAGTTACTGTGTTAGTTACATCTAAGTGTCTGTTCTTAGCTTTCCATACGTGCCTCACAAGTGATGCCTGCCTAGGGGGCTCTCATGATGATTCTGCACATGGGTTCTTAAGATTTTGTAATCTTCTGGTTCAACAGAACCATTTCTTACCCCAAATTCAAGAGGCACAGAACTTTTGCAATGTTCCTTCTAACAACAGCCCTTCAAGAAGTGGGCGGGATTATTTTGTTCCAAAAACGTTTATGCCTCCATGGATATGTTAATGTTTAATAGTAAAGAGTTTGCTTTCTAAAGGTTGGCTGGCTGGCCTCCAGAATGGGTATCAAAGTGCGCTTTTTGGGTGGTAGTGGGCATTCCCATTGATTTCAGAGGTCAGAAGCCGAAGTTTGGTAAGGGTACTGCACTCCCCTTTCTGTATCAGTCTATTTTGAGCAAGTGGAGGTCTCATTAGTTAAGGTTCCTGATTCTCTGAAGAGCTAGAAAGTGTCTCACCTCCTGATAAAACCATTCCTGAGTCCCTTCCCTGGTAAAGAAGAGTTTGGAAATCCTTAGCGATGTGGGGATTTGGAGAGTGGTTCAGATAAATGTAAATGAGATCTTTGGATAATCAGGGAGCAAAGTCTCCCCCAAAGCCAGACCCAGCTCAGAGCACCTTTCTGGAATGCATAGGTCACTTAGTGCAGGGCCAGTAGTGGAACAGAGTTGGAGACATCTGGACCAGAAGTTTTCAAACTACCTCCCCATCCCCCTGCCGGCCGGAGTTAGTTGTTCCTCTGCTAAAATAAACGCAAAGCCCATCTTTTCCCAATTCTGATGGGGATATTATTGCTAGGCACTTTTTCTCAATTTAAGTATATTTCCTATAAATCTTTCTTTATCATTTGATTATCTCTGTCCACTGCATGACCATGCAGAGATGATATGGAGTTGGTTTGACACATTAGGTTCAGGCATTTAAAATTTAATTCATACAGCTTTCACAAAGTTCAAAAAGAATGCTGTGGCTCAGGTTTTTTTCAGTGTCGCTGAAGAGGGGCTTAACGATCATTTTATGAGGGGTCATGGAAATCATCTAGTACTGAGGCCCAGAGAGGTTAAGTGACTTTTCCAGTCACAAGGAAAGTTAGTGCTGGTAAGAATCAGAACCCTGGTTCATTACTTTCATTAATGATGTATTTTCCTATTGTTGACCAAATAGTATCCCCTGCCCTGAAATGCCTCTAAACAGTGAGGATGATTTCCAAGGGATTACAGTGCCCTCTCCCCCACCCCCGCCAAATCACTGAACCTTGTAGAAAGGAGATTTGTTCTTCTAGATAATTATAAGAGACTCCAAGCTGCAGCAGGAGCAGTTCTGTTTGCTTTTTGCAAAATAGGAAGCCTGGTTCCATTGTCTATAAACTTGAGGAAGTATGAATTCAGTTGTTTTAGTGCTCTCCCTTTATTTCACTTAGAAGAAAATTTACTTATATGTGGACCTCATTAAACAAAACCAGTGCAAGGACTGTTCCACAGTAGGGCAGATTGCATTGTGAAGTAGTGAGCCCTCTGTCAGGAGACACATTCAAGCAGTTACTAGATTGATTCCTGTATGGAGTTGGTAGTACTAAAGTGTTTAATTCACTTGGAATGTAAATCAGTCAGTCTGTGTATACACATGTGTGTGTGTGCACACGTGTGTGCCTGTGTAGGGTGATCCTCAACTTTGTAGGAATTTATTCTATAAAATGTTTACAGAAAGAAGGAACCAATTAGATAATGCTTAGTGCTCCAGGATTTTAGCTCCATACATTTGAAAATACTTGCCATCATTACTTGTCTCAAGATTTAGGCTTTTTCACTTTTTAAGAAACCTATCCAGTCCTATTTGCTTTTATTGGCTTTTCCCCAGTTCTGTCTCCTACCAACATGACTTTTCCTTTTCATTTTAGCCTAATGAATCTTCCCTTTTGCTTTCAGTACTGCCCATCACTGATAGTTCATCACCGATAGTTCACCTGGTCGCATGTTTGACAATATTGTGAAGTTACCAATGTTGGCTCACCAGAGCCCTCCCTGCCCCCCCGCCACCCTCCCCCCCCCCACCCCGGACCATGATGTCATCTCTCCTGATGGAAACCGGCTCTGCTGTTCACACCATGATGTAAATCCCTAAGACAACAAACGAGTGTTGGACACCTGTACCTGGAGAAAATGCTAAACAGGAGACTAAGAAATAGGGGATATGGTCCTTCAAGTTGTTTAGCTTGATTGGTGGGGGGAGGAGGACACATAAGGAGGTTTACCTAAAAATATAGTTAGGTAGCAGCTTACATGTAACTTTTTGCTTGAGATCAAATCTTTTGGAAGCTAAAGAAAAGAAGCTCATAACCATACACATAAGCACACAGTTATTGAAAGGCATTGTGTGGGTTTGTGGGTGGGAGAGTTGGTTCATAGTTTTTCCTGGAATCGTACAGGCAGACGCTGATCACCAGCATGGCGACTGACTCTGATAGGGTCAAACGGGGGTAGTCCATGTTGGGGGTAATGAGAGTAAAGAGAAAATGGAGGATTCAGGAGTATTTCCTGTTGTATACTTCCATACTATGGACAGAAAGGCCCCTAAGATGTGTGTTTGCTGTTCTTAAGAACTTTGGGGTGAGGGGCATGGGAAGGGGTCTCTAGCAGGGCCCTGGGAGTGATGGGGATAGAGGTTGTGGTCCCTCTCCCTCTGAGGATAACAGTGTAGACAGCTGTGACTTCAAGAAGGCCAAGAAGACAGAGGGAGCTTCTTTTTTTTTTTTTTTTTAATGTTTATTTCTGAGAGACAGAGACACAGAGGGCAAGTGGGGGAGGAACAGAGAGAGGGAGACACAGAATCCAAAGCAGGCTCCAGGCTCTGAGCTGTCAGCACAGAGCCCGATGTGGGGCTCGAACCCACAAACCGAGAGATCATGACCTGAGCTGAAGTCAGACTCCTAACCGACTGAGCCACCCAGGTGCTCCTTGAGAGAGAGGGAACTTCTTAACATGGGCTTTGTGAGTAGGCTTCAGGGGATGGTCTATGAGCTTCTGAAATTGGGTGCAAGATACTATGTATATATGCCTTCCCCCCCCCCCCCCCCGCCCCAGGATGAAAAGTCTGTTCAGCTCTCAATAGCCTTTAAAAGGTTCTAGGATCTGAAAAAGGCAAGCCCTTGTTCTTCAGTGTCTGATTCGGTGACTGCCTTCCATTTCAGGATCTTTCTGTTCAGGTCCCAGACAGTTCCTACATTTACTGCCAGTATTTCTCCCCGGTTGCAAATAGGAGAGGGCTTTGGTATGTGTAATCTAGTAGAGATTTTGTGGTGCACCTTAACCTTACCTGTACCTGGCTGTCCTGTGTATCCAGCTACATGTCTGCTTTTGGTGATGGAAGGAAGGGGAGCTGAGTGTGCGGCACAGGGTTAGCTCTGGTGTGATTCATTTTCTTAATGCTTCTTAAAACACCCGTGAAAATGTGTCCTCACATTTTCCATCATCCTCAAACAGTTATTTGGAGGTCCTTTTATGTAGTAAGAATGTGTGTCCTTAATAGAAATCATATATGCAGTAGAACAAAACCATAAAACCTGAACATTTTAGTCTTATTAGGGCAGGCTCTGTTCTCAGAACTTTACGTGGATTAACTCTTTTAATCCTCCGAACAACCCCGTTAAATAAGCCCTGTTATTATCCCCATTTCACCGATGGGAAAGCTGAAGTGTAGGAAGGTGACTGCCAGAGGTCACATGGGTGGGAGTGGGATTTGAACTGGGCAGATAATCTCCAGAGTCTATATTCTGAACTGGGGCTCCATTCCCCCTTACCTTTTCGAAGCTGTCTAATACCATGCCTGATACGTGGTAAGTACTCTCTAGATGATAACTGCTTTTGCTGCTGTATTTATAGTTATTACAATTACTTTTTTGTGACTCATCGCTGGATTGAACCTCATACACAGACAGGGATTGAAGATCTGAAGGGTAGACGTGGAAGTCCTGGAAATTCTTACTTTTCGTGCGTTTTCCTCAGCTCTGATAGGAGGTGGTTCTCTACTGCCCCCAACGAGTTCAAAGCTTTCCACCTCCCACCCTTAACTGGTGGCAAGACTTCAATAATTACTTTAGCCTTCAGACCCCATTGTGCAGAAGAACCTGTTAGAAGTTTTCCTCTGTGGCTTCTGAAGAACCATCTCCAAATCAAGATGCACAAGACTTCCTCTGGCTCTTTTGATCTTTTGAAACTGCGAGGACAGGAAGGAAAGAATGGATGGGGGGAATAAAGAATAGCTATGACCGTTGCAATAATAATACATTGCGTTTTTCTAGAGCCCTTTCTCTGAGGAGCCCTGAGCTTTTTCGCAGCCGTCACATCATTGGCTTCTGTACTGTGGGCCTAGACGGGTTTCTTGAGTTTTCGTCATGCTGTAAACTATAAGTGCACCAACACATACCATCACACAGAGAGAAGCAAATCCTACTGGCAGTTGCACATCACCGTGTGTGTGGTAGGTCATGCATGGGTGTGTGCTACTCACAGCATCTATGATTTTCAAGCAGAGTCTGGGTGTAATTTGTTGCCAGTTGTCTGGTATTGAAAGCCACAGACTGGTCTGCAAGTATGGAGTCAGGAAGAGCGGTGGGGCCCTTTGAGATCTCCGGAGCCAAGGAGGCAGGTGCGGAATGGGTCAGAACGTCATCTATTTCTAGGTGGCCTTTTTCTTTTTTTCTAGTTTCTCTAGAAATACTGGTTTGTTTGACTGCCTTGGGCCCTTCCCAGGGGCCACTTGTACATCAGCAACACTGATTACGTGGCATGGCCACCAGAGGCTTCACGTGTTCCCAGGAGGCACACATTTCCCCCTTAATTTGGGAAAATTCTTCAGTTTTAAAGTTACAAGTAACCTCTGTGCAAGATAATGACTCCGATAAGCAGTTTCTTGTCTCACGTGGGAAGGTATTTCAGAAAGGGTGGTTCATGAGTAAGGAAAAGGACCCCGTTAAAAATGTGTATCGATCTGCCACACACCCATCGGGCATTTTCCCAATTCTACAAAGCCGTGAAATGGATTGTTAGAACTCTCTTCTTATATTCCTCTGGTGACTTCCCCTTTCCATGGCACCCTCCGATTAAAAAAAAAAAAAAAAAGTCAAACCTGAGAGGTTCTAGGAATCTTGGCAGATTAGTGATTTTATTGGGTTAGGCTGTGTAAGAAAACACATGAGTGGGAAAATGACTCCACTGTGCTATACTCATGCTGCTGCTACTGGAGGGTAGTCCCCATCCCCAGGTTCGCTTCCTGCAACTGCTGGGGGTGCAGCCAATATCATAGTTTCCGTAGGAGCTTGTCAACTCTGTGACAACTTTAGTTGACTCTCTCGGTCTTATTTTCAGTCTGAGGCTCCTTTCTCTTGTGGAGAGTCAGTGGTTTGCTATGCATAAGAGATCCATGGGTTCTATCTGAGACTGTTCAGAAGCATTTTATAAATCCTTTAAATAAAGTATGTCAGTTAAAGTATATGGTTATTTTTGGTGGTAATCATTTAAGTCACTGTGCTGTATTGTCTAGCCACGCAGTACTCTTTCTCTGTGTCTTGATGCTGTATTAACAAATACCGTATTTTACTTGTGATACAAAATTTTCAAAAAAAATTTTTTTTCATATTGTAACCACGTTGTGTATTGGTCCTGACTGCCCCTGGGTTGGGGGCAAAGGGAAGGAAGGGCAAAACATTATCCTAACTTTGTACTTGGGAAATTGAGCTGCTAACAGGAGCAAACCACGCTGTCTGCAGTGAAATCTACCACTGGGTCCAGGTGCCCTTGGTGAGGCTAGACCCCTAAGGCTCCTGCTATAAGGTAATAAAGAGTCAAGAGCACAGGGGCGCCTGGGTGGCGCAGTCGGTTAAGCGTCCGACTTCAGCCAGGTCACGATCTCGCAGGTCTGTGAGTTCGAGCCCCGCGTCAGGCTCTGGGCTGATGGCTCAGAGCCTGGAGCCTGTTTCCGATTCTGTGTCTCCCTCTCTCTCTGCCCCTTGCCTGTTCATGCTCTGTCTCTCTCTGTCCCAAAAATAAATAAACGTTGAAAAAAAAAAATAAAAAAAAAAAAAAAAAGAGTCAAGAGCACAAAAGGGGTGACTCAAATTTAAGTGGTAACTGTTCTCATTACTAATGAGTAATTATAGCAAATATTTACAGGCCTCCTTCCTACCTTTACGACTTCCTGTTGCTGAAGCACTTTGGAGTATTGAGAAAGATTGTCCTGAAAAAATACGTCATACACAGTTGCAGGAAAGAGTGGCTTTAAGCACACACAAAAAAATCGGTTGCTTGGCTCTGTTCACGGATTCCACATGGAAACAACAAAATTATGCTCATGAGGGGCTGTTTGAGGATCTATTCCTAGGAACTTTAAAACAAATTTTAAAAAATCAATTCTGGATGATCAAATATATGGGGAAATGGGACACCAGATGTTTTTGCGGATTATTCTAGAAATAAAACGACTTTGCAAAGAAAAATTTTTGAGTTCAAGCACAGGTCATTCGGTAAATACTATTTTATGAACGTGATCTCTACAATATTTTTCTGAATGAAAACAGTCGTGCATAATGGAGTAAATCAGGATTTATAAAATATGCCATGTGGGGATTTCAGGGAGCAAGAAGAATATCATCCACCTAATAAAGATTCCGGAGTAAATCCTGATAATGCTCGTTTCCTACACACTTGGTTTAAAGAGCACTTCACTGCAATTTTTCTCTTCAGTGTCTGTAAACCACTGTACCCTTGTATTTCTCTCCCATGTTTCCAAGAGTCCTCAGATCCTATTTTAGAATGGCAGCTTTCACTCCAGCACTGGCTAAGGTTGATGAAGCTAATTTTGGTGCCCAGGGTAAAGGGAGAGAGAAGTCCTCTGCAGAGCCAAAAGGGCTTTCTGGTGCCTCGGTTTGGAGCAGCATGGTGTTGCCAGACACACCACATTTCACCTTTAGAACCTTTATTTGTGTGCTTGCACAACAAATGTTTACCCAGATATTAAGATAAGAAAAGTATGAAGGTCACATTTTGCCAGGGACAGGCGCTTCTATAAATGTAACCATATCACTGTGCGGCAGGAGTCTGTCTTTTATTCTAAACCAGGGACTTAGGGGAATTAATGGTGGGTGGGGCATGGGAACCAGGCCCTTCTTGGTTTTTTGGCTTCCTTGCCTGTACTCAGCATGTCCTGGCTCAGCTGATGTGCCCCTCCCATTAGGCGAGGCCCTTTGGGGTGGTCAAGAAGTCAGGAAATTGTAGTCCACTGTTGGGCCCCACTCTCTGGCGTCTTATGGTGTTCCATGGAAGTTGGTGCCCCATGCATTTACCTGCTATCTGACTGGCTGGGAAGCAGCCTGGCTACTAAAATAGCTTTCCTAGCCTCCCATCAGAGGTTTGCATGGTGCTGATACTGCCCCTGTTTCAGGCAGGGTTGTCACGTCCTCAGAGCACAGAGAGTCTTCAGGGTGGGAAAAGGGTTTCTTTTGTCGAGGATTGGACTGTTTCTCCTAAAGATCTCGAAGGATTAGCTTGCGTAGAGTCTGAAAGAAGACCTGGATCCTTGGCCTAATTTCCTTCCCAAGGGCAGCCTACACGGCAGTGGAAGGGACCCCATCCCAGCTCTCTCCCCCCAACCACCATCCATCACCCAACATGCCTTCTGAGCTCCAGCTATGCAGACCTCCACCTCCCCGTGCCCTAGTGACTTGTTTACCTCATGTCACAGGCTCCTTCCCACCTGGATTCCCTCACCCTAGTACTGCTATCTTGGATGCTCTTTCTTTTTTTTTTTAATTTTTTTTTCAACGTTTATTTATTTTTGGGACAGAGGGAGACAGAGCATGAACGGGGGAGGGGCAGAGAGAGAGGGAGACACAGAATCGGAAACAGGCTCCAGGCTCTGAGCCATCAGCCCAGAGCCTGACGTGGGGCTCGAACTCACGGACTGCGAGATCGTGACCTGGCTGAAGTCGGATGCTTAACCGACTGCGCCACCCAGGCGCCCCTTGGATGCTCTTTCTACTCAAATATCCACCACTTTCCTAGTGCAAGCCCAAGTTCTCCGGCTCCAGCAAAGCCTGCTGTAGTAATTCCCATGCTTGTACCGCACCCCCCTCCACCGCACTGTAGCTCTTCCTTATGTTTACTAAAGAGGCTGCCTGATTCTGTTTCCTTGTTATCTAATGACATTTCATGTGTTCTCGTCTTTCCAGCTAGATTGTGTGTTGCTTAAGGGCCAGGGTGTCTAAATTTTCTGCTGTGTTCTGTAATATTTTCCATATTTTGAGTCCCTAAAATCACACTTAACTTTCAAAAATCATAGAATTGCTTGGTTGTTGGCCCTTGGGTCACTTGGAAAGCCCTCCGCTTGGGCCCTCCTTTTCTCAGTCATGTAGATTTGAGCCCTGGACTCATTTTCCTTTAAAAAGAACGAAAAAGGAAAAGAAAAACTTGGGGGAACCATTTGCAGGTCTTGTTTTATGGGGGAACCATATGCAGGACTGCAAGATTTTACATCAAATGCAAACCTCAGGCTAGAACTATGTCAACACTTCACTTCAGGAGCACCCAATACACCAAGGCAAGTGCGAGCCAAACGATAAAGTACTCCAGTTTAGTGTCAGTGTTTAAAAGGCCAGATGGGAAAGTGTGTGCAGAAGGGAACACAACTCTCAGTTCAGAAGAATCACCTCCCCTGAGGTACCTTCCCCGATCAGCAGCACATTGGTTACCCCTGTATTTATATGGTTTTCCGTCTGTGTTTTATTTGTATGAGGCTTTCACACCTTGCTTTTGAGTGTGCGTGTGCATGTGTGTGTCTGTCTCTGAAAACATGTAGGTGGTAAGGCCTTCATGAGCAGGGACCAATCATCTTTTTCTTTCTTTCTTTTTTTTTTTTTTTTTTTTTTTTTTTTTTTTTTTTTTTTTTTTGCATTACACTTGTGGTTTTACTCAGGTTTGATTTTTAAAAATGTGGTGGGGAGAGAGCCCTTAGGAAAGGGTGAAGCTAATGGAGGCAGGGCCCTCCAAGGTGCCTGAGGAGGAGGCAGGTCCCCTCCCCTCTGTCCTCTTCCTTCCCCAACTAAAGGGATTTGGGGAGGGATCTGGTGCCCAGTCTGTGGGGTGGTGCTTGGGATAAAGGGCCATGGGGAGCAAGGGGCAGTCACCTTTCTCTTTCTTCCCATAGCACCCAGAACAGAGGCCCACATTTGGGTGCCCAGTAGTTCTTTGTAGACTCAGTAATTCTGTGACCGGAATTTTGGGTACTTAGTTACAGAGGGTTGGAGACACAGGGAGAAACCTTTGCTCAGATCAACGTTCGCATTCTCCTTGGTCACCCACCATGCATGTGGTGAGGTCTGTGTGTAAACATTTATGGTCACCTACCACATTCAGGTGGCATGCCATGCAGTGAGGTCCATTAGATGGACCTGCACTCAGGGGAATTACAGTCTAGGGTTGGTGTTAAAGAATCCCTAAAATTGTTTGTCTAAAACGTTGCAAGATGGTTATGTTGATGGGAACCCTAGGCCCCTTTTTAAGATTTACAATCTTGTTTGGTAGTTGAAACTAGCTCAGATAAAAGACTGACCGAACAGTGGAATATTGGTAGTAATTAAATGAGTGTGAATAAGGGTAAATAGGTCTTGTGTGTTGCGAATAGTTACGAAGGGAGATGGTTAGCATTTATTAGAGGGCCATTTAACAGAGGAGCCTTAAGATCTGGGTCTTGAACATTGGGTAGAACTTGGGTAGGCATATGGGTATGGGACATTCCAGCTGGAGCGAACAGCTTAAGTTAAGTGAGGAGGCAGGAATAAACAAGGTGTGCATGTCAGGGCTGGTGAGCTGGCTCCTTGCACAGCTGAATCCAGAGCACTGTTAACGGACAGGAGGTGAGGACCAGGCCTGGGCCGGTATAGAGAAGTTTGGGAACAGTCCGTCCTGAGTTATCTTGTGATAGAATCGTTGGACTGCCTTGGGGCCACAGGAGCAGCCCACGTCTCTCTTGAGAATTAGTGGGACATGAGAGAGCTGCTCAGGGCACCTCTTTTATCTTCCAACCAGGAACCTGGCTCTCGTGTGAACACGGCAGGATGGCTGGATGAGGCTGTGGTTGTTCTCCATAGGAATGACTTCCAAGACTGAAAAGTCCCCCCATATTGCTTAGGAAGTCGGTCATTTGCCAGTGTATCCAAATCACACTGGAACATATATATATAAATATATATAGGACTATACCATCACTCAGGGGCATAAATACCTCCCGTTGTACAAAACGGGAGCTGAAAGGGGTCAGCTTACCATATGCTACAATAGTTTCCTTCAGGCTCTGAGGGAGGGTGCAATGACCCTTACCCTGTGTTCTCGTTTTTGGTGGTAAAGTCTTTGTCCCCTTCAATTTGATCAAGTCTCTTACTCTGTCCCTTCTTGCTCTTTCTCATTCCAGATTCTAGGGCTTTGAGTCTGATTATTGTAAAGTCCCTTCAACACACCACTACTTATAGGAAGAGAGACCACCAAATCCAAGTCAGACCAGCCCTCTTGCCAGTCTCTACCCATTAATAGCATTTCTTGTGCAGAGAACTGCAGCCAAGCAGTTCCTTGACCTTTGCCTTTCCTGTTGTGTGCCTACACCACTCCCTAAAGCCTGAGCTCTGATGTTCTTGGGCAGATGCTGCCAGAAGAGAAAGAAAAGGCATTATCTTTCTGGAGTCACCTGGTGGGTAGGGTGGGTGAAATTTTTGCGCTCCCCCAGCAGGTGTAACCTTTCCCCTGGAGGTATTTAGAAGCACTAGAGGTCATGGTTGGACACTTGTGAGCAGAGCTTTGACCAGAGATCCCGAATCACTGGAGAGGATCCCACACCAAGGACCAGCAGAGTCACCTCAGCGCATGCTGTCCAATGGCACCTTGAGGGAGCCTGTAGCTCCTGAATGCTCTTGGCTTGGGATTTAATCTCATCATGACAACCACATGTCTTCATCTCTTATTCCTTTTCTATCCCTTCAGTAATCAATAAATGGTTGTCAAACTGGGAAACTGCTACCCAGCGCTGGCATAATAGCTTTATTCAGTGGTGTGCTCAGTAATCATGTCCATACCTACTCTGTGCAGGCTGCTGAACCTTGGGCCTGAACCCAGGGAAGGGCCTCTGGAGGCAGGTGGAAGGAGGCTTCCTCATCTGGGACTGTAGGTGACAGACAGCTGCAGAGCCCTGTGCAGCCCAGACATAGGGTTGTCTGGGGCCATGGGCAGTCCCCAGGAAGTTGCCTTTGGGGCATCCTAAGAACCCCCATTGGCCGGAAAGTGGTGTTTACTTGAATCTGGCTAGGGCTAGAAGCTTGAGTTTGGCGTCTACTTAACCTCAGCTCCAGGTAGGCCTTTGGAAGGAAAAGAAGGTGTCCTAACCAAGATAATTTGTGACTACACCACTGGGGTCTAAAACCTGTGAACATAACGTATCCATTCCTTTGTGGTTTTTCTCTTTTCCCTTCCTTTCCAAAGTAAAAATTCCTTTTGAAAAATTTCAATGTTGCCTCTGCAGAACTCCTGGCAAACTGTTCTCCCCACCTAGGTCAGTGAGGACAGGGGACCCGGGCACTCTTGGTGATGGTGGGGTCACCACAGCCTCTGGCCAACTTCGGGCCTTGGGAAAGCCTAGTGACCAGAGAATGCTGGCAGAAAGGAGTCTGAGTTCACTATGAACATTGATCCCGTCTTTTCCAAGCCATTCATTCGAGCACCTTTGAAACTACTTCCATAGATTAGCATAAGCCTTGTGATTCTGGGCCACCTGTATCTCCTTGTATGGATTCAGATTTTATAAGGGTTATGACGACAGCTGTAATTCTCCTTGAGTTAGATCTTCTGGGCCACAGCAGGGTACATGTTTATTTTGGAAAGGGACAAACTTTCACCCACTTGAGTTTCTTTGCCTCCAAAATTAGCGTCAGGGAATGACCACAAGAGTTCCATAGTTCTTTTTTTTTTTTTTTTTTTAAGTGTTTGTTTGGAGAGAGTGCAGGGGAGGGGCAGAGAGAGAGAGAGAGAAAGAGAGAGAGAGGGAGAGAGAATCCAAGCAGGCTCCAAGCTGTCAGTGCAGAGCCCAATGTGGGACTCTATCTCACAGTTCATTAAATCACGACCCAACCTGAGCCAAAACCAAGAGTCGGACCCTTAACTGACTGAGCCACCCAGGTGTCCCAAGAATTCCATATTTCTTAGCCACTGTGTTGCCAAACAGATTGTAAATGCTCCAGGGCCACCTTCATTTGTTTTGTGTCCCTGGCAGGACTTGCCTCCACGTGCAGGTCAGGGGAGCTCTCAACAGTCTCAAGGAATCTGAAAGACTGTTCTAGATTCCTTTCTGACTTGTGTGATCGAAAACCAGTAATTTAACCTCTCTGAATGTTTCTCACTCCTAGATGGGGATTAGACACACTAACTGCTTTCTATGAGTGCTGTCATGAGGTTGAAATGAGCTAGAGTTTCAATAAAACCACTTGTGTTAAAAGTATATTACACTTTAAAAATCATTTCTGCAGCCATTATCTCCCTACAAAGATCTTTGAAAGTATAAAGTGCAGACGTTAAGGCATCATTACTAACAAGCACAGCAGTGTAATTATTCAGCACATCGTTACCTTTTGGTAACTAATAACTGGTAACATGGTTACCTGTTGACTGCAGTTGGAAGGGAGTCTCAGGAGAATCTAAAAGAAGATGCTTTTCAGGATTATGGGCTCCTGCCAATAGTGATTTCAGGGCATGAGTTATATTTTTCCCATACTCTGAGACGCGAGGAAATCTGATAACACCAAGAGACCAAGAAACCTTCCAGGACTCCTGAACAATGGTGTGACTTGGGACGTGTCCCTTTCCATGCCTGGCCTGTGTCCCCTCACCTGTGGAGACAGAGCATCCATGCTGGCTACCATCCTGTTATGAGTGGGAATTTCCCTTTGACTTGGCACCCCCAGATCTCATGATCCAAAGGGCTGTATCCACATCACATCTGCTCAGGACCCACCTGATGCTTTGCATCTTACAAGCAAGACCTAATTATGGGCTCTTGAAGGGACAGAGTGCCTGGTCCAAGGTCTTTAAAATAAAGGTCAGGCAACTTACTGGAAGATCCAGATATGGGGGGACATACACTGCCTAGATGATACCTGGGCCTCTGGGTGTTACTAGAAGTGGGAAGAGGCTTTGGGTGGGAGGACCCTGGCTCTGCCACACGGTGACCATGATACTTGGCCTCAGATCTGCAGCATTCCTGATATCTCTTGTGCCTGAACCTGCCCTTCCTGCAGTCCCATGCCCAGGCCAGCCAGCTGACTTAGGTCTGAGGTCTCAGCTTAAGTATCACTTCCTTGGGAAGCCTTTCCTGACCTCCCTCAGTTAATTTCCATCCCTCTGTCCCTGTTCTATTTTTTTTTAACAATACTTCCACATGCTGTTATTATTATTATTATTATTATTATTATTATTATTATTTTGTCTGCCTGTTACCTGTTGTTCTCCTCTAGTTTTAATATCCTGGAGCACAGGGACTGTGCTGACTTGCTCAACATCATATCCTTAGCATTTGGGAAAGTGCCAGGCACATATTAGATGCTTCTTAAATAATTGCTAAGTGAAATAATTAAGCTAGGATTGCTGGGTCTTTGTCCTCAACTCTGCACTTTTGTTTCTTACATTCATTTGGTGCTTAATTTTTTCCCCCAAAGCTCATGATATAGATTAAAGTAGTTGTCATTCTCATGTGGCATAAAAATGTGATCACAAAAAATGTTGGAGCCCGTGTTAACAAACCCCCAGGCCCAGCCTCTTTTTACTGATTTTGTGTTGTGATGATGTTATTGTTTGCCCTATTTGGCAATGTTTACACCGGAGGAGTAGCGGCCATTGTGTGTTGGTGGCGTCTGGAAATATACAACAGAGTCCCAGGAGACTTCCAGTGTTGCTCCTTACCACAATTGGCAATTGTCAGGCCAGGGGCAGTGACTGGGTTGGTGTCGTTCCCTATGTGGCTGGTTTTGCATGTTGGAATACCATTACCTGCTCCTGACAGAGGCAAAGGGGAGTGGGAGTCCTAGGACCACAGCCGCATTTCTGCCTGGGTCTGTCTATCCCACCACTCACATCTTGTCCCCCTCTGCTTGGGAAAGGTCCTGTTTGGGTAGCTAGTGGAATTTCTGTGGTCTGGTGAAGAGGAAAGAGGCATGCTAACTGGCCGAGTGACCTCTGGGCCTCAGTGTCTCCACCTTTAAAATGGGCCAGTAGGGGGCAACCAGACAAAAGGTGCCTTTTAGGGTTCTAATTCCATTGTGAAGTGCAGTCCAAGTGGAGCCTGGTTTCCAGGTGCTTCCTTAGGGAAGGAGGATGGGCGTTAAAGGTGATCAGTGGGTGCCTGGAGGAAGCCTCTCCAATTTCCCTGAACTGCTCCCCGCCCAAGAGGAGGTTCAAGTGGACAGGGGCAGAGACTTGGCAGTCGCTGTTGGGCATGGCGTGATGCCAGAGAGAAGGGCTGGATCCACTTCCACAGTAGCAGCAGGA
The DNA here is from genome assembly GCF_016509475.1 of Prionailurus bengalensis. Taxonomy (NCBI): domain Eukaryota; kingdom Metazoa; phylum Chordata; class Mammalia; order Carnivora; family Felidae; genus Prionailurus; species Prionailurus bengalensis. Next base: position 65,936,735 of record NC_057354.1, read on the forward strand.
CCTCCCTTAAGTAGGAAGGGGTGAGCTGTGACACAATGTGCACTGCCCAGTGGTTTCTACAGAGGGAACAGCCGTGTGTTATCAGGAGGGGCAGTGGCTCATCTCCTAATGCCAGAGAAGCAGGGGGTGGGCTGCTGGGGTGAGTGAGAGCACCCTTAACTAAGAGACCGGCTCCCAACTGCCACAACCATGCTGCAGTCGGTCATGGACTGCCTTGGAGCCTCAGATTCCACATCTGTTACATGGCTGCTATTATCTCTGCCTGGGCTGAGAAAATAGAAACTGCTCCAAGAGAGGGTGTTATTACTGCCACGACCCCCGTATATACAGGAATAGGTATATGTGCATGTGTGTAAATGAACATAACTGGGGTGCTCAGGCTTGATATTGTCATGAGATGAGGGACACAAGCCACCTGAAAGTATTGATCTGAGGCAGTGAGCAGGAGGCCCGAGTCAGGAAGCCGGTGGCCTTGAGAGGAACAGGCTCAAACATTACTGAATGGAATCATGTTGTACTGGGCGGGGAGGGGAGCACGCTGTGGGACAGAGGTGAGTCACCGTGCGTGAGTGTTGGGGAGTCACCTTGAACTTGGGCCAAAAAAGTAGAAATATTGGGATGTGGGTTTATCTGCCTTTAATCAGGTACATCAAGTTCTGGATGGCGGCCCACTGGCCGGAGACCTGAGGTGGACGGCTGTCCCTTGCCGCCCTGGGAAGGCTCTCCGCTGGCTTCAGCACCTCTGAGCAAAGTCCACATGTTCACTGGAGTTCACACAGACTCCTTGCCAGGCCTGCCCAGAATCCTGTCTCCTCTGACTTCCTGTGCTCTTGCATAATATTTCCTTGCTTCTTGAATGGCTGCCCCCAGCGCAAGGGGCAGCTCAGTGACGCTGCTGGATGGAGAGCAGGATATGGAGGGAGGATGGGGATGTGTAAACATCACCCAGGAGTGCCCTGGGCCCTGTGAGTCAAAGGCAGGAGGGATGGTGCTCCCCATATTGGCTGGTGAGAGATGATAGCATAAGGGGAGTTGGGGAGACTGTGCAAGAATGTTCATGTACACACACACACACACACACACACACACACAGAGCAGTCCTATAAATTTTCTCTCCTGTAAGATTATTTTTAAAGTAGCTAAGTTTTTTTTATCATTAAAAGTATGCATTTTCCTATAAAAAGTCATAATATGCGAGGACCTCAGGATTAAAAATCTGCAAAATTTTACCACCCAGAGATAACACTGTTAACATTTTCTTACTCATATTTCTTTATATTAAATATAAATACATAATTATAGAATACTATTATATCTTGTGAAAACTGCACTTTCTATACAGCAATATATCAGAGTTATCTCTTAGCTATCATGGTACATAGATTTAATAAGTAGCTGTATTACGTCCCACTTACAGATGTATCATAATGCAACCCCTGTTCATTAACGTGTCTGGGCTCAGAAAACAAGCTATAACCAGCCCAAACATTATTCTCAAACCTGAAAAGCAGCATCTCTTCCATGTTCCCGACCAGTGTATTAGTTCTGGTATCCCAGAAATAACTACAAATTAAAAGGTGCTTCCCCCCCCCCCCCATATAAGCTTTTCTCTAGGCTTAGAATAATACACATGATTGCATAGAAAAGGCTGAGGCCATAGGGCTGTCAGGACTGGGCTTGGTCTCACTTTGGATAAGATGATCTCCCAGTGTGGCCCATGTATCTGCTTTGAGCAAGGAGCCACTAGTTGGGAGAACAAGTTTTTCTTCAGTGGTGTTCCTGTGCCCGAGATTTCGAATAAGCCCCATTTAAAATTTTAATTGGTTATTGCCCTTCTGAAATTTTGTGATACAATCCACATCTTGTAAAAGGCGCCCTTTCTTCTTCACACAATAGTGTGTTCCTGATACTGAAAACTTTAATGTGTGTAAAGTATCATTTGGGCATGTCACGGTTAGAAGATTTTTTTTTTTTTTAATTAGCTGGTATAAATGGTATCAATACAATGTTTCTGTCCCATCCCTGAAAGCTATGTGTTTTTAAGGGTTATGGTGAGCTATTTTTCTTCCTTTGCTGACGGTGGCTGGAAGTGTGACATAGGTTTAGTCCACTTTGACATAAAAATGGCTCCTGTTCATTTAGGGGCCTGGTGTCTACAGCATTTGCTTATTTTCTTTGAATGACTTTAAACTGGTTTGGCTATTTCTCTGATTTCATCAGGAGTTTTAGCGTGAGACTGGGGTTCATTACTCGTGGTTGGAAATTGCTTGTTAGGTTTACTCTTGAGTCAAAGACAAATTGTTTCCTAGAGCTTTCTGTTTCAGACTCTTCTTCCAAATCTAAACCTTCTGAAATGTGATAATGCTAGTCAATTGAAACACATTTATTTAAAACCTCTCAGGCATTATTTTAAAAAAAATTGCAATCAAAATTAGCACCAATAAAATCCAAGTATCTTACCCCATTTCGTTTATAGTTGTCTGCTCTCTGGGCAAATAATCTATTACAACAAATTTGTGTAATTCTGGTTTCTCCTTCAGTTTATTCCCTCTGGACTCCTATTTCTAGAATTACTGGCAAAATGGTTATTACATCAGATTCCCTGACTGTACTCCTGAGGAATTAGGATGGGGGTCAGAGATAGAGGAAATAACTATATTGCCTGCCTTACAGCGTTTTCAGTATGTAGACATGCAGCTGGTTAATTTTGTCATTGCTCTTTTTCTCGGCCATTTACCTGATTTTGGTGGGGTCTTTGCCATGTGGGCACATCTCGGAAGTGAGGAGGGACAACAAGACTGAATCGGTCCTCAGAACTATGAAGCGGGACTTTGTTGAAATTGATACTTCTGTACAATGAACATGGAGCAGCTGTTGGCATGGCAACCCCTACGTGGAAAAGTGCACGCTGCTTGCAGATGACTTTTGCAGTACTCAGTGTTAATCTGATAAATGGCTTTTTTAATAGTAGTTTGTGGGCTAATGGAAAGGTCGAAGCAAACCTTCATTAACAGGAAGAAGGATGGGGATTTTGAAGCTACCGAGCGAACACACTGGAGAGCCACTGCCAAATCTCCGTTTTCAGCTGAGTGTCTCTTTTTCACATCAGATATGCTCAGAGCTTGGCAAGCTGAAGTAAATTGGGAACACCGTCTTGAAAAGGTGTAGCTGTCATTATCATTTTAGATTTCAAACATGGAGATGTTTGGGAGTACTTTTTGTTCAAGACATTTACTTTGAGGCTTAAGACTACAAGGTTGCCATTGTGGTGTCTTTTTCCTTAGGTGATGGTGGTGGGATGAGGGTGGTTAACGACTCTCTTTTTATTGTGGCAAAAAATATATAACATAAAATTTACCAATTTAACCATTTTTTAAGTGTACAGTTCATTGGCATTAAGTACATCCACACTGTTTTGCAGCCATCACCACCATCCATCTCAAGAACTTCATCTTCCCAAATTGAAAAGTCTACATCCATTCAAAAATAACTTCCCATTCCTTCCTCCCCTAGGCCCACAGTAACTGCTACTCTACCTTGTCTGTGATTTTGACTCCTCTAGGTGCCTCATGTAAGCGGAATCATACAATGTTTGCCCTTTTGTGTCTGGCTTATTTCACTTACCATAATGTGTCCAAGTTTCATTCATGTTGTAGCACATGTCAAAATTGCATTCCTATTGAAGAGTGAATAAGATTCCATTGTGTGCCTATACTGCATTCTGTTTATTCTTCATAAATGGACATTTGGGTTGTTTCCACCTTTGACTATTGTGAATAATGCTGCTAGGAACACGGGTCTACAAATACCTGTTTGAGTCCCTAGGAGTGGACTTGCTGGATCATATGGTAATTCTATGTTTAAATTTTTGAGGAACCACCACATGTTTTCCACAGCCCCTGCACCATTGTACATTCCCACCAAGAGTGCACAAGGGCTCCAATTTCTCCACATCCTCGCCAGCACTCGCCCTTCTCTGTTTTTTTGTTTTTGGTAAAAGCCATCCTAGCAGGTATGAAAAGGTATTTCATTGTGGTTCTAATTTGTACTTCCCTAACAATTAGCAGTTTATTTGTCTTTGTGCATATGTTGGCCTATGCGCGATGGCCTGTGTGGCAGTGGAAATCACGGCCTTGTTGTTTATATCTGTGAGGCGAATGGGACTCTCTGTGTGGTGATCCTTGTTGGAGTAGGAGGTGGTGGAAGGGAGGGAGGCACCGTGTGATTATTGCACAGGCATGTCAGTAGACCACCTACCTATTCTCAAAGCCTGCACTGTGTAGCAAGTGAAACTGTGTTAAACTGGAGACCTTTGGGACTGAAGGAATGGCGGTTCTTTGGAGGAGATTTAACAAAGGCAAGCCCTCTGTGGGCTGGATCTACCCGCTGTAATCCTTCCTGCTTTAGCATGGTGTATAGGCATAAGTGTCTCTCTTCCCTGAGAATAATCATTGTTGGCACTGGCTACAGAAGCATGAGCCCATCTTCTTTCCTCTCCTTGGGGAGGAAGTCTCCCAGATGACTTACCAAGGGGGTTAGAATTGAGCACCCGTGGTTAAGCCTGGTGCTTTGCTGGTCACTTTGTAGCAGATGAAAAACATGACTTCTGTCCTTAAAATAAGTTACTCTAGGACTTATAACTTAAGGACTCATACGACTCTTTAAACAGGGGTTCCAAACTTTAGTGTGCATCAGAACCAGAATTCACAATCTTGGGCCTCATCCCCAGAGTTCCTGATTCAGGATCTGGGGTGGGGCCTGAGAATTTGTCTTTCTAACAAGTTTCCAGGTGATGCTGCTGCTGGTGGTCTGGAGACCACACTTTGAGAGCCAGTACTTTATATCAACCCTGTGAAATAGACATTATTTCCATTTATAGAAGAGGAGCCGAGTTGTAGAGAGGCAAAATGACTTGCCCCGGGTCACATAGAGTGCCAGAAGCCCAGATTTGAAGGTGTGGCCCTCACTCCAAAGCCTCTGTTGTTTCCATTGAATCAGCAGTGGCAGGTACACAGCCTTTGAGCATCTCTCATCCAGTCCACCCCCAGGACAAGCAGTATTAACCAAGCATAGCATATCTGAGCACAGACATGGCCTTGGGCTCCTTCACACACTGCTCCCCACAACCATACCTACCCATCAGTGGGAGCCAAAATAAGTTATACCTATACCTAAAATAGAGACATTACCAAAAAGCGGTCTGTTAACATCTGAAGAGCCCTAGCCTGAGCTCCAGTCCCCATTGCTTCGGAGAGAAGTGCTTGGTGGATTTGGAGCCGTGAGAAGCACAGCCATCCCAAACAGTACTGGAACAGCATGGATCACCAGTGAGTCTTGGTTCAACACCCAGGCAGAGGTAGGATCCTTGGCTAGGGGCCCTCACCCATAACTTTTAAAATTTAGATGACATTAATAAGGAGATTTTTTAAGGCTGCCATAATCTATACATCTCTGCTATATTTTACTCAAAAATTAGTTATTCCATTAAAGCAGAGTTTTATAAAGGTCAAGAGTGTTCTAAACTATATATGGTAATGATCAAAGTAAACTGATTATGTCAGGTGTGATTATCCTGTCTTCTGAAATAACCCCCCCCCACCACCACCACCACCTTGTGCATGTTTCTCCCAGCCCACACAATGTCTGGCCCTCATCACCACCACCAACAGATATTTAGTCTGTTGCTATTATGTGTATAGGGAGATCTCTTGTTTCTTTGAATGTTTGCTTTGAATGTTTGTTCACAGCCTAAAAGGAAGGGCAGGATGAATTACGATTTCATATGTCTTGAGTCCCATAGTATTTAGCAAGACTTTGTGTAGTAGATACTCAATAAAAATTCATTATCTGAAAACACAGATCTTTTCTTTTTTAAATTTGGGAAAAAGAAACAATGTAATGTCCATAAGCATACATATAATATGGGTGTATATGTATGCATCTACCTTGTATATCTGACATGAGAGTGAGTAGGGTGTGTGTGTGTGTGTATTCTTTTTTTTTTTTAATTTTTTTTTCAATGTTTATTTATTTTGGGGACAGAGAGAGACAGAACATGAACAGGGGAGGGGCAGAGAGAGAGGGAGACACAGAATCGGAAACAGGCTCCAGGCTCTGAGCCATCAGCCCAGAGCCCGACGCGGGGCTCGAACTCACGGACCGCGAGATCGTGACCTGGCTGAAGTCGGACGCCCAACCGACTGCGCCACCCAGGCGCCCCTGTGTGTATTCTTTTTAAGTGATGGGTGACTTTGCATTTCAGATCTGAAATGGACATGTGATGGGGTTGAGGGGAAGATTGGGGCTGAGGTCACATGCACATGATTGAAAAGAGCTTCGGTAGAGAAGGTGTATGTATGTTGGAGGTGGGGAAAAGTAACTGTCCAGGGCTGTCTGGCCAAATCAGGAAGCAGTTACAGGGAGCATTTATGTTTATTACCTTGAAGGGCTTTCCTGGGTTTTGCCTTCTGGATTGTTTTAAAAGGAAAAACTTTGTGGTACTTGACCATCTCCACCTTGGAATCTTTATAAAGAAAAAAGAAAACTCAATTTTCTCTGCACATTCCTAATGCCTGTGTTTCTATATGAGTATGCTTGTAGTCATGCTATCTTTTTTTAAAAATAAGACCACCTGTGTAGCCCCCTGGCAAAAGGAGGAAGAAAGTTTCATCCAGCAATCTGTCTAGAGACAAAAACGCTTTCCAAGATATTGAATGGGTCTTCAATGAAACTGTATGGGATTGGAAGTCAGTTTCATGCAGATACACAATGATGACTCAGTTAGCTATTGAAAGCCATTGGCCATGGTTGGGCAGGTTAAATGAAGTAGATCAACAAGAACAGATCATTTAATGGTTAAAAACTTGAACCTAGGGCCCCTAGAGAACAACAAAAGAGGTTCCTTCATGATGTCTCCTGTCCTGGCTAATTAGTATACATGCTTTGAGCAGGCCATTTTAGTTTGGGAATAGCATATAGATGTTGGGAGCATAAGAAAAGGAATGACATCATCTCTGTCCATTTTGGCTTGATGATGCCCCATGGTGGGCAAGACTGGGGCTGGTTAGAATAAACACTGGTCATCTTTGGGCAATTCCTAGATGCCAAGGTTTTTCCTTTCCACAGTAAGTTTTAAAGTCATGTATTAAAAACAGCTATGTAATTGGGAAGCTGACTGCACCTAATAAAAGGCTTAACAGAAGAGGCAGAGTCCTCTCTTTGGAGCCTGTTTCGTTAAATGTCAAGGGTAAGGAAATTCAAAACCAGTGAATGTTCCTGCTCTGCACTGAAAATGGATTTGGCTGGAGTCAGTCTCATGGCCTGCACGAACCATACTTTTGTTCTGCTTAATGTGGGTACAGACTTTAGCCGTAGTGCTGGATTGGGAAGTTCCTCATTGACAGAGATTGCTTAATATTCAGTTATGTTCTAGAGTTCGAACAACAAAAGAAAAGAAAACAGATCCAGTTTATCTTTTGGGTGGATATGAACTTCCCAGATGGAGCAGAGAAACCCCCTAAGGACAGGCTCCTGGGAAGAGCCCACCTCCCTGCCTAAGCACAGAGAAGAAGGTTTCCCAGTGCCTGATGGACCATTGCACTCCACTGGGCAGTGACTCTGGATATGCAAAGGTCAGAGTTTTCCAAAAGGTGTTAAAAGTCATTATTGTGTTACATTAGAATAATAATGTCTTTGGAAGTATTTTAGATAGTTATTCTTTGGAGGGAAAGCTATTTTGCCCCATCCACTGGAGGTGGGAGAGGAGAATGTAAAACAGCATGTGAACTCTACTGATGTGTTTACTTAAGGGCTGAGAGACAGGGAGAGACACCAGGGGTGTGCGTCTTTCATGGTAAAATCCCTGATAGTCTCAGTGTAAGAATGCCCAGGAAGCCAGTGGGGGATGGATGAGGTGACTCACTCTGGTGGTGATCTCCTGGCAGTTCAACTGAGAGTCCAGGTGAATCGGGTCAGTAGAGGTTACTTGTATGATAGCTGGTCAGCCTCCACGTTGCTCAGCAGGAGAATTCCAGTGTTTTCAGGCACATGTTAGAGGACTCTGAGTTCCATAACCACTTTTCTCTCTTCCTGCCATCTGTTACAGAAAAACTCCACTGGGATGAGCACCCTCACTTCCAGTAGGTCTTATTTACATTTATCCATAGCTGCTGTATAGACAAGAAATTTGGTGAAAAACTTGAAATTCCATTACCATGTTGGTTTTCAAAATTTGTGTTAGGGCTTTTTGCTTTTAAAACAAGGACGCAAAATATAGAAGAAACAGAAAGCTATATATACAAGGTTAATGAACACCCCTTGTTCCTACAGCATTTAAATCCTGAACAGAGAAAATAGCAAGCTGTAGTAATCACTTCCTGCAAAGAAAACTGTAATTATGGGGCCAGTTAGTCTTCCTAAGGGGCAGCCTTGGAGTAGCAGGGACACCGTTTTGAATATTTGAGAAAAGAGTGGGGTTCTCTGTGAAAGGGACATGATCGCATGCTGCTGGGATTGGACATGATCGCATGCTTCTGGGATCGCATGCTCCCGGCCTCAGTTGTCCATGGGGATAGCCCGGTTCCCTCTCCTGTGTGGAGCTGGGAAACACCCAAATCCAGTAGTCACTGCTGACTGTCTTGCCAGCAGGGGACCAACTTATGTTCCTGGGAGAAGCTGGGGGATGGTGGGTCTGCTTTCACATTAGCTTCCAGTCCCAGCTGCCTACTTAATATTAAGGGACATAAGATGTCTTGGAGTAGTAAGTAGCTTAAGGATGTGGGCCAGGATGGAGTCTTCTGTACAGAGTGAAAGAGTAAGGGAAGGAAAACCATGAATAAGCTGCAGAAAGGAGTGGCCAGATCACCTGCCTGGAGGATGAACCTCCCTTGTGACTCCATGGTTGTGCAAGAGTTGTGCAATGTTTGGTTAGGGTGGAGAGGCCTTGGCAAAGGCATTTGCACTTTTAACAGATGCCTGTACCCTGTAGGTAAACAGGGGAAACGTGGGGAAAACATGTTGGTAAACATGGGGAAAACAGGTGTAAAGAGTTCTTCACAGGGGCACCTGGGTGGCTTTGTCGGTTAAGCGTCCTACTTCATCTCAGGTCATAATCTCATGGTTTGCGGGTTCGAGCCCCGCATCCGGATTCGGCTCTGTGCTGGCAGCTCAGAGCCTGGAGACTGCTTCAAATTCTGTGTTTCCTTCTCTCTACTCCTCCCTCTCCCTCTCTCTCTCTCTCTCAAAAATAAATAAACATTAAAAAAACTTAGAGTTCTGCACAGCATTCTAGGAGGAAGAAATTTATTGCCTTATCTAGTCTAGCATATTTTATTTGTATTTTCTGGGAGTTTTACCCATAAACATCCACTTTAGGGAAGGCACTGAATGGAGACCCTGGAAGATTAAAGGAGAAGAAAACGCCTTTGTTCCTGCCCATGAGAGCTGCAATCTAGTGGGGCTGGGTAGGGGGAGACAGGCATGCAGGTGGTCATAGTCAAGGCAGGAGATGGTAAATGCCATGATGGGGAATTGGCGAGAGATGATTCTAGGGGTTCTGGAGAGGAGAAATGGGATAGAGTGGTGGTAACCATGTAGGCCCTGGAGCCACATAGCCTGTGCTCAAGTCCCGGATCTGCTGTTTATTAGTGGAAGCATCTTGGATAAGTTGCTTAAGCACTCCCTACTCCTGTTTCTTCATCTGCAAAATGGGGGTCATTCTAGTAGAGTCTATGTCAGAGGGTGTGTCCTAATGGCTCGTAACATTGGTCTTAGCTCCAAGACATGAAAACAGGGGTTGTGCTGCTTGAGTCAGTGAATGATGACCTCCAGCCTCAGTTTCCTCATGTGTCCGTCAGAGGGACCTGATCCGACTAGATACATGCTAACATCGTGTGTACTCTAAAATGCTGTTGTTCTGTGATTGAGTATACATTCAGTGCCAGTGGTGTGCTGGTCCCAGTACTGTGCTGAGCACGGTGGGAAAGAGAAAAAGTAGAATATATGGCCCCAGCCCTCAAGGAGCTATAGTCTAAGAGGAGAGAGGACATTAATATTCAGGAGAAAAGTAGAGAGTGAGAGAATATTAGAAATTTAAATCTTGGTGGTATGGGTGGTAAGACAATAGGAATAGAGAATATCAAGGGGACCAGAGCAGTCAGGAGATTTGTAGCAGCCATAAATCCAACACAAAGACTGTAGACGGCAGCTCAGACCAGTTGACCAAATCCCAGGATTCTTCAGCTTGGAACACTGCATTCATATTTAAAGTAGAACTGTAGCAAGACCAGGGTTACACATCAGGATGGAGACGGGACAAAGTCTAGAAAACTCACTGGTTTTCCAGATCTTCTTAGACAATCATTCCGGTAGAACATAGCAGCTGGCACAAAGTAGGCATAAAACAATCATGTGTTGCACAACTTGTGGGAAAAAAGCCCAGCGCTGTGCCCTCCCGAGGCTTCGAACGGCCCTGGGCATCCTGGTGGTGTTCTCAGCCCCTCCTCTAGAGGGCAGCGCTCAGAGGCAGCCCTGCAGAGCCCTCCAGCCCCAGCTTTGTCAGAGCTTGGTTTTACCTCATGCCTACTGAACCATCCTTGTCAGAGATGAGTCCACCTGCTCCCTGAGGCTTCCCCACCTCTGCCCAGCAGCGTTGGAACTTAGGTTTTGAGGAAACTTGGCAGTAGCCTCCAATTTCTCCTGCAGCCTGACTATCCCATAGTTCCTCAAGGTAGATATGCAGACTGGGCCTTGAGTGCCCCGGACCTACAAAGGCGACAAGAGACTTAACAATACTTGGCAAAGACCGCCGTGTGACAAGAGTGGTGCAGACAAAAGAGAGGTCACCCCAGCCAGGGAATGTGGGGGAATGTCCTTGGAGGGGTGAGCTGGGGGCTTGAGGAACAAGTAGAGGCCAAGTCAGCAGATAAGATGGGTAGAGGCATCAAGTATTTGTATCCCCCCTACTCGCACTCCCATACTTCCTCCTCACTAACCAAACATGGGAGGTGGCAGGGCCAGTTAGATCTGGCGCTTTATCCTGGGGGATGGATATGAAGTGGATATGACACATGAGTTTCAAGAATGAACTCCCTGGCCTCCCTCGGTCACTGAGAAGTTCTGCTCCCCAACCCCCCGCCCCAAGCCGTCAGTGATGGCCTGGCTCAATAGGCCAGTTGTGACACCCTGGCTTCAGATGCACAGACCACAAACCCTCGCACACAGCTTTCTGCTGAATTCCTTTCACAGTAAAGAACCCAGAAATCTTGGTAATCCCTGTCAGTACACTTTATTTATATAGCACCCTCTGTGAAGGCATAAGCTTGTATTACATTTGCCATCAGAGCACCCGTTGACACAAGCACCCACAAAGATAGGGAGGACAGATGCGGTCACACAGGTTCAGAAGAGTGAAAGGTACAGTGAGCTGGCCTTACGACCCTTCAGAGAAAATCAGAGATAAAAAATGTTCAGAACTTGAGCCTGCCCTCCAGGCCAGTATTCTAAGCACCTTTCTTCTCTCCCAAATTTTACCCTTGGCTCATCCCCCACCCCCTCCCTTCCTTTCATAAAAAAAGTTATTTTTTCCCAAATAAGCAAGATGGAATCAAACTTTGCAACCCCAAATATATGAAATAAACATTATTCCTAATAAGCCTCTGGGAAAGTGCTCACCTTTGAACTTGGCCAAGGATTATGGAGGAAAGAAAACGTCTTAAGAACTTGATAGAGTGTTAGAACTTCCTGGATTTTTTAAGTCAAGTTACATATTACATTTCCTTAATAAGGGCAGTTCCAGAAATCCTTCCTGGGTGATTAGACCCTGTCCTAAAGTGGAGACCTCTGGCTGGGGATGCTGGTTTGGGGATCATCATCTGGGTGCTAGGCAACCTCAGGACAGGAGGTACCGTTTCTAGAATGCTCCTTCTTTCCTGGGACTCAGCCTCTACTCTGGATCCTTACAAGGCAGGAGAGGAGCATGGAGGTTATTCTGCAGAACAGGAAGATACTCAAGGGAAGCTGGCAGCTAAAAGCAATAGGAGTCAGGAGCCCTCCCTCTATACGGCAAGTTTTTTTTCCCCTGGAGACTTGCTTGTTCATTGGCCTGTGCTCATCCCTATTTCTATCTCTAAGAAAATTTTAAGAATGGTAAGACTTTTTCATTAAAAAAAAAAAAACTTTCCCTAAAGCTAAAAGCACCACTGGCTATCTGGATAGCCTCTGCCTGCTTCTTAATGGGATAGTATACATTTTAATTTCTCCAGCCATCCCTTCACAGCCAGGAAGTTCACTTATAGGCATCAAGATGAATCATTCATAGTGACTTAAATCCAACTAAGAATGTGTAACTGCTGAGCATATTTTGATTGAGGTCCCGGAACATATGTGCTTCCCTGCTTGTTGTAACATGTAGAAAAAACAGGAATATTTTCATCGTTTCCCTTTTCTTAAAACTTTTCCTCCAGTGTTTCACCTTAATGCTTTTGATCACGCAAGAGTCAAACAAGCTCAGTGCTCACCACTCCTTTGATGTGAGCTGTACTGAACACAGAAATCTGGGGTGAAATCCTAATTTATGGAATCCAGAAGTGCAGATGACCATTTCTTTTTTTTTAATTTTTTTAATATTATTTATTTTTGAGAGAGAGTGTGTGCGCATGTGAGTTGGGGAGGGGCAGAGAGAGAGAGAGGGAGACACAATCCAAAGCAGGCTCCAGGCTCTGGGCTGTCAGCGCAGAGTCGGATGCTGGGCTCGAACCCACGAACCACGAGATCATGACCTGAGCCGAAGTCGGATGCTTAACTGACTGAGCCACCCAGGCGCCCCAACAGATGACCGTTTCTGTGCCGTTACTGCCTCACGGCGGAGGGTACCTCTCTCTTCCCTCAATTCCTTGCACACAAAGCTAGGCACACGAAGATGTTTAGTGTGCCACCCTGAATTGAAACTGTCCCCCGCACAGACTGTCTCCTATCCAACACCTGTGTAGCATGGCTTATCTTTTAAAATAAGCCATCCTGCAAACAGCAGGTTCCCTGGTGGCCTTGAGGTTTGTCGGAGGTTCTCTAGAACTGGCAACTCAGCGGTGACCTCAGAAGTCTTGGCTCTGGCAAGGCAAAGTCTTTGCACTAAAACAGGCTCAGCGCCCATGGAGATAATCACCTCTTGTAATATCCACACAATCATCTCATTGTCAAAACACGAGGAATGCAAAAATAGAAGAAATGCCACAACAGGGTTGCCCCATGTTCCAGCGGACCCAGGATTCTGCCTCTGGCCGAGGGCACCTTGGGACACCTTGGGAGGGACGGTCCCAAACATTGTTCTGGAAGCCAGCCCCGATTGGTAAGGCCTGTGCTCCTAAAAACCTGAGCCAAGCACCTCCTTATTAGACCTCCCCAGGCCTGTTGTGCTGCGTCTTCTCGAGACCCCTTTACCACTTCTTTTTCCTGGCCAACTCCTGTTTGTCCGCACAGTCTCACTGAGAGAGCCCTCCGTGAGGCTCCCCTTCTCCCTGCCTTGGGTCACGGCACCTTCTGTGCTCCTAAGAGCACTCACTGCTGACTTCTGCAGCAATACCTTCAGCACCGCCCAGCCCACGGTGTGCCACAGACATGGATCGAGGCTACATGTACATGTGTTACTCCGCACAAAAGCTCAAGGAGGCCAGCACTTTTAGAGTAACTGTTTTGTAGGACACTGAGGTTTAGAAAAACCTGAGGGACTCTTGCTGGGTCACAGAGGGGGTGTCTGAGCCCCAAAGCCCAGGCGGTCCACCTGGCCGTGGTTTGTTTATTTGTCTCCCTCACTAGACTGTCAGCTGGTTGAGGGCAGAGCCCTGTCTTTCCTTCTGTATCCCAGTGCCTGGCACAGGGTGGACACTCAGTAAATGTTCAGTTAATAAAAGCTAAAAGCTCGCCAAACATAAACGCCAGATGGCATTTAAATTCCAGAGAGCCACACTTCTATCAAAAATGCTAAACTGCAAAGGAGTACTTGCCCTTTTAGCCAAGTAAATAGTGGCTTTGTAGACCTCTGGCTGCTTTAGAACTTTCTTCCAGGTGCTACAGAGTTGTGGGGTGTGGCCCACCGCAGCGGGTATAGGACAACTGGGTTTGTCCCAGTCTGTAAGTCGATCAGAAGTCACTCAAAGCTGCATCTGGCATTTTAAAAAATAATTAGGAGAAACAAGTAAGCAGGACAGAAAAGAACATTTCTTAGTTGATTCCGGAGGAATGGGCCTTTTCCTTCCACACGCTGGTGGCCTGGTTGGGACTATTCCAGGCATAGCTGAGAGCCACTCCAAAGAGCCACTGGGGGTTACACAACCACCCTCCGATCAGGTCTCCCCATACTAGGGCTAATCTTCTAAATCATTTAATCGAACACTGTCCGGCCTCTGAGGCCTCAGGGACTCTGGGGCTGTTTCTTCCCTGGGCTTAAAGTCTTTCTGTGCTGCTGACTCATATGTTAATTATCGCTTTCCACAAAGTAGAATTAACAGTGCTGCTGCACTCGCCTGCCCAGATGTCATACAATCATTTTTATCTGCCGAGTTGGGACTGAGCGTGCAGGATGGCTGAGGCAAAACCAATGGGCCCTTCTTGAGCATTCTGGGTAATGGGCATCAGAAACACAGAAGCCATCCTTGGCTCCGTAGCCATGATGGAAGAGGCTTCCGGGGTGCTCCGCTCCACACAGGAAACAGAGGGTTAACTGCCCAGTCTTTGCCCAACATTGTGGCCAAAGAGTTTCAGTTTGCTGTCACCTGTCAGCATTAATGGACAGAACTGGTGTTTCACAGAAAAAAATAGGAACTTGTTTTCTCTTTGACTGCTGGGCTGGATAATGAAGTAAAAATGACATTATCTCTAATAAAAGTGATCTGCAGAAATCACTGATAAAATATCAGTAGCAGAGATTTGCCATTAGCAGGTTAGCCAGATAAGGGAAGCAGCTGGGTTCTATTAACCCCCTCCTGGTCTGGTGTGTGTGTTGAGGGGGTGGGATTGAGGTTTGGGGACTAGATTTTTAAACACTGACATTTGGGCTAATGGAGGATGTTTATTCCAAAGTGTGGGTCCTTCTTGAACCCTTCTTGCTGACCTCCAGGGTATTCATTGGGTTTTAAATTTGTTTGGTTTTTGTCTCTTAGGATTTTTGTCTTTAGAAGCTTTTTTGGGGCGGGGGGATGGCTTGGCCCATTTTCTCAAGTTACATCACTAAAGGGGTGGAACCCTGGCCAACCCCTGGCATCTTCTTTGTTTAAAATCTGATTCCAAGAAGGGCATCTATACATGTGACGTGAAAGCTTTGGGTGATGGGTGGTGTTGGGCAGCAAATTGTTCTTTGTGCCAAGGAACTGGGATCTGAGACAGAAACCTCCCTGGTCTCATCTGGTGCGGGGGGGGGGGGGGGGGGGCACCACTGTCCAGGCTTGCACGTTGTCAGTGAAAGCTGAGTGGCATTTGGCTCACTGAACACCCCCTGTGATGAGAACAGCAGGCACAGCCAGCACCTTCAGTATGAAGACAGGGTATGGGGACCTGTTTCCTGGGACAGTGAGGAGTCATCGGATGTTAGGTAACCTAGTGAGGAAGACAGTCACCATCGTTCCTCTTTATTAACCCCCTTTCTACTCAGAAAGCACCAAAGCATTAGAAATCTGCAGTCCTGATCCTATAGCTGGGGGGGTGGGTGGGGGGTGGTCTTGGCTGCTTTGGCCTTCACTCCAACTTGCCATCTGAAAGAGATGAAACTCTTATTTTGAGGGTAAGGTATAGTGCCAGGCTGTGTGTACATAAGAACTTGGGCATTTGCCTCTGCCGTCAGAGAAGGCCCATAAGATAAGGAACAATAAGGTGATGCTACCTTACAGGTAAGTATTGATCAGCTCTCCATGTGTTCAGGACAGGGGTGGGGGATCAGGGTAGGCTGGGTAGAGTGATCAGAAAAATCTCCATGGAAGAGGTGATTCTGAAAGTATAGGGTTTGGAATATAGGAGAGTAAAGATCACATTTCAGGTGGAAAAAAATAACTGGGTGGCAGTTAGGGGTGGCTCAGTGATGGGGGGGCAGTATGGAACGTGGTCTGGCTGGAGCAGGTAGGGTGCTGCTGGCTTCCAGAAATACAGACGAGAAGGCAAGGTCATGGCTAGGTGACCTCAAGGGACGTCTAGAGCTTGGGCTTCATCAGGAGGACAGTAGGGAGCCACTCTCATTTTTAAACAGGGCAGTGACATGCTGAAATGGTCTGGGGGCAAGGGGAGTGGACTGGAGAGCTGTTCCTTCCCCTGAGGTCTGATTGGAATTATATTCTTCTCAATCAGGAAGCAAGGGGAAACAGCCAGAAGATGGGGGCTGATGTCTTTGAAAATAAGCAAAGCACCACTGGAGCCAGAAGAGGCGCGCACCCTCAGTGAAGTTTGTTTTTCGTCCCATGGGTAGCGTTTATGAGTTACTGTTTAGCAAGCATGCCTTGCTGAGGTCTCTGTGGGCTGAGCCAAGGCTCCAGTCCGTGGTGGCCCACAATTTGCTGCCATATTTAGAGCTCCTAATAAAGGGACTCATTTCCCCTGGCATTACTTCCAAGAGGGGTTCTCATACTTGCTGTCCAGCGTGGCAAAAGCACATCCAGCAGAAGAGGGATCCAGGTTGGGTTCTGCCCTGCCCACCACCTGGCACCTCAGACACTACCAGTCAGTGGGGTAGGCAGGTATCTGATCATCAGACTTTATTTCCCTGTCGTTTTGTTGTTGAAAGCCCTCCTCTGTGCTTGGCACCTTGTGGATACTTAGTGGTGTTTGTGGAATGAATGCATCTCCCCACTCTGACTTCTCCAGCCTGGTACCTGCTCCAGCCTGTCTCCTGACTCCCAGCCACCCCGCCCCCACATTTCTTCAGCAGTATCTTTGTCCTTGTCATCCCTCCTGCCCACCGATTGCCTCCCTGTACCCCCTGCTCCAGCAGCCCTCTTCCAGAAGCCAGCTTTCCCTGTATTGTTCAGCCTTGCAGACTTTTTCCTGGTGCCTGGCATCACAGTGGCTGATTGCCAGGCCAGCCCTTCAGGACTTGACCCTGCACTTCTCTGCAAACTCCCTGAGGCCAGGAGTGGTCATTCTAGGCTTCATTCTACTGCTCCCATTCTGAGCACATGAAGAGGGGTTCATAAATACTTGCTGAGTGAGTGGAGAGGAAAGGCTGTTGCCGGGGAGAAAACCCCATTTCCCAAATTGCTCAATATTATCATTTGAGAGCATGATAGTAACTTGGGGGAAGACTTTGGCATTTCCCGTGGCTTTTGATGACTTCTCTACAAAGGAATGGAATGTAGCTTCTATAATGTGCATGAACATCTCCCTTCTCATTGTAGTATGGCAGGCAGAATTGGAAGAAAGCAAGGACTAGCATTTGGCCATGAATCAGATCCCACAGCTCTGGACATGCAACTGTGTAACAGTCTGAAAATAGGATTGAAGCCCAGGACAGAAAGGGTCCCCGAGGTTTTCTTTGGGTTCCTTTCTCTCTCCTTTTCTTTTTCCTTTATCTTTGCTTGCATTCTTCTTCTTTTTTTTTTTTTGTATTAAAAAAAATTTTTTTAATGTTTATCTTAGAGAGAGAGAGAGCGCGTGCGCGCGCGTGAGCGAGCGTGAGTGGGGGAGGGGCAGAAGGAGAAGGAGACACAGAATCTGAAGCAGGCTCCAGGCTCTGAGCTGTCAGCACAGAGCCCGACACAGGGCTCAAATCCACGAACCGTGAGATCATGACCTGAGCCGAAGTCGGACGTTTAACTGACTGAGCCACCCAGGTTCCCCATGTTCTTCTTTTTTTAAATAGGGAGAAGAGAGGGTGTTATGGGATGGGGGGAGAAGGTAAGAGATTCTGTCTGTGCGCCACACACCCCCCACCCCTGCTTTCTATTTCTGTTTCGAAATACTTTAAATACCAGGCACCAGAATTTCTGGCGTCAAATTGGGATTAGTAAGGCAGATCCTGGGATATTTCACTATTAGCATATGATCAAGCGTCAGTCCTGATTCACAGACTAAACAAATGTTATTTTCTTTGAAATTAAAGTGTCTGAAATAGGAGAGAACAGACCTTTAAAATCATATTCTTTTCAAGAAGAGCGTTCTTTCTGACAACTGTCTACTCCAGTTATAGCTTTTTAAATTTTTTCACCCAGAATGCCTGACGACACTGCCAGGGGAATTTTTTGCCCCCTCCTTCCTGCCTATGCCCAGCGCTGGCCCCAGAGGCGGCCCAGTTCTGTTTTCTCATGACACGGTGATTATTTTTGGCACTGCACATATTTTTTCTAATGTTATTACTCACCCCCTCCCCTCGGTTGCCTTTTTGAGGAGCAGTGGTTTGGGCAACTCCATGTACATCGGGGGTTAATTTGGTTCAGCATGGTGAAGAGGGGGAGTGGGAGAGAGGAGGAGTTCTACTTTTGCACCCACTCTGCAGCACCCAGCCCCACTTCCCTGCTCATGAAAGAGCTTGCTTTCACTAGGCTCTGTGCTCACCATTCATCCTTTGTGCCAAAGAGCTGAGGGGATATCTAGAGGTGAGGCTGGGGGCTGCGCCTTGGGACTGGCATCTTAATGGCTTGACTTGGCTGGCGTTAGAACAGCCCCATTCAGAGTGAGTTCACTCCCTGTGCAGTTGGCTCACTCAGCCTCCGTCCATAGATGTTCTCTTGTTCAAGCTGCATGAGGAAATGGAGGTTTCCAAGTGGGAAGCAGCCTTCCCAGTGCTTTAACTCTTCACTGAAGGGAAGAGGAGCTGCGGAGCACTACACAAAATCTAAGCTGGCCCAGCTGCAGCTCCTGGGAGAGGCAAGGCCCCGGGGCTGGGGCTGGAGGCCAAGGCGGCTGTGATCACTTTTGCTTTCGGCCCTGAGAGGGAAAGGAGAAGAGTAAAGGGCATGCTTGAATTGTCCTTAGAGTCAATTAGCAAATATTTACCCAGTGTGTCTGCCCTGGGCCAAGGTCCCGTGAAGGATGCACAGAAGTAAATGTTGTGTCTGAGCCCCTTCTCCGTGCAAAAGCACCAAGGTACTTACAGTCCAGCTCTAGCAGCAGGGCTCTGGCTTAGAAAAGCCAGCAAGACAGGGAGGCCTCTCATGAGGGCCAGTGAGTAATGTAGGCAGGAAGCGCCTTGGAGAAGGGAGCGAGGGTGGCCGGGAAGCGTCTGCGGGAGGTTGGGCTTGGACTGGCCCCTAGGGAAGGAGTTTTAAGAAATAAAAGGGGATGAGATGATGGAGGGAGGGGGTACTCAAAGAAGAGCGGGGACATCCAAGTGGAGCCCAGTGAAATATCCTGTAAGAAAATATAAAAAGAGAGGGAGATTCTTCCTGGCAGAAGAGAGATCTGACTTGTTAGACTTTAGGTGGCTTTGGATAAGGAAGGCATCAAGGGTAACATTGACCCTGTCAACATCGACATCTCCGTTGCGTCCCTGGGTGTGGTCAGTGGAATCAGCATGGTCTGGAAGGTTGTTAGAAATGCAGACTCACAGGCCCCAGCCCAGACCTACTGAGTCAGAAACTGTACCAAGATCCTGGGGTGACTTGTGTGCTCAGTCAAGTTTGAGAAGTGCTGGTGCGTGGGACCCCACAGGCAGCTGTCAGCAGTACTAGTTCAGACCCCAGGTTTCATTCAAGGAGTTGGAAACGTGCACGCGCCCCCCCCCCCCACACACACACGTCTTTGAATCTCTCTGTCTATGGCTCTTCCTGGATGGAAACCTTTTATTCTGATTGAGAACTGGATTAGAATTCTTACAAAAGACCTAGAACGGTGAGAGACTTTGAGGAATTCACAGAACAGAAATCATTCAAGTGCTTTTTATCCAGTGTCTCCAATTTGTACCACTTTGTACTATTTACGCTTTAGAGGACACCAAAAGAACAGGTGATGGGTCCTTTCCCTGGGGAATATGTGGTCTAGAGGGAGAGACAAAGACTACAGAAGTGATATAAGAAGAGAATAAATACCAGGGCTGGATCATGCAGTGCGGAATCTCTGATGCGGGATGTGCAGAAGTCTGCAGAGGTGAGGCCTTCCCGGAGAACATGGGCTGCGGGAGGTCCCGAGAGATGGGTGTCACTTAGGCAGGCCAGGTGGATGAAGGGCATGTGTATCAGGTGGGATGTGGGACAGGGAAGGCCAGGAGCTGGTCTGTAGAGGCTGGGGTCGCTGACGGTAAGCTGTTCCCGACTCCCTCCAGAGAAAGTGCATGCTTCATGCGTGGGAATCCGTTCACATCTCATCTCAGGCACTTTTTCCTTTGTCTTTCTGCTGTGTCATTTCTTCAGTTTTCTTAGCTGCACGCAGCGGTATAGGATCAGGATGGCTGCACATGCAGAATGGCTTGAGCCAAACCACCAGATCATGCGGTTGGAAGCCCGTGGGACCCAGGGGAAGAAGGGCTGCTGGCAGATAGAAGCTTTAGAGAAAGACCCTTGAGTGCGGACAGATAGTCTCAAGCCTAGGGAAGTGGCCCCGAGGAAAATAGTGTGGGGACCAGACATATTGTGGTGATCACTTTGCAGTGTATGCAGATAGTGAATCATTCTGTTGCGTACTTGAAACAAATGTAACTTAGGTCAATTAGACATCAATAAAAGTTTTTTAATAGGAAAAAATTAGAATGAAACACTTTACCTGTGGTGTCTGCAAAGTCTGCTAGCAAAGTAAGGACTTTTTTTTTTTTTAAACACAGACATCTCCAAGCAGAGAAAACGTATCTCACTGGGCCTGGCTTAAAAGGGGCTGACCTAGGGCAAGAGGGTGGCCAGGGTGTCTCTTTTGGGGACATCCCTTCCCAGATCGAGAATTCATCTAATAAAGTATCCTTACAGGGAAGGCTTCACCCCCAATACACCCAGCTCAGCTAACCCATTTGAACCTGCAAGAGGGATCTGCTTATGAGCATTTCCCAGAAGGTGGCAATGCAATGAAGAGAAATAGGATTTATGATTAAATGACAGGTTTGAAGTGCGCCTGGGTGGCTCAGTCGGTTAAGCATCCAACTTCAGCTCAGGTCATGATCTCATGGCTTGTGAGTTCGAGCCCCACGTCAGACTCTGTGCTGACAGCTCAGAGCCTGGAGCCTGCTTCGGATTCTGTGTCTCCTCCTCTCTCTGCCCCTCCCCCACTTGTGCTCTGTCTCTCAAAAATAAGTAAACTTTACAAAAAAATTTTTTTAATGACAGGTTTGAGTGCTGGCTCCATCACTGGGTGATACCGGGCATGTCACTTAACATCCTTGCAACCTATTTCTTTCTGTGTAAAGTGGGGATGACACCATACCTCCCTGACAGGATTGTTTCAGGATTAAATCAGAGGCAGTATGATGAGAGACCTTTACAACAGCAAGTATCTCATGCTGTAGCACCAGCAGCCACAGTATCTCAGGTCACTGAGGTTGATTAGTCCCTCGGCTAGAGTCTGCACAGTGTAGGGTCAGGCAGTAGCAGGCATCAGAGACCAGAGAGCGCCATGGAGAGCCAGGCTGATGCCCCTTGCGGCTACTCGCTTTCCTCCCCTTCTCATGGGTACAGATGCCACGGAGCCTTCTCTGTCCACACATTGGTTGTGGTGAGATCAGAGTAGATGGAAAGACACTTATACAATGGGGAAGGAGGTCCTCCTGACCAACAAGAGTGGCTGCCTTTACAGAACTGGGATCTCCAATTCCAACTCAGTTGGCCATCTCTCTTCAGTTGTGTTAACATGGATACGGCAAGAGAGAGAAAGGAAGCCTATGAGACTGGGCAGGGAAAGTGGCTGAGAGGGTGTGTGCTTCCTACCTTCCTGCCCCTGATACCTCCCTCTGCGGCACCTGTCCCGAGACCCTGCCTTCAATAGCAGCCGTCGTGGCCCTGGAAATGCTAATGTTGTCCAGTCCTCAACTTGCACAGGGGAGTCACTGCGAGGCAGCTGTGGGGAGCTGACAGCCAGCTGATACGTGTCCTCGTTTATCATAAAACATAAATTAGAAAGCAACACCTGATGCACAGTCACCTTAGTGGTGTTTATAACACCTAGAAATTAGAAACCATAACTCAACAATAGCATAGTGCATTGTGATATACCCACACAATATATGACTGACTGTTCTGAGTATCTTTAAAGAATTCTTTAAAATGTGATAAACCATTAAGAAGCCATAAATCCAATAAAATCTCAATTTTTTTTGTTTATACCTTTCTGTACTTTTAAAGTTGCCTACACTAAATGTGTATTACCCTTATCTTCACCAAAGCATTTTTTAAAAAGGAAATGGTTTAAGATAAGCTAGGTTATAGAATGGTAATGAATAACGAAGGTCTGTTGCAGTTGTGTGACATGTCTAGTGCTGGTTGGCAGGGGGGCTCTCTGTTCATGTGTCCTTGGAAAACTCGGAGCTCAGGGCTCCTGTTCCAGCTCCGCACATTGATACTACCCTTCTGAACTTCAAGTTGCCTCATCTCTCAAATGGGGATAATGGTATCTGCTCTTTCTACCCTACTGGGTGAGATTTACAGACTAGCTCATAAAGCGCTTTACAAACTGTAGTGATTGGTACAAAGTGGTGTTGCTCATAATATGTCGAATAAGGAAATCCCCGCTAAGGCTTGGGCTCGGAGAAGCTAGGACGGCAACAGTTCACCGCTGGTACTCCTCTGCCTGCCTGACTTTTCCCAGCTGGGCTGGGGACTGCACACGTCCTCAGATTATATAAGGCACTGGGTCATCTGGAGCCCCACATGGGCTATACCTATGGGGCTGCTTGGTAATTGGGTCTGCTGCTCTTCTCCCAGGCTGCCTGGAGCCCAGAAGCCCACGAGATAAGCATCTCCAGCGGGCCCTAAGCAGAATTGACCATTAGAGGGCCATGTTGGGTGGGCCCCAGACATTACTGTCAGCTCTGAATGCAGTCCAGGCCCACTCTCCAGGGACACAGACCATCAACGTGGGTCAGGGAGTCAGGGGCTCGGCCCCAGTGGAGGGGAGGTTGGGAGGCTGAGGTATGAGACACTCTCCAGGATTCATCCTTCAGGGAAGAGATGAGTGGGAGCATCCACTCCTGTTTTAGCCACTCTAGCCCTCACCTCTTCTTGGTATTCCCTGTTTTAGGACTTTCGATATACAAATCTATAGTATTAGTCTTCTCTCCCAGTGAGGCTTGGTCTCTTTTTGGGCAGAGCCCATGCCTCTCACCAGAGGTGTGCATAGTGAAGCTATATTAATGTGGTTCCCCGCACCCCCCCCCCACCTTGTGGAGGTCTGTCTGATATGCCCAGTTCCTCCTGAGTTTGCAAGTTTAATTTCTTCTATTTTGACTGATTAACATTGATGCCTTTACTCCCCTCTGTTATAGATTCATATACTAATTTCTGTTCCCTTTGGACAAACATCCGAATACACCAGAAAATTGGCCGTGAGAATACCACCCTCTTCTGCACATTTTTGCCACTCCTTTAGAATTGTCTGTAGAGCTAAAGACTATTCTTTTGAGTAACTTCAATTGTGGCAAGGCCTTATCTCTGAGGGCACATTTCATTCTTTCAAACAACCAACATCCATCCACAGCCAAATCTGGTGACTAAAGGAGGCGGGCAAACAGGATGATATTGTTTAGGGTTTAAAATGAAATATGTTCTGTGAAGTGTTACAACTGCTTTTCTTTTGTGGCTCTGAAATTCATTCTAAAAGGCCACCCCAAATACTTAGAGCAGTAGTTAATTTCAGAAATAGACGTGGGTTTCACGCCTCTGAAGACATGTGATCGCAGGTGTAGAAGCTTGTGGTTTAGTGAGCCCTCCGGGTGATTCTGCTGGAGGCCAAAGTTGAGAATCACTGCTCTGCAAAAACCAGGACCAGTATCGCCCCATAGTTTAACCAAGGATCAGATGAGATTGTCCATGAAATGCACCTTGCCCCAGTGCGCAATAAATATCAATTTCCTTTTCCTTCCACAAAAACCAAAACCAAAACACAAACCTTTTTATTTTAAGCTGGCTGCTTTGCAACAGTGGTTCCCAGGCCTGAGTGCACATGAGAATCACACGGGAAGCTTTAAAATCCCTGATACCCCGACTCCACACCATTAAATCGTTCTATTAAGTCAGACTCTGGGGGAGGGGACCCAGGCATCAGTCTTTAAGGCTCCTCTGGTGACTCAAGTGAGCAGCCAAGATTGAGAAGTACTTGCTTTGGCTCTGCTCTGATTTCATCCGTGCAGCCATCGACCCCTGGGTGTGGGGTTCGTCCTGATCTCTGGGACCTGAAGCTGTTGTTCTTCGTCCCTTTCGGGCAGCCCTTGCGCAGCGGCCACACAGCCTTACGGAAGGGTCACGAGAGCCCTCCCAATGGCATTTGACCTGCGTCTGTTCACAACCTCCTGCAAATTGGCACAGCTTAGAATTTTGCCGCCAACGGGGCACATAGTGGCTCAGTTGGTTGAGTGTCCAACTCTTGATTTAGGCTCAGATGGTGATCCTGGCGTTGTGGGACTGAGCCCTGCATCATGCTCCATGCTCAGCGTGGAGCCTGCTTGGGATTCTGTCTCTCTCTCTCCCTCCCCCCCTTCCCCTCCTCTCAAAAATAAACATTTTTTAAAACAAAGAATTTCACCACCAACCAATAGACTGATGCAAGTTGGCTTAATTAACTTCAGTCTCTCTCTCTCTCTCTCTCTCTCTCTCTCTACCTGCTGAAATCCATCCTGCTTATAGGGTAACAGGCATAGTGTTTTGGTCCCCTGGTGGTCCACAGACATTAGGCACGGAGTCCTGAAGGTCAGAAGAAGATAGCTAATTAAGCAACCAGCCTTACTGGTGCCATGTGGGGACATCTTGGGGGCCCCACACCAGGCTGTATTCAGCTGGAAGTCAGCAACCAGGATCGTCTTGACCAAGAGCTGATAATGGTTCTATTATTGACTTAAGCCAAGCTTGGACCAATGACCCAGAAGTTGAGACATTTTGAAGAGCAAAGCTGTGGAGACAGAGGTCTTTCCTGGCTGAGTTGTGGCATATACCCACTGAAGCTTTACATCAGTTTTGTTTTCTTTTCTGACTAGCTGCCTGGTCCTTACATGGTTGCTTCCCTTGATCAGGATCAAATGTTTCAGAATGTGAGTTTCCACCTTGGGGAGAGTAAGTATAAACTTGTAGGTATTAACATGTCAAAAAAAAAAAAAAAAGATAGAAACGTGTTCCTCCCCTGCAGCGTGGAGAGAAACGTATCTGCAGGCTGCATCCCACAGCCTCCAGCGGGTCCCCTCCAGCAGTCCCCCTCCACACTCTACCCCACAGTGATGGAGGCAGCAGTCCCCCCTCCACACCCCACCCCCACAGTGATGGAGGCTGCATCCCATGAAGGGCCACCACACTGACTCCTGCCTTCTTCTCACACCCAAAAGGAACACGGATAGCGCCCTTAATCCTCCTTCTGAGGTTTCAGGTCTTTTTCCCAAATGAATGGGTACTCACTTAAGGACAGAGAATCTTTATGTCACTGTGTCCTTTTCAAATTTTAACCCACCTCTTTTCCCTGCAGTGTCTGTGGACATCCACTTTGTGGGAAAGTATCTAACACAGCATGTCAAAGCTGTGCAATAAACAGCAGTTTCCCCACTGCCAGTGGGGAAATCTTTGATCTTGGACCCAGAAGAACTCCCTTGGAGACAATGTCTTTTATCAAGTTACTTAATCTCTCTAAATCTCTGCTTCTTCATCTATTAAGTGGGGATAATAGTTCCTATCCCTCAGGGCTGTTGCCAGAATCAAATGAGATAGCACATATATGGGGTGAGGGGGCAGAAGCAGTTTCTGACCCTCAAGCCATGTAAGGATGGTATTATGTATCCTTCTAGGATCTGCTGAAGTCCTGCCTCCCTGAGTAGTTTTCTGTGACTTGCTCATCCTAGCTGGTTCCTTATCTTAACCGCTTATACTGTTTACTGCCTGTGGTTCACGGAGGTGTTTCAAGCTGTTGGCTTCTAACGAGACTGCATGTGGATTGCATGCTCCAGGCAAACAAGGAATGAGCACCTTACCCACTCTGCAGTTTCACGAGGTCCAGCGTGGAGTTCAGTAAATGCTTCTGGGTCTGCAGGAGGACAGAGTTAACCAGGGCCATGTTTATGTTGTGTGTTCTGGACACCAAATACTCTGCAGGACCACCCTGTGGTTGCAGGAGGGCCACCAAGAAAGACAGGAGTGGGCACTTCGTAGAAAGAACAATTTGGAGCAAGAAATAAATTTGAGTCTTTTCGGATGATTTGGAAAACTTATTTAACTATCTTTTGATGAGAAAGCAGAGAATTCTAACATGCCATGTCAAGAATTGTCATTAAAAACAAACAAAAAAAATGCTGGTCTATATTGCAGGTAATTCTAGCACCTATCTAGGGAGAGAAAACAAAATGCCAAGTATTTTAGTACATGAAGCCTCCTTGCCCTAAGAAGGTTCAGCAACATAACGTGAACTGGTCAAGATCAGCTTGACCCCCAATTATGCCTCCAGCCCTGGGACAGTGTGGATTTGGTGATGAAGAGCAGCTGTTATGGCCAAACTCTGTGACTGACACTCAGATTAGCCTGATGTCATGATGGTTTTCGTTTGTGGAGAAGCTTTCTAGCGCTTCCAGCCCTTGTACACTCACCTTTGATCCTGACAATAAATAAGACACGAGACCTCTCCCATTTTTCAGATGAGGCTATCAAGGCACCGAGAATGTATTTCTTCATCTGAATCAGATAGTCTTGTGGCCAGTATATTAAAACACCAGTTGGGGCACCTGGGTGGCTCAGTCGGTTAAGCGTCCAACTTCGGCTCAGGTCATGATCTCCCAGTTTGTGAGTTCAAGCCCCGCGTTGGGCTCTGTGCTGACAGCTCAGAGTCTGGAGCCTGCTTTGAATTCTGTGTCTCTGTCTCTCTCTGCACACCCCCCACCCCCCGCCCATCTCTGTCTCTCAAAAATAAATAAACATTTACAAAAATTAATAATAAAACAAATACAAACAAAAACACCAGCCCTCCTAACTTCCAGCCCCTTTTTCCATTTGCTAAGAGGCTCAACCTGTGGCAAATTGAAGTAGGCTGTGGATGCATCTATTAGGGAGGTCTTACCTTCACACTTATCATTAATTATGCTTCTTCTTCAGTGTTGCTAATTAAATGAGAGCAGCGTTACACATTTTTGTTCTTCTAAGAGTCAGCATTAAACAGATATCCCTGGGCTGTGTCAAGGTTAACTAGATAATCTAATTAAAGTTATACTAGCCCCAGAGTGCAACTGTAAAAACAAGGTAGCTAACATGTAGCTCATGACTTTTAAAAGAGGCTGCCTGAGATTCTCCGTCTTTCTTTTTCTAAATGTTAAGATGTTGCGGTTTCTTTATTTCTTGCTAGAGCCATTATCTCCTGCCATTAAGCAATGGACAGAGAATTGGCCTAGGAAGAGATGGGTTCTAGCCCTAGTTCTGCCACTAATTAGCTCAATTGTCCTAGGTAAGTAACTTAGCCTGGTCGGGCCTCAGTTTCCAGATCTGTGAAATGGGGCAAGAGTTATGCCTGTCTTGCCCATCTCACATGCAGGTTGTAAAGACAGAATTAGACACAGAGCGTCAGTGTGTCTTAGGACTTCTAAGTGTCTGCTCAACTGACTTCATGCTTTCCAAGGGCTTAAGCAGGCATTTACTTGGTGACCTTGGGCAAGTTATACATCATGTCAGAGCCTTTGTTTCCACATGTATAAACTGTGCCCACAGTACCTACCATATTGTCATTAGAATTATAATAAGGTCATATATGTAAGGTCCTTGGTGCAGTTTTGAGGCACAAAAGGGGGTGTGAATAAACATTTTCATGGTTGAGGGAACATGGTAGGACCCAAGTCATGAATGCCATTGCCAGACAGAGCATCGACTCCAGCCTATCTTTTTTTTTTTTTTCCTTACCTCTGGCTCTTCCTCTCTGCCTTGTCTATTGCACTCTAAGAAAGGGGCAGTAGCAAAGGGAAACTTTGTGCATGCAGATGTTGGCATTAATGTCACAGCCAGTGCTGGCAATCTGTTCTGTCCAGGATTGCTTCTCTAGAAGCCTTAATACTGATCATGTGCTGATGATGCTTTTGTTGGGGAGCCACGGGTTGGTGCTAGAGAGTGGAATCCAGCATCTTGAAGACACTAGCGCTCCCTTGCCTGCTCTCATGACAGACAGGTGTGATGTGTCCAGTTTTAGTGTCCTGTCCCCTCCCAATCTCCTTCCCTATGTTGAAATGTTGGCAAGCCTTGAACAACTGCTTTTGCTCCACAGTCAGAGGTCAGGACTAAAATATAAGTGGAAGGGACTCATACACAGTCTGCTGTTAAAACTCTTATACAGGAGCAAGCTGGTCCTGAGGTTCTGAGAGGGGGCAGATGGTAGGGTATGGAGTGAGGATTCAGAGAATGGATGCAGGGGGAGCGGAGGAAACAGGAGTTTGGTAAAGGAAACAGAATAGGGAGAGGGGACAGGAAATAACTAACCCATTTCACACTTTTTCTGAAGCTTCTCCCTGCCTATCAACAGCTGTTGGACATTCTTCCCGTAGTCTGAGTATGTGATGCTTAATCCATCCAGGGAGCTGGATTCTCTGTTTTTTAAAAATGAAGCATCTTATAAAGCCAAACAGTGCCTCCGCCCCAAATCTGGAGGGGTTGGAGAGACACGTCAACATTCTGTGAATCCCCAGATACCAATCTTCTGTCCAGATAATAGTCTGCAAAACCAAACAGAAGCAGAAGCCGTGGCTGGCTCTGCAAGTCTCAGATGGGAGGACAGAGGGAGCAAGGTGGAGCTGGTCGGATGAGGCCTTGAGAACTATTAACTACATTGGGCAGTTTATTTAAAAATGAAAGAATTGTGGGGGGCCCCTGGGTGGCTCAGTCGATCGAGCATCTGACTTCGGCTCAGGGCATGATCCCTCAGTTGGTGAGTTCGAGCCCCGCCTGGGGCTCGCTGCTGTCAGTGTGGAGCCCGCTTTGGATTCTTTGTATCCATCCCTCTGCCCCTGCCCTGCTGGCGCACTCTCACAAAAACAAACATTAAAAAAAACAAACAAACAAAAAAAAACAACCACTTTAAAAAATATATAAATAGAAGAAGTTTTTTAAAAACTTGTTTACTAAATGAGCAGTACAGGTTATTTATAGAAACGTAAGAAAATACAGATAAGTACTAAAAAATAATAATCCCTCCACTAACTTCACTGATGGATAAAAGCCTGGCACAAAGCCACTTCTGCACTTAACCTGCCCAAGGACTGCAGGTGAATTACTTCACCTCTCTGGATGTGTTTCCTCATCTATAAATTAAACACAACAGCAGTACTATTTTTAAGGACAATTGTGAGAATTCAAGAAGCTAATGTAGGAGTGCTTAAAACTGCTCCTGGAATATAGTAAGCACTATATGTGTTATAACTGTAAGAATAATAGTTATTTTGGGGGGCGCCTGGGTGGCTCAGTCGGTTAAGCGTCCAATTTCAGCTCAGGTCATGATCACACAGTTTGGAGTTTGAGCCCCACATTAGGCTCTGGGCTGACAGCTTAGAGCCTGGAGCCTGCTTTGGATTCTGTGTCTCCCTGTCTCTCTGCCCCTCCCCTGCTTACATGTATTCTGTCTCTCTCTTTCTCTCTCTCAAAAATAAACATTAAAAGTTTTTTTTTACAAAAAGAATAATAGTTATTTTTGTTATATTTCTACATTTTTTCCTATGTAATGTATAAGAAGTATTATGTATAATACCTACCTTTCTATGAAAATAGGTTGAACTGTACTCTTGTGTAACATTTTTACTCTCAGGATTTTTTTTTTCAGATTTGTTATTAATATAAGCTAACGTTGATTGCTTATAGTTGTGATAAGCCTGTTGTAAAGGTTTCACATACATTATCATATCCAATCTTCACAGTAACTTGGTGGGATAAGTTCTATTAGTCCCATTTTGCAGATGAGAAAAAGGACTCTGAGCGGTTTAAATAATTTAAGTGTACAGAGCTGGCACACGGAGAAATTAGAATTTCAACCCAGGCAGGCTGGCTTTTGAACTTGCCCACATTAGGACCTAACATAGGCTTTGTAATATACAGGATTTCTTTAGGATTTCCTGAAAGAGGCAGGTTTGACTGTGTGTCATCTTTCCTTCTGTCCTGCAAAGAAGAGGAAAGTGAGCGTGAGACAGGCTGCTAACCTATGCTGGCAGGATGAGAGAGGAGGAGTGTTTGTGCATAATCCTTTTTAACCCTTGTCAGGCATGCACTTTGGGACACCAGCCTGACAGATGTCTGGCCGACTGTTTCTTCTTGGGCTCTCATGGCATTTTCAGTGTTTACTGAGGAAATCACTCTTTGATACAAAATGGGATCTAAGGTCCAGTCCCAGGCTTAATTTTTTCAAAGTGCATTTTATCCAGAAAGAGGGCCTTGAAGTGGTTTTTCGTCTTGTTCTCCAGATCCTTTGACACAGCCCTCTGGGCCAGTGGCCACGGCTTCCTCACTCTGCCCCCACCATTCCCGGGCACTCACCTCAGTCCCCAGATAATGTGGGACCAGTCCCAGTCATTGCCAGTTGATTAATTGGCAAGTCTTTGCTCCAAGCCCCTGCATGTGAAGCCCCCAGTCTGGACACTGTAGGTGCACAAGAGGAGGGAGGCGGTTAGAGGCACACACACATACACAAACACACACACACGAAAATAGAGCTGATAATGTACAGCTGAGGCTGTGTGTGCTTGGACGACAGGTATGGACCCACATCCGTTCAGGGGAAGAGTCTGGCTGCCCCATGGTTTGTGGCCCTGGGGATGTCTTGACCAGAGGCGTGATAGGATGACCGTGACATATCAGGATCTAACCCCTTCTCTCTCAATTTAGGAGCAGCTCAGAGAGGAGGAAGGAGAAGTCCCGGGATGCTGCCCGGTGCCGACGGAGCAAGGAGACGGAGGTCTTCTACGAGCTGGCCCACGAGCTGCCCCTGCCTCACAGCGTGAGCTCCCACCTGGACAAAGCCTCCATCATGCGGCTGGCCATCAGCTTCCTGCGCACACACAAGCTCCTGTCCTCAGGTGAGGCTGGCAGTCTTCCCAGGCTGGTACGGCTGCTGTCCTTACCAGCGTGTGCTTACACACAGCAGGCTATGTCGTGCTGGGGTCAGGAGGCTCCTGGGAAGGTCTTCCTCTGCAGGACCCCCACCCACACAGACACCATCACTGGTGCTTCCTTTCTTGGTGTTGAACACCTCCTGTCCAGCAGTGACCTTTACAGTGAATACCGCCATGGGGTGAAGAGCAGGGACAGGACCAAGGAAGCACATGGGCACCCGGAAGCTGAGGAGGAGAGAAAGGTCTGGGGCATCAGGAGTGGCTTTCACCAGCTTCCCAGGTGCCCGGCCATCCGGCCATCAGACCCACACTCCACTCCAGAGCGCGTCTTTAGGAAGCATTTCTACGCTTATCTTCCAGCTACCTTCTCCAGAAGGGCAGCTGGTGTGCCCGTGCAGTCTTTTCTCTCCTACCAGCCCGTACACCATACCGATTGTGTGGTGTCTCCACTCTTGGTTTGCTCGCCTGTAAACTGCCTACCACACAGGGTGTCTGTGGGAATGAGAGGAGGTGAAGTGTGTGTGAGGCCCCTGAGCCAGCCACACTCATTCCCAGCATGGAGTCCTGGGTGGATAACAGCCTCCCCAGAGCTCACTCACCCTCCCTGCTATCACTGTGAGTCTCCAGTTCACAGTCTTTTTTTTTTTCCCCTCCGAATTCACAATCTTCAGAGAAACCTTTTCCTGTTAGCCCTGGCCAGAAAGAAGCGGCCTGGGGAATTAGTTTTCCAGTTCCAGATCCTATGTGACAGTCCCATCCGGTCTGTCAGTTTCATGAGGAAACTGGGCAGCAGGTAGCACCTTTCCCCACGTGGCAGCTGAGGCGCCACGGGTGAGCAGCGTCCCAGCCGGTGAGCGGCAGGGAGGCGGGCAGGGGAAGGTTCTTTTGTGGCTGGCTTTCAGTTTTCCTGAGTGAGCCTGGTGCCTGGGAGCTGGTTGACTCTGCCATCCTGTTATGAAGTGGCTATTCTGGGAAGGAAACCCAGAGCAGAGGGAATCCAGCGCGAGGCAGGGAGGCCAGACCAGCATGTGCTATTCTGGGCCTGAAGCACAGGAAGGATATGGGGAAAGAAAGACCTTCAGAAAATAGGATGACAGCTCAGTGGGTCCAAGGGTCGGAGGGCTAACCCTGTCCTGCAAATCTAAAGAGTCTCCGAAAAGAGTAGACAGGAGGGGGGAGAACCAAGGGCAAAGACATGCTCTATAAATACTTACAAAGAAACAATGCCGAGGAATGGCAGTTTTGTCACAGATGCTAGTGAGAGAGGGGACAGTGGCCGGGAGACAACATCAGAGGGCACGTGTGTACCTCTTTCTTTTAAAGAGGCTTCTCTTTCTGGATAGGTGAGGGCAGTGCCTGGTACCACTGGAATCATCTTTACACACACACAGAGTCTGCACTGGAGGATTTAATGACCAGACAGACGCTTCCTCCACACCCAGAAGCATCTCCTCAACTTCCCTGTTATGATGCTTGAAATCCTACTCTTAGACATTAACTTCTTTGGGTAAATTATTGCTTCCTTCCACCGCAAGCCCCGTCCCACCACCACCAGAGACCCTGAAAGGAATACAGTATTCATCCTGGGACAGCTCTCTGATTGAATTTGGACTTGTAGAACGTCATAGAACTTGTAGAATGATGAGAAGAAGTGAGGTACAAAAACGGTTGCTCAGAGCCACATGCTTAGCACTTGGTGAATCTGTACCTGCTATGCGAGTCCTTTGGAGTCTTTGTGAGAAGGGCAGACATGGGAGGGCAGGAGCATTGTGCAAACCTGGTCAGGCAAAGATGTTGATGAGGGCTAGGTGTGGGGGACAGGTTTTTTCTTGGTGGGAGAACCAAGGTTGAGCAGAAGCACCTGGGGGCCAGCCCTGAGCAGGGAGTGCAGCGATGGCCCTCACACATTCAGTGAGTTGTTTCTGTTCTTTCTTCTGATAGACAGCTTTGATTTCCATGCTCCCCCACATACAATCATTCTTCTCAGTGGTTCAGAGGTTGGCTTGGTGAAAGCCGTGAACCAGAGGCTGGGTCCCCTGAGCACATCTGCCTGCCTGTGTGCTGGCATGAGCCTCCGTGTGCCAGCCACCCCCTGAGAGACGGGACCACGGCGAGACCGCACACATCCCGCTCAGGAGCTGTTGCAAGTTGTGGACACAAACTGCCTGCCCTCTGGCTGGTCTTAGCCCCAGACGGACCAGAGCCCTTAGCACGTCAGCTCTGGTCCTCTCCGTCCTGAGGAAAGAAATGACGGAAAACGATAAGAAGTGTCTACATTTGGCTGTTGGGTCCTGCTGTCCTTGACAGAGCAGTTCTCATAAAACACGCATTACCCACGATGGGGAGGAGGCAGTGGATGGCTTTTCAACATCCCCTTTCTCTGCCTTCTCTTCCAGGCTCCTGCTGCACATTCTTTAGACCAGTTGTTGAAATCATCTTCAGGAATTGCATGTGAGACAGGATTTTTTTTTTTAAATCACGTTTTGCTTTTTCAAAACAGGCCATACAGTAAAAAGGAGAATGGGACTTGTGGGCACACAGACCCACCCTGGAGCCTTCTTTACAAGTTTGTGAGAATCTCTTCACTGCCTTTGAACTTTTCTTTCTCATCTGTACGAGTGGGATGACAGGAGTTCTTTTGCAGTGCTATCTGAGGATTGATCTAAGTGGATAGAAAAGCCCTATCCTCTCTGCTGCCACATAGGAGGTTCTTCACGAGTTACAGCTTAGAAATAAAAGTCATTACGAAGAAGCAAATGGATTTAGACTGAGTATAGGCTTCTGGAGAAATCGCATAGACGGAGACCCGGCAGAAACTCTTACTGTCCTCTTATACCCACCTTCCAGCAACGCCTATCAAAATGCCGAACAGCCAGGGTTTTCCAAGTCAAAACAAACCACAGATTCATTATTGAAGCCTTTTTAACAAAGGTGAGCACTTGTGTTGGCTCACTTTAAAATAGGAAATAGCCAGTTGCCTAGCTCAGAGTTCAAAAGGCTAAAAAAGACCAGGTTTTGCTTTAGAAAAGTTTCTGCTTTACTTAGTAACATGCTTCCCTTTGATTTTCACAGTAGGCTGTTCTGTGTGGGAATGTTGGAGAGGAAAACCTCAGCGCTGAGAAATTCAGCCTGGGAGTCGGGACGGCCGAATGAGATCCATATCACAGGAAACAAACTGAAACAATAGCTTTATGATATTAGCTTCCACGCTGGGCCGAGAACAGAACACACTCTGACGGGAACATCAGTGGAAGTACCGCTTGATTGTCTGAAATCCTCTTTCAAGATGAGCCCCGCAAACCGTGACCAAATGAGGGTTGCTCCTGCATTCGGGGGGCATCAAACAGCAGCAAATATGCAAAATTGGCTTTCCACCGTAAAATTGAGTTTTGGCTTCCCACACTCATACGAGGTGAAATCAAATTGATTTTACACGATTGCTAGAGGTCATTATGTGGCAAGGTTTCAAAAGAGAAATGTTAGGTTTATTATCAATTCATTGGCATGAATGAATCGATTGATTCATGTCTTGCCCCACTCACCTTCTACTTCGAGCCTTTGGTCTGTCCTGTTTGGAGAGGAGCTGAGAAGCTGATTCATGCCGAGATGTAAATGGCTAAAAGCAGCTAATACACAATCTCTTCTAGAGATACTGACCTTGTTCAGATCACTCCCTTAACTTAAACCAAAAAAGTCTGGTAAAAAGGTATTTGGTGACCCCGGCCCTGTGCGTCTTACGAAGGGTACTACAAAGACGTAAGATAGGATAATAAGCTATGTAAAGAACAAAGGAATGAATCTCACGTGGTGGATGTTTAAGGCCCATTGGGAGGCCAGCAAGATCAGGTAAAACACAGTGCCTTCTGCCCAAGATGTAAGGATAGCCCAGGCCCACTACCTGGTGATGGCAGTGGTGGGTCTATGGGCCTGGGAAAGTTGGAGGGGAGGAATTGGATTGAAAAAGAAAGCCCCTGTAATAATAACTAAATGGTGACTGCCGAGCACATGTGAACCGGGAAGATCACATCAGCATGGTTTTAAGAATGGTCAGAACAGTCCTGGAACTTTTCAGGGTAGGAAATAAAGAGGGAAGATGACCCTGGTGGAATAAAAATGCATCCTGACTGACAGTACCTTGTAACAGTCTGGTCTCAGAGACCTGGTCAGGAATGTCTGCCCTGCCACCCTGCCTGCTCACCCCAGATGCCCAGCTCCTGCTGCCCATGGGGTCCCACCCCAAATGGGTGGTGCTGCCTGAAGGAAATGAGCAGTGCTCCGGAAAAAGTGCTCCGAAACCTCAGCCCGCGCATATCCTGGCTGTGGGGAGTCGTCATCAAAGCCTGTTTACTGGGGCTATTTTTAGCATTAAAGAATCTTGTTGTGCTCCCCACGCTGAGCATGCGTCGCCTCAGCAGATTGCCTCTGATTCTGATGACCCTCCTCTCTCTTCTGGGGGTCAGACCCTGAAGGGTCCTGGGAAGCGAGTAACTGAGACCGAACCCAAGGCAACTTAAAGACCCCTTTGGGGGCTTCTTGAGCATCTACTGGTGGGCTCCTCTTTATTTAGCACCGAAGATTTCTTCTGGATCGTCGTGAAACCTTATGGTGGTTTATCTTTGTCCTCCCCACCCATCTGTAGATTCCCTCAGCAAAAAGATTGCTTTTAAGGGCACCTGGGTGGCTCAGTCAGTTAAGTGTCTGACTCTTGATTTCAGCTCAGAATGATTTCATGCTTTGTGGGATCGAGCCCCGTGTTGGGCTCTGGGCTGCCAGCACGGAACCTGCTTGGGATTCTCTCTCTCCTCTTTCTCTGCCCCTCCCCCACTCACTCATGTGCATGTGTGCACACGGTCTCTCTCAATAAATTAAAAAAAAAACAAAAAAACATTGCTCTTACACCTTTCAGTATCCCTGATTCTCCCTAGGACAGGATTGAGTACATAGTGACACTTCTTTACAGATGTCCTGACTGATTTCCTGCCTGGTGCCTAGCACAGGGCAGACACATAGTAGGGATGTGATAGCAGAGAGTGATATACACATAGCCCTGGCCCGTAGGGTGAAGGTCCGCCTCCAGCCCTGCAGTTTTCAGCCTCAGCTCCAAGCTGACAGTGAGCTGGCCAGGTTCCTTCAGAATCCCCTAGGAGGAAAAGCAGGTGCTGGAGCAAATAGTACCACAAAGGCATGAGGCCAGTTTGTCCCAGGGGTCCCTCGGGGCCGGCCTGCTGGCTTCCTGACCCTGCAGCCATTGTGACTTCAGTCCCAAGATGTTCTATTTCCATTCGTGGTCCCTGAGTGCCCCTTTGCCTTCCTCCCAGAGGCCGGCTGGCCAGCTGCTATAGCCAATTCACCACCTCCTGGAAGCAAGTGTACTGGACATGGATGGAAACCAGTTTGGCTAGGTTGGAACTGTTAAAAACAGGAAATTTTAAGCAGAACTATTTCCTCTGGGCCTAGCTAACCCAAATAGAGCTGTCTTGGGATTACACCAGATTTTGATGTCAGTGTTGCCACTGAGATCAAAGAAATTGAGGAGAAAAAAATTGTCTCAATAGGCCAGGAATCACAGAGCTGGCCTTTGCTGTCTGGAGAGGGTAGTCACCTATCTGGTGTGATTTAATGGTGCTGGAAACCTCTCCTCACCCATCCCCAAAAGAGGTCACCACCTGCCAAAACAGTTTGATTTTCCCAGCACTAAGGGTCACTCATAGGACCTTGAGTTAAGGCAGTGATTCTCAACCTGTAGCCGCAGGTCCAGCATGTCCACATTACCTGGGAACTTGTAACAAAAGCATATTCTCAGCCCCACCTGAGCCCTACTGAATCAGGAACCCTGGGGAAGGGACCATCCAAGGCCGGCTTCATGAGTGTGTGCCCTGTGTGGTCCCCCAAGGCACATTGAGAGGGGCCCTGGACATGGCTTAAGTTTTCATCGAGAGGTCTCACATTTTTGCTTTGAGTTATGTAGTAGTCTGGGCCCCCGAATCCTTGGCTTTAGCAAGCCCTGCAGGGGACTCTGGTGCACGCTCAACTTTGAAAGTACTGAGTTCTATCACCATCTCTCCTAAAGCCCCAGGTTAAATATGGCTGTTGACTGGAACCACAACATTAGCAGTAACGGCATCCACACCTAGAACTTTGGCTCATTTTCATCAGTTCAGCTGACTAGTTGGTGGGCAGAAACCCAACGTAGGGATCGAGTGTGGGTATGTGTGTGGCACCAGGCTGTCCCCAGATGGTCTCCCCTCCCAGAGGCTACCTAGGGTGTGAAGGGGAAAGAATTTCTCTCGTTGTTTTCACCATTTTCGCAAAACAGAAGGGAAGCCACCAGGCTACTACTGTCTGCAGCCCAACCCTTAGCTTTAAAGGCTGCTAGCCTGTCCCTGGACTGCCTGCTCTCTTGGTGCCTCGGGCACGTGTGCTGGTCCCATGTCCTGAAGGTGGCTGGTCCCCAGGGGTGCCACCGAAGCCCCATGGTAGAAACATCTCCTAATTTGGATTTGTTCTTGAGGAATGACAGCATATAGCCCAGAGCTTAAATTTAGGGGCTCCAGGGAAAAGAAAACTAAATAAATCCAGTGCCCTCATGGAGAGGGCCTTGGACCTCATGTCACAGTATCCATGTGTTCCTTGCCAAGTGGGCCATAAATCTAACTGCATTTCACATTCCCCAGAACAGCCTCGTGTTGGAAGACTCCTTTTAGTTAAGTGAGTATTCACTTTTTATAAGGGACAAATTACTCTCTAACCCCCTTGTTCTGTTAAGTTAAAGGAGGTCTACGTGGCCTAACATTTGTACTGGATGAATACAAATTTTTGTAAGTAAATGTATGTTTGGAGTTCAATGATGAGGTAGAAGAAGCAGGGCCGAAAGAAAGTCCTTGGTCCGAGGACAACAGCCAAGGGCCCGGGGCCTGAGAGCTTTGTTTGGGACAAGAGCTGAGCCTACATCTCGTCTGCTGTTTCCGCAGGCAGCAGGGGTGCACTTGAAAAGCTGGTGCTACTCAGAGTGGTGGTTGTGGGGTGGGCTCTTCCGTGGGGTGGGCTCTTCCCCGGGTTGCCCCTAGTGACTACTTCTGCAACCTGATTCGTGGCCTCCTCGTGTGATCTCTGCACCTCTGGTCTTCACAGTCTGTCTCCAAACCATTCAGAGTACCATTGCCAGGTGATTCCCCCTAGAGCAGTGCTCTGCGATGCCATCGCTCCAGGATGCTGGGCTCCCCTCAGCAGTGTCTCCTCAGTCCCCGGGTGGGAGCTTGCTCCAGGCCGTACCACCTCCATGTTTGCCCAGTGTCTGCCCACCTCGACCGGGCCCAGAAAGTTCTTTCACCTAACAGAGTGAATCCCTGTTTTTTATGAGCTGCCTCAAATGCCCTTTTTTGGAACAGTTGTCTCTGACCACCACAAAGTGACCCCCTCTTTCCCTGAACCCTTGAGCACTTACTGTCTATATTCGTCTTTGGTCACCCAGTTCTGTTGCTCCTGCATTCTTACTTAGATTTGTACCATCGTGCGCTACACGTCCCCTATCTAGGCTTTGAGCAATTTGGGGGAAGCGGCACTATCCTAGAGGGAGCAGAAGAGGGGGGAAATCACAATGATAGGTGGTGTTTTAGGCATTTTAGACACTCATTTAATCCTTGCTACTCAAAAGATGGAAATTATTCTTTCCATTTGGCTGATGAGGAGACTGATATTCAGAGAAGGTGTTAGCCAAAGTCATAGCCTAATGGGAGGAATGGAACCTGCATTTATTTGACTCCAAAGCCTATAAATTGTTTGGAGTGTAGCTGTTGAATTCAGCTGCCTGAGCCCACTAACCACAGTCCTTATAAGTCCTTATAACCTCAGGCAAATGACTGACTACGTCTCTCTAAGCCTCGTGTGTAAGGTGAGACAAAGAATAGTACCTACATCACGGGCGTTGTAAAGATAAGACAGTATATTCAGTGCAGTACCTAATACATATAGTCATTGCTCAGTGTGCATTAGTGGTGAAGGTTACGGTTTCTAGTACCACTGTGACTGCCATCATATCTATGACGCCTGCTGCCACCGTTACCCCTGGTCCTTCAAGTATGCTGCCACTACAGCCACACTCCTGCAGAGCCCCATCAGGGTGTCCTCTGTGTAGTGCTTATCAAATACCCACTTTTTAGGCATGTGGTGACACTTAGATGGTTGACAGTGTGAGTTCCAGAAAAGTCCACCTAATGCCTTTGAGCCATCCCTGGCTGGTGTTCGTTCGTGCCAGTCACATCTGTTTTAGGACCACATTCGTGTAAGCCACCCAACCGCCCCCCCCCCACCCTCTCTTTCCAGTTTGCTCTGAAAATGAGTCTGAAGCTGAGGCTAACCAACAGATGGACAACTTGTACCTGAAAGCGTTGGAGGGCTTCATTGCCGTGGTGACCCAAGATGGCGACATGATCTTTCTATCGGAAAACATCAGCAAGTTCATGGGACTCACACAGGTGACACCCTCCTCTGGCTCTTTCAAAAAGGGAAGATGTTTGCATTTGGGGGTAGAAATGAGTGGAAGGTTCTGGTCACATCCATCCTGACTTCTCCCTGCCTGTGCCCTCCCCCACTCTCTCTGATCTCAGGCTACAAGCCTCAGGAGCACACTCCCAGGCCCTGGTGTTGAGTTTGACATTGCTGATGGACAGTTCTACTGACTAGATTAACAGACCAACCCTGTGAATCAATTCTCTGTCATCAATGGCAGTCTTTTATGTATTATGTCCACGTGTCTGTGGGAAGCCAGACTGGAATATGGGAAGACCCGATTCAGCCTATTCTCTGTCTCCCGACCTGGAAGGTGGCTCAAATGTGTCTTGGAGACCTCTTCTTCAGCATTAGGAGTAATGAAGCCCAACCTTGTTTTTGAAACAGGTGGAGCTAACAGGACACAGTATCTTTGACTTCACTCATCCCTGTGACCACGAGGAGATTCGTGAGAACCTGAGTCTCAAAAATGGTAAAGTATTCTTCACTCTGTGTTTCATTCCTTCTTACATCACTTGGGAGGGGATCTGTATTCCCTCTGTCTATGAATGTAGGGCTGATAGATCATGGTCATTATCCAGAAAAAAACTGGCATCCCTAAAATATCCAGCATGAGATGGAGGGCACGGGTGGGACATAGTACTCAGAACTCTGTCTGGCCGGCCCTTCATGGCACCTGATGCCATGCTAGTAAGGCAGTCCTTTAGGTTAGGACATTGTCTCCAGCAGGTTTCACCACTTGTGAGGCCAGTGCCTCTGCCAAATGGGGCCACCCAAACCAGTACACTTGTCTGTGCGCAGATGTTCGTGGAACCTATTGCTTTTACCTGTTGTGTAACAAACCACACAGTGCATTGTGGCTTAAATGATCATTTTATTACCTGTCATATTCTGTGGGTTCTGTGACTGGTTCTTTTGCTCCATATGACATCAGCTGGGCTACTGTTGTCTGGGGGCTGGACTAAGTGGAATGACCAGGATGGCTCCCCCACACGTCTGGGACCTTGTGACCAATAGCTGAGGCTGGGACTCTGCTGGGCTGCTGGCAGTGCTGGACCTCTCTCTCACTCTGTGGAGTCTCAGAGCCCCTCCCTCTCCAGACTTCTGACACAGCAGCTCAGGGCTCCCAAAGTACAAAAGCGGAAGCTGCCAGAGTTTCCGAAGGCTTAGCCCTGAAACTGGCACTGCATCACCCTGCCCCATTCTGTTATTAGAGGGAGTTATAAGCCAGCCCCTGCTCAGGGTGGGAGGTGAGTACACAAGGCCACGGATATCAGGAGGCATGGCTCATGGAGGCCAACTTTGAAGACTAGATAAGGAATGAATCTGGTCCCCGGGTGATAAGACGCACAATAGGTAGTTTTTGATGGAGAAGAGATTGAAAAGCTCTCATATATTGTATCCTACCTATGGGGGGTATCCAGCAGGTACCAGTGGATGGAAGGGCCCACATAATCACTTTGCAAGGACAGTCAGAGCTGGGGACCTCCAGGCACAGGCACAAATGAAGATATTTTTAAGAAGACTGGGGGCGCCTGGGTGGCGCAGTCGGTTAAGCGTCCGACTTCAGCCAGGT
Source organism: Prionailurus bengalensis (assembly GCF_016509475.1). Classification (NCBI taxonomy): domain Eukaryota; kingdom Metazoa; phylum Chordata; class Mammalia; order Carnivora; family Felidae; genus Prionailurus; species Prionailurus bengalensis. Next base: position 65,977,960 of record NC_057354.1, read on the forward strand.
CATGATCTCGCGGTCTGTGAGTTCGAGCCCCGCGTCAGGCTTTGGGCTGATGGCTCAGAGCCTGGAGCCTGTTTCCGATTCTGTGTCTCCCTCTCTCTCTCTGCCCCTCCCCTGTTCATGCTCTGTCTCTCTCTCTCCCCAAAAAATAAATAAATGTTGAAAAAAAAAAATTTTAAGAAGACTGAAGCTTTGAGTGGAAGCAGGGCTCAGTGACTTTCCAGGTCCCTTCTGAATCAGAGATTCCATCACTGTCCTGGGCAGATTGTGCCCATGGCTGTCCATCCCCTGTAACATCTCTTACCTGTCACGGCCATGGGGTGTGTGCTTGGCCAGCCTGAATGACAGAGGCAGTGGCACCAAGCCTGCAGGGTTGGGCTTCTGTTCCTGCACACACTGCAGAAACAGGTGCTTCCCAGGCCCACCTCCACCCTTGCTACAGTCGGAGCCCGCAAAGTGTGGAATTATAACCCCCTCCCCCGCTAAAGTTCTCACCCAGCCCCTGCGCTCTCCCACCTGAGGGCCTCGGGCCACCTGGCTCCTAGAGTGCACAGCCTGGAGAGCACTCCACAGGCCGTTCAGTGCCTTATCTGTGCTGCTGAAAGATCTTGTCTGCTTCTCTGAGGAAGGGGCTACCAGACTTTCTGAATCTCTTTCTAAGGCAGGTGTTGGGAGCCTGGGAAAATGGAAAAGTCTCTTGTTCTGGACTCCAGAAACTCTTCAGCCCTTAGGTTCTCAGTCGGAGCTCAGCCACTGCCCTAGTCTCAGTCTGACCATGAGACCTGAGCCAGGCCACTCCATTGCTCTGTTCCTCAGAGCCTCTGCTTTCAGACTGATGGCATTGGACCAGGCAAAGTCTAGGCGGGACCTTCTGCTCGCAAGTACCATGATTCATAGCATGATTCTACTCTATTTATCTGAGTAGAACTTTAGGTCGCTTGGTCCATGTGTCAAGGACTTGGGATCAAACTGTATGAATCAGCAAATCCTCATTGAAGGTGCCGGCCTGCGTGGACTCACAATCTGGAAGCAAAGGGTTAGTGTGAACACCGAGAAGGAGATAAGGCCATGAGGCAGATTGTGGAAGGCTTTGAAGGCCAGGTAGAGGGCCTCGAACTTTATCCTGTAGACAGAGGGGAGCTTTTGAAAGTTTTTGAGCAGGGGTGGGGTAATCTGATTGGAGCTATGTTTAGAAAGATTAATTAAATGGCAGAATGGGGAGAATCTAGAGGTTAGCAAAGTTAGGAGGCCACAATAGTAACCTATGCCACAGCCACAAATGAGTCCCTCCAGTCCACTTATCAACAGCACCTGAACTGATCCTAATAGTGGATCCAGGCCCCAGGATAGAAGAATATCTCATGATATGTAGACCCCACTGATGAAAATGAAAATTGTAGGGACCATCATTAAGTTTTGGGAGAGATGATTTTATAATCGTGTTGAAGAAATGTTCTCTCTTAAAAAAAAAGAGATTCACTTTTGTTCTCTTATTTCATGGGCTAAACAGCTCCTAGGGAAGTTTAAGATAGATTCAGAGATGCCAAAATTCATTTGATACAGCCCTTTGAGGATACATCAGTCCGATATATCATGGCCCTCTAGAGGTTTATGGAGGGCTGTGACTATTTGGGAAAAAAAAGGCTCTGGATTGTTCTGTGATGCTGGGCAGGGAAGCAGGAGTGCACCCAGGAAGGTCCGAGAGGTGGTGGTGGTGGAGGCAGAATTTAGGCACTGACGAGGAGGACTCAGCTGGCACTCACCACATTCATCACTGTTCTGTGGAAAGTGGGAAAAGTTCTGAGTGGGCAGGCATCTGAAGACTATCAGAAAGGAGGCTGTGGTGTTTGTCGTGGCGATTTATTTAATTCTGGCTGAGAAAGGGTATGATCCGTGTTGAGTTAATCTTCAAAGTGACCTTGCTCACTAAACCCAGGAGGCTTGGACCAGTCCTGACACATGTCACTTTAGGGAGAAAGCTGATGGCTTGGTATCCTGAATGCAGCTACTGCAGGTTGAAAATAGGGCCCTGGAGGGATCAAATTACTGAGGGCCAGGGATGAGGAAAAAACGGGGGTGTCTGAGGGACATTTGTAATCTGAGAGGTTTATCCCTTTGAGGAGACTGGGTCTCGCCCAGACCATCCCTTGGGATTCCTTCTAGGGGATATGGGCCTGACCCAGGAGAGGCATGCCAAGATCATGGCTACTGGTCACCCCTTGCCTCGCAACCCTGAAGTGAGCACTGACTATGTACTAGGTGCAGTGGGAAACAAAACAGTGGAACAGCCTTCAGGAGCTTCTACTCCAGTTGGAGAGACCAGCCAGAGATGGGACAACGTTAGTCCGTGGGCCAATATGGTACTGAGCGTTCATGGCAGGCCACAGGTGCTAAGGGAGCAGATCCTCGGGAAGCACGCACAATACATTGCCCAGAAAAACTGCATCAGGGCCCCTCTTCTGAACATAAGCATGAAACTAAAAGTCAACCGGGTCCCTCTGCTCGCCCCCATCCAGGCTCTGGTTTTGGGAAGAAAGGCAAAGACATGTCCACAGAGCGGGACTTCTTCATGAGGATGAAGTGCACCGTCACCAACAGAGGCCGGACCGTCAACCTCAAGTCAGCCACCTGGAAGGTAGGATGAGAGCAGGCCTGGGCTGGAGTCCCCCACCCTGACCCCCGTGTGTGCCGCTGGCCCCGCAGCTGATCCCCCCGTGACTGGTCTCCAGGTCTTGCACTGCACCGGCCAGGTGAAGGTCTACAACAGCTGCCCCCCTCACAGTAGTCTGTGCAGCTTCAAGGAGCCCCTGCTCTCCTGCCTCATCATCATGTGCGAACCCATCCAGCACCCATCCCACATGGACATCCCCCTGGACAGCAAGACCTTCCTGAGCCGCCACAGCATGGACATGAAGTTCACCTACTGTGACGACAGGTGGGGGCCCCGGAGCGCGTGTGCCATGGCAGGGCTGTGTCTCACCTGCACGGGCGTGCGTGTGTGGCTGTGCCTGTGGGAAAGGTGTGGGTCTGGGGCGGGAATGTTGCATTGCCGGGTACAAGTCTGTGGGCGTGTGTCACTGTTTCATCCCATCAGTGCGGCTGAGGGGCTCTGGGTACCCTATTTGGTGGTTCCCCGTTGATGCGATGTCAGGGGCCGAAGGCAGAGCCATTCTGCTCTGTGGCCCCGTTGTCCTTGTTGAGTGTGTACATAGTCCTCCACATACGTGTCAGGCTCCTGAGCAAATTTCCAGGAGTCTCATTCCCAGGAGACCAGGGTCTAGAGATCTCCATCAGCACTCCCAATTCAGAGACCAGCCAGGAGCTTCAGGGTCTGAAACTGCCCCATGGCTGCAAGCCTTCCACCTGTTCTCTTCCATTAATGAGCTCTTCCCTCAGCCTTTGTTCCTTCTGTGTCACCTCCATCCCAGCTACTGTCCAGACTAATTTCAAAGACTTTTTGATGAAGGAAGCTAAGCTAGACTCTAACCCCCCAAACCAGGCCCCACTGACAGCTCTCCTACGGGAGAGTGACGTGCTTCAGAGTGTCGGCTCTGGCGGGATGGCCCGGGTTCAAGTCCAATAGGAAATGTTCGGTGTGAGCTGTTATTCTCATGCTAAATTGTTCTTTATTATAAGTTGTTGAAAGAGTGCCTAAGACTGCATATGTCCCTTCTTAGAATTGGTCTCCACTCGAGGCACAATTGAAGGACTTTTGTGAAAGGGTCCTTGAGTCATTCCTGGCCCCCTGTTCTGACCACCATGGCACCAGGACCCAGGCAGCAGCTAATTCTCTAGTAAGAAGTACTCTAACCTCATAGGGAGAAAATGCACATATGAAGACTTTTGTCCTAGAACTCTGACACAGTCGACGTTGATTACCGTGGTTAATAGTGTCATTATTGTGATCGGGATGAAGATTGGAGATAAAGGTTGTCCCAAAGGCAGGCATTGGAGAAATCCATGTTGTGTGTAAGGGGTCATCTGTCAGACGAAGCCTTTGCATTCAAAGGAACATTCTTGGCAGAAGACACAGATCTATAACATAGACTCTCCAGATGACATGGGAATTCCCACTGCGTGGCCCACATGTCTGGCTCCAGGATGGGGTGGTGCTCTGGATGCCTTAGCCATACAGCCCGGAGCAGCCGCTGTTGTGCCTGGGACTCTGCAAGCTGCATGTAGCCCCTGTGAGTGAAGCCATCCCTCATGTGACCCCACAAGCTCTGGGAAAGCCCTATAGTCCGAGAAAATAACTCAGCATCTCTAGTTAATAGAAGACAGGGATTTTTTAAGCTTAAGACTTTGATCCTTGTTAAAGTGAAGAAAAAAATCCTCTGGGAAGAGTAATCTGAGGTTGTCCTCCTTTCATTACCTTATTTGAATGGGTCTCAGGTCATTTCCTGAAAGCAGCTTTGCTTTGGATAAAAGAAGAGGGGACACACATAGCAGGAATTGGCCTAACAGTGGTCGAGGAGGGAACGGACACAGAGAAGAGAGAGATCCCTGGTGCCGGCTGCTTAGTCTGGCTCAGGGCTTACAGGCAGAGTCGACACTGGCTTGAAGGAACCTGTGATTTAGGGCTTTGTGACTCAGAGTGTGGAGGGTGATAGTGCTTCTAAGTTCTGCTGGACACATTGCATTTTCAGCAAAATCTTGCCTTTCAACAAACCTAATTACATGGCCCGAACTCTGAGTTCAGTGGGCTGGAGGGATGAACACAGAGGTGCTTTACGTATACAGAATGCTGTGCCTCACGGAAGTTGTGTTTAACCGATTAGCAGATTAGTTAACAAGGGCACAGACATGGCTTAGACGGTTTATAAAGTGACTATTTTAAGTCCTTAATCCTTAAGTGCTATTTCTCTATTGCTTTGATGAGAACTGGAGTTTTTTGGGTTTGGTAGCTTGTTTTGTTTTCGCTCTTTCATTAGAATGGGGAAAGGTGTACATGAACACACATGTACACAGACACACACTCTCTCTTCCTCTCTCTCTCTCTCTCTCTCTCTCACTCTCTCACTCTCTCACTCTCTCACTCTCTCACTCTGCCTCCTTAATACCCTTCCGAGATCAATGTTTCAAAAACCAACACTTACATATGATAGCTAATGGGGCGGGGGACTGCTTTCCATTTCCCATTTAATCTAGGAATTCACTAGATTTGATGACATCTAACTACATTGAGGGGCTGTGATTTCCCACCCAGGGGACTACTTTATCATAAAGAAAACTGAAAGAATCTGATGAAAATATAAGGCAATTGGAATTCACAAAATCACTTTTTAAAGAGGGCTGAGTACTTTTTCTTCCGTGTTTAGAAACCACAGACTGATGATAATCAAAAAAAAAGGGGTGTTGGAGAAGAAATAAAGGGAGAAGGGAGAGGGGAGAGAAATAAAGCAGAAAGAAGAGAGAAAATCAGGCTGTAATCTCACATTTAACTTTCGGGTCCCACAGTCCATGGAATTCAGGCAATGGGGTTCTGAGGCAGCCACAGCTGAATAAAGGAAAACAGCTCAGAATGCGCTGGTCCCGTGCCTCATCGTAAAGGGTTAGAGGACCGTTATTAGGTCTCGCATGAATCATCTAAAAAGTAAACATTTTACGAAGTAAATTCTGTGACACTTCATGTCAGTTACATTTGCGTATATGTGGTTGACTGCTCCTGACAAGGGGAGCACCATGGTGGCAAGGTTAAGGAAGGATGTCCTGACTATCACTGTGACCAATGATCTGTCTCCATTTAGGACTCCCACAGAGCCATTCTACTCCGTTTCCTAAAATACTGAGCAACCAGTGAGCCAGCTGTTATTTACTGAGCATGTGCTGTGTATCTAGCCCTGTGCTGGAGACTATTCTAGCAAATAAGTAAAAGAAATGGCTCCTGATCTCCAAGAGTTTAGATATTGAGACACCAGCAGCTTAATGAACTGCAGTAGATGGCACAAAATAGAGCATTCCGTTCACTGAAAAGGGAGATAGAGGTTATTCACAAATAGTTTAACTCTAAAATGGGGTGGTTCTTAAATTCATGTGGAGGTGCCACCTAGTGGTGACAGGGAGTAACTGCGAAGGGAGCCAGGCATCCAGGGAGAGGGCCAACTCTAATTCACATAATCCTACCGTGATTTGTGTGTGAGTGTTCCTGTCTCTGAGAAATAAATTATAAAAGCAGATTGTGGGTAGGCTCCATATCAATAGGGAGAATACGGTATCAGAGTTACAGTGAAAATTTCAACGTTTATTTATTTTTGGGACAGAGAGGGACAGAGCATGAACGGGTGAGGGGCAGAGAGAGAGGGAGACACAGAATCGGAAACAGGCTCCAGGCTCCGAGCCATCAGCCCAGAGCCTGATGCGGGGCTCGAACTCACAGACCGCGAGATCGTGACCTGGCTGAAGTCGGACGCTTAACCGACTGCGCCACCCAGGCGCCCCTACAGTGAAAATTTCAGATTAACAAAGAGGATCATGTAGTCTACAGTTAAAGAATTTGAAGGCAACCCTGTTTTGCCATTGGATTAAGGCAACATGAGGCATAATTGGGTAAGTTAAGATGTCTGTGTTTCAAATTCTGTGGGTCAAATTTATGACGAATTCTCTTTATACACAGAAGAGGGGGGCGCCTGGGTGGCTCAGTCGGTTGAGCGTTCGACTTTGGCTCAGGTCGTGATCTCATGATTTGTGAGTTCAAGCCCCACATTGGGAGGGCTGCTGTCAGCACAGAGCCCTCTTTGAATCCTCTGTCCCCCTTTCTCTGCCCTTCCCTTGCTCTTGCATGCACTCTCTCTCTCTCTAAAATAAATAAGCATTAAAAAAAAGTCTGGAATAATAAAAATAATAGTAGTGAGAGAAGAATTGGGGATCATAAAGAGAATGTCAGTGAAGAAAACTATAAAGAGCCATGAGTCATGAAATACATACACATCAAAATACTTGGGAGGCAGGAGTATTGAAATCTGAGAATAAAATACATTAATTTTAGGCAAATTAATAGTAAAAGATTATATACTTTCATTGCATCATGAGATAAACTTAATAAATTATTGTACTTTTTTTAGAGGGTAGGTGGCATTTGAAAACTCAGAGTGGCCTTTCAGATTAATACATGTAGATTTTTAGTACCATACCTAGTGTATTCTAAATATTTTTGCAGCCCTACACATTATTAGCCTTTCTGCTCACATCTAATAGAAGAGGGTGTAGTGACTTTCTTTAAATCTTTGAATTAGAAATTTTTTTTTAATTTTTTTTTCAACGTTTATTTATTTTTGGGACAGAGAGAGACAGAGCATGAACGGGGGAGGGGCAGAGAGAGAGGGAGACACAGAATCGGAAACAGGCTCCAGGCTCCGAGCCATCAGCCCAGAGCCTGACGCGGGGCTCGAACTCACGGACCGCGAGATCGTGACCTGGCTGAAGTCGGACGCTTGACCGACTGCGCCACCCAGGCGCCCCTAATTAGAAGTTTTAAGTGCTTTCCTTGGCATCTATGTCTCCTCCAAATGACAGTGTCCTGAAATCAGCCAGAGTTTGAACATACATATGAGAAATGCTTATATGTTATCCTGCCTGGTCTGCTTGAGATACTCCCCTAGAAGAGACAGCTCTACAAATTCTCTTTGCAATATATTTCGAAGTTGAATCAACGTCCTAATTCAAAGATCATTTCTTCTACACGATCTGCTCCTCTCTTGCAACAATTCAAGGCAGATTTCTTCTTACTGCTTGGGGGGTCCCAAGGTAACCAAAGGCAGCTGTGGCATTTGGTGGTACTCAGAGCAGGGTCAGTCCGGGACTGAGCTAGGGCGGTCTTCCTAGGTATAAAGTCACCACACCCGTTGCACATCACACCGACAAGATGAAAACTGATTGTCCCTTAACTACAGAGCTGTTTATATAGATTTCACAAGGCCACATAATATTTGAGGAAAACGCAAAGCTTAAGGACTACTGTTTAAAGCAAACAAAATCTGGGTAAAAGTATATTAAAACAGAAGACATTGAAATCTGAGTCTGTGAGCAGTCTGGCTATTATTAAGGAAATGAAGTTCCAAAGCTTCTAAGCCCATTATAGAAACCAAACTGAGGTGAATCAGGTTGTTGCTGGAGACAGGCCATGGCCAGAAAGGGTGGAAGGAAAGAAAACAGACTTCAACAGAAGTATGGTTTATTAGCACATGCATTCTTTGGAAAACAAATACGTGGTTTACAAAGTCCTTAAAACTTTTATCCTCTTGAATAGTTTAAAATACCCTCTAAACAGCTTGTTTACATGATGAATTGACTTAGCAAACCCTTTACCCGCCTAGGAAGCAGGGGTAAAAGCCGTGGCCAGACCTTGTTTGACTCCAGGCGGTGGTGTCTAGAGTCAGGGAGCTTGCTGCCGTGTCCCGCGTGCACATGTGCTTAGCGGTGTCACCTGGAAGAGGAGCGAGTCACCTCAGGCCTTTTGCTGGGTTTCCGCTGCCCACTGAGGCAATGGCATGGATACTGTAGGCAAGAGAGGCACAGGTAATCCATGTTGAAAAGAACCTGTGGGCATTTACAGGTAAAGAACAGTTGAAGGACAATGAGTAACTGTCATTTTACATTATGAAGACCTATCTGATTCTGAATCCCAAAGCCAGGCGGTCTGACCCACATCTTAACTTGGCATAACACTTCAGAATCTAGTGACCTTTTTTCCTCTGTATTTTCTGTTTTCTTTCTGCCTTCTATCTCTGCCTCCTGTGGCTGCCCATCCGTGTCTATCTCTCTCTCTGTGCCTCACCCTTGATCTGTTTCTTCTACTTTATTGTTAAAGAGTGAGCTCTACTCTTCTCATTTCTGAAATCTGGTAAATTAGGCCCTTTTACATTTCCCTCTTCTCTAAAACAGAACAGCCCTACTGAGTTGACTTTTTAAATTTATGGGTGACCCCAGACTGATTTTTTTTTTTCCAGTGAGTCAGGGCCCTTAATTAGAAAGAAAGAAAAAAAAAAATAGTTTTCCCTGCCCCTGATGGAGAGAGCAGATGAAAGCGTTATCACAGCCCAGCTCCACAGGCTTCTCTGGGACCCGGGGAAATTAGCAGCGAAGGCCCTTCTGTGCTGTTGTAGCTGACCCTATAAACAAGCTGGGTTCATTAACCTCCCCATTGGCGTCTGCGTGCCTGCAGATGGAGGGGAATGACCATTAGCTTGAAGTTGGGGTTTCCTGGCTTTGTGAAGTTTGACAACTCGAATGTTCTTCAATTGTGTTTGGGGTATGTGTATTTCCCAGTTTTTATAGTAGTCTGTTTAAAGGAATGAAGAAGGAGACATTAAATATTTATTTTAGTTGACAAGATAAATGAAGGCCACTCCTGGGAAGTTAGCTGGCAATTCTGAAATCTAGGTTTGTTTGTCTCCTTCCAAAATATGCCCATTGTGTGCCTTTGAATGCATGGTAAAGTAATTAGATTTTTTAAATGTTTTATTATGAGGCTGATTATCATAAACATTTACTTTGAACATTTTAAAGATTCTAATCTTGAAAGAAAATTTAATTTCTTCAGGGAGTGGTATCCTATCTTTTCCAGGATGGCCTCATTTTTGAGGGTCTCTAGAAAATGCTAGCCCTGTCCAGAAACAGAAGCAATTTATCTGGCAAACCGGCAAGCCTGTTAATGGCCGGTCCACTGTCAGCAGGGCCCACTGGTGTAATTCTTATTCCCAGGCTTACGCTCAAAAGCCCCGGATCCAACAAGAAAGTTATTTGGTTGTAGGGAAGGAAGGAAAGGCCAGCACTGTTCGGCTGTCTCCGTGTTCTCCCCCAGGCTTCACCTCGCTAAGGTGCTGTTGGGCACCACCCCCAGGATCAGGCTGCCAAGGAACATGTCTGTTGCCGATGAGTGTAACGGCCTCTCTGCTCCTGGCCAAATGAGGGGACAGATCCTCCTGGTGGGAGAGCAGCTGGCTGGCACAAGTGAACTGCTGAGAATCTTTCTGAAGAAGTCTCCATTGGGGCTGAATCAGCTGAGGCCTAAGCTGCTCAGCCCCGTTGGGCTGCTCCTTGTCTAACCAAGCATTTAACCCCAAAGTCTCACCTAGGCAGAGAATTTTTCTCTTCTCTGACCACACCAGCCACAGCTTCCAGAATGAAGAAAGGATGTATTGAATATCACGAGGGGTTCTGCTGAGAAGTGTGTGTGTGTGTGTGTGTGTATGTGTGCACTCACTGACATGCATTGAGACAAGTTACTCATGTTCTGGGAGAAAAAGTCGAGTTTTATTGCCCAGATCCCTTAGCAGTGCTGGAGGAGACAGGGCTCTTGTTGTACTTTAGGTCCTAAGACAGAATCAATCCACTGGTCAGTCACTCAAGTATATATCAAGTGTCCATTGGAGGGAAGGCCAAAGGAGAAAGTGGTCCCTAAGTTCAGGGGTTGGCAGCCTAGGATGTGGGTAATTCTCTGTGATGTTATATCCACCTGCTAGGACTCCATGAGAAGGAGACATGGGTGAGGGGTGGGGGAATTAGGGCTCCGTGGCGAGGGCCAGGCCTTGAGCTGGCCTTGCAGTCATCAGGGCCTGGAGAAGAGGGGGAAGGAGAAAGCGTCAAGGCTCTGCAGCAAGAATGGGTTTTCTGGGTGTGGGGCGCTTTGAGGAGAGCTATCTGCCAGGGCACAGCGTGTAAGACACGCTGTAGGTTAGTTGAAAATCAAATTGCCGGGGAAGTCGGGGACCAGATTCCAGGGGGTCTTTGAAGTTAGGCAGAGTGTATTTACTCTTGATCATGGTGATGATAGTGGTTGACAATACAGAAAGCTGTCAGTGCTTAAATAGGGGAGTGACAAGATGGAAATTATATTTTAGGGTGATTTGCTCTGGAAGACACGTGCAAAGGCCCTTCGGAGCAGGGAGAGAATAGGGACAGGAAATCAGGGGGCCCTTGCGTCTACTCTCTGCTTGTGCTTTCTCCTCTGTTATTAATTTCCAAAATGGATCAATGACAGGGCTTTACTCAGAAGTCATGCGTTCTGAAATAGAGCTCGTAATCATAAGAACATAGCCCCACTTCTGACTTGTGGTAGGCCAGGTAAACAAGACAATGAGCCCATTAGGAAAGCTGTGAGATAAGAAAGACAAGAAATAATATTTAGGTATGGTGTGGGAAAGCGGCTAATCTGGTGGTTCTCGGGTAGGTCTTCTTGATTTCAATGGTTCTGGTACAGAGCAAAGAGTCCTAAGAGTGTTACATGACCCTTCACAGTTCTCCACATTTGCCTGCTCTCTGCCCACTTTCCGTCAAACCCAGACACCTTACAAGGTGAAGACAGGGACGCTTGGGACAGCCGAGCCCTGTCATTTCAGAGCTACCCCTTTATCAGAGTATAATGAGGAGACACTTTTCCACCACCTTACTTTTCTATTTCTTCCCCTCAGCACTTCCCACCTGCCCCCTTCCCTTGAAGTAGGGAGGGGCAGATTAAAGTTCCATGGAAGGCAAGCCTGATGTCCAAGAGGTACCCGAAGTCACCAGGCAGGGCCTAAGGAAAAGCACTCAGAGAAGTGAATATCAGACACACACAGGGATCTCCTGCCCACTCTCCTCCTCAGTCACGACTTAACACACAGACGAAGGCCGACTCTGTGCTTTTTCCCAACTTGACACCACATCGTCTTCACTTGTGTTTATATCACCGTGTACTAGCATAAGCTTGAGCTGGCGATCGGATCCCTGGTTTTCATTCTTGGTCTGTCCCTGGATGCTTGTGTGGGCATGAAGCAAATTGTCTGCTCTCCCTGGATCTCTGCTCCCTCGCCTGCAGAAATCGGGAGGTGGAGGGTGGGAGAGCCCCGTCCAGTGGTTGTTGGAGACTAGGTGTACGTGTCTATTGGGGCTGGGGGATAGGAATCCTGACCCTCCAAACATGAATCCGGGAAGGGCAGGAAGAGCGGAGGTTGGGTGGAGCCACAGTTGCAGGTGGACCACATGTTTTGTTTTGTTTTTTTCACTTGGATGAATGGTGTGACCAGGAAGCCTGGAGTGTTTTCATCAGAATGCGTGCATTTGATTTACCTTCTGGATTTAGCTCCTTGAGCCCCTGCCCACATTCATGCAGTGTCTCTTCCCACGTGATTTTTTTTTTTTTAATTCAGAATCACAGAACTGATTGGTTACCACCCTGAGGAGCTGCTCGGCCGCTCAGCCTACGAGTTCTACCATGCCCTGGACTCAGAGAACATGACCAAAAGTCACCAGAACCGTAAGTTCCTGGAGTGCCCTATGTGGCTCCCTTGTATCTGTGGAATATGGCCTTGAGTGAGGTGTGACCAGTGAGATAAGACCTGCTTACCTCCTTCACAGACATCACATCTTCTTTGGCAGACGAGCCCCGTGCCCTCAGGATGGTCAGAAACTGAGGCTGCCACCAGCCCAGATGACAACTTCACACAAATTAGGAAGAGGGCACACACCCTTCCTCAGGGGGGGGAGACACACCCATGCCAAGGCACACAGCTTGGCGAGTGGAAGGCAGTCTGAATCTCAGTCCCCACGGGCCACCTCCACCCAACACCCACATGCAGTCAGCAGTCTGTACAACCCTGTGGGACATCTCTGTAGAGAGCAGTACGGGACAACACACAGTCAACTGGGTTGTATGCTATAGAAGGAAGTCCACGTGTCCTGAGAAGAGGAGCCCTGGGAGAGTTCAGGAAAAGGAGAGGACGGAGCACTTGAGTTGCACCTTGAAGGATGGGGGAGGATGGGGCTACATGGGTGAAAGTCGTAGGGCACAACTTAAAAGATGTGTTGAGGTAGGCTGTGGTTCTCCCAAGAGATCTTGCTGGATCAGAGAAGTCAGTTGGAGGCTATCCCAGGCATACTAGTGATGGCATATGGACACTGTGCTTTGCCCCTTGAACGAAAACCTGAATTCTAAAAGAGATTCTGGAACAGGACTGTCCAATAGAACTTTCTGCAGTGGAACTGTTCTATACCTGCATAGTCCATATGAAATGTCTAGTGCACCTGAGGAACTGAATTTTTTGTTTAATTTCATTAAATTTAAATAGCCACACCTGGCTAGTAGCTACCGTGTGGGACAGGGCAACTCTAATGCATTCACTTAGCCATTTTCCTAATTCAGACATCCTATTTGCAGGTGATCCAAGACAACTTCCTTAAATCCATACAGCCCGTCAACACACAAGGACTCTGGGCCTATAACCCTATATTGCCCCACTGGGGGACAGAGAAATTTATGGGATTACTCCCCGACTTAAGGGATCTCATTTCTGAAGGAAAAGGAGGGTTGTGGGCTCTGTGGGAGCAAGGTGGCTCTTACCTTTAGCCTCAATATCTAGCACAGTGTTTGGCAAAATGCAGGCACTGAGTGATAAACCCAAGAGCAAAACACATATTTGGGAAAGAATGCTTCAAAATAAGTGGTGATAGTGGTGCAGACCAAGGTGCTGAGAGGATCATAGGAGGATTAAAAATGGGTAAGGTAATGGGGCGCCTGGGTGGCGCAGTCGGTTAAGCGTCCGACTTCAGCCAGGTCACGATCTCGCGGTCCGTGAGTTCGAGCCCCGCGTCAGGCTCTGGGCTGATGGCTCGGAGCCTGGAGCCTGCTTCCGATTCTGTGTCTCCCTCTCTCTCTGCCCCTCCCCCGTTCATGCTCTGTCTCTCTCTGTCCCAAAAATAAATAAATGTTGAAAAAAAAAATTAAAAAAAAAAATGGGTAAGGTAAGTCTAACAAGATTCCCCGTGGCCTTGCTGCTCTTGGGCCTCCAGGATTAGCTGTGGCTTGGGGTGGCAGTGAAGAAAATGGCAGTGCTGCTGTGTGTCCATTGTTCTTAAATCCACTGTCTGTCCTAAGGCTAGGCCAGCTGAGTTCAGAGCAGCTAACAGATTAGCAACCCCTATAAGCTGTATGTGAGCACAGTTAATATTCTCTTATGGAGTGGGATCTTCTCTTTCTAATTGGTCTCTCTGCTTATTCCTCATGGCTTTGGGGTTTGAGCTGACAGTGCAGAAGGGCCCCTGAGGATATCTCAGAGAAGTTTCTCACTCTGCTCTCTGGCAAAAAAAAACCAACCAGCCCAACCAACCTAGATTCAGTCCCACTTAGAGACCCAGAGATGGGTGCCCGTGGATGTGACCCAGCCCTAGCCCGCCCCAGCTTTGAAATTGTAGGATGTGGTTCTAGCCTTCATGGTAGGATTCCCCATGCTTTTCTGTTACATGATGGTTCTTGCTCCCAAAGTTATCCCAACAATGCGACTCAGGGACCTGGGCTCTGGCCCAGCTCTGGCCCAGGGCCTGGCTTTCTGGGCCTTTGCTCCTTTAGATGTAAAATTGGGGAAAAGTCCAGTTTGTTTTTTTTTTTTTATGAGCCAAGGGTGAAGTTAAATCAGGGTTCTACAAGTAGACTAGAAGGTACTAGAAGGTTCTGGGAATTCCTGGAGGACAGTATTGTGCTTTGTCTTCTGGGGTGGGAAAGTGGAGGTAACTACTATCAAAGGGAACAAAAATGATGACTTCTCACAAGGCATATAAAAAAGATTTTTTCTTTCTTCTTAGAAAATCCTGGATCCTTAAAACAGAGCTGGGGTAAAAATTTGTCATATCAGTTTCCTGCTGACTCCAGGGAAAATATGGTGCTTTTTATTGAATCTGTATATTTAAGCATTAGGCACACTTAAAGGTAATTCATGACCCAAATAGAAATCACAGGCTCCCTTCTTCTAATGAAGCCAAGTGAGGCTGCTCTGAGCTCAGAGGCCTTGTACCCAGCCAGCAAACCCAAATCCAGCAAAGGGAAATCTGCATGGGTTGGAAATCGTGTGAATGCCAGCTAAAACGGAAGCATCTATTTCTGTGTGTGTGTGTGTGTGTGAGAGAGAGAGAGAGAGAGAGAGATTGGGTTCGTGCAAATAAAGTTGTAGCACAGATTCACACCAATGCTGTGGAATAATTGGAGGCCCAACTCTGAAGCTGGTCCAGGTTTATACACCAGCCTCCTGAGTTTCCGCATCTATGTGTGTTTTAGCCTGTGAAAGTTTACCGTTGAAATTACTGGGGAAGCTCTGTCCCCAAATCAGATTTAGATAATTGAAAGCCATCATTTCCAAATGGATTAGTAATTTATACATTGTTACTCTTGGAGGTAGGGGTGGGAAGAGCTAGGCGGGAAGGTGGGGGGGTCGGTTTCTCTTTGTTGTGTGAGGACATTATGTGCTCTTAGGAAAACAAGATTAAAGGCCATAAAAGGCCTATCTACCGGGCAGCAGGCCCCTCACCAAGGCTGGCATTAATGAGCAGATGGTTAGAAAGCAGGCGTAATTATATTCTACTGACAGAGCAGGCCCTCGCCTGCAATCACTAGAAATGCAGTTAAGACCTTTGCTCACTGTACTGTTTAATCAAAAAGAGTAAGAGCCCTGAACTTCGTCTGCATTAAGATCCCACTAAATAAGTTAACTCCAGGCACTTGAAATTGTGCAAGAATCGTTTCTTTGCAGCAAGGGATCCTCAGCAGGGCACATAAAGGGACATCAGGGAGGAAGTGATTTCTTTGGCCAAGGAGTCCCTGATGATTTCAGACCACAGCAATAGCAAATCAAGTCTTCCCAGTGAATGGCGGCTTGGGGGATATAGGAAGAGAGCGTGGTGCCGGCAGTGCTGCTGTCCAGCCCAGACTGTGTCACTGTTGTCCTGCATCATGTCAAGCAGGTCACCATCCCCCCGGCTTTAGTTTCTTCCTGTTAAAAGAAGATCGTATCTGTCCTCTCTACGGCCCAGGATTTTGTTAAAAAGATTAGACAAGGCTGACACACCACTTTGGAAAGTAACATGGCTGCTTCTTATAAAGGAAGTATGTTCTTAGCGTGTGATCTGACCGTTGCACTCCTAGTTGTACCCACAATGCGTGTCCGTACCAAGATCTGTACACAAATGTTTATAGCAGCTTTATTGGTAATAAGCAAAGAAACTGAAAACAACTTACACATCCATCTACAGGTGAATGGATAAACCAATTATGGTACCTCCATACAATGGAATACTACTCAGCTATAAAAAGGAACAAACCATGAATACCTGCAGCACCATGAGGAATCTGGAAAACATGCTGAGTGACAAGAAGCCAGACACAAATGAGTACACACTCTTGTATGGCTCCACTTACATGCAGATGGAGAGAAGAGCAACATGCAGTGACAGAAAATAGATCAGGGGTGGCCCGGGACCAGGGGTGGCGATGGGGATTAACCATCAGGAGGCATAAAGAATTTGGTGGTGTGGGGGAGGGGTGATGGGAAGGGCATTTGCCTTTGATTGTGGGGCGATAGCTGCAAGAGTGTGTATGTTAGTCCAAACTCACTGAACTGTGTGTTTAAAGCAGGTGCATTTTCTATTGAAGGTAAATTAAACCTCACTCCAGTTGATTTTAAAAATGAAAAACGAACCGCAAAAGCCTAGATTAGGAGTCTTTAATTTAGGCTGTGATCCCGTCTACTGTTTCCACCGAGGGGACCTTTCAGTAAGTCACTCAATAGTTCGAAGCCTCCGTTTCTTCAGATGTAAAACAGGAATCACAGGAGACACTTCATGGTGCCACCATGTGTCACATGAGCTGCTGATAACACTCATCCTCATTGATCACTTACGTGCGGGCACTTCTAGTTGCTTTGCAGCAGTGCGTTCATCTTGAGATGGCTTTGACCACTGCAAAGCGCTGCACACCCGTAAGTTAGTATTTCCTGCACCCTGGAGGTGGTGCTTGTTCAATTTTTGAAGACGGTAACTGTGCCTAGAAAAACATTAATGTAAAAGACCACAAGTGGTGTTAGCGTGAACCACGCTGCCTTCCTCCACCACACAGGGCTGGTGAATGGGGAGGTGGCCCATGAGCGTACCCAGAGAACGGGGGGCAATTCTCCGCGTTTACAGAGAATCTGGGTCTTCTCCGTGGGGTCCCTCACAATGTTACCTGCAGACCTGGGGAAGAGGTGGCTTTTCCTATACAGCATTTGTCCAGGATATTCAGTCAACACTTCTGCACCTGATAAGCCAGACAGGCAGATGCCGTGCCCAGTACAAATAGCTGTGGTATACGGGTAGTTAAGAATGATTATTATCATTACTATTATTTTTATCAGTACCTCATTTTGCAGATAAGGAAACCAAATCTAAGGGGGATTGTTCTTTTCCCAAAGTCCCCATGAAGCAAGATTTTCTAATGCTTACACTGTGCCTCTTCCAGTTCTCTGTGATTTGAGTTCTGAGCTAGGATTCTGAAGAATGAATTCCCAAGGAATGAAAATGTATATGTCCAGGTTGGAAAACTACCAGAAATTCTAACATTAGACTTTAATTTAAGGAGATTTATTGATTCCTTTTTACTGGGAGCAGATGAAGAATTCCGGAGTAGGGAATGTGAGACGCCTTCCCAGGGCTTTCATACAGTAAACAAATGCTACATGAGCAT
The DNA here is from genome assembly GCF_016509475.1 of Prionailurus bengalensis. Taxonomy (NCBI): domain Eukaryota; kingdom Metazoa; phylum Chordata; class Mammalia; order Carnivora; family Felidae; genus Prionailurus; species Prionailurus bengalensis. The sequence goes on from NC_057354.1 coordinate 65,995,418, forward strand.
TTAGAACAATCTGGAGGAGGAAAGAAGCCATAAGCAGGTCCTTGCTGCCTTAGGGGCCAGTCTTGTCTGTTTCCCCGCAGACTGCTTTCCCTGTGAGGTCTCGCTTTCCAACCTCCCTGACCTCAGGCTCCGTTTCTCTTCCCCCAGTGTGCACCAAAGGTCAGGTGGTGAGCGGCCAGTACCGGATGCTTGCAAAGCATGGGGGTTACGTGTGGCTGGAGACCCAGGGGACGGTCATCTACAACCCTCGCAACCTGCAGCCCCAGTGCATCATGTGTGTGAACTATGTCCTGAGGTAAGCCTAAGAGGGCCACGGTGCTCCCTGAACTGAGGGCAGCAATCCCGGGGAACCCAGACCTGCCAGAACCTGGGCACTACTTCCGAAAGCTCTTTGCAGTGCTGATCCTTATGACCCACAGGATTTCTATGGCTATCTCAGGAATTATAGGACACCTGGCATTTCCCCTTCACAGTGTTTTTTTTTCCCTGCATCTTTCTCCCTGCTTGTCCTCTGTGTCATGCCTCTGACCCACGTGGGGAGGCAGAAAGCATAGTTGTCACTTAATATTTTCTAAATGGGGGACAAGGAAAGAGGATTGCTCGTTCTTTCCGGGAGATGTAACACCTTCACTCCATAGTGTCTGGGAAGAGAGTTGGAGGCGGTCACACTGCTAGGTAGAAAAACAAAAGCCCTCAAACCTATGTACACAGTGCAGCCCACACACAATAATAAAAAGCATCCAAGATGCATTCATACTCAGAGGGCACTCTTCAGGATTGCTGCCACCATGACTCCAGACGTCATTGTGTGGTTCCTTACAAAGCACTGGCATGGGGGCCGAACCCATGTTTTTGGCTGAAAGGCTTGGCTACCTGGTATTCCACGGGTCCGGGTGTGTAAAAGGATTTTGCTGGAAAACCCGGAAGGTCTGACACACCTCTCGTCCCATCAGCGAGATTGAGAAGAACGACGTGGTGTTCTCCATGGACCAGACGGAATCCCTGTTCAAGCCGCACCTGACAGCCATGAACAGCATCTTTGACAGCAGCAGTGAGGTGGCTGTGTCTGAGCAGAGTGACTACCTGTTCACCAAGCTGAAGGAGGAGCCGGAGGAGCTGGCCCAGCTGGCCCCCACTGCGGGGGATGCCATCATTGCCCTGGATTTCGGTGGGTGATTCTTAGCTCAAAGGGGCCTGCTGAGCCTCTCTGGGTGAGGCAGTTCTGACTGTAGCAGGCTTCCCTGGCTTCAGCTTTTTCTTAACCCCTGTGTCTTGTGAATGTGGCCAGACTGTGCTGAGCCCCAAAACACAACGCATGCTCCTGCCACTAATACAGTCCTGCTTCTGACCTTGCACAGTGCCGAGTGGGGCGGGGTTATGGGGGACTCTCTCCTGAGATGTCGATTGATTTTCTGGTCCAGGCAGCAGAGAGTCTGAGACGAGGGAGGGGGCAGCAGGAGAGATGCCCTGAGGCCACTGGCACATTTTCATAGAGGATAAATCTCCACCTGGGCCTTGAAGGACAGATTGACTGTTTAGGTAGAGGGCCAGGCTGAAATAGTGTCAGAAATAATTCCAGAAATGTGGATGGAGAAACGATTCTGGCCCAGCATGAAGCCCTCATATGCACTGTTTCTTACAAATGTATGCCAGTCCAGTGGAGATGCATGTCCTATGGCCCCAGGCAAAATTTTCAGCCCTGGTCCCCCTCCCGTGCTGGAGGCACCCCGAGTGTGCACCCGGGGAGCCCCATGCTCCCAGATCGTGACCCCCATCTTCCTCCCCGAGCCTTGCACAGCTGCCCAAGGGCGAGCAGCACCTCCGCATGCTCATCCTACAACTGTCTTGGCCCCTTCAGCAGTGCTCTGGAAGGCCATGTGAGGATTGCAACCTCAGAAACCATAAAGGGCAGCAGCCCCAGGACAAGAGGTCTTGCAGCTTCCTTATTTTGTGGCAGAACTGAGGCAAATTGTCCACTTGTCCTTTTGCAACCTCCTCCTCCTCAACATTCCCAATCGCCTGTCAAGGAAGTGGGTGCTAGGATCTGAAATGAGGTCTCTGAAAATGAGATGCTCCCGGAAGGTGTTTGCTTCAAAGGGAGCCTGTTCATTGACTCACAGACCCAGTAATGGCCTCTTGGTCACAGCCAGACCTCGGAGCATAGAGGGCTGAGCCCCCAGGTACACCTTCAGAGCCTCCTCGGACGCTCTGTGCTTCCTTTGGGTTTTCTCTGCCCAGGGGTGGGCCAAGTGCTTATGGGGGTTAAGCAGCCAGGCCCTTGTCTCCACAGGGAGCCAGAACTTTGAGAAGTCCTCAGCCTACAGCAGTGCCCTTCTGCCCCCGAGCCAGCCGTGGTCCAGAGAGCTGAGGAGCCACAGCACCCAGAGTGAGGCCGGGAGCCTGCCTGCCTTCACCATGCGCCAAGCGGCTGCCTCCGGGAGCACCACCCCAAGTGCCACCAGCAGCAGCAGCTGCTCCACGGTGAGCACCCCGTCTTGGGGTGAGGACACTGAAAGGGTGGGCTGCTCTTTCTGGCTGCTGCAGGATGGCTGAGTAGACCGCCCAGACAAGAATACTGCCCGCATGCCCCTCAGGCTATCCCAGAGTCCCCTAGGGCAGTGGTAACCCTTACCTGCCGGCTGTTCCAGCAGTTTGCCATTAATATCTGTCTGCACCCCCCCCCCCCATCTATGTGATAAGATCCTTGAAGATGGGAGCTGAGTTACACACAGCTTGGAGCCCATGACTCATTCCCTGTTCAGGGCAGTAACCATCCTGCTCGAGGCAGACAGCTCGAGGCAGACAGTTTCTGGAGCATTCCCCTCCCCACCACTGGCCCCTGGCCATAGCCTTCTTGTAAGGACTGTTCCCTCTACACATGCTTGTTCCACGGATTGGCGTTGACTCTGTGGGTCCAGAAATAGATTTCTCCTTTCACCTTGGACTTCTGGGAAGACCAGTGTCCTACTCTTGACTTGGTCACCCTCCTTCCTGGCCCCCAGCCCAGCAGCCCCGGAGACTATTACACATCTCTGAATGACGATCTGAAGATTGAAGTGATCGAGAAGCTCTTCACCATAGATACAGAGGCAAAGGACCAGGGCAGCACCCAGGTAGGTGGACCGTGAAGGCTCACGCCCATTCTTGCAGCCTCGTTCCTTTTGGCGGAGACCAGTGGGAACACTTGGCCAAGGCCCTGGTCTTAACTGGGAAATGGGGCCGGTGGGTAGCCCCTTCTCCCCCCTCTGCCCTCGGCTTTGCATGCCAAATCCAGCTATTGCATTCTTTAAAGAGGCCCTATGTTCAAAGAGCATCTCCAGATTTGTGAGATGTTTAGAAGCAATAAGGAGCAATTACTCTCCTCACACACACCTTTACCTTAGGATTCTGTAAGAACAATTTTTCACTTACGCACAACTTTTTAGGAATGCACTTGTTACAGAAGGGCCACTGTTCTCAAAACGTTATAAAAACGAGGAGGTGGGTGGATATTTCACAAAGTCCAAGAAGAATTATTAATCCCCCTTTGTCTCAGTCCCAGTTATAAAACAAATCCCACCTGGCTGCTCAGCTGGTCTCTTTGCCCTGCCTCGCACAAGCTCCCCGCAATTCTGTAAAACGTCCTTTGTGCTGGGGCATATAAAGCTGTTTCTGGCTCTCCAGGAGCCCCTGTGTATACTCTGGCCCCAGGGGTAGTCACCACAGGCAGAGAAGTCTTACTGGGGCCACAGGAGAGAAGGGGGGGGGCAGGTTTGGACAGGTAGACTGGAGAGGAGGGTGTTTCGGGTTGGGTGAGGCAGTGACAGCAGTGTGGGGCAGTCTGGGGCACAGGCTGAAGAAGGGTGGACCCCTGGAAAGGCTAGCATCACGTGCGGGGAGACGCGTACATGGGGTAGACAAACCTGGGTTTCCTTTTGGTGGGCAACGGCCGGAGGTGCTGAAGCAAGGGAGGGATGCCGGGGGGGGCAGGGCTGTGAGGGGCAGACGGCGGCTGGACCAGTGTTCTCAGGAGGCACCAGCCTCACCCCTCCTCTGCCGCTGCCCTGCCCCCAGACGGACTTCAGTGAGCTGGACTTGGAGACCCTGGCCCCCTACATCCCCATGGACGGGGAAGACTTCCAGCTCAGTCCCATCTGCCCCGAGGAGAGGCTTCTGCAGGAGAAGCCCCAGTCGACCCCCCAGCACTGCTTCAGCACCATGACGAACATCTTCCAGCCGCTGGCGCCTGGGGCCTCCCACAGCCCTTTCCTCCTGGACAAGTATCAGCAGCAGCTGGGAAGCAAGAAGATAGAGCCTGAGCACCGGCCCCTGTCCTCCATCTTCTTTGATGGCGGCAGTAAAGTGTCCCTGCCCCCGTGCTGTGGCCAAGCCGGCACCCCTCTCTCCTCCCTGGGAGGCAGGTCCAGCAGCACACAGTGGCCCCCTGATCCGCCATTACATTTTGGGCCCACGAAGTGGCCTGTTGTGGATCAGCACGCGGAGTCCTTGGGGCCATCACCGTTGGGGGCCCCCGTCAACTCGCCCCATCTCTCCGTCTTCAAGAAAAAGTAAGTGGCAGAGACCCTTGGCTGCAGCAGCAGACTCCTACTGTAATCTCTGGGGCCCCAGAAAGGCTCCCTGCCTCCTCCCCTTCTCCCCCACCACAGCCTTCTCTGTACTCAGAGTTTGGATGCGTTGAGGGAATCACCCCAAGGTATGTGAGGCCTCAAGCAGGACACATTTCTATCAGGGCTAGAGACCAAGAGGGGACTGAGGCCTAGAGAAGGAAGAGAAGGGGGGTGTTGAGGGCCTTGAGCCCCACCGTCTCTCTCTTCAGACCAGGGTTCATCGGCTGAGCCACAGAATGCAAAGAATGATTTGAGTGACTATTTTCTTAGTTCTCTCCTAGAACCCTGATTGAGAAAAGCAAAAAGATGCCCTTGATTCGCCCTGCCTTTTGGCTTCCCAAGCTCCTAGTGCAGGAACGTCTTAGGGCTCCTTTAAATCTCCCCAGTAAGCCTCATGCCAACCAGCAGGGTGCTCACTGGGCAGAGTCACATGGTTGGGATGTGACTTCTAGCTCCCAGGACCTACTGGTTATGCTTCCCTGGGGCACTTGCCCATCACTGGTCCTCAGTGGGGAATGGTTCCGGGCAGTGGTACAGGGGAGAGACAGGGCAGGAGCCAGAGGTCTTAAAGACAGATGGAATGAGGTCAGGCCTAAAGGCTGTCTGGGTACAGCTAGGCCAGCAGGCAAATGTGGAGGGAGGTACAGGTGATCTGAGCCATCGGTATCTCAAGCCCCCTGCCCCTCCTCTGGGACTCTGCCCTTTGGGTCTTAGAGCCAGCACGGTCAACTATTGGTTCTGGGAGGACCCCTGGAGCAGTGGGAAGGCCCTGGGGGGTATGGGGCTCCCCACTTCTTCACAGCTCACTCTCTCGGGCTTGGCAGGTCTGCAAAAGGCTTTGGGCCCCAGGGCCCGGATGTGATGAGCCCGGCCATGGTAGCCCTGTCCAACAAGCTGAAGCTGAAGCGACAGCGAGAATATGAGGAGCAGGCCTTCCAGGACCTGAGCGGGGTGAGCCATCTGCCTGGTGTGGCCTAGGGACGCTGGCTGGGGGTGGAAACAGCCCGAGAACAGAGGTCTGGCCCGGGCAGAAACTCTTCACGATGGCTGTGAGGGTTCAGAGAGCCTATGATGGGCAGCAGAGAGGGATACAGCCTTGCAGAGAGAGCAGCCCACCCCCGACTCAGTTTGAGGAACAGGTCTCTGGCCTTCTCCTCTCTAGATCCAGGGGGACCCATCAGGCAGCAGCACTTCACATCAGATGTGGAAAAGGATGAAGAGCCTCAGGGGCAGCATGAACTGCCCTTTGGTGCCCGACAAGTTGCTGAGCGCAAGCACCCCCAGTGGTAAGCAGCAGGCCCGGGCCTCCTGGGGTGCTGGGGGGACAGTGTTTGCAGGGGCCCACCCGGGATCCCCCACCGTCTCATCGCCTGCACCTCTGAGCCATGGTAGAACAGGGTGGTGTCCTCTGCCCTGCCTTCCACACACCCAGCACCCCCTTTCCACTCTGGCTCAGCCGATACAGTCAGAAAGCTCTGGGTTCTGCTGCCCCAGGAGCTGGCTCTAGTTCTGAGCACCTTTTGTGAAGGAAGGGGGATGCTGGGGGCTGCACGGCCTCTCCCTTCCCTCGGCCTGGCACTGCCCTCACTCGCCGGCATTGGTCTTTCAGATGAGTTCACCCAACTTCCCATGAGGGGTGCGGGACAGCCTCTGAGACATCTGCCGCCGTCTGCCATGAGCCCCAGGGAGAACACCAAGAGTGGGTTCCCCCCACAGTGCTACACCCCCCAGTACCAGGACTACAGCCTGCCGTCAGCTCCCAAGGTGTCAGGTGAGTGCGTTCAAAGTGGACCCACCATGCTAGGGTCTGACGGGGGACAGAGAGCGCCAGGAGCTGGATCTCACAAGGCCACAGAGCTCAGCAGGGCACGAGAATGAGACTGACGCCCTGGAAGGCAGCGACCTTTCCAGATTTTTTACTACAGCAGGGGCTGGGTGCCATGTGCCCACAGGGCTCTAGAAGGGACATCCAGGGCCCTTTGGACCTACGAGTCCCCAAACCCATGTCTTTTGCTCAGGGTTTCATGTTGCCATACTGCCTACTGCTCACTCCCATAGCAGGAGTGCCGCTCTGCCTTCAGGCAGGAACTGAGCGGAGGACGTGCCCAGAGAGCTCTGCGGGGGCCACCCTCCTGGACCTTGTTCTCTGGGTTAGGCACCTGATGCCCGTCTTCCTCCCTGGGCTGCCTGAGTGTGCTGCCATTTGCAAAACATAGATACCATCACGAAAAGGGTACTGTTTGGGGGAAACACTCTTATGGAAGAGACCCTTTTGGCACATTTGGTACCATGTTTTTAAAACTCTCATTCTTTCAGGCATGGCGAGTCGGCTGCTTGGGCCCTCCTTTGAGCCCTACCTGCTGCCCGAATTGACCAGATATGACTGTGAGGTGAATGTTCCTGTGCCAGGAAGCTCCACGCTCCTGCAAGGAGGGGACCTCCTCAGAGCCCTGGACCAGGCCACCTGAGCCAGGGCCCTCCACTGGGCAGGCCCCCCGCCCCCCCTGCCCGCGCCGCCCCACCAGCTTCACTCTCTACGTCTATTTTTGCAACTAGGTATTTCTAACACCAACACACTTTTTACAAGATGTACCTACCTGGTGAACTCGCCCACGTCCCCACGTGGTGGCCTTTTTCTAAAGATGCTCACTTTAGTGTATTTTTAAGATGCACAGTTGTTTTACCTGCTGTGTTTTATTCTGTCAATGAAACGTTCTTAAATTTTGTAAGATTTTTCTTCCCCCGACTTTGATTACTTCTAATTTATATTATTCATGGGTCCCTCTGTCTCGCTCTCTCACACACACGATATCCATACTAACGAGTTTTGTGTACATTTGTTCTCTTGTAGGGAAAGCTTTGGCTTCATTTAACTAAAAAGGTCTTGTTGTTGTTGTTGCCAAAGAGAAACAAAATAATTTTGCTTTCCAAGCTTGATTTTCATGGCCTCTTCCCTCTCAAAGCCCTTCCTTCTTTTTTAAAACTAATCACCATATAATAAATTTCCATCTTTTCTTCTTTTCTTAAGCTGACTCTCGGCTCTAATTTTGACACAACTGTTGGGGAAAAGGAAAATGCAAAGGGTGGGCTCCAGCATATGGGGTTAACTGTGAAGGTTGTGTAGTGTGGCTTTTCCCCCAGTGTGGTTTTTCTCCCGCATTCAGTGGATTTGTTTGGTAATTATTATTCAAAAATATAAGAGTTCTTTAAAAAGAAAAGTTATATCTGGGTTAAGTGTTTATCATATATATGGGTACTTTGTAATATCTAAAAACTTGGAAATGGAATCCTGCTCACGAAATCACTTTAAGATCTTTTTGAAGCTGTCCATTTTCTCTCCCCTGGTGTTGCTGACACTGCAGATTGTACAGAACTCCCACGGGCCTGTACCAGCACTGCTCAAGGCCTCTTGCTGGTGGCTTTTTGCTTCGGGGATATGCCCTGGGCATGACAGACAATCCAAGACGTGGAATCATAAAGTGTGGGAGCACTGTGAGCTGTCTTCTCGTGTTCTATATGTATTATGTATGTATGTATGTATGTATATTATTGCTGCCAAGAGGGTCTGATGGCATGTCATGGGGTGGGGGTGAGGGTGGGGCAAATCTAAGGGAGGGGAAGTGCTTTAATTTTTCTTCAGATTTTGTTGCCAGCCCTTCAAGTGCACTGAGCTATGGGACCCAAAAGGTCTTTCACATGGCACATTTGGATATTTCCAGAATTACCACGAGACGGTTTTGGTGGGAGTTCATGAAAGACAGGATTCAGAAATGGGGGTCGTGATCCAGCCATGGTGCTCCCAGCTTACCAGCCGGGAGCACATGTTGCTGGCCTGAGAGAGGATATGGGAAGGGGGCACAGCTGGTCCTGACCGGCCACACACCCCTTCCTCAGCCTGCCGTTAGGTGGCCCAGCAAGGAACAGCAGGCAGACTTCCTGGGTGGCCCCTAGCCTCAGGCCTTCCCCAAGTTCTGTCTGTCACCTGAAGTGACTTATTTAGGTAGGAAGCACTGAAAATCAAGTGTTCTCAGAGCACTTTGTAACTCACTGGGTAAGAAGGACGATACCTTTTTGGTTTTTAAATACCAATCACATGGAGCTTTTCTGTCCTGGATACAACAAGGAAGTTTCTAGAAACACACACAAAGCACAGCAGGTGAAGAATTTGGTAAAGCTGGAGGGATATATTGCCAAAAACACAACAAAAAAATAAACAATTTCAAAAGAAATCTCTAAGAAGAATGACCCGGTCGCTGCATTGACCAAATCACACTTTAGCACCACCGCTTTGCCCCACGCACGGCGGCAGAACTTGAAGGGTTACTGATGTGTAAACGCTGGTGTTTGGTGTTTGATTTCCTGTGTGTGTTGCCTCAGCATTAAGGGCATTTTTACCCTTGCAGTTTTACTAAAACACTCTGAAAAATATTCCAAGCTTCATAGTAACCTTACCTGTCAACGTAACGAGTTCATGAACATTGTATTGTCAAACTCCTACTGACAACATTATTACTATAGGGGAGCTTAACTTTATAAAGAAATGTATTTTGACACTGATATCTTATTAAAGTGTTCTGATCCTACCACTGCCGGTGACTCTTGTTCCGTGGGGACTTATCATGGGCTACACCGACGTAAAGCAAAGAATCTGTTAAACGGTTTACAGACCACGAACCTTGGTGCTGATCTCTGTGAGGCAACGGAGGCCAGCCGACAGGAAGAACAGAGCAACATTAACACTTAGGAACGGCTCAAGACCGGGCACCATGTTGCATTGTCCATATTTCCCACATATTTTTCTGTCTGCCTCTGGGCCCTTTCTCATATCCTAGGGGGTCCCCAAGGACAGAAGTCACGGCCCTGCTTTCAGAAGACTATGTGAAGCAGCGTGACAGCTGCGCGAAGGGTCAGGAAGGACCTCCATTTGGAGGTGGCAGGGCTCCAGCGGGACCTTCCCAGGTAGGATGGGAAGGGCAAAGACCGCCTCAGACCGAGACCATATGTGATGCATTCTCGAGTTCAAATTTTACTTTTCTAAATCACGACCTGCTTATGAATAGGCAGCTGTCTCCATGCAGGGCTGGGGAGACAGCCGGCAGCAGCCTCTGCTTACAACCATCAGTCCTAGCACCGGCCATTCCAGCATATTCCTTTGACCTCTGTGGCCCCAATGGGAACTGCTTGACTTCTCTCTGGCCTCTGTGAAAATGAAATCAATTGCTTCACTTCCATGACCACCCAGGCAGGACCCAGGAGAAAAGAGTTTTAAAGTATTCCCCCCTACACACAGTTTTTTTTTTAACTATACTCATTTGGTGGAGTCATGATCTCCACAAGAGCTTACCAGATAGTGGCGGAAACAAAATCCTGAACAACTCCCCTGTGTGAGCTGGTGTACAATGATGGAGGCCCTTGGCCCGCATTTTCCCAGATAGTCCCTGTCTCAAATACTGTGCTTCAGTGTCCCCAGCTACACTTGTACTTGGGCCAAGGACGCCCATGTTGGGTTCAAAAAGCACAAAACTAATAGATGCAAATGAGCCTTCAGTTGCTTTTGGGCAGAGTCCAGGTCCTGTGGCAGTTCAGAGGAGGCCAGGAAAGATCAGCCTGGGCCTCAAGAATGCAGAAACCTCCCACCACAGCTGGGAGGGAAGAAGCTTAGTAAGGGGGGAATGGCGGGAAGGTCATTCCAGGAGTGTAGGAGGAGGACGAAAGCATAAGGCCAGAATGGATAGTACATGCAGGGGACCCTGGGGAGCAGACAGGATGCTAGGATTGGAGGAAAGGGCAGCCTGGCCACTCACAGCACAGGCCTGTAGTCACAGAGATGTGAGTTCAGGTCCTGGCTCTGCTGCTTCTAGCTGTGTAACTTCAGGGAAGCCCCTTCATGCCCGAGAGCCTGTGTCTGCCTCCCTGTGAACTGGGTATAATAGTCCCTATTTCATAGATGAGGCCTGGAGATATAAATTTGGGAGTCAACAGCAGGTAAGTTATACTTCATGAGACTGGATTAAATTACCCAGGAGATAAGAGCATAGAGAGTACCATTCTAAGGTAGAGCCTTTGGGCCATGTAAGTGCTGGTCAAAGTCAGAGGAGGAGCCAGCAAAGAGGCTAAGCAGAACCAGCCACGAGTAGGAAAAACCCAGCAATGTCACATCCCAAAAGCCAATGAAAGAGGGTGTTCCAGGAAGCAGGAACAGTTAACTGGGTCACACCCTAGACTGAAAGGCCAGGTAAGAGAAGGAAACAAAGTTGGCTCTGGGAACATCAGGTTTGGCAACACGAAGATCGAAGATCATCACTGACCTTGTCCGAAGTAATTTGGGTAGAGAGCTAAGAAAAGCAGCTTGATGGGAGTAGATTGAGGAATGAGCTGGGTGGGGCAGGGGCAGATAGAGACCACAGCAACACACAACTCTTTCAGGAAGTTTCCCTGTGAAGGGAAGCAGGGAAATGGAGTAAAGTTGGAGGACGGGTTGTTTTGCGTTTTAACATTTAATGAACTTCCGTTTTAAAGTAATTTTAGAATCATAAACAAGTTGCAAGAATATTCTAGAGCATTCCTGCACCCAGTTCCCTCTTTTGTTAACATTACTATGGGACATATGTCACAACAAAGGAACCAATATGGATACGTTCTTATTATCTAAAATCTGTACTTTATTCAAATTTTCTTAGTTTTGGCCTAATGTATTTCTTTTATGTTCCAGGATCCCATCCCAGATACCACACTGCATGTAATTGCCATGAGTCCTTAGGTTTCTCTACACTGATAGTTTTCATGGTCCATCATAAGAGCCATTCAGACTTTCCGTGTTGTTGATGACCTTGACAGTTTTGAGGAGTGCTATTCAGATATTCTTAAATTACAGCATCCCTCAATTTGGATTTCTCTCATGTTATCTTCATAGTTAGAATAGTTAGATGATGAGTTTGTGGGAGGAAGACTGTAGAGGTAAAGTGCCATTCTCATCGCTTCATATCAAGGCCACATACAATCAATGTGACATCTCACTGCTGATGTTCATCTCAATTAGTTGGCTGAGGTACTGCGTGTCAGGTTGCCCCCCTGTAAAGTTAGAGATTTTTTTTTCAGGGAAGTTATGTTTCAAGATGAGCTATAGTATTTGGAGTGTTTATATGGTGACGGCAGAGGGAAAAATCGATCAGGACAGAAAAGAGAAGGTATACTTTCAGGAATACCACCACCGAGAAGGTGGGGTGGCCACAGATGGGATCCAGTGCAGCATGGAGTGGCTACCCATGGATGGAAGCATGGGCAGTTGATCGTTTTGGGGGGGGGGGGGCGGGTAAAGAGAAGAATGAGTCTGCGGCCTGTCAGGTGGAATTGATCGGGGAAGATGATGAGAAACCTCTAATCTAATTGTTTCCATTTCCTCAGTGATGTGTGAGACAAGACCATCAGTGGAGAGGATGGGAGGTGTTATCAGTTTTGAGGAGAGAGAAGTATGGAACTGTCATTCCAGGAGGTCAGATTGATGGTTAGTATTAGATGTTCAAATGCGATTTGGGTCACAAATTAGCCCATTGGCACAGTTGTATGTTTTTCTCCAACCACATTGGTCCACCTTAGTGGAGGCAGAATGGATGGATAGCTGAGGTTACCAGGTTGGGGGGCAAATGGGGCAGTATGTTAGAAGGAACTAGGAATGTTTCCAAGACTATTATGTTAGACCATGAAAACTAAGTTGTCTGAGAAGGAAAGAAAAAAAGATGAGGCGGATGATGATCGATGCAAAATCGGTAGGCTCAGTGAACCGGAGGCCTTAGTAAGGTCAGACAGGGGTCGGAGAGAGGTGTGGAGAAAAGGAAGCATGCAGATAGTCACCGCCAGAGAGGAGAGGAAACTTAACATTGAAACTTCACTTAGACTCACATATGACCCAGCACCACCATAAATAAATACAATAGGTATTTATCTTGAGTGAAAACTTTAGATCTATGCAAAATCTGCCCACAGATATTCATTAATATTCATTATTTGTGAACAATGCCGCTGTATTTATCAAGAACTAGAAACAACCCAGATGCCTTTCCACAGGGGTATGGATTTAAAACAAAACAAAACTGTAATCCATCCCAACGATGGAATACCACTCGGCAACCAAAGTTAACTAACTTGACTCACATGACATAGAGGAAGCGCAAAGGTATTCTGTTGAGTGAAAGAAGGCAATAACAAACAGTATGTTCTAATAATTCTATTTATATGACATTCTGGAAAAAGGCAAAATCTACAGGAAGAGACAACAGATCATTGGTTGCCAGGGGTTAGCGGTGGGAGCAGCTTGAATAAAGGGGCTGCATGGAGGAGTTCTTTGGAGTATTAGAATTGTTCTACATCCTGGCAGTGGTGGTGGTTATGCAAATCTGTGCATGTACACAAATCATAGAACCATACATCAGAAAAAGAATTCTACTATGTGTAAATACAAAACTTTTAAAAAGAAAAGCAAATTTTGAGATTTCAGAGGTGGTGGAAATAACATGGAGGGGAAGACCTGAGGAAGTAGGAGAGACAGGTTGATGAGGTGGGGGTCACGAGGATGCTGAGCAGAGAGGTGGAGGAGAGGTATGAGCCGTGGGCTGAAATCACTGAAGGGGGAGTGACCAGAGGCCAAGGTAGACAGCCACGAGGAGAAAGAAGTGTCCTAGGACATGAAGGGAAAAGGGAGAAGTGGTTTGGAGGCAGCATCCCAAAACTAGGAGGACCCCCTCCCCCTCCAGGCCTTGCCTGATATCCGCCCATAGGAGAGAAACCGTCCCCTCCCCGAGGGCTGTAGGGAGTAGGGGCCTCAGCAGAGAGCCAGGGTCCAGTTCAAGAGAAAGGTGAAGGCACGTTCAGAGAAGAGGGGAGGATCTAGGAGGTGGCTGATGTCAGACAGATTCCAGAGAGTGTGGTGGAAGGATCTGGAGGATGGGAGATGGGAGAGAATGATGGATGCAGAGAACCAACTGGGGCCAGGGGCCAAATGGTGACAGATGACCTGGAAGCCTTGGTCTGCCACTGCTGACTGAGGTAGAGACAGTAAAGAGATGGTGTATCATCCTGACCATCTCTTAGAGGTGGCAAGCCAAAGGGTGGGGAGCTGACCACCCCCCTGCAGCCTGCATGGCTTCTCCACCCTGCCTGCAGAATTTTCTAGGCCCTCCTTATACCCCGTAGCGCCGAGGGACCATCACACGAGTGTTCTCACTGAATGAAAGGTGGAGTTGTTGCTTTCTAGGGTAGGTGTGAGGGTAGCCAGGGCCCCCCCGCTTCCCGGCCTCTTGGCATCTGGGTTTTACACCCTGTAGGTGGGCCCAGCGCTTACAGAAACAGAGGAAGTCGGCTGTAGTTGGAGGACCCATTGGCCAGAAACAAAGGGACCTTCTCCTGTCCTTGTTAGCCCGGTTGAGGCGAGGGCAGCTGAGCATGAACATTGACATCATTTGGGGGGCCTTGCTTAAAAGCCAAGGCAGAGCTCCAAGTAAAGATTCAAATCTGGATGAGAGAGAGAACTCAGAATGGGGTAAATTGGCCCAGATGGGTGTGGGAAATCGAGAGAATGTGCTTCCAGTCCTGCTGCTTCTTAAAACATGGAGTGGCCGCTATGCTGACCGGGGTGGCCTCTGCTGTAAGGGCCGGCTATTCCCAGCAGCCCACATACCAAGGACCCTCAGGTTAGGCACCAGCTCTGAGCTGTGCTGTGCTGAGGCCCTGGGAGCTTATGTTCCACAAGACCATGAGCTAGGCAGCAACCCCAATACAACACTATGGCCCTCTCTAACACCACACTTTGAGATGTAAACAGGAATCTACTCACAGAAGGAAGACGAAAATGATGATGGGGCTCACAACCACTTCACAACAGTTGACTAGAAAAGTTGAGACAGTTTGTCCCAGAGGAATTAAGATGTGGGGGAGCTCAAAAGCGCACTTTCAAATATCCAGAGAAGCATAGTGTGTATTTTTCTGGATGGCCCCACATGATAGAACCAGGCCCATAGGTCAGACAGCGTTCAGCTCAGTGCAAATACACTCAAGAGTTAACCTCACTTTTTCCCCAATGTGTCAGTGTTCACCTGCTCAGTATAACAGGGAAATAAGGTCTTTACCCTGATCACCAAACAAAGCTACTTGGAGAACGATGTCATCTCAGGAGATCTTGTCAAGATAAAGAAAAACTGTGATTTCAAATCTTTGCTCAGGTCTTGGCCTGGCCGTCAGACATCGATGGCCCCCGTGGAAATTGGCGCAGGCAGAGGGGAACTTGAACGGCTCCTTAAGTGTTCCTTTCCTGTCTGGTCAGAAGAAAGTACAAATTTTGCTGAATTTAAATAGAACTACCTTACGACCCAGCAATAGCACTACTAGGAGTTTATCCAAAGGATACAGGAATGCTGATTCACAGGGCACATGCACCCCAATGGTTATTGCAGCGCTATCAACAATAGCCAAATCATGGAAAGAGCCCAAATGTCCAACATCTGATGAATAGATAAAGAAGATAAAGACTACTTGGCAATGAGAAAGAATGACATCCTGCCATTTGCAACAATGTGAATGGAACTGGAGGATGTTATGCTAAGTGGAAGAAGTCAGTCAGAGAAGGACAGATAGCATAAGTTTTCACTCACATGTGGAACTTGAGAAACTTAACAGAAGGCCATGGGGGAGGGGAAGGAAAAACAATAGTTACAGAGAGGGAGGGAAACCCATAAGAGACTCTTAAATATAGAGAATAAACTGAAGGTTCATGGGGGGGTCAAGGGGGGGGATGGGTGATGGGCATTGAGGAGAGCACTTGCTGGGATGAGCACTGGGTGTTGTATGTAAGCAATGAATCGCGGGAATTTACCCCTGAAATCAAGAGCACACTGTATATATTGTATGTTAGCCAACTTGACAATACGTTATATTTTAAAAAGTAAAATAAAATAAAACGGTTTTCTTATACAGATTTAAACTGCATGGTCTCTAAGAATTACTGCTTCTATTTAGGAGATACTGTGGAGTCACATCTTTTTATTTTTTTATTTTTTTTAATGTTTATTCATTCTTGAGAGACACAGAGACAGAGTGTGAGCAGGGGTGGGACAGAGAGAGAGAGAGAGAGAGAGAGAGAGAGACAGAATCCAAAGCAGGCTCCAGGCTATGAGCTGCCAGCACAGAGCCCGATGCAGGACTCGAACTCACAAGCCGTGAGGTCGTGACCTGAGCCGAAGTCAGACGCTTAACCGACTGAGCCACCCAAGCACCCCCTGTGGGGTCACATCTAAAGGCAGTGAGTAAAACAAAAATCACCTGAGCCAAAATTACCCTTGCGAACCTTTTCAGAAGGTATGACCCTGTTGAAAACTGGCACCCCAGCCAGCCCAGCACCGCCAGCTTCCCCTCCAGTGTCAGAACAATCGCAGTGTTTCTGGATGAGCCCCAGATGAAATAGTTGGCTTACATCTAGGGAGCGTGTTGCAAAGCAGAGGCATGTCTTTCAACACAACTACACTCAGAACAGCAGGATGCTCACACCTTGAGAAGGGAGTGGTGACAGACTCCCTGAGGACAGAGCATCCACAGCTATTTCCCCAACCTACCTCAGGGACATGTGTCATTTCCTAGAATGGTCAGTGGGCATGGGGACCCACATTCAGGGGCAGATCCTGATTTTGAGGGGCCTGTTAACTGTGTGTACCCTTGACAAGATGTGGTAAAAAGGACACCTTACCTCTGTGGTTCTTCCGCCCCAAAATCTGTAACACCAATCTAGTAACAGGAAAAATATCAGACAAATCCCAATTGAGGGACACTCTACAAAATGCCTCCCTAGTATTGTTGACGACTGTCAAGGTCCTCAAAAATAAGTAAACTTAAAAAAAAGAAGGAGGAAGAGGAAGGGTGGTGGGGTGGCTTAGTCCGTGTGCTTCTGATTCTTCATTTTGACTCAGGTCATGATCTCAGCGTCATGGAATCGAGCACCGCACTGGGCTCCGCACTGAGCATGGAGCCTGCTTGGGATTTCTCTTTTTCTCTTTCCCTCTGCACCCCTCCCCAGTTCACTCTCATTCTGTCTCTCAAAATTAAAATTAAAATTAAAACAGTTAAAAAAAAAAGTAACCTTGGGGTGCCTGGGTAGCTCATCAGTTAAGTGTTGGGCTCTTGATTTCAGCTCAGATCACGATCTCACTGTTCGTGAGATTGAGCCCCACATTGGGCTCTGCACTGACATCATGGAGCCTACTTGGGATTCTCTCTCTCCCTCTCTGCCCCTCCCCTGCTCACGCTTTCCCTCTTTCTCTCTCAAAATAAACAAACATTAGGAAAAAAAATAATAAACTTGAGAAATGTCACAAAGGGAGCCTATGGAGACAGGATGATTAAATATAATGCGATTTCTTGCATGGGGAAAACATGAACATTAGGTTAAAAATAAGGAAATTTGACTAGAGTATGTACATTACCTAGTGTTAATGCATCAGTATTGGTTCATTAATTGTAAGAAATACATTATACTGACGTAAGATGATAATAGGGGAAAGTGGCCGCACGATAAATGGCAATCCTCTGTACTTCCTTTGTGATTTTTCTGTAAATCCAAAACTGTTCTTTAAAGAAAAAGGAAGTATTTAATAAAAAAAATTTTTTTAAAGATGTCAGATAAAGACAAATAAATGCAGGAGAAAATGGAAAGCAAAGAAAAGGATAGGTAAGTGAATAAATCTAAGTGAATATTGATTGTTAAAGCAATAATGATAATATATTGTGGAGTTTTAAATAACTGTGAAATTAACATATGTGCAAACAATAGCATAAAAGTTGGGAAGGGGTAAATGGAGTGACTTTCAGTTTCTGCATTGTCTAGGAAGTGGTCAATGTACTAACTTATATTCAACTTTAATAAGCCAAGAATGCATATTGTAATCACTAGGGAAGTCACTAGAAGAATTGTAAAATAATGTGTAACAAGCTAATACAGCAGAGAAACTTTAAAAAATGCATGATGACTCCAAAAGAAAACAAAAAAGGAGAGAAAAATGAGCATAGAATAAGTGGTACAAATTGAAAACAAGTAAGATGATAGATTTGAATCTAAATGTATCAGTAATTACATAAAATACAAATAAGTTAAATATTTCAGCTAAATGCAAAATGTCAGACTGGGTGTAAAAAATAAACATTAGCTGCTTACAGGATATAGGACTTCTAAATAAGAATACAGACAGGAGAATTTAAAAGGACAAAAAAAAAAAAAAGACAAACACTAAAAAGAAAAAAGCCCAAAAATCTGGTACAGCACACTAATAGCAGATAGGTAGGCTTTAAGGAAGAAGCATTACTAAAATAAAGACAGACATCTCATAATAAAAGTGTCAGCACAACAGAAAGATATTATAAGTCTCTGACTTATGCACCCAATAAGCCTTAGAAATAGATACTACCACAAGAAAAAACATAAAATCTATAATCATGGTAGGAGATTTTAACTGATAGAACAAGCAGGAAAATTGTAAATAATAATCAAGAAAGTAAAAAGATGACTCACAAAATAGGGGACATATCTGCCAAAAAAAAATAGGGGACATATTTGTGAAATCATATCTGATAAGGAGCTAATTAATATTCAGAATATATAAAGGACACAACTCAACAAGTGAAAGGCAGATAACCTTTTTAAAATGGGCAATTAACCAATTCAAAATGGGCAAAAGATTTTAGACATTCCTCCAAGAAGATACACAAATGGCCAATAAGCATATAAAAATATGCTCAATGTCTTTAGTTGTTAGGGAAACGCAAGTGAAAACCACAATCAGATACCACTTCACACACCACTAGAATGGCTAAAATCTAAAAGATAGACAGTAACAAATGTTGGTGAGGATGTGGGGAAATTGTAAACCTCAAATTTCTGGTGGGAATGTACAATGGTGCAGCTTTTTGGATAGCAGTCTGGCAGTTCCTCAAAAATTTAAATATAGTATTACTATATGACCCTGAAATTTATACATGTACACACACACACGTACATATATCTACACACCCCAAGGAACTGAAAACCTATGCTCACACAACAATTTGTACACAAATGTTTATAGAGGCATTATTTATAATAGCCAAAAAGGAGAAACAACCTAGATGTCCATCAACTGATGAAAGCATAAACAAGATGTGGTATAACTACACAATGGAATATTATTTATTCAGCCATATAACATAACGAATACATACTAGAACATGGACGAACCTTAAAAACATGGTATGGATCAAAAGATGTCAGACACAAAAGGCCACATATTATATGACTCCAGTTATACGAAATGTCCTGAATAAGTAAATCCATAGATACAGAATGTAAATTAGTGGTTGCCAAGGACTAAAGAAGAGAGAAGTGAACAGGGTTTCTTTTGGGGGTGATGAAATATTCTGGAATTAGTGGTGATAGTTGCACAATTTTGTAACATACTAAAAACTATTGAATTGTACACTTCAAAAGAGTGAATGAATATTATGGCATGTGAAGTATAGTTCAATAAAAAATAAAGTAGATAATGGCATAAAAAATTGAAGTACACAATTAAGAAACAGACCTAATGGCATATGTAGAACTTTTACCAAATAACTACAGAATAGACATTCCGTGTGTGTGAGTGTGAGTGTGTGTGTGGGGGGGGGGGGGGAGGGGCAGAGAGAGAAGGAGATGGAGAATCTTAAGCAGGCTACACGCTCATCGTGGAGCCCGGTACAGGGCTCAGTCTCACAACCCTGAGATCACAACCTGAGCTGAAATCAAGAGTTGGACACTTAACCAACTGAGCCACCCAGGCACCCCAAGAACAGACATTCTTTCAAGTGCAGATGGAGAATTTACTAAAATTGGCCCCGTACTAAGCCATAGTATTAGTACCAAGCAAATATCAATACATTTCAAAGGTTTTAAATGATACACAGTATAGTCCCTGAATGAAGTGGAATTAAACTAGAAGTCGGTAACCAAACGGAAGTTTAAGAATCACAAAGTCTTGGGGGCCCCTGGGTGGCTCAGTCGGTTAAGCGTCTGACGTCAGCCTGGGTCACAACCTCGCGGTCCGTGAGTTCGAGCCCCGTGTCGGGCTCTGGGCTGATGGCTCAGAGCCTGGAGCCTGCTTCTGATTCTGTGTCTCCCTCTCTCTCTGCCTCTCCCCCGTTCATGCTCGGTCTCTCTCTGTCTCAAAAATAAATAAACGTTAAAAAAAAAATTAAAAAAAAAAAAGAATCACAAAGTCTTGAATGTAAGGAATATACAGTACTTTGTCCAAAAAAAATCACATTGGAAATTAGAGCAGACATTAAATATTAATGAAAGCAGTGTGTCAAAACTTCTAGGATTCAGTTACAGCCATGCTTAAAGGGAACTTTATAGCCTTAAAAAGATACATTAAGAAAAAAAAAAAAAGGATGAAAACCAATGATATAAGTATTTATATCAAGAAGTTAGGAAATAAATAGCAAATTAAACCTAATAGAAAGCAGAAATAAGAAAATAATATGAGAGGAAAACAATGAAATAGAAAACAAATATAAAATAAAGAAAAATAAACAAAGCTAAAGTTAGTTCTTTGAAAACAATAAAATTGATAAACACCTCAAGAAAAGGAGACAAATTATTAATACAAAGTATACAAGTTATAAATATCCCAAAATAAAGTTAAAGACTATAAAAGAATATTAAAAACTTTATGCCACTAAACTAGATGAAATGGACTAACTTCTTGTACAACAAAAGACTGACTCAAGAATGGAAAATAATTCCATATTAATTAAAGAAACTGAATCCTTAAATAAAACTTTCCCACTAAGAAAACTTCAGTCCCAGATGGCTTCATTATTAAATTCTCCCAAGTGTTTGAGGAAAATCACTCTTTCTCAAACACATTTAGCAAACAGAAAAAGAGGGACTACTTTGAATTCATTTACAAGGCCAATAAAGCCTTGATGCCAAAGCCTGACAAGCATTTAACAAGAAAGAAAGCTTACAGGAGGTCAATCTCTTTCACAAACACCAATTTCAATATCTTCAACAAAACATGATCCAATCAAACCCAGTAACATATAAGAAGGAAAATGCACTATGAGAAAGCTGAGTTTATTAAAGAATACAAAGCTAATTTAACAAATGATCAATGTAACTTACCATATTAACAGAATAAACTCAAGAGATCTAGAAAAGATATTTGATAAAATTTGAAATGCATTATTAGGAAAAAAAACTCTAAGTACACTTTGAATAGAGAGTAATTCTCTCAATCTGATAAAGGATATTTATTTAAAAACCTAAATAAACATCATCTTTAGTGGTGAAGTTAATAGTAACACTAAAAGCTTTCCCCTTGAGAGAAACAAGATAAAGATGCCAACTATCATTACTTCTATTCAACACAATGTTAGAGGACCTAGCCAGTGAAACAAAATAAGAAAAATAAATAAAAGAACAAGGATTAGAAAGGAAAAAAACCTGTCATTATTTATAGTCTACATGATTGTGTATACAGAAAATGCAAAAGGATCTTCAGATTACTGAATATATAAAAGTCAACTGTATTTTTATATGCTAATAATTGAAAAATAACATTTTAAAATATTTACTCAATCAGTAAAAATATAATATCCAAATAGACATAGAAGATGAAGAAGAGTGCTAAATACAGAACCTTGAAAAATATTGAGAAAAAATTAAATACCAAAATAAAAGAGGGGCTATCCCTTGTTCATGGATTGGAAAAGTCATTATGTCTAAGATATCAATTCTCCTCAAATTTAGTTACGTATCAAATGTAATCCCCATCAGAACACTAGAGCTTAGTTTGTGTGTATATGTGTGTTTGTAGTCTGAAAACTGTATTCTGAACTTTATGTGGAAATGCTAAGAGTCAAAAGTATCCGAAACAATATTAAAGAAGAGCAAAGTTGAAAGACATATACTCCTGGATACCAAAACTTATTGTAAAATCACAAAAATCATAACAGCATATCATGTAAAGATAGACAAGTAGACCAGTTAAACAGAAAAAGACTGCCCAGAAATCAACCCACTCATACATGCTCACTCTATTACAAAGGTAATAATACTGCATAGCAATGAGGAAAGGATGGTCTTTTCAATAAATATACCCGATCAATAGGATGTCCATATGGGGAAAAAAATTGTTCTTAACTCCTACTTTATACCAAATGAGATTTCCAGATGGAATAGAGATCTAAACATAAAAGATATATAAAGCCTCTAGAAAAGAACATAGGAGACTATCTTCGTCACCTCAAAGTAGACAAGACTTCTTGTACATGGAAAGGTAATTCACAGAATGGGAGACAATATTTGCAGTATTTACATCTGACCAAAAAAAAAAAAAAAAAAAAAAAAACAAGAAACAAAACCTCATGTCCAGAATATATAAAGAATTCCTCAAATCAATTTTAAAAACAATAGAAACATTAATGAACGACTCGCAGAGACACTTTATGGAAGTTTTTATGGGCAAAAAAATATAAAACAGAGCTCAAATGCAGTAGTCATCAGGAGAATGAAAACTAAAACCACAGTGAGAAACCACTTCCACCCCCAAAGTATGACTAAAAAACTCTGTCAACACCAAGTCCTGGAGAGGACACAAAGCGGCTGGAGCTTTCACACAATGCCAGGCAGCTGAACATAAGCATGCTGCCTTACCCAGCTGCTCTGCTCATAGAAATGCCCGAGAAATTAGTACAGTTGTCCTGCAAGACAGGCACACGAACATACATGACAGCATTATTCTCAATGGCCCCAGACTAAAATCCACCCAAATGTCTGTCACCAGCAGAATGGACAAATTAAGTCAAGCTATATTTTTTTTAATGGAATATGCAACAGCAATGAAAATGGATGAGTGCTGCCACACACAAGAACGTGGATGAGTTTCATAAATGCTGAGTGTGAGAAACCAGAAGCAATAGGTTACAAACTGTATAATCCCATGTAAAAGTTTAGTACAGGCAAAACTAACATATGGTATTTAAAAAGTCAGATATTAAGGGGCACCTGGGTGGCTCAGTTGGTTAAGTGTATGACTTCGGCTCAGGTCATGATCTCACAGTTTGTGAGTTCGAGCCCCACATCAGGCTCTGTGCTGACAGCTCAGAGCCTGGAGCCTGCTTTGGGTTCTGCGTCTCCCTCTCTCTGCTCCTCCCCTGCTCACCCCACTCTGCCCCAGCTCACCCCACTCTGTCGGTCTGTCTCTCTCTCTCTCGAAAATAAACATTAAAAATAAATTTTAAGGGGCGCCTGGGTGGCTCAGTCGGTTAAGCGTCCGACTTCAGCTCAGGTCACGATCTCACGGTCCGTGAGTTCGAGCCCCGTGTCAGGCTCTGTGCTGACAGCTCAGAGCCTGAAGCCTGTTTCAGATTCTGTGTCTCCCTCTCTCTGACCCTCCCCCATTCATGCTCTGTCTCTTTCTGTCTCAAAAATAAATAAACATTAAAAAAAATTTTTTTTTAATAAATAAATAAATAAATAAATAAATTTTAAGATATTGGGGCACCTGGGTAGCTCAGTTGGTTAAGCCTCAGACTATTGATTTTACAATCATAGATCCAGTCCCAAGTCGGGCTCCCTGCTGGGCATGGAACCTGTTTAAGATTCTCTTTCCCTCTCCCTTTGGCCCTCCCCCACTTGCACATGCACTTTCTCAAAAAAGCAATAAGTCAGATATTGATTACCCTTGGGCAGAATAGTGAGTAGTGACAAAAAAGCATGGGGGGGGGGGGCTCTGGAATACTGTTAATATGTGACTTCTAACCTAGAAGGTAGTTATATAGGCATGTTCCACTCTGGTAAAACTCATCTACTATACACTTAATGATTTGATAAATATTATTGGTGCTGGTTTGTGGGCAGATGGGCACTTTATATTGTAGGTGGAAGTATAAATTGTAAATATCATTGAATGGGAATTTGGTCATATCTATACAAACTGAAATGCCATATATATCTTTTGATCCAGCAATTCTACTTCTAGGATTTTTGTAGTTATATTTGTACATGTGCACAGAGATACATATATAAGGATATGCATTGCAGCACTATTTTTAAGCTGGGGGGAGGGTGCTGAATAAATTATGGGGCATCTCGACAATAGCATTCCAGTGTCAAAACAAACAAATGTTGACCCAGTGTGGCCCAAGTCCTTAAGCTTTATTCTAAGTTTCTGTATACTGAAATGTCCCTGGAGGGACACCTGAGGACCCAGCAGTGATGGTCACCTCTATGGCCAGGCACTAGGAGGCAGAGCCACTATTCTACCTTTTGAATTTTGTATCATGTCAGCAGGTAAATACGTCAATCCAAAGAGAAAACAATGGTGTCCAGGATGATAGCACCTGGGTGCCACAGAAGGACCAGGTTTCAAAGGCCATCAGGTCCCAACCCCCCATTATGCCCACGAGGAAACTGAAGCAGCCACGGTCTGCATTCCTCCAAAATGGAAAATACATGATCTGGTAGTTAAACACCCATGCACCATCACTCTTCCACCTGTGTGCAGATGCAACCATCAGACAGCAGCTAAGGCCCCAGGAAATGTGTGCAGGAAAAGCAGGTGCTCTGGGGGAGGGTGCAGGTGACAGGGTGGTAGGGAGACCAACACCAAGGGTCCGGCATGGCATCCTGGACAGACCAGAGGTTGGGGGGAATAGGAGGGAACCATTGACAACATTCTCCGGCTCCAAAGCAGGCTTGAGAGAGAAGAGCTGGTTGCAAGTCCAGGGGCTTCATTTCTACATCCATCTGTTCATATTTTCATTCAATAACCCATCAATCTTTTTGCATACCTCCTGGGCACTAGACTCTGGGCTGGGCATGAGGAATATCACCGTAAACGTGATCCTGGCAGAATGAGGTACAGCACATTCTGGCCTAGCTCACAGACCAACTGTGATGGTCTAGTGAGACCACCTACTGATAGGCCACAGACAAAGCCGTTTTGTTGGGTTTGTTTGTTTTGTTTGTTTGCTTTTGAGAAAAATAGAGCTTGGGAGGGGCAAAGAGAAGGAGAGACAGAATCCCAAGCAGGCTCCGCACTGTCAGCACAGAGCCCGATGCAAGGCTCAAACCCACAAACCATGAGATCACGGCCTGAGCCGAAATCAAGAGTCAGCACTTAACCAGTTGAGCCACCCAGGTGCACCAAAGCTGCTTTTAACGTTCCGTTGTAGTTTAATGAAATTCAAATGTAGCATTAAAGCACATTTTTGTCCTTTGTGCCCATTTTCTCCCCAAATTTATTGTGGTATAATTGAAGTGCACAAATGCCAGGCGCCTGGGTGGCTCAGTCAGTTGAGCGACTGACTTTTGATTTCAGTTCACATCATAACCTCACGGTCATGGGATCGAGCCCTGCGTTGGGCTCCGCACTGAGCATGGAACCTGCTTGAGATTCTCTCTCTCCCTCTGCTCCTCTCCCACAAACACATGCTTACCTTCTCTCTCAAAAAAGTGCACGTACTCAAAGTACACAGACTGACCAGCCTTGACATACACCTACCAAAGCATCACCACAAAAACAGTGAACATTCCCACCATCTGCCGAGTTTCATCCTTCCCTTTACATTCCCTCTCTCCTTCACCCCCACCCCCAGGCAGCCACTGTTCTTGAAGTCCTTCAGGAATAAGAGTCTGTTACTACTCTGCTATGTTCTCGGGCCAATGGTGAGGGAAAGCGTGGACAGCACACAGGCTAATGGAATTATGAGAACTGAAGGGCAAACAGCTACAACGATATATCAGTATTTAACCCTCGCAGCAAACTTATGGCTAAGGCACCATTTTCCCCCTTTACGATGAATGAGGCCATGAGCCTCAGAGCAGTTAAGGGGTCAATCCAAGGTCACCCATGTGGTAAGTGGCAAAGCTGGAGCTCAGTCGGCCTGGGTCCAAACCCCACACTCGCCTAGCTAAATACCTTCCCTCCAGGCCCCATGGCCACCGCCAGAATTGGCTAAACTCACTAAGGTCCCCACTTGGGCCCCAGGGGTAGCCTGCCCTGTGTGCACGGAGCCCAGCTCTGTGTCCTGTAGGATTCTTAGCACCCCTCTTGTTGTCAAGAAGGGAGCCAGCAGGTCTCAGGGGCAGGGAACTCGGATTTTACAAACTGTGGCCAGGCCTATCTGAGGATGTTGTGACCCGGGAGCCCCACCCTCTGCAGGGGCACTTCCCAGGGAAATCCCCAAGCTTTGACACTCTGGAAGAGGGCCCATTTGGGGACATTTTAAGGCCACCTAAAACCAACACAGCCACACACATACACTAAACATTTTGCTTTTAAAAGTCACAAAATTTTAATGTGTAAATCTTTATTCTCTCCCTGCCCCCAACCTGATCATCTGAGATCTGAGGGTCAAGTGGGGGCTGAGGGAGGAGAGGAAGTCAGGGACTGGGCATAGGGACTAATGTGCAGTCAGTGACTGAAGGAGGCCTATGGGACACATCACTTGGGGACTTAAAAAAAAAAATAACCAGTGATTTTACATTTGGACAGGTCCATTTTGACACATCCATACCAAAATGGTTCTCTCTGGGTGGCTGACAGAATGTTCCAAACCTTCTCTGAGCTTCAGCTTCCTCAGGAAGTGTGGGGTAGAGGCTGCAGGAAGCACCTGGAGACAACACACATTTAAAGAGGGGAGGCTTCCTGGAGGAAGGAGCCCACGCCACGAAGGCCCACAGACTTAGTTCCTTCCGGGAGCTGAAGGACAGCCTGTAAGGAAAAGATGTGTCCAAATCTCGAGTGACTGGCCTTAGAGACAGACACTTGGGAGTGGGCAACCTGGTTCCTCAGTTTCCTCTGCACAAAGAACATGACCCCCAGCTCCTAAGGTCTCAGTGAGGACTGTGTGGGATGAAGTACGTGGGGTGTCCAGCTCAGTGCCTGGCACAAAGAAAGATCCTGTTCAGTGGTGGCCCTGTTGCCCCACTGCTCCCATCAGTGCCCCTGAAACACAGCTGTTAGCCTGAGAGAACTTTGAATCAGCCTCAAAATGCCCTGCCTGACCCGATTCGCAGTTTTGGCTTCAGAATGACTACTTTTAGGGAAAGACATTTCCTTCCCTCTGTCAGATTCCTTAATTATAGTTGTGTAGGGGCAGGATGGCCCCTGGTTCTACATTTGGATTCCCTGTTACTCTTTCTTTCATTTGAGTTGGGGTGGCTGTGGTGGCAGAGGGTCATCCGAACAGAACCCACTGCTGGTCTGTCTCCTGCCCTCAACCCCACACACCCTTCTTCACTCTTCTGTCCTGTCAGCTAGGCGTGATCTGACCCCAAACTACCAAGCCTCTTCTTCCCAAACCAAACAGAACCGGAGTTTTTCCCCGGTTCTTGTGGCTTTTCTGCAGCCAGTAGATCTAACCAAGAGCTGACCATACACAACAGTCCTGGACAAGGGCGAAGAAGGCTTCAAGCCAAAGGAGAGGGAGAGGGGGAGTGAGGCTTCTTGGGGGAGGCAAGTCGCAGGTAAGTCTTGGAAATAGAGGGCCAAAGGTTGGTGGAAACAAGAAGGCACCCCTACAGATAACACTTTGTTCAGGGTTCTTTCATTTCATTTAATAAATATGTATGGACATCCACCTGGCACTAAAGGCAATCGGGATATGGAAACAAATAGAACATGGTCCTCTCTCTCCAGAGGTCCAAAGGAGAAAGCAATGTGACCAAGGTGTGACAAAATACAGTAGTCATCGGCCCAGAAGAGGGAGCACCAAACAAGGCCTGGAGAGGCGGGGGCTTCTCTGGGAGGTCAATGCCCATGAGGGTCATGAAGCATGTGGTCAGACACATGTTCTAGAGTTGGCTGAGTCAGTTTGTACCCAGGCTCTGCCAGCTACCAGTTCTATGGGCTTGGTCAACTTATCAACCTCTCTGTGCCTCAGTTTCCTCCTTCTGTAAATGGTACCTACTCCATAAGGCTGTTGAAAAGATTAAGTGAACTAATACACATAAAGCATGTTTAGAACCATGCCAGCTATTAGGTCCTAGAAATGTATTTATTACTGTCTGGAAGGAAAGACAGGCATTTAGCAGATGAGGAAGGGCGTAGGGAAGGTGTTCCAGGAAGAAGGAACCGCATAAATGGACCGTGGATGGTGGAAGCGTGGGCTGTGGTTTGGCATGGCTGTTCCATGGGAACATGTGGTGAAAGGCAGCCAGAAAGGCAGGTGAAGGCCAGACGTTGGCAGGCCATGTGCACCTTAGAGGGTGGGCTTGGTCCTGTAGCTGACAGGCAGCAACTAGATGCCTCTTTAGGGTGATCGGATGATCGGATTTGGTGGTTGTGTCATGAAGCAGCTGGACTGGAAGAAGGGACATGGGGGATAGAAGTGTCACTGGGCAGCCTGAGCAATGGAAAAGAGAAATAAAAGGTCCTAAGCTAACATAATGGCAGCAGGAATGGAGGCGAGGGGAGTCACTGGGTCCTGGAGGCGACCAGATACAGGAGAAGCACAGACACAGTCCAGGAATACCGGGTCACCATGGAGCCATTCCTCAGGACTGGGGAGACCCAGCAGGGGCGGGCTAGAGGGGAGGGAAGGTAAAGAAGAGAAATAAAATAATAGGTGCTGGGGACTGATCTAGGAGCTTTCTATGAATTATTTCATTTAAACTCACACTGACTATTTGAGAAGGGTGCAGTTATCATCTCCATTTCCAGCTGAGAAATGAGGCAGAGTGATTGAAAATTATCATCATAGCTATTATAAGAGCCATGATGTGGTTTTCAGAGTCTGCATTCTTAACCCTCTGCTCCACGTTGACCATGAGACATCTGAGGGGAGGTGGTGTGTCTAGAGCCCAGTAGAGAGGCCTGGGCTAGAAGCTAGGTATTCTGGGAGCCATGGTGGGGAGGGTGGGGGTAGGGTATGAGATCCTCTGGGAGTGTCTGAGAATAAGGAAAGAGAAGGGCAAGACTGGATGTGGAGAGGGGCTCAGGCATGCAGGGGCCGGGGGAAGATGTCCAGCCAGCCAGGAAGCTCCCCAGGAGAATCCAGCAGGCAACCCCCTCCCTTCCCACCAGCCCAGAGAGAACACAGGCAGACCTGGCCCTCTCCTGGTGCCTGGAACCAGTTGCATAACCTCACTGAGCCTGAGGAGGCAAGGATAGCATTACCTTCCTCCCCTGGAGGCATGGAGAGGCAAGGGCTAAAAGGATTGGGCTCAGTTTTTGGAGACAAAACTAAGTACTGTAGGTGGGAAAAGGCCAACCCTCCCTGGGCTATTGTGAGGCTCAGTTATGTCTCCCAGTCCACATTTGGACAGGGCTTAGGCTCTGTTGACAAAAGCGTCTCAAGGTGTTTACCTCGGCCCCAACAGTGGCCAGCCACTGGCCCAGGTCCCGCTAGGCTGTGTCACTGGCTCACACACACACCATGCGGCCACACACACACATACACACACACCAGTCCCTCCCCAGAAGCCAGCTCCCTGAGTCACCGCAATCCCAGCCAAATTCACCTCAAGTGCCTGGCACTTCCCTCAACACCCCGACAGGTATCTACTAAGAGCTGTCAGTGGAGAAGAGCCTTGCCTAGCTTACTAATTCATGTAACGAGCTTCACGAACTGCTGAGGGGAACTCCACATTTTGAGATTTCGGCAGTGCTTTCAACCCTGGAGAAGGGGAGACGATGGAAAGGAGAGAGAGTGAAGGCCAGGAGAAGGAGAAGCCGCTCCCTGCCCTCCATCCACCCCCCTCATTCCATCCAATCACATACAGCACCAACGTTCGGCCCCCAAAGTGGGGGTGGGAAAGAAAGAAAAAAACCCAGAGAAGTGGGGATCATAGAACATAGAATGTGTGTCCTCAGAGGACCTTACGGATCACTCATTAGCCTGACCCTCTTGTTTACAGCTGAGAAAACTACTTGTCCAATGGCAAGCAAGGGACAGAATCCAAGGGTTCCGTGTGCAGGTAGAGCTCTTGTCCCTACATCACACAGACTCCACGCAAGGATTGGAAGAGGCTAACTCTACATCTATTCCTGGAATACCCCCGAGGGCATGCCCCTCGCTCCTCCCTCTCAGGGCTCTGTAGGCTGTACAGCACTGCCTGTGTCCTTATTTCTTTCACCTCCAAGTTTTAGGGGTAAGAGTCAGCCCCACATGTCATCAACAGCCAGCATCTCTCTGTCGCAGAGAACTGGAAAGAACTAGAATGGCCCAGGTTCCCAGCTGAACACTGGGAAATGATGCTACCAAAATGTCTAGACAGGGCGGGTCCCTTCCCATGCCCTTGCAAACACCCTGGGCAACCCGTGAGTGTCCTGGAAGCACCTGTTTTGTGCCCAGCCCTAGCAGACCAAGAAATCACACATTTGGGCGGCTAATTTCTCCAAGTTCTCTCCTCTAAGCACAAGGGTGAACAGCCCAGAGAGGGCAGGAAGGAACAAACCCAAGAGTCCTCATGCTCCTGATTGAAAACCTAAGTTTTTAAAAATATGCTCACCGTGCAAATAATAAATAGACCAAACCTTACTCCCCAGCCAAATATTGATATTTCCTTTAAATCCAGGCAAAAATATCCACACTTGGGAAGGGAGAGACTTGTGGTTATTTGCCAAAAGCTGTTCTAAGTCATATACAGCCATTAAAATTATGGCTCTCAAACAAAAGTTACAGATTTAGAGTGACTTTCTGGGCCCAAAAGTTATTTTTGACATTTCATAAAATAAATCATCAGACTGACACATTGCATTAGGTCGACAATAGTGCCCCAAATAGTTTTACTATCTTTAGTATTTTTTATTTTAATTGGATTTGAAACTATGTGATTTATATATAATTTATAATAAAACAATATTTAATTATTTGTAGGTCTTTAGATTTAGGATTTTAAACCAACAAGAATGAACCAGTTATCGTAACGTACATGGCAGACAATACGTAAGGTATCCTTTCCTGGAATTCTCCATAACTGAACATTGATCAGATCTGTCTCCCAAGAAGTCTGTGGTCCAAATCAGGTAGACCAGGGAAAATAAAAGATAACACAGGACAGGACTCATAGTTTTAAAGTTGCCAATTAAATAACTCAAATGGTATCTTTCTTCGTCTAACATCATAACATCATAACTGATTCCTGTCCAGAATCGAATGCTAAAGCCCCACTTTTAATACTCTTGCCCTGACTTGTCCCCAGGTTTGGCAACGGTGATCTCAAGTGGAAGAGCCGAGTCTGGAGCCTGCCTGCATCTCTTGTAAAACACTGGACCAAGAAAAGCCCTAGCTTATCATTTGTTGCACAAAAACACATTTGTTTTAGAAGCAATGCCTACTCGGCTCACCTGACAATTTAAGGGGGTGCAGAGTTACCTTTCTAAAAAGGGACAAGATGGCACCAGTTAGGACTGCCTGTAGAGATGGTAAATGTAAGAAGAGATTAGACCTCAACATTCCAAGCAGCTCTTAATTGGCTCTGGAACAAGACATCTTCTCAAGGTAACATCATATTTACTAGCAAGAAAATAGAGAACAATTAGAGAATGGTCTGAGGTCTGAGTTTTGCATAATTTGGATCAACTGACCTTGATTTGGCAAAGCTGTGTGTTAACGGAGGTCTGAGCTCAAAAATTATAACTGAGGTGAGTCGACCCCAGAAATCATCTGAGTTACCATATACCGAGAGGCAGCATACCACGGTGCTTAGCCAGACTCTGAAACCAACAGCGAGAATTTGCTGTCAGCTCTATCCCCTATTAACTTTGCCATTCTGGGCACATAATGGATCTTTTTCTTTATAAAATGGGCATAATAATACCTACCACAGAGGGTTGTTGTAAGGATAGAATAAATTTATATGTCTAAAGAACCTAAATAACTCCTGGCACATAGCAATCACTCAATAAACATTAGCTATTACATGGTCCAATTTATCCATCTTTCACTGCAAGGTAAGGTCCAGAAGGGCAAAAATTCTCATATGACTTGTTCGTTGTTGTCCTCCCAGTACTGAGAATAGGGCCTACTGCATGGCAGGCAGGCAATCAGCACTGAATTAATATTTTAGGATTAATTTAGGAAGTCCAGTGTTCATCTACTGTACTCACAACTTTAAAAGCAAGGAAAATTTAAACATCGGCTTTAGCTCAAACTGCTGTATGGTGTTTCCAGTATGGGCTAAATTTGGGACAATTAATTTGAGGAAGCAGAATGGAAATATCCACTGAGTTCAAAAGACAGTGGTTCATGTGTGGAGTCCTTAACATCTACATGAGCTTCTGTTTCTGGCCCAGATTAATACACACTAGGTTTATCCTCCCAGCTTCAACAATAGAAAAAAAACTGGGAGAGCTTGTTTGGAGGTTCTAGCAGGGGAGGGCAGCTACTCGTATACCCTTGACTGAAGAATGGTCCTCCTCTATCGGGGAAGGTTGTCCTCTTCAACCGAGCATGCAGCTTCTGGAGGGACACACATGGAGTGGTAATGGAGGAAGGGGGCACCTGCCTAGCCAGCCAGATCAGCCAAATCAACCCTGGCGATCAATATGGCCTTTTGTAGCAACATGGATGGAACTGGAGAGTGTTATGCTAAGTGAAATAAGTCATACAGAGAAGGACAGATTCCATATGTTTTCACTCCTATGTGGATCCTGAGAAACTTAACAGAAGACCATGGGGGAGGGGAAGGAAAAAAAATGGTTAGAGAGGGAGGGAGCCAAAACATAAGAGACTCCTAAAAACTGAGAACAAACTGAGGGTTTATGGGGGGTGGGAGGGAGGGGTGGGTGGGTGATGGGCATTGAGGAGGGCACCTTTTGGGATGACCACTGGGTGTTGTATGAAACCAATTTGACAATAAATTTAAAAAACAAACAAATAACTAAATAAATAAATAAATAAATAAATAAATAAATAAATAAAGAGAGAACCTACAAATGTTCCCTCTATGGCTTCTAGCTTTTATTACACTTATGGAATACTACGTGGCAATGAGAAAGAATGAAATTCTTGCCTTTTGCAGCAACGTGGATGGAACTGGAGAGTGTTATGCTAAGTGAAATAAGTCATACAGAGAAAGACAGATAGCATATGTTTTCACTCTTATGTGGATCCTGAGAAACTTAACAGAAGACCATGGGGGAGGGGAAGGAAAATAAAAAGGTTAGAGAGGGAGGGAGCCAAAACATAAGAGACTCTTAAAAACTGAGAACAAACTGAGGGTTGATGGGGGGTGGGAGGGAGGGGAGGGTGGATGACAGGTATTGAGGAGGGCACCTGTTGGGATGAGCACTGGGTGTTGTATGGAAACCAATTTGACAATACATTTCATAATAAAAAAATTTTTAATTAAATAATAAAAGAAAAGAAAAAAGAAAAAAACTGGGAGGAAGAAAGGAAACAATAGTTTTCAGGTATCAGGCAATGCATAACAGGGATCCCTGAGAGATGGGGAACAAAACAAGGTGAGCCCTATTATTGCCCAAGCTTACTGGAGAGCACTTCCAGGGCACAGTGCAGGGTGGGGGACCCAGGCAGAGCCTGACAGTCTCTGAGTTGAGGAGACAGAGATGGGAGTCTACGGAGCCCCTGGAAGCTAGAGTTTGCAGGGGGGTGGTAGCAGAAGGGAGAGAGCTGCACAAGAGATGGGGGGGAGGGCGACTGGGTGGTTCAGTCGTAAGCGTCTGACTTCGGCTCAGGTCATGACCTCATGGTCCATGAGTTCAAGCCCCGCCTCAGGCTCTGTGCTGACAGCTCAGAGCCTGGAGCCTGCTTCAGATTCTGTGTCTCCCTCTCTCTCTGACCCTCCCCTGTTCATGCTCTGTCTCTCTCTGTCTCAAAAATAAATAAACATTAAAAAAATTTTTAAAAAAGAGATGGGAGAGGGGGAAATCTAAAGATCTGCAGACAGTTCCCCCCCAACCGCCTTGATACTTCAGCTAAGAATTAAGGCATTCAGTTGAGAAAATAACCTGAAGCTGGGAAAAGGACCACTCAGAAGGAGAAAAACCATCAATGGAACTCACACAGGACTTGGAGAAGTTTGCATTCCCATAAGGCAAAACAGAAAGCCTTGTGATTCATGATATATCAGACGGAGGACTCAGAAGAGCATCGCTTCTGTAGTGTGGAGAAATATAGCCCTAGACTAAAGGGTATGATGCTCTCAGCTAACTTAAAGCAAGCACACAGTATCAGACTTTCTCTAAATTGCAGCATCCCAGAACAAAATTCAAGAATAGTTAGAGCAATGCAGAATACCCAGCACCCAAAGAGGTAAAATTCTTAATGTCTGGCATCCAATAAAAGTTACCAGGCATGCAAAGAAAAAAAAGAAAGTATAACTCATGTCATACTTTACATTGAAAATGTAAAGGAGAACCAAATCCAACTCTAAAAATGAAAACTTCAAAGTCTGAAATAGACACTAGATAAGATTCATGAAAGAAATCAGACCACGCCAAAGAAAAGATGTGTGAACTCAAAGGCATAGAAATAGAAAGTACCAAAAATTAAGAAGATTAGAGAAAAAAAAATCGAAATGAAAAAGAGCATCCGTGAACTGAGTGAACAAAATACATGTAATTGGAGAAGACCGAAGTACTGTTTGAAGAAATAATGGCCAAATTTTCCAAAAATGATGCAAACCGTAAGTCCAGAGCTCAACAAATCCCAGGAAAAAGAAACAAGAACACCACACCAAACAATATCATAATTGAATTACTTACGATCATTAATAACGAAAGAAATTCTGACCCAAGATGGCATCACAGGCTGACCCTGAACTCAGCTCCTCCATGAAAACACCAAATCTAAATCTACTTATAGACCAATTCCTCCTGAGGAAGAACTGGGGGGTGACTGAACAGCTTCTTCACAACAAAAGATAGAGAGACAGACACACAGTAATGAAGGGTAGGGACCCCCAATGCTGAGAATTGCAGTGGGGAGGGATAATACTGAGGGACTGTGAACAGATTCATCTGCCCTGGGGCACAGGAAAAAAAAAAGCTGCAGTTTAAAAGGACAATTAGAATAGGAAGAAACAATCCTTAGAACTCTGCCTAAAGGTGGGGGAGCTGTTGGAACTCTCTCCACATCAGAGGGACTGGCCAGCAGCATGGTCATGTTCCCTCTCTAACCTGACAGAACAGCGGGAACATGGTCTCGATGCCATCACTGGCTTGCCACCTTCGTGAGCCCCAGGGCTCTAGCCCACACCAGCCCTCGTGATGCCACCAAGGTGGCCCAGTGTGGCACATATGGGACACCCCTGGTCAGCACTCACTATAGCTTTGGCCAGCTCACCAAGGTGACACAGGTGCAAAACACACCAGAACACTCCAGGCTTGCATCACTTTGGCTCTAGAAGGCTTACTGGGGCACAACAGGTGCAGGGCACGCCATGATCTCCTGGCTCATGCCTGCTTCAGTTACAGCCACAGCACCCGGCTACCCCCTGCGTAGAGGGCCACAGGAACACTTGGCCCATGCCTGCCTTGGTTTCGGCCATCCCACCAGGGTACCCCTTATGTGGAGCACCCAGGAACCCACTGACCTACACACTACCTTGGCTCCCACCACCCCACCAGGGCAACCCTGCACTGAGAACCCTGGGACCCCTGGCCCACACCCCACCAGGGTGCTCCCTGTGCCTAAACACCCCGGGACCATTCAGCTTGCACCCACTTCAGCTTCAGTCATCCTTCAAGGGTACCCTACAGAAAGAGAACCGTGGGACCACCCCATCCCATGCCCACTTCACCTACAGCTATCCTACCAGGGTGCCTCCTATATGCAGCACCCTAGGACCCCTAGAACCTATACCCCACCTCAGCCCCAGCTGCCAACCAGGACACCCTCTACACAGATTCTCCCTTTTCTTATGCCTGAGTCAGCTCCAGCTGCCCTGCTAGGGTGCCCCCTATGCAGAGAGCCCCAAGATATCCTGGCTTGCATCCATTTCGGGCTCAGCTATCCTGCCAGGGCACCCTCTGTGTGAACAGCCCAGACACTACCGAACCCACACCCACTTGAGTTTTAGCTGTCCTTCCAGGACACCCTCTGCACAGAGAGCCTTGGGGCTCCCTGGTTGGTACCTACTTCAGCTTCAGCTGTCCTGCCAGAGCACTCTGCATGGAGAGCCCCTGGAGTGCCCTGGCTTATGCCCATTTCAGCTCCAACCACCCACCAGGGCATCCCCAGCACAGAGTGCCCCAGGACCCCCAGCTTACACCAGCCATAGCTCAAGCCAACCAGTCAGCCAAAGTCACTGGGCATACACAGTCTACCAGGGGACAACCATACACAAGACTATTCTTCCAAGTTTAGGAGAAGTAGCAACACTGCCTAATTCATAGAAACAAATACAGAAAGTCAAGTAAAAAGAGGAGACATTGGAATACGTTTCAAATGAAAGAACATGACAAAACCTCAGAAAAAGATCTACATGAAATGGAGATATGCAATGTGCCTGACAAAGAGTTTAAAGTAATGACCATAAAGATGCTCACTGTACTGAACAGAAGAGTGGAAGAACTCAGTGGGAATTTTAACAAAGAGATAGAAAATATTAAAAAAGAATAAAATCAGAGTTGAAGAATACAATCAATGAAACAAAAATACACTAGTGAGAATTGACAATAGATTAGCAGATGCAGAGGAATGGAGTGATATGGAACACAGGATAATGGAAAGCACCCACACAGAACATCAAAAAGAAAAAAAGAATTTCTAAAAGAAAAACTGGGGATAGGTTAAGGGATTTCTTGGAAAACATCAAGAGAACATTCACATTATAGGGGTCCCAGAAAGAGAAGAGAAAAAGGGACAGAAATCTTAGAGAAATAATAGCTGAAAATGTCCCTATCCTGGGGAAGGAAACAGATATCCAGGTTCAGGAAGCACAGAGAGTTCCAAACAAGATGAACCCAAAGACTTCCACACCACAACATACGATAATTAAAATGCCAAA
This sequence comes from Prionailurus bengalensis, assembly GCF_016509475.1. Taxonomy (NCBI): domain Eukaryota; kingdom Metazoa; phylum Chordata; class Mammalia; order Carnivora; family Felidae; genus Prionailurus; species Prionailurus bengalensis. Next base: position 66,032,000 of record NC_057354.1, read on the forward strand.
GACTAAGGATAAAGAGAGGGGCACCTCGGTAGTAAAGTAGGTGAAGCATCCCACTTTGGCTCAGGTCATGATCTCATAGTTCATGGGTTTGAGCCCCGTGTCGGGCTCTGTGCTGACAGCTCAGAACCTGGAGCCTGCTTCAGATTTTGTGTCTTCCTCTCTCTCTGTCTCTCCCCCACTTGCAGTCTGTCTCTTTCTCTCTCAAAAATAAGTAACATTAAAACATTTTTTTTCTCAAGAAAGCTAAAGAGAGATTTAAAAAAAATTTTTTTTAACATTTATTTATTTTTGAGACAGAGAGACAGAGCATGAACGGGGGAGGGTCAGAGAGAGGGAGACACAGAATCTGAAGCAGGCTCCAGGCTCTGAGCTGTCCACACAGAGCCTGACGCGGGGCTCGAACTCACGGACCGCACAAGATCATGACCTGAGCCGAAGTCAGGCTCAGGAATTAACCGACTGAGCCACCCAGGCGCCCCTAAAGAGAGATTTTTAAACGCAGCAAGAGATAAGCAAATAGTTAGGTAGAAGGGAAACCCCATAAGATTATCAGCTAATTTTTTCAGCAGAAATTTTTAAGGCCATACAGAAGTGGCATGATATATTCCAAGTGCAGAAAGGAAAAAACTCCACAACCTAGAATACTCCATGCAGCAAGATTATCATTCAGAATGAAGGAGGGGGTGCCTGGGTAGCTCAGTCAGTTAAGCATCTGACTTGATTTTGGCTCAGGTCATGATCCCAGTCCTGAGATGGAGCCCTGAGTCAGGCCCCATATTTTCTCTCTGCCCTTGCCTGCTCACACACTCTCGCTCTTCCTCCAAAACAAACAAACAAACAACAAAAAAACAAAAAAACAAAAACAAAAAAACAAAAAACAAAAAAAACCCTGACAGAATAAAGGAGAGGTAAAGAGTTTCCAAGCAAACAAAAGTTAAAGGAGTTCATCACCACTACATTGGTCTTATAAGACCCTGCGTCAGGCTCTATGCTGACAGCTCAGAGCCTGGAGCCTGCTTCGGATTCTGTGTCTCCCTCTCTCTCTGCCCCTCTCCTGCTCACATTCATTCTCTCTCTCTCTCTCTCTCTCTCTCTCTCTCTCTCTCTCTCTCTCCCCAAAATAAATAAATATTTAAAAATTTTTAATGTGGAGGCAGAGAATAAAAAGGTTCTTTTAGAATGACCATCAACTTAATATAAACCGCTATGTACTTAGGATATTATATATGAATCTCATGGTAACCACAAACACAAAACCTATAACAGATACACACATACACACACACACACACAAAAGGAGAGCCAAGCATACCACCAAATCACAAAGGAAAAGAGCAAGAGAAGAAATAGAACTACAAAAACAACCAGAAAACAAATGACAAAATGGCAATAAGTACATACCTATTGATAATTACTTTAAATGTAAATGATCTGAATGTTCTAGTCACAAGACATAGGATGGCAGAATGAATGAAAAAAAAAAAAAACAAGACTCATCTGTATGCTGCCTGCAAGAGATTCATTTCTGACTTAAAGGCACAAGCAGAGTGTAAAATGAAAGGATGGAAAAAGATATCCCATGCAAATGGAAGTGGGGAGGAAAAAAGCCAGCTTAGCAATACTTATATCAGACAAAATAGACTTTAAAACAAAGACTGAAATAAGAATCAAAGAAAGGCACTACACAATGATAAAGGGACCAATCCAATTGGAGGAATTAACAACTGTAAATATCTATGCACCCAACATTGAAACACCTAAATGTGCAAAGCAAATATTAAGAGACATCAAAGGAGAAATTGACAGTAATACAATAATAATGAAACTTTAACACTTTACTTACATCAATAGATGGATCATCCAGTCATAAAATCAATACACAGTGTTTTTAAATGACACATTAGACAAAATGGACTCAAAAAGTAAATATAGAACATTCCATCCATGAACAGAACGCACATTCTTTCCAACTGCACATAGAACATTCTCCAGGGTAGATCACAAGTTAGGCCACAAAACAAGTCTCAATAAATTTAAGAAGACTAAAATCATATCATGTATCTTTTCCAACCACAATGATATGAAACTAGAAATCAATCACAAGAAAAAACTGGAAACACATGGAGGCTAAACAACATGCTACTAAACAACCAATGGGTCAATGGAAATCAAAAAATGAAATAAATGAAATGAAAATGAAAATAAAAGCACAACAGTCCAAAATCTTTGGAACACAGCAGAAACAATTCTAAGAGGGAAATTTATACCAATACAGACCTACCTCAAGAAACAAGAAAAAGTTCAAATAAACAATCTAACCTTACACTTAAGGAACTAGTAAATAACAAAGCCCAAGATTAGAAGGAAGGAAATAGTAAGGTTCAGAGCAGAAGTAAATGACAAAGACTAAAAAAACAAAAGATCAATAAAACCAAAAGCTGGTTCTTTGAAAAGATAAACAGAATTTATAGACCTATATCCAGACTTAAAGAAAAAAGAGGACCCAAATAAATAAAATCAGAAATGAAAGAGTAGAAGTAACAACTGACACCTCAGAAATACAAAGGATTGTAAGAGACTACTATGAACAATTATATGTCAACAAATTGGACAACCTCGAAGAAGAAATTAATAAATTCCTAGAAACATCCAATCTTCCAAAAATTAATGAGGAAGACATAGAAAATCTGAACAGACCAATTATTTTAACAAAATTGAATCAGTAATCAAAAAATTCCCAACAAACAAAAGTCTAGGACCAGATGGCTTTGCAGGTGAATTCTATCAAAGATTTATAGAGGCATTAACACCTATCCTTCTCAAACTATACCAAAACTCTGAAAAGAAAGGAATGCTTACAAGCTCATTCTATGAGGCCAGCATTACCCTGGATACCAAAACCAGACAAAGATACTACAAGAAAGAAAGAAAGAAAGAAAGAAAGAAAGAAAGAAAGAAAGAAAGAAAGAAAGAAAGAAAGAAAGAAAGAAAGAAAGAAGAGAAAGAAAGAAAAGGAAAGGAAAGAAGAGAAAAGAAGAAAAAAGAAAAGAAGAGAAATACAGGTCAATATCCCTGATGAACATAGATGCAAAAACCCTCAACCAACTATCACCAACCCAAATTCAACAGTACATTAAAAAATCAATCACCATGATCAAGTGGGATTTATTCCAGGGATGCAAAGATGTTTCAATATCCAAAAATCAAACCACATTAAAAAATAAAGGATACCTCCTGCTTTGGTCTTCTTCTTCAAAATTCCTTTGGCTATTCGGGGCCTTTTGTGGTTCCATATGAATTTTAGGATTGCTTGTTCTACTTTCGAGAAGAATGCTGGTGCAATTTTGATTGGGATTGCATTGAATGTGTAGATAGCTTTGGGTAGTATTGACATTTTGACAATATTTATTTTTCCAATCCATGAGCAGGGAATGTCTTTCCATTTCTTTAAATCTTCTTCAATTTCCTTCAGAAGCTTTCTATAGTTTTCAGCATACAGATCCTTTACATCTTTGGTTAGATTTATTCCTAGGTATTTTATGCTTCTTGGTGCAATTGTGAATGGGATCAGTTTCTTTATTTGTCTTTCTGTTGCTTCATTGTTAGTGTATAAGAATGCAACTGATTTCTGTACATTGATTTTGTATCCTGCAACTTTGCTGAATTCATGTATCAGTTCTAGCAGACTTTTGGTGGAGTCTATCGGATTTTCCATATATAATATCATGTCATCTGCAAAAAGCGAAAGCTTGACTTCATCTTTGCCAATTTGGATGCCTTTGATTTCCTTTTGTTGTCTGATTGCTGATGCTAGAACTTCCAGCACTATGTTAAACAGCAGCAGTGAGAGTGGGCATCGCTGTTGTGTTCCTGATCTCAGGGAAAAAGCTCTCAGTTTTTCCCCGTTGAGGATGATGTTAGCTGTGGGCTTTTCATAAATGGCTTTTATGATCTTTAAGTATGTTCCTTCTATCCCGACTTTCTCAAGGGTTTTTATTAAGAAAGGGTGCTGGATTTTGTCGAAGGCCTTTTCTGCATCGATTGACAGGATCATATGGTTCTTCTCTTTTTTTTTGTTAATGTGATGTATCACGTTGATTGATTTGCGAATGTTGAACCAGCCCTGCATCCCAGGAATGAATCCCACTTGATCATGGTGAATAATTCTTTTTATATGCCATTGAATTCGATTTGCTAGTATCTTATTGAGAATTTTTGCATCCATATTCATCAGGGATATTGGCCTGTAGTTCTCTTTTTTTACTGGGTCTCTGTCTGGTTTAGGAATCAAAGTAATACTGGCTTCATAGAATGAGTCTGGGAGTTTTCCTTCCCTTTCTATTTCTTGGAATAGCTTGAGAAGGATAGGTATTATCTCTGCTTTAAACGTCTGGTAGAACTCCCCTGGGAAGCCATCTGGTCCTGGACTCTTATCTGTTGGGAGATTTTTAATAACCGATTCAATTTCTTCACTGGTTATGGGTCTGTTCAAGCTTTCTATTTCCTCCTGATTGAGTTTTGGAAGAGTGTGGGTGTTCAGGAATTTGTCCATTTCTTCCAGGTTGTCCAATTTGTTGGCATATAATTTTTCATAGTATTCCCTGATAATTGTTTGTATCTCTGAGGGATTGGTTGTAATGATTCCATTTTCATTCATGATTTTATCTATTTGGGTCATCTCCCTTTTCTTTTTGAGAAGCCTGGCTAGAGGTTTGTCAATTTTGTTTATTTTTTCAAAAAACCAACTCTTGGTTTCGTTGATCTGCTCTACAGTTTTTTTAGATTCTATATTGTTTATTTCTGCTCTGATCTTTATTATTTCTCTTCTTCTGCTGGGTTTAGGCTGCCTTTGCTGTTCTGCTTCTAGTTCCTTTAGGTGTGCTGTTAGATTTTGTATTTGGGATTTTTCTTGTTTCTTGAGATAGGCAGGAGATAGATGCAGGAGGCATCACAATCCCAGACTTTAGCCTCTACTACAAAGCTGTCATCATCAAGACAGCATGGTATTGGCACCAAAACAGACACATAGACCAATGGAATAGAATAGAAACCCCAGAACTAGACCCACAAACGTATGGCCAACTCATCTTTGACAAAGCAGGAAAGAACATCCAATGGAAAAAAGACAGTCTCTTTAACAAATGGTACTGGGAGAACTGAACAGCAACATGCAGAAGGTTGAAACTAGACCACTTTCTCACACCATTCACAAAAATAAACTCAAAATGGATAAAGGACCTAAATGTGAGACAGGAAACCATCAAAACCCTAGAGGAGAAAGCAGGAAAAGACCTCTCTGACCTCAGCCGTAGCAATCTCTTACTCGACACATCCCCAAAGGCAAGGGAATTAAAAGCAAAAGTGAATTACTGGGACCTTATGAAGATAAAAAGCTTCTGCACAGCAAAGGAAACAACCAACAAAACTAAAAGGCAACCAACGGAATGGGAAAAGATATTTGCAAATGACATATCGGACAAAGGGCTAGTATCCAAAATCTATAAAGAGCTCACCAAACTCCACACCCGAAAAATAAATAACCCAGTGAAGAAATGGGCAGAAAACATGAATAGACACTTCTGTAAAGAAGACATCCTGATGGCCAACAGGCACATGAAAAGATGTTCAGCGTTGCTCCTTATCAGGGGAATACAAATCAAAACCACACTCAGGTATCACCTCACGCCAGTCAGAGTGGCCAAAATGAACAAATCAGGAGACTATAGATGCTGGAGAGGATGTGGAGAAACGGGAACCCTCTTGCACTGTTGGTGGGAATGCAAATTGGTGCAGCCGCTCTGGAAAGCAGTGTGGAGGTTCCTCAGAAAATTAAAAATAGACCTACCCTATGACCCAGCAATAGCACTGCTAGGAATTTATCCAAGGGATACAGGAGTACTGATGCATAAGGCCACTTGTACCCCAATGTTCATAGCAGCACTCTCAACAATAGCCAAATTATGGAAAGAGCCTAAATGTCCATCAACTGATGAATGGATAAAGAAATTGTGGTTTATATACACAATGGAATATTACGTGGCAATGAGAAAAAATGAAATATGGCCTTTTGTAGCAACGTGGATGGAACTGGAGAGTGTGATGCTAAGTGAAATAAGCCATACAGAGAAAGACAGATACCATATGGTTTCACTCTTATGTGGATCCTGAGAAACTTAACAGGAACCCATGGGGGAGGGGAAGGAAAAAAAAAAAAAAGAGGTTAGAATGGGAGAGAGCCAAAGCATAAGAGACTGTTAAAAACTGAGAACAAACTGAGGGTTGATGGGGGGTGGGAGGGAGGAGAGGGTGGGTGATGGGTATTGAGGAGGGCACCTTTTGGGATGAGCACTGGGTGTTGTATGGAAACCAATTTGTCAATAAATTTCATAAAAAAAAATTAAAAAAAAATAAATAAATAAAGGATAAAAATCTTATGATAATCTCAATAGATGCAGAAAAAGCACATGACAAAATTCAACATCCACTCATGATAAAAACTCTCAACAAAATGGTTGAAAATAAAAGGAACATAATAAATGCTTTATATGACAAACCCACAGCTAACACCACACTCAATGGGGAAAAACTGAGAGCTTTTCCTTTAAGATCAGGAACAAGACAAGGATGTCTACTCTCACCACTTTTATTCAACACAGTTGTGGAAGTCCTAGCCACAGTAATCAGAGAACAAAAAGAAATAAAAAGCATCCAAATTGGCAATGAAGAAATTAAACTGTCACTATTGATAGATAACATAATAGTACTATACATAGATAACCCTAAAGACTCCACCAAAAAACACTATTAGAAGCAATAAATGAATTCAGTCAAGTTGCCAGATACACAGTGAATATACAGAAATCTGTTGTGTTTCTATATACTAATAACAAACTATCAGAAGAGAAAATAAGAAACAATTCAATTTACAAATGAACCAAAAAGAATAAAATATCTATGAGTAAACTTAACCAAGGAGGTGAGAGACCTATACTCTGAAAACTATAACTCTAAACATTGATGAAAGAAATTGAAGACAACACAAACGAATTAAAAGATATTCTATGTTCATTGATTAGAAGAATTACTGTTGCTAAAATGTCCATAGTACCCAAAGCAAAGTCATGCCTATAAAAATACAAAACGCAGAATGAGAACAAACAATACAAAATTTGTATGGAACCACAAAAAGACCCTGAATAACCAAAGCTATCTTGAGAAAGAACAAGCTCAAGGTATCACAATTGTAAATTTCAGGATATACTACAAAGCTATAATATCAAAACAGTATGTTACTAACACAAAAATAGATACCTAAATCATTAGAACAGAATAAAAAGCCTGGAAATAAATCCAAGCTTATATGGTCAATTAATCTAGGACAAAGGAGGCAAGGATATATAATGGGCAAAAGACAGTTCTTCAACAAATGGCTTTGGAAAAACTGGTAAGCTACATGCAAAAGAATGAAAGTGGGATACTTTCTTATACCATACACAAAAGTCAACTTGGAATGGATAAAAGACCTAAATGTAATACCTGAAACCATAAGATTCCTAGAAGAAAACATAGGTAGTAATCACTTTAATATCAGCCTTCGCAACTTATTTATGGCTACATCTTCTCAGGTGAGGCAAACAAAAGCAAAAATAAATACTGAGACTACACCAAAATAAAAGCTTTTGCACAGCAAAGGAGAATGTCAACAAAATGAAAAGGGAACCAACTGAATGAGAGAAGATATTGCAAATGATATATCCAATAAAAGGTTGATATCCAAAATATATGAAGAATTTATACAACTCAACACACACACAGACACACACACACACACACACACACACACAAATAATAATAATAATCTAATTAAAAAATAGGCAGAGGAATTTAACAGACATTTTTCCAAAGAAGACATACAGATGGCCAACAGATACATGAAAAGATGCTCAATGTCACTCATCAGGGAAATGCAAGTCAAAACCATAAAGAGATATCACTTTACACCTGTTAGAATAGCTAGGATCAAAAAGACAAGAAAGGACAAGTTGTTGGTAAGGATGTAGAGAAAAAGGAACCCTTGTGCATGCACTGTTGGTGGGAGCATAAATTGATGTGGGAAACAGTATGGAGTTTCCTCAAAAATACAAAACAGAAATAGCATATGATTCAGTAATGCCACTACTAGGGATTTATCCAAAGAAAACCAAAACAAATTAAAAAAAAATATACACCCCCATGTTTATTGCGACATTTTTATAATAATCAACATATGGAAGCAGTCCAAGTATCCTTCAATAGATGAATGGATGAAGATTTAGGGTGTGTGTGTGTGTGTGTGTGTGTGTGTGTGTGTGTGTACATATATACAGATATTCTATAATGGAGTATTATTCAACCATAAAAAAAAAAAGGATGAGATCTTGCCATTGCAACAACATGGATGAACGTCAAGGGTGTTATGCTAAGTGACATAAGTCAGACAGAGTAAGGTAAGTATCATATGATCTCACTTATATGTAGAATCTAAAAGGCAAAACAAACAAAAGCAGAAATAGACCTAGAACAAATGATAGTTGCCAGAAAGAGGGGGTGGGGGGTGCAGGTATGGGCAAAATGAGTAAATGGGTATGGGAGATACAGGCTTCCAGTTATGGAATAACATACAGCATAGGGAATATAGTTAATGGTATTGTAATACCATTGTGTGGGGACAGATGGCAGCTGCACTTGTGGTGAGCATAGCATAATGTGTAGACTTGCTGACCCACTATGTTGTACATCCAAAACCAATGTAATCTTGTATATCAACTACACTTCAGTAAAAAAAAGAAAGAAATCTGTTGTGTTTCTATATACAACAATTACTATTATCATTATACAATAACAGAGAAATTTAAAAAACAATTAAAATTAAAATAATTAAAATTAAAAAATAATCCCATTTTCAATTACATCAAAAAGAATACAATACCTAGGAATAAATTTAATCTAGGAGGTTAAACACCACTACTCTAAAAACTAGAAGACATTGATGAAAGAAAGTGAAGATGACACAAATAAATGAAAAGATATTCCATGCTCATGGAGTAGAAGAATTCGTATTGTTAAAATGTCCATATACCCAAAGCAACCTACAGATTCAATGAAAGCCCTATCAAAATACCAATAGCATTCTCCAAAGAACTATAGCAAATAATCCTAAATTTGTATGGAACCACAAAAGACTCTGAATAGCCAAAGTAATCTTGAGAAAGAAGAACACAGCTGGAGGTATCAAGGGACCCTGATTTTATTTTATTTAAAAAAAATTTTTTTTCAACGTTTATTTATTTTTGGGACACAGAGAGACAGAATATGAATGGGGGAGGGGCAGAGAGAGAGGGAGACACAGAATCGGAAACAGGCTCCAGGCTCTGAGCTGTCAGCACAGAGCCCTATGCGGGGCTCGAACTCCCGGACTGCGAGATCATGACCTGGCTGAAGTCGGTCGCTTAACTGACTGCGCCACCCAGGCGCCCCGGGACCCTGATTTTAAACTACACTCAAACTACAGTAGTCAAAATAGGATGATACTGGCACAAAAATAGAAACATAGATCAATGGGACAGAGTAGAAAGCCCAGATATAAACCCACACTTCCATGGTCAATTATCTATGACAAAGGAGGCAAGCATATACAATGGGGAAAAGACCATCTCTTCAATAAATGGTGTTGGAAAAACTGGACAGATACATGCAAAAGAATGAAACAGGACAACTTTCTTACACCATATATAAAAATAAACTCAAAATGGAACAAAGACCTGAATGTAAGATCTGAAACCATAAAACTCCTCAAAGAAAACATAGGCAGTAAACTCTTGGGTGCCAGTCTTAGCAATAATTTTTTGGATCTATCTCCTCGTGCAAGAGCAAAAGCAAAAATAAATAAATAGAACTAGGTCAAACTAAAAAACTTTTTGTACAATGAAGGAAACCATCGACAAAATGAAAATGCAGCCTACTGAATGGAAGAAGATATTTGCAAATGATACATTCAATAAGGAATTAATATGCAAACTATATAAAGAACTTCTACAACTCAACACCAAAAGAACCACAAACAGTTTAAACCCTGGGCAGAGAGCCTGAACGGACATTTTCCAAAGGAGACATACAGATAACAAAAAGATGCTCAACATCACTCATCATCAGAGAAATGCAAAAGAAAACCACAATGATATATCACGGTACATGGTCGGTATGGCTATCATCAAAAAGACAAGAGATATCCAGTGTTGGTGAGGATGAGGAGTAAAGGGAAACTTTGTGCTCTGTCAGTAGGAATGTAAATTGGCACAGCCACTGTGAAAACAGTATGGCTGTTCCTCAAAAAATTAAAAAAGGAACTCTCATATGACACCACCACATAACAATTCCACTTCTGGGTATTTATGCCAAGTGAAGAGGCCACAGGGTGGCTCAGTCCATCATCAGACTCTTGATTTTGGCTCAGATCATGATCTCATGGTTCGTGAGATGGAGCCCCACTTCATGCTCTGTGCTGATTGCATAGAACATGCTTGGGATTCTGTCTTCTTTCTCCTTCTCTCTCTGACCCTTCCCCACTTGCTCACGCGCTCTCTCTCTCTCTCTCTCGCTCAAAGTAAACATTAAAAAAAATAAAAATAAAAAACAAAGTGAAAACACCAATTGGAAAAGATATATATGCACCCCTATATTCATTACAGCATTATTTACAATAACCAAGATATGGAAGTAACTTAAGTGTCCACTGACGGATGGATAAAGATTTGCTATACACACACACACACAAAGATTTGCTAATATATATATATATATATATATATATATATATATATATACACAGACACACACACACACACATACATATACACATATGCATACATACACACACATTACTCAGCCATAAAATAATAAAATTTTACCATTTGCAACAACATGGATGGACATGAAGGGTATTATGCTAAGTGAGATAAGTCAGAGAAAGACAAACACCATTATGATTTCACTTATATGGGGGATATAAAAAAAAACAAAACAAATGAATAAAACAGAAACAGAGTCACATAGATAACATACCAGTGGCTGCAAGAGGGGAAAGTGGTAGAGGGATGGGCAAAATAGGTGAAGGGGGTTAAGAGGTACAAACGTCCAGTTATAAGTCATGGGCATGTAAAGAAAATATAGTCAATAATATTGTACTAAGTATGTATGATGATAGATGGTAACTAGACATATTATGGTGATCATTTCATAATGTATATAAATGTTGAATCACTATGTCATACACCTGAAACTAATATAATACTGTGTGTCAATTATACTTCCATTTTAAAAAGCAAAACATGAGTCAAGTTTTCACACTATCACTATTCCGAGTCACCATTGCACTGGAGGTACTAAGCAAGTACGTAAGTCAGTAACGACTGGAAAACAAGAAATATTATTTGCAGATGATATAATTGTGTGCGTGAAAAAATCCAAAGGCATCTACAGACATATCATTGCAATTTATAAGTAAATTGGGCAAGAATGCTGCCACAGAGTCAACAAACAAGTTTCATCTATATGTCTATATATAAACAAGAAACAGAAAATAAAAAATTTTAAATACCATATCTGGTAGCAAAAAGAAATATGAAATTTCTGGGATGCAACACAAGTTCCACACAGTAAGACTTCCACACAGTAAAGTATAAAATAGAAAAATTAAAGATGAAAACAAAGGAAAGATGAAAACATTCGTGGTTTGATGACAATATTGAAAAGATTATTTCTCCCCATATTGATCTATAGATTCAATGCAATCCCAGTCAAAATCCCAACAATATTTTTTTTTTAAACAAAGAATCAACTTTATTGGACATTCAAGTACAGTTTCTCTTTTTGCCCTTCCTAGTGACCTTGGCCAGTGTGAGCCCTGGAGCTGTTGCCTGATACACAGTGGAGGAGATCTTGTTGACGTAGCACAGGCCAACCCTGGAGAAGACAAAGCAGGTGGTGACGCAGACTCAGTGGATGAGGCTAGATGCAGAGAGCCAACAGGAGGCAGAGAAGAATCTCAGGGAAGATCTTTGCTTGGAATCTTTGCCAAAGACAAGATTTTCCAGATTACTGAAGGCAGTAAGAGAGAAGATGAAAAGGCCAGAGCCCAGCAGGGTGCCCTGGATGGTGAGTCACTCGGTGGAGGCCACCTGAGGGCTGTACATCTGCATCTCCATGAAGAGCAGCAGTGAAGGCAGGAGGGAGGAGAGTGCGAGCGAGGCTGTCCTACAGCCATCATGTTCTGCCCTTGGGCCTACTCAGTGCCTCAGGCCAAGAAAGAGGGGAGCCCAACCGAAGCAGTTGGCTCAAAATCCCAACAGTCTTGCAACAAGGGCAGACAACTCTTGCAAGAGGTTTGGTTGTATGGGGGCGGGGAGAGGGTAAAAAATAGGGTGATAGCTATAATAGGTCATGGGATCAAGGAAGGAGGGCTTGGGTTTTTTTTTTTTTTTTCTTAAGATAGGAGAAAATTAAAAATGCTTACAAAAGTGAGAAATGATTGATAATTGGTGCAAGGGGTAAAAGCCAAGCAAAGAGGAATGGATGGCTTTAGAAAGAAAAGGGAGCACCTTGTTTATAAGAATAGAAAGGGGAAGGGGGGGGGTAAAAATACTAATTGGTTTGTAGGTTTGGTGTGGGAATTGAATTTTCCTAGCAATATCAGAGATGCTGAAGAGTGAAATGGAATTTTGCAAAAATAAAGGGTTTTAAAAGTAGCCCTTGTGGGATATGAGAGAATGAGTTGACAAGAGAAATGTAGTACAACTGCTGACCAGTCCCAAGAGTCTACTTGAGATTGGAAAGCATGAGTGTACAAAGACGGTGGCCAGTAAAACTGACCCAGGTGGGGTTTCAGGGTTCTGCAATGACAGGCGGGAGTGTCTAAGCTGGATTAAAAGGACACGAGGAATGGGGATGCTGGTGAGCTGGAAGGTAGGAAAGAAATCAATGAAAAGTGAATGTCCCACAGAAAACCATGTCTTTTCATCTTTCTCACTTAATTCTGTACCTTTTATAGCTTATCTCCCTCAGAGCGATGGGGATCTACAAGAGAGATGAAGAAGGCTCCTAGGGACACAGCCAGGGGTAAAAATGTCACCAGAGAAACACTGGTCCCATCAGGACAGCTTCAGCTTAAGCAACAAGGAAGCTTGCCTGACAATGCCTTAAAATAAGAAGATCCAGACACCGAGCAAAGTGCAGGACTGGCTCATTCAGACAACCACTGAGGACCCGGGTTCTTTCCATCCCTCACCTTGTCCTCAGACGACCTCCCTTGTGGTACCACATGACCATGTCTCAGTCAACTCTGTGTGCACAGTGTCCAACACATAGCAGGTTCTCCAAGTGTCCTTGGAGAATGAATGAATGAGTGAATGGGTTTATTTCATGGTTTTTCATAGACTTAGAAGTCCCATCAGACTGACAAAGTAAGGATTTTAAAGCCTTGGTTCATATCCTCAGAAACCCCTGGACACAAAGATGATGGACTCCCTCAGAAAATTATCTAAGTCTAGGCAAACCACAATCCTGTGGCCTGGGTCACAACAGGGCTTGGGAAGGAGCCAAACCGGTCTCTTTAAGTAGATGTCTTCCATCTCCTGAGCTCCCTCCTGTTAGGAATCTCCCTTGTGCACCAGCCCCAACCCTTGGATCCCCAGCAAGCCCCCTCCTTCTCATGTCCTGGGGCAAGTGTATTATGTCCTCATCTGTTCACACCTGCCTGTCCACCTGTACTGAAGGTCTCCAGAGCACAGGGGCTGCATCTCATACATCACTTCTTAATTTACACACCTTACTGACCTCTGCACTTGAGTCTGGACTCCCTGATGATCTCCCTGGTGACCTTAAGTGAAGCCTCGTTGAAGTCAAGTCTCATAATTTATAAAATTTTCCCTACAGTCCCATCCAGCTCACAACTCTGGTTCTTTTTTGAATAGTTTTTTGTGGCCCTTTTAAAGACAGAAGGGGCGCCTGGGTGGCTCAGTCGGTTAACCGTCCAACTCTTGATTTTGGCCCCAGGTCATGATTTCATAGTTCATAAGTTCGAACCCCGTGTCAGGCTCTGAGCTGACATCGTGGAGCCTGCTTGGGATGCTCTCTCCCTAACTGTCCCTCCCCTGCTCATGCGTACTCTCTCAAAATAAATGAACTTTATAAAGATGAATAAAGATATAATGAAAAACAGAAAACATGATTGCCAAGTAGCATGGCATTGATTTTGATAGAAAAGATTACAGGAAAAATTCAAAAGAGTATAATGAGGGACTAACAGTGAGAAAGGGAGGAAACACCAGAGGCAAGGGAGGGGGCTCAAGCCAAGGTGATAAATGTCCTTAGCCTGGCAGCTCCATGGATGTTGTATGCAGAAACCAGAAACCCACGAGGCTTCTTGGAACCAGAACTCCAAGTGCAGGGCTATGAAATTGTGGGGGCCAGTGGAGATGAACCCTGGACAAAGTGCCCCTTCAACTCCTTAGTGGGCCAATAGAAACCTAATCTGAACTGAGTATAATGTAATGTTCTCTAATAACCACATTACAAAAAGTAAAAAGAAACGGGTGAGATTAATTTCAATGTTTTAGTTAACTCAGTTTATCAGAAACATTAAAAACTTATTACGTATTGAAATGATCAACTATTAATAAGGTACTTTACATTCTTTCACACTAAGACTTTAACATTTAGTGTGTATTTTACTTTTAATCTCTATTCGAACTAGCCGTATATCAAGTGCTCAATAGCCATGTAGATAGCCCATGTCTACACGATGTGGAATTGGAGATGCAAGGGTCCAGCCATACACTAAATGTCAGGCACAGTTATAGATTCTGAAGATAAATCATGAAAGGCCCCTTTTCTCATGAAATTGACATTTCCATGGGAGACACAGGGCATGGACAGATTTCCTTTTAAGTTTACTTCAGCTGGTAACAAGTGCTGTGAAAAAGGGGAAACAGAGTAACCTGACAGAAAGCAACTGAAGAGGAAAAGGTAGAAACAACTTCAGATAAAACAGGCAGAGGGTCAGAAGGTGAAATCCGAGCACAGATCTGCAAAAGCAAAAAGGAGCCAGTCAAGTGAAGACATGAGCGTGAGGCATTCCAAGCCAACGAGTCAGCGCAAATGCCCTGCAGTCAGGATGAACTTGTCTGAGCTTGCACAGCAGAAAGAAAGCCAATGTGGCAGGAGTGTTGGAATGAAGGAAATAGTGATAAGGGAGACTTCAGGGAGGCAGGTAGCCAGCGACCAGACCATGTGGGGCAGTAGCTCTCAATTCTGACTGCAATAGAGAAACAGCTCTACAGCTTGTAGAAAATATTCATGCCCAGCTGCCCATGTGCTCACTTTGAGGTTCCTATTCAATTAGTCTATGGAAAGCCAAGAATCAGGACTTTTAAAAACCACTCCAGGTGATTCTAAAGTGTAGGCAGTGTTGAGAGCCACTGAGGTACCACCCAGAAGAAGGTTTGCATTTATTTTAAATGCAGTAGGAAGGCATCGATGGGTTTAGGGAAAGGTGTGACGTGATCTAATTGGCCTTTTAAGGGCTGGTGCTTTGTGGAAAACAAACTATAGAGAGGTGACAGCAGAGGCAGGAGCCCTAGTTAGGTCCTACCAGTGAGAGAGAGTACGGAGAATCAGGACGTATACTGCACACAGGCTGAGGAAGGGCGCTGCTCCTCAGAAAGGTGAAAGGGGACATTTACTCTGAACCTTCACATTACATTTGCAAGGTGGACTTAGTTTGGTGAGACCTTTTAATGCTCCCTTGGAAATCTAATCTATGCATGGGCCCCAGAGCTAACCTTACAGCACCGTTGCTGGCTCCCTCTGTTCCTCCACTCCCCCAAGGCTCTTTTGACCCTATCTCTGCTGCATTTGAAGGACACAGGACCGGGCCGTTGGTCAGTGCTGGGCCAATAAGGGAACACTGTCATAAAGCTGGAGAAGCTGGGAGGCTGTGTGCTCAGGGCACCCTGGAACTGTCCGCTGCCACATTTCCTCCATGAAGAGTGAGCATGACACAGACACACAGAGAACCACAGAGAGAAACCTCCTAGAGGCCTTGGAACCCCCTGCTTCCGGCTGTTCCTGAGGACCAGCCATGAGCCTGCCCTTCCTGAGGCTATGGGAGTGACTCTTAAGGAGGTGAAATTCACATGGCATAAAAGCAACCACTTTAAAGTGTACAATTTAAGGACCCCTGGGTGGCTCAGTCCACAGAGTGTCCCGATTCTTGATTTTGGCTCAGGTCATGATCCTATGGGCCCGAGGTCAAGCTCCGTGCTGAGCATGGAGACTGCTTAAGATTCTCTCCCTCTGCCTCTCTACCCAACTCGCACATACTCTCTCAAAAAGGAAGGAAGGAAGGGAAAGAGGGAGGGAAAGAGAGAGAGAGAGAGAAGGAAAGAAAGAGAAAAAGAAAGAAAGAGAAAGGAAGAAAAGAAAAAGAAAAGAAAGAACAATTTAGTGGCATTTAGCACACTTACAGTGTTGTGCAACCACTACTGCTCATTCCAAACACACTTGCATCATCCCAAGAGAAAACCCCATACCATTAAGCAGTCACTCTCTATCCTCCCTGCTGCCCCCTAGCAACCACTAGTCTGTTTTCTGCCTCTATGGATTTACCTGTTGTGGACATTTCCTATAAACAGACCTACAACATGTTGACTTTTGTCTCTGGCTTCTTCACTGAGCATAAGGTCTTCAAGTTTCATCCTTGAAGCCTGTATCAGAATTTCGTTTTGTGGCTGGACCATATTCCATGGTATGCATATACCACACTTGGTTTATCCAGTCACCCACTGGTGGACGTTTGAGTCGTCCCCACCTTTTGGCTACTGTGGGTAGTGCTGCCACGAGTGTGCACGTGCAAGTTTTTGAATCTATTTTCATTTGGGGGATGGGCATACACGTTGGGCTAGAATTGCTGAGTCATACAGGAATTCTTTTCAATTTTTTGAGGAACCACCAATAGTACCTTCTTTTTACTGAAAGTTGCACACATCGTATTTCTGTCACTTTCATCAAGAAGAGTCCTGCTGTTAGGGGCTCAAACCAGATTTCTGGTCCGCTCAGCAATTCCTCTGGAAATACCTGGTCCAACCCACCCAAACAGCAGGAGCAGGACAGGACAGGGCCAGTTATATCGCCTTGTCCTGATTCGCCCCGAGCTCTACCTTACCTACCCCCTCTTTACCACCCCGTCCCACTGGCTCCAAGGACACTCATCCTCCCCTCTGTGCTGGCTCAGGCTCCTGGCCCTTCTTGGCTTCTAGCTGTCCCCACTAACTGCCACACCCATTTCCATCTCTGTGTGTCCTCCTCTGTCTCCATAGCATACCTCTTACCTGCAGCCCATCCCAGGTCCCCATAAAGCCTTCCACCCCTGCCCTATGGCCCCTGGTGCTCCCATCCTCCTGGGCACACCCATAGCTCTTACCAAAGGCTTCTGCCCCATTTAGCCCCTGGCTTTGCTGTTTCTGCCTACCGTCCCTATAATCTCAGGTGTCTGACAGTGACCCCTCCCACCCCTTTCTCTGAGGGCCCCACAGCCTACAGGAGGGCAGGCACCCGGCATAGCACATACAGATGGCTGAAATGAAGCAGGAAACTGACGGATGCAATAAACCTCCACCTCGGAAGCACAGGTCTGATCATGGTAAAGTCCTGCCCCTTTATGGCCTTTGTAAAACAGAAATGATATTTTTCAGTGCATACTACTCATAGGCAGAGGTACTTCAAGCATCCAAGGTGATAAAAGGCAAAGACAGTAAATAGTTGTTTTTGAGCACATTTTACAAATGAGACATAGGGGCTGAAAGATGAGGAAACTACCCGAGGTCAACTTGCTGTCAGTGCTAATGTTAGGTTTGGGTCCAGACCAGGCTAACTCCAAATTCTAGATTCCATTTACCACATGAAGCTGAAATTGCAACATATTCGACTCTATACTAGCAAGATCAGGGAAAGAATTACATTCATTAATTAACATTGTACCTCCTACAGGAAAGTACACACTAGTGGAAGTATTTTGAAGATCAAGTTGAAAGCTCCTAAAAGTGTTCTTACGACTTGATCTTGATGAATTTCTTTTCAGGAAATCAGTTTTGTAATAGAAAAAGGTGCATGCCCAGGGGATACATTGCTGCATTATTTGTAACAGCAATTCATTGGGAGTAATCTCAACGTCCAAACATAGGAGCCTACTTAAGAGGGCCATGGTGTGGAGTCAAAGGACTAATGTAGAGCAATGGTTCTCAACTGGAAACAATTTTTCCCCGCCCAGGGACATTTGGCAGTGTCTGAAGACATTTTTGGTGGTCCTAATGGGAGAGAGGGAAGGGAATGAGTTCTATAGGTACCTAAGGGCACCCCTCTAGCCAGAGGAGTGGCTAAACTGGCCACAATGCATAGGACAGGCCCCCAAATGTCAATAGGGCAGAGGTTGAGAAACTCTGTTATACAGAAATCATGATTGATATGAAGACTCTATTTTATGTTAAGAGAAAAAAATAGAAATCTAAACTTGGAGTACACCATGATTTTCATCATGGAATACTATCTTGCATAGCAGGGAATACTACGTGAAAAGATGGAAAACAGAAAAACTACTTTGGCAGAAATAGAGATAAATCTTACTCTCCGGAAGGTTCTCTTGAGCCATGTCACGTTATTTTTTGCACTAAGCAAACGTCGGAAAAAAACACTGAAGCACAACTTGCTACACACAGCAGCTGCAGTCATTATTATCTAGATCTAACATTGTTTAGAGCACATGTTTTGTGCTTCAACACTTTTGGAAAGAAGGGAGGGTTTTTAACGAAAGCCATGTGAACAGATTGGATCAAAAGTGATATTTTTAGAAAATCACCCAAATGTTGTAATCCACTGTTTGATCTGGACTCCTTCTGATGCAAGGGACAGAGACCAAACTGAAACTAGTTTACACCCAAAAGAGAAATACGTTGGTACATGTGACACAGAAAAAGGACATAGGTCTGGCAGGAGGTCAGATGGATCCAAGAGCTCAAACCATGTTATCTTCAACCCAGGATGCTCTGATGAGTCCGTCTTTCACTCTCAAGCTACCACCACGTATCCATTCTCTGAGTGTGGCCCTCATCCTCTACTGCATACAACCTCCTCGTGGAGATGGGGGACAGGAGAGGCACATCAGGCCCTGGGCTTAACATCATTCTGAGTGTCCATCTAGGAGTCCAGAACAAGAGAAAATTATCTCTGCTTCATCAGAGAAAGACCTCAAGGAAAGTTTCTGGCTGGCTTTGTTTGGGCCACACACTTATCCATTGTCTAATTGTCAGGGTTCAATGTGGTTAACAGAGAGTAGGAGCAGAACTGGCAGGAAAGGGGGTTAGACAAAAACAACAAATGTCCACTATCCCTATGAATTGGCAAACATTTGGGTATTTGAAAACATCTGGTGACACAGACATAGGAGTGAGGTAGGAGGTCACAGTCCAAAAGATACAAAATGTTTTGGGTTCCACATTATCAAACCATAACATTGTGGTGGATTGCCCTTTTCTGCAACAAAACATGTAGGATTGTGGAATCATAGAGCTGAAAGTGGCCTTAAAGAGTGTCTTGATCAGGGGTGCCTGGTTTAGCATCTGACTTTGGCTCAGGTCATGATCTCATAGTTCATGGGCTCGAACCCCGTGTCAGGCTCTGTGCTGACAGCGCAGAGCCTGGAGCCTGCTTTGGATTCTGTGTCTCCCTCTCTCTCTTCCCCTCCCCTCCTCATGCTCTGTCTCTCTCAAAAATAAAAAAAAAACTTAAAAAAAAATTTTTTTAAGGAGTGTCTTGATCAACCACTTCATTCTTGCAGATATAAGGTAACCTAATAAACACATCTTTTTCTAGAAGCCTACAGCATCCTAGTTGTAGGTTAGGGTCTGGACACCTGGAAGACAGGGAGAAGCCATCCTTGTCATCCAGGTTAGACCTCCATGGTGAAACAGCACAATGAAGGTGAACTTTGGCCTTGAAGGATATTCATTGAACTGGATCTCAGGATAGACCCAGTGAATCAACTGAAAAAGACATTGTTTAAAGCAATGGCTTTCAAAGCTTTTTTGATGTAAACTCAACAACAACAAAAAATATGTTTTACATTGCAATTCTGCATACATATAACACATACACATACATAATAGAGACAGTAGTTTGATGAAACTTAGCCTTATTGTACGTGATGCAATCTGATACTCTTCACCCCATTCTATTTTATTTCATGTTTTAAAATACATCTTTGATCACCCATGAAAATGCTTTCAAGACCCATTAATTATTTGAGACCAGCAATTAGGAACATTTATTAAGAGGAAAAATGAGGCAGCTCTCCCTGCCCACGTGTCCTGTCCCTATGCTTTAATAAAATCACCTTTTTGGGGTGCCTGGGTGGCTCAGTTGGTTAAGAGTCTGACTCTTGATTTCAGCTCAGGTCATGATCTCGCAGTTCATGAATTTGAGCCCTGCATTGGGCTCTGCTGATGAGGCAGGGCCTGTTTGGAGTTCTGTCTCCCTCTCTCTCTGTCCCACCCCTGCTTGCTCTCCATCTCTCTCAAAATAAAATAAGCTTGAGAGAGAGAGAGAGAGAGAGAGAGAGAGAGAGAGAGAGAGAGGAAAAATGAGAAGACATGAATAGACATTTTTCCAAAGAAGACATACAGATAGCCAATGGAGACATGAAAAGATGCTCAGTATCATTGATCATCAGGGAAATGCCAATCAAAACCACAATGAAATAATAGCTCACACATGTCAGAATGGCTAATAACAACGCCAGAACCAACAGGTGTTAGCAAGGATGTGGGGAAAGGAGAATCCCCTTGTGGCGGGAATGCAAATGGGTGCAGCCACAATGGAAAACAGTATGAAATTTCCTCAAAAAGTTAAAAATAGAACTACCCTACCATCAAGCAATTGCAGTACTGGATATTTATCCAAAGAATACAAAAACACTAATTCAATGGGATACATGCACCCTGATCTTTATAGCAGCATTATCTACAATAGTCAAATTAAGGAAACAGCCCAGGGTCCATCGACTGATGCA